>NC_140481.1:7257500-8540000 GCF_051167445.1 Perissodus microlepis | reverse complement strand
GGATGTCAGTGAAAGATTTTTTTAATGGACCAAATGGGCATAATAGCGGTACAAGATATAAATGTCAGTGATGCAAATATCTATTTCTCCCATTTACCATCTTTCTTCAGCCTTGTTTAGGCACCCACCACCCTCATCCCTGGCTGAACCAGCACCTATAGAAAATGGCACTTTAAATGAAATGTTTATTTGCTAGTTGCAGCTTTCCTTATGGTCTCTTCATGGTGTCAATTTTCCTGTGAGATGCCAAGGTACTTGTATCTACTCTTAGTGTCTACAATCTTGGCTTCTGGGAGCACAATCTCCTCAGTTCTGACTACCTTCCCTCTCTTTGTTACCACTCGATATACTTCTCCTGTCTGAATGCCATTTTGCTTTAAGATGTCGTTGCTGTAGATCCTTGTAAATTCTTGCAATCCATGTAAAGGAAGTGAGAAACGATTGCTCCATTCTGTAGTCGGTATCTGTAGCCAGTCTTGTTAATGATCTTGCTGACGGGTTTCAGGCCTATGCAGAACAGCAGTTTGGTTCAAGTCAATTTTATTAAAATGGCACAAAATCACAACACTTGCCTTAAAGCACTTTACACTGTAAAGACACCTACAATAATTTAAAGAAAACAGAGAAAACCCAACATTTAGATGACCCCATATGAGCAAGTGCTATGGTGACAGCTGGAAGGAAAAATTCCCTTCTGACAGGAAGAAACCTCCGGCAGAACCAGGCTCAGGTAACAGCGGCCATCTTCCATGAGTAGTTGGGGGGTGAGGGGAGGACCACAGGACAAAGACATGCTGTGGCAGAGAGCCAAAGATTAATAATAACTAATGATTAAAGCAGAGTGGTGTACAAACAGATGCGCCCTGATTATTCAAGACCTTGCATGTTAGGAGAAGGATTTTCATTTCAATTCTGTATTTAACAGGGAGCCAAAGAAAAGAAGCCTGTATGTGCAAAATATGCTCGCTTTCTAGTCCCTGTTAGTCTTCTAACTGTAGCTTTTTGGATCAACTGAAGGCTTTTCGGGGAGTTTTTAGGACATGCTGATAATGAATTACTCTGGCCTAGAAGTAATAAATGCTGAACTGTGTCACTCTGAGACAGGATATTTCTAATTTTAGAGATATTTGAAGAAAAGGCTCCTACATATTTCTTTACTGTACAAACCAAAGGACATATCCTGGTCAAAAACAAACCTCACAGTATTACTGGAGGCGAGGGTAATGCCATCCATTTATGTATAATGGAAACAGAAATGTTACCAGCACAGAATCTGGTAGAACGTCTGGTAGAAATTCAAGATTTACACAAACAAATTGTAGGCTATTAGATAGATAGATCAAACCACACAACGCAGTAACTTTTAATACCTATAGCATAACTCTAATTACTGCAAAAAATATTATGGTTAACAGTACTGAATGCTGCATTGAGGTCTAGCAGGACAAGCACAGAGATGAGTTCACTGTCAGTGGCCAGAAGTAAATCGTTTGTAAAGTTTACTATTGCCGTTTCTGTATTGAGCTCTGAAACCTTACCGAAACTCTTCAAATAAACCTTTTCTCTGCAGATGATCAGTTAGCTGTTTTACAACTGTTACCCGTCACTGACAATCCCGTAAACCTAACCAAGTCCAAATCCTGATTTCAAGTGCCTTTCCTTACTTTAATATTGGAGCACATGATAGTATTTCAGTTTAGTCATTGGCTCGGCTTATATTGTCATGACTACAGAAAGCTTTCCTCATCTACAACCAAGGCAGGTCAGCATAACCTGCTGGATCGAAGATTACTTTAATCCAGCTTTCCTGTATGAGGGACTGAAATCTGAAGATAGACCTAATCATTTACAACAGAGTGCATGTGAGAGTAATGAAAGGCCTCAGACTGCAGCTTACATTTTTCTGAGCAGCTTATCAGACCAGTACAGTGTTTTACTCTAGCCTGTCTGTGGCTGTTGCTTGATGCTGACAGAGCGACTTGCAAAAACCACAGGGGTGGCTCTAAAGGTGTTGGGCAAAAAGAAGCTCTGGCCTGTTAAAAAACACCAGTCAACCTCTTCATTCATTCAAATTTAAGTTCAACTTTACAATTTAACTTTAAGCTTTATGAAAATTAAACCATAGGATGTTATAAAGATTATCTTTATATTTGTGTCATTCTTATCATTTGTAAACAATGAAATTACACACATACAGGTGTGTAGCTGCAGTAAATGCCTTTGCTGCAGTCTGACACCTGTGCATCTCACAATTCACTGTGATTGATGGTTCTATCATCAATAAACACCTGTTTCATAAAAGCATATGTCAAAGAAGGGCTTCAAAGAAGAGTGCTTCAAGAAGCCTTGAGAACAATCACAGAAAACTAATTGAAGAACTTGCTGAGGAGAATTCAGACTGTGCTGCAGTCACAAATATTGATTTCTATAACTTGATTAACCTATGTTATAATTTTCCAAGCAGAATATAATTAAATTAAGCTTACGGGTAAGTTCAGTATGGAAAATCTGTAATCATCCCTCTGCCTGCTTTCCCGGATGTTCAGCTGCTTTCCTGTTCTTTGCGTGACTGCCGTTGTCTCACACTCTCAGTGTCAATACTGACATCATTACTCCAGTCCAATCATCTTCTCGCCTGCCTTTTTTGAGCCAATCAGCCTCTGCTTTATCTTCACCACCATCAAAATCTAGAATCCAGTGCTTTCTGTCCTAAATCCTATCACTGCTGAGATCACATTCTGCCTTGACAGGTCATCTTTGTCTAATTGCCATATACGTTAATTCTTCTTCATTTAGAGCCATTACAGATTTAGATTTAGAAATAAATACGGTGAAATCATTAGATACTAAATCAAAAGGGAATGTCAAGAAATACCTGCAGAGAATAAGGCAAGTCTTGAGGAGTCAGCTGTACTGGAAGAACAAGACACAGGCAATCAGCACCTACTCCCTGCCAGTCATCAGATACCCTGCTGCGATAATAAGCTAGCAAAAGGAGGAAATAGAAGCCATTGACATCAAGACAAGAAAGCTCCTTAACATACATAAAGGGTTTTCTCCCCAAATACAGCACGCTGAGACTACATGCTAAAGCATAAGGGAGGAGGCCAAGTAGCAGTGAGTGTGAGTGTCGGAACAAATATCCATGGGTACATCAGGAAGATGGCCACAACTGGCTGTGTACTTAGTGAATACCCTCGTCAGCAGAAACCCAATAAAGAAGAGGAGCGAGAACAGGAACCATCGTGGACTGCCGGCAGGTACAACTGGGAGATAAAAGAAGTGGCTGATATTGAAAAATCCTCCAATGGCTGGACAAAGTTGGACAGATAGTTGGAAAGATAGCACAGAGGCAGTAATCATGGCAGCACAGGAACAAGCACTAAGCACAAGATGGGGTTTACTAGACCAGATGAGACCCCAGATGCAGGTTGTACAAGATTCAAACAGAGATGTGAAATTAGGGCTGAGCAGCTTTGACAGCTTGGGAGAAATACTGATGCCTAGTTATTTTATATTGTCATTGTGAAAGTGATGGGATGTCACTAGGGCTGCCACATTCCAATTTTTGTTTTAGAGAATCAAAATCAAAAGTGGTTTATTATTGGGAACATTTGCAGTTGATGTGTTCATCATAGAAGTAGCTTACGATGTAGCTGATGTTTCTTTTTCTAACAGATTGAGTGCACCCTTTGTGGGAATAAGTTCCACTGCACATGTGTTTACTATATCTTACCATACCATACCATAATTTATTTATAAAGCACTTTCATATAACAAATGGCAGACCAAAGTGCTGTACAGCAGAAATATAAAAAGTACAATAAGAACAACAAATACAATAAATAAATAAATAACAATAAAATAATAGTGTCAGTTACCCACTGAGTCAAAAGCCAACGAATAAAAATGAGTTTTTAACCAGGATTTAAACACCACCACTGAAGTAGGAAGAAGATGTGAAGAGGAAGGTCATTCCAAACTTAGAGTACACCTTGCATTCTTAATAGTGGCCTCGAAGTTTCAGCCAAGATTTAGGGACTGAGAGCAACAGCTGCAGCAGATCAGACAAATATACAGGCGCCAGACAATTTAAGGATTTAAAAGCCAGTAAAAGGTGGACAGAACTGGAGTAATATGCTCAAGTTTGAGCCATCCATGACTTAGCATCGCTAAGACAATCAAACAGGAGTCTAATTGAGGAGCTATCAGAGCTGGCAATCGTCACCATATAGATGACATGAAATTCCAGAGACACAGCAGGAAATACAATGAAAACAGTTGTGGCCCATGCGATACACCCCATGGCAAAGGGGGACCAAGGATGAGACCGAACCCAACCTAACACAAAAGCTCCTGTTAGAGAGATATGATTTTATCCACAAAAGGCCAAGCCGGAAATTCCCACACAATGCTGTAGTCAAGAGATCCATGATCCACCGTGTCAAATGCAGCAGTCAGATCCAACAAAACAAGCAATACATGTTTACCACAGTATGTCGCTAAAAAAATGTTGTTCATAACCTTTATGAGAGCTGTCTCTGTGCTGTAAAACAGCTTAAGCTGGACTGAAGAGCTTCTGAAAATTGAAACTTAGATAGTCCATCAGCTGAGTGTGAACTATTTTTTTCCTCAGAACGCAGAATTTATGGTGTTATACAAAACACAAGGATTATGTGAATTAACAGCAATGAGTCGACTGTTATTGGCAGTCTTTTGTGGCAGTGTTTGTGAAACATCCATTGAGGATTTCTTTTGCTGTTCCTGTGTGTAAACCAATGCCAGCTGTATGCCACATAAAATCTTTTTCTATTTTATTGTATATTTTTTGTTGTTGTTTTTTCTTCTTCTACTGCATTAATTTTAATGTCTCTTATGGTAACATCTTGAATAAAAAAGTCCTTATCAAACAAATTTGTGTGCGTGTTTTTTTAAGGTATGCAAGATTCCATCGAGCTGATGGGTGGTGTCTTGGGAAAATCTCAGCTTGTGATTTATGTTACAGAAACAGAGATATGAGACTAAGCAAAAGGCTTAGATGTGATAATATAGATTTTTTCCCCCAAGGTCCTTAAACTTGTCAAACAGCCTAACATACTGGTAGATAAAGGCAACCATTATGTGAAAATGATAAATCTGCAGATGCAACATCTGGAAAACAGAAAGTTGAATATGTAAATAAAATTAACAAGGTAATGTAAAAAGACCGATAACTGATACACTGTCTATTTATTTCAGCTATTTCAACTAGAAATAGTTGCAATAAAGTGTCCTTTCACTTTACTGAGTGGCTTTGGTGTATTTATTAGATGACAATTGATAAATATACACTAATTATGTATAACTGTATAACCTGCAGTGGCCTTTTCTCTGAGAGTAAATAAACAGACTGGTTCCTATATAGCACTTATCTACTCTATCTCAGCACTCAAAGTGCTTTACACAACTTGCCTCATTCACACAAACACTTTTTTTTGATACTCTTTTATATATGGAGTGTATCCAACATTTCCACACATTCATGCTCCGATCGATGCAGCAGAGAGCAACTTGGGCTTAGTATCTTGCTACCACCAGCCTTCCAATCAGTAGGTGACCTGCTCTACCTCCTCAGCTAGTGTTGCGCTACAGCTATTGAAGGTAAAACTGGCGCTACACAGCTCAGGTGGGAGACTTATTGAGAATTTTTAATACTGTTTGGTGTACATGTGTGTGTGGATTGAGCATTTTTGGTTTTGGAATGAATGTTAGTGTTTTTATTTAATATGACTGTTAGGCACTTGGTCTTGGGCTGGGTGTCAATAGTGCTGAAAGATTTTTGACAGAAACACCTGGTGGTGGGTCCCCTCTTCCACATTTCCTTTATAGTTCAGCACTCTGGGTTGTGAAGCTGATGTGTAATGTATTTTTTATTCCGCTTCATTAGGGCCCTAAAATACTGTTAAGTCCATCCCAGCCTCTCTCACTTTTCATTTGTTGATATTGATTTCAAAACACCATTAGGTCACTGACATTGCATTACTGTATTTATTTCCATTAAAAGTATATTTCATCACTGAAACCACCCTTCTTGGTGTATTGGTATATTTTCAAACTTATGTAGCCTTTAATTTACTTTGCAGGCTGCCTCAGCCTGTAGGTGGATCAAAGTGCGGGACTTGAGACAACGCTTAAACTTAACAGAAATCTCTTTAAAACATTTTACTATGAAACCCAGGTAACTCTGGAGCCAGAAACTTACTAATGTATATGTCAAGGACATGCCACAAAACACACAGGGAACACAACTATGTGGGGATGTTTGACGATTACATGTCAAAGAACAAAGAAAATCAAGGATTTAAATACACACGAGTTAATAAGGATGAAGGGAGATACCTGGGAATACCGCTAAACTAATGACACAAGGCTAAACAAATCCGAACAGAATGCATATCAGACGATGACACAGCAGCAACAGATACAGAGACGGAGACTAGACACCACACAGGGAAGGCAGGGAAACACAAGGTTGGCTAAGAAAAATAACAAGAGAAAAAACCCAAATACCCCAACATGAACTGGACATAGACATTTAATAAAACTCGAGGACTATATTACCATTAAAAACCTACCAGCACATAACCAAAACATAATTACAACAACACTGAAAAATCTGTTAAAAAATCTTTTAAGCAAGAACAAAGAACAAAAAAACTTCATACCCAGGAACCATGACAGTTTAAATATGCCTTAGTATTCAATCAATATATTTCCTGGGGATGAGATTCACTACAGCAAAAAAAAAAAAAAAAAGACAAAAAAAAAAGACAAAACCAGAAAAGAAATAAGATACTCGGAGCGTCAGATTTGAAAGACAGACCAGGAATTTGTTGATTTTGTAGTGAATGAAGAGGGCTTTGAAATTAAATTCTGGGGGCCAATATAGAGTAGCCAATATATTAAAGTTGTGATCTTTTTTTTTCTCACTCTCATCTCGTCATACCCCACCCATCAGTTTTACACTTTTTAGTGGAAAACTATGCATACTTCACATATCTTTAGTCTTGTCCCTTCATAGAGTACCAATTTAAAACTCACTTTTACACTACAATGAGGGACAAGGTATGTGAGGTAGTGAATCTTCGATATCTCAAGTGAAAATTTCACAGTGTACACAGCCTTATATTAGCTTACAGAATTGCTACTACGCTGTTGACTTTGAGGTTTTATATTAATAAAATAAATATTACTGTTGGTAAAATGAGTCATTTATCACTCTTCCTAATTCAAAGCAAACTATTATACATCTCTAAACATAACCATTAAAAATGTAAATGAGGATCTAGTTGAGTTAGAGTGTATATTGCAGAGAAAAGATCCTTTATGTCCTCATGGACACACTTTTTAAAAAGGTCCCAGTTTATTAAAATTATTATTATTTAAATAATAATTACTTATTTTAGCTGCCTAATATATTTCTCTCAAAACACAGCTACAGTGGTAATGTTAAATAAACAGGATTGTTCATCAAGTTCAGGAGTTTTTATTCTGACAGTAGAATGGCAGAAGGCTATCCTGCATGTCAGAATACTCTTGTTGAACTCTTTTGAATACTTACGTCAGGGATTTGAGCCGTCCCCTTGCTTGTTAAAGCGGTCAGCCCTTGGCTAATCAGCAGGGAGGTGTCTCTGTTGTTGTGGGTAATTGATGAGTGGCTGCTACAGAAGGAAAAAGTCATCATTAAATTGAAACTCTTCAGCTCTTTCCCTAGAGTATTCTTTGGCTGAGGTGACTGTCAGTCTCCATGGCAACTGCAAGCTGCTGACATGTATTTGCAAAGTTGGGTGTTTAATTTCCTGCTGGCGGTGAGCAGCACACTCTGGGACTCAGAAGAGCCTTGGGTCATCTCTTGCGTGTTTATCCATGCACCCGTGGAAATGCACTTTGCCACGACTGACCAAAGAGAAGCACTCTTAGCTGTTAACCTCAATCATGTTCATGCAAGATGGATTGTTCCATTATGAAACAAATCAGTTTAAAGGAAATATTATGCCCTCTCTTTTCCTCATTACCAGGAAATCAAAACTAAAAAAACACAAAAGCTCACAAAGTTCACTGAAAGCTTTATTTTGTTTTCTTCACTTTTGCCTACAATTGAAGTTACGCTAGAAACACAGTAGATGCAAGATAAATGTTTTAAACAACATTTGCACCAAAAAGCCAAGAAATATGTTAACACTGCAAAAGAAGCAGTATAGTGTTAAATATGATTAGCCTTGCATTTGATATTGCAGTCAGTGGTTATCAACAGATTAGCATATAACACAAATCTACATCTATTAAATTCACAAAGGCTGCTTTAATATTCTGTTTACAGTGTTAAGCTGCAGTGTATCAATGTCAAAAGTGTCAAAGTAGCTAACAATACTGATACAACGTAAATAACAGGCGTGCAAAAAATTTATAAAACCTGACAGAAGAGTAAGAAATGAATCAGATGAACTCTTCTGAACAATAAATCAGTAATAGCATTTACTAATATTTCACATCTTACAAGGCTCCCTAGTGATTATCTTCTGTATCAGGAGTGAACTCCTAATGCATTTAATTATGAGTTATTATTCATCTCTGGCTCTCTTCCACAGCGCATCTTTTATCCTGTCTTCTTCTCATCTCCCTCATCCTGCTTCTGCCAGAGGTTTCTTCCTGGTAAAAGGGAGTTTTTCTTTCCCACTGTTGCCAAATACTTGCTCAAACGATGTTGTTTATTGTTTTTACAATATAAAGCGCCTTTAGGCAACTGTTGTTGTGATTTGGTGAATTGAATTGATCATTGCAATTTAACCAGTTAAGCTGGAATTATTAAATTGCTCATGATAAATTACTATGACAACATAGATCGTACTACCGAAAGTCACAGAAATATCCGTGAAGCTTAAAAGCTTTACATTGCTGCATAGCAGTGATCATCATAGTGTATTTATGTATATATGTCTGTATCTCCTTAACACGGTGCCAATCTGAGCAAATCTTTGCATGGACTTTATCACACATACTGCGATCACTAACAGCAATATAATTTTACAAAAGATTGAAGATTAAATGGTGATTTAGATTGCATGTATTATGTTAATTTCATATTCCAACAGTGAAAGCACACTGCATCACATTCTCAGTTTGCGTTAGTTTCACGTGTCACAACACTGTATGTAACTTAATGATTACTAAAATTTGTATTTGCAAGGGAATTTTGTTCAAGAATCAAACATTTTTTTAAAAAATGTTGGAGATGTGGAAATATCCATATGTAATGGGCATTTCCACGCAGTTTCCGTATAATACCAAAGTAAACCAATGGATCAAAGACAGTGCACTGAACATAAAAGTCTGGCAAGTCTGTTTTCTGTAGTTAAAGTTCTGAAAGTTGATTAATCAATGTAAAAATACTCTTAGTGTAGTCTTTTTTGCTGATTTTAATCAGTAGCCCAGCAGGTTATATGAGAATAACTTAGAGGCAGGGATCGTTTACCCTTTTGTCATCTTTGAAATTAAATCTTGCGTCTTATTTGGCCACACAGCTTTTCTGTATTAAAATTTACATTTGGGAATACCAAATTCCACATACCAAAGAAGCTGTGTACCCAACCCTATTTCATCTAACACAGGACACACTTCTGTGTAATTCCTCTCTGGAGAATTTAGGCTTCCTTTTGACTATTAACAGGATATTGTTTCAGTGCCTTCCATTACAAAAAAGACTCATAATTTTCTGGAATCATAGCCCGGCACGACCTATCATGTTCAAGTTTTGGAGTCCTGAAGCTCCAGGAGGCGTGGTTTAGGACAGAAATGTTTATTTTTGTGCCAAAATAAGGATTTAATGTTTCTGACTTAATCTTCCAAAAATAAAAGTAGTATTTATTCTGAAAGGCAACAAATAATAAATATTGCTTTGCACCTAAAATAGACTAAGTTGATTGGTTTACAGGGCTAATGGCAAAGAGATTAATGGGTTAGCAAGCCGTGTGGAGCTTGAGGTCAGTGTTTTCTGTGTTACAATGTTCCTATTATTCACAGCATAGTGCTAGTGTTATATAGCTATACAATTCCAGCTGTAGCAATATGGTTTATATTTGTAACTTCTTGTATATATGCAGCTAAAACCCCTGAATGAAACCCTGCTGTTCCTCTTATTTTGCACGTATTCTTCTTGTTTGTTATTTATTCCTGTTGCGTCACTACTTATATGCCCTGCACAGTTGGTGTGGAGCACCCACAGTGTCATTGTACATGTACAATGACAATTCTATTCTATTCAAGATACAAACTGTGTCGTATTGTCAGTTGGTGATGCAAAAACTCTACAAAGGTTTTTATCCTTGGTTCTTATCTGCTGCTGTTTTATTTGAAGTCTGTTTTAAACTGCTGGAATTGTAGCTACTAAAACACAGATTAAAACATTAAAAAGAGCTTTTGTTATAACTAAGATGACCTATTAAATCAACAAAAGTAAATACTGTGAACTTGTGAACAAACCAAAGTGATTTCCATGTCTACTTATAGTAGACTATGGAACAGTAACATTTAATGTTCAGATGTATCAATTTTAAAGAGCTCTAATGTGCAGTTGTGACATTAGAAATTACCTGCAGTGTAAACATAATTAACAAATACGCTACTACTCTTGAGCTAAACCCCAATATTTTAATAATTTTAATAATTTTCAGCTGCATTAGAACTTGACTTATATTTGGACTTGGGTTGCACTGTGCTGTTATATTTTGTATACTAATTAAGGAGTTTTATCACCATTTTATCATCATTATTTAATAATGTCTCTTACTGGAGTAAGTTGGGCCTTTGTGCAGAAAAACAGTCACATGTTCTGTGATGGCCCTTTCACATAGAAAGCGGCATGCACTGCAGTGACTGCTGGTTGAGCGAATGACCCCAAATTTGCTCAGTAGACACAGGTCTCTGCGAATACCACGTCATTTTTTGCGACTGTGTATGCTTATGTGTACTATATGCCCCCAGTCTCTAATTCTACTGGTTTGCCCTTGACACACCCCTTTTTATGAGAGTGTGCACAGAACCTGAAGGTTGGCTTATCAAAGAAAGTTGATAGCCGCTTCTGTGATAGCCAGTATTTTAAGCTTTCAAAGGTTTTTTTTTTTCAGGCCAGCTAAGACAAAAAAAGCCTGGCTCTATGCCTTCATGGTTTATCAAAGTGGCCAGATGTTCAGCTCAACTGCCTGAGCACCATCTCCCTGGTAAAGCTTTAAGCCTCCACATCCATTAAAGCAATATTAGATGACTAGAATGGACAAATAAAGATGGTGGTAGTATATTACTTATTTTTCAGGTTTGGACTCACACAGAGAAAATACAATTCCTTTTGTAGCTCTCTGTATCGAGCTATGGAAAATATCTGAGTGTAAAAGAATGAGAAAGCCTCATAAGCAGGGCTAATCCTGGTTGTACAGTGTAAATCATGCACATACATTTTACTTATTCATACCCTGAATTCACATGATTCATGCTTTGCTTTTTGTAGTAATTGCTGATTTAGTCAAAACAGAAATTTACACACTCTTGTCATCCTTTGGGATAGCTACGTCTGTACATTCCAGCCAGATATAGTTTGATTTTGCAAAGATAACAGCAGCTCAGATGTATTCTGCACACCTGACAGATTTGGCACTTAGAGCTAAGCAGAGCAGGTATATACACCACATTACACTTTATATCACACATTATCACTGTAAGAAAACATACACTGCAAAAAGTATCAATATCCTGCTGCAAACAGATTTTTTGTTTGTATGTTTGTTTTTCTCTTCTGACCATATCTCTGTGGGGAAGTCCACAGCCAGTCCAAAGGGAAATTGCTGAATCTGTAAACGGAACACAAACTCATATCCAAACAAACTGTAAACACTTATTTTGCTTCTCTTTCTTCTTTGCTTTTTTTTCTTAAATATTTTTGAGCCACATAGATCAAAAGCAAGGTGATGAAATATCAAGAATTATCAAATGTCAATATAAGCAAAGCGTAAAGGAAAAATACAGAACCACAGACGTACCTTGTGGTCATTTTATCTGTGACTGAAGCCAAATGTGTTGTAATGCAAAAGCTAAACATTATGTACAAATTTACATTTTTAATTCATTTTCTACCATCTTTTCATTCACAGTCTGCTCCGATGTGTTTTTACTGCTACATTAACCTCATTTAGTCAACTATGCATTTCAGCACTCACCAATGTGACCGTGACTGTCTCGGAAATATTTCCACATGAGAGCAAATTCATATAAACTCCATATTATTATCTCTAACACAACTCTTTGTGTATGCAAAGCTGAAATGATCATTACCTTCACACTGACGGAGTTTGATTCATGTCGAGTCCCGTCATAGCACATAAATCACCAAGAATGATTTAGCTCTGGCTAATGCCATCTTACTTGTCTTAAATGTGCTACAGATATTCAGTGTAACAGTTTTCTAATTTAAAAATGATCAATAATCTTAATAACCCTTGGAGCAGTTAGGATGGAAGTCTAGAAAATGAGATAAAGCCAGTCTCAGTCTGAACAATAGACCAAGACAATGAGTGAAGTGTTGTGGCTGCCGACAGTGTTCTTCCAGTGGCAGGTTTATCATCCTTTAGTGATTCTGCTCAGAGGCTTTCTGTGCGCTTGACACCACTACAGAAAGTCAAGTAGGTAAGCAGAAAAGAAGCCCATGGAAATCCAAACACAAGTGGTTTGATGCTATTCTGTCTTTTTCTAAGCACAAACCCCATAGAGTGGGCTCCATTCTGATTCTACATCTGTTATGACAGACCTTTTTCAAATCCACTGAGTCCAAAATTTTCTTTCAGCACACACCACGTGTCTCTTTTTAAAACAAAGAAAAATACAAAAAAATACCCAAAGGGTGGTTGAATCACACGGAATACCAAACAAGAATTCCCTGCTTCTCCATGTAGAGAGTTGCTGGCATTGTGCAACAAACTACACTGTAATTCATCATCCAGCTGTCGGTGGGCAAGAGTTGTGTGATTCTCCTCTGTAAGGCTCACTTATTATGAGATGATGTTAAATGTACAAATGGAAAAATTTAATCTCCAAAATTCTTACTTTTCAGTCTTTTAATCCACATCAGATGTCTCTGATGAAATGGCAAAGTCGGATTTGAAAAGGCCATTGTTTTAAACTTTTGGCTTTTTGTACATCAGTCATTCTCTGCTCGATTATAGTACCAAGATAAATGCCATATGAATGACACTTTTTGAGACAGACTCCTTCAGGGATTTCTTTGCCCTTTTTGTGTCATCAGAAAGTTCAGCTTTCGATCCCTAAATTATGAACTGTTTCATTATCTTGATAAAACATTTTAGGCCATCAATATCATTCTACTCTCAGTGCCTCCGTAAGGCATCACTTTGAGGGGGGGACAATAAGAACTTTAATAGAAATATAAGATCAGAGTGAAACTTGTTTTCCATTACCTTTAATTATTCATTTGAATGTCTCGTTTGACAGCCAAATTAGAGAGAATAAAGCAAGATTTGACTGTGTCAACTCTCCTTTGAAAATATCTCTTAAAACTCTGTTGTGGAGATCTGGGTGACTTCTGATTGGAGATCTTGCTGGATCCTCCTTGAACGAGAGCAATGGGGGACCCGGTCCATGCCTAGTCATGCCGGCTTCTTTCCTGCTTCTGTTGGAGCACAGATGGACACTGGCTCCCTGGTGGTGTTGTGGCCTCTGGTCAGACTGTTTTGCTCTACACGGGTCCGACAGGGGAGGCAGAAATCCCTGAAGCATCGCTTGAAATTTTCATCCAAAAATGCATAGAGGACAGGATTGAGGCTACTGTTGGTATACCCCAAAGCAATGCACAGATGCCAGCTAGCTATCACAAAGGGATTCCTGCTGTCAATTTCTATCATGGTCTTCACAATGATGAATATGTGAATGGGGGTCCAGCAGATGATAAAGGCCGCCACCACCACCAGGACCATGCGGGTAATGCGGCGCATGTTGCGGTCTTTCTCCTTGGAGCCTGAGAGAAGACGAACACTCCTCAGACGCAGGATCATCAGACCATAGCATATGGTGATGACCATCACAGGGACCACAAAAGCAAAGATGAAGACGCAGATCTTTGTCACCGTGTCCCAATACCAGTCAGGCTCAGGAAACTTTAACATGCAAGTGGTTTTACCTGACAAAAAAAAGAACAGTTACATTTTGATGGCGTTAGACAAAATAGGGCTGATGTTAATTAACATCTGTGAAAGATCTGAGCAAAAATCACAGGATTCAAATCCAAAAAACTGCAGTGAAGGCTGTGGTACAAGATCAAGAACCTTTCGTGTGTAGTGCAGACTTTTAAATTCAGCACATTTTCAGACAGTCTGTCATGGAAGGTTTCATAATGTTGCACTCAGCTGTTCACACAATAAGAGATAAAAAGTCCCCTAAAGTGTTGAAGAAGAGAGAATAAAGCAAAAGCTAATAACTTTTCAAAAGTTATAGAAGCAATTACACATGTAGTGACATGTAATTTACGTGTAACTTTAGGCACAGACTTACAGCTGGATTTTACTTGTGTGGGCAACTCAAACTTTAATATCATCCCAGTACAGACCTGCATCACTGAATTTATACACACATTTTTATGCATGTGCACCCAGTTATTTTTATAGTTAGTCTTTTCAACCATCACAATGAATATACTACTGTACAATTCCTTCACTCTTTATATTTTAATTTTTTGAAAGATTAGTCACTACTTGCACATTTCACGTTTCCTTACTGTTAGGCTGATCACTGCACTTTTGCATCCCCGGAGAGGGAACAGGACTGAACATATCGATCGAGTGACTGATTGAGTTGAACTCTCTGTTCTCTCAGCCTCATGTTCACATTCTGCAGCATCTTCCTCTTTTTTTTCTTTTAACCCGTTTTTGTCTGAACAGAATAGAACATTGCACACACGAGGGAGACTGTGGCCAAAAACTCCTTATGTTTCTGCTCCACTGTTCAACAGTCTTTCAGTTTCTCCCTGGAGCAGGATGGAAAATAATCTGAAAAGGAGTTTATTTGTAGTCTTGCAATCAGCGACCCTGCAAAGAGCCCCCATCTTTGAGAAATCTAATAGGTTATATCTGAAAACATTGACTGATAATAACATATTGTTTTTAGCTGTAAGAGGGTGGCAGGCTTTCACAATCTTTCCAAAGTTTTCTGGCATGGTAGTCTTCATACACTTTAGCAGTGTATAGAATAAGTTTTAAGTCAGGATCAACCAAATTTAAGCCTAGACTCAACTATTTCCAGTTTTATTCATTGGCATGCATGTGAATGGATATGGCTATGGCTGTTTGCTGGTATTAAGAACTGTCGTTTTTATTTTCATGTCTGATTTGCAGCAACACTGAATCAAAATAAAACAAAGGGGAATTTAAATTATATTAAATTATGAAAATCAATAAAGCTGTACTGTCAACACCTTCACGGTCAAGCAGTCTAAATATGTAATAACAAAGTGAAAAGAGGTCTTCAACAAAGCAAAGAAAGGCATTTCTTTGAAAATGAGAGCAATGCTCACGTTGCTAGGTTTTTTGTGAAGATTCAACTACTTTTAACTGATCTTGCCTCTCGCGACGCTGACCATGGTAAACACAAACTGTACATCCAATGGTAGCGCTAGACATTTCCTCCTAATCAGAGACAAAATCTCCCAATCAACTCCTCACTGCTGTGTACGCTCAGCTGCTTGCAAAGTGTCTGCTCAATTTAAACCCTTTAAATGACACGAGACGCCGTCTTCAGCGTTAGAAGCTGTACAGGAATGTCCAAGTGAAAGGAAGGTTTAAGCTGAAATGGCACAACTTTGTTACAGCTGGTGCATTTGTTACAATGTTTGTCTTTGTGCCGCACTAATAGCTATGTGTTGACTGTCTGCTGTATGGTTTGAAGGATCAGCAGTGACTTTATATGACTTTAGCACACAACAAGGTGAGCCTTGAGCTGCTAACTCTGTAGCTACAGACAGCGAGAAACCCGATAACACATACAGGAGCCTAAATAAAATAAGATGTGAACCCAAGGATAAAGTTTGGATTTGCTGTAACTCTGTTTCACCCCTCTGAGTCTTTCACAGAAACATCAGCTAGGGTGCAGAGATACAGCAGTTTCTCCAAACTGTCTGATAAAAAGATCACCTCATTATCACTCTATTGCACATCATAGTGGGACATACCTCATAATGGCCAACAGCTATACTCTAACAATACAACTGATTAAGCTGTAATTTTATGTACTGATTTTCAGGCAGCTCGTTGCAAGACTGAGTGTTAGATGAGAGAGGAAGCGTCTCCTCCACCCACATTTTGTATTGACTTTATAGGGCTATAAAATGTGTTATGCTTCATCCCTGATTGTCCTTACTTTTTGGAACTGAGGACAATCTTTGGCAAAGCAGAGACTGATCTTCAGAGAATTCACAGACATTATCCTATTGTCTATAAGCCAACAAGAGCAAACTGAACAAATACCAAATTAGCTTCAGACAGATAGAAAAGAAAAATTCCAATTAATACTAGTATAATCAATTTAGCTGATTCTGTGGGAGAATAAACTGTTTTGGTGGTAATTATTAGATATTACAAAAGTTAGAATCACTAATGGTATTTTCTATGCTTTTCTTGCTTTAGTTTGGGTTAGCAAGGTGCATATTTGGAGTAGCTCATTCACTCTATGTAAATGTAACTTCCTCATATGGAAAATGGAAGTGTTTTATTTTTCAGCGCCAATTGTTAATGCTGGGTCAGGACCAGTGCTCTTCACTTTATATAAAATGGGCTCTGAACACCTCAGGAACACACTATCCGGTCTATAATTGATGAATCCTGCTTCAGGGCCCAAACTACCCTGCATTTAATAAGGCTGTTGTGTTTTTAACATGTTTTAATGATTTGTATCTTGTTCTATTTAATCTCAACAAGCCCCTAAAAACAGGCAGTGATCACTGTCGGCCTCTCTCTGTGTTTATTATCACTGTTCATTTTAAAGCTCAGTTTTTAAAATCTTACGATGTAACTACAGCGCAGCCCATGCAGCAGTATATGAATGACTAACCTCGTATTGTGGATGGATTATCTCAGTTGTTCTCCCACCCTCACGTTAACATTTATGGAAAAAAGTTAGCGTTCATCCTCCACCTTCACTGTTTATATTAAGCTGTTTATATTAAGCTGTTTATATTAAGCGTTGCTAGCGATCACGTAGCACATCGTTATATATCAGCTAGCCAAACTAAAGTAACCCTACAAAGTCACTGCTGTTTACTTTCCTGTCTTCATTTATGTCGGAAGTGATAGCAGAGATGTACGTCTTAATTTGTTTTAGAAATTTCTCAGTCAGGACGGGCTATATTATATTTAGATGGAAACTAGTGACCTAACTCCTTGCTAACTCCGTTAAGTTGAATAAATTCCGTTTTCATGGATGCCTGGATGTTTAACTTAATTGTTACACCTGGTAGAGCAGCCACAATGATTATTTTATTACAGATGAAAGAATTTAAACAGTTTTTAACTCTCAGTGATGCCGCAGTGATCGTTTGACTTATGGACCTGCAGCGGAGTTTGGGCCCAGACACGGCTAATGACGTCACACTTAAAACACCTTAAACTACCTTAAACTTATCACTTCAATGCATCCTGTCAGACACAACTTCTCAGCTGTCACTGCTAAATGACTGTTAGATGACTTTTAAAATTTTTAATTGCCTTGGGCAGGAGATATGTGATTTTTGAAACACACTGTGAAGTCTCTAGTAGGATTACACAACTGAGGATTACACACTTTGCTAAATAAAGGGCACACTACCTCCTATACCGGCAACTATATTTCGGCAATAGTCTTTCAGCGATACATAGTTGTTTTTTTTCTACATTATGTTCCTTCAAAGATGTGCTAAAGGTTATCAGAGAAGGCTGTGACTTCATTACCAAATACATTTATTTGGAAAAATGAGTAATCCTCATGCAATCTTAGACTTACTTTGTGGCACCAAACAAAAGAAGACATCTGGAAAAGCAGTTCAAAAGGACCTACCCTCAACTACAGAATCTGTCTCCTGGAACATATTACCTTAGGTTTCATTAGACAGTTTTTGTATCAAGTAGTGTAGATGTTTCAGAGGCTCTTCTCCTTGCTCTTAGAATACACAATTGACAGTTCAGAGTATTGATTCAGAATCAGTTGCTGCTATTGTTGCATTTCCTTGTGTACAGTTTCATTTCCGACTAAATGACCACAAGGTTTGCCTGATAGATGCAAATTATTCAAATGAATGCAGAATTACCTTTGTTCTCCACCACTTCAACCAGCACTCAGTAACCATACATATTCAGCCTTATTTTTGAAACAATATAAATTAATTCAGAAATCATCTTAAAATATTACCAAGAGGTAAAGAACATGCACTTGCAGTCTTACCATTGTCTGCCACTTTGGTCACAGCCATGATCATGACAGGCACACCAATTGCCGAGGACAGGACCCAGATGAGTATGTTGATCAACTTGGCCTTGACAGGCGTCCGAAACTCCAGAGCCCTGACTGGGTGGCACACGGCGATGTAGCGATCTACACTCATCATTGTGAGGGTGAAGATACTTGTGAACATGTTGTAGTAGTCGATGGCAATAATGAGCTTGCAGAGGACATCTCCAAATGGCCAGGTGTTCATGAGGTATTTGGCGCTCTGGAAGGGCAGCGTGCTGGTGGCCAAGGCATCGGCAAGAGCAAGATTGAAGATGTAGATATTTGTGGCAGTGTTCATCTTGGTGTATCTGGTTGTGGTCACAAAGTAGACAGAAGGTGTAGTAAAAGTTAAAAAGAAACTGATATTTTTTAATGATTTTTTCCCAGTCAAAAACATGTTATTTCAGATCATCTCACGGTTGCCTCCCTGGTCCAGTCTACTTGCAGCTGCAGTTGAACTGAAAATCATATAGTTATTTGGGTATAATGTATTAGCTTGTTGGAGAGAGAAATAGTGTATGTAGAGAATAGATGACATAAAGGCCAATGAATTGACATTTGAATAGAAAAGAAATTGTCATTTGTGTTACTGGTGCATTTTTCTCCTTTCTTAATAATAATAATAATAATAATAATAATAATAATAATAATAATAATAATGTATACTTTATTCATTTTCGTGGGGAAATTACTTTCTCTGCATTTGACCCATTCACTCAGTGAAGCAGTGGGCAGCCACTAAGCAGTGTGTAGGGACGGTACCTTGCTCAGGGGTACCTCAGGGTAGCCGTTCAGTGGATTTGAACACCCAAACTTCCGATCATGGGGTGACCATTCTACCAACTGAGCTTCATCAGGGAAAATGGATATTTCAATTATTCTAGTCATTTTCATATATTATAGAAATAATTAGATATAATTCCATGTTGGAATTGATTACAAACAAAGGCTTAGTTTAATTTATGACTGCACTGCCTTGCTAATTTCCAGATTACCAAATCCCAAAAATAAACTACAAGTTAATTGCTTTTCTCCTCAGATCCAAAGTTAAATTAAGAGCTAAAACCAAGGATTCAACGCCAACACTAGAACAGCAACTCATTCAAACTCCATAAACCCAAAACAGTCACTGCAACTCAAACACAACAAGTAAGAAGTGTCTGGAATATTAATGACATTTAATTAGGGGTCAAAACCTCATCATTAACAATAATTAAAGGCTAGGAGCGTAATTAATAATAATAATAATTAATAAGTTATTATTTCAGATCTCAAAGAAACTCAAAGGTTTTGGGATTAAAATCCAGGACGGTGACAGTTTTATTAACCCAAATTCACACTGGCTTGCTCATAGTGCAAAAGATATTCAAGTCACATGCTTCATTTGTAGCTCATTTCCAGCATATTTTCTTCGTAGTCTATAATTTTAACAAGAAAAAAATGTTGCTTTTTTCCCCCATTTCTATCTTTAACTTTTTAACATTGGAGATATTGATATTTAATTTTATAGCAGAAAAAGATAACAATATTATTGTAAAGCCTAAACCATACTCAAGCATAACATCAGCTAGTGGAAGCCAACCTCATTTGTACCTGTCCATGATTCTATAGTGGAATCACTGTGGCTTTTTATTTGTCTTGATATGTAAAAAATGTAAAAAAAAAATGTATGACAGGCTAAGTCATAAAAGGTTAACTAGAGACAATGCACCTCAGGACATGTTGGAGTCGTTTAAGTACTTTCTGCAGGGAGTAATTATTGTATTACTTTTTCAAAAGCTTATAGGTAATATGTAACAGATTACTTAATACATTACCGCAACACTGTTATTTCGGCATGAGGGGAAACCTCATGCAGAAATAATTGTGTAGGAAATGCAGATCAATAGTGCAAAATATACTGTAGATACATTTAATGTGGGTTTCACTATTTGCACTATTTACAAGCTCCTACAGCTTGTAAATAGACTGCAAACTGCCCTTGTGAGCCATTGTAGAGCCAAAGCAGTAGATAGGTCATCATACTCTCAAATGTTTTAGTGAGTCTTTTTTCAAGCCACAACATGTAGTGAGATCTCAATAAATTAGAGGGGTTTGTATCCAATAACTCAATCACAGTCGTTTATATTTTAAAATCTAATTCTATTGAATTAATAGATCTTTTTTTTTTGTGTCCTTTTAGATACACTAACAACCATGGCTGAATCACTTTGATACTAAAAAAAATCTACTTGAATGCCAGCATTTCATTATTTTTTTTTCCGTTAACTGGATCTAGATTATTATGAGATAAATCATAATTAGGTTATGTCATTTTTTTCAAGTTGTAGAACAGTTGCAGCGTGTCATATTAGGTCAGGTCTTAAGAGTTAAATCATCTTTGGGAGTTTTTCCACTACAAGTATATTAATGAAAGAACTCTGTAGTCTGATAGAAAAGTTTTCTTAACGTAATAAATTAGTCTAAAGCGAATGTCGGCTTAATCAGGAATTTATAATTACAACTGCTGTCAAAACGTCTCAACAGCTGCTCTATTATTCACTCTCAGCATCAGCTTTAGTCTCTAAATGAAATCAACGTTTCATTTCAATCTGTGTTTCTTTTTTTCAGCTGAAGGTAAAACTGACACAGACCATTAACAAATTAGTAATTATTTATAAGAGCAACGGGCTTTATCATAATTCATAAAAGGAAAACTACTGGTGTAATTAATTAGAGGCTGCATTTAATTCTTGTGTTCCATGTCAAAGAAGCTGCTAGTTTTTTTGTCCCATGCAAGTGGCTATCTTATCTTACACCTCTTACTAATTATGGAGGGAAAATTGCCATCAAATATGAAATGTTAATCATTCAGGAGGCTATGCAGAGACTGAATAACTAGCAGTAGCACACAGAAGATTTTGCAGAAATTACCTACAGTAATTCAGGGCAGCAACACAGAAAAGTCAAACTTATGATAGAGTTGGTTTTGAATTTCAAAAGGACAATGGTGGAATGGAAAGGCCAGAAATATAATGCATCCTAATGACTTTGCACACATCAGAGACATATTGAACACTGTGGGAGTGCCTGAAAAAACAGTTAGCTGTGAGGTACCACCAGTTAGAGCTATAGCATTCTTCTTCCCTGAATGTCTAATCATTCTGCAAACTTTCTAAAATGATATAACTGCACCTTGTCATCTATTTTTTTTTTCCTGCTGCACCAATTTAATTCTCCTTCCTCATCCCTGCTTCTATCATCCCTCTTTCTCTTTCTTTTTCTTTGGCCATGAAGAGTCAACCAAACACTTATCCGTAGACTCTGCCAATTGCTCTCAGAAGAACTGAAGAAGCTTCTCGGATGAGAAGTGAAACATCTTCAAGGAACCTTAAAGAAGTACAGACGCTTGTACTTGCAACTTGTAGGGGATTCTCAGTGATATAACACCCACTCTGATATGACATGAGGAAATAGTGGAAATGACACGGTAGTAAGATTGTTCAAATTTGAGTATATAAATCAGCTTTTGGCTGTCGACTATTTCGCTGACATTTTAGTCCCTCAAACCATTTAATACAACAAGCCTCATTCACTTGTTCATACAAGCAGCTCATCTATACTTAAGTGCTTTTTATCTAGCATTCGCACACACATTCCTACTCCGATGGATGCGGTCAGAGAACAACTTGGGGTTAGTTGACCCAAGGATATTTGGCATGCAGACTAGAGCAACCAGGGATTGAAACACCAACCTTCTGATTAAGAGATGCCCTGCTCTAGCTCCTGAGGTACAGCCACTGCCAAGCTGTGTCAGATCCATGCTAGTATCCCCTAGCTTGGCTGGAATGTAAGAAATCAAAAAAAAAATGTCACGAAGAAGGGAAAAGTGCCTGCATGGAAGGCTCTGTTTTAGTATTATTGCTTTGGTCTGGACTGCACAGTATGCATGCTCTCAGCAGGCAACAAGCAAAAGACACATTGACATACAACATTAATTTTACACCAGACACTGACAGGTTGTTATGCAGAAGTATTTTTCTGATAGGAACTAATACAAGTGATCCTGAGGTTCAGTCACAGTCAGCTTTCAGCATATAAAGGTGACAGGCGGAAAATCTTGTTCCTGTAGTTTAATCACATTTTTGTTTGTTTGCTTGTTTTGGGTTAAAACCATGGGCATCATGCTAAGTGGCTGTCACAGCTATCCAATCATTTCCTCTTCAACAGTAATGAAACACAGAATGAAAAAAGAAGTCTCAGAGCAGTGGGCTGCAGCGGGGGTCCCTGACCTTCATTTCTTCACCTTGTCAGTGATCCCAACAAGTGATCCCTTACCATTAATCAAATACTGACAGCTCAGCAGTATATAAATCCCAACAAACCAGGAAGGATGTGGAAACACAACAGAGTCAGACACTGATAAAAATTAAATATATATTTTTTGGATCATGAAGAATCCATTGCACACAGCCTTATACTTTTAACCATTAAAGAAAGACATGTTATGAAATAATTATCAAGATTTCTTGGGCTTCTAATTTCTTTTTTCTTTTTTTCACTTTTTTAAGATCTTTATACCATTTTTGCCTCAATATATCATTTTTTTTTTCTCATGCTTAGAAATGTATGATGATGACATCCCTACAAGCATGTACCTGTACAGGTGCCTATACTATGACTCAGTTTCAACATACCCTGGATATATTTACCTAATCTGCCTTCATTTATCTTAATATCAGCAATCAGGCTAAGTGGCATATGAAGGTTGTAATTAAGTTGAAAAGTCAACCCAGGGATTTCCAATCTGGGTACAAGCGTATTCATATGAAATTGGTGGGACTGGCAGCATCTGAACAGTCACAAGCATGGGTAGGTCTGCTTGCAGCAGAGCAAGCGATTTCACAAAGGCACGGTGTGTTGCTATTTGATTTATTTTAGCCTATTTTACTTTCTCAGACAGGTGCTGTTCAAGTAATTTTTTATTCAACAGCTTTGGCAATAATCAGGCCTTGGTGTGTGTAGTGAAATTGAGCTCAGCTTTAATAAAAGATGTGGTTAATCACATTTAATTCATGATTTAACAAGGTGGAAGGACAATTACTTTTTATTACTTTAGGGCCAAGTTGATTTGGATAGGTTTCTTTTTAAAAAATAAATAAAACCCTCATTTAAAAACTTTGTGTTTACTTTGTATTTACTACTTCTTTCTGCACTGCATTGTGATGCATAGAACACTAAAATTGTACAGTTGTGGCCAGCCAACAGAAAAATAAGAAAAAAAGAAAATTAAGGAGCACAGTACTATTTTCTATATTCCTTACTGATGTACATCAGGGGATGACAAAGACTTACTACCCAGTAAAAAACTGTGGAGCCTTGTACTATCTGTGCACTGATATCCTGGCAATCTTCCAGGGATGTTGACACTATTTTGTGGAGGACTGGTTGTTCAGTACATTCCATACCTCTTTAATTTGGAACAGAACCTGCTCCAGTGCTGGTTAGGCCTGCAGCATAAGTCACCATGGCAGTGCACCTTGGTACGATGTGAACCACCTTCACATCGTACGAAGGTGCAACCTAAATCATATGAATGATGTCAACTGAAAGCACAACAGAACTAAGAAATTATAGTACCATTAATTAAATTACAAAAAATGCTTAGAAAATTCTTAAAGGAAAATGCAAGATTGTTTATTACCATTTGCGTTATAGCACACTGTTGTCACTGTTTGTGTTCTACCACAGGGTAAAAGTAAATATTCCGCATACACCTACTTTTTTATTTAGTATTCAGGATGCCCACTTCTTGAGCCCCTCTGGTTTGCATTGTTGTGCAGTAGTGCACTCAGGGAAAGCTTTTTTGTTTTAGGCCAACTAGTGGGCTGCCTAAGGAGTCACCAGTTCAAGGGTTACCACAGAGATGGAATAAATATTAAGCAATTAATTTTATCTGCTCTTCAAAGTCTGCTGCTTGTGTTCGCTGCACACTGTTATAAAAACTCTCATTTCCAGTGCGCTCCATTGCCAGATGGAAGCAGTGCACAACCAGTATGTGGGCTACTCTTGCCGGTCCATCAGCCAGTCGCAGAGAAGAGCAAAGTCAGAGCACCCAAAGAGCTGAAGTATTTTCTTTGAGGTGTTTTTTTACACTTCTCCCATTCCTGGTGCTCTCAGCCTTTATTCTGACCCACTTGTCAACCAGTCAACATTAACACTGACGCTTGTCATTTGGTTCTGGTGACACACAGTCAGGATATTTAAAGACTGCGTGGGAGCCCATATGGGGCGGGTGAAAACCCCCTCTACCCCCTCTGTCCAACACGTACATGTACATGGAGACACATCTGTGTGATGATAAATTAAGAATTTGAGAATCACATATGAGTAAGCAGACTAATGAAAATATTAGAAGATTAGGATAGCGTTACCCACGCTGCTATAAAATAATGATGCAGATAAAACTGAAAGCCTGGGAGGATGAACAAGAATTGCGAAAAAGGAAAGGTCATATTACTGATGTTCTGAGCAGCACATCCATTTTTGATACTGACAGCTTATGAACTAGAAATGTAGATATTTCCCCTAAAGTAAATGCAAAAGACACAGTTTATGTTCTTAAATTGCTGGGGGAGAAAAGAGCTGTGGAGGAGGTTAATAAAAAAATTTGTCATTCCAGGAAATGATGTTTGCTGTCTATTGAGTTCTACTCACTTTCCTGTGAGATTATTTTAAAAAAACTAAAGGTTTATTTTAAATTTACCTACAGCTGAGTCTGTGAGATTTCTGAAAGCAAGTAAATTGCAACCCACACATGTGGTGTTCATTATTTCTGAGCGACAAGACCTATCAGAACCAAACCTTAACTCTCTGTCTGCACTTTTCTTCACCTCAGACAGGTGAGGCTTTACATACCGTGAGAGTTTTATAGTGAAAGGATCTGATACTCAGTAGCTGTCCAAAAGTTGAGATTTGAGCTCCATCACAGCTCAGACCTCAAACTTGGGACTAGTGCTGTCAGCGTTAATCTCGTTAAAATGACGAAACGCCATAACCGCATTAACACGGCAAATCTTTGTTAGCAAGTTAGCGTGCGTGGGGCTGGATGGCGCTAACGTGTTAAAGAGCTAACCGCGCTAATGAGCTAACCGTGCTAACGAGCTAACCGCGCTAACGCGTTGACCCCGTGCACGCCAACTCGCTAACGCAGATTTGTGTTAATGCAGTTATGTCATTTTAACGAGATTAACACTGGTAGCACTACTTGGGACATTTTTATTTTATTGTTATTAAAGCTTTAATTATTCATCTATATATTATTGTATCGTCATTTTGTCCAAGTACATTAGCAAAAACACGAAATATGGCACCCAGTTGTATAGTAACAATCAAACCATATGTGCCGCAAGTTGCTGAGAAGATTATTATTAAAACACCAAGGGTTAAACATTATTTTATGAACAACACAAACTCTGGATTTGGGCTCATAATTATTAAAGAAGTAATAAAATGATTACGCTTGTATGTTCCTCATTAGGCACCCATTCATGTGAGAGTGAATGAATAGTGGCATTGTAAAGCGCTTTGGGTGCCTTGAAAAGTGCTATATAAATCCAATCCATTATTATTATTCAATCTTATGGCCCAAAATAACTGCTCATGTATTTATGCTTGGATAGATACAAATAATGAGTAATTGGTAATCCATTTATCTAACATACTATTTAAGTTTATTATGATGCAAGAAAATATGGTCTATTATAGGTAAACATCTCTGCTTCTGTCTCATCTTTAAGGTTTTTAAAATTTTGTCCTTAAAGATAAATCTTGGAATTAAAAGCTTACTTTTTTTTACATAATTTCTATATGTAAAAGGGAAAAAGGACCATGTGTTTAAGAGTTTTTAGTCTTTCAAAACAATTGTGAAAATACAGTATTTTAGCTAGCTAATTCTTGATCTTTTAGAATAACTGGAATGAATTGCAATTATGGGCAAAAGTGTATTGTAATGTACCACATTAATATAGTGCTTTTTCTAGTCTTGCTGACTACTCGAAGCACTTTTACATAAAGGTCACATCAACTGTTTTCAGTTAGCTGCCACATAGCTGCCTCATTTGTTCTTGACATACATGAGTATGACAGCATTGTGCAATTGCTGCAGATGCAAATGATAATGCAAATCTCCCAGTGAGATGATTTGAGCTTTGTGACGCTGGAGGCAGCCATTACAAGACTGGTACACTGTTCTTTCAATGATCCTGGGTTTTACCTCAGGATTTTCTCTTTGGGACCTTTCATTTCTGTCTGCTCTGTTTCACATTTTAAGTTTGATCTAATACTATGCTTTGCCTTGGTTGCGCTGTCTTTCATATTTAGTATTTCAAGTTTTATCTGGCAGTGATAATGTGTGCTTTGTTCGCTGTTCTTACTATCATGATTACCTGGTTTATTTTCTTGACTTTTGTTGGCTTGTATTAGTTCCCTTATTTCAGTTATCAGCCCTTCCCTGTGTTCCCTGTTCCTTGTCAAGTCGTCATTGTCCCTGTTTGCGATTCCATAGTTTGGCATAGTTTGGTACTTCCTGTTTTATTTTATCTTCATCCTGTGTTTGCTTCTCGTGTCTAGTCTCCCTTGATTGTTGTCAGCTGTTTTCCCACCTGCTGCCCATCCTCTCGTTATCCTGTGCATGTGTATATTGTTTCTGTCTCCCACTGTGCTTTGTTGAGTCATACTGTTTGGTCCTGCTGTGTATTCTCTTTTGGTTTGCTTTCAGTTTCCCTCTGTCATCTGGATTTGCTGGCTCACCTGAATAACGGTTCATTTTCATTTATTCCAATCTGTTTTTCTAGTCTGCATTTTGGCTGCAAACTCCACACACATCATGACAATTATTAGCACAGGCTGGTGCGGCAATGCTGTGCTGATCCTCAGCTACTACCAATGGACCTAAAATGTGCAAAGAAAATCTCCTCCACACTACTACATGACCATCAGCAGTTTGAAGAGCTTCTTGATACACTGAGCTACAGAGATTTAAGATTTGCATTTAGATAAGTCCTTATCTTTCATCTCAGTGCAGCTTAAAGTTACAATACATTTTGTGACTACATCAGTCCTTTCAGTTTTGACACAAAAGTCTCTCCTCGACTCTCCCCTGAAGGGTACACATGGACACAAACACAAGCACACACTGACATCAATCCCTGCTGTGTGAGATGCAAGACAAGCCATGGGATGCAGTCGCCATGTTGACTCAGCCCAGGAAATGAACAGACTGACTGCCATCTCTCAGACACACACAGTCATGTTCCTACTGGCAACTAGCTACAATATTTCCAAGCAAATTTCAAACCCCAGTAATTAACTTAAAATTTTGTCATTACACAATATTCCCATTACAGAACGTCCAAAACATAAATTGTAAATGTTTTCAAAACCTACTGTCAGTAGAGAGTGAACAATAATCCACAAGAAGAAGCTCAGTAAGAGTCTATTTTCACACAAACTGAGCCCAGCTTCCATTACCTGCATATCGATTTGATTTCAAATATAGCCCACTTGACAGTATATTGCATGAGCACTGAACTGGTTCTTATCTAAACAGTACAGCAGCAAGAAGGCGGAAAACCAGTGGAAGATAAAAGGATCCTGCCCCGTGTAACTGAATGGACTATCGCTTGAAGCGTGTGTTTGCGTCTGCGTCATGCAGAAAACAGGCTGTCAGGTCACGTCCGACCGGTGTGACATCCACAATGATGCTAGCATCCAGGGAGACTCTGCTATAAATGTGGGGCATGTGTGTGTGTTTCTATCGAAGGACCTAAGTGGAGGTACAAATTCAAAATTCATTATATTAAAAAAAAAAATAGATGGATGCTTTCAAATGGGCTTTTGGTTTATTATTATCAAAGCTGACACGTGACCATTGGCAGTAAATAAACTAGTTCTAGTTATTGATTTATTCAGCCATGCATTCTGGTATTTTACCCTTTATTTCACAGGATGAGTGAATTGGGGGAATTATACTCATTCACCTGCTAGCACCTATGTGGCAGCATTTAGCTCTTAGCTTAGGTCACCCCTTGCATCTTCTTAACCATGAAATAGACACGCATGCTTAAGTTGCATTACCAGTAGGGGGAGATAATGTAATTAAAACCAACACTTGGCTAGTGACCAAGGAAGGTATAAAGTACATTGCAGACTCCTTCTATGCCAGAAACAATGAAGCTTCTTGGCTAATATGTATTTACATATAAATGTGTTCAGAATGTCTCTTTAACCATATTCATGTTGTCTTGAAATAAAATATCGCCCTCTGCTGGTACTGCAACTTAAACCAGCATGTCTATTAAACACTGCTGTGATATTTGGTTGTTCCATCAGAGTTCATCACTATTAAATAAATAAATATCAATTAAGCTCTTTTTCATTGATCTGAGATGGCAAAAAGAAAATCATTATACAGTATTATAAATTAAAAGTGGAATTCTGAATTTATAGCTAGTATTATTAGTATTTTGAGGCGAAAACTTAGAATTTTTGAGAAAAGACAATAAAGTGACATTAACATTAACATGACATTAAAAACCTTTCATATAATCGAACTGCCCTGCAACAAATTGGTGACCTGTCCAGGAAGTATCCCACCTCTCACTCTGTGGTAGCTGGGATAGGCTCCAGCCCCCTGCAACCCTCAATTGGATAATCGGAAGAGGATGGATGGATGTTATCAAATTAGAGTTCCTCAAATTTTTACTTCAATTCTGCATTGTCCTGATTCCTGGGTCCACACCTTTGCAATTTTGGATATAAAAATACACAGTTTTCAGCTATATAAACGCACTGGCCCTACATTCGGAAAATACAGCAAAATATATACAACACAAAATCTACTCCAATACACCTTCGATAATAATAAAACAGTACTGTCAGTTATAACAGTTTTTACTCTCTAAATCGCTCCATTACTGTTGTTCTATAAAACAGATGGGATTCAAGCCTAACATTATGGAGAAATCCTACTTTTTCTAAATTTCTGGATGCTTTGGAATTTTTTAGGAAAATTCTCCTGTGGCTTAACATCCAGTTATTATTTGTAGTACAGGTGGCATTAAGGCAGTGTGTGCAGTTATTCTTAACACAGTCAGCTAGCAGGATGCTAGCCTCTTACGAACAGAATTCCTGAAAGAAAAATTAAAGGACATAACTGCCATATTATTAATGCTGCATTTTTTTTTAATTAAAATGTTGGTTGAATTGCAGCCAATTTATGTAAAATGGAAATTATACAAAATGTATTTGTTCCACAAAACAATGAGGAAAAGTACGCAGTGATTGTCTATCAAGTAGAAGTGCACAAAGATGATATTCTGACCAGGGACGATCAGGCAGCAATCTGCCCTCCAGTGGATGGACTTACACAAGGTCACTTTACAGTTTTCTTCAAGATTGTTTAACCGTATTTTGTGGGTCTTTGTTTGTTTGTTGTTTTTTTTTTTGAAAATGTAGGAAGAGATAAATTTAGAAGTTGTGGGTTCTTTACTGGAACATCGTGTGGATAAAAACAGTGCTTTAAAATGCAGCTTTAAAAAAGAAAAAAGGAAAATGTAATCTGTCAAATATTATAGTTCTGGAGACTCCCCTGCTTTTTTGCTATTCACGCCTCCAGTTTTTGCAAACACGAAGGCACTACAAAACAAATTCACCTAAAGCATTTTGTTATTTTGTGTATTAATGAGCTCATAAATCCATAGTACAGCTATTACAGAAGGCCAAACTTTTCATTTGAAGGCAACTCTAAGATTTTGTTAATAAGATCATTACTTTCAGAGCTTACAGATGTTCCACAGGAGATGATACATTCTCACTGGGTTACTGTGCTCGAGCTTCCCGTCTCATGGAGGTGTGGGTGCTGTCTGAAATATGTGACGTCATTGTAAAGTAAATCGCTTCACAGTGTGACTCACAGACTATGCTGACTCCTCAGACATCCCCTTTTTGTCTCCCTCCTTCCTCCCTTGCTCCCCTTTCTGTTTAGGTGGCTTATTTTTCCCAATCTTTTCACGTCAACACCTGAATGGAAATACCGCAGAGCTCTGAATATGGATCAGTTTTGATTGCCACAGCATACATTCCAGATTTTCTGTTATTTCTCTGTTTGGATTCCCCCTGCTGCTGTCTTCTATTGTTCCCTCCATAGGCTGAAATATGACCAGCAGCTAGGATATAGCTAGGATATAGATAGATATATAACTGCATTATTTTTTGCCGATCTTGTCACATTTTTACAGTTGCTTTACCCCAAAGCTGGTGCCTCCTAAATTAATTTTACCTGCTTCTTCAATTTTCCAGCCAAGAGTCGTGATTAATACTTTGGCTGATATTGGGGATAAAGAGAATATCTGAGATTAGGAGGTATAAACGAGGATAAGAAGCAAGCAATATAAGCCATTTTTTCTTGTCTATTTATTTGTTTATATTTTTTTCCTCATCATGCAGGTTAGGGCTGGGAGGCTTTTCAGGGAAATAAGTGCGTACAGGGTTTATTTCTTTTCTTTTAGAGTCAGACCTTGGACTTACAATAATACTGTCAACACCCACTAATGGAATAATAATAATAATAATAATTATTATTATTATTATTATTATTGTTATTATTATTATTACTATTATTATTATTATAACAATAATAATCTTAAAACTAGCGCATATAACCTACAGTTTTATAAAGAGACCAAATGCTGTCTCCGTCGGTCCTTCTAGCTGCAGGATTTCCATTTCTACTCTGCTCCATCACACTCAGTGAAGAGGAGCGTGCAGCTGAAGGTCCACAGATCAGTTTGAGCTCATGAAGACTATTTGAGTAGTCCTCTCTTCCTGAGGCACGGCTGAGTCAGTTATAACAACCATCTTTAGTATGAAACTGGTGCATGTTGTTGCTTCATGCAGAAATAATAAAAGACCAATCTCATGGTTTATGCAGGGAATCTTAAATCACTTGTTTGGTATGCGCATATTTCACCTACAAATGCAGGTGCAGTGCAAGCACACACTTGTGGCTCAACACACACACAGACACTAAAAAAGTGCAGGAAAGGAGCAATCGATGGGTAATTAGCAAGCAACTTCCCGGTATTTACACCATGTGTATCCTACAAGGGTCTGATTGGGATTTTTTGTTAATTCGTGTGCATTTCCTCAGAAAACATAAATTTAATTTGTATTTAGAAAAGCTCTTGAGATAACTGAAGAAAACTTAAAGCAACACATTTGAATTGAATTGAATTTGATTTGAAATCAGCGCGTATTTGGGGCCTGAAACCCCCAAATGAAGCTTTGCATTTCGCATAAAGTGGGTTTTGTTGCTCTCATCAACAGCCACAAACTCATTAAAGTGACTGTGCTAATAAAGCATGATAGTGTTTACCTGACCACTCCGTACATGACAAGGACGTTGCCGAGAAGTCCCACCACGCAAATAACGGAGTAGAGCGCCGTGATGGATATGGCTATGATTATACCCCCGGCGCTCCTCACCGGATTCTGCTGCTCGGTGTAGTTCTGCAGCCTGTCGCCCATTAAGTCGCTCTCATCATCCGGGAGGGTGACATTGAAGGGGATGACGGAGTAAAGGTCGGACAGGGAGAGCTGAGCTCCGGGGACCGTGTAAGGCTCCATGCTGCAGTGCTGCCCACTCTGTCCTCGGTGATGAAAACTTAACCGCGCAACAGTGAGAAGAAAGGCAAAGATTTAAACTGACACAGGAGGGGAAAAAAAACTAGTCAGACTGGAGGGAAGAAGTGGAAAAGGCGAGCAGGAGAGTTTCCAAAAAACGTGCAGATTAGAGCCTCTGAGTAAGAGTTTTCTATCCAAACGGACGAAGAGTAAGTGCCCCCCCGGAAGCGGGCAGCTGCATCTGTGCGCTCTAGCTGTGTGTACACCTCTTATACTCTCGGAGACCCCCACCTCACAGCCCGGCAGCTCTCTAATACCCGTGCGTCGACGTCAAACCTGCTCATTTATATGAAGTCACACTGGAATCAACGGGAATGCAAGGTTTGGGGTTTCCTTCTTTTAAACAGAAATAAAACTTTAAAGTTGCGCAGAAAGAGAAACAGATTCAATCAAATTCTACTTATCTCGTGTAAACTGGGAACAGGGCACGTTAATGATACTGAAACTGCCTTTTAACCGCACTTTCAGTGAAGCCATTATAGAAGACATAAACACACGCTAAAGTTAGGAAGGTTGATGTGTCCGCCTACAGGTATGGCGTTATTTTTGTGCCACTATTCTGAGCGCACGTAAAAAAAATTTGAGCGCACGTGGGAACTGTCATTGTCCTGATGTTTGCTGCTCTGCTGAGGCAGCGGGAGGAATAAATTATGCCTTCGGAAACATGGTACAGATCAAAATTAGAGATCAACTTTCAAATTCCCTGCTTTTTACATTGTAAAATTATACTAACATTAAAAAGAGGCATCCATCCATTCACTGGGCTAACCAAGTGACTGAAACCCAACATGAAGGTCCTGGGTTTGAATCCCTGTGCCTGTGTGAGTTCTCTTTGGCCAATCTGACTTCTACTTACAGTCCAGAGAGATGCGTGGGTTACATTAGTTGGTGATTCTAAATTGACTGCAGGTGTGAAAGGTTGCCTGCCTTCGTATTCGCCTTGTGATAGATGCGTGACCTGCCCCTGGTGTACCCTGCCTATTGCTCTATGACAGCTGTGATTGGCTCTCGCCCTCCCACAAGGTTTTTTCTTAAACCTTGATTTATCCAGAACAACTCTTGAAATTGTCTGTAAGTACACTAGTTGTATTTATGCATACCAGTTTAAGACAATTTAAAATAGGCTTGAATTTACTATGCAGTCGATTATGGTGGTGGTTATAGGTTTACTTTGTCATACTGTTTTAAATGTAAATTTACTGGGTTTCCTACTATGCGTCTTCATTTATAACCTCTGTTTAGCTGACATTTTTTTGTCAGTTGAAATGACAGTATGAATGTACGCTCATCTGTCATAGCTTATTTCTTTCATGAAACACAAAAGTAAAGGGGGCCAAATGCCCCACTGTCAGAGTTGGTTGCCTGACCAGTCCTTATGCACTGGCGCTGACCCTAGTTTGGCCACTGCAGAGTGGATTTTCAGTCCAAATTCTTCCAGGTGGTGAGATACTTTATGCCAAGAAAAAGATTTGCCCCGTTCAGGAGAGAACTGGCAAGAAATTCAAACTACAGTGTTCTCAATTACATGACATGTAATGTCTTAGATACTCTAACAATTATCCTCCTACAACTACTTCTCATATTTTCAGATTCTAAAAAATTAAAATGCATCCCTCTGACTGAATCATTTTAAAAGGGAATAAGTAGTGACTTTAATATTTAGAATTTTTTTTTCTAATTTTGATCTTGAGTGCTGTGTGTCTGGTTGGCAAACTGGAACCAAATGCAGAACCAAGAGACACTCAGAGAAATGTTTACAGTGTTTTTTGATTTTGTTACTATGGAGCAAAGGTAAACACTGGGAATGTCAGGAGAAAGCCCTCCAGGTCCAGAAAAGGCAGGAAATACACACGACAAAGAGAAGAGTGTTTGAGCCAGTACAAAGAGCTTTTGGTGACAGAGATTAGTGTGGAGGTATGGACGTGCAGAGCTTACTTGCATTTCTATGAATGGTCCTCAGAGGGGTGAAGTGACAGCAGGCCTGCCTGTAACTCCTGATTTAGTGTTTCCGTCTGGCCGTTGGACTGAGGGTGGTATCCTCAGCTGAACCTTGCCTTGGTCTCCCAAAGCCATACAGAAAGTTTTCCAAACTTGTAAGACCACAATTGGACACAATATCTACAGCTGGGATGTCAGACTCATTTTACATCGCAGGCCACACACAATCCATTTAGCCTCTTTTCCACTAGTACCTGCTCAACTTGGCTCAGCTTTTTAGGGTTTTCCATAGAGATGGACCGATCCGATATTATGTATCGGTATCGGTCCGATACTGACCTAAATTACTGGATCGGATATCGGAGAGAAATAAAAAATGTAATCCGATCCAATGTATCACAAAATCACCTCACAAAATGCGCTACTTGGCGAAACCCAGCTCGGCGCATCGGAGCAGTATGTGTCACGTGATAGAGCGGCTGTTGTCTGCGAGACCTGTCGGCGGTCTGTTGGAGCATTTGAAGCCTTGCCACATGCTTCCGAAAACTATCCCAGAGAAGTAAAGCAAGTGTGTAAGTTCATCCCTGAATGTTTGCATAGTATTTCCACGTTAAGCTTAACAACTGATATATTAATCCACAGCTGGACTGGCCATCGGAGTTCCATATTGAGGTGAAAAGGAAGCGATTTGTCCCGTACTTCAGCTAGAATTAAAAAATAGACACAAAGCTGGAGTTATTCTGTCTTTGCTGCGCAGTTGCATCTACTTCTCTCATTCACTCCCCCTTCCTCTCCTGTTATTACTTCAAACATGAAACTGATCAATGATCAGCTGATCGGCTCTCTGCTGCAAGTCCCGTCTTTCTTGTTTGTTTATCGCCCACTTCGCGCTAGAAAGAGGAGACCAGAGGATAAACAACAGCAGCACGTTTAAGCGTGATAAGCTGTTGTTAGAATGTATTTAATATTACTTTCTAGTATCCGCTGAGGTTTGCTGGAAGCACAGCTGTAAAAGCTGCTGGTCATGATATCCGTTTGGATATGTGGTGAGAGGGAAACATGAAGATGAAACCAGGAGATGTCCTTACTAAATGTCCTTACTAGAGCTGAGCAGGTGATGGAGAAACAGGTTTATGAACTGTTTCTAAGAGACAAATAACACCAGGATCCTTTTCTACATAGCTGACGGCTGGTAACTGTGCAGGGGCGGGTCTAGCAAAGCTTTGTCGGGGCCAGGTAGGCCATTAACAGGGAGAGGGGGGCACAAAGAAATATTTTTCTTTGTTATGTCATTTAAAAACTTTGAATAAATAATTATCTGAATCTTACAACAAAAGTGGTCATCTGATTAAATGTATAGAAATCCATTATTGTATATAGTAACTAATAAGTCTAATATACACCCTAGTAAGCTATAGTACTTTTTCCTTTGTTAAGGTACCATCTGTGCAGTCTGCAGTTCTGTTGAAGAAAGATGTTGAATCTATTTAATTAGTGTAGAAAAATAATTGATTTCTGTGCATTTGTTTTACATTTGCACTAAATTAAAGTTGATTTCATCGATTAAGGGTGGGGGATGGTTCCCTAATATTTTTGCTGGGAGTTGGCAACCCTATTAGTTAGGTAGGTAAGTACTCTTTAAAATACCAGAATAGGGAGGATGGTGTAGGTTTAAATTTATTAGATTGATCAGTGTTGCTGAACTATAAAATGTTTTGGGTGGAGTGTATTTTTTGCATACAGGTATAACAGAATAGCTTCAGTCTCTTGTTTTTAAAACTTGAGTATAAACTTATACAAAATGCAGCAAGATATTTGTAAAAAACGTTTTATTGATTACAAAATACGCTATATCGGATTCATATCGGTATCGGCAGATATCCAAATTTATGATATCGGAATCGGTATCGGACATTAAAAAGTGGTATCGCGCCATCTCTAATTTTCCATTTAGTAGTAGTACCTGGTATTTAGTAGATTTTTTAGCTCCTGTTTGGCCAGGGTTCTCGTGACTCATCGAGTGAGTCATGAAATCAACTTATTCACAAAAATCACAACCAACACTTTTGAAACCTGGCAATGGGGAAAATGACTACTCACAAACCAACACCATGGTCCTTGATTCTGACAAAAAGCCCTAGACTGAGCAGCGGGTACACCATTGCCATGACGTACTCCATTGTTGTGTTATTTTTGTGTCACATGCAAATGATGTCACAGACTTTCAGATGCATTGCTATAAAGATCCCATCGACACTGAGGTGGTATCTGAATTGTAATGGAAAATGATTGAAACCGAGTAGAGCAGAGCTGAGCCAAATAGGTACAAGTGGAAAAGAGACATTTGATCTTTTGTGGGCCGGACCAAGAAAACTCCCTTTTCTGTCAGTGTGCAGAAAATTAACTGGACATTTAATCAATGAAATATCTTAATATAAGAAAAAAAAAATCACAATTTCAATAGTGTGTCTCAGTTTTGCTACGTCATATAGAAATGAATGTCTAGTAAATATAATCTGTCTGCATGACTGAAGAAGCTAACAAGTTTCTTACAACATAGTGCCTGAAACGAAGCAGACGTATTGGTTACGGTGAAGGGCATGACTAGATATTCGAAGTGTTAAACACAGTTCCATTCGTTACCCTTATGGATGTGGATGAGGGGAAATGCATTACATTATGGAGGTCTAGTTTAGTGAAAATAATTCTGCTTTCTGCTTCTTAATTCAGATAAAACTGAGGTTATTGTACTCGGCCCTGAAAATCTTAGAAATATGGTATCTAACCAGATTCATACTCTGGATGGCATTACCTTGGCCTCCAGTAACGCTGTGAGGAACCTTGGAGTCATTTTTGACCAGGACATGTCCTTCAACGCACATATTAAACAAATATGTAAGACTGCTTTCTTCCATTTGCGCAACATCTCTAAAATTAGAAATATCCTGTCTCAGAGTGACACTGAAAAACTAGTTCATGCATTTATTACTTCCAGGCTGGACTACTGTAATTCATTATTATCAGGATGTCCAAAAAACTCACTGAAAAGCCTTCAGCTAATCCAAAATGCTGCAGCAAGAGTACTGACAGGGACTAGAAAGAGAGAGCATATTTCTCCTGTTTTGGCTTCCCTTCATTGGCTTCCTGTTAAATCCAGAATTGAATTCAAAATCCTGCTCCTCACATACAAAGTCTTAAATAATCAGGCCCCATCTTATCTTAATGACCTTGTAGTACCATATCACCCTATTAGAGCACTTCGCTCTCGCTCTGCAGGCCTACTTGTTGTTCCTAGAGTATTTAAAAGTAGAATGGGAGGGAGAGCCTTCAGTTTTCAGGCCCCTCTTCTGTGGAACCAGCTTCCAGTTTGGATTCGGGAGACAGAAACTATCTCTACTTTTAAGATTAGGCTTAAAACTTTCCTTTTTGCTAAAGCATATAGTTAGGGCTGGACCAGGTGACCCTGAATCCTCCCTTAGTTATGCTGCAATAGACGTAGGCTGCCGGGGGATTCCCATGATGCATTGAGTTTTTCCTTTCCAGTCACCTTTCTCACTCACTATGTATTAATAGACCTCTCTGCATTGAATCATATCTGTTATTAATCTCTGTCTCTCTTCCACAGCATGTCTTTTATCCTGTCTTCCTTCTCTCACCCCAACCGGTCGCAGCAGATGGCCCCGCCCCTCCCTGAGCCTGGTTCTGCCGGAGGTTTCTTCCTGTTAAAAGGGAGTTTTTCCTTCCCACTGTCGCCAAAGTGCTTGCTCATAGGGGGTCATATGATTGTTGGGTTTTTCTCTGTATCTATGAAGCGCCTTGAGGCGACTTTTGTTGTGATTTGGCGCTATATAAATAAAATTGAATTGAATTGAATTGAATTCCAACTGCGAAAGAGTCTTTGATATATTTTTCCATGTCCACCCTCTCAGGACAAGAGAAGTTAAATATGGAGCACCTAGGAGAAGGTCAATGGTCAATTGTATGAACAGTGTCTTGGGAATGACAGGGGTTTGCCTTTATTGAAAACTTGTTGTATACCTGTATTGTTGTATTCCTGGGAAAATTAATGTGAGACCAGGAATGTAGGAGTTTGTAGACTCAGAGCTAGCTGGGGAGGTAGGCTTTGTGGATTTGAAACAGTTTGACAAACAAATTGGTCTTTTGGGCACAATTAAAGGGCTGTGAAAGGTTTTCTTAAATTCCTCAATAAGCAAATCATAAGAGCCTAAGCTAGGGCCTTAAGTCATAGATAACCTACCACATAGGAAAGTTTAGCTGCTTCAGTAAAACTGAGGTTTTTGAAGGTGGAGCAGGTGCTTATGTACCTGCAGGAGCCTCAGTGGGGGGGAGTTGGAACCAGGGAACCTGAGGAGGAAGTGGAAAATACCTCAGCATGAATTGCTTCAATCAATTCAATAAGCCAACCGAAGCGCTAGTTAGTGATTACATGTTAAGCTCTCCGGAAATGTGCAGCCACAGACTGATCTTAAATTATGGCCGCTTGTTTAGAAATGGCAATCTTAATTGGATATGCTTAGAATGCAAATACATCCTTGGCCAGATACATAGATCTGGAAAGAAAAGTGGGGAGAAAGAGAAGGGCAAATACACACAGCAGGTCAGAGGGACGCTGGTCAGACTTGAACTTGAACCATGCCTCTGCATTCCAGCCATCTGACATATGGCTGCCTGCTCACCCACTGAGCTCAATTGGAGCCTGCCATTTACTTCTTTTATACATGCACATCTTTTACAACTTTGTACCATACTAAATTTAAACACTAAGACTAAAAGCTTTATTTGTGGGAAATTGTCATTGAGTATTTTAGTTTTTGACTAGGCTTAATCAGTGAGTAGGATGGACGTTAAATGTACACTGATCATTGGGTGATGTTCATCTACCACTAAAAGTTTCTGTTTAACATGATGTTGCCATAACATAGGACTTGGTAAGATGGAAGTTTTGAAGTTTTGAAATTCTTAACTCTACATTTCAAAGAAATCGAAAAATGCGAAAAATGTGCTCAACATCTGCATTAATCTTCTCTTCACTTTAATGTCGCATCCCCGAATGAAAATAATCTTTGTCCTGGCTGCCTAGATCTCAAATGCACACATCTATAAGATCGATCAGCTAGAAGTTCAGAAACACAGCAATTGCAGTGTGATCTTCTAGGAGAACTGGGGTTCATTGATCATGGATAGTTTCCAGTTGTTCATCTGATTGCTCTGTTACCCCCACTGGGAACAGAAATGCTTAGATCCTACCTGTTCTGGAATACACAGTAGATAGGTCATTAGATGCTTCAGATCAAGCTTTCATCTTAACCCCTGTATCCTGTCACACTGTGTTCTTTTTAATCACTTTCCCAATCAATCTCTACTATAACCACAGAGATCATGAGTTAGCCTCCTTTGACAGCCTTTTCAGAACAGAATACATGTATAATGGTCATCACTTTCTCCTCCTCTGCAGACAGCCCCTGCTTTACCAAAGATTGAAACTGTCTATTTCTCCAATAAGCCTTTGTATCATTTACCTAGTATTGAGTTTTGCTATCTGTAGTACACTTTCCATTTGCTGAACAGAGCACAGCCCTTTGCAGTGACACCGTCTCAATTTTTAATTACCTTCAACAGAAAATAACTTTCCAACACAGATTCATTACCTTCTGTGCACATGCATTTCTTCTTCATGTCAGAAAATCTCTCTTCACCCCGTCGAAATAATTAAGCAGACCCTGTGACACAGAATATCTGAATTTTTATCTCCACTTTTTCGTAATATCATACAGTCTCTGAACTGAACAGTCATTTGCTAAAACACCCAGACTGGATTGTTAAAATGGCTGGAAAAAAAAACCACTCTATTCACTCCATTTGGAACTGACCTACGGACTCTGGATGGATCCTAAAACAATAAGCTTAAAGCTCAATTTCACATTTAGACCAACATTATTATGTTGATGCAGAAACAACACCAACACAGGGGCATCAAAAGAAAACTCTACAAACAGCTAAGCAACAATCACAGCTTCAGCTCCTGTTAATGATTTGTTGCTTACAATTTTACATGTTTAGCAATTATCTTCATAGTTGTCTTGAGTGCTATTACATCCAGTTTTTGATGAGCAAGAAAGTGAAGGCCAGTATCAACACAATTAACAACATTCTTCATGCAGAAAGTTTAAAAGATAGATGAAGCTCACAGGTCTAAAAAGCGAAGGCGACATAGAAGGACCATTTCTTTTTTTAATTGCCCTCAGTGCCTTTGACCTGAGAAGTTAGTAATCAGTTTCCTCCAGCGTGTGTTTGCTCCACATCCAAGTCATCTTCATTGTTATTATGCTAATCCAGTTGATGGATGCTGGTCTTCCAGGTGTTGTTCAATAAATTAGATTCATACAACAGAGTGATGTTGCAGTTCAGCTAACACCTTTGGGTGTCGCCAATAACTGTATTTTTCTGAGGTTACGCAGAACTTTTGCAACTTTATACTTAGGGGAACATGCAGATACTTAAATATTAAAAAAAAACAATATTTAAAAGAAAGAACAAGTGCAGCAGGCACTTTGAGTCCATGTCAGAGCTCAGTATATCACTTTCCCTTTTGCTCTTGAAAGAGAGAAAGATTGTGTTATACAGACTAAACAGCCTGCAGGCAGGTTCACTGAAAAAAAGACAAACATTTCAAGTTACACCTTCATGCCAGGATAGCTCACATGCCTTGTGGCATTTAGTGTTTTTTGTTCTTTCGTTTTTTCATTTCCTTTTTAACTTCTAAATTCTTGCCAGGTTGAGTTTGAGAGAAAACAGCTGAAGTATCCATTACAGACTGGTCTCAAATTTAGGACTGAGAGGAATATTTTTGGATGTGATTTTATAAAATCATGTTGCCAATAAATACATGCACAGTAAGACTGTACTCTTACTGTGCAAGTAAAAATATGTTGGAAAAAATACAAACGTATAAAGGTTTTTGGCATGAGGCACCAGCACGAGGATGTGAATCAGCAACCACTTGCAAAACTGAAAACAACTCAAGTGTAACAGAGTCAAAACATATGGGAGAAAGAGGGGGATGGGTGGTGGTTAAGGAGGTAGAGCAGATCATCTACAAACTGAAAGTTGGTGTTTTGATCCCTGGCTGCTCCAGTCTATAAAGTATCCGCGAGCAAGATACTTCACGCCGAGATAAGTACTGTTCAGACTTAAGCATAGAGAAAAAGTGCTTGTGTGAATAGGTGTGTGAGCCGTGTTGTTAGATTTGTATTGTTGATTGTCATTTATGCTTAGAAATATTTACTCATATATGCTTAGAGTTTTATAATCAATGTCATGTTGGTAGAGGTTTGATCCTTAGTAGTCTCTGGAGACTCTGTGTGCCTCCCAGAGCACTCTGGCATGCATACACAACTTAAGGTCAGAGGAGAGGTTATATCTGCTCTTACTGATTTATGGTATAGGAGGACATCTACTCTGTATCTGGTTAAGTATAAGAGCCTTTTGTTTAGATGGACTGCTAGACTCCTGGCACCAGCTTTGGGGGGTCTTCACAGGTTCACGTTCTGACACACACACACACACACACACACACACACACACACACACACACACACACACACACACACACAGATACTTACACAACGCACAGGCAAGGTACTCTTTGTTTGTATGTAGACGTCATAAGTTAATGAACCTATGTATATTCATGTAACCTCAATAAAAGATCAGTGTTACGGGGGAGCGGACGAGAGTGACTGGGGTCAAGCGAAGGAACGGCGCTTGTCGTGGTTCTCTCCCTCATATATGAGTAAGACAAAGAACTTTGCCTACTAGGTGTTCAATGCTTTTGCTGTGTAGTTGAATTATCTTGAACGTTCCAGCGAATAGGTTTAAGCTACAAACCTATCATTAATTGGTCCTTCGAGAGCCGGAGCCCTGGAGTCGACATTCACCGAGGGGAGAAGAGACACGCTGAAAGACTGACGTCAGCCAGGAAGTTGCTGTAGTAAAGTCCTGAGACATGAGAATTCGTCATCGGGCCAGTGGATTAGCTGTATGTTTTCTCTCCCCGATGAATGAGGAGAGAAAACGATGGGATTCGAGGCTATACTACACGCTAAGCAACACCAACTAAGTTCAAAGAGCCCGACTCTATAACCGTGTGAGTGTGTAGTTCCTTAGCCGCTTTGTGGGAATAAGAACGGTGTTTTTCGCTGCTTTGTGGAGCGATAAGTGAGTTCTTCGCTGCTTTGTGGAGCCATAAGTGAGTTCTCCGCCGCTTTGTGGGAAGTTGAGAGGGTTCTCGAGAGGGTTCTCCGCCGCTTTGTGGGGAGTTGAGAAGTTCCGCGGGGTCCAGATTGTGCTGGACAATAGGCCTATTTGTTGTTGTTGTTGTTGTGTTTGAGTGTGTTTGTGTGAGTGGGTGCGGAGCAGAACACGTGGTCTGTGACACCAGCTGTTGTTGTTATCATGGGTTCCTAAGCAACCAAGAGTGCGTCAGGGGGTGACGAGAAGTTTATGATGGACTTCGCTCCTGGCAGCGCAAAGTATTTAAATAAAAGAGAGCGACGGCTCCTTAGCTGCGCGGGTTCACACGAGCACGGTTGCGCGGGTTTCACGCGGACCTGAGCCGTGCGGTTAATTGCAGGCTTATAAATGGAAGAGATTCAAATGTTAGAAGTTTTCAGAAAACACAGCAGCCTTGAAGAGCGTGTGGAGAAGGCCAGCCCACATCAGCAGCACTTAAGATATGCTCTGGTGAATGGCTTTCCCCCACCCCTTGCTGACACAAAATGTTTAGATGAATCTTTAGCTTGCCCTGATCAACAACAGCCTGTGTTCCAGACCCTAGATTTAATTGAGGTGGATAATTGTTAAAAGTAATCTGCATTAAGCTTAGGGTTGCTCAAATTCAGTACAATGACATATGAGGTGAAGTGATATAGGTAAATATTTTAACTAATGACGTGCATAGAGGCACTTGACCTGTTTGAAAAACTGTCATCCTAATATGAGCCATTGTTGAGATATAGAGCATACCTATGAAAACAACTAATATGCTGAACCCTGTATGAAACAGCTGATAACTACATGATGGAGAAGCCGAATTGAATATAAAAGTGCAAGTCTTTGCCACTGTAGGGCAAAGCATGCAACCACTGTGTGAGGTTCATCTGAGCTGATGAGCAAGCTACACATTATCAGATCAGGAGCTGGCTGAGAACTCATCAAAGAGAGGGAAACAGAACTATGATAACTCGAGTATGTAGCGTATCCGTGAGTTCAGTTTCGTCTTTCAGATGCGCAGCAGTTTTCCTGTATCTTGACTCATGTGTGTAGAGTGTTCATAGCATCAGCATCATGTTTTGTTTATTTGTTTTGTTGGGTTGAAAAATAATTACATGAACTTGTGATCATACTTATGGATCACCATGGCACATACCATTTGCCATATGATTTATTTATGCAGATGAAAAAAGTGAGTGTGAATGTGCCTGTATGTGTGTGCGCTGTGTGAAAGTGATTGGTGATTCTGCAGGTCACCAGCTATTGTAAAGAGGAAAAAAAAAGAATAAAAAAGAGACAAAATTTACATTGCAGATGAAAAATAATCATAGGAAAAAGGTTTTGTGTTTATCAGCCAAGAACAACTACAATCTCATTTTCTGCTTTTAAGAAAGAAGAGTTCACAAAAAACAGAGAGAGATGTGTGTGTTGGTTAAGCAGTGATGATAATAATGAAAATGTCTTAGTTTTGTCACTTTCAGGTGAAAAGCAGACCTGGATCAATTTTCCACATGCAGCGGTCGGCAGAAAGTTATAGTTTAACATCATTGGAAACGTTCAGTCCAAGTTTCTGGCTGAATTATTTACAGCACCATGTGTCCCTCAACCTCACAAGCGAGCTCTCACTCCTCCCTGAAGACAAGGAATGCAGTTCCAAAGAGCAATAACATGGCAGATAAAGAGACAGCAGCAGAGTCCTGAGCAAAGAGTCCCAGCAAGCAGCAGCAGTGTGGACAAACAGCATCGGAGAAGAAGAGCAAACCCATCATCCTGACTGATTGGATGAATGGCACTGTGTTTCCAGCAAACTGCAAATGCACTGTGCTGTGACGAGAACTTTTGAGGAGAACTGAGGAGACTGTTGGAGTTTGACATTTGCCAGTTTTGGAGTGGAATGGCAAGAAGAGACAGTGAAGAATACAGGACAAAGCTGAAAGAACTGCCGGCTATTGGACTGTTGAAGTGGGAGACGAGAATGGAGTGAAAGGAGCAGGTGAGAACACAGAGGAATGCTGTTGTTTAATGTGGGAAATCAAAATTTGGGTTAGCAAACCTGGGAAAAAGAAAACTGACTGCTTAAGTGGGAAAATTGTGAAGGAGTCTGAAACACTGCAAAAGGAAACATACAAAATCACACACACAAGCAGAACATGTATTAACCCTACTAACACAAACACAAGAGAGCTCATGAAGATTAGACAGCATCTTGAGTATGTGAGTCTGTTTATCATCTTGTCCAAGTCACTTAGTGTGATGAAAAGTGATGCAAAGACCAGTGGACTCATAGCACATTAGTTAAAAAATGATTAAATAATAGCAGAGAAGTGTGTAGGAAAGGCAGCTTTAAGAACATGCCCTGCTGGAGATGCAGCTCCACAGACATTGATTACCTGCCTAATAACACAAACACACATGCAATGAAAATTAGCTTGTTATCTCTCCTCAGTGTTAAAATAGGGTAAATTTAACAGACACTTGTTATCAAATGCTGAATTTATCCAATGCTGACAATTAACTCCCTAGGTTGCAGGACAACAGTTTAACTTTTGTGGGAAAAAAGATTCTGGTTTGACCAACCAGTGATCAGATAATAAATTTAGTTGTTGATATAGTAAATTGGGAGATGCTTCCTGCTTGATTGATCCAGCACAAGTGATTTACTGTATGAGGAAATTCTATTTTTGTGATAATATTTTGAACATGCATTTCTGTTGTCCTGTCATCTTAGTGGGTTAATAGCTAATATGCAAATTAGTTGATCGTTCTTAGATTAAGGAAAGGTGACTGAATTCTAGCACGAGTGAATGAGATGTGTTGGAGTCTGTTAAAGTGGAGACTCTAAAACACTGAGTTTCCTGTTTTGATATGCGAGTGAATCCTGCACCCAGATACACACCTCTGAATACATAAGAACAAACTTCTTTTGTGAAGTACATGACAACATGTCACATGTTTTATGATGAAGGGAAAAAGGAAAACTAAATAAATCTGTGGCCTAAATGAGTGAAGAGCACAGACCTGGGGATTAAACTCATAGCTAATAAGACATTAGGGTTATGTTGTGTGTTGTGTGGCTGATGGATGGTTTTGAATTAATCTAGCTGATGATTTTTCTTTTGTTGTGGAGTTGAGCCTGCCACTTAGTATGATGGTATGATAAACCATGCCAATAGTATGATTTACCCTCCTGAGATGAGGAGCATGTGTCATGACTTAACGAGGCCTTTTTATTTTGATACTTTCACAGTGCACTGAAAGTTTTGTTTGATGATCTCTGATCTGCAGCAGATCTGCACGATTAGAACAGAAGCGCTATACGACACGTCGTCGAGAAAACTGTTGCAAGTGAGTTTCTCCACATTAAAATGGGCTCGGGAGGAAGTCACTTATCTGGGACAATTAGAAAGTAAGTTCCTGTCCAAAAAGGATTCAGCGAGGTAATCTGATCTAAAGTTCTTCTTCTTCTTTTTGAAATTACGTCATTTTGCTGAGGGTGGAAACAAAATGCGACGATGGGTTCCACTATCAGCAAAGAATGAATGAATGAAAAATGAGTGAGAGAAAATAAAAGGGAAAAGGGAAAAGGTGGCACCTCAGGCAGAAGAGGTAGTGGGACACGCCCACACAGGCACCTTCAGGAGGAGGCCCTGCTAGGGCCGTAACAAACTGACTGACTGGTAAAAGCTGACAAGACTTTACTGACGTAACACGACTGTGCGAAGTTAACCCCCACCTGACAAAGGTGTAGAAGAATCTATGTGTGTTTCTTTTTTTACCGGAGCAGAAAGATGACAGCAACATTCAAGGTTGCAGGATGATTTAACCGTTTAAATGCCACTTTCTGTGTCTGTGAATCTACCAGGGGTGTGTTATTCATGGGCTTGTGTTGCTCACAGAGGTAACTGTGACAAAGTGTGTATACACCTGTGCAGCGCTAACATTTGCATTTTCTTTTCTACAGCATTACAGTTCTTCATGTGAGTTGATCATGTGATTTATAACAGGACACAACTAGTTAATGTTTTTCTACTACAGGATTTCTGGGTTTATGTGTGAAGAAAAGTGTGTTTACAGGTTATGGGTTGGTAATGCTGTTACACTGTGTTGTTGGGGAAAATGTTGAAGGTTACTTTGACAATGTGAATAACATGTGACACATTTCCTGTGTTGAAACTAGTGTCACTTCTTTCCACAGATATGGATGGTTAGCTTTATGGTCTTTTTATAGCACCTCTGGCAACTGTCAACTTGTGCCTGACCACCAGGATTGTCCATGTTATACTCAGAGTAGAAAAGCAGTATATAATAAGTGGTCCATATACCATTTAGTTATGGAAGTCATGTTGCCAGGAAACGGGACGTGAAATTGCTGTCAGAAGAGCATGAAAGTGCTCAGACAGCAGCTACCTACTTTTGTAAGATGATTGGCTACGTATCACTGAGTAGTTAAAGCAGAGCAGAACTTGCAAGACTTGAACACAACATACAGAAAAACACTGAATATGATACACTTACCTTGATGCAGTATTAATTGTGCTGCTGCTGTTCATAACTGCAGAACTCAGAGTGCAAAGTTTAGATCAATTTTACAAGGAAAAAGTGCTGCATATACCATGTCTATTACCTATAGTTTCCTTCCTTTAGAAGGCATAAATGAAACTGGATTCACAGATTCATTTTGCTGGAGTATTTCAAAATATCTTAACTTCTTGCCTGGAGACATCAATAACACAACTATAATTGCATGATGTAGATCATTTGGATTTGTTATTCAATTTACCAGCTCACTTACTGCCAGATACATGAATAAAGATGTAAACAGACTTGTACACATACCTACAGTATTGTATTCTACCTTTGCATGTTAGCATGATGAAACATAGCTCAATCAGATCTAATGGGTTTATGCCAGCATTCATCAAGACTGAAGGAGGGCGATACACAACATAGTTTAACAGCGGAGATAATTGCACATTTTCAGACTATCTCTCCAGGATACATCGATCTTGGTTTGACAAAAGGTCAATAAACACAGTGTTTTTGGTGGGTAATGCTGAATGTAAGTGGAACATGAGTACCCAACAGGGAAGCTTTTAATTCCAAGTTAAACTAGCATTTTCAGTTTAGTTCTGATTGAATCCTAGATCAATCTAATACAATCTAACAGTCATTTATTTTTGAATCAATAACTACACTCCTGTGCATCCATCATGGTTTTTTTTTAATGAACATCAAAAATGATCAATATGTCCCACTGCACATGTTGGCTGTTGCACAGTTGTATTGGGAGTTCTACTCACGTTTATGTGCCATATAATAAAAAATGTATAAAAAGGAAAAAAAATGTGACTTACACTGACAAATAGCTAGAGGTCTGTTTTCAGACTCGGGCTCAATGACAAATGGGAACTTTCAGGTTACATTTGGAGCGCTAGGTGATCACTACCTTTTAATTCTCAAAACAAATAATACACATTAGCCTACTCTACACTGTGCCTAACAAAATGGGGGTGTAGGATTTAGAATTAGGATTGAGATTTTGAGTTCCCTCTTATTATTTATTAAAACATATTTTGCAGTAGAAACTTTAACCTTTCGTGATGAGTGTTACAGTTCATGTTAGTTTTGGGTGTTATTAAAGTTAAATTAAGCTTTCAGTTTCATTTGTCTCCGTTGGTAAATTGGAAAAAATGAATAAGGGGCTGCACTGCTAGTTTTGCTTTTTCTCATTTAATAGGTGACGAATGTGCCATTTTGAAAAAGCCACTAGAAATAATTTCATATTTCTCCTCAGTATCTCTGAGTATTCCTTTCAAATAAATATGACTTTTTATGAGGAAAACATTTTGAGCCACATAATTAAAGGAAAGCTGTGCTGATTGTTCTACATCATATGAAAAAAGTAGTTTCTATTATTGGGATGTTTGGGACAAAGACTAAAGTGATCTTAGAAGAAGTGCCTGAAGGAATTTAACCGAACTCTGTGGGTGAGTTTTACAAACAGTTCAGGGAGTGACATCTTTTTTGGCCTGGGCCTCATCTCTTCAGCAGGTTTGAGGTTAGAGACAAGATTAGCAGCTAGTAGAATAAAAACACCAGAATCACGAGCTGATCATTTTGTGGTTGAGTTGCATTGTTGCAAATATAATTACGAGATTTGAATAGAAAGAGGAATGCTATCCGGCCCGCTGTAATTTTCCCTTCTCTCTCTTCCATCAAGGCCGGTCCATTTAATGTATATTCATATTTCCTCTTCAAACTCTGCTCAGGGTTATTGTGCTTCTCTGAGGGATTTTAAATGCACAGCATGGACTTATTAGTGGAGTCTCACATTATGGAACCAATACCTAGCTTTTATATAACTTTGTTATAAATATATAGAGAAAACTGTCTTGAAGGTGGAACCTTTTCACATATAGCTTTAAAAAATGAACACTGGCTCAGTGTTGATTCAGAGGTGCTACTTAGATTGAAGTGCAGTTGTCTGACAGAGTAAAGAAGGTGACAAAGTATTTGAAGTTCCTGGTATGGTTTAATATGGTCAGTTTAAAGAAATATATTTAGTTAGCAGTTGGTTATCTAAAATTAGCACATGGGTTGTTTATGAACAAAAATTGTTGCCACAGGAAAACAAGGAACAGAGCAGCAGTCATTTGGAAGTTAGCCATTTACATACACACAAATAAAGAACCAAAAAAAAAAAATTGTAAAGGAAACTTTTGTAGACAAATCTCTAAATGATTGAATGGAACAGCTCATAAGCCAAAGCGCCACCTCATCTGTCAGAAGCAGTGGTGCTTCTATTATGGCTTGAGCTGCCAGAAAGCTGGCCCTTTGTTGATAGTTTCACTACTGATGGAAGTAACAGAAGTAATGCAGTAGTAAACTCAAATTCAGCCAAATGCATTAAAGCACACCGGACAGCAATTTATCATTCAGCAGGACAGCAATCCTACTGCCAAAGCAACCAAAGAACATTTCAGGTTGAAGAAGTGAAACTATCGACCTGCTGAATCGAAGACAAAAGGAGCCTGCTAGAGCTGATGCTGTTTGTAGTTCAGTACTATTTCAGTTCAGTTCAACTCAATAAAACTTTATTGATCCTGAAGGTTGACCCCGAAGGTAAATTGGGTATTTGCACTCTTAACCAGGTGATATTTAATAGGCTGGAAAGTTAAAGATTAAATGTGCTAATTTCTGTTGGGGTCACATTTGATCCTTTGATAAACTTATCTGGCTGTTTCATTTTTTTATTTGTTTATCAACGAGTGGACAGTTTTGTGTTATTCAGAAATAATGTGAGAATACTGAACAGTAAGTCCAAGGTAAAGTAGTTTTCAGTACATTTGTACAGTTTACAGAATGAACTTTTTAGGATTGTGCAGGGCAGGTCTAAGATCTCTTGGTCAATGGTTGGTTTATGAAGCAGTTATTAAAGTGAAATTAAGGTAATAATGCTCTTTAACACCATCTAACATGCTTTATAGTAGGAGCAGGCTTGATAGTTCATATAACATCTGCTTATATATTCTAGAGTGTAGCTGGTGAAATCCAGATTCAACGGTAAACCTTGGAGTCAAAAAGTCAACGGTTTACGCAAAGAAGAAAAACCTAACTGATCTCACAGTACAAACTAAACTATTTCTTATCTTATTAAATAAGTATTTTTTAAAAAATATATCAGGTTCTACCTTTTAGAATACAACTCTTGAACTTTGAATGGTATATTTTAAAGCAGTAATTTAATATGAAAAATTAGTTCAAAACTCAACTCCACAATACTGTAGTGCTTAAAATCATGTGTCAGACGTTTTACTTGTTTCATGCTTATTTTATTGTGTTGCATAGGAAAACTCCACTGAGGTCCCTTTCTGTAAATCATAGCTAAGACCAGTTATACACATTACAAAAATCAAGCATATTTTTTCATCAGTTTCTTTTTCATATTGTATATCTCCCACCGAGATTGGCACTCTAATGTTGGATACATCTACATTTATTTCAAATTCAAGTGCAGAAGAATGGAAAATCCAAACGCGTGCAACTTTTTTTTAATGAAGCGGTGAATTTTCTGTGAATAAATCAATTGGGATTAATTTGTTCTGTTTTCTTGTCTCTGTAGAAAGTACATGGAGTTTTTTAAGACCCTGATCTTTGATTCTCTTACTGCTGTCGAACTTACATCCATGTTGTAAATGGTGATGTGTTGCGCCTTGTAATCCACAGTGCCATCCAACATAGAGCTGGGAGCTTTTCTGGAAGCCTCTTAATCAGTGGCACAGCAGATGGAGTGGTGGGGAGGGAAATGTCGAGATGCATTAGCTTCAGCCTTCTTTCCCTTCACACTCCTGAAAAATAGACGTTAGCGAGGTGGATCTGTTATGGAGCTGGGTTTTGGCCATAACATATGGTCAGTGCTTCTGGTCTCACATTTTTAAGCTAGGGCTTTCCAATTGGGCAGTTATGGTTTGATGTAAATACAATTGTGGAAACTGAGTAGTTACAACTCAGCAATATTTTTCAGCATTTTACAAAATCCGTGGCAATGTTTTTAGTTTGGTCAGGAAACTTGACTCTACAGAGAAACTACTGTCTTCCTTTTGCTTCATTGCTCTGCTTCTCTGGGGTTCAGAGGGGTCAAAGTCTATTTTGTTGTTATTACTTTACTTTAGTCTGGCTGTATAGGACTTTTTGCAGGATACATCTCTTCCTTTGCCTTCACAGTTTGTTCCTCTGTGCTATTTCTGGGTCAGTCATTAGATGTCTTACTTAATGTAAAAGGCTAATCAGAGGCTAGATGGCCATTAGAGTAACACTGGAGGTGTTAAAAGTGGCAGAGGAAATCACATCATCTACTTGCAACATCATTAAGCTACATATTTCAGCAGACTGCAGCTGGCACGATGGCTGTCCCGCTGATCTTAGTTTTAATGTCAAAGCATTGTGTTGGTTGTGCTTGCTTGGTTAGACGGACACATGGTCATTTGGCAGCACCACTTTACTGATGATTGTGGTGTCAAGACAGCATCTGCTCTCAAAACTGTTTGGCTTCAAAAGTGACAGACATAATAAAGGCCTGTTGTTAGTTTTTTACTATGCCTCCATGGGCGGTCATAGACCTAAAATGGTGAAAATAGAGTGAATTAGAGTGGTGGTTTTACTTATCCTTTAGAAATCCAAGAGAATTTTTTTTAAGTTTAGTTGTTTAGCTCAAGGAAACATATAAATGGAAATTACTAGCAGCTTCATATTAGGGGTGGGCGATATAAACGATATACAATAGAAACGATATAAATTTGGCCAACGATAGAGATTTTGACTATATCGCTCTATCGCGATAGCGCATGTTGATGACGTCATCAAGCTGCGCCTGTTTTGGTCGAAAGCATCGCAGCGGCTAAAACCATTATCATCTGCAAATTATGGCGGGCGACAGTCATAGCAAAGAGATGAAGCACTTTTGAAATATGGGGAAAGCCAAAAACTGCGCTTCCTCCACTTCCGTAACATTGATTCATTAATGTTGAATTCTCTCGCAGCTGTTCTATTCCCATGTTGTTGCAGTATATTAATAACTAACTTCGTATTGTGGATGAATAATCTCAGTTGTTCTCCTGACTGAAGTTTGGCCCGTGTATAGCATCCTGCTATGCGATTGCATTTGTCCCTGACCACCAGAATCCCTCACGTTAACTTTTATCGAGTGGAAAAAAAGTTGGCGTTCATCCTCCAGCTTCACTATGCTAATGTTATGCTAACATAGCTGTGTCGCTAGCAATCACGTAGCACAACATTATATACCAGGTAGTCCAACTTCAGTAACCCTGCAAACATCACTGCTGTTTAGTTTTCTGTCTTCATTTATGTTGGAAGTGGTAGCAGAGCTGTACGTTTTAATTAGTTTCAAAAATCTCTCAGTCAGAACATGGTATGAAATGTTTAGGTGTAAACTAGCGAGCTAACTTCCTGTTAACTTCTAACTCTGTTAAATTTAATAAATTCTGTTTTCATGGATGCATGGATGTAAAACTTAATTGTTACACCCAATAAAGCAGCAACGCTGATGATTTAATTACAGATGAAAGAATTTAGACCGTTTTTAACTCTGTGGACGGAGTTTTGGACCCAGATTACTCCGCGAAGCTCCTCACTACGGCAGCCGTAATGCTCTGACAATCCATCAAGCAGTGCGGCTTACCAAAGTTGTACTAAAACATTTTTTAACAGATTTCTGCACGCCCAAATCGGTTCGAGGTCAGTAAGCACAACCAGAATTCATACATAAGGCACACTCTCGATTTTTGAGAAAATTAAAGGATTTTAAGTGTGCCTTATAGTGTGGAAAATACGTTATACAGAAGAAAAGAATATATCGTGATATATATAGTTACCGCACATGCTTCAAATTATATCGCGATATGAATTTTAGGCCATATTGCCCAGCCCTACTTCATATACAATTTTATCTTCATTAAAATCCACATTGAAGTGACAGATCTAGAACATGTTTCTTCTCCAATATTAAAGCAAGTCTCTATAATCAGTGGTTTAAATTAACAGAGTGTTATGATGTCTTTTAGGTTATAGTTTTCTAACATCAGAACTCCGTCAAGGTCAGTCCTAAGCCCAATTGCAAAAGGAAGAGGTCGCCCTCCCTAAGTGACCAGAACCCGGAGACCGTGGAAAACAGACATGAAACCAATATGCCGAATGCGATGGTTTGGCCATGTGTGTCGAATGGACACGAGCCAACTACCACACTAACTCCTCTGGCGTAAACAACCTACCCAGTGGAGAATCCAACGAACGGCACCGAAGAGAACATGGCTAAAACAGGTCTAAGATGACATCAGAAATCGCAGAATAAATCTCGACGAGGCCAGGACAATCACCAGTGATCGTCATGCATGGAAACCATTTGTGAATGAAATTTTGACCACCATAGGCACCCACAACGGCGTATGGGCTTAGGAGTCAATCCAGGCCTAACTCCAGCTAGGGATCAAGGAGACAAGAAGGAGAGTTTTCTAGCAAACAGCTGTTTTGGGAAGCAGCTGCTTGTATGTCTAGAACTTTAGAACTTTAAGTCCTAAGGAACCTTTGCCCTGTTATTTTCACACCGCAGGGTTTGTTCCAACTACAGGGGAATCACACTCCTCAGCCTCCCTGGGAAAGTCTATGCCAGGGTGCTGGAGAGGAGAGTTAATCCGTTAGTCGAACCTCGGATACAGGAGGAACAATGGGTTTTTTAGTCCTGGTCGTGGAACACTGGATCAGCTCTTTATCCTCTCAGGGATACTTGAGGGTGCATGGGAGTTTGCCCAACCAGTCTACATGTGTTTTGTAGATTGTGAGAAGGCATTCGACCGTGCCCCTCGGGGGTCCTGTGGGGATGCTCCAGGAGTATGGGGTGTCTGGCCCATTCCTACGGGCCATTCAATCCTTATACAACCGTTGCAAGAGCTTGGTCTGCATAGCCGCCAAAAAGTCAGACTTGTTCCTGGTGGGTGATGGGCTCCACCAGGGCTGCTCTTTGTCACCGATTCTGTTCATAATTTTTATGGACAGAATTTCTTGGCGTAGCCTAGTGGCGGAAGATTTCATTTGGGTGGTCTCAGGACATACAGACATACATGGCCAAGACTGAGAATATGGGTAGATGGAATTTTACTATGGTTTTAAATAGAAGACCTCTATTGAACAAGAAGAACTTGGTAACTCAGTGCTATAATATCACTAGAAGAAAGCTACTAATAATGCTGGAGATCTAGAGACTACAGCACAATGTTAGCAGTAGTGAGTAATATGGTTATTATGAGCTGATCCCATGCAAGACAGCAGTGTAACTGAACTAGACGGCCAACCACCTGCTATAACAAATGTTACTGAGCTGGAGATGAAGATTGTGGCCAGATTCAGGTCAGCCGCACGATTCCCCTGGCTCACTGACAAAGCCTCATCAAAGCAGATGCTTGCAGATGTGAACACAGCTTTACTCACCATTCACCATTATAACCAAAACCATTCATTCATTCTGGTGATTTGCTGTTGGATGACCACCTTTGTGATGTTGATCGGTTCTTATTATTCGAGGTTGCTGTGGCCTCCTAGAATGGTTAACACAAGACACAACAATCCTGATCATGAAAGATTCATAATGGTGGCAAAGAGCAGGAAGGTGATTTGGAATGAAGCTGTGGAAGCCAGAATAGCAGACCTAGAGGACAGCTACAACTACCTATCTCACAGGCCAATATCTTCATGGTGAAAACCTTAGAAAGCCAGCTAGAGCCAATTACCTCTGAAGACTGATGCTTTAAAGAAATCAATGATTTAAAAAGGTAATGCTCCTTCTTACTTCCCAGTGTATTTCTTCACATTGCTAGACATACTGTAGATGCCGTTCATATATCATAATATCATACATTTTCCCTCAGAACTCTGGTGATTGATCATATGTGAATTTTGAAAGCTAACAATTTTACATACTCTACCTTTTTAGAATATTTAAAGCAAGGGCGTAGATTTGGTTTTGACATTGGTGGGGATGGATGATTCAACCACCGAACCCTGCCCTGTTTCTTTTTTTTTTCTTTTTTGTCTTTGCTTCTTGATTAAAAAAAAAAAAAGAAGGAGAAATATACTTGCCTACATATGCTATTCTACATGCTTTTAAACCATTTAAAATTACAATTCATAGTTTTATATGTGAATTATATAATGTTAAATTACTATTAAACAAATGACTGAATAAGTATTTTAGACTTTAGTTTACTTCAGCCATATTCCATATAAATCAGGTATCATACAAAAATAAAAATAGCTTCAAATACAGTAATGACAATAAAAGAATATGACTTTAAGGACAACATTACTTCAGTTATATCGTCTTGATGCATGCTCAATCATCCAGGTAATTAATTGTCTTCCACACCTAGTGTGTGTGCTTATGCTAACTGGCTTATGTCTAAAAATGAGTGATGAGATGGGGCAGCTTTCAAACAGAAGAGAAGTCAAAGAATAATGTTGTTCTTTTCCAATCATCTGTCTCCTCTTTTCCAGTGGCGAAGCTCCCAATTGTGTGTTAAAGAGGTAAATTGAAGGACAGAACAGCAATCTATAACTAAAACTCTCAAGTATGCTGTGCACCGTTTATGTTTTAGTTCAATCAACATTCTATCAGCAGTACAGATAGGTGTGATTGATGGTGTGGCTTTAAGAGAGGTATGATGGCTTGCAGCTCTAAGTGTAGCTGGAGCCTTAATTGTTGTTTATTATTCTTTATCATTTTGAACTGGTATTTCCACCATACTTACTTGTACTTTGAATTTATCCATAAGGAAAGGTTGGAAAATAATAAAACAATGCTTTTCATCCTTTTTCAACCTTGTGTCAAATAGATTTTAGATTTTTTGATCCTTGAATAGCAACTCTTGCCTTTCTGCCCATGTTAACTGGAAAGAAGAATTTCTACTCACCAAATTTCTGAGTTAACAGAAGCGAATAGTATTTCATTCTGTTTTATTGCTCTGTGCCTGTCCAACTACTCCAATGAAATAATCAATCAGCAGCAACACCAAAATATTTCTGTTCTTGAAAGTGATAGAATTGTGGGTAACCGGGGTCGCTGCGAGGCTTGTTGTTTATTGCGAACGCAAGAAAACATTTCTGTTGTTGATACACCTAAAGGCATTATAAAGCTTTGATTTATGTGTGGTAACATATTACCCAGTTGGTAGAAGAGATGGAGGAAAAACACAAAGCCCTGCGAGAAAGCTTTTGTGTGGGATGAGAATTGATTGAGAAAAAGCATCAATGAAATGCAGGTCTAAGCTGTGTTGGTTCGGTTTATGAGATTAAGCATAATCAAAGCTGATAACCTTTCTTAAAAAGCCCCTTCAACATTCACAAGAGGAATTATAGTCTTTAAATCCCTTTGTTTCCACATTTGTTTTCTTTAAAATTGAGAGAGGGAAGGAGAAAAAAAAAGAAGGAAAACTGAGGGAGAGGCTGAACGCTTTAGTCCACTGTGGTTATATCAGTAGCTGTATATTTATCTATTTTGAAATTTTTAGTCCCTGAAGGAAATCTGGTTGAACACAGATGCTTCGACCAGATGCCAGCTGGAGAAATGTGCACTGTTGAGTTCTCCTATTAGATTGCTATCCATTTTAAAAAAAGCAACACCTTTCAAAGGAAGCCAGCTGTTACTCGTGCATGCAAATAAAAAATAAAGGATGCCTCCTGTGCTCTACCCTGCAAGGATTCAGCAACAGAGTTTTGGACTCTAGTGTGGGATCTCAGCCACTGTTAGTTCCACCACTCAAATAGTCTGATGTTTTGTACGTGATCAGGGTGAAGCATTCTTTCATTGTAGTCCAAAGCAAACACCAAATCAAATTGACCAGACAACGCGGTAGGAGTGTGTCAAAAAGTGAAAAGTTTTGTATGCTGCTCCCATTCAGTAGACGTGAGTATCAAGCTGTGGACTTAATATTTGCAAAATATTTTAACCTTCCACTTCCACAAAATTAATCCAGTTCTATTATGCATATGTGTGTGTAGTTTGTAGAAAAAACATGCTGCCTCTGTCATGAGCAACTCTGTTTCTCATTTCTTTGAAATGTAGTTTACAAAGGAAAAAAGACTGAAAGTGAGGGTATTTTTTTTGCTAATTGTGGTCTCTGTATACTCCTCTTTTCTATTTTCTCTTAAACCACACCCTTGAACTGGTTGAGGCAGATGGATGACTTTGCCTGCGAACTGCCTTTCATTTCTTCCAGAGAGGAAAAGGGAGTTCTTACCTAAAATAAAGACAAAGTATTTCTGAAACTCTACCTTTTTTTGCCATTCTCCGTCACTCTCTACTGCGCCAAGGAACAAAGCAAACACACATGTAACAAACTGAGAGCTGCCTGCAATTCCTCAATGTTTTCTTTCAGTTTAAAGAAAAAAAAAATCTCCCGTAAAATGCTTAAATGTCCTTAAAGTGCCACAGTGTCTCTGTGGTAGTTTGTTTCAACTTCTCTCTCTTGCTTGGTGTTTCATTCTTATAAATTGGAAATCCAGCTCCACTTCTTACTGAAACCATTATGTGTTTAAGTGTACGGGAACAAAGGGTCATCCAAGCTTTGGCAGTGTGCTCTACCCTCAAGCCACTGATTTGGCTTGCCTGGATGCAGTCTGTCTCATCCCCCACCTATGGGACAGCAGAAGACACAGAGACATTCTTGGAACAGACTTCAAGCGCTGCAGGTGGTGGGGTAACCCAGGGCAAATCTTGCCTGTCTAGCTGGCATCTGCCTCGACAAACGCATTATTCGCCTGCTGGCTGCTCAATACAGAACCACTGTGAAGTGAGGAAAAAAATTAACTACTGAAGAGTTTGTAACCAGGGCAACAACAGAAAGTCAAAATCATTCACCAAAACAGAAAAAACCCACAAAGTGATGATCGACTTTGCTCGACTTCCCCAACAGCAATAAAGTTGTGCTCACTTTTTACAGAGAACAGCTTCTTTAAGTCCCCTGTCAGGTTTAATTGTATAATTAAGTCAATAGGCTGGTGAGCATGGTCCCTATGAATATGATTTAAAGATATGATTAAAGTTTGTTGAATAGAAAAAAAGAAAATATTTCCCACCTCTTTAAAACTGTTTTCTTTCGCTTCACATTTGTGATCAAAAAATTTATCTTTGGGCAACATAGCTCACTTATTAACTCTCACAAGTTAATAGTTGTGGAAAGCCTCATCAAATTCAAATTCAAATTTTATTTGTCACATACATAGTCATACACAGTATGGTATGCAGTGAAATGCTTAGACAACTGCTTGTGACCTAAAATAAAAGACTATGAATAGGATAGGAAATAAATATGAAAATTAAAATAAAGGGTAAATTTAACTAGGAAAGAATAAAATAAAATGTAAAAATTAAAGTTAAAAATAAAATAACTGTACAACAAAATACACAATATAGAAAATATATAAGAATATATGAAGAAATATAGAACAATAAGAGCAGCTGTTCGAGTAATAAATGGTAATGAAAGAAATGTAATGTCCAGGGTTGTGCAATCCACATATTTAAGTGCAGTGCAAATATGCTTAAAAGTGATTTATTTAAGTGACTTGTGATAGAGTGATTTGATTTGATGACCACGCACTGTAGTTGTGCAGTGGCCACTAGTGTAAACAAATGTCCAGAATGTCCAGTGTGTGTGTAAAAACCATATGTGTGGGTCAGTACTATGTGGTGGTGTGATTGAGAGACCTCAACAGAGAGAACAGTCCATTGTTGGGATGGCTGAGGTCCTTCACGATCTTCCTGGCCTTGGTCCAGCACCGCCTGCTGTAGATTGAGTGCAGGTCAGGGAGCTCGAGCGGATGGTGCGCTCAGCTGATAGCGCAACCCTCTGTAGAGCTCGCCTGTCCTGCATGGTGCTGTTCCCGAACCAGGTTGAGATGTTTCCCGTCAGGATGCTCTCTGTGGTGCAGGAGTAAAAGTTCCTGAGCACCTTGGAGGGCAGTTGGAAGCCTCTCAAGCGTCTGAGGTGGTAGAGACGCTGTCATGCCTTTTTCACCACAGTGTTGATGTGACAGGACCACGACAGGTCCTGCGTGATGTGAACCCCGAGGTATTTGAAGCTGTCCACTCTCTCCACTGGGCACTCGTTGATGACGGGGGTCTTGTAGTTCCTCTCCTGCTTAGTGCTGAAGTCCACTATCAACTCCATTGTCTTACTGATGTTTAGAAGGAGGTTGTTCCTCTGGCACCAGTTCTCCAGATTCCTAATCTCCTTCAGGTAGGCCGTCTCGTTGTTTTCAGAGATCAGGCCCACCACGACGGTGTCGTCAGCAAACTTAATGATGGTGGTGGAGCTGGTAGTGGCCACACAGTCATATGTGTACAACGAGTACAGCAGGGGGCTCAGAACACACCCCTGGGGGGCTCCAGTGCTGAGAGTGATGGAGGCTGAGACATGTCCGCCCATCCTTACTGCCTGTGGTCTGCCAGTTAGGAAGTTGGAGATCCACTGACACATAGATGAGCTGAGTCCCAGGTGCTCCAGCTTGGTGGTGAGTGTGGAGGGAATTATGGTATTAAATGCAGAGCTGTAGTCGATGAAGAGCATTTTAACATAATTCCCCTTTCTAGTGTCCAAGTGAGTAAGTGGTGTGTGGAGGAGATGAGAGATGGCATCGTCTGTGGAACGATTTGGACAGTAAGCGAACTGTAGTGGGTCCAGTGTGTCTGGTAGTGAAGAAATGATGAAGTCTCTGACCAGGCGTTCAAAGCACTTCATCACTACTGAGGTGAGGCCTACAGGGTGATAGTCATTGAGAGAAGCAGGGTGGGGTTTCTTCGGGACAGGAACAATGATGGACTCTTTGAAGCATGTGGGGATCACCGACTGAGATAGAGATGTTGAATATCTCAGTGAACACAGGTGCTAGCTGGTATGCGCAGACTCTGAGGATCACTGGATTTTGATTGACATTTCTCATATTAAAGACAGTTTTGCTGATTCATGCAGTACAGGATTAAAAGTTTTAACGATTAGTAAGATTGTGTGGCCGAAAAGAATTGTATGACATGACAGAAAATTACCATTGTTCCAGAGTACTGCACAAGAAAAACAATCATAGAAACTGCTGCAATAAATTAAATCAATTAAAAAAGAAAAGAATTCAAAGACAGTTATGAAACCATCTGAAACAATTAAGAAAAAGAAATCAAAACAATAATGAAAAATATAGCAATTTAGCCCGCATTGTATACTGCGGGTATAAGGAAGTCTACAAAAGACACACTAGTAATTTAACTGAAAAGCTAATGAGAAGTTTGTTTTCAGCTCATGTCAAAAAACTTTTAGTAAAGCTGATGCTTATCTGCAGGCGGGAGAAATGCTTTGGAGTTGCATCTTAGAAAGTCTGGTTGGCTTTGAAATCTAGTCTGGAACTTGGAACTATTAGAATCTGCTGGTAAACTGACCAATAGGCAAGCACTGCTGGACATTAAGTAAACAGAGGTCTCCTACACAGATGATCGTCCAAGGAAAATTTTCCAGGAAAATAAAAAACAGTTAGTGAAACATGTACAAACATAAATGGAAATATAGTTTATAAGGCATAAACAAAGATTGCATAGTCACATTTATTCTTTAACACAGTCTGAACTCTCTTAGTCAACCTTTCATATAGTTTCTTTGTTCACCCCCTGTGCCTTTTGCTTACATTTTTTGTGGACTCTAAGTTTGTAATTGGTTACTTCTTAGGTCTTCTACTCTTTGAGTATTTTCAGTGTGTTTTGATCTACCTTGTTGTTAAAGGCATATTTTCTTTGCTCTACTCACCTGGGTCCTATGTGTTGAATGTCGATTTCATTACCTGAGAATCTGGAAAAAGTGAAAACATTCATTACATTTTGAGGTTGATCATATTAGTCACTGAATTTCCCATACATGTGGATATCTGAAATTTTTATTAGCTGTGTTGCTCCTAGTTAAAGGTTTTTCACAGAACTTGTCCTCTTGAGGCCTCTTGACTAAGATTTTGCTGGGATATAAATAAAAACAGATTTTCAAATTGAAGCTGTCCACATGTCCCCAGCCATCTGTGGCTCCATATTCTGATTTTTAATTTTACTTCTATCCTGTTTGTGCCTATCAATGTGCAATATTAAGCAGGGTTTCTGTACTTTATTTATTTTTAGTTTGTGAATATATATTCCTTCAGAATATTTCCCTTCATTATAAATTTCAAAGGGTGGATGTGATGGTATGGCTGTCTTTTTAGGTTGAGGAAATAAAATGTGTATGTTTTATGTAAGTTGTAAGCACAGAGAAAAATGGGTGGGGGTGTGCATTGTGTGACATATGTATGAAGAGAAAAACCTGAGTCTGACAATGATGTGTCTAATAATGTGCAAGTTATTAATGTTATTTAAAAGAATACTAATATTGGTTATATATTTAAGTTATGAACTTTAGCTGACGTTAGTTATTATTCTAGAGTTATCGTGAAAGCAGTACAGTAACAAATACTTAAAAAGGTTTCAGAGTATATAGGACCACTTTGGTTCATGGATTATTTTCAGTGGGTCATAAATCACACTGTCTGGCTAGATAAACAAATGTATGTGGATATCCTCTGCATGGCAACAGAAGGGCATGAGCATTTTCTAATAATACTGCTAAAGAAAGCACACATAATATAAAAAGTATAAGACATGGCACAGAATCCTATGGAACTGCCTGACTTTAAGACTCCTAATCTACAAACTGGAATTTATGAGATAGATACGATTCAAAGCAGTGCTAGGTATTTTATTAAATACCTAAGGTGTATTCTAGGCTCAGGTTAAATATTGTTATCAACTGTATTGAATGCTGCAGTAAGATCTAGCAGAACAAGCATAGAGACAAGTCTGCCATCTGAGGCTATAAAAATATTAATAAGGTGAATTCAGCTGAAGGAATGTGGCTGTATCCCCCTCAAAAAAAACCCCAAACATCTGAGTTATTTACATGAAGGCAAAAACCAGATCAATTAAAGAGTGACGTGGTATTTTTTAGATGTCTCCTCTTTGCATTTGAATTTCAAATCATTCCATGCAGATGAATCACACTGTCAGCAATTCACTTTGTAATATGTTCCAATAAAAATGTGTACCCTGCAGTAGTCTTTTTTTCATTAGTCTTTGCATTTACTCTAAAAATCAGATTGTTGTTAAATATTGAATGCATGAGCATATAGGCTGTCCTCCCAGTGGCCAATCAGCCCACCTTAGGGTGCAATGTGTTTTGGGTGGCAAGGACGAGGACATGGAATGTCAATTCTCTGGTGGAGAAGGAGCCTGAACTAGTGCATGAGGTTGAGGGATATCTATTAGATATTGTTTATAGTTTGGTGCCTGGAACCAGTTTCCTTGAGAGGAGCTGGACACTGTTTCACTATGGACTTGCCCTTGATCAGTGTTGGGAAGGTTACTTTTAAAATGTATTCCACTACAGATTACAGAATGCATGCCCTAAAATGTTTTTTGTAACGTATTCCGTTACATTACTCAATGAGAGTAACGTATTCTGAATACTTTGGATTACTTAATATGTTATCAAGCTTTTTACAACAACATGAATGCACTATTGCTGTGTGATTTATTACTATGACTGAAGGCTACTCGCCATACCAACTCAATCTCCCTAAGAAGATCTATGCCAAGGTACTGGTGAGGAGAGTCGAGTCAGAGGAAAAAAACAGTTTTCCTGGTTGTGAAATCCTGGAATCTCTTTATCTTCTTGAGGATATTTGAATGTGTGTGCCAGTTTGCCCAATCAGTCTATACATGTTTTCGTAGACTTAGAAAAGGCATTCAACCACATGCTTTGGAGCATCCTGCAGACTGTGCTTTAGGAGTATGGGGTATGTGGCTTGTTGTTATAAAGCATTTAGTCCCTATGCTAGAGTATGGTTAGCATTGCTAGTAATAAGTTGGACTCGTTCCCAGTGGATGTTGGTTTCTGACAGGGCTGCCTTGTGTCACTGATTCTTTTCATATTTTTATGGACATAATTTTTAGGCTGAGCCAAGTGAATCTCCTCTCTGTTTTTTACGGATGATGTGGTTCTGTTGGCGTCATCAGGTTGCACTACAGCTTGCACTGAAGCGCCTCACACCTGAGTGTGAAGTGGTGGGAATGAAAATTAGCATCTCCAATTCTGAAGCCATGATTATCAGAAGGAAAGGAGTGTTGTGTCCACTTCAGGTCAGGAACAAGCAGTTGTACCGAGTGGAAGGGTTCAGTTTTGTTGGGGTATGGTTCATGAGTGAGGGGGCTGGAGATCAATACACTGTACTGTTGTTTACTGTTCTGGTAAAGAAAAAGCTGACTAATCAATTTACTGGTCAATCTATGTCCTTACCTTATCAAGACTCAAGCTCTTGGTAGTGAACAAAAGAATGAGGGTGTGGATACAAGTGGCTCTACAGAGTGGCTGGCCTCTCCCTTAGAGATGCTGTAGGGTGAAGAGTTCAGTCATTTGAGAGGTTCTCAGACTAGAGCTGCTACTCCACCACATTGAAAGGAGTCACCTGAGTTGGTTCTGACATCTGACTATGATATCTGTTCAGTGTAGTGGGCATTTCCCATTGTTAGGGTAGTCCCAGGTCACCCTGGAGAGACAGAGGTGACTGGAGAGAGGGAGGTTTGGACCTAGTTGGTGCTTAGTTGGATCTAGTTAGATAGCAGCAAAAATTGGACGGATGTTTTATAGCATCACATATGTTACTATGTGCATGGAACTCTCCCTGCAATTGGATCATACCTCTGTCTTTGATACTGCAGCCCCGTGGGCTTTTTTTTTTTTTTTTTTTTGCCTGTCCCATTTGGTTCTTTAGCCGTCAGAACTGTTGTCTGAAGGCCAACAAGGATACCCGATGGATTTACTTACTTTACCAAGTGGATCATCACGGCCTTGCCGTATTGGTCCATTTGATCGACCTTTGTTGTTATTATTTATTTTATTTTATTTTCAGTTGTTACAGACGGGACAGACATGACTGGGGATAGGAAAGGGAGAAAGAAAGATGAAGGAAAAGAAAAACAGAGGGGAAGAGGGACAGTGGGAAAGGGCACTTAAAAAGAGAAAGAGAGACTGGAAAAAACTCCTGGATCACCTATTGAGAGAAAAAGAAGAGAAAAGAAGCAAAAAAAGAGAGCAATATAATAAACACAACACCATCCCATTAATCTAGCTAAGTGTAAACAGCAGTAAATACTAAATATTGAATGTTGTGGTGCAGCACGCAGGACCGACAGTGCACAATGTGCTTTGAAGTAGCAGGCAAGAAAGGTGTAGTTTATGTCTATGGACAGTGAACACCCGTACGCCCCGGAAGAGGCCTGACCGAGCAACAGGCGCCAGGCCCTGCCAAGTAGCCACCAGGAGTGAGCTGATACATACCTGAGCGCCCAGCCCCGGACACCAAGAACCACAGACGCACCGACCCCTGAGGGCATCAGCCACCGGCAGGGAGTGTGGTGAGGGGAGATAGGCCTCCATACTTTGGAGGGCCTGGGCGTTCCCAGAGAGGTGGAGTCTAAGACCCGACCTGACATATAGACACAGACAAACAGGCACACACAGACACAAACATGCATTCCCACCCTCATGCACACATATACAAGTACTCCGCAGTCACCCAACGTAAAAATAGACACAAAATGGACATTGTACACACAATCACGCTCCCCAAACAAACTCTATACCCTGGGTTCAGGTACCCTTGCCCCCAGAGGGGGAAACGGCACCTAGACCCAGGAGATGTTACCCTTTCCCCCGGGGTGGAGGCAAGCAGACCGCCCCGGCTCTGGAGCAGCAGGGAGGCCCCACATTCCAGATCCCAATCGGACGGCCAACACCTCCTCCCAGCCCCCCCGCCCCAATGGCCAGCAGAGAATGGGGGTGTGTGAAGACCCCATACCTCCCTCCTCCTGCTCATGTGTAGTGATGCTGCGTGTTGTTCTAAAGTGCATTTAAAACACAGGAGTGCATGGTGCTGCTGCCAGAGAACAGCCCCGTGGGCTTGCACAGATACCAGATTTCTAATAATGGTGTGTCACACATATTCTGCTAATGAGACATCACTGTTTACCTGTTATACCTTCTTTTTATGAAAATGCCAAAATGTGAAAAAAATATGTGTTTTAAGTACAGAAACTGCTCCACCAACTGGACATTAATTTGCTTTCCTAAGATTTCCTTTCAATGCCAGACTTCAACCTTAAACGTGAGATCTCTGTTTTGCATGTAAAAAGTAGATATATACTTAGCCAGGAAATTTGAGTGCAGAATTTCTCTGTGCATTTTCTAAAGAACTAGATATGACATGTGATAATTGAATGAGACTATGTAGTACAATAACCAGCCAGCTCTCATTGTTAAATAATTCCCTAGGAGTCATTGTTAATTAATTTGTTTACCACTGCTAAGGTTTCCATTTTGGGAGATGCTGAACTTGATGGCGAATGGATATTCAATGTGACATAAATTTTTTGCCAGTATTTACTGAGTATATACACTATATTTCAGTGCTAGAATAAATAGTAATTATTTAGTATTTAGTATTTATTTAGTAGTACTCTGGGTCACAGCCCAGAGTACATAAAGGAATAATGTTATTGTTATCGTTTGTGTGACATCCCTGTGGGACACACACGCACACCTAGTGCCTGGCGTATCCACCAGTCACCTGTACGGTGGCAGTCTATGTCACCTGTGGCCCAAAGACTGATGCTTGTAGACCACATAACATATCTCAGCAACTCATAAAAAGCATGTCTGCTTTTCTTTTTCAGTGGTTACAGCACCAAGCTATGGTTTGAAAAATATGCACACAGGAGTTTTCAGATCTCATAAGCTCTCTTTTCTCCAGCCTGCTCAAAATTTACATTGTCCAGTTCATCAGCTTCATCAGCTTCTTCACTATACCGTTCAGTAAACATTGTGAGTCTCCAAAAAATTGTGCAGTACACAGCAGGCATTGAAATTAGCAGCTGACAAGGGTACACAGCAAAAACTGGAGTGTTAAAATTTCAGGGTTAAACATGTTAGAGTTGATTTCCACTCTCAAAGTGTCATTTTAAAACATTCTGATTCAAATAGTGTTCAGTGTTGGAGTTATTAAACAGTGTTATTCAAGTCCAAGCAAATGAACTCTGAAGAGAGTTTCTATAGGATAAAGGTCAAATCATCTCGTAGTTTACTCAGATTGCACAGAGTGTATATTTGTTAATAATTTGAATCATTTTGGATAAGGATAAGTGTAAGATAATGGGGAATTTCAGTTTTTACTTTATAATTTGTTTAGCGTAAGATTTACAGTTAAATTGTATTTATTTTTTTTTTAATTTAATTTTTACGTACTGTTCCTTTAACACACGGTAACTGTGCACGGGGGGAGCGTTCGCGACGGGCAGTGTGGAGCAACGGGGGCTTTAACTAGCTGTGGAGAAAAACAGTTTTCTTACCGTGTTTGCAGTGTACAGGAACATTCGAACGGATCACTGTATTTCAAAACTGTGGAAATAAATGTTTGCCTGTTTGTTTTTCGACTACAAGCGGACTTTGTGGATTATGTTCAACTGCACTAAGACACGCGTACGGCCCGACCACCAGCTAGTGCTTCCGCGGTATCATTCGTAAGAAAACTGCCTCCTGGCGGCCGCAGTCTTTGGATTGGAAATGTAACTGCAACACATGGACATGAAATACGAGGAGAGGATTCACCAGTCAGCCCTTCAGCACAGTAAGTAAGTGCAGTTACTCGTGGATACGGAGGAGATTGGGGAGTGAAACGTGACATATTAGCAACACAGTGTTATGCTAAGTAGCAGCGAACGACCCGCTAACGACTAGCTAACTACACGTGAATAGCTACCCTTTGTGTGTTTCCTGAGGCTATTGGGGCAGTTAGCTGTATTGAGCTCCCAGCTAAGTGGAACAAACTAACGGGAGAATCATGGAAGATGATAAAGATTCAGCAACAGTGGAAAAGCGGAAGGTGAAGCCTACAGCTAAGGCGATGGAGGATGCATTACAAAGGAACATAGGCTCAAGAAAGGCTAAGCTGGGTCAGCTAACAGAGAAAAAGAATGAGATGCTGCAGTTAATGGAGGATGATGGCAATGTGGAAATAGTTAAAACCAAGTTGTCTACAGAATTTAATCACATCTTTGGAGAGTTTTGCGAACTGAGTACCTCTGTAAAGGGGCTATTTCAGCAAGCTGTGTCAAGAGAGGACATGGATAATGATCAGCAGCATTGGTTTGAGCCCAAAGCAGATGCAATGAGAAGCTTTGTTGACAACGTGGATGCTTGGATAAAGGAAGTCCATCAACGTACGAAGGAAGCAAAAATGGCTGATGAGAGTGTTCAGCCCACTGACAGCATATCCGTAGCAGCATCTAGGAAGTCTAGAATGTCCAAAAGCAGCACTGGCCAATCTTCAGCATCTTCAGCTCGCTTGAAGGCAGAATTGGAGAAGGCTACACTCTTGGCACAGGCAGCAGCTTTAAAGGAATGGCGAGCTTTGGAGGAGCAAGAAGCTAAACTTAAGGCTGAGAAGGAAGAGCTTGAATTGCGAACTGCTTTAGCAGCAACTGATGCTAAACTTAAGATTTTGCAGAGGTTTGAGGGATCAGATGTGTCACATAGGGATGACAAATTATCTTTCATCCAAATGCAGCCAGCTGGGGTACAGACTGATCATCACAGAGTGACTATTGAGGATTGTGGTGGTGAGCAAAACAGGATGCCCATCATCCAGCCTCATTCAGCTAACACTGTACAGGTCAATCAGCCAGTTATCAGAAAGAACAGCCATTGTTTTTCAGGCAACAGTTCTTCTCACTCAGCGGGCGTAGAAGCTTCACAGACGTTGTTAGCTGTCATGCAAAGACAGAACGACATTGCAGAAGTCCTTGCAACGCAACAAAGACTTTCTACTCTACCTCCTCAGAACATTTCCATCTTTAGTGGGGATCCATTGGAATATAGACTGTTTATCAGAGCCTTTGAGCATGGAGTGGAGTGTAAAACAGAAAGCAGAAAGGATCGTCTTTGCTTCTTGGAGCAATACACTTCTGGACAGCCCAGGGAGCTAATACGCAGTTGTCTGCACATGGATCCAGAAAAGGGCTACTGTGAAGCAAAAAGGCTCCTGAAAGAGCACTTTGGCAACGAATACAGGATTTCTGTGGCATACATAAACAAGGCTCTAGGCTGGCCTCCAATAAAGGCAGAAGATGGTGAAGCCCTCAGCGCATTGGCACTATTCCTCACCAGCTGTGGGAATGCAATGTCAGACATGGAGTACATGGAGGAGTTGGATAACGTTGCCAACATGCGTGCCATTGTGAATAAGCTACCGTACAACCTCAGGGGAAGGTGGAGGAGTGCCGCCTTTGAAATAGAGGAGACAGAAGTTTGGCGGCCTAAGTTTATGGACCTTGTCAAGTTTATTAACACGCAGGCTAAAGTAGCATTACACCCAGTGTTTGGAGATATAAAAGACAGCAATAAGGCACCAACCAAGTCTCCACCAAATGTCACTTTAGGGAGGAAGAGTGGCAAGACCATTTTTACAACAACAGCCACACCTGTGAACCACTCGGGCAGCATCGATGCAGAGGCAAAGGGAGGCAAAAAGGGACTCACTAATCCTACCTCCGCATTCAAAACACCATGTTTGTTTTGCCACAGTGAACATACCATGGCACAATGCAAGAGACTGAGGAAATCTCTACACAAAGAGAAACTAGAATTTCTTCGAGGGAAGGGACTTTGCTTCAGCTGCTTAAAACAGGGCCATATGAGTAGGTCTTGTGAGGAGAAATTGAACTGTGAGCTCTGTTCACTTACTCATCCAACCGTGTTGCACATCAGGAGCAAGGATAAGCCTGCACCAAAGGAGGAGTCACCAGAACATGATGAGAAGAAGTGTGTGAGCAGTGGGTTCGTAGAGACAGCTAATACACTATGCTCTGGTACTGGGGCCGGAGACGCAGATAGCATCCTTGCTATTGTTCCAGTCCAAGTTAAGGCAAAGAAAGGCGACAAGGCGGCTATCACATATGCTTTCTTAGACCCAGGCAGTACTGCAACGTTTTGTACTGAAAGGCTAATGAATGAGCTCAATCTCAGTGGAAAGAAAATGGACATACTGTTGACAACCATGGGGCAACAGAAAACGGTCAGCAGTCATCTTGTTACAGGCCTAGAGGTTAGCAGCCTAGAAAATTGCAACTTCATTGAGCTGCAGGAGGTGTTTTCTCAGAAGGCAATCCCAGCCGACAAAAGGAACATTCCACTGCAGGCAGACGTGGACAAATGGCCTTATCTAAAGCGGGTGCAAATACCGTACATCAATGCAGAAATAGGTCTGCTAATCGGAACTAATGTACCAAGGGCTATGGAACCAGAGGAAGTCATTCACAGCATAGATGACGGACCCTATGCAGTAAAAACAAGCCTTGGCTGGACAGTGAATGGACCGCTGCGGGATGGCAATCGCAGAGCTGCACGGAGCAAAACAGTAACTATCACATCAAATCGAATATCTGTGGCCAAACTGGATGACCTGTGGAAACAGCAGCTCAAATATGACTTTCCTGAATGCAACCAGGAAGAGCAACTGGGAATGTCTAGGGAAGATCTCCAATTCATGGACAGCGTAACACATTCTGCCAGGCTGGTTAACGGACATTACTGCATTGGTCTACCTCTTAAGAACACAGGGATTCAAATGCCCAACAACCGAGTGCTAGCAGAACAGCGCGCCTTAAATTTGAAGAAGAAGCTTCTGAAAAACCCCACATTTCGTGAGGACTATATTGCTTTCATGAAGGATCTGATCTCCAAGGGCTATGCCGCGAAGGTCCCTGACAACGACCTCAAGCGCAGTGATGGAAAGGTTTGGTACATCCCACACCATGGAGTGTACCATCCCAAAAAGCACAAAATGCGTGTTGTATTCGACTGTGAAGCTGCCTATCAGGGGTTCACGTTGAATGGGCAACTTCTTCAAGGGCCGAACCTTACCAGTACTCTGATTGGAGTTCTCACAAGATTTCGGCAAGAACCTGTAGCTGTCATGGCCGATGTGGAAGCCATGTTCCACCAGGTAAAGGTTCCACCAGAAGACGCAGACCTCTTAAGGTTCTTATGGTGGCCAAATGGAGACATTAACCAAGCTCTGGTGGCGTACAGGATGGTTGTGCACCTATTTGGCGCAACGTCATCACCAAGTTGTGCTAGCTATGCTCTGAGACGGTGTGCTGAGGACAACAGGGACCAGTTTGACAGTACAGCTATTGAAACCATACTGCAGAACTTTTACGTGGACGACTGCCTGAAGTCAGTTGGCTCTGAGGATGAAGCTGTGTTGCTTTTCCACAATGTGAAAGCGGCCTGTCAAACAGGAGGATTCAGGTTGATGAAATGGATAAGCAACAGTCGCGTGGTGCTGGCATCCATTCCTGATACTGAAAGGGCAAAGGAAGTTAAAGATCTGGACTTGGATCAGGATGTACTGCCCATAGAGAGAGCACTGGGAGTACAGTGGTGTGTCCAGTCTGATAGCTTCAAATTCCAAATCGCCATTCAAGAGAAAAGGCCCACAAGGAGGAACATTCTTTCTATTGCAAGTTCCATCTACCACCCACTAGGCATCTTGGCGCCAGTGGTTCTGCCGGCTAAAAGGATTTTGCAAGAGTGCTGTAGGCTAAAGATTAGCTGGGATAGCGTCATTCCAGAACATCTTGCTCAGCAGTGGAATGAATGGCTTAACGATTTGGAGTTACTCCGGGGATTTGAAGTTGAGCGATCTTTCAAGCCAGCACATTTTGGAGGCACTTCATTTGCTCAGCTTCATCATTTCTGTGATGCTAGTGAGGAGGCTTATGGTACTGTAACCTATCTGGTGCAGAAAGGCTGGAATGGTCAAATCCATTGTTCCTTTGTTATGGGGAAGGCAAGATTTGCTCCACTCAAACACACCACGATTCCACGTCTGGAATTAACAGCAGCAACTATGGCAGGACGAATGGACAGGATGTTAAGGAAAGAGCTACAAATACAGCTTGCAAAATCGGTGTTTTGGACTGATAGTACAGCGGTGCTAAAGTACATAAACAACGAGACGACAAGGTTCCGTACCTTTGTCGCCAACCGCGTCTCTCAAATCCTAAAAGTGTCCGTGGCTTCTCAATGGCGACACATCAACTCACATCTCAATCCGGCTGATTGTGTCTCAAGAAGACAGAACGTAGGCCTTTTCCTACAGAACCATGTCTGGATTTCTGGACCAGACTTTCTCACGGCACCAAACAACAGTTGGCCAAAGAATCTTGATCATCTAGAAGCTCTTAACCCAGCAGACCCGGAGATCAAAAAGAACGTGTTCATTAGCACCTTCGCATTAAATAAAGGACCGGATGTACTGCAGCAGTTGATAGAACACTACTCCTCATGGATACGCCTTAAGAAAGCTGTGGCATGGATCCTTAAGGTAAAGAATATCTTGCTGGTTCGAGCCAAAGAACGGCTAGAACAGACTGCTGACACTGCACGAGACATCAGTAAGGCACGGCAAAGTCAAAACCTGACAAACATCAGGTTAAGCCACCGCAAAGAAAACCTCACAGTGGATGACTTAAAGGAAGCTGAACTTGAGATTATAAGCCACTGCCAAAGACAAAAATTTCAAGAAGAAATCACTGCCCTACTAAAGGGTGAGCCTGTTAAAAGGAGCAGCCACATATACAAGCTCAATCCGCTTCTTCAGGATGGGATCTTGAGAGTTGGGGGAAGGCTCAGTCGCTCAGCCTTGCCAGAAGAGTTCAAACACCCCGTCATTCTGGACAAGAGCTCAAGGGTGTCCGAACTCATTCTACAAGAAATACACAAGGAGGTGGGTCACAGCGGACGTAACCATGTCCTGTCCAAGCTACGGCAAAGGTTCTGGATTCCCGGAGCCAACAGCGCTATCAGGAAAGTTCTTTCCAAATGCATTGTGTGTCGACGATTGCATGGCATCGTTGGGCAACAACAGATGGCTGACTTGCCACAAAACAGAGTTACACCTGACGAACCGCCATTCACGAGGACAGGAGTAGACTACTTTGGGCCCTTTGAGGTCAAACGTGGAAGAAGCACTGTAAAGAGATATGGTGTAATCTTCACCTGTTTGGCCATTCGAGCTGTACACTTAGAGGTGGCAGCATCTTTGGATACCGACTCTTTCATCAATGCTCTTCGCAGATTTATCGCAAGAAGAGGACAAGTGGTAGAGCTGCGCTCAGATAACGGGACCAATTTTGTCGGTGCAGAACGAGAACTTAGGAAGGCTATTCAAGAGTGGAACACCAGTAAAATAGAAAGCACATTGACGCAAAGGGGCATTAAGTGGATCTTTAACACTCCAGCTGCTTCTCACCATGGAGGGGTATGGGAACGTTTGATTAAATCGGTCAGAAAAATCCTTGGTGCCACCCTTAAAACTCAGAGTCTGGATGAGGAGAGCCTTCAGACATTTCTTTGTGAAACCGAAGCGATCCTCAACAGTCGGCCTATTACTACACCCTCCAATGACCCTAATGACTTGGAAGCACTCACTCCAAATCATCTCCTGCTCTTAAAAGCAAGGCCATCTCTTCCCCCAGGACTGTTCCAAAAGGAGGACATCTATGCCCGCCGAAGATGGAGGCAAGTTCAATATATGGACTCCCACGGTATGTCATGTACTGGTGACCTCTGACATCAGAAGAAAGAAGAAATTGTGTTCTAAGGACTGAATGCCTATGTTGTTGAACTTTATCATTGTGCCAAATTGTTAATAATTGTTTATAAGTTTATAGAACAATTAGGGGCCGGGAATGTATAGGATAAAGGTCTAATCATCTCGTAGTTTACTCAGATTGCACAGAGTGTATATTTGTTAATAATTTGAATCATTTTGGATAAGGATAAGTGTAAGATAATGGGGAATTTCAGTTGTTACTTTATAATTTGTTTAGCGTAAGATTTACAGTTAAATTGTATTTATTTTTTTTTTTTTTTTAATTTTTACGTACTGTTCCTTTAACACACGGTAACTGTGCACGGGGGGAGCGTTTGCGATGGGCAGTGTGGAGCAACGGGGGCTTTAACTAGCTGTGGAGAAAAACAGTTTTCTTACCGTGTTTGCAGTGTACAGGAACATTTGAACGGATCACTGTATTTCAAAACTGTGGAAATAAATGTTTGCCTGTTTGTTTTTCGACTACAAGCGGACTTTGTGGATTATGTTCAACTGCACTAAGACACGCGTACGGCCCGACCACCAGCTAGTGCTTCCGCGGTATCAGAGTTATTTATCTTGGTAGGCCCCTGGGCTTCTGCCCAGGTAAACCCGTGGATCAATTAATAGTTTGCTCTGCCGGGCCGATTTTCCATGTGCTTCTGCTGGTTACACCGTGGTGGATGCCTGCCGTTTTGCTGCTTGGAGTAATTTACACAAACGGTAAGTAATTCAAACTTATATAAAATTCACGGTATTCTATGGTGCAGTGAGGTTTTCTTGATGTTTCTTGGTGTTCGGTTGCTGAAAACGAGCTTTAATAGAGGAGATGTGTCGAAAATTCTATTTAGCCTCCAATGCTAATGTTAATGTTGCAGTCTTTTTACTCGTGAGTGACGGTAGACACTGCACGTGGAAGCGCCGCGCCACGTTCAGCTTTTCCCCTGTTCACACAGACACGTCTTTCTCCACGCCAGTTCATGAGCGTTTTTGCTCCTCTGTTTATTCAGAGCAATTTTTTCACAATTGATAAGTAAATAACATCCCAAAATAATTGAAGAGAGCTTGTTTTAGTCACTCCTGCTTTTACTTTGACATCGTTCATCGTTGACTTGTCTCTAATCTGTCTCTCTCTCTGTCTCACTCTCTTCTCCCTTTGAGACACCCGCCCCAAACATAGTCAGTTAGGCTGTCCCCTCCTTTGTGATGTGTTTATTTTCATCTCTATTGTCTCTTTTCATACACGAATCTGATCGCATTTGTCAATCGCAGTATTTTATTTTGGGGAATAGCTTTTATCTTCAAAATTGCCTGGATTGTCTTGTGTGTCTTGGTGTAACTTCCTGCGGAACATGCGTGGCCCACGCAAAAAATAGACCAGATACCGAAACAATCGCTTCGTAGCACTCCGTGTCTGGTGTAAACTACACCATAGATTAACATGTATTTTGTATTGTGTTGTGTATCAATTGGACTCCTGCATGGACAGACACAGGTTTATTTGATAACATTAAATGTTATTACAGTGAAATTCAAACGCATGGTCAGTATTAATCACCATGTATGGTATATGTCAGTGTTTTAATCATTTTTGCTTGAATTGCTCTAAATGTCAAATGCTTACTAGTATGCCATTTTTGTTATTATTTTGTCTCAGTAAAATGCTGGTCCAGGTTCGATACTGCCAACAGCAGAAGTATGTGAAGTTGGAAGAGGTTGATGGGCGGTTTGAGTTTATGCAGTTTCATGAAAAAGGTTTGTTTATATCTTACCTAATTTTAGTTGGGGGGACAGAATTTTTTGTAGGGTGTTTCGCCAAGTCTCTTGAATCATACAGTGGTGTATCACTTTAGTGAATGTGAGGCAAGAACAGTTTACTTAAAAGGTGCACTCAGATATATCTTATCTTTTCCAGTCATCGAGAGATTTTGCCTGCCACCTGATGCAAAAGTAGTGTACAAAGATGCAACAGGGACAGAAGTTGATGAAGCGATTTTCAGTGACCTTATCAGCCAAGGCACTGTGGTCCTAACAGTTTTCTCAAGTGATGGTGAGAAATTTAAAGGGGCAAGCTCAACACCAGACATGGGGAAGGGCTGTGTGGCTGCTGGTTGTTCCAAATAATCAGGAGCACTTTGACCAATCAGCTGTTTGAACATTGAGATCAGTTAATTTAAATGAGTCAGGTCTGCAGTGTGATGTTGCTTTGTTAGTTAAAAATCTGCAGCCAGATTTTTTTTCTACACCTTACAGAATAATGTTGTTTTTTCCTTTTAGAATTTTCTGATTGCTCCTTGTCTTCTGCATCTGATTGTTCTGACTCAAGCTTCAGCTCAAATGCAAGTACATCAACTATACTAATAGATGAGGGTCCCAGGAAGAAAACAAGAGTTGAGGGTACTGTTGATGCAGCATCTGCTAAAAAGGTTGTGACAAAACTCAGTTCTCATAGTTTTTTTTCTACTTCATTATTCTTAATATGTAGAAAAGCTATTCCTCACTTTTTGCATCTTTTTTTTCTCAAGTTAATTGAAGGTGTACTTGGAACCAATTCAGGTGGTGAAGAGGTTCTCCAGGAATATCACACAACACAAACTCTAACAGATGCTACCAGAAGAAAAATGGTCAATATAATAGTGGCTCACATGATTGATTGCCATGGGTATGTGTGTTCTATTTGTGCATTTTATTTTTTTTTTAAATACAAGTTACTATTTTGCCATTACTTAAGCATGCTAATTTAAAATCGTTTTTCAGGCACCTCCCCACCAAAGCTGTTAGAGAACAGTACGCGCTAGGGGTAGTGACATTGTTCCCATCCCTGAAAGACCCATACTCCAAGAAAGGCTATGTATAGTCACTATTATTGCACTTTGTTTACATAATTTTCATGCTGTGCATCATTGGGATTTGTGTGCGTTGACATTTAAGTTCTGAAAATTTTCAGATTGACAACACATTATTTTTGAATGTATTTACATTTTAGGAACACTTCTACGATGCTGCAAGCAGCACTGGATACATTTCTTGGCATTTGAAAACGATACAGAGAAAGACTAGAAGAGGATCTGCACCACCAAGTAGCTCCACTGGCTTTGCTCAAGAAGGAGGTAAGAAATTAAGTGTCCACAAACTAGATAATGTTCTCATTTACATTATATACTATTTTGTTTTCATTTACCTATCTGCTCAGCACCTATGCTTTTATGTTTGTGTGTTTTTCTTCAGGGGGCCCAAATTACCAAAGGCCCATTAATGTCGACATGCAGCTTGATGGAGATGCTTGCCAGGAGGCCATCTCTTTGCTGAACCATACATCCGACACTTCCTTGATTTTCCAGAAGATGAGAGAGACCTTTCAGCATCGTCAGAAGCTCATCAATGATCCTGACAAAAGTCTTGATATCCTGTCTATCTTCCCAAGATTCTTGGATACAAAAGGATTGGTGAGAATATTCAGTGGAATTTTTAATATCACTTTAAATTTCAAGATGAATGTGGCAGTAGTATATTTTCTTTCTTAAAGGTGAATCAAGACTTCACTCTCCTGTTTGATGATGAGATATCTACCAGGCTGCTTCAGAAATGGGATCCAATCTTTAGGTATCAAATCATCAAAGAGGCCAAGCAGCTCACCTCAACAGTAGAGTTGCGTCAATTGGTGCAGTCAGCAGAGAGTCCACCAGGAAGTGATCTTGATGAGGCAGCAAGTGAGTTTGTTAAGTATGATTTGCTATAAGCAGTTAAAGTTCAATAGCATCAGGATTCTATTAATAAATACCAATTCATTCACCTGTTAGCTTTGCTTCATCAGTTTTCTTTAGCTGTTAGTTTAATGTTTATGACAGCACATTTCAACTTTCTTAGGAAGTGCTTTTCTAGTTCTCCTTAAAAATTGCATTTGAAAGATTTGCTGTCAATTGATTCTTGTGACTCTTTGGCCGCAGCCTTTGACCAAGACATGGCCTCCCTGTTGTTACTGTTACATCTCCTTCCGCCACCTCCAGGAGGACCAAAGTATCAAAAAATCAGCGCCTCTGATGCTGTTGAGAGACTTGTAGTCTTTCATAAGGTAATTTAATATTTATAGTTTTTATCATAAGTTGTCATGTCACTGGTTAAGAGGTGAATGAAACAAATTACAGTTGAGCTTACAAAGGAGGTTTACATACTCATTTCTGTGATGCTATTATCTCTGACTTGCTCCTGTGTCTAATGCTCAGTATCTTTGTCTCAACTCCAGTCTTGCTGCAGTTTGGAAGAGCATCTCCAGAATCAGCAGAGTCAGCAGCCATACCTCCTGGCTGTTGGGTGCCAGAAGAGGAAGGTCGACAGCTTCTATGTTGCCATAGACAAGTGTCTCATCCCCTGCCAGGCCAGCCGCTCCCTTGGGGCATTTGATGAGCTTTTTAAAGCTCATTTTGTGTTCAATGTGTCTTATGATGCTGCACTTGTGAATTTCTACACATTTCTGCAGACAACAGTATACAATATTGATATGGGGAAAATGAAGGAGTCCCCAAGAGTTCGTGACCTGAGAGCCAAAATCCTTAACCAGGAAATTCTTCTCACAACCTAAGTAAAAATCATTAAAATGCTGACATGTTTTTTGTGTAAGAGAGCTTATCCCAGCAGTCAGCAGCTGATTTCACATTTAAGAGGTGAACATGGTTATTATCCTGGACCTAAGTTTAAGTTATTTTGTTGGCAGCCAGGCTGCCGGCTTCAGTTCCAAACTTATGCAGGCTTTAGGAAGCACCTCAGTAGTTTTCACAGCAATGTTGACCAAAATGATCGAACTTCAGCCATTGCTTGTTTTTCTAATGACACAGTTTCACCTGCTTTGGAGGACCAGTTTAATTCCTCAAATCTTCCTCACAGTTCTCCCAGTGTTCTTCCAGAGTCTAGTTCTTCCAGTGTTCCAGTGAGCATTGATTCAGTACTTACAAGGGATTCATCCAAAGAAATGTGTGCATCCATTGTGGCCAAACTGCAGGGTAGTGGCCTTTCTAACAGTTTAGTATCCTCACTTGTAGGCGATTTGGAGGAATTAACAAGTGAGCTTCGCTCAGAAGCAAAGCAGGCCATTCTTTCTGCGTTACCCACAAAGGACTCCAGCATATCTTTAATAAATGAATGTTTTGAAAATTTTGAAAACCCTTTCACCAATCTGAACACAGAATGGAAACGAAATAAATACTTCAATCTAAAATGGGGAGTTGTAGAACCTAGAGAAATAACACTTGGAGTGAGGTATGACATCAGGCGAAATCAGAAGTCTGGTACTTATGATCAAGTACCTGTGAAGGATACTTTTATATATGTACCTATTTTGGAGTCTTTGAAGTTCATGTTTAGAAATCCAGAGATTTGTGTTTTCCTGCAGAGAGAGTGTAGCTCAGAGCCTGATGCTTATCATGACTTTTGTGATGGAAGTTACTTTAAAACTCACCCTTTGTTTTCAGCCAAAAGGCATGCATTACAAATTCAGCTATACTATGATGATTTTGAAACAGCCAATCCTCTTGGCTCTAAACGCGGAATTCACAAAATTGGCTGTATTTATTTTGTTATAAGAAACTTGCCCCCAAAATTTAATTCCATTTTGATGAACATTCATTTAGTGTCACTTTTCCACACACCAGATCTGCAAAAGTATGGTTTTGATGTTATACTGGAACCACTGATAAATGATGTCAAAAAACTGGAAAGCCAAGGGCTAAGTCTTCCATTTTCTGATGAGCAGGTATATGGCACAATATCACAGATCACTGGAGATAACCTAGGGATGCACTCAATTCTTGGTTTTAATGAGTCGTTCAGTAGCCGTCATTTCTGTCGCCTTTGTTTGATTGAGAAGAATGATTGTCAAATGGTGTACAGTGAGGATGATCCTAAAATTATTCTTCGTGGGAAAGATTTGTTTGACATACATTGCCAGTCTCTTCGGGAAAATCCTAAATTGAAGTCACTGTATGGGTTGAAAAGAAATTCTGCACTCAATTCATTGCAGTATTACCATATTTGCAATAACTACTCATTTGATATAATGCATGACTTTCTTGAAGGTGTGGCTCAGTATGAGGTCAAATTGCTTTTTGAGTATCTTACGCAACACTTCATATCAGAACAGAACTTGCTTTCTAGGATTTATGGTTTTGACTATGGATTTTTAGAAAGAAAAAACCGGCCCACTAAAATCATATTGGACAGTGCTGGCAATAGCATTGGTTTGAACTATCCAGACATTCTGTCTTGTGAAAAACATCCCACTTTTGTTTGGTGACATTATTCCTGCAGGGAACAGACACTGGAATTTGTTATTGTTGTTACTTCAAATAATGAACATTGTTTTTTCACCTTGTCTCACTCTGGGAATGACTATATATTTGAAGAATTTGATTATTGACCACCACAAACTATTTAAGCAGACGTATCCACACAGAAACTTGATTCCTAAGCATCATTTTATGATTCATTACCAGTGTTGGGGAGTAACGGAATACATGTACCGCCGTTACGTATTTAAAATACAAAATATGAGTAACTGTATTCCGTTACAGTTACCGTTTAAAAAGGTGGTATTCAGAATACAGTTACTTTGTTGAAATAAATGGATTACACTGCGGTACTTTCCTGTTTCATTTTGTCGCGGGTCAGGACTGTTTGGGTTTTGTTTGACAGCTACGTTCTGTTGTTCCAGGCGGCAGCGTTACGGTTGCCATGGTTACAGGGCGACGCTCTCTCTCTCTCTGCGACTGTGTGTTTCCTGGGTGAGAGAGCGCCTTTTCGTTGTTGTTGTTGTTGTGCTAAGCTAACAGGCAGAATGCTACAAGCATAGCTCTAAAGAATGTAGCATCATGGGCAGTGTAGTCCGTGTTGCAGGGAGAATGGACTGCCATACACGTTATGGGTCTGTGAGCGCGAGGAGGGAGAAAAAGGGGAGTGGAAAGGTACGAGTTGTCATCGAGCAAAAACGGGAGCTGGAAGCATGTAAATATAATAATAACCACTGTAGCCAAGAAGAGAGCCTGACGAGCCCAGCTGTAAGTAAGCTATTAAGACTCGACTGTACACTGTGTTCGTGTTTTCCTCCGAAAACAATAAGTTCCGTTGCAGCAGTCTTTCAACGCCTCTCTCTGTCTCTCGCAAGAAAAGTTGACCCACACAACAAAGTAAAGCTATTTTTCGGCTACGAGCCGACAGGGACCCCGCCGTATTAGTCAGAGGTCCCTTTACTACAGTTCGGAGTCGCGGACCTTCAGTAATAGTAATAAATCACACAGCAATAGTACATTCACGTTGTTGTAAAAAGCATGATAATATATTAAGTATTCCAAAGTATTCAGAATACGTTACTGTCATTGAGTAACGTAACGGAATACGTTACAGAATACATTTTGGGGCATGTATTCTGTATTCTGTAATGGAATACATTTTAAAAGTAACCTTCCCAACACTGTTCATTACCCATCCTCTATTCGAAAAATTGGCCCTTTACTGTATATGTGGAGTATGAGGTTTGAAGCTAAGCACAAGTTGTTCAAAGATTATTTCAAAAACCTCACCAAATCGCTTGATAAACGGCATCAGATGGCCATTGCTTATCACTGGGAAACCTTTTCTCTTAAACAGAAGGAGTTTGGGCCAATTAAATCATTTTCTTTAAGAGATGAAAGTGTGGTCAATAGTGAAATGCTATTACCAAAAGATGTTTTCTCAACAAGTTGGGTTAAAATTGATGGTGTAGAGTACAAAGCTGGACTTGTTGTTTGCAGTACAATGGAGGAAGACATGCCAGTCTTTTGTCAAATAATTGATACACTTATGGTTGAAAATGACATTTTTTTGTTGACACACAAACTCTTTACTGAAAACTTTGATGAACATCACCATGCATTCAAAGTAGTACAAACTGAAGAACAGTGTGTCATAAAAATAACTGAACTCAAATGTCACAGACCATTTGATATTCAAAACTCATACAGTGCTGCAGATGAAAGTTTGTACATTATATCTTCATTTATTATGTTTTGATTCACTTTCTGGGAAAAAGAAGCATGATAATAAATGTTTTTGGACAATGTACAGTTTTCTTGAAATTATTCTCATAATTGTAATTGTTGTCGTTAAAAAGTTATGTTAATCTATTACATAAATAGTTCTTTTAGGGATTAAAACTACCTTAATAAAAGAGTAAAGAGTTAAAGTAGTGTTATTTTTCAATCTGTGTAGTGTTAATTTAACCCAGTTTGGTGAGTTAAAATTAACTCAGACATGGTGTTAATAATAATTTGCTCAGTGTTAATTTAACCCAGTTTTAAGAGTTAAAGAAGGAACTCTGACAAAGTGTTAAATAATTAACTATTTTGAAAATGTTAATTCAACTCTGTAGAGTGTGGAGCTATATAAACCCTGAAAAAATGTTAAAATCAACTCTGTGGGAGTTGATTCAACACTACAGTTTTTGCTGTGTAATATGTGCCTCATTTTGTTTAAGGAGGTACCTCCATCATCCTTTGAGACATCCAAAGCTAATTCTACAGTTATCCAAGCCCAACTCAGCCACTGATTAAAGTTGAGCTGTGTAACTGTTATTCCTCTGGATTCTGGAAATGGCTTCATAAGCCAGGGGTGTTATGGGTAGGCCGAGTCAACCAGAATGACCAGTGTCACATCTATTCAAATTTTTCTTTCATGGGGTTAGCATTGGGGTTAACATACTGTTATCTGGCCTCATTATAACTGCAAAATGTATGAAGATGCACTTTGCCTAGTTGGCTAACATTTATTTCCCAAAACGTCATATAATTGTCTAGTACACCTTTCGAATGTAATAGTGTGCTTCTGCCTTAATGTTAATGTGTGTACCATCAATAGCACCAGTGGCTGGGACCAAGGATATATCTTCCGTGCTGTCGAGTAAGTCAGCACACAGCACCTTTTTCCAATATTTAACCTTTACACTCACACACTAGCAGTGTTGGTCAAGTTACTTGAAAAAAGTAATCAGTAACTGATTACTGATTACTTCCCCAAAAAAGTAATCCCGTTACTTTACTGATTACTTATTTTCAAAAGTAATTAATTACTTAGTTACTTAGTTACTTTTAAAAACACGATTTACAACCTGAATAGGTGATAAAGCAATAGATCTTTCAGCCCAATTCTACTTTTTCTGCATAATCCATCATACAAAATGTAATCAAATGGAAAAGTCTCTTTTTTTTTAACTTGTTTTATCAGTTTTAATCTTTTAACTTTATGCATCAAGCAAAAATTAAATTATATGCAACATTCTCTGACTTGAAGAAATTAGTTTAACATTTAAACCTATTTTCTGCACATTCCAGCACATAAAATAAAATATTTTTTTTGTGTTTACACTCAGTCTTTCAAATAGATGCAAGTAAAACACAGCAGAAAATAAATAAAATCAAAGACTCAGCGGTCCTGTTGCTCTATTTTCACCTGTAAAGCAGGAGTAGGGTAGACGGAGGTGTGCTCTGGTGCAGGTGTGCCGCAGCGGTCAGTGGAAGGATACGGCAGCTTCTCTGTGAATTTCCCATTACGTGGTAGCGCACTCGGTGCTTGTTTAGGGGTTTTTTTTTCGCTGTAAAAAGAAGTTTTCTTCCCACGCACAACGGACGTTAATGTTTTTGTCACTTTTTATGGAATCAAACTCAAAATAAGGTCAGTACTTCCACGCTTTAAACGCTGCACGCACACACCGCACACAGCTGTTGTCACAAACGTCGCACTCGCTTACGTCACTGTCATGAGACATTCTCGCAAAAAAATCACGGTTTTAGTAACGCAGTGTTCCTACAGGAAAGTAACGGTAATCTAATTACCGTTTTTGCAATAGTAATCCCTTACTTTACTCGTTACTTGAAAAAAGTAACGCGTTACTGCCCATCTCTGCACACTAGACAGGACCAATAAGCAGCCTGAATGTTCTCCCACGGTTTATAGTGGCACATTTTGGTTTGCTTGGAGGTTGCTACAAGTTAACAAAGTCATTCACTGATTTGTACTTAAATGAACAAACGACAGGTGTGAAAACGTGAAAACTCTTGGAATAGTTTGCCAGCTATTATATACTTTATTCTCTGGCCAGCCTTTTCTAACTACTGGTAGGTTTCTTTTTGTCCAACACTTCTTCTGACCAGAGATAATAGATCCAATGCATGGGCTTGTTCTTCCACAATAATTCTTCTTGTCCCTCTTCTTCTTTAATTGTTTGAAGTATTCTCATAGCAGTTCATCACAATGAGCCATTTTTCTGATGTATAAACTGATGCTCGGTCATCCTAGTTCACATCTCTAAGACTCCCTTTTCTCCCTCTTCTTATAACTTCTAAACTATCAGGGGGTTGGACTATAGTTGAAACACAAGATGCATTAAGATGAGTTTTCATGTCTGGACCTCAGTGGGATCAATCTGTGGCCACCTTACTATTCCAGCTGAGCATCTGATAACTGGTATAGCATACATGTTGATACCTTGGGGATTATTCTTCTCACTGAGTTGGCTTCTGGCATCTCAACACCTGTCATACTATTTGGAGGGATTTGGCTATAGCTGACTTCCTTACATCCTGGTTCCCACTGGTCCACAGGTACTTGTACTATTCTACCTTTAGGTAACTTAATCTATTTAGTCCTGTTAACCTTTTTTGTGCTTTACCACCATGTGGCCATATTTATCCATTCCAGATGAAATTGCAGTGTCCTCATTATGAATCCTGGTTAAGTGGATTAGTTAGTTGTGGTATAAAGATTCAAGGTGGCCAGTTTGTGATCTTGTATTCAATTCAATTCAATTTTATTTATATAGCGCCAAATCACAACAGCAGTTGCCTCAAGACGCTTTATATTGTACAGTAGAGCCTACAATAATAGATACAGAGAAAAACCCAACAATCAAATGACCCTCTATGAGCAAGCGCTTTGGCGACAGTGGGAAGGAAAAACTCCCTTTTAACAGGAAGAAACGTCCAGCAGAACCAGGCTCAGGGAGGGGAGGGGCCATCTGCTGTGACTGGTTGGGGTGAGAGAAGGAAGACAGGATAAAGACATGCTGTGGAAGAGAGACAGAGATTAATAACAGATATGATTCAGTGCAGAGAGGTCTATTAACACATAGTGAGTAAGAAAGGTGGCTGGAAAGGAAAAACTCAGTGCATCATGGGAATCCCACGGCAGCCTACATCTATTGCAGCATAACTAAGGGAGGATTCAGGGTCACCTGGTCCAGCCCTAACTATATGCTTTAGCAAAAAGGAAAGTTTTAAGCCTAATCTTAAAAGTAGAGATAGTGTCTGTCTCCCGAATCCAAACTGAAAGCTGATTCCAAAGAAGAGGGGCCTGAAAACTGAACCGTTCTACTTTTAAATACTTCTGTAATTATTAAATAAATACATGTTTTGGTTATTGGTGCTTTTCAAAATATTTATCTTTGTTTCATATCTTTGTGTGCAAATTCTCAAAATCTTGTCATATTTCCTCAAACAGAAGTGTGACGTATTTTCCTCACACCTATCAGTGCAGTAGTAGTGTCAGTGGCGGTCCTAGCCTGTTTGGCGCCCTGGGCGAACACTCCCTCTGGGCCCCCCCCCCCCCACAAAACATATTAAGGATTGTACATTAACATAAAACTGTTGTACACACACACACACATATATGAAGAGAGAGAGTATGCATTATATGCAAATGGCTACCAAACAGCCATCATAATTCGTCATACAATGAGAACAGGACAAATCAACAACTGACAATGACTAATTAATATTAAAATCTGTAACATAATGTATTGTTTGGAGTTTAGTCTGTTACTGGAGCAACTGTAACCCACATAATTTCCTTAGGGATTAATAAAGTATTCTGATTCTGATTGTTTCAGGATGACCTGCCATTATCCAATGACACATCTGCTTACCTGTATCTTTTGCTCGTTTCTCTTCCTCTTCTTTTCTCTTTTTTCTAAACTGAGCACCTGATGGCTTTGAACGTTTCTTGTCTATCTTACATTGGTTTTAATTTTGCACTCCAGTATGAACACCCATCCCTCAACCCGAGGATCACCACAACATAACCTAACACACCTACACCTTAGTTCACAGATTCACTTTGTCTAGGGTGCATTTCTGAGATTCCACACAACCCAGGATTCAAATCATGAATACATAATGGGCTTGGATTTACAACATTATAAATGAAATGTGGTCTATTTGGAAGCAGCAGGCCCCCCTCCCCTTTCGACAGCTTGTGTGTGAGACTTTAAATCATCAAACTGTAAATTATAAATTTTAAATTGTTATTGATCCCTTTACCCCGAGTGTATATTTATTTTCTTACTCTTCTTATATTTATTGTTTGTTTACTTGCACTGCTGTAACTGGAGCCTCGTCGTCTCGTCTCTCTATATACTGGACTGTATGTAGCGGAGATGACAATAAAGTTTACTTTGACTTCGGCAGCAAGCAGGCACACCGAGGGCTCTCGCGCTCACTTTTCGTGTATAGAATTTCTAAAAAACATCGGTGCAAATTATAAGTCTGTATTATAATGTCTGGTGTTTTCGTGTTTGTTGGTTTGTTTTTATTTTGTTTTATTTTGCGAGTTGGTTATTAGATGCTGCTCCAGCCAGCCAGAGAATCCCCCGCCGCCCCGCCCTCTCCTCTCTGCGCCGCAAGCAGCAGGCGCACCTCGCAAACGGAGGGCGCCCTTACTCCCAGCAAATGGGCGATAGAAAACCGATCGGTGCTTATGCCGTTCCCAATATGCGCTGGCTGACGTCGGGGCAGCATGAGCACGAGCATTTTTTTTTTTTTTTGCCGATGCCCGTGATGCCGCCCCGGGCAACCGCCCGTGTCGCCCATATCTAAAACCGCTACTGAGTAGTGTAGTAAGGTGCAGACCTTTTCGATATAATTTTGATGTCTTTTGGTGCTTGAAAAGGATTTGTTGATGTCCCATTTTGAAAAAAACAGAAACAAAACTTAATTGAAAGCAATATGTTAAAACAATACTGATATAACACATTACTGAAAACACACTGATTGTTTACCAACACTACTGTGAAAAAACAAAACAAAACACAAAATTCTATTTCCAAAGCCAGTGTCACAGGGTATTCATTTCACTAAAAACAGTCAGTAGTGTGTGTGGAGACTACTGAACATATCTCTGTCAACTAGATTCAAAGTAAAGTGATTTCACGGAATAATCATTGTCACAGTAGCCTTGAGCTACGGTGGCCCCTAGAGACAAAGCACGTACAAACTCCAAAACACTTGCAAACTCCAAAACACTTGCAAAATCCAAAACACTTGCAAACACCAAAACACTTGCAAACTCCAAAACACATGCAAATTCCAAAACACTTGCAAAATCCAAAACACTTGCAAACTCCAAAACACTTGCAAAATCCAAAACACTTGCAAAATCCAAAACACATGCAAATTCCAAAACACAACGGATGTACTTAAGTACATTTAAATTCTAGTGCAGTTAACAAGTGATTACTGAAGAACAGCAAGAGAGTTATTTTTTATCAACCTTTTGTGGAACACAATATAAGCCCCAGCAGTTTTGTTGGCTGTGATGAATAGTGGAAGTTTGGTTGTAGACCTATCTCAGTCAGTGAATCCTAAATCTGCTTCTCATTATTCAACAAATGGCCAATTTGAAAAGGGTAAACAAGGGAACAGTTTTTCATAAATGACATGAGAAATTTACTGCAGTTTTAATGACAATTTCAATTTTTAAGGGAAAAAAGTTCAATCTAACAGTTTGTTCTGTCACCCTTGACAGCAACAACTGCAGTCAGACATTTGGGATAATTTGCAATGACTAATTCACATCAATGTAGAGGAACTCAGGTTCACTCTTTTTTTGCTCCCTACAATTATAACTAAAAACATGACTGTCATGGACAATATGTCACGTGATTCGATTAGAAGAGGAATCCTTCTAAAATGTGAAGAGCAGTAGGGGTGTGTTGTGCCAAGATAGGTATCCCTGACAAAATTTGTTTCCCTTGCGTCGGGAGCATTCGCTGAGCAGGGAGAATGGATGCAGTTTGCCCAAGTACACATAGAAGTAGTGATGTTTTAGTTTTGTGAAAAAGTGAAAAATGAGTGTTGTTAAATTATTGTTCAGATACATTTATTTTTTCTGCCTTATGACAAATGTATTAGACTTGAAGCTTCAGATTAATATTTTACAAACCTAATCATAGCTACTATATACTCCGGTGGTACCCGAACAAAGATCAAGGTCCAAGATCTAAGAGTTTGTGTGCTTTATAATACTAAACTAACATTTCTGTGATTAAATTAAACTCCCTTTGAAGATTTTATGCTAACTTTGAACTGTCCAACTGCATTGCAGAGGAGTGCATGACACATCATATATCAGGTGACTAGCAGAAGCTCTCAACAGCTTTCTGAAAAACATGATTTTAACAGTAATAAAAGACACAACCCAGGTGAGAGCAGTTAGAATTTCCTCAACATCTTCTCTGTTATAACTATGTCAGTGCTCACTTTTCTACTTCAGATTAATTTAATTTAATTTGCTGATCATAAGGCAACAGCTCAAAACAAGTCTCTCTACACAAGCAAAACCTGTTCCAAACAGTGTTGCCAACTCCTCAGTAAGGAAAATCGCTATTGGCTGTCCTAAAAGTCGCTAGAAGTCGCTAAATGACGTCATCGCCTAATTTGCATAATTGGTCATGCTAATCTAATTGTAACCTATGTTGTTGGAGAGAGAAATAACATCGTGGAAGAGACATAAAGTGAGTAAAAAACGTCCTAAATGCATTTAGAGTTTATATAGAACTACAAATTAAATTTCTTTTAGCAATTATTGTTTTTTTTAATGTCACAATTCCAACCCTGCTCCTTTACCCGGGCTTGGACCGGCAAAAGTGACCCGAAATAGGCACTCTGGTGGAGTTACTTTGTGTGTGTGTGTTTATAAGTAGTTTTAAACCTTGTGATCCACAAAACAGCATAAGAGTAAAAGAGTAAAAGAAGAACTGACTGCATTACAGCACCCGCTGCTTGTTGAGAGTAAAAGCGATACGCGCTTTCACGTCTTTTTTTAGCGACTTTTTTTTTAGAAAAAAAGTCGCTAAGGGGTCTGAAAACTCGCTAAATATAGCGACAAAGTCGCTAAGTTGGCAACACTGGTTCCAAATTCATTATCCATTCATGATGGGATTCATTTTTTAAAGCCCATGTCTCATATCCTCACCGCTGTGGCAACATGAAATAAGCAGTGATTATTTTGTGTGGTGCATAAATGTCCCAAAGCAAAGATGAAGGTCCTTGGGAGATTGTTGACTTCCCCTTCAGAATGAGAATCTCAGAATGAAAGCCTCCAACTTTGAAAGACATATTTTCTGTAGTTTGAGTAAACATCTGATAAAACCAAAATTTCTATGTGTCATTTTCAGAGTAATAAAATGTTTTATAATTGATATAGCCTAGAATGAGTGATTAGAGTCCACCACCTTTAAGTCCTTTACCAGGTATGTCAATAGCACACAGGGCCAATCCCGCCCACTGGTTACTTTGAAAAATGTGAAGATTTCAAACTAGAAGATACAGATACACTGATCTATACAGAAGATCAGTGTTATAGTCTTCTTACTGACAAACACATATCCCATGGATGAGATCTCAAACGCCAATGTAAGGAAGAAAATGTGTTGATTTTTTTTATTGTTGGTTTAATAAAAGTTTATAATTTTCTGCTTGTTTTTTTCACACAGTAATAACAGACATTTAAAATAAGTAGATCTGCCTTCAGCCTCATTTGGCCAATGCAACTCTTTGGGAAGCTGGTGGACCTTTGCGTGGGGAGACCCACCTATAACTTTATCTTTGTATTTTCTCAGACAGATAACAGAGAAGGGAGGCTGGCAAACAAAATCATCACTCAGGCTGAGAAGCAATCTTTTTGAGTCATCAGAACAGCAGAGAAAGCCATCACCTGTGACATCCTTTCCATATGCTACACACAGAGAGCACCTCTCACTCACTGTTTAGGTGAAAGAACTTAGGATGATTGGTCCATTACAAGCAGGACAGCATCAGCTCGATAAGCACACTTTTACATTTTTAATCCAGCAACTGCCCGATTTATTCCTTAAGGACATTAGGCCTTAAAGGAAATACCCATCCCTCACCTCCTTACAAATCTTCCAAACTTAAGTCTAATTTAAGACTTTATCTAAGAGGTTAAAAAGAAATGATAAGCAGTGGCTCTTTCTAGGCCTAAAAATGTGAGTAAATTGTTGCTATAGTTGGTGCTAGATTTTACTGAAGTACTTTTGTGATTGTGCACTCCCTTGTTGTCTTCATGTCTTGGTGTTACTCACTTGTCTTTTGGGTTATTACCTGTTTGAGTTTGATGGTTTTCACATGAGTTTTCACCTGTCTCTGATTACTTTCCCCCGTCCATCATTCCTTACCTGTTTATTATACATAATCAATCACCAGTGTATATAGTCATGTGCAAAAAATATTAGTCATCAACCATTTGTTTGGGTTTTGCTCAGAAAAGGGAAAATAGGTACAGCAACTTATTGAAACATGAAACATATGAAACAATTGTACATTTCTATTGAGCTGGAAAGTTAATTTGGTATGACCACCTTTATTCTTCAACACAGCCAACAACTCTCTTTGGCATGCTTTCTTGTAATTTCTTGAGTAATCTCTCTCTTTTTGAATTTTGGCTGCCTTTTATTCTGTTCCTTGTTAAGATGATGACACATTGCCTCAATAAAGTTAAGGCTCTGGGGGGATAAATCTGATAGTGTTAAACTATGGATGTTTTCCATTAAGGTAAGCTTTTACTGGATTAGTAATATGTCATGCTGAAAAGCAGAGCAAGCATCTGCATCTGATGGTATTGTATGGTGGATCAAAATCTTGTGGTATTCTGTAGTATACAGATATATACTGCAGACATATACATATATATAGTCCTGACTTTTGACGTTGTTTCTTTCAGTTCTGATGTCTGTGCTTGCATTGAGCTCAAACACCCAAAATGAATGAAGTTTATTACATTCTTAAAAGCATCTGGTTATAGGTTGTCTATACAGCGCACCTTTTCTCTGATCACTACTAAGACTTTGTGTTTTACCTTTTAAAAAGCTTGGTTTTTGAACAAATGCTGAATATTTGTTTATGGGTGTCCATGCCATGTTTCCATTTTTTGAAATCTCAGAGACTGGGTTGACCTGCAGAAGCAAAAATAAATCTAAAGCCATTTAAAAGGTGTCAATTTGGCATGTTCAAGCACACTAATTCCCCCAATCAAGCATTTTTAGTTATCTTAGTCCACTCAGATCTTTACATTTGTGAAGACAGATTAGAAAATTATTCTAATTACTTTTGTTTTTTTGTCTTAAGAAATAACCTACAACAGAGATGACATATATTCATTTACTTATCTCATACATCCTACTCTGTATTGCCAAATCATCCGCTTTCTCATGCATACAAACTTGAGTGACATTAATTTAATATGCGGACTCCACCCCTTTCTAGCTATAATAGCTTCAAATGTTCTGGGAAGCCTTAGAAGAAGCTTTAGGAGTGTGTTTATGGGAATTTTTGACTGTTCTTCCAAAAGTGCATTTGTGAGGTAAGACACTCATATTGGTAAATGGCCTGTATTTATATAGCGCGTTAGTAGTCCCTAAGGACCCCCAGAGCACTTTACACATCCAGTCATCCACCCATTCAAACACACATTCACACAGCCACCCTGGGGCGCACTGACAGAGGCGAGGCTGCCGGACACTGGCGCCACCGGGCCCTCTGACCACCACCAGTAGGCAACGAGTGAAGTGTCTCACCCAAGGACACAACGACCGAGACTGTCCAAGCCGGGGCTCGAACCTGCAACCTTCCGATTACAAGGTCAAAGGAGCTTGCAAAGAAAAGCGTCTGGACTTCTTTAAGTTTACTTGAAGACGTTTCACCTCTCATCCGAGAAGCTTCTTCAGTTCTAAGGTCAAATGGTGGAGAGTCCCAGATATAAACCTAGTGGGAGTATCCCCCCACAGAGGGACAAAGGACCCCCTGATGATCTTCTAATCGCCTGAGCCAAGGTGTGAAACTGGGTGTGGGTCCCAATCAGCCAGAGTTTCGGGTGTGTTCATTGTGAAACCTGGCCCCACCTTATCATGCGAATTCCTGAGGTCAGATGGCCCAGGATGTGAGTGGGCGTTAAGGCGTCTGGGAAGGGATCTCAAAACTGGATTATAGATGGCAGAGAGTTGGTGTCGTAAACCCCCGCCTCTGTTCAAAGATGGTCGCTCACAGTGGACATAGATGGCTTCTTTCACTCCTCTTTCAAACCATCTGTCCTCTCTGTCCAAAATGTGAACATTGGCATCCTCGAAAGAGTGTCCTTTATCCTTAAGATGCAGATGGACTGCTGAGTCTTGTCCTGTGGAGGTGGCTCTTCTGTGTTGCGCCATGCGCTTGTGAAGTGGCTGTTTGGTCTCTCCAATGTAGAGGTCTGGGCATTCCTCGCTGCACTGTACAGCATACACCACATTGTTAAGTCTGTGTTTTGGCGTTTTGTCTTTCGGGTGAACCAGTTTTTGTCTGAGCGTGTTGCTGGGTCTGAAATGCACCGGGATGTCATGCTTGGAGAAAACTCTCCTAAGTTTTTCTGATACACCGGCTACATAGGGGATGACAATGTTGTTGCGTCTGTCCTTCTTATCCTCCCTCGTTGGTGTCTGGTCTTCTTTTCTGTGCCTCTTTGCTGACTTTAAGAACGCCCGATTAGAAGATCATCAGGGGGTCCTTTTGTCCCTCTGTGGGGGGATACTCCCACTAGGTTTATATCTGGGACTCTCCACCATTTGACCTTAGAACTGAAGAAGCTTCTCGGATGAGAGGTGAAACGTCTTCAAGTAAACTTAAAGAAGTCCAGACGCTTTTCTTTGCAAGCTCCTTTGACTACGATGACCTGGATGACTGAGAACCTTCACAGACATATTCCGATTACAAGGCGAACTCCCAACTCTTGAGCCACGATCGCCCCCATATTGGACAAGAAGGCTTGGCTCGCAATCTCTGCTGTAATTCAACCCAAATGTGCTCTGTCGGATTGAGGTCGGGACTGTGCAGGTCACTCAGGTTCTTCAACACTGCACTGGTGCACAGTGATTTTGGAACAAGGAGGGGCCATCCCCAAAGTGTTTCCCAATAAATCTGTTTACTTTTTTGCCATTTATTGTGAAGATTATAGTTGCAGCTCCCCAGGTAGCATCATTTTCAGCAAACAGATACAAGCATGGTATTGATTATCATTCTCTCTCTTTTAATCACGCCCCAAAAAACAATTTACATTAGTCGCTCAATTCGAATGTCCACTCACTGAGCACGAGTGTGTGTTGTATGTGTAAGCACTGTTCTTACAGTAGGAGAGTCAAACAGATATTGCAGACATTCTTAAAACTGATGCAATGATGAAAGATTGTGTAATCATGGAATGGCAATAAAATCACACATTTACATGTAAATAAACAAGAAAGTTTAATAATTATATAAACATGGCTGACTCAGTTAAAAGATATCTCCCACTTTAATTCCTGTCCTATTGTATTTTTATAGAGATTCAAAATTTGCCAAAGGGAAAATTGTTTTGTGTTTAAAAGAATCAATTTTTCTTAAATATTTCTCATATTTTTGAAATAATAATAATAGTAATTGGCTCACTTTGCAACTGTTCTTCAGTATCACATTACTTTTACAGTTTTTTTGCTGTCAGTTTAATATTGTGCAGAGTGAAAGAAAATGTGGATGTTTTCTGCCCTCCATCGACAGTCTGTACCTAACATCAACATAAGGCGGCATAACAGGAAGATAAAGGAGATGACGTCTTGTTGTCCTCCTGTTTTTTAAACTATACACAACAGTGATTCCCATTACATGTATGGATACCTTCATTTTGAAGGCATAACAGCTAGAAGAAGTAAAAAACAAAAAAAACAAAAAGAATAATAAAAAACTGAGGTGCCTGCCTGTGGAACATATGAGATGGTTACAACCATCAAACACATCTGGTTTTGACTTTTATCAAGAGAGAAAGGTTTGTGTATATGTATTCTCCTATATTCTACCAGAAGTCACTACAAAGTAGATCTTTGTTTTGTGTGAGCTTTGTCTCAGCAGGGATATACTGTGGAAGATTAGAAACTCAGCCTAGCCTGACTGTCAACACATGTTCCCATCTATGGAGACCACCAGTTAGACAAAGGTTAGTGGAGCTTTTCTGACATTTTTGGATGTCATCTGTTATTTAAGTTGCAACACTTTGACTTTCTAGGTCACATTTGCCTTTTACCTTGATGGCAACTGTTGGGTCTGTGTTTCCACAAGCCCCGCTAATTCTAGAGACTTATTCATCATGAAGAAAACAAGACAGTCGATCGATTATTTGCGCAAGGGAGGCCTCATCTGTGTCCACCACGAGAATGACCCCCAGATCTGACCTCCTCCTGCTACCTTTTATTGAGAGACAGTTCACACAAAACACGTCAGAACAAAGCCACGCCCCCTTGGTTCTAAGACAAAGCATTGTATGTATATGTGTGAACTTCTGTAAGAATGTGTGTGTGTGTGTGTGCGCGTGTGTGTGTGTGTGTTATGTGAGAATGTGTGTGTGTGTCAGACCTCCTGCTGACCAAAGGATCGTAAACGCAGGAAGCTTACATCAAAAGCACAAGGATGTGTCTACAGCCCCCCACCTAGAACCTCGAGAATCTGGGGGGAAGGACAGTGGAATTTCTTTCATCATAGTTAAAACAATGTACAAATGGTAAACATAAAAATGACAAACATTTAACAATTCACTGTAACAGCAACAGTCCAGATATTTTACTGTTTTCAGCAGTGAACGCGGAACACTCTTGAATGTGTGGTAAAACAGCAAAAAGTGGTAAAAAGCAACACAACACAAAAAGTTTTTCTGTTTTTTCTTCCTATTTTAAGTATACCATTCCTCCAATACCCAATAGACACTCAAGGTCTAGCTACCCTTGGGCAATTCAAGAACTTGCATCCTTTCATTCATTCTGCATATTTATAACAGAATACGCAGTGCAATGTTCAATTTCATGGATTTCTATGAATTTCATGGTTGATTAGCACTCATTTTGTACACTTTGTATGTTTAAGCTAGTTATAATCACTGGTTCAAATCTCGACTGTCTTTAATATAAATAAATCAAAGATATTCTTGATTGAAGATCATCTGAATAATGCTCTTCGATGCTTTTAATGTAAATTCTACATTTGGGTACAATCAGTTTACAAGAAAACTGCAAATACTTTAAACATACAACTTGTCAGCTACAAATCTTAGGTATCCTTTAGAGCAGGGGTGTCAGAATCGTCCCGCCAAAGCTTGCCAATCCGGCCTATTGGGTGCCTTTGGAAAATATGAAGTAGGACATAAATTTGGGTGCTTTTAACCGTATTTTTTAAACTAATCTTTGTTTTATAGCTTTTACTGCTGATAAATACCCCCCACAGCCATTCATACTGCACCAAAAGAGTTAAGTGATAGATAGATAATTAAAATCCATTAAAAGGCCATTATTTAATAAAAACTTTGTTTTATAAACGTGTACTAGATCTTTTTCAGTCATTTTACATACTTATCATGTAGACAGACTGAGAGGTGCTAATGAAATTGCACTTCTTTATCTTATATTAAGATATATGAAAGATTAAACGCCGTGGGTCTCACCGCCCACTATGTGTTAGTGCAATCCGGCACAAGCTCTGGCAACGGTTGTACAGGCACTGGATAGCTCGCAGTAACAAGCCAGATACCCCATACTCTTTGGCACCACAGAATCCAATCCAAAGTTCGACTAACAGATAGACTCTCCTCTCCAGTACTCTGGCACAGACCTTCCTTGGGAGGCTCAGAACACGATCCCCCTAAAGCTGGACACATTATTCAGTCCCACTGGTTGAAGAGGGAAATCCTCATCCCAGTCATTAAATCCATAGCCTGAGAGTCCTTTGCTTCCACACAATATACAGATGTGTGTCAACCATGATAGACCCCCAACATTCAAAGCCTTGAGAAACTCAGGGGCAAATCGTATCCACCCAATGAGTCCTGTCACTAAGGAGCTGATGAACTACATCGGTGGCCTCATTGCCAGTACTGGGTGAATCATCCCTTTTATACCCGGACTCTGTTTCTACTACAGAAGCTGTGACAGTGGGACAAACCTGAGTTTTTACCTTGGCTACTGCTAGAGCTGCACTCCCCACTCCCTTTGGCTTGCTGGTACCTGTCAGCTGCCTTAAGAGTCAAAAGTTCCATAGGACTTCTTCTTAAGCTTGACAGCTCCCTTCACCTATAGTGCCTACATTTAGTTCAAGGATTACCATAATAACAAGCACATAACAAAATACAATGCAAAATGCACAATGGAAAATATAGAGCTAGTGGTCTAGCTGTAAATATTACTAGATAGGCAGTGAAAAATTACTCTTATACATTCTACACTACAATAAAATCAATGGCTATTACATTTAATTGTTAAAATCTATTCAGCTCCCCAAGGGAAATAATCCTGTCTGAATGGGCTTAATTTTTGACATTTCTGACTGAGCCATAGCAAAGCATCACAGTCACGATAGCTGCTTGTTTTGCATCAGCAATTTCTTGCACTTGATGATACTGAAAGCATTTGAGGCAAGAGGAATGTGCTGTAACCACTTCACTGATGCTCTGGCAATAAATCTGTAATGTTTCACTTTCAGATGATTTATGCTAATGTTTTGGTAATTTACATTCAGGGGTATGTTGTCCTCAGTAATGTGTTTGCAGTAGTTTAATGTCTTTCTGTTAATGACAATGGAATACTCAGATTTGTGTAGTTTTTCAAAGTGAGCAGCTGTCACATTCTTCTGTGTTCTTGTCTGTACAAAATGTCTTGCATTTTCTTTGCCTGAGGTTAAGAACAGTGCTGTGCAATACTGCAAATATAGTGATCAATCTAATACCATGTAAATACAGGGCCAGTATTGCTTACTTTTAACCTGTAAAGGCAGCTTAAATAGACAAGAGCACATTGCCATGATTTATGAGATGAATCATCATCAATTTGAAAATTCTGAACACATTTTAATGTCCACTGAATCACTTTCATTTACTTTGCACAATACTTTAACACAACAAAACAGACCGTACAGCTTTTGATGTATTTTGGAGACCTAGTGCCTGTCTCTAAAGCACTTTGGTTCAGCTTATTTTGCTTAAATGTGCTGTATCCTCTAAATAAAATAGGCATGACAACCAGCACAAAAAGGTCAAACGTCTTTCATAATGCATATTTGAGATATATCGCACATAGACACACATATATAAGTATAGTTTTTAATTTCCCCCAAAAAATAAAGTTAACAACAATTTATCTGGGCTACATACTAGAAACAAAGTATCATTCCTATCGTGCTCCTATCGATAGTACATATTGTATGTCCATTGGACCTGGAAGAGTGCTGCTGCTCCTCAAAGTGCTCAATGCGCAGACTTCTTGAATGACCACTGAACACAACATAAGGTATAATTTGCTCAATGATCAACTTATGCATGATAATGCAAATAATTATTTATATTAATATTTAATAAGTAATAATTATAAGTTTGGTTTTGTGGTTCTGTATGAGAAAATGAAAGACTGACTTTTAAATTCACATGTGACAAAAAACCTGAGTCACGTCCGTTTTATCCATTCATCCACTGCACAATATTTCCTACAAAGATTAGCTTTTTGTTTTTGTCTTTTTACTCCTACTTACTGTTACCTACTTTAAACCAGCTTACCTGATTTCACACTTTTTAGCAGAAAGCCTTCACCTCCCACTGTTTTGCTTAGAGAAAACATCTGCTGGTCGACCATGATCCCCAACTCAACTTAATTCTTGAAACCTGTTTAGCAAGAGCATGAGTATATATCTGTCACACCCCTTCGCTGTGCATGAGCATAAACCTGTCCATGATAAGTGTTGTGAGCCACAACACTATATATATGTGTCCCAGCTCTGTTCTCCCTGAGCCTGTGTGGGTTTCTTTTTTCTTTTTTTTTTACTTCCACAAACACCCCAAAGTATGTTAGGTTAATTATTGATTCCCAAGTTATTCATTGATAGTAAGTAAATAAATTGCTTAAACATTATAGAACTATATAACTTTATGGTTAAATGTAGCTTGTAGTCTAAAGTGTTTTGAGTGATCAGTAAGACCAGAATCACGCTATATAAATACCAGTAAGGTTAAAAACAGGGTGCAAGTACAATGGAGTCCCATCTCTCCTTCTTTTAAGAGGCAGGTAATTCAAATGCAACATTTGAAACAGTTTGACAAATGCCATCAAACGAACACAATATTTCTGTGTCAATCTTTTTTGTTAGATAAAAGCTCTGTATTTCCCAGGGGCCCAAAAGCACTGATGTGAAAACGTATGTCTGCAGAAATATGTAAGAAAGAGAGAGAGATGATCTTCAATGTTCAGTAAGTGACATTTGTTAAAATGAAAATAAAAGCTTATTGCTAGTTTTCTGTTAATTAGACAAAGGATCTAAAGTGCACATGATGTGGTTCTGAAGTTGATTATTCTTTGAGCTGTGGCTCAGGTGTCAGTGAGAGTTGTCTACCAGTTGGAAGGTCAGTGTTTTGATCTCGGCTCCTCCAGTCCACATGTTTAAACCCTGGTTTAAATATTATCGTCTCTATTGTGAAATCATATTTAGATGGTTACGACCAGACTGTTCACTTTCCTTTTCAGTTGATTGTGTGATTTTTACATCCATATAATAATAACAACACTATTTCATTTCAGTGCCTGTCCCACTGCGTTGTTAGCCTTGTACGGTCCATGCTTGGCTCTGACTGATTAGAATTACTGAGGTGAAATACAACATATTACACCTCAGATTCACACTGACAAGTGAATCTATTTTCAAACCACAATTAAACACGGCTTCTCTGGCAGGAACTGACAAAAACATGCTGATTGACAGACAGCTCATGACAGTAACATGACAGTTTGTTAACTAACCCTTTACATTATAGTGTTTGAATGCAGTTAGAAGACAGAAAGAGTCCAATGCATGGCTAAGGCTAAGGCCAAGCAAACCGATGGTCAAAGCACAGGCTTCTCAGATACTTGGAGTTTCTCTGTAGGTTAAAAAGGCCCTGTTTTTCTCTGATTTATTGCCAGAATTAGCTTTCAGAAAGTCAGTCATCGCAAAGCTGGAAATGTAACATGAGCTATGGGGTGTCGATTCCAATCAAGACATCCACAAAAGCCACCTGCCACATCCAAAGATGAGGACATCATCTCACTTCAAAGCTAATATACTCTGGGTGCCTTCAAATTGTAGTGGGACATTGCAAAAAGAATATTCACCAGTAGTAGTTTTTGCTGCTCCTGCAGTTTATAGTTCACCAAGCATTCTTTAGAAAGAGGTTGAGAAAACAAGTACATATAAGACTGCATTATTCAAAGCTCTATGCACCAGATTTTCTTTTTCTAAAGGTCTTACTAAGTTCATGGTCACAGTCATGTCAAATAGACTGCACACATACTCAACACATAGTATTTTGGATCATTTGGTAATAATTTTAATTGTAGTTTTATACATTGTGTCAGTGAAGTGTAAATTGCAGGCTTTCACCCAGCCTGCCTCGTGGACACACTACTCTTCTGACTATGATGTGTGTACCGGGGGTCAGAAGCTTGATTACAGGCTGTCACTTTCATGAAATATTACTTCACTGACACAAAGCATTAGCCTTGTTCAAGACCTGCAACTCATTTAAAATGAATGACACATTGTTTACATTGTTACTGTTGCCCTCTGGCAACAGTCATTCCCTTCCAAAATTGGAGTGAAGCCCCCAAGTGAGCTCAGGCAGGCTCTCTCTGGTTCATACACACTTAGATAACTCACTTTCCTCCCAGATTATGCCAAACACATCCTCTAAATTAGGCAGTTTATTAAAGCTTCATAATTTCCTGTCTCTGCCTCTGACATGTCAGTACTGCTGTTGCCTTGCTTTACTACCCGATGCTTCAACACCTTTACCACATCTAGCATCCACCTGTAGCCTCTGGGAGGACATTTACTTATCACTCCCTACACTACTGAGCTACTGAGCCCTAACATCAAACTCCAATTGTATTAAAATCTTTTCATGTCTGATCGAACTGTTGCAGACTTCTAAAAACGATCACGTGTCCATTACAATTTAGAAAAGGGTCATTCCATGGAATAAAGAATTTAATTCAATTTCAATTCAATTTTATTTATACAGTGCCAAATCATTACATACAATAATACATAGCAAGAAAAACCCAACAATATGCCCCCCTATGAGCAAGCACATTGGCGACAGTGGGAAGGAAAAACTCCCTTTTAACAGGAAGAAACCTCCGGCAGAACCAGGCTCAGAGAAAACACCTGCAGAGAAGGAAGACAGGATAAAAGACATGCTGTGGAAGAGAGACGGAGATTAATAACAAGTATGATTCAATGCAAAGAGGTCTATTAACACACAGTGAGTGAGAAAGGGGACTGAAGAAGAAATACTCAATGCATCATGGGAATCCCCCAGCAGCCTACATCTATTGCAGCATAACTAAGGGAGGATTCATTGGAGCAAACCTTTTACCAAACATCAAAGGGTCATATCACCATGTGAGATAGGTGGCTGGACAAAACAAAGTATATGAAAGGGTTCCCTTTTTGACTGCATTTTAAAACTGGGCTAAGCTCCTACTTACAATTCCCTCTGTGTTAAAATAAGTTATTTTCTGATAAGGTCACAATTTGATGCTGAATGGGAAAAAAATTCCTGAGAGGAAATTATCCCCTCCCAGTTGCATATTGGGGAGATAATGAACCATAGTGTTTTGTTTTCCACTCAATATGACAGATAATATTAAAGCTATGGAGTGATCCATAGCATGAAAATATAATATACCCACTACTCAAGATTCTCTAAACACTTACGGTAGATTTGGGCCAGCTGTGTACTAAAGAAAAGGCCTTCCAGCACAATGTGACTCATCAGAAATCAGGGAACAGTTCTTAAGCCTCAGATACAGTAAGAGCTCTCTGCAGTACTCCTGCATGTTACGGGCAGCAGGCTTCTTGATAATATGGCTGTACTCTCCCTATTTATTCCCAGAAGGCTAACAGGGCTGGGTATCTTGTTTTAGCAAAACAACACTGTTCACCTGTAGAGTAAATGAACAGTTGGTGTTTTTCTGGATTGAAAATGATAGTTGTTTGGATACGGGCTTAGGAGAGCAAAAGTACAATAGCTATTTATTACAGAAATGAAAAAACAACAACTTAGGAGCAGAGGTGTGTGGAAAAAATAATCCTACAGAAAAATGGGGTGCACTGCCAGGAAAAAAGTAAAGTGGATGAAAGAAAATTGGTGTGTTTTATTCTGTTTGCTGGACAGATTTAAAATGAAAAAAATGAATGAATGAATAAATAAAAAAATGAATAAATAAAATAAAATAAATCATCCTTGTGGGGAGACGGCACAACAGCTCAATCATGCTAGTGTCATTGACTAGTTTTTTGTAATTACCTTGGTCTATAATGCTTTTTTTTTTACTACTACTGCTACTACCACTACTACTTCATTACTTTAATTATTACTACTGACAACTGCAGATCCATGATGGGAATCCCCCACACCACCACATCTCAGGGGGTGGAGTTTAGATTTCAGGGGTGTACTACAAAGCAAGATTAGCAAGTAGTGTTGATGTTAGAGTCTTCTGTGAGTTTTCTGTGTCACAAAAGTGGTTCTCTCTAAATATCGTGCTAACTTATGCTGCATAACCAGGTCAAGAGGAAGCTTCAGTTTCAAATCATCTGGAAGAAGTTTTACTCAGTCCTTTGATTGCAGCATGTTTTAAGATAATAGTTTTCCAATGTACCAATCTTCTACTGTTCATTTTTAGTGAGCCCGTGTTAATATTAGCCTCAGTTTCTTGTTCTTAGTTCTTCTGCTGCAGGTTGTGGTTTTTCCCCTGAGCTCTTCTCAATCAAAGGGAACTGCTGGATTTTCTTCTCTCTTTTTTGGATCATTCTCTCTAAATTCTGTTGAAGGTTGTGCAGGAAATTAGATGCAGATCAGCAGTTTCTGAAATTCTCAGACCAGACTGTCAGGCACCAACAACCATTCCATTGTCATATCACAAATCACCTTTCTTCCCCATTTTAATCCTCATCAGCAGGTTTTCAGGTTGCTACCATGCGATTGGCTTATTAGGTATTCGTGTTAAGAATTAATTGGACAGCTGTAACTAATAAAGCATCCGGCGAGGCTGATTAGGGATAAGACATGGGGAAGGAAGACACAATCACTTTGGTTTTATCTATAGAGGACAGTAAAGTATTATAAACTAGGGTCCTGATTACTATAAAGGCAATGTTAGAAAAAACAGAAGAAAAAAACTGAGCAATTGGTGTTCATTAAATTAATTCTTCTTTGTTTTTTGCGTCTTCAGAAAAATGTACAGACCACAGAGTAAACAGAGGGGAACCGTCCTCTGAGGGAAGGTTGGCAGGTGTCAAAAAAGATGGTGATGTGGTAAACATGAGATATTTTCATGTTGGAGTGATTGGCAGCTGTAAGACCTTATTGAACTGTTTACTGAGTCTGAGCCAATGAAGAATATATTCTCACAAGAGCAAACCCAGTATTAGCACAGTTCCCAAGCTACACTACCGTGCACAGGGCAGCTGAACAGTACTTTGTTGTTTAGTTCCTTCTTGTTCAGCCTCTTTGTGATTAGGGAGCATCTGTCATATCAGCTTCACCAGGAACTGTTTGATTGTGAATAGTTAGGTCTTACCAACCTGCTTCTGTTCATCTGGTCATTCTGTGTCGCACATTTCATTTCAGCCACATATTTACTGTGACAGTGAAAATGCACTCTCAGCACCCGACTGTAGGACATTTGACTCCACTCAATTTCCACGGCTGTGCAAAGACAGATTCATAAATATTCATTTATTAATTTACCTAAAATGACAAGCTGAACAACTTGGGGATTCCTACTGTATGTTCTATATATGTTGTTGCAATGATTAATTTCTTTTGGAATTTACCACAGACTTATCTACTCATTTATTTATAGTTTTGTTTTACAAAACTAGCTGTTTTTTGCTTTTTATACTGTAAGTCATGCTGATTGAAAAAAAGAGATGCCAAGATGACAAAAATACAGCTTTTCTTCAACAAGATCTATCCAGATTTAGAGAACAGATTTAGAGAGAACTGCAGCAAGGTTTCTGTAGGTCAGCATAGGTTTACAGATCAGAAAAAAAAAACGTTATTCTCAGTCTGCTTTCAGTAGCATGCGACAGATGTCTCAGTTGGCTGTAATCTTCAACTTTATGCTCTGGGTCAAGGGTTCATTCCTTCTCATTCATCTCATGGCTTCTTTTCAATTCTTGCAAGACACAAAAGTTTGCTGCCACCTCGTCTTCTCATCACCCTAGTCTGGTTTACAGACCACCTGTGGTGGAGGCTGTAACCTGAAGGGACCAATAGACTTTACAGTCAAAAACATCAATTTGTCTGACCTGATGACTATTCTGTGATTGCTTCCCTTTCTTTTTTTTTTCTTTTTTTTTTTATTTAAGAATCTCTTAAGGCAATGTCTAAATATATGCTAACCACCAAAATGTCTTGATTCAGTCAAAGCAGTTCAGTAAGGAAAGATCATTAAAAGGACTTGAACATGATTATTGATGTACAGAATTCAATTTGAGGTATTTGGCAATTAGAATCCGATGGACTATCACAGCAGAATTGATTCCCAGGGGTGATAGGGATTAGCGCAGGAAACCCTGAGTCTAGATGCTGGTGGTGGAGATGGAAGCTTGCATGGAGTCTTAATGATGGGGAGGAGGTGGGTTGCATGAAGGCGTCCGCAAGGAACAATGACAGATGTGCAGTGAGAAGTTAAAGTACATGGCATGAAGGCTGATTGGCTTGAAGAAGGCCAGGCATAGAGATGATTGGACTAGACCAGTGATGTCACAATCAGCTTGACAATATAGGAAAGTGGCAGTGATGAAAAGCTTAGATTAGCTGCCAACACCTGGGAAGCAGACAGACAATTTACACATGAGCTTCATTTCTATAAGGAGAGATCATTAGAAGGAGTTGAACATGATTTAATGATGTACAGAATTCAATTTGAGGTATTTGGTGGTTAGACTCTGATGGTTCATCACAGCAGAGCAGAATCCCAGCGGCGATCGGGATTAGGGCAGGAATTCAAAGAAAAGAAAAGCAATCTTACCATGGCAGGAAGATCTTACCTACAGGGTATGGAACACAATAACATTAGTAGTACTCCAAGGCACAGGGTGATGCATAACATGCATAAAAGCATCACAATGAATGAGAAATTAAGAAAAAGGTCTGGATAGCAAAGGGCTAGAGCAAAGCAGAATAGAGATTGAGCCTGCAACGAGGCTCAAGGGCCATAGGAGGCCAAGACGGTGCAGAGACACTGAGATAATACATGAGGATAGACTGAAGTTGAGAGAGAAATAGATGCTTTGATAGGCTCAACCTGATGTAAAGCAGGAGAGATAGGCGAGCCTGTATTAAGGTTCAAGGCCACCAAAGGCCTGGTCAGTGCTGGAAGAGACAGGGTAAGAAGAGCCTCCGTTAAGGCTCAGGGCTGCTGTTGGCCGACAGAGAGCAGAGAGCCTGGGAAAAGATGAAAGGCTTTACTAAGGCTCAGGACAGCTGAGATTCTTCAATTCTTGCGTGCACATTAAAGACACATGGGGGTGCAGGGAGAGAGAAATTTGCATATTATTAACTTGCAGATGGAATTTAAGGCTTGCAGATGTAAAAACAGAAACAAGCTCCTGTAATTGTGAAATTGCACAGCGCTGAGGCTATCTCTGGATTAGCACCGCCAGCAGCAAGAATTTGCCTAGAGCAGAATGGTTGTAGCCAGATGAAATGCAATGCAGGATGAGCAAATTTGCTAAACACTAGCACTTCCAGAAGGGCGACAATGATAGGATAGTAGATTAAGCTGCGAACAATCGAAATAATTGAAAGAACAACTAAAAGCACATGAATGCACGAAGGCATCTGCAAATAAGAATTACAGATGTGCAGTGAGATTTAAAGTAAGCCAAACCTAAGTACACAGACATCTGGGGAGTAAATGTTCAGGATGTGTGTAAAGGACGCACTGCTTCGCCTCAAAGGTGGAGAGGAAAACCCAGCCAGACCACTTATCCACCTGACCCAACGCCTTGACATTTTGTAATCAAAGTAAACATCTGTCACGCTAACCTGAACCACAAACCTCTTAAGGAACATTTAAATCGAAGAAAACAAAATGAATATATACAAAATAAAATACTATTCTCCTAAAGTAAATATTCCCTGGAGAATGAGCTGCCTTTCTGTCTTGGATTGCTTCTTGTCATCAGAAGTCTTTCTTTCAATAATTTCAACTTAAAGAATCATGAAAAACAGTGAAAATAAAGCGTTCTGTATTCAAATATATAGATTTAATTGATGTAATAATGATTAATGTTCTGTAAGTTTTCAATATTTAGTACTGACTGCAGGGCAGACTTGACTGAGCAAGTTACATTTGTGTTGAGGACTGTTGTTTACTGTAGAGATGAATGAAATATAGAAGTAGCAGCTGTTTGGGGATGCGTGGTAGTGAGAAAAAGCAAGCACAGTGGGCGAATGATGAAGTGGGCAGTGCTGAAGAGAAACTGCTGGAATGAAATTCATACAGATGCAGCACCTGATGTGCTTCCATCACTCCCAGAATTGTTGGGTTATGGGTACACTTTGTGTATTTTATTTAATTTCTTTAACTGTAGCTACTACTGAAGGCAAATTTATTTTATATATTTTGGGACTGGGGATGTTTTTTCATCTTGTTACTTGTTTGACATTCAATTTCGAAAATGGAAGTGGAAATCCCCCATGCTGAACATCAATTGTCATTTTAAAATTCAGCAGAGACATTTTATCTGTGCCCTTGACTGAACAGAGGACAATGAAGACAACTTTGCCTAAAACATTGGCACCATCTGGACATGGTCATTGTCAGAAAAGCATGCCTTAGGTTTGTGATCTTTATCCACACATACCACAGTGAAAATTGACAACACATTAGTGTGTTGTAACTTAATCCTGCAAGGCAAGATGCTCCACCACATAAACAAGAGAAGTTCTGCATCCAAGATGTAGTATCTACAGGAAGTTGAAGAATTTGCTCAGTACTTCATGGAAGCTATGTCTAAAAACCTACAGCACATCCTAAAATTAAATAATAAAAATCAGAGCCAATTAGGTGTTATTGTCAATTTCAGAGGGTTTAGTCAGTATATAGGTTTATGCAGCAATTAAACACATTATAATCTGAGTAGGGCACCAATGCAGGGGCATTTATAGTTCATTATCTGTCACCACACATTATAACATGAAGAATGGTTTTACTGCAGTTACAGTACAGTACACATTTGCATTATGATTATGATCTCCACAGTTTCAACTTTACATGTTTCATGATATAAAGTGAATTCATGCCAGCTGCTTACATTGTAAAAACATTATGTGAAACATACAGTACATAAAAAACCTCCATATTCAACATTCAAACAACAATTCATTTCAGATCAATTACATTTTATTTATATTGTGTCAAATCATAAACAGAGCAGGTCTTTTACTAATTGTAAGGTTGCTGGTTCGATCCCTGGCTGCTCCAATCTGCATGCCGAATATCATTAAGCAAGATACTAACCCAGATTTGCTTGTATCAATCTGCTTGTATAAATAGGCGTGAATGGGTGAATAAGGCATGTTGTATAAAGCGCTCTGAGTGCTTAGGTAGCGTAGCAAGAACAGACCATTTAGCTTAGCTTCGGTTTTTAGCTAACATGCTTACATGCTAACTTTGTGCATACCCTGGATGGGAAACAGGAATACATATGCTCATCTGTGCAAACAGCTGCAGCAGTGAAAAGTGCATTTCCTACTTTCAGAGTACCGGAAGCAGAATGGGTTGCCATATCTGTTTCTTACTGACAGCTCCAGAACTGAGTATGAACATTACACAAGTATAGCTAGATCAGCGGTCCCCAACCCCCGGGCCTCGGACCGGTACCGGTCCGTGAGTCGTTTGGTACCGGGCCGCGAAAGTTGAGGCTCAGGTGTGAAATGTATGGTTTTCAGGGTTTTTATCTGTTTTCAGCGTTATTTTGTTATCGTTTTTATCGTTAACTCGGTTTTCCTGGGTCTTTTCACGTGTGTTATGAATAAATCTTCTTTTTTTCGGTACCGGTACTAGTTTTATTTTGTTGTATTTATCCGCGACACCTTAAAGGCCGGTCCGTGAAAATATTGTCGGGCATAAACCGGTCCGTGGCGCAAAAAAGGTTGGAGACCGCTGAGCTAGATGACTGTGAGAAGCAAGTTACTATAGTTGACAAAAAGTGCAGTGCATTTTATTTGTGAGCTTGACACTTAACTGATTTAACAAAAAGCTCAACAGCTGTCATTCTCAGCTATGGAGGACCAAAGACAGCTCTTGGGGTCGCGGCAGAAGTCTTAGAATGATGCAGATGGACAAAGTTAAAGTACAGTAAGCTTATCCTCATTATCTGAACTGCTTTCTGAAGTGCTTTCATGAAATAGCTATTTTAGTGGTCTTTTGGGTTTTTTTTTTTTAAACAGCTTTCAGAACAGGACCTAGAAACTTAAGGAATTATGCTACTACATTTTCTCTTCTGTTCCTCCACATTGGCTTTCTGCAAACTCATCTCTTTGCCTGAGAGATGTCTCGTGTTCACTCATTGCTTTCAAGAGTATCACATCATTTTCTTCAAGCCTACTTACAACAATCACCTCATTGCATAACTTTTTGGAGAGAAATCAACCATGTCTGAAGTCAAAATAATACAGCACACTTTTACTTGGGCTTCACTAACAGCACACTCAAGAAAAACAAAAGTAATGCAATCCATCAAAGAGCAATTGCCTAGGAAAGCCTAACTATTAGTGAAGATGTCAACTCTTATTTTGTTCCATTTAATACACTATAATGTGAGCATGTCTGTACATTCTACAGCAGGGGTGGGCAACTCCAGGCCTCGAGGGCCATTGTCCCTGCAGGTTTTAGACGTGTCCTTGAACCAACACAGCTGATTTAAATGGCTAAATTAGCTCCTCAACATGTCCTGAAGTTCTCCAGAGACCTGGTAACAAACTAATCATGTGATTCAGGTGTGTTGACCCAAGGTGAGATCTAAAACCTGCAGGACACCGGCCCTCGAGGCCTGGAATATTTATATGGATACACCGTAATAACATGGGAATGGTTGGTGATATTAAAGTCCTGTTTGTGGCACATTAGTATATGTGAGTGGGCAAATTCTTCAAGATGGGTGGTGACCATGGTGGCCATTTAGAAGTCGGCCATCTTGGATACAACTTTTGTTTTTTCAGTAGGAAGAGGGCCATATGACACATCAAACTTATTGGTAATGTCATAAGAAAAACAATGGTGTGCTTGGTTTCAACGTAACTTTATTCTTTCATGAGTTATTTACAAGTTTCTGACCACTTATAAAATGTGTTCAATGTGCTGCCCATTGTGTTGGATTGTCAATGCAACCCTCTTCTTCCACTCTTCACACACTGATAGCAACACCACAGGAGAAAAGTCAGCACAGGCATCCAGTATCCGTAGTTTCAGGTGCTGCACATCTCGTATCTTCACACCATAGACTTCAGATGACCCCAAAGATAAAAGTCTAAGGGGGTCAGATCGGGAGACCTTGGGGGCCATTCAACTGGCTCACGACAACCAATCCACTTTCCAGGAAACTGTTCATTTAGGAATGCTCGGACCTGGCACCCATAATGTGGTGGTGCACCATCTTGCTAGAAAAACTCAGGGAACATGCCAGCTTCAGTGCATAAAGAGGGAAACACATCATCATGTAGCAATTTCAAATATCAAGTGGCCTTGAGGTTTCCATTGATGAAGAATGGACCCACTATCGTTGTACCCCATATACCACAGCAAACCATCATTTTTGTTGTTCCAGCAGTCTTGGAGGGATCCATCCAATGTGGGTTAGTGTCAGACCAATAGCGGCGGTTTTGTTTGTTAACTTCACCATTCACATAAAAGTTTGCCTCATCACTGAACAAAATCTTCTGCGTGAACTGAGGGTCCTGTTCCCATTTTTGTTTTGCTCATTCTGCAAATTCTGTGCGCCGATCTGGGTCATCCTCGCTGAGATGCTGCAGTAGCTGGAGTTTGTAAGGGTGCCATTTGTGAGTAGCTAATATCCGCCAAAGGGATGTTCGACTAATGCCACTCTCCAGTGACATGCGGCGAGTGCTATGCTGTGGGCTCTTGCTGAATGAAGCTAGGACAGCCACTGATGTTTCTTCATTAGTGACAGTTTTCTTGCGTCCACACTTTGGCAAATCCAACACTGAACCAGTTTCACGAAACTTAGCAAGCAGTTTGCTAACTGTAGCATGGGAGATGGGTGGTCTCATAGGGTGTCTTGCATTGAAATCTGCTGCAACGACCCGGTTACTGCGTTCACCAGATATCAACACAATTTCGATCCGCTCCTCACGTGTTAACCTCTTCGACATGTCAATGGCTGTGAACAAAGAGAAACTTGTAAATAACTCATGAAAGAATAAAGTTACGTTGAAACCAAGCACACCATTGTTTTTCTTGTGACATTACCAATACGTTTGATGTGTCACATGGCCCTCTTCCTATTGAAACAACAAAAGTTGCATCCAAGATGGCCGACTTCTAAATGGCCACCATGGTCACCACCCATCTTGAGGCGTTTGCCCCCTCACATATACTAATGTGCCGCAAACAGGACTTTAATATCACCAACCATTCCCATTTTCTTACGGTGGGTCTTATAAATGGCCCACCCTGTAGAAGACAAAGCATGTTGTTATATCCCTTCATTAGACCATGCAACTGTGATCACATTTTGTCATATAAACATGCAAAAGGAATCATAGACACTGTGCTGAAATATTGAATGACAAAGTATGACAAGTACAAATACACACAGTATATCAGTGTCACAGTAAACAGCCCACTAACCAAACAGGAAATAGATTTTATGCAATCTAGGTTCCTCTCAGAGTCCCGTGACATCCAAACTTATTTTTAAGATTTTGAATTAGCAATGGAAAGATAAAGTGATGTATAAACAGGAATACACTTAAAACCCAGATGTTCCAGTTTTCCATCAACACTTGAACACAGCTTTCATTTGTCCATCTATGCAAATCTAACCTTTAAATGTGATGTAACTACACATAGTTTATATTTAACATATTTAACACATATATTTGCATGACTAAAAATGATATAAAAATTAGACACTTTTGTAAATGTTAGCTTTAATTTGGAGAACATGTGACTCAGATTTGCCACCATTTAGAGTCCAATTTCTCTCCATCAGTCCTGGCAATGCGCACTGTTTGAGCTGTTGTTTTGAAGCACCTGTCAGAATGAACAAAGTGAGATCTGCAATTGTAATTTCAATGATGCTCGAGAGATAAACAATTCTGAGAAAAAGGAAAGAAATTGGCTCTCATCTGTGACACCAACCTTCACAGAAATCTTAAGCTGAACATTTTGAACAATCTAAGTTCCCTTCTGAAAGAGACTGTCCATATGTTCACCCTTTTTAAAAAAAATTTCCTGCATTGAGACTCCCAAAACACACAGTGTTCTCTGAGAGGGACACATCCATTCATCAGATGGTTTGTTTTAATCCTGTAATTCCTCCAACTAGGGTATTTTTAGGCACAGGTATAAACAGTAGGGGCGCAACGATACACAAAATTCACGGTTCGGTTCGGTTCAATACTTTGGTGTCACGCTTCGATATTTTTTCGATACAAAAAATGTTCATGCTTTTTTAATTTGTCATTTATTAAAATTATAAATATATATTTCAACTCAAAAGTACAGTTTTTAAATTTGATGTTGCTGAAACAACAAAGTAATAAAAAAATAAATCTATCTGATCGAGAAATCACTCATCTTTGGAAAAGAGAGTTTATTACAGAGAAATGTCCCTTTCCAAAATAAAAGCTATACTATACGCTTCTTCTAGGCTATATTCTCAGCAGCATATTAAACATATCAGGTCCCCATAAGGAGAATCATGTGCTAACGGCTGTCTAAATGACTCGGGTAAGGTTTGTAGCATGCGTGCTTGTTGTTTTTGTCTGCTTCCACTTGTCTTTGCACTAGGATGATGTCGGAGTAAATGTGCAGTCATATTCATTTTGTTCCCACTAGTGCTGTCAGCGTTAATCTGAAATGACGTTAACGCCACAACACGGCAAATCTCTGTTAACGAGCTACCGCGGATCTCCCCGTGCATGGGGCTGAACGGCGTCAACACGTTAACGAGCAAACTGCGCTAACGCAGTAGTTCCCACCCATGTAATTGAGCATTGCGTGGCACATCCGACATACGGTTTTACTTTTGTCCATGACGCGCTTACCTTCAGGGTCATACTTCACATGAAAACCAAAATAGTTCCAAAGGCCAGATCTGAATGAGGGTGGGGGAGGTTCAATTTGCCATGTTGCAACGAGCTTAGCTTCTGTCTTGCTAGCTTGCGCTGTGCTCAGTGGATCTGCGCTCGAAAGTGCAGCCTAGTAGTCGATCGCAGATCCGCTGAGCGCTCAACACAGACAGCATCGTCAGAAGAAAAGTTGATAAAAGAAATTAAAAATTTGTATTGTTCGATACATATGCGTACCGAACCGAAAGCACTGTATCGAACGGTTCAATATCGATACGAGTATCGTTGCACCCCTAATAAACAGCATACATTTTTGGAGTCTAACTTACTAACTTGCTCCTTACAGAAATGCACTTATTCCTTTTTATTTATCTTCTTACATAGAAACATATAAAATAGATTTGTGCTGGCGGCGGGACCTCTATGACTGAAAACTGAACTTTCTGCAATCTTATCCAAGTATTTTTTGTGCCTAAACCTGAGCAAATAGGGGTTTTCTACCCTTTCTTGTTATAAGCAGGAGATAAAACTTTTCAAATCCTAAAGAGGAAGTTTCAGATGAAGTTATGACTGAATTATGAAAGTATAGTTGATGGGTTTATTTATCTGGCAACAATGAAGTCTTTAGACAGAATGACCACCTTGCAAAGGTTTTCACATCACTGAACAGGCTGTCAGAATAGCTGACACAAGCACAAGGTTACGAATAAATGTTTCTGATTTTCAGAATGGTTTTCAACCCAAATCTTCTTTCTCAGTGTTCTCAAAAATCCTGAAATAGTTTTTTTCTCAAATCATTTTTCACATACAGAAACAAAAACTATGGATGGTTAGGAAAGTCACGGCAGTAAACATCCATCTGCAAAGACTGACAGAATAATCACTGCCACAAATAATGTTTATTCTAGTGAATTAAAAATTATAAAACGTGATGAACCACTGAAAAAGCTGAAAGCAACAAACACAAACGTGGCTCCCTTCATTTCATATTTCAAGACCATGTAAGTGCTGAAACGTAGAAAAAAATGTTCAAACTAAAAACCTATTTGCAGTTTGGTTTTGTACTTTCATCTTTTATCATTATTTCACTTTTTTCACATTGATAAACATGCTGAGGAACTTGTTGCATTAAAATACTCTGCAGTTTAGTGCAAGAAAAAAAAGATTGTTTACCATACAGTAATGAATTTAAATACCAACTTTATACTGTGTAGTATACTATCAGTTTATGGAAATCAGCCAAAACAACTCATCTGTTTACATCTTTTTGAATTCACTTTTGTGCATCCACAAAGAGCAGTAAACCTCAGAGCAGTAGAAATGAAACAGGGAAGAAAAGGCATGGAAAGTCAAGACAGCAATGCCACAACACACTATGTATACAGCACTGGCACACTTTACATAATTCAAGGAAGGATGAATGGCAAAAATGGAAAGAATGACCCAGCCAATCACCTGACCTGAATCCAATTGAACATCTATGGAAGAACTAAAACTCACGCCGACGGGACCTTCAGGATTTGAAAAGTGTTTGTGTGGAAGAATGGGCCAAAATCACATCTGAGCAATGCATGCGACTAGTTTCTCCATACACAAGCGTCTTGAAGCTGTCATCATCAACAAACGCTTTTGTATGAAGTATTAAATGCATTTCAGTAAGTGTGTTCAATACTTTTTCCCTGTGTTAAGTTCTCATTATTACACATAATTTCTGGACATTTATGGTTTTGATTTCTTTGCATGAGTGGATCTGATGGGTTGTTACCAACATCTGGTGAGAATTTCATGTCAACAGCACCTTTATAAATACAGAAATATACTTAATTAGGAAATTGGTGTCATGTTCAATACTTATTTTACCCGCTGTATCACTTACAGCTAATTATTCAGTAATTTTTCCTCCTCCTCTCACGTATCCTATCAGATTCTCGTCTCTTGGTGAGACCATTTTGTGTCACTTGCCAGTTAATTTCTAAATTTTAAAAAAGTGTAAATATTAGCTATAAAGGATTATGTAAGTGTGATGCTTGTTTAATTTGTTGTTTAGTTTTACAGATTTTATATACTTTTAAAAAAAAAAAAAAAAAGTAATGAAGAATAGGGAATAATTATCCAACTTTGTTTTTCTGCTTTGCAATTAAAGTGCTTTTGACAGATTCATCCTTGAAGTTACTTCATAATTATGCATAGACATGCCTGGACTGGTAATCTGGCATTTGCATGGTGCACTAATGGCTCAACATTTATATTATTTTCTTTGTCGATATAAGGAATGGCAGAATTTACCAAATCAGATTTCTTAATGCAACCAGCCCCTCCCCCACCTTCCTGTGCACTATTGCACCTTATAGCGCACAGTTAGTGTGCAGAAAATGATTGCTAAAGATCAATAAACAAAAGAGAAAAGCTGGAGCTGAAAAGCTAAGAGAGAGAAAAAAGACACTAGAAATCAATGCAGTAAAATGTTTCAAATTAACTAACAAGTTAGCAGCTGCACCGTCAACAGTCGTACCAACAACACCAAGGAGCCAGCATTTGCAGTCACAGGAGTTACTGTTGGTAGCATTAGTCGTGAAGCAGTGCAGGAGCAGTACCACCAACAGAGTGAGGAATAGATGGAGGAGGGTGTAATTACTGTGGCAAGAAAATAGAAGGAGGCATATAATTAGGAAGCGAGAGATTCAAATAAAATGAATGGCTACCTTGACCATGAGCTAACAACCTGATTAAAAAGAAAAATTGCTTCAATATCAATTTCCAAACATGTCAAGGACGATTTTTCTTTACCAAGTCCAGATCTGAGCATAGATGAATGTAAGACAAGTAATTTACTACCTAATTTCAGTCAGCCCAGAGCTTAGAGTCTAACCTTTAAGAAGAGAGGCATTTCCTCAGGTGTATTTATTAATTTAAAAGGCCTTAAGCAACTTAACTTGAACTTGTTGAACTCAATTTTGTCCAATTTTTTGTGAATTTAACTGGATTTGATTATCAGAAAAAACGGTCACTGCTGTCACAGCATTTCATTCAGAGTGCTCGTCTGGTTGTCTTTTGTGCTGCCTGTATCAGAGTCTGTGTGTAGCACATGATAAAGTTTCCATTGTGCCAGATAAATCTTGGAAACCTGCAAAAAAAAAAAAAAAAGGGGGGGGGGGGCATGAAATTTAACTTCAGTTTGTTGCTGATGTTACATTCCAGTATTTCAAGAATATTTCCCATCACCCATCTGTCTGCACAGACCTTCTGGTTAAGTTCTGTTTGATCATGACAGATGAGTCATGGATGTTGCCATCATTATTTTATGGTAGTCTATGCATGAGTGCATTTTCAGTTGCATAAGTCCGATGTAGCAATGTTTTACCACCACTTGGCTTTATACAAGTTCAAAGAGACTCTCTATAAAATGTGGAAAACCCATTAGCTTACTGGCAAAAAAAAAAAAAATCACAGTATTCACTCCAGCTTAATTCAAACTGTCAGCACTGCCAAAGCTACAGGCTGCGAATCCCTTGGTACCATTGCACGTTGCCACTTTATATTCATACTGTGGCGAGCTCAGACAAGGAGGAGACGGAGGTATCGTTTGGTCTTGCTTCCCCTCAGCTAGCCAGGGAGCACAGCCGTTTATTTCATTCGCAGAAAAACACTGCCGCTAGCTAACTGCTCAGCGCGGCAACAACAACAACAACACAGGGCGCCCTCTGACCCCGGAAGGACACACCGTCGCAGCGAGAGGGCATCACCTGTCACTATGGCAACATAAACAAAACATAACTGTACAAACAGAACCCCGAACAGCCCTGACCCACTACAATACTTTACATCTAACTGTAGAGGGAAAAGGAGACTGAATCATTTATCACAGTTTAACTTATGTGCCAAAATACAGACAGATAAATATAGTTTGTTGGCTCCAAATACAACCACAGCTTGTTCTTACAAAATCCAATTAACAACTGGAAGCATTAGGGGGGCGTATTTTGAGGAGAATCCCATAACATGGCAGGTACAGCTTGAAACACAAGTATGTATTCCAATTTTAAAAAATATCAGGCTGTATTTCATTTCTCTTTGTTAAATTGGTACCATAAAAGCTCTACTAAGGGACCTTCTTGACTCCTGGGGCAATTAAACCTTTTCAAGATCACTCACACACTTCTATTAGTAGATGACCAATGCTGCCATCCAAACCACACTGGTCCTAGATTTGCCGTTCCTGCAAAGTCACACCTTACACCCTTGGCACCTACTGCAGTCCTTTAAAAGAAACCTTAACTGGTGGCTGTGTCTCAGGAGATAGAGTATGTTGTCTACAACTGAACTCTGAAGGTTCCTGGCTGTTCCAGAGATTTCCAAAGTATCCTTGGTTAAGATACTGAACCCCAAATTGCTCCCAATGTGTTCACTGGATTGTAGACGTATGAATGTTAGACTGAAAGCTCTTATGTAAAAAGCATGTGTGAATGGTAATATCTCCTGGGTCTAGGTGCGGGTTCCTCCTCTGGGTGTGAGGGTACCTGGACCTGGGGTATAAAGCATGTTTGGGGAGTGTGATTGTGTGTACAGTGTCCATTTGTGTCTGTCTCCACAGTGGGTGAGTGCCGAGTATTTGTATATGTGTGCATGAGGGTGGGAATGTATGTTTGTGTTTGTGTGTGCCTGTTGTTGTGTGTGTCTGTGTCTATATGTCAGGTCGGGTCTTAGACTCCACCTCTCTGGGAACATCTCAGGCCCTCCAAGGTATGGAGGCCTATCACCACACTCCCTGCTGGTGACTCAGAGGTTGGTGCGCTGGTGGTTCTTGGTGTCCAGGGCTGGGCGCTCAGGTATGTACTGGCTTACTCCCAGTGGCTGCTTGACAGAGCCTGATACCCGTGGCCCCCTTCCGGGGGGAGGGGGCCACGGGCTTGGTCCACTCTGGCGCAGCTGGGTGCCAGCAGAGCCCGGGGGTACGTCGCTGCAGCCCCCTCTGGCTTCTGTTCTGTGGCTGCTGAGTGACTCCTCGTCTGGGGCTCTCCTCAGCTCTTCCCAGGAAGGTTGCATGATTGCCCCTCTGTTGGTCCTCCTTGGGCTCTCGCACTCTGGGGGCTTCTGGATGTCTGGGGCCTGGATCTCCTCCATGCCTGCTTCATATAGGGGATGGGGCTGTGCCCCCCACACCCTCTAGCGGATAACTACATGGAGAAACCTACTGAATATAAGCACACACACAGGTGTGCTTATATTCACAAAGATAGGTGTACAAAGACACAAACTACACCTGTCTTGGGTGCTACCTCAAAGCACATTGTGTGCTGTCTGTCTTGCGTGCTTCACAATAACATTCAATATTTAGTATTTACTGTTATTTACACGGCCCTGCGACAGACTGGCAACTTGTCCAGGGCGTACCCCGCCTCTCGCCCTATGACAGCTGACATAGGCTCCAGCGCCCCCCGCGACCTTGAAAAGGATAAGCGGAAGCAAATGGATGGATGGATGGATGTTATTTACACTTAGCTAGATTATCCTGATGCTTTTGTGTTTATTATGTTGCTCTCTGTTTTTCTTTTTTTCTTTTTTTCTTCTCTCAACAGGTGATTTTTTAAGTGCCCTTCCTCACTGTCCCTCTTCCCTTCTGTTTGTTCTTGGCCTTCAGACAATAATTCTGATGGCTAAAGAACCAAACAGGACAGGCAAAAAAAAATGCATGTGTGAATGGGTAAATGAGGCTTGTAATATAAAGTACTTTGAGTGCTTGACCAGAAAAGTGTTATATGAGAATCAGTCCATTTACCATCTTATGTTATTTTTTATGTGCTTGTCTTACTATAAATTCCCTAATAAAATACACTGTTAGATATACATGACACATTTTCATCATTTAAAAACTCCTAAATATGTATGTATGGATATTATGACCATTATATGACCATTTGAATTTGTAGATTACATAAACTGGCAATGCTGCAGCTATTGTTATTTTTAATGAAGAACAGAAAAAAATGTCACATTTTTGGTTCAAATTTCCTGTCAATGAAAATAAGGGAAATTATATCATTTCATCCCCAATTATAAGAAAGGCAAAGCTTACTGTTTACTCTTTGTTGATTAGCAAAGTGTGTCTTTCTTTCATAGCCTTTCTTTATCTCCATGTTGACTGCCAAATTCATTATCTGACTTTAAACACAAAGTCAGATACTCCAGACACCTGTGCAGTAGTACAGCTATTAAGAAAAGGTCACAAATGCTTCTAGTTATATTCTTTTAGTTATATATTCTTTTTTATTTTGGATATTTGTCACAGATACATGTTTCAGATCATCCAACTCTTATTTCTACATAATTTAAATCATGAGTTATTAGTTATATTTTGTATTTACTCTGGTTAATATGCAACAAAAAAAAAAAGAAATCATGAGGAGGCAAATACCTTTTCACATTGTTTTTCTTCCCTGCAAAAATGTGATTGTTATTTCTTGCTTTGTAAGACATAGACTGAACCATAGTGTTCACTGGTGGAGTAACAGTCCTGTTTCAGTCGGGTTTTCTGGGTTCCTTTGACAATAAGAGTTGATATGTTTCAACAGAATTTCAGGTAACTAAAAAAAAGAAGAAGAAGAAATATAATGATGAAGCATGCAAGTTTACTCCTCGCTGCTGCTGCCAGGCTTAAATCTTCCCTCTCATTAGATGGAATAAATTGGTTCACTTGGCACCAAAGTATCATTCAGCTGGAAGATTTGTCTCATCTAAGAAAAGACATCACATCTCACAGTGACATCAGTCTCAACCTGGGCTTTGAGTCACTTTTTGTTTAATAGAGAAACAAGTTTGGACATTTTGTTTTCAAGGCAGCAAGGAAGCTGAACTTCGGGACAAACAAAAGATATGAAATACTGGTGCTTCACGTTTTTTATTTTTAATCAAATCATACAGACTGGTGATCTCTCCGTGTTGTATCCTGCCGCTTCTGAAATGAATAAGTGGATGAAGATGAATAGAAGCTGTAAGCTGTTAGATGAACTCTTAAAACATACATATTTTGTACATCTACTTTCTAAAGAAGAATAAAAGTGTTTTTTTCTGTTTGTTTGCTCTTTTCTATAGGAAAGCCAACTTATCCTTTCTCTCTCAAATTCTGATTTCCCGTGTAAAGACCAGTGTGAAGGGAAACTTTGCTAACTACAAAATTTTAGACTTAGATACTTAGTTAACATTTGAAACATTTTGCCAAAAACAACTTGAAAGCTGAATAAAGCACAATAATGTAAATTTCTCCTTAATTCCACTGGCAATATTTATAACTCATGTAACTCATTCTCATTTTTCTTTCTCCAGAGCAGACCTTTAAAAAATGGAAATAATTTAAATAACATATGTAGTATAATGCTATATATAATCTAAATGTATATTTTTTTATATTGATATTCTTCTGCATTTCAGACTCTGGAACAATCCTTATAGTTATTGGTTGAAAAGAACCTGACATCTGCCCTTGAGAAGTCCATGCTGTGATAGACCTGAGACAGATAAGGTTCTTCTACAGATAACTCAAACATACACAAGAAACGTCTGGAGGGTGTGATCATGCATTATGAATCTAACAATGGTTTATGTATGAGTCTGGTTGAGACAAATGTCAGCGTTGATGTGAATTAGAGTTTGAGTAAGAGCAAGTGCCTGTAAAGAAGGGGCTTCGGTTTTATTTATTTGAGTTTTTATTTCTGTATATGTTCAAAAAACATTTATAACTCTAAGTAAAGAAAAAAAAGTTTGAAATGTTGGAAAAAGATTGCTCTCAGTTCTGAACAGTGAAATCAGATTCAAGTCTTTCCAACAACAATCACTTGCGTGTGCCAAACCTGTAACTTCTGGATCAATCAGCCCGGATGAAATTAAACAGGAGGCAGGAGGCGTGCTGGGTGCACACCTGCTGACAGTCCCCTACATTAGAAGAGGAGAGACATGTCGGTTCCTGAGAAATTTACATTCTCTGCAAGCTCTTGATTACAGAACATTCTGAAGAAATTGAAAAAAGTAAGCACAGATAGAAAAACAAAACACAATCTTACATATTAAACCATTGTAAAACTACTAAAATGAACACTTGCACATGTGGTCGCATAAAGACAGGAACAGAAAACTGCGTGCTTATTAACATTCCCCTAAACAAGCGATACTGTGAGTGAGTGAAGCCTTTGTAATGAAATATGTAAATAGCATAAGAATATTCTTAACTAAAAGTGAGAGATCACAACTCAAAGCACTGAGTCAAAGATCCAAGACCATGACAATGATGGTTTAGTCCTGCCACAGTTTAGAGTGAGTCAGTTTCCTTATCTCTGGAATGTGAGTTAATCCAAATCTAATTGCAAAACCTGCCAGACAGCACAGGATATAAAAAAAAAAAAAATCCCCTTTCAAAAATGTCTCCTCTATATATTGGGTCACAAGTTCAGAGTTGCATTTTTTTAACAATGCAATTTATTGTCAGAAATAGAAGATATGATTATCCAACTTAGAGAGAGATGTCGAAAGGTAAACAGTGAATATATTCACGGTCTTTCAGTGTTATCTGATGTACTCTACTAAATGTGATAAATACAAGAATAACTTCACACTTTATAATGTAGCAGTGGTTATGAGTCCATCCAACATGACACGGCAGTCTGAATGTGCAGTGGAACTACTGCTTAGGAAAGGTGGCATGATTTTGCCATTTGTGTGTTTCACCTTTAACTACAGGCAGCTCACAGACCAGAGAATGACATCATTCAGTGTAGGAGTGAATGCACCAAAAATTATTGTAAATTAATCTTGATTTCATAAATTAAATAGACTGATGACCCTAGTTTGTGGTGTGTGTGAGGACAGAGAAGGGTCAGCTTTATTTCAGATTTGAGAGATAAACTTTACATTTCATATATAAGTTCATATATAAGTCTAGAGCCTCTGAGGATTATCCAAGTATTTATAACATTACACAAAGCAAAAGTCTCCATCACAGTGTTCATGAAATGCTGGGTTTATCCATCTTCTATGGCGGGCCTACGGTGGAGTTCTGAATATTTCCCTGTGAGGGAAATAGTGGTGAAGATCCCGAGGTCCTCCTTGATCCCTGTGATGAGCTTCAGTCTTCCTGATGTTTCTTGCCTCTCTCAGTGGGTCAACAGAACATCTGGCACAAGACAGCTGTGATGAAAGAAAGGGAAGAAGTTTCTCCAAACCTCTGGACCAAGGAAACCCAGTTTGGTCCTATTATCAGAGGAAGTGTTTAAGTCCTAACTGCGTCAAAAAACAAACAAACATCCATCCTAAATGAATGCAGCTTAATCGGTTTGTGTGTGTGTGTGTGCGCGCGCGCTCAAGCTGTTCCTTTGAATCCTTTGTGCACATCCATCAATATTTTTCTGAAGTGCCTCAGCCTGTGAAGACCAAGCTGTCTTTGAAAATGTAAACAGATATTTTATCCATCTGTGTAAAGAACAGAAGATATCAACTCAAGAAAAGTTCCAAGCATTTTATAAACAATTGTAATCTCTTGGCTCTGCTTGCATGCATGAAATCCTCCATCTATCCATCTTCTTCTGCTTATCTGGGGTTGGGTCGCAGGGGCAGCAGCCTAAGCAGAGAAGCCCAGACCTCCCTCTCCCCAGCCGCCTCCTCCAGCTTGTCCAGGGGAACACCAAGGCGTTCCCAGGCCAGCCGAGAGATATCTCTCTCCAGCGTGTCCTGGGTCTGCTCTGGGGCCTGCTCCGAGTGGGACATGTGCGAAACACCTCAACCAGCATGTAGCCTTATCAGATGCCTGAACCACCTCAGCTGGCTCCTTTCGATGGGGAGGAGCAGCAACTCTACTCTGAGCCCCTCCTAGATAGCTGAACTTCTTACCATATCTCTAAGTGGGAGGCCAGCCACCCTTCGGAGGAAGGCCATTTCTCCCACTTGTATCCACAATCTTGTTCTTTCTGTCACTACACACAGTTCGTGACCATAGGTGATGGCAGGGACGTAGATCGACCAGTACATTGAGAGCTTCGCTTTTACACGCAGCTCTCTCTTAACCACGACAGACCGGTACAGTCCGCATCACTGCAGCCGCACCACCAATCCGTCTGTCGATCTCCCGCTCCCTTCTCACTTGTGAACCTGAGGCGATGTCCACACTAATACGTTTGAAAGCGTATCTTTTTCTCTCCGTTTTGGCCTTCCATCCACACTGAGACGGCATTTTTGGTCAAGAAAAACGGCGCCTTTTTAAAAACGCCCTTTAAAGCGTTTACATTTGAAAACGCCGTTTTCACGTCGCAGTGTGGACAGCAAACCCGAAAACAATGACAAATTTTAGTTGACAGCCCTATTAAAGATTAATATCAGTTTGTATATGCTCCAGATAGCTTTTCTTCAAATTCTTTAATTCTCACTCGATTTTGCAACTTTGGACTTTTGTGTTACTTGCAGCAACAACTCCACCTCATTGTCAGTCCATTTAAAAAACTTGGTGCTTTTCCTTGACATTTTGCCGCAGCGTTTCAAAGAGCCGGAAAGTAAATAAACGGCATACAGAAATGAGGCAGGTAAAACCGTCTTGCATTTCACGCATGCGCAATACAGGAACGTAAGCGTTTTCGGCCGTTCGGCTGTTTTTAACTGCCTCAGTGACCTCGCCCCCTGAGATAGGCAACTTGTCCCCCACGTCCCCAGACTCTGCTTCCTTTAGGTCCTCGAAGTATTCCTTCCACCGCACGACAATTTTCTCAGTCTAAGTCAGCAGCCCTCTACCCGCACTATACACAGTGCTTTCAATTCATACGCCGCTAAGTTTGCCAGAACCTCTTCAACGCAGTTCAAAAGTCTTTTTCCATGGCCTCTCTGAACTCCTCCCACGCTCAAGTTTTTTTCTTCAGCTACTGCCCAAGCCTTGGCCTGTCAGTACCTATCAGATGCTTCTGAAGACCCACAGGCTAACCAAGCCCAATAGGACTCGTTCTTCAGCCTAGTGGCTTCCTTCACCTCTGGTGTTCACTATTTGGTTCGGGGATTACCACCACTACATGCACCAACCACCTTCGGCCACAGCTCATGGTGGAGATGGAGGTGCTGAATATGATCCAATCAGACTCAGTGTCCCCAGTCTCCCTCGGAATGCTGTTGAAGCTCTGCTGGAGGTGTGCGTTGAGAATCTCCTGAACTGGGGCCAGGCATTCCCAGCGCACCCTCACTATACGTTTAGGTGAGCCAGGTCTGTCCAGCATCCTCCCCCGCCACCTGGTCCAACTCACTACCAGGTGGTGATCAGTTGAGAGCTCAGCCCCTCAGTTTACCCGAGTGGTAAACTGGCAAACTGTGGTTTACACAGACGTCCAACAACAAAACACTGCTCGGATTCAGATCTGGGAGGCCGTTCCTCCCAATCACGCCCCTCCAGGTCTCACTGTCATTGCCCACATGAACGTTGAAGTCTCCCAGTAGGACAACAGAGTCCCCAGACGGAGCACCCTTAAGCACCCCGCCCAGGGATGCTAACCTACAGGCTACAGTCCCACAGACCAACACAAATCCCTATCCTAATGAGGACACATATGTTATATTCCCTCCTGTGGTGTCAGTACACTAATTAGGGCTTATACGGAGACAGACTGATACACACTGTAGTTTGTTTACATTTTGACTTCTTCTCTTTATTTAACATAACACAGAAGTTACACATACACATAACTGGGCGTGGTGCCCCCTATAGCTTGTATAGCACACCATATATCTTGGTTCATACATAACAACATATATGATATTTCCCTTAGTATTTAGGGATGAACAGAAAGCTTACAGCGCTGAGCAATGATGAAAACCAGCACAAAGTGACTTTAAAATGATCGGCACAGTGATTCTTCTTTAGAAACATGAACAGGTAGAACATTTAACATAGCTCTCTTAAATAATTTACTGTAGAAATGTTTAATATGAAATAATTTTACTGTAAAAACACTGTAAAAATCATTGCATCACCTGATTTTTAGAGCATTGTCCATAACAATAACAATATCATCACTACAATGATTTAGTGAGTAATTCTTAATGAATTCATAACCCTTTTTAATCATTATTCCAGCATTCAAAAAAAAAAGCTCAGTGAAATGAACTCATTGTCAATGTTATATTCTCCCTGCTTTTCTTACTCACTATAAGATTAACAGCAAAGATACAGGCAGTGCCTTTTTGATCTATGCAGTTGCTCACACAGTTGTTTCCTTTCCTCACCTAATTACGAAATATCTGTTGTTACATGTATTACAAATGATTGACAATTGCAATAACTGGCACAGTACTAACAAGCAGTGAGTGGGAAAATATTGTTGACTGCTGAAAATAAATAAATATATACTGTGTTTATAATGCATTAGTATGCTTACCTCTGTGAGGGGATCATATGCAAATGTGCAGCATTCATGCACTTTTTTTCCTGAATATTATCATCAAATTTTGAAAACAGCACTTCAATTCAGTTACTCCTATTTTTTCATATCTTTAAAAAGGACATTCTTTCATTACTAATGAAAGGTTGGTTGTAGGCTTCATATTGTGAATTATTTTGGTGTATTTGTTTTTTTCTCTTCAGATTCAGTTACCTGTCTGCATATTCGATTTGGAATTTGCATCCTATATTTGCTGTCTCATAAACTTTAATATGAGTCCCTTTCAAAACTGTTACATTATTCATACCTTTTGTAGACAGAGACAAGGACTCCTATTTCCCAACAGGCACTGACCTTTTCAGCAAGAATGAGCAAGAAGGCTTCAGAGTGGGCCTCTCAAATTAGGCAGAGCAAATCCCGTCTTACTGAAAGCTAACTCTCGGGGCCATTGAAGATGTTAATCATTTTGGCATTTAACTCCTCTCTCCTCTCACCCCCTTCCTTTCCTTGCAGTTTTTATTCTCTTTGTGCTTGCTCACCTCATGACACCTCCTTTCTTTGTCAGGTGACTATTTTTTCTGGAACTCATACAAAGCTTAAATTTGAATATGGTGTTTTCTATTGCAATTGTCTCGAGAGCGAATTGTCAGTTGTATGAATTTATTTAAATTATTGCTGCCATCACTTTGCTGACTTTGTAACTTCAGCTGACTCATCAGTGCCTGAGGGGGTTGAAAAAAAAGCCATGGAATTATCATTGCTGGTCTCTTATCTTTTATCTGCCACTTATGCTCATGGGTGTCCAGTTAGTAAGACTTTAGCACAAAGCTAAATGTTAATTAACAGATTAACTGTGGAGTCCTGACATGAGGTTTAGATTTGTTTCTGTTACACTGGCTCCAAAAATCCACACGAATTTCTATAAAATAGTTCCTTCCAGGTTTCTGAAATTAAATCACTTTCAGTTTTATAGTTCTCATCAATCAAACCCACCTTGGTGACCCTGCATGATAAACAAGGACAACATGGATTGGTGTTTCTCTTTAATCCTGCAAGGAAAGCAAGCGTTTATTTAAAACCGGTGACCTTACTTCTAATGAGGCAAGTACTTGTAGAGATAAACTTGGACTAAAGTAACCAAATTTACATTTTTCTTAATTCATAAGGGGCGTGCAAATAGCAGAGTAGGAGTGATGAATTACACAATTTAATCATAATACTGAACCCACTGAGACATGTGGCAGTCTCTGTTCCTTCAAACAAAAAGCTCTTTATCAGAGTTTGGATTATGTGGTAGCAAACCATCCAACCTATTCCACAGCAACTCTTTTTAACTTTCCTAAACATATCCACGGCATCAGTCACAGATCTGGACCTCTCAGCAGTGTTGGTGCCTTGTTGAACATGGAATAGCCCTGCAAATAATATTGCCTCCCATGAGGTCCAAAAAATTTGTGCTTCAGCTTTAGCGAGTGAATTCAACACTATTCATACACTGTGATACCCAACATGAATTAGAAGTATTTGTGTTTTGCTAGCATTAGCTGAAAATGTGTCCAAATACCCCAAAACCCACTTGTCCAAAGATTTTTAGGCATCAAAAGACCAACATGATACCTAATGTCTGTCGTTAAAGTCAGAATGCCCATCTTAGATCTACCTAATGACCCACCCTTAACAAAACAAGTGTTGTTTGAGTTTGAGCAGTGCCTTTGTAAATACGTTAAGGAGACCACAGTTACCAAAATGTTCAGCTGACTTAACAATGGTGGTCATTCTAGTGACTCACTGGCATAATAAAAAGATTTAAGCTTTTTAAATCTTAAGCAAATGATAATCTGCTTGAAGTAAATAAGAATGTTTGGCTAAACAGATGCCGATGCCGAATGCTCTACTAATGCTCAATAACTCTTTTGGTTAGGTGTATCCCACAGTGGTCTGGGTTTGAGTCTGACTACAATCGAAAGAAGGCAAAATGCTAATGTTGCATCACATTTTCCATTAATCACTGTATTTAATTCACTGTTGCTGATTATTTCAGCTTTAAAGTGAAAACTTACTTTGTGAGTACCTGGTAGTTCTGTTGCCACAGTTATCTAGTGTGTGTTTGTGTGTTTGAATGACTGAAGCAGAAACATTCTAAAGGTTTCCTAAGTACAGCTAAGCCTTAAAAGCACTATTACACTAATTACCACCACTGCAATACAATGGCATAGCACAATTATACAAGCCCTGAACTGTGAAATGATTCCAAATTAGATATCATGCAGCACATTCTCAACTGTACACTGTTATTACCCTTATGAGTGACAATTTTCCACTCTCTGCATTTTTCACACAGTGCGCAATAATGGAATAGAATAGAATAGAATTCAACTTTATTGTCATTGCACATGTCACAGGTACAGGGCAACGAAATGCAGTTTGCATCCATCCAGAAGTGCTTTAGCCATAATATAGATATATTAGCAATAATATAGATATGTAAGTATATTACAGAAATGGATCTATTATGGTATGTTATAATGTACACGGTATGAAGTATGTTATGAATATGCTGTAACTATAAGTATGTACAGGCTGTAGTGAGTACAAGCTATGTACAGGCTATGAACAGGATATAAATATGAAATAAAGAACTATACAGAAATATGAGATATACAGCTATACAGAAATGGGAACTATGCAAGTTGTAAACAGTTGTAGAATTAAAAATTATCGTATTGTACAGAATGATTATTTACACAGAACTATACAATAGTGCAGTTAAGAGGCTATATAAAGTGCTAGTGGTTGTGAGTGGTGGTTCAGTCCATGTTATTATTGTGTGTTTGAGGGTACAGTTGTCCATTGTGTGTGTGTGTAGGTGGTTGTGGGTGTGTGTATGTCCAGTCCATGTGTTAACGTGGGTCAGATGTCAGGAGGCAGAGTTCAGGAGCCTGACAGCTGTGGGGAAGAAGCTGTTCCGGTACCTGGTGGTCTTAGTGCGATGGAGACTGCATCCTCTGTGCTCCTGTTCTGGCGGTATGCGAATTGGTGGGGGTCCAGGGTGGGGGGGAGACAGGATTTGAAGTGTGCTAGGACCAGCTGTTCTAAGCACTTAGTGATGATGGGGGTGAGTGCTACTGGGCGCTAGTCATTGAGGCTAGATGGGTTGGAGTTTTTGGGTATCGGGACGATGGAGGTGGATTTGAAGCAGGCCGGTACCACAGCGTGGGCCAAGGACAGGTTGAATATGTCTGTGAGCACTCCTGCAAGCTCCCCAGAACACGCTCTGAGAACATGCCCGGGGATGCCATCAGGACCTGCAGCCTTGTGGACATTGATCCTGCTCAGCACCGCTCCTACATCGGTGGGGGAGACAGTCAGAGGTTGGTGATCTGGCATCATGTCTGCTTTGGTTGTGATTGTGGGGTTCCCTCGCTCAAAATAAGCATAAAAGTTGTTGAGCTCGTTGAGGAAGGAGACATCAGAGGATGCGGGGGAGGGTTTGGTGGTCCTGTAGTCTGTAATGGTCTGGAGTCCTTGCCACATGCGTCGGGGGTTGGAGTTGGAGAAGTGTTCTTCTACCTTCTTTTGTAATGGTGTTTGGCTTTTTTGATACCCTTCTTTAGATTAGCCCTGGCTGTACTGTAGGCGTGTGCATCTCCTGACCTAAAGGCAGTGTTGCGGGCCTTCACGAGGAGACGAACATCCCGGTTCATCCAAGGCTTCTGGTTGGGGTACATGGTGATCCGTTTCTGGGTGGTGGTGCTGTCTGTGGTTTTGGAGATGTAGTCCAGTACAGATGAGGCGTACTGGTCCAGGTCTGTGTGGGTGAACATATTCCAGTCTGTGTTTTTAAATCTGTCCTGGAGAACTGCGAATAAATGGAGAAAGTAGGCATAAAAAATGTATGTGTGAAAGTATCAGATTGATTATCTGTGGTCTGAAGCCCTAAGCTGTCACCTTTTTTTAAATTATCTGTCTACAAACGTGTCTGTGCTCAACAAAGGTGGTCTGTAGGTACCTGCATAGTTTATATGAGTTCTCTACTCCAGCAATCTCAATTTGTCACTGTAGCTGACGGAGCTCAGGAGTGTTTGCAATAGAAGTCTAACAAGCGCAGTCTCTAAAAAATAAATAAGAAAATGATGCAAACAAAGAACTGAACCTGTAGCTGGAGCAATTAGTTCATTTCTTTTATATAACTGCGAAATTGTGATTTGTAGGTTCTGGGAATTGTCCATTATCAGAAAGAAAAAATCAAAAACCTTACATGATTTCAGTTTTGGTGATCTCCCATTAACCTCCTAGGGCCGGGCATCCAAATATGTGGACATCACATTTTGGGTTGTCTAGAGCAAAATACAAGGGCCTGATTTCTACTTATGAGGACATTATACAGCCACTGTTCTATCAAAATTTAAAACGAATGTCCTCATATGTGGATATAATTTTTCTCAGAAACAAAAATCAGGTAAAAAAAAAAAAAAAGAACTGGTAATTCTTTGTTTTTACATTCATCAGGTCCCAATCAGCCCAAATAGCAAAGAGAAATTAAAAATGCATGCCATGAAAGATTTCAGGTCTTAGGAGGTTAAGGCTCATCTTCTTGTGCATGTCCAGAAGTTTGAATGCATTTCAGAGAAACTGGAGAAGATAAAGCACAATCAACATAAAACATAAAAGGCCCAAATAAGGTCCTCAGTATATACAAGTGAGAAACAATTATTACTTTCTTCACATTACAGCATCAACTTTATTGGCCAAATATGTGCACACATACAAGGAATTAGGCTTGATTCTTATTTTGTGCTGAATGTAAACAGAATAGACAGAAAGTATAGACTGTAACAATATGATAGGGCAAATAACAACAGGTATAGTATATTTAAATGTGCAATGGTGCAATCATACTGTGGACATGTGATGCAAAAAGTTTTAAAGGGGGTGAATTAAGGTTATGTTTTCCCCTAGCAAAAAGTCACATGGCAGTTCCCTGCTGTGCACTGCACTGCACTGCAGTGCTAGTCTTCAGTGTTTTTAAATATATGTCATATTGTTCCAAATGTATAATTCTGCACTTCGGGCCCACAGATAAATTTTTGTCCTGTAGAAGGTTTGAAAATAAGGGCTCTGTATCTGCACAGGGTCCGATTAATCCATGTCAGTGCACTGAGGCCAAGATTTTACTAAGACCCCCTGTTGACCTTTTTGCTCCTCTCATCTCCTCACCTTAATAAGTAATTAGTTTGTGAAATTTCGATTAAGATAATACAAGAAATCTTATTCGGAAAATTACACCAAGTACAAAATAGCATGAAAAAATAGAGGTATTAAAACTAGATTACCCTTAAGGTCACAACATAACGTGATATTAGTTGTGTGATACTAGTTCATATGTGTTTAAGTGTGTGACAATCTTACAATCAGATTGCAATACACACAGATGACCACACAACAATCTTGCTTCTTCACAGGCCTTTCAAGGATCAGGAGTCCATCCCATCTTTTTCAGTCATGTAGCTATAAATATACAAATAATTCTGTTCTACTCAGCATGCCTTTTCCCTTAACTTTGCATCCACTTTCATCTTTAACCTCCCATGGCTTTTAAAGAAATTCTTCCCTCTTTGCCAAAAGGTTTCAAGCTGTGAGTGGGAGATTTTAAAAGCCCAGATATAGTCACTCAGAGCTATTTCTCAAGACGTGTGTGTGTGTGTGTGTGAGGGGGGGAGGGGGGGGGGGGGGGCATGTGCATTTTGGTATTTCAAACACAACAGGAGGTCACTATAGTTTGCTCGGCTGATTTGACCAACTTAGCAGCATAGTGACCAGCTGTGGCAGCAGAGACAGGTCTGACTGTGAAAATTAACTCATGGAGGCGGTCCTACTAAATTATATGCTAAAAATGTGTAATCTATGTGATGAGTTTTTACAGAGTTGGACAAATATATTCAGCATGATAAACTATCATGGTTCCTGTTAGCTTGTTGCCTGATCAAATTCAAGCTCTGGGTGCTGGGCTGAGGTTGGAATTGGACATCACTCTGGGTTCTTGGCTAGCTTAGCGTTAGCATGTGCAGATAGTTGCAAAGAACCAAAGTTACGTTAGCAATACAGCGCAGTTGTTTCTGTCCTGGATGTATTTTGCACATAACCATCAGGGTGTTGTCTTTTTGTGAAGGAAAAATAAAAATACATTCATGTTTGTTTGTTTGTTTTTTTATTTTTTGCTACCCACCTAGCTTGCTAATAACTGAAGAACTTTTGTACTGCAAGTAACAACATGATTGTAACTATATTGCATTTGCTGAATTTAGTATTGTAGTGTGTTATATTGTTGCGTTGTGACAAATCACTTAACAAATTTCTCTTTATGTAACTCTAGAATTTGAAACCTTGAAAACACCACATTTAAGGTGTCCTTTCAGTTTTGAATATACCCATCTTATTTATTACAGTTATCACAATAATATCACATTAATATACTACAAAAATATTTAAAGCAACAGGTAGCAATATCATATAAAATGTTATACATAATCAGCAGCAACTAAAAGATAAAAAATACAATTCCAGGCTTATAATATGAAGTTGGAAACCATGCTTATAAAGGGTGACTACTAATAATAATGGGAAAAGCTCACTTCACATAACAAAGCTGTTAAGTTAAGCAGAGACACACAAACCAGTGGATTTAGGCGGACACTGCTTTGGGTTAACCATTGGAGACAGGTGAACTGCAGACAAATTAATTCTTATGTAGCCAATTTGTTTTCTGTTCATGCCACATTTTCCTGTTGCTGTCTGACCACTGTTTGCTACTGCTGCAACTTCTGGAAGAAATTATGGTGTCACGCCATTGAATGATGTTCAATCAGCTTTTTTCTTTTACTATAGAGCAAATAGGATGTAACATAACTATTATAGTTGAACATCCTTGCTTCATAGAACATACATCAAACAAATTTCATTATTTAATGGCATATTTTCTCCAGTAATGAATTATGAGGGAACAACTATGGAATCACCTTCCATAAATAGTTGGATAAATACAAGAAATATTTGCCAAAAACTAAATAAATTAAGCGAGAGCGTTTCTTTGCAAACCACACTGTCGCATCTGGCTGATTGAAAGGCAGCATGGCCACAACAAGAAAGCTGTTGGTTGAAACGCTGAAAGGATTACACAGCTCCTTCAAAAAGGAAATTGTGGAGATACAGAAATCATTTTACTGCTACAATATATTCCTCATCAGTAACATTGCATTAAGAAGTTTATTAAAGTCACTGGCACCATATTAACCTTTTATTACAGGTGCAGCCATAATCATTTTATACACACATTGCATGTTTGTGCTCATTGAGAATGGATGCTCAGTCTATTAAAGAAGGTTTCAAGCTTTGTGAAGCGCTATGTCTTCACAATCGATTGTGTAGGTGACTTGGAGCACAGAAGGATTGCGTACACGCTTACAAAACACATATAATCCAGAAACCTGCCAGGCCAAAGGCCTGAAATTCATTTAGCTTCTAGCTGCATTTCAGTTTGCTCAGTAACAGATGACAGAAGACGAGTCAAGAAAAAGGACAAGCCCTCAGGGACAATCTAGGCTTGCAACTTATTGCCATGTATGGAAGGTGTTATAGAAAAAGGAACTTCTGTGTCTGTTTTTAGAGATTTAAGATGAACCATTTACTGTAATCAATGTATTTGATGTGTAATTGACGTGAGAAGGGGCGTTAACCCTGATGTTATAAAAGCATTTTCAAGTGTATTCTTAGCAGGAGACGTATGCTGATGTGATGCTGTATACTTCTTCTCCTGCGTGTGTTTTAATAAACTCATTGTTTGATTGCACTCTTCTGGGCCTCTGTTGGTTTGTTCCATTGCTCAACATTTTTGAATTTGGGACAAAATCCACTACAGAGTGTGCAAAAGATGCTGGTTGTTCTCAACAGCTGCTGTAAAATTTGGAGCAAGAAAAAACAGAATGGGAAAGTTAAACCAGGAAAATGGTAGACGGAAGATGTCAAAAAGTCAACACGGAAAAACAACAACAAAGCAAATGGAAATAGAAATGGGCAGAAACTGTGCTTGTTTGTAAAAGAACTGTAAGAAATGGACGGCATGAAATTGGATTTACATACAGAGGAGCCAAATCAAAACCAATACTGAAAACCAAAACTAACACCTAAAAGCAAGAAAAGAAGTTTACAGCAGGCTACAAAGAGACGATCTGGACTGTGGATGCTTGGATGAACGTTGGCGTAAGATATACTTATTTAACCCATATTTAAATATATTTATTCTATATTGCGTATATTTATTTTCTTCTCCTTTTTATATCTATTTATTAGCTTTTTTTGCACTGATGTAACTGGAGCTTTGTCATCTCGTCTCTCTGCATGCTGCACTGGATATTGCAGGCTTTGACTAATAAGCTATTATTTTGTTCCAGCAGTTGAACTGCTACTACTATCAAGAAAAATGATGATGATGATGATTATATGCATGTGTAAATTATTATTATTATTAGGCAAATGCCTTTCTAGCAGACAAATATATTATAAAACGTGATTGCAGTGGTATAAACATTTTCCAGTAATCAGTCTGTTAAATGCTAAGTGCTGCATTGCTAAAAGTCCAATAAGTGCTCAGTGACCTGAACCAACCTGATCTTGTTGTTTACTCCTGAGGATTATTGGCTGTGGAGTTAAAGATCCAGCCATGTTCATTAAACAAGAATTTGCCAGCTGTATTATAGTCAGAATCCATGTGTTCACAATCATTCAATATGCCTCGCGCATTCAATCGTACTAATACATCACACATTGTTCTCTTTTAAACAGAATTGCTCTAACTTTTAATAGCCTGAGTTAATATTGAATATTTAACAGTACCAAACACATAAAAACTTAATAAAAGTGTATCCTTTAGAGAGGGTTTGCCATCCTTGAGGGTAGGGGTGGGCGATATAAACGATATACTATAGAAACGATATAAATTTGGCCAACGATAGAGATTTTGACTATACCGCTCTATCGCGTGTTGATGATGTCATCAAGCTGCGCCTGTTTTGGTCGAAAGCATCGCAGTGGCTACAACCATTACCATCTGCAAATTATGCCGGGCGACAGTCATGGCAAAGAGATGAAGCACTTTTGAAATATGGGGAAAGACAAAAACTGCGCTTCCTCCACTTCCGTAACATTGATTCATTAATGTTGAATTCTCACGCAGCTGTTCTGTTCCCATGTGTTGTTGCAGTATATTAATAACTAGCCTTGTATTGTGGATGAATAATCTCAGTTGTTCTCCTGACTGAAGTTTGCCCCGTGTATAGCATCCTGCTATGCGATTGCATTTGTCTCTAACCACCAGAATCCCTCACGTTAACTTTTATCGAGTGGAAAAAAAGTTGGCGTTCATCCTCCAGCTTCACTGTGCTAATGTTATGCTAACATAGCTGTGTCGCTAACAATCACGTAGCACAACATTATATACCAGGTAGTCCAACTTAAGTAACCCTGCAAACGCCACTGCTGTTTAGTTTCCTGTCTTTATTTATGTTGGAAGTGGTAGCAGAGCTGAACGTTTTAATTAGTTTCAAAAATCTCTCGGTCAGAACATGGTGGGCCTTTCTCAATATGCGTACTTGTGCGTACTTGCGTTCTCGTGTACTCGTGATACGTCATCAGTCGGAGACCAAGTACTGTTCCAATTCGAAGTACGCATCAAGCCGAGAACGCGAAAAAGTCCCGGATGTGTTCTCGCTCTGCCCGTTTTATCGAGCATGCATCGGTGGTGACTTGTGTGGACTTGGTACAGCTAAATATCCCAGAATGCATTTCGTCCAAAACTCAAACGCGGCAATGGCGGACGAGCGGGGCTAAAAACTTTTAAATATTACTCTTTCTGGGTCACAAAATAAACTTTTAAGTTCTTTTCAAGCGAGAATGTAGCTGTGTAAACTTTATCAAGATATCATATATTTCCAAACGTGCTCCGACGTTTTTGGAGACGTCTGTGACCCGCCAGCTCCATAGCAGACAGCGAGGTTGAGGATTATTACAGCCGGCGAGAACAGCGGACTCCTGGCACATCGTTTTCAACCCTCCCGCGGTCTTTTCGCTACTCAGGTTAAACAAACCCCAAACCCCAGTAGCTGTCTATTGTATTGAGTGTCCACTAAAATAAAAATAAAAGCGTTCTAAAATCTCACCTGCTTGTTTTTATTAAGGTATGTACACGTATGTACATGTACACTATTTTTATTAATAGAGATTTCACTACTGAGGTTAAACATGATATATAAGTCACTTAGATCACTTCTAAATGTTAATGTTTGGTTTATTTCAGTGTTTTATTTGTTCCTGAGTAAACCGGTTTGGCTGTGATTAAAGTTAAGCTTCATAACATATTACTCACAGTTAAATTAAGAGGGGACGGCAGTAAAAACTCTGGACCTGTGACATCATCAAGTACGCTGGTGTTCCAATTGTACAAATCACGAGTCCGTACTCGCGTACTTGAGAATTGAGAAAGGGCCGGTATGTCATGTTTAGGTGGAAACTAGCGGGCTAACTTCCTGTTAACGTCTAACTCCGTTAAATTTAATAAATTCTGTTTTCATGGATGCCTGGATGTTAAACTTAATTGTTACACCCGATAAAGCAGCAACGCTGATGATTTTATTAAAGATGAAAGAATTTAGACCGTTTTTAACTCTTAGTGACTTTGGGACCTGAAGCGGACGGAGTTTTGGACCCAGATTACTTCACGAAGCTCCTTACTACGGCAGCCGTAATGCTCTGACAATCCATCAAAACATTTTTTTAACAGATTTCTGCACACCAAAATTGGTTCGAGGTCAGTAAGCACAACCAGAATTCATACATAAGGCACACTCTCGATTTTTGAGAAAATTAAAGGATTTTAAGTGTGCCTTATAGTGTGGAAAATATGTTATACAGAAGAAAAGAATATATCGCGATATATATCATTACCGCACGTGCTTCAAATTATATCGCGATATGGATTTTAGGCCATATCGCCCAGCCCTACTTGAGGGTTTTCTGTTTACTAGATAGATACCAAGCTGTGATCTATTGCTCCCTGTAAAGTATATCCATGTCTCTTATAAAATGCTGTTTTAAGGACCAGTACGTACTTAAAAGGAAATGAACACCTTTTTATTTTACCATTTTGTCTTGGTATTAATACTTCATAAGAAGAGAGACCTATAATAAGTACTTTTGTTCTGATGTCATGGCATGCACAAGTTATCTGATCTGCATCACAGCATTTGATAATTTTTCTACTTGGGTACGCACACAGGGCACTCCAAGTCCTCAGAGTGTTGGTATATTTTTTTTTCCACTGTAAGTTTCATGAATATAAAACTTTCTTTTTTAAAGTCACTCATCTTGTATAACTCCATCAAAGCGGGATAGCTGAGTAGAGGATTAAGATTTGATTAAAATCTCCTTTAAAAGAATCTTTGAGTTCACTCCATCCAGTCACAGAAAAATGGTGGATCTTGTTTTTATCATCACTGACTTCAGTGCTCTGCTGCACCCAGAATTTTCTTTTCAGTTAATTGAATCCTGGCAAACTGATCAGAAACCATCTGCAAGCAAAAGTCAAGGGATTGTTTCTTCTGATGAGGCTTGTTTTCTCAGTAATTCTGTATTCATTTTATCCACTGGTTAAATAAAACTTTGAGCTGAAATTCACTCTTTTTACTCAATGAGAACTTTGTGATGTAGTGGAAGTGAGAAGACCACAGTATTCGGGTTGTTAAACCTGCTCCATTGCAGCCGATTCCAGCTATTAGTCAGCCTTTCGAGTACTTGCTTATTGATTGTGTTGGGCCCTTGCCACGTCTGGCAGTCACTGTGTTTTTTCGGTTATGTGCCTGAGCAGCCAATATCCAGCAGCATATCCTTTGCGTACAATTGCAGCAAAGTCGGTGGTGAAGGCCTTGACACAGTTTATTTCTGTATTTGGCATCCCTAAGGTTATCCAGAGTGACCAGGGATCCAATTTGTCTTCCCGTTTGTTGGCCCAAGGTTAGAGCGTTTTCACCAGATGCTTAAGTCTCTTCTGTGTGCATATTGTGTTGAACTGGGGGGTGACTGGGAGGAGGGGCTTCCATGGTTGCTTCTAGTTGCACGGGAGGTGGTGAAGGAAATTACTGGATTTAGCCCAAAGGATTTAGTGTTTGGCCACACTGTAAGGGGACCACTGTCTGTGTTTAGGGATGGGTGGATGGAAACAGACCCACCCACAAATTTAATTGACTATGTGAATGGCTTTGGACACAGGTTATGTTGCAGGTCAGCTGGCAAGAGGCACACTGGCAGTGCACAGGCAAAAATGAAAGCGAGGTATGATCGTCACACTAAAGTGCGTGAGTTCGGCCCTGGCGACAAACTTTTGGCTGGCTGTCCGTTGGTGAGTTCCCCTTTTCAGGCTAAGTTTTCTGGTCTTTTTACAGGTGCCAAGTGTGTTTCGGACCAGAATTATTTGATTTCAACTCCTGGTCATTGGGAGCCAGTGAAGTTATTCCATGTTAACTTGCTAAAAGCCTGTTGTGATCAGTCTCCTGGTGTATCTTATTCTGTCTTCCAACCTGACAGATTTAACAACCTATACTCTCGTATGCTACCTTTATAAAAGTGAATGTTTTACACTGAGAGCAAAGTGTCACTTAACTTTGAGGGAATGGCTACATGTGCATATCTTGCATGATGCTACTTTTCAAAGCCAAAAGCCATTTCTGTGGTTCTTCTGAAAGTTTTCACTTGATCTCTAACTTAGCAGCTACTTTGTAAAATGGCCATAGCCCTGGTGATACACTCTGTCTCTGCAAAGCTAAAGAAAAAGCAAGGCCAGGTCAGCCTTTGTTGCCCTTCAGCCAGTGGCAAATGCATCAGTTTGTAGCTTCATATCACAAGCTTGCACTGATAATGACTTAGCCAGTTGCTTCTGCAGTGGCAGTTTGAACTGACTATTTATAAACATTGGCTGAGAGACTGTAAGTGAGACTTTTCACACAGTCTTTCATGCCACACATCCATCTTCTAAAACTGAAAAACTGAAATTTCCTACTGTGTGGAGTGAAAAAAGGAGACTTGACAGCAGAAGTGTACACAAGATGGATCATGCACCATAGCATCTCTCCTGTTCCTTTCATGCTGTGCACACACAGCCATTAGTAAGTTATTATTGCTATGCAAACTCTGTGTCTTTTTCGCTCCAAAAATTGTATCCTCAAGGATGATTTTAAGTTCAACACAGAAAGAGGAAGATAATTATTCATTTCTGTAAAAGATTATAGCTACATTTGATTCTAAAGCTGTTAACTACAGGTGTCTATAGCTGGGAATGGAAGTGATGTAGGCAGTCATTGTCTTAATGTTTAAAGCATTTAAATTATGTAACCTATTGGTACTTTGTTGTAATTTCTAAAGTACTTAACTACTACTTAGTCATGCACTTGCAACGAGCCTTTTATTGCATTTGTTGTATAATTACTCAGGGAGGGATCCATGGAAATGGATTGTCCATTAAACTGATGAGTTCCTTTAGACACCTCTGTCACAGTCTGATTGTACCAGAATTGAACCAGCTTGTTCAGTGTTTTGGCATCACTTGCCTTCACTAGTCCTTCTCAGCACACTGCTGCATTAGAAAAAACTAGACTGGACTAGTCTAGTTTTTTGTCTGTGTACTCCTTGGTACCCGTAGTCTTCAGCCACCTCAACACATATCCCCTGATAAAGATGGGAGAGGGAGGACAGACCTGATACCTAAGGACTAATCAGCTCTTTAGTTTTAATGATGTTCAGCTGTAGCTAAGCTCAGAAACTCAACAAGGCTTCCACCACTGTTCAGTACTCCTCCCCATCAGTGATGAAGCCAACATTAGGAGAGTCATCTGTCAGTCTCTGTAGGTAGCACTCCTTTGCTGATCTGTATGCTGCTCGAGGAGCAGCTCTTCAACCAAACATGCTGTGGTTGACCTGTCAAGTAGTTGATAGTCTAGGTAGTTTATTCTCAGATAAAGATGCTGTAATATGGTTTGTCTGGGTAGATGATAGGTGGTGTCCTCAATGCTGATATGCGGCTTAGTAGGGAAACTACAGGGGATGCAGAAAAGGGTCCACTAGCAAATGCAGGTGGTTGAGGTTTAATCTCTGTAGAGTCTTCAAGATACGTGAAATAAAGGTCACTGGCCTGTAAGCTTTGGGTATCAGCTGGGTTGTAAGTGATAAGGCCTCTGTCAGAGGACTGACTCTAAATTTTATGTCCATAGAAGGACCCTAGAATCACCACCAAGTTGTTGTTTGTGTTGTGAATGTCTTCAAGTCATCTCCAACGATTTCTAAATAAACTTGCAAACATAATCAACTCCACCATTAGGATTTAGAACACTGAATTAGAAGCTAGACATTATTGATAAGCTTTACATTCCGAAGGGGAAACATGAATTTGTTATGTGGGCACAAAAAAAGAATATCAATAACAAAACTAAACACGCAACATAAAACATGCAGCTTGCACATGACAACCATTTAGACACTGAATTGAATTCAGTTCCATTTAGTTCAATTCAATTTTATTTATACAGTGCAAAATCACAACAATAGTTGCCTCAAGGTGTTTCATATTGTAATTTAAAGACAATAATATAGCAAAAACAGAGAAAACCCCAACAATTAGATCAGTCTTTCTCAAAGTGAGAGAGAGAGAGCCCGCGTACCACTATCTCCAACCCAGCTCTCATTGCCGGCTTTGAGGAGAAGTGAACTTAAGAACATGATTATCATTTTTCAACACTCATCCAGTCAGTCAGCAGATTTTTCTCCCTGTAACTTTTTCTCCTTAAAATAAAGATCAAGAAGTCTAACTTTTTCACCACACCTCATATTATTATAAGATACATTTTTTTGTCCAAAGCAGGTATTTTCAACATTTGGTTAGTAAGATAAATTAAGAGAACAAGAGCTATTGGGGGTAATAAATCAAACTAAAAGAGGACAGGATGAGGACGTCCTCTTCCTGTCAGGATATTCTAAAGAATGAGAAGAAATCTGAAATCTGGATTGGTGTTGGTGTTGGTTGGTGGGTTCTTCCTTTACTCATGGGCACCTCTCCACTAACTGCTGAAGGTGATCGCATACAGACTTGCCCCGTGGACTTCATGTTATTCTGTATTAAGGAGTTTTTTTCCCTTTTCATTTTGTAAATTTGTCAATTTGAATAATTAATGGTTGTAGATGATGCTATCAAAGTTGGTACAGGAGACCCCAAACTGTCTCTTTACTGCATTTTAGGAAACCTTTGGTTTTCTTTTAAATCCTTATGACTTCTTTTTTTTTATCACAACTAAAATGATCAAAATCAACCATTTTACAGATACATAAGGCATGCAATCAACTGTGAAATTCAGTTTCAGTAAGGATAGCTGTGAAGCTATGGAGATCTTTTTTCATTGCTGAAAGATGACAAAAAGGCACAAGAAACTCTGAGTTTGCAATCTAAATTGTCAGTGAGATCAGAGGTCCTCGGGGTTTCACAGTCACCACCTACGTGCATTAATGGAATTTGACTCAATCCCAACACTGAGCATAAAAAGTATGTAAGATGAAGTCACAGTGCATTTTCAAATAACAGAATTTGCTATGCTGACCTTTTAATTTCTAAAGCTGTTTCAGATTGTAACAGTATGTTGGTGTTATAAAGACACTTGGAAAAATGATGTAAGGGACAAAAGGTCAGATGGCCAGTGCTTAGAATTTTTTCTTTCCTTATTTTTACTACTTTCTACAAATGGTTTCACTTCGCAGGTGTTCCCTGGGTTCATTTGTGGAATTTCTTGACTTCTTAATAAAGTTGGGACCATCAGTTTTGTTGTGCAGAAGTCAGGTTGGCAAACAGCTGACAGATGTGTGCCAACCTGAACCAATCAGCTAAGTAAAGAGAAACAAGAGTCCATCATTACTTTAAGAACTGAAGGTCAGTCAGTCCAGAAAATTGCTGAACTTTGATTGTGTCCCCAAGTGCAATCGCAAAAACCATCAAGGGCTACGATGAAACTGACTCACATGAGGACCGCCCCAGGAAAGAGTCACCTCTGCTGCTGAGGATAAATTCATCTGAGTCACCAGCCTTGGAAATCACAAGTTGACAGCACCTCAGTTTAGAGCCCAGATAAATGCCACAGACATACACACAGAGTTCCAGTAACAGACACATCTGTACATCAACTGCTCAGAGGAGACCTCATGAATTGGGCCTTTATTTTCAAATAGTTGCTAAGAAACCACTACTAAGAAAAAGCAACAAGCAGAAGAGATGTGTTTGGGCCAAGAAACACAAGAAATGGACATTAGACCAGTGGAAATCTGTGCTTTGGTGTGATGAGTCCAAATTTGAGATCTTTGGTTCCACTCGCCGTTTCTTTGCAGAAAAGATAAATGGATGGTCTCTACATGCATGGTTCCCACTGTGAAGCATGGAGGAGGAGCTGTGATGGTGTGGGGGTGCTTTGCTGGTGACACTGTTGGGGATACACACTGAACGAGCATGGCTACCACAGCATCCTACAGCGACATTCAAGTTTCAAGGACTCAAGAAAACGTTATTGTCATTCGCATCACATGTTTACATGACGTGAAATGAAATTACATACACACGGTCCCGGTTATCCGTAAAAAAAAAATACAAAACCAAAAACAGATAAAATAATACAAATGAGAAATAAAATAATATAAATAATACAATGTGTCATAAATAATACAGATAGCAACGTAATGCAAATATAAAAATGTATAAATAATTTGTAAGTAATTATTTATACATTTGTAACAATATCGGAAGCCATCTTGGACTGCGCCAAGCCGCTGAGCCCACCCGGCCGGCGTCGCACACAACCGTGGATCTCGGGCGAGTGTCTCGACCTGGTCGTTGAACGCAAGAAGGCCAAGCTAACCAACTTTGAAAAGTATCGTCAGCTAAACCGTGAGGTGTGGCTGAAGATGAAAGCAGATCGTGAGGCGTACTGGAACAAAGTCACTGAGGAACTTGAAAATACGGCCGAACGACAAGACTACAGGGTGTTGTACCAGACTATACGTAGTCTCAGTGGCAAGTGCAAGACAATGAATGATAACATCAGGAAGGTGGATGGCTCGTTTGTTAAGTCAACTGCGGAGCGCCTGCAACGGTGGAAAGAATACTTTGATGAACTCTACAATCACAATCCGTTCCGATGTCTGATGCAGAACCAACGGTAGAAGAAGTCAAACTCGCAATCCATTCGCCAAAGAACAACAAGGCCGCAGGCCTTGATCATGTGGCAGCAGAAGCCCTCAAAGCTGGAGGAGAAGTCCTCGTCATACGTTTACACTCGTTATTCAAACTGACCTGGACATCAAATGTGATACCAGCAAATTGGAAGAAGGCAGTTGTCATTCCTATCCTAAAGAAAGGCGACAACCGAGAATGTAAAAACTACCGGGGCATCACCTTACTGTCCATCGTCGGCAAGGTCTTTATGAAAATAATTCAATCACGCCTTCAAAAGCACCGTGAGATGACCAGCCGGGAAGAACAGGCCGGGTTCCGACCCGGACGAGGCTGCAGCGACCAGATCTTCACCCTACGTCGATTCATGGAGGAACGGATCAGATGCGGACGCCGGACAGCCATCATCTTTATTGATTTCAAGTCTGCTTTTGATTGCATCGACCGGCCAGCCTTGTGGAGGGCTTTGGCAGCCGAACACATACCCGTGAAGATCATCGAGCTACTACAAACCGCCTACGATGGCTCGACCAGCCAGGTACGTATTCATGATGAAGTGTCCGAAGAATTCCCCATCAGGACAGGGGTCCGGCAGGGCGATGTGGTGTCACCGCTGTTGTTCAACATCGTCATCGATGCGATAACGCGCAAAGCATTCGAGGGCCGCCGCGGAGTCCAAGCCTCGACCGATCGATTTATCACCGATCTAATGTTCGCTGACGATAGTGCTATTTTTGCCGAAGACGACACCGAGGCAACTCACATCCTCTATGACATCGCCCAGCACTCCAAACCGTACGGCCTCAAGGTTAACGCCGAGAAGACCAAAGTCCTGACCACCGACGGCTCACCAGCGATCGTCCACCTCGACGGTGTGCAGATCAAACAAGTCCAACAATTTAAATATCTTGGGTCCCTCGTCGAGGAGAAGAAAGTGGCATCATCAGTGGAGATACCCTCCAGAATTGGGCAGGCGGCGGCAGCATTCGCTTCCCTGCGCTGGTGCGTCTGGAAGAAGAACAACATCTCATTGGCGACAAAGATCCGCCTTTACCGAACCCTGATCCTGCCCATTCTACTTTACGGCGCGGAGACGTGGACAATGCTCAAACACGACCTGAGCAAGCTCGAAGTTTTCCAAATGCGTTGCCTTAGATGCATTCTCGGCGTTTCCCTTCGCGACCGTCATTCAAATGACACCATCCTCACCGGCTGCGGCAGCCAACTGACAATCGGCGACCTAATCCAGCGCCGCCGACTCCATTGGTTTGGCTACATTTGTCGAATGGACCCGAGCCGCTACCCCCATGGCCTACTCTGGTTGACCCGCCCCACCGATTGGAGGGTGCATCGAAATGCACCAAAGAAGACATGGATGAAAAAAACCAGGATGATTTGAAGGCCCTTCGAATTGACCTCGAGCAGGCAAGAACCATCGCCTTAGATCGAAAAGCGTGGAAGATAATCGTTGGTCAAGCAAGAGAACCTGCGGCACCTACAGCAGCGTACTGGTTACGCGGCAGACCACCGCCGCTGGTCGCCTGCTAAGGACAAGAATAATTTGTAAGTATAAGTAATTGTATCAACAAAGTGTCAGTGGTGATTAGGGCGCTACAGTAGCAGTTTCTTGTCCGTTTGCATTTAGAAGTCTCACAGCTTCTGGAATGAAGCTGTTTCTCAGTCTGGTAGCTTTGCATTTAATGCTCCTCAGCCTCCTGCCTGAGGGGAGCGGGACAAAGAGCGTGTGTGCTGGGTGATTGGGGTGCTTCATGATACAGGTGGCCCTCTTCCTGCATCTGGAGGTGTATATGTCTGTGACGGTTGGAAGGCTACCTCCGACCACTCTCTGTGCAGCCTTCACCTCCCTCTGTAGAGTTTTCCTCTCTGCCACAGTGCAGTTTCCATGCCACATGTTGATGCCAGAGCACTCTGTGCTCGCATTTAGTTTAAAAGTAAATCTTTTTCGCAGAAAAACACACGTACATCTGACCTTTTGTCCCTTATATCATTTTTCCAGGTGTCTTTATAACGCCAACATACTGTTACAGTCCGAAACAGCTTTACAAATTGAAAGGTCAGCATTGCAAATTCTGTTATTTGAAAATGCACTGTGACTTCATCTTACATACTTTTTATGCTCAGTGTTGGGATTGAGTCAAATTCCATTACTGCACGTAGGTGGTGACTGTGAAACCCCGAGGACCTCTGATTTCACTGACAATTTAGATTGCAAACTCAGAGTTCCTTGTGCCTTTTTGTCATCTTTCAGCAATGAGAAAAAGATCTCCACAGCTTCACAGCTATCCTTACTGAAACTGAATTTCACAGTTGATTGCATGCTTTATGTATCTGTAAAATGGTTGATTTTGATCATCTTAGTTGTGATTTAAAAAAACAGAAGTCATAAGGATTTAAAAGAAAACCAAAGGTTTCCTAAAATGCAGTAAAGAGACAGTTCAAACAGTACAAACTGTTCTCTTAACCTTCTTCTTAACCACATTTTGAAAAGTTAGTTAGTTTGTTTTAGGTAAAGTGTTAGTTTGTGTCCATACATTTCACAAAAAAATCTGGTCATTCAAATCTGTTGGGTTAATATCATAAGCACAGAGCTGTTCAGCACCTGGTCTACCTGATTATGTAATCTTGTAATCTCCACCTTTTCAGTGGGCTTGATGACACCTTCTGTATTCAGGCAGAGTAGTAGAGTAAGCAGTAATTACCATAGGGACATGGTTCAACTTATTTGGTCTGATGAAACTTGAACTTTCATCATGAGGTTTGGCACAGTGTTGAAGTGATTCTGTAATCTCCCTTGCAGCGGCTTTCAGTACAAGATAATGATGGCAACAGGCTGGCCAGTGTAACAGTAACATTCATCCCCCACAATAAAAACAGTCAGGATGAGAATACACAGCCTTTTGGTACAAATTTATTTTCTCCAGCGCACAGGTGTCATGCACAGACTCAGAAAATATAATGAAGGTGTGGAGTAACAGGCCCTTCACATCATCACCTACTGCCTGCAGCTGTATGCATGAGAAGAGTTTGTAGTTCATGTAGTCTTTACTAATAAATTCAAAAGGGTCTCCAGTACCCACACACCTTAAAAAAAACTCTTCTAGCCAGATGCTGTTAATCCAATGCAATCTCCTCCAACTTTCTAGCAGCAGTGAGGTTAATATTCTCATGCTGTTGCACAACAATCCTGCCAACTCCCCTGGGAATCAGCCTTCAGGCTGCAGGCTGTAGCTCTGGGAATTTGGAACACCCATGACACCACATTGTATGACAAGCTGTGTGCCAGCCATCACAAACTTGTGTTACAGTTATCTAGTGTTAGTTTCATTCTTAGCACAGGAATTGTATTGTTTAAAAGGTTTACAAATAGTTGTGTGTGAAACTTTCCAGCCTACAGAAAGAATTAAAGTTGGTGTACCTGGTGCAAAATGTGCACCCGTAATAATGGATAAGTTTTTGATAAAACATAACAAAGTCAATAAATGTTTGAGACCCTAATAGAAGTATGTGTTCTTATGGGCATTAGCTGTGGTTGCTTCAAAGTAGCGGCTCTAACTAGCTTCACTTTAAAAGGGATGTTTCCTAAAAGCAAATGGGGGCTTTTGTTTGGAGACTTTGGTATGGTTAATTGGCTTTCACTGCAAAATACAATAATATAATGAAGGGAAAAATGCTGAAATGGTATTCGACAAAATAAAACAAACATTGAGAAATCAAAGTAGATTATGCATTTCTTACTTTTTCATATTTTTTCCTTTTTGCTAAAAAGGATCTTGGGACAGTAAATATACCGAGCCAAGCTGCAGCAGACAGAAATTGATTAGATTTCAGTGTGCTTTAAAGCTATGCAGCTGTGCTGTACTCCTTTAGCCATATAAATATGCTCCTCTTATCTCGCTAAACTTAGTGGGCAGAAGAACAGAGCACCCTGTTCCTGTATTCAGGGACTGAGTGGATTTACTTGCTTTGCTCAAATTCAATTTCGATGTCAAGAATGTGATACTGTTCCACAGGAAAGGAGGATTTGAAAATCTCGACTGAAATAGAAAACTCCTTCTGAGGAATATTTGCCTTTTGTTCATTTCCTGATTGAGACCTGTTTTGTTTTTAAGTAAAAGCATCAGAGAAGCACCTGGCTTCATTCTCTTAGCACAGCTTTGTCGTAGACACATAGCACTTAGCATTGTGTAGAAAGACAAATGACAGTACCTAACTTTTGTCTCCACAGCCTTGTTTTGCAAATGAAGGGATTTGAAGGCTCAGGGAGGCACAACATCCCTGAGCAATATGAATCATATGATTTATTTAATAGGTGAGCTGTACCCCTGTGAGAGTGAATTGGTTTGGAAATGCTCTTTATTGTGATTATTTTAAGTATTGCCTCTAAAGCAGTAAATACAAAAGCAAGAAAGCTCCAGCTTTGATTCAAGGGTGTTTTACATAATTTTAAAGACAGACATGTTTGTAATTTAGCCCTGAACGGCTTGTATTTTAGCAGGATTATCCTGGTGAAATCCTTTGAGTGGAATTTGTTAGTGCAAATCTGTTAGTTTGCTCAGGTAGAACACAAATGCTTTTTACAACCACCAAATGTGTGATGCTGTGTAGGGCACCTATGTTTTCTTTATCAGATTCAAGCATGTCTATTTAGGATTCTTTGAGCAGAAAGGCAACAGTGTCTTTAAAGAGGTAATAAAAACTGCTGCACACTGTCAGAATGATTGTCAGCATTATCCTGCAAGGCAATGTAGTAGTAGTGGCAAGAAAAGAAAAGAAAAGAAAAGAAAAGAAAAGAAAAGAAAAGAAAAGAAAAGAATAAGATTGCACAGTGTGTTGTGGTTAGCACTGCTGCCTCACAGCAGGTAAATCAAGAGTTCAAATCTAGGTGGAATTTGACTGTTCTCTGCATGGGTTCTTTCTGAGTACTCCTGTTTCCTCACACAGTCCAAAAACATGCAAGAGTTACATTAGGCTAATTGGTTATTCTAAAACAAACTAACTGGCATGAAACTGAGCATGGCTTGTTGTCTGTCTCTGTATAGGAACTGTTTGAGGTACACCCCGCAACTTGACATCACAGCTGATATAGGCTCATTTTTTATCTAAGGAGCTTGGAAAGAAAAGTGACTAGACTTCTTTGAGTTTCCTGGAGAGATCCACCTTTCATCCAAGAAGCTTCTTTAGTTCTAAGCCTCTATACGTCTTCAAGAAACTCAAAGAAGTCCAGTCGCTTTTGTTTTCAAGGTCCTTAGATTACCATGACCTGGGTATGGAACCAAAAAGTAGCAAACACCCTCTCCATCTAGTGTCAGATAATAAAAGTAAATAAATACATTTATAATACATTTTCTGTGTGGAATTATTATATGTTCTCCTCGTGTCTGTGTGGGTACTCAGGCTTACTCCCACTTTCTGAAGACATGCAGTTAGTGAGGTTAGTTTCATCTGTGACAGTAAACTGCTCATAAGTGTGAATGTGAGTGTAAATGGTTCACTGTCTCTGTGTTAGCCCTAGGGCTGTTCGATATAACGATATATATTGGATGACGATATAAAAACATCTATCGTTTCAGCTGGAAAAACTTCACGCAAGTCGAGTTGCCCGAGATTCACAGAATTTACACAAAATATTACATTTTTGTGATTTATATCGTTGTCAGGACGATAAATGTCTTATATCGGGATATGAGATTTTGGTCATATCGCACAGCCCTAGTTAGCCCTGTGATAGACTGGTGACCTGTCTGTCCAGGGCATACCCTGAAAAAATTAAACACATGAGTCTCGTGGACTGAGGCAAAATAAATGCATATTTTTCACACTCATCTTTGAACTACGAAAGAGGATTGAATGGACGAGTTCTTATATAACGCTTTTCTACTCTGTCTAAGCACTCAAAGCGCTTTATCACACCAATTCACACAAGCACTTTTCTAGGTTTTCAGTGCTACCTAACTAACATTCATACACATTGACACTCCGATGCATCAGAGAGCAACCTAGGGTTAATATCTTGCCCAATGATATTTGGCATGAGACTGGGATCGAACCGACAACCTACTGGTTAGTAGGTAGGCTGGATTAGGGCCCCCAGGGGGAAAAAAATAAGTGGGGACGTCTTTTTTTTTCTTTTTTTTAAAATTCTGATATTAAAGTTGAAACTCTGACTTTCTTAGTTTTAGTTTCTTGATGCATTTTCATATTGCCATGGTGTCTCCTCTGCTGTTTCACTCCTAATGACACAGACAGAGGACAGATGATGCTGGTATCTTACTTTGCATGTCTACAGAATGGGACATGAATGTCTTTTACCCTTTAGCTGACGTTCTTATGTTGACACAAATGTGCCAATGTCGCTATGCTTACATCTTAAGTATATCCAGTCATTCCATCCAAATCTACAATGTGTTATATTTTAACAATCAAATAACTTATTGCGAAAACTGAAACAGCTTTTGAATGTAGTAAACATACATTTCATTATATAATGTGTTTTTGTCTCAAAGTTTGGACTTTTAAAGTTGTGCTATATGAGATGAACAGTTTACATTAAATTAAATGGAGTTCCTAAATAATATATCAGGCCGTCTAAAAATATTTATTGCGTTTTCATTTTTGGTTGGCTTTTCAAAGGCTTAGCGGTCTGTTTGAGTCTATCCATAATATAACATTAGTGCCCTGGAGGCAGAACATTGGTGGAGAGAAGTTTATGGACTATGTTCTTTATTAAATGTTGAGATTCCCATTCTTTCTGAATGCAATGCCATTCTTATTAAGTCTATTAATGAGATATCTGCTCAGGACATACTTTACACTGAGCTCTTACCAAGAATCTGCAAGTAAAAAAGCTGCATTTTATTAATCTGTCAACATAAAGCTTGATGCAGGTCCTGGAGCAGGTAGCAAAAACAGTGTTACCTGTTGCTGTTGTGCAGCAGAACACCACCGATTTGATTTATGGAGATAAACTACGGCAATATTATACTGCACCTTGGGAGGGAGCCTGTGTTTGTAGTCGTTCAATATTTTCTCACACAAAGTGAATGTAGGACACACAACATCACAGTCGGGGTCATCAAACTAGATCAGCCCACTGAAATTCTGTCGTCCCAAGCCAGATGGGAGGCATGTTTATCAAATGTGTGCTCAACACCGATGGCTGTCTTTAATCGATGTCTTTGCTTTTTGCCAAAAAAAGAAGAAGAAGCAATTTTGCACACAGCTGCAGTTTGTCATGTAGGCCATGATTGCTTTGAGTTGACATATGAGATACGTATACGGCACAGTGTGAAGCTCGCTTTGAAAGGCGCAACACCTACGCAAGAAAATTACAGAAAATTTACTGTGACAACAACACATGTCTGATTGGATAGTTTTCCACTGGAGACTTGACCCAAATCTGATGGAAAGGCTTGTGTCATGGCAAAAATGCCAACAATGCAAAGAAATTCTGTCTTTCATTTTCCATGTTGCATTATCAGTATTACACAAGACATGGAAAGTGGCTGAAGAGGCAAAGAAATCTGATTGAATAGTTGGCAATGACTATTACTTATTAATGTTACATGCTAATTAATAATGATGTTACTCTGAGCAAAAGGTTTCTAAGAGAAGAAGATAAACAGGCTCCTGCCATCAACACTGAGCATAAGGCATGAATTAAATCTCCTCTCATCTACTTATCTGCAGCTGCAAGCGGTCTTCACTATCAGCAGAGGTAATGATTAAGAACAACTACGGGTGACGGCTCACTCTGTGTGCTCTGTGCCCTGTGGCCAGTTTAGTTATTTAAGACATTACAGGTTTTATTTCAGCTTCAGTTGACCAGGTTTTCCTTTTCTTTTGTTGGCTGCAAATCCACAGAACAGTTGAGCTTGGAGCATGCTCAGTACCAATTTTCAATTTAACTTCTGCTCACATCACATATTGATTTTTTTTTTTGTTTATTTTTGTCCTTTTACTGCACTTTACATGAAGTTGCTTCGTCACTGAAATGTGATGAATGTTTAAATGGTGCGGAAGTATAACTCACTATGTGCTTAATGACTGCTGCAAAGCTACAGCTTAAAATTAGAGAGGAATTGTATTTTATTTGTAGCCAATGCTACTTACTACTAAATAGAAACAATATCTTTTCATACTACCAAAGCACATGAGCCCAGTAGACCAGTAAAAGTTTTAAAAAAATGTATTGGCAGCACAGAGGCAGGGTAAGTATTTTCAGTATTTTTCTTGATTTGCAGATGGAGAGGTGAGTCAGGGTGTATCCAGAGGTTGACAGTTGTAGGGAATGGCCAGGCAGGTTAGTGAAATGTTTTTCTTTAGCATGCAGGCAAAGAACAGCGAGAAATAAGTTGGCAAGTATGTGTTACAGGTGGAAACAGGTTCTTTGGGGGCTCCAGCTGAATACAAACAGGTAAACAAACAAGGAGGAGAATGAGAGAAACCCAAGATTGGGTGCTGGAAAAGGTTAACAAGCAACTATATCCCAAACCAAATTTCCATAACTTCGGTGACAACTATCTGGAGGAGAACAGAGGTCTGAGCTGGTCCTTAAATCCAGGTAGATCATGAGTAAATGAGGAGCAGATGTAATGGCTGAATCTGCGACACAGGGCCTGAAGGACCTGCATCCCACTCCTGAGAAAGCGAGAGAGGAAGAAGGAGCTTGAAAAAGAAAGAAATTACTGTTGGCTGCCTGAGGGCTAGCCCTCAGCCCACGTAGGAGATGCAACTATGGTATAAATTTGAATATCTTAGGTGACTTTCTCGATCTAATGCATTCACAAGATTTTCATAAAACTTGAACTCTGACCTTGACCTTAAGGTCAAGACACAAACTCATCCAAGACTTTTAGTAGATGCGCCTACAGTAAGGTGTCTATTTAAAATCCTATGTCACCTCATTCTCGAGTGACAGCATTCATGAACTTCCACGTCCAACCTCCTGGTGGGGTGATGACGATACCCCATAAGCCATATTGTCGACAGGTAAAGCAGGACTGGGGACTGCTGGGACCATCACAGTGATGAAATATGATGACCCCATATATAATATTTTATTTCACACTGGCACCGTGGCAACAGAAACAAGAGCTATTTCTAAAATTCTTCTCAAATTCTTTCATTGCTTGTGTCACATGCAATGTTCCCTCTAAGCTGCGCGCGTGCGCAATTGCGCACTGCTGGCACGGTCTCTGCACACAGAAAATCTGCGTTGCGCACAAAAAAAGAAAAAATCTACCTGAATTGAAATTAAAATTAAAACTTCAACAATTCTGTTTTGCAGTGTTAGTCAGTAAGTGACTGGCTGCTCCCATATGGGATTAGAGCGATGCCACCTTATCCCATAGCCCAGCCAATAATGCGATTCACATTCATATATACGCAGCTAATCAACGTCGTTGACAGGCTATGACAGTGTCCTTATGTGCCGACACCAGTGTTTTAGCTAGCGACGTGGCTGATGTGCAGTGAAGCCACGACAAAGACTAACACTGAGCAGTGCTGATTTTCAAACACTGGAAAATAACTCAAAATGTTAGAAATATTCCAGTGTTAGAAAATCAGCACTGCTCAGTGTTAGCCATTGTTAATCTTCAAAACTGACTAGGTTACTTTTAAACATATAACACTGTCAAAAGTGTTAATTTAACACTCAACAGTGTTGTATTTAACACTCAGAGGAGTGGACCCATATAGACACTCTCTAGTGTTAATTTAACACTGGAGATTTTGCTGTGTAAAAACTGCATTTAATAAGGAAAACGCTCAAAAGCGCTCTCTGCCTGTGAGCAAAAACGATGCCAAAAAACCCCACTCTTTCCTATTGGTCAAAAAATGTACCATGTCAACCAATAAAAAATTATGATGGCAACATGGCATTTAGTTGTTTAGGAAGGGGGAAGTTGTGGGAGTGACGGCGGTGTTTTGAGATGTGAGAGATTTGCGACGTTTAGCGCAAATCTTGTGTAGTTAGTGTGTAGTGTAGTCAATAGTTTTGTTGTGTGTTTCAGAACAATGAGGCGACTGCTGAATGTTACAGGTGTTATAGCAGTGATACATCTCCTGTTGTCAGGCCTGCAGATATCAGGCTGTTGTTCTCCTTTATCTCATAGTGGACAGAAATTCTTTTTTGGAGCGGCACAAATAATTTGTGTGGCATCAAATTTGATGCAGAACAGCTGATTGTTCTGTAAATAGTTTGAAATGTTTATTTAAAAAAACGCCTTGGCTGCATTTTTAGGTAAACAGCTGCAAAAAACTTTGTTGTTTGCAAAACTCAGTAACTTTTTTGAAGAAGTAACTATATAATTAATTGCCAACACTGGTCATTATATACTGTATTTTGCAGACAGAGTTACAGGACTCTCTCCCAGACCACAGACTCATAATACAAGTCAGAGCTTTTTATATATATAAAAAGAAAGTAAGTTGTGTTTTCAAAATTGGAGTTCAAGTTATTTTTTACTTCCAATAGTGTTAACATGCTACACAGGTCATGAACAAGATTTTTTTTTAATTTTCATTGTAAGTGGGCTAAAGAAGTTAATTAAAAGTAGTCTAACATAAATGTAACTGCTGTAATTTGATTATTTTAATAAACCATGTAACTTGGATGGATTCGATGCTGGCGTGACCAACGTGCACACGTCTGCTGTTGCTCACATGGGTCCAAGGGATCGCTCAGGGAGTTTGTGTGTTCACTCAGACACATGAAAAATTAGAGGGAACATTGGTCACATGGCATATTCAAGCTGAGTCCATTAGTTAGAATTCGAATTTAGATTGAAGGAATGTTTGCATTTATATGTAATAATATAGTTTTATTATTATATTAATATAGAAAAAGATTCAGTTGGTTGAAATGTCCTTCAATGAGCTGCTTTTTAATTTCTTAATTTGAGGATATTTCAGAGCCTGTAGATTTCTTGATTTTACTTTATTACATTTCAGCTTTCACTAGAGTATTTTGTTTTATTAGGGCTATCTGTACTTTTACTTAAGTAAAGAAAATCAGTTTTACCACCTTTGCTAACACCTTTGTTTTAACACCTTTGCTTTGTCCTTTAACATATTCCAGGCCTTGACATGAACTGTGACTAAAAAATAATCAGCCCTATTCACTTTGCTATGAGAGTTTTGTTCTGACAGTTTAATCTTTCTGTATCAGCTTAATAAATGAATGTTAAATAAATTCATTATGGGTATGTTAGGTTAGGTTTCTGGAAGAAATTTAAGAAAGGACTAAAGATTAAGGTGTGTGACCAAAATCCAAATCTTCTTCATAAACCTAAATGTGCAGCTAGCGTGTCATTTTTGTTACTTTATCTGGGGGAAGCACAATACATCCCCCCATATATCTAACCTGGGAAATTACTGTGTCTATAAACAACTATGAAACCAGAAGACTGTAATTGAGTTGTCCTACTTGGCAATCCAGTAATGTGAATCAGGCTATTTGCAGTTGTTCGGAGCCTTAAAGATGAAACTTGAAACAGAAATACTCAGATCTTGTAATTTTCCAAATCGTATTACTGAAATTACTGAAACATAAAGGGGTAGGGAGGATTAGAGTGTTAGATCATCAAATCCCGAGCTGCCATGAATGATAGTTTCTAAAGATTTCTTCATTGTGCTGCTTTAGCAATAGAAAAGCAGACCTTTCTGTCTGCAGTTTTCCTCATTTCTACTGACTATCCCAGATAAAGATTTCAAGTTGAAGCGAAATGAGTTAAAGCAATACTGCAACCAAACAGCCCAAAGAAAAAGCCAGGGACTTGGATAAGTGTTGTGAGATTTCCAATTAAGCCCCACAGAGCTGCAAAAAATAACATCCAGGGCTCAGCTGCTGTACCTGCTTTGGAACAAAATAAAGGTGGACTAGCTGCTGCAGGGAAAAGGGTTTCTGGAAGGGTAAAGATTTGTAATTGTACTTTGTAAATTGCTTTTTCTTTCAGCCAAGGATGCGTGTCTTGGTTAGCTGAGAGCAGTGCTCTTTGCACAGTGTGTCAAATTTTATCTTGAATGATAAGAAATCATATTTTTGAATTAATTGACTTACAGCACCTACAGCAACTTAAAGTGACATCCTGGAATTTAACCAACCTACTTGTCTTCTCTTTGTATAAACATGATGTGACGAGATTTCACAATTTATGGAGCAGCAGTACACATGTGTGTGATGGCCTTACACATTTATGCAGTCCAAGGTGGGCAAAAGCAGTGAAACTGTTAATCTGTATGAAGCCAGCCCAGCTGCCTGGGGTGGCTAGAGCCATCCTTCACATTTTGTGGTAACTCCATGTCTGATAAGCAGTCACGTTCACTCAAACTATGTTGTCCGATTGCAGGCAAGAGCAGCATTAAATGACATAGCAGCAAAGAGCCACTGCTATAGGCAAAGTTCACTGGCAGAATGTTAATAATCTCTGGACCAATTTAATTCATTGTTATGTATACAGCGTCAAAGCACAACAGTCGCCTCAAGGCGCTTTATATTGTATGGTAGACCCTACAATAATACATGCAGAGAAAAAACCAACAATCATATGACCCCCAATGAGCAAGCGCTTTGGCGGCAGTGAGAAGGAAAAACTCCCTTTTAACAGGAAGAAACCTCCAGCAGAATCATGGTTACATGCATGGTTATATATTTGTCTACACATTATGAGTTATTAATTAATAAAAGATTACTTATTCTTATTAACTTCTAGAGTAATCATAACAGAACATCTATAGCTCAAGTTGACACATATTAAACTTGATTAAGTTTTTAGTTTTGTCATTTTCTAATATATGCAAACAGTCAAAATCCAGCTAATTACTCATCCTTTTAAGGGCGGCTAGTTTTTTTTGTTTGTGTGTTTGTTTTTTTGTTTTAGAAGAGCAATAAATTGCCTACACAGAAAACCTGGATTTTTGTGAAGCTCAAAACATGAACTTTACCGTTGTCTACAAATCTGATCATTAGTAACACTGACTGGATACTGATAAAATAAATTTTCCCTTTTTACGATTACCTCATCCTAACTCCTGTGTCATTAAGTAGTTTTCAACTATTCTGTGTTGTATAAAAGCATAATAAAGTCAACAAAAAGTCAGCAATTGCTTTGGGCTTTGTTTTGAGATTTTCAGTGTGCCAATCTGGCCTATAATATGAAACATTTCTGGAATTTTCTGACCCTGTGCTGTCAGCTTTTGTCATGACGGCTTGTAATGGGGATGCAGCAGTTACATGTAGACCATGGATGTCTCTGTTTTTTATTCTCGCTGTAGTGGAGAGTGGAGGTGCATGTGAGAGCATAAATCTTTAGCCAGAAATTAAACAGACAGCTTTCCACCAGCTTACCCAAACAATTAAACTAAAATCTCAACTGTCCCATGGACTAGATCTGTTTACTCCTGCCTTAATATATTTTTTCCAGTAAAATGATTGTTACAACCCCCTCTGCTAGGCGACAGGGGGGGAGTAACATACACAAGCCCCCACACGGAAACTGAGTAAAATAACAGGTTTTATTACAAACTTTAAACAGAAAACTGACAGGGCTGTTCAACAGACCACTGGACAAACAAGTAATACATAAAGAAAAAAACAGTTAAGAGTAAAAGCTAAGGGTTAACTAAGGCAAGCCAGCATCACAAAACTCTAATGAAACTAAGTTCAGCTGTATACCAGGCTTAACAGACAAAGTGCAACACAGCAAACAGGTTTGGCAAACAAAGTTCAAACATGAGGCAGATGAGGACACGAGGCATGTTCTCTTCAGCCTTTTATACTCACAGGTGCATACAATCAGCCAGTCATTTCCTCTTGGAGTGTCATGGGATCTCCAGGCAGCCAATCGTCCGTGCGGTCTGGCACACTTTAATCTGCATAAAAGAAGGCTGGCACGGGTCTCCCAGTAATCAATCATCCACAAGTCATAGCACACTTTGATTTGCATGAACAAAAAAAGGCAGTCTCACTCCCTCCAAGGCCCAGGGCCGTAACAATGATGAATAGAGTCTCAGTGGTGAATCAAGAATGTCCTCCTGGTAAAATACACCTGTAAATAACTATGGGAACTATGGGGATGTAACATAATATTGACACTAGCAACCGTGGAGGTTGGGGTGAATAGTTTTACTTGCATGGTCATTTTGAAAATCATGAAAAAACCTATGCAAACTCATATTCCTGCCAAAAGTTATCACATTGGCCACAACTTCATCCTGATTTTTTTTTTCTTTTAATTAAAACAAGAGATGTAGAAATTGTTCAAAGATTAAGTTAAGTGGGAAATACAACTAAGTTCAGATAAGAGAAGTGAGACGTTAAGGACTGAAAAATATTACATTGTATGGCTGAATATGAAACAAGAGAGGTTTCAAGGTTTGAAACTAAGGAAAAAATGGTGAGGAATAATAAAACTTTACTCAGGGGAGTATTTCATGATGTTATCTAAGGTAAAAGCACCTGCTTGCAACTCTAATAACTCTGCTATGATGATGGCATCTTCTGTTATTTGCAATCAAATCACGGCAGCTCCAGACAGTACCGATGGGCTGTTATTGTCACCTAAAGTGGCAGGTCAGTGTTGAAGCTGTTTTCTGTCTTTGTGAGTGAATGAAAGGAAGCTTCAATCCTATCACCTCACGGTCACTTGATGAAAAAAGGTGACTTTCTTTATGAGCAGAGTGCATGAAAAGAGACACACAAAGTTCAAAGCATTGACTATGTCAAATCTCTTTTCCAAATCGCATTTCCAAACAATATACACAATGTTTCTAAAGATTACGATCAAGTCATAATGAAACACTGAGCTTTATCTAGATAGGAGTGGAATGTCTTTGGGGGTTTTATTATAGTTTGAAATGAGAAAGAAAATCAATAGATTTTGTTCTGAAACTTTTTAAATGAAGGCATGTGGGAACTTCTCATTTAAAAAAGCCAGAGGATTTCAACAAAATTAGGTATTAGAAAAAGAAGTATTAAACTTTCATTAGAGTCTATAGTTTGATTCCTCATGGCCCTCAACTGGCAGCTTTGTTAATCTTTAAGAGTGAAAATGTGACTCCAGAATGCTAGCCTTCAAGGCAGAGATGAAAAAGATAAAGAATTTCTGACAACCTGATATCTGGCCAGTGAAAGGCAAAGATTGCAATTGGCAAAAGAACACAGACACTGCACAGAGGAAAATTCGAAAGGTGTTGCAGAGAGACGTATTACCATTTGAGGTGTTTGGATCAAAACTGACAGAATTTGTGGCAGAGCAAATGAAAAGATGCTAGAGGAGTGCTTGAAGCCGTCTTTCAAGCACGGTGGAGAAAATGTGCTTTGGCTGTAAAGTAAAATATTTATACTGGAATTGGGAAATCTCAAGCAAGGAAGGCTATTATTCCAAACTGTAGTGCTGTGGCCTACTCTATGGATACTGTTTGATTGGAACCAGTTTCCTTCTACGTCAGGACAATGACCCAAATCTCCAACCCATGCAAGAATTATTTAGAGAACAGGCAATAAGCTGGTATTCTATCCATGGGAACCAGTATGCTCACTGTATTGAACCAGAGACTGTGCCCCTGCTGGTTAATGCTGTACAGCCTGTGAACCCTAACCCTGTGCCACCTGAGTGACCTAAGTGATCTGCCACTTGAGTCTGCCTATGCAGACTCCAACACCTGAGACTGAGCCTCAGGAGGGGTCCAGTCTCCCTTGATACTGGAGGCCCCTGCCAGACTTCCTGGAAGTTTCCGCCACCTTTGTTGTTGGTCCTCTCCTCGGTCACTGGACAGGTTCTGTCTCCAATGCTGGCCCTGCTCCAACTTCAGCCAGCCACCAGATTTGACCCTCTGTTCTGCCCTTTCTCTACTCAACCGATGGCCTGCAGGCCAGCCCCCAGAACTACTCCTCTACCTTGCCCTGTGTCTGGGCCAGCTCATAGATCAGTTCCAATGCCTTGCCTCTTGGTCAGGCCAACCCCCTGAACTGTCGTCCATGTTCCCTTACTCTGATGCTTTGTATGTTTATTTTGTTTTGTTCCTTCTGCGTTACCCTCCACCCTTAAGGGTCAAGTGGGTGTTTTGAATTTTGGTGTGGGAGTAAGGGTGGTGGAGTGACTGAGTTTAGTTTATTTTGTATTCTCTCTTTGGTTACCTATACTCTGATGAGCACAAACTCCAGTAAGTTCAGGTAGACAACAGACTATGTTTTTACAGCAGGATGTATAGGTGTGGCTGCAATGACGGTCCATGTTTTTGTGATAAGCACATTTTAAAATAATATAATAAAAATTGGAAAATTATTAAAGAAAAAAGAAAGAAAAATGGAAGGAGCATCAGCTCCCAGAAACAATGGCCAATCCTCAAAGCTGGATTACAAACAAAAAAAAGCAACTGCCTAGAAATCTCAGACTCCAAAAGCTCCTGTTTCAGGAGACAAGAGTATGGCAGTAAGAGCTAAGCCTTGGAAATAAAGAGCCAGTTATCCCAACTTACAGTGGCCAACTTTTAACAAAGTATAATTTATAATAGAATGAACAAAATGAACAACCATGAAATGTCAGCTCAAAATGTCACCAAATGTCTCCTCTTTCTATTCCACGAGCCTAACTGAGCAGCAGAGCTTGCACACTCATTTAATTTGTCCTTAGTTGATAGAAAAACACCTTTTAAGTAACAGAACAAAGTGAGCCAAAGAGAATGGCAGCACTAGGAGGTTCTCCATTATTTATCAACAGACACCATGTTACCTTTAGATCTGCCATTACATCCAGAATGTCAGGAACAAAGCACAGAGAACCACTTGTTAGTGGAATGCTATTCAAATCTACTGTGGCTGATGTCAGTGGTGTCACCCGGCTGCCCGACAGTTTTATTTGTGCTAAAGGGTGACTAAGGGGGCAGAAATGCGTATGCTCGGTAATTAGGGGGAAAAAACACCAGTATCATAATTTAAGAGCAAGTGTAATCTCCAATTACACAAACTAATCAATTTAAAACAAAAGCACATTGTCACCAATTCAGTTGAATTAGTCACACGTAAAGCTCTGTCAGCACTATTTATGCTAGATTGGTGCATACATTAAAAATAAATAAGTATGTTTTAAAGAAGAATGGATACCAGCTTACACTCCCTACTGAAGTTTCCCCGATGAGTCAAGGAATCTCCCTGAAAGCAGGTAGATCAGCTCTGCTGAACAGCAGCAAAATTTGCCGAGCTTCAAACCTTCCATATTCCTCTGCATGGTTTCTTTCTTTCTTACCAGAGACCGGAAAGCATCACACCAGTTCCATGAGGGCATGCCTTTATCCCCCACCTCTGACAGAACTTTATATCTTTTTCATCTACATAGACACAGTTTTGCTAGGTGAAGCATACTGACACTCAACAAACTAGATTTGTCACAGGGATGCACTTGGGATAAAGAATTAAGGTTGCAGAAGTTAACACATCACAGGTGGCATTTCTTAAACAAAAAATCTCTAAAACTTTCATACCTGTAAGCAATATGTGCTTGTCCAGAGTGCACAGTCAGCAAATTTGAGCTCATAGTTGAATCCAAGAATAGAAGGAAACAGAGGAGGAAGACAAAGAAGATCAAAATCAGTAAGATAAATGGCCACATTTATAAGTACACTGTAGCATTACATGGTTTATCCCCTATACAATATTCTGTTTATATATAAATAAACAGTGACTGTAAGATATTACATTTTTGGGAAAATAGAGACAAATGTGAAATAAAATTAGAAATATCCTGTCTCAGAGCCATGCTGAAAAACTAGTTAATGCATTTATTACTTCTAGGCTGGACTACTGTACTTGATTATTATGAGGATGTCCTAAAAAGACCCTGAAACACCTTCAGTCGATCCACAATGCTGCAAGAGTCCTGATGGGGACTAGATAGAGAGAGCATATTTCTCCTATATTGGCTTCCCTTCTTTGGCTCCCTGTTAAATCCTGCTCCTCACCTACAAGGTCTTAAATAATCAGGTGACCTTGTATTACCATATCACCCCATTAAAGCACGTTGCTCAGTTTTCAGGCCCCTCTTCTATGGAACCAGCTTCCAGTTTGGATTCGGGAAACAGACACTATCTCTACTTTAAAGATTAGGCTTTAAACTTTCATTTTTGTTAAAGCAGTTAGGGCTGGATCAGGTGACCCTGAATCCTCTCTTAGTTATGCTGCAATAGGTGTATGTTGCTGGGGGGATTCCCATGATGCATTGAGTATTTCTTCTTCAGTCACCTTTCTCACTCAGTATGTGTTAATAGACCTCTCTGCATTGAATCATACTTGTTATTAACCTCTGTCTCTCTTCCACAGCATGTCTTTATCCTGTCTTCTTTCTCTCACCCCAACCGGTCGCAGCAGATGGCCCCGCCCCTCCCTGAGCCTGGTTCTGCCAGAGGTTTCTTCCTGTTAAAAGGGAGTTTTTCCTTCCCACTGTTGTCAGGGTGCTTGCTCATGGGGGTCATATGATTGTTGGGATTTTCTCTGTATCTATTATTTTAGGGTCTACCTTACAATATAAAGCACCAGCAACTGTAAAAATAAGATTGAGTTAAAAATTTAATTGAAATTTAAAAAAAAAAAAAAAAAAAGACCAAAAGAGTAAATCATAGTATACGGTAAACACGTAATTCTTATAGTAACTATACTGTGGTTTTCTTCTGCAGGGCTGCCGGTCCCAGTACAACCCAGTCTTGATAGATTTTCTGTGCCTACAACAACCTTGACTATTGACTATACTGCATTTATACTCACCTAACACTTCACACAATTGCTGGAGATTTATCCAGCAATTGTGTAATGTCAATCTCCAATTCCACTAAATCCTAAAGCTGCTCTATTGGATTCAGATCTGATGACTGTAGAGGCCCTTTGGGCACTCTGAGGTCATAAAGCTTTCACATTCAAAATTTGACTCTATGCCTTGCGCATACACTTAACTGACTTTTTCTTTAATTTTTCCTTTGATTTTTCTTTGTCATAACCTCCGTACCTGTTAATGTGGAAGAAGACATTGTGTGATGCTCAATGATGAGAAAATTGATTACATTTGTTCAAACACTGCAAATTTCAGCATTTGGCCAACTATTCCTGGATTCTACTGTCAGAAAGAAGGCTTCAGAAGTGCTAGACAATCCACCAGGGACGGTGTAACATCACTGAAGCATAATCAATATTCTTTAAATGATATGTCATCCCCAGATCCTCCGTCAAACTGACTGGGAGAGTCCCACGAGTTTGTGTGTCAAAGTTCTCACACACACACACACACACACACACACACACACACACACACACACACGCACGGCACTATGTAGTGCGTGCACTACATGTTGATGTTTAATGATGCCTGAAGACCTCCACAAATTCTTGCTGCTCAACCCTTTGTAACAGCAATCTACGCACAATGGCTCATTCAACCTGCCAAGAACAAAGTGGGAATAAACATAAATCTAGTTAGGGTTAGTAATTGCCATCTAAGTACCGTGCTCTGACACCATGATTGCAGAGATCGTTTGTGAATAGTATGCCAGCAGAGATCATTTGCCATTTCTGTACCTTCATACAGGCTTTTATCATTTAAACCTGGCTCATTCTCTACAATGCACTGTTGCCAGTAATTGCTATTGATGTCTCTTGGGTGGTGAAAAGAGTCTAAATTAAAAGCAACACACTGCTTTAGTCTCTTTATTTCCACATCACCAAATCTTGGATTGAAATATCATTTGTTTGTATAAATCAGAAAATTATTCACAAATTGCTTTCTCTCTGGTTCTTCCACTGAGACTTCTCCAGTGTTTAAAGTCCAACAGCATCTATGAACTTAGTTTAAAAGTTCTTTCCCTTAGGGGGATTTATTTCATTGCATCTGAGAAATATTCTGTGTCCACTGCAGTGTCACTACCCTGCAAAGACGAATTGTGTTTTATCATGTGATATCAAAAGATCTTTGCAGCTCTTAAGCCTGCCAGCTGCAATCCTTCAATTGTAAGCCAGTGGATGACATGAAAAGCAATGAATGGTCAGTAAGTTTTATTTCTGCTGAAGAGTACAGAGAAAAGCGTGAAAATCAGGAACCAAAGCAGACAAGGAAAGAGACCAAAGCTCTTGCTTTTTCCTCTCTCTGTGCCATTAAAAGCACAAACACTGCTACTTTTCATACTTCAGTTAAAACACTATTCCCTTATCAACTGACATTGCATTGCTTACTTCTACAAATTTTCCTTCTGATAAATGCAGTGCTTGCTGCTCTCATTTAATTGTACATGTATGTGGATGAAACACTTTCTTTTTCATCTTCTTCAATGAGCAATTTTAAACATAGTGACCAAGAGCTAATTGGGTGTAGCCTTTCAAATAGTTACTTTGTAACTTTTGCTTCAACTTCAAAGGATTGCTGCTTTGTAATAATTTTGCTTTGATTACAAATACCATGATGGACAGCAGCAGAGGCCTGTGGGGGTCTGCAAAGATGACCGTGTACATTATAGGATACAGGATTTCAGCATTCTGTAGCTCAGTGAAAGGATTCATAGAAGCTAATAGCAGGAAACCTAGAGAGAGAGAGCGAGGAGAGTGTGTGAAGCTGATATGTATGCAAAACAACAAGTATAAAACTAGCATTAACACTTATCACTGATTTATGCAGTGCACGGTGTGTACACGCTATATCCTGCCATCAGAAAGAACACCATGCTGTGCTGACTTAATCAGACCAGTCAGACTTGAAAAGACACCTGTGAGTAGCACAGTTTTACAAAGAGACTAGTATTAGCTAGTAAAGTAAAAATAAACAAGAGGGGAAATAAGGGAGCAGCAGCAGAATACTACAATATGAGAAATTAAGCATTGAATCTTCACTAGTCTGCAGTGCTTCACACAGTGTAACAGCTTAACTGCTTCTGTGTGTCAGTCTAATGTACCATATTTATTGTGGGAAGTGAATCTTTTGCTGTGCATGTGAAAGAAAATGTCACAGTGACAGAAAATGCTTTTAGCATCTGTCTCACTTTCTGCTGCCCAGTCTGTATAAGAAATCAAGAAGACGTTTTAAGCATCTGAAAGATGTGTGCATTTCCTCTCATAGTTTGCTGCAAAAGTTGACATTGACTTGCCTGGGGCCCCAGTAAAGCAGCCCACAACTAGAGTGTCGGCACCACATGGTCAATATGTCTCAAAGTATGGGGCCAGATGTGGTCCACATTTCATGCCAGTACTGGGACCAAAGTGGGTTGCCCACCACAGGTGCCCACATTTCATGTTGATACCAGGCCCACCATGAGCTGTCCCCACAAAGGGCCCCACGGTGGCTGCGAAACAACAACAAAGTACACAGCCTGTTGTCAAAAGAGGAAAAGTGCACCTTTTTGATGGCATAAGACAAGATAAGTCTCAGTTGTAAACAGAGTTTCAGAAGCTCCTTTTAGTGGCCTGAAATACTGTTTGCATGTGGATGAAAGGATAAAATACATAGTAAATGCTGTGTTTATCAAAATATCCACACTTGCATAAACAGGGCCTTACTGTGAGCCACCAAGAAGCTGTGCGATATTAGCCATTGGCTGTATTTATAAAGGCAAATGGAATGTTAAAATGGTGCTGGTCTAACTATTTTCCTCTAATCATACCCTTTGTGGTTTTAAGCGGTCCACAGGTGGGGAAAGCACAACAGCAATTACCAGTAGAAGCTTTTAGCCAAAGAACGTCTGCAGAAAAGGAGGATAGTTGCACTGAAGACAGAAACAACATTTGGGAAAGAGATTAGGAGAATGATGAGGGCTAGACAGCTGGAAGTTGAAACCGAGATTCAAATCCGGTTGGCTTTGAGGAATTGAGGAGTTAGAGCTCAGGTTTTGGATACCTCAAAGGTGACTTTTGCCTTTTCTTTGCTGGCCAAACCTACAAGATCAGGGTTAGAGTGATGGTAGGGATGGATGTTAAGGGTCTTATCAGATTAAAATGATGAGCAGGGAGGATTATTAGTGTATGAAGAATAGACCCAGGATGTCTCATATCTGATTAAACTACTACAAAATATACCTTAAAAGGCTACAAAGAAAAGCACAATTACAATGAAGAGAAGCAAAAGAACTACAAGGAAATCCCAGGTAGCTATAAAAAAAAACCTGATAAAATGGCTTAACTATGCAAAATTACTCCAAGAATGCAAAACAACAACAAAGGAGTGCAAAAGGACTACAAAGGCAAGAGGGAAAAAACTACAACGTAAAGTTACAAAGAAACTGAAAACAATAAAAAAAGAGATAAAACAACTGCAAAGAGAGCGATACAACTAAAAATGCAACAAACGCAAACAACGAAAAAAAGTGGATAAAAACACAAAGTGTACAAAACAAATACAAAGAAAAAACAGCTATAAAAAGGGTGACTGACAAAGCATGACTGCAAAAAGCTACAAAGTAAGGATTTGTAAAACAGCTAAAAGGAGAGCAACATGGCAACAAGAAAAGCTACAAGTGTTCACAAAGACACAAAATGTATACACATAGATAAAAACAGTTACAAAGAAAACACATGAATGCTTAGTTGTTTTGTTTTTTATGCTTCTGTCTTTTTCTGGCATTTCCTCATTTTATTTAACATTTATTCCATCTCCCCATCCAAAGGTTTCTAAGTCTGTCCTTGCTTGGCACAATCCAGTTGTTGCTGGTGTGTCGGGAAAACCAAGTGCATTTGTTTGGGGTTTTTTCATCACAGGTTTCCTCGGTTTGGCAAACTACATCCAAACAAAAAATAGCTCATAACTCATGTGTCCATGCCATGTGCTGTTCTCTCAACAGCACTGAGAGAAAAGCGGGTGGCACATGTCATGTGAGGATGGCATGTACACACTAAATAGCAGTGGCTGTGTGATGAAAAGAGCACCGAAATGACTACATAATGACATTAATTCAACATAATTATCTAGCCAAAGAGCTTCTAAATGAGAGTTTTGAAGAGGGGTTGGCTTTGACCAAACTGGACCGTACTTTGTGGCAGGAACAGCTCATCCTTATGCCTTTACCTTCAGAGTTCTTTCACCAGAATGTCAAAGAGGTAAACGGCTGCTGAAGCTGAGATGGAAGAGACTCTGTTCTCTTTGTGGCATTTGCCCGAGTATGGATTGAGCAATGGCTCGAGGAGCTCAGTTATATGTTGTACATCTGACAGAGTCTTACCAGATGAGGTGAAACAGGTGAAAGGCTCTACACTCTAAACAGTGGATTTGAACACGTGTCTCCCAGCAAATCTGTCGGTCATGAATCACAAAACAAATTAGCTTGACACTGTAAATTTACACACAGCCCTCCCAGGCATCTATATGCTGTTTAAACACAAGGCCAAAAGGCTACATCACCATTTGAATTCATCAATCTGAAAGAGAAAGCCTCAGGCTCCGAGCTCATCTCCCACTCACTTGGCAAACACACTTATCAAGCCCATCACTCCATCCATGACCAATTTCATTGCCCATATCTATAATCTTTTTCTTTATTAGAGCAAATGGCTTTCTGATGGAAATGGAAAATTTTATCATATAGGACAGGTCCCATGTGAAGAGCAGGGAACTGTGAAAAATTGACGTGATCAGTATGCATACTGTACATATGCTTAATAAGTTATTGGAAAAATGATCAGGTATGTGACTATTTGACATATAATAAAGAGCCTTGAGGACAGGCACAGGGTCACATATAGTCTATATCATGCATAAGAATAAATATTGTTTATTAGGGTCAGTCAGACTGTGTGGCTGCTGCTTTTTCATCATCATCAAATCCGGCTAAAAATCTGAATGTAGCTGTCAGGACAGTTTCATACTTTCAAATCCAGGAATTGTCAGCCCTGTTTGCGTGTCTCTCTCTCCACCACACAAACATAAACTAGAGGACAGTTGAGTTCTCTGGTTTTTGAAATGACTGCACTACTGCCACCTGTTGACTGTAAAGCTGTTTTTTCAGAAGCAAGAAAAAAACATATTACTGAAAGAAAAGCTTGGGTTACATACCTTAATACATCAAACCTTGAAGTGATTACTTTTCTAAATCTTCTATTTCATAATGCAAATATGTGAACGCTCCAGATTTCACCAGATTCATGAGGGTGATATGTGGATGCAGGTGACATGTCATATCTGTCCTACACAATATTGTAACAATAAGTTAACAATCAGAATAACTTCAAAATGACTCAGGGATACATTGCTCTGACGGGGACAATGTTCACTCTTCAGCAGTGAAGTGTAAATATTGATATTACTTTCCTACAGACACATTTTTTTAAAGTGATGCAAGGAAGTTGTGAGGCTATTATTATTATTTCTTAACTTAGTGTTGTTGATTTGATCACTAATCTCAGGTAATGTTCCTCTAAGCTGAGATGCACAGGACTCCTAAAAATCATCTTAAAATATGTGTGAGTGTGTGATTTGGGTTTTAATGTAAAGAGTTTTAAACATGAGCTGAAGCAAATCTGAGCTATTAAAGCATGGGGATTTTAAAATCAATTCTAATTCTTTATTATGACACAAATAGGTTCAAGCTAAGCATTTATTCACGTTTACTGCCCCAAACAAGTTGCAAAAAAAAAAAAAAAAAAAAAAAAAAGGTCCTGATATTAGAAAAAAGAAAAATGGTATTTGTTAACTCTCTCAAGGTGGTTATGTTTTTGGTAGCATTTGTGTGAATGTAATTCTGTAAACTGTAAACACAATAGCTCAAAAAGTTTTGCATAAATTCTGATCAAACTTTGCAGAGCTGTGGGTGGGGTCATGTTCAAATGTGGCTTATACCCACCAAGGTCTTCAAGGTCAACAAAATGATTTATTGGTTGGAAACTGACAAGAAGCCTCATAACTTAGAAACTGAGTCTTATACACAAGGTGCATATTGTCAACATATAGAAAATACCATATAAAGACCTAAAATAGCATGTCACGTTTGACCTCTGACCTCTCCTTCAAGGTCAATAGCTTGATTTGTAGGTCAAAATCTTAATAATACTCTATTTAAAACAGTTTCTTCTTGCCATTGTTTGTACTGACAACATATGGAATGGCTAATTCTTAATATTATGTTACTTTGGATCTCTGACCTCTTCTTCAACATCAAATAAATTTCTTTTATCTTTAAAACTGTGCTTAAATTATGCTGACCTTGTTTGTATTGGCAACATTTAAGAAATTATGTTAGTGCATGGGGATTTTAAATATAGTTTGCATTCAAATATCATGTCACTGTTAAGGCGTGCACCTCAGACAGAGGCCGGACTCATAAGCAGACAGACTCAAATGAATGCATGAAAGTGATTTAATGGTGAATGTGAAGTTACTGTCTCACAAGCACTGTACTGTGACTATATACAATAAGTGGAAGAAATACAGCACTCTAGAATATGAGTACTGACTATGTTACAGGGACAGAATTCAGTGACTACAAATACAAACTATGGATATTTATACTGTGATACATTCTATGACATGACTATGATTTGAGGACTGTGTTCTAAGGAAGCTACCACTGTGATTCAAAGCAGGACACTACACAAAACACCAAGACAGGGACCTTGGTGAGGGAGAATCCAGAATCGAGGCAAACTGACGGAGACAGGGAAAGGCGTTCTGTGAGACTGTAACAGAGGAGAAGTATATCTTCAGGGAGTTTTTTAACAATTGCATAGGATTAAAAAAGTATTATCAGTCATCCAGTACAGGTAAATGGCTGAAAGCTTACTAGGTTGCAGGTGGAGGCTTACGGGAGGAGGAGGAATTTTCCAAGGAGGTCCGGGTGGGTGGAAGCAATTTTGATCCAACAGATGAAATGCAGGGAGGCAGACAGGTGAGGCGAGTGGGGTAATCCGAATGGAAAAGCTAGAGTGGAATCCAGCGACTGGGTGAGGAGCAACAGTCAGGTGAGCAGCAGCACAGCAGTTTCTGTGGATCATAACTAACCAACTGTGGTTTGCAGATGTTCTGGTGGAAAATTTCTGTCAGTGCTGGGTCTAAAAGCTGCAGCTTGATTAACGTCAGGTGTGGCTTCCTGGAGAGACGACCCTGACTCGGCCCTGGAGAGGTGGAGTTATAGGCTACGGAAAACACTGACACTCACCCTGACCAAGACAGTATCCCCTCGTCAAGGGACGCCTCCTGGAGGCTAACTCGCCTCTGACCAGCGACGATCTCTGAAAAATCTCAAAAACAAGACAGCGATCAAGAATCAGTGATTGAGGCACCTCTGGCCGGTACCCCTCCCAGTCCACAAGGAACTGCCGGCCCCTCCCCGATAGCGAACATTGAGGATACGCCGCAGTGTACGCTGGGTGTCCATAAATGAGACAGGTGGGTGGAGAGGGGACGGACAGAGGGCACAGTGGATTCGTAATGACAGGTTTCACTAGAGAGACATTAAACGTTGGGTGGATTATGAGGGAAGCTGGCTGCTTGAGTCTGACTGCAGTGGGGCTGATCACCCTGTCCACCTCATATGGTCCAGTGTACCGGGGAGCCAGTTTGCGAGACTCTATTCTGAGGGGTATGTCCTTGGCGGCAAAACACACCTTCTGTGAAGGAGTGAAAGTGGGAGCAGTTGACCATTGCCAATTGGTATAATGACACTGACAGTTCACTGACCTCAGGAGTGCCCGTCACATCCGTCTCCATGCACGTCGACTCTTTTGCACAGTCATAGGGCCTGTGAGGAGGCAGAGTGAGTGCTTTGTCCTTACTGAATACTTCCTGGAGGTCATGTTATTCCTGGGGTACGAGGGAGAGGTCAGGAGGGTCTTCTTGGGGGTTGGAGGACACAGTGTGATCAGTGGGACAAGCTGAAGTTAAACAATTTGCGTGACAAAAGGGTCTCCAAATCAGCACTCTGCCCTGCCCAATCTAAATGAAGATTGTGAAGCCTTAACGAAGGGAGACCTAGAACCAGGGGATTGCTTGGTGAGTGAAATGTAAAAAAAAAAAAAACACCACAAGGGTTTCCCTATGATTTTCAGAAGTGACTAAGGTAACAAGCTCTGTTTGGTGTGTAATGTTAATGAATACCTGGTCATTTAAGGCTTAGGGATGGGCGGCTTTAACTCACATAGCGGAAGATTTAACCGTCGCGCTAACCGCAAATCGATGAGGTTCTGTTCCACTCTGGAATCAGTGAGAGTTTGCATGGTGTGAGTGTCTTGGTCGGCCACTAAGGAAACTTCGAGCAAAAGATGGGGATTCAGATCAGCTTGGGTACCGCCCAGCCGTAACCCCAAGACTACTGGCGGGCGACACCTTTTACCTTCTTAGGGCAAGTGGCAACTAAATGATCCGATTCACCGCAGTAAAAACAAGCATGAGCGCAAAAGCGCCGCTCTCTCTCCTCCAGAGATAAACACGACCGCCCTATTTGCATTGGCTCAGGGGCGGACTCCTCTCTAGGGGGCGGTAAAGCATTAGCGAATGAGCGGCTAGCAACTGGCGCTACGGCAACCGGAGCGAAGCGTGGCAATGGGCGCCGGACAGAGCCTCTCTCGCGCTCTCTCTCCCTCAAGCGGTTATCGATTCGCAGGGTGAGGGAGGCTAACTCCTCAAAGGTAGGCGGTTCATCCCGGTAGGCAAGCTGGTCTTTCATAGTTTCATTCAAAGATTGCAAATAGACCGCCTGAAGGGCGCGATCAGACCAACCCGCCGCGGCAGCCGCAGTATGAAAATCTATCAGGTAGTCAGCTATACTGCGTCTACCCTGACGGAGATTTAGAAGTTTCCTAGCAATGCTGGCCTCAGAGACGGCGTGCACAAACGTCTTCTTTAATTGCTCCATGAACTCGTCATAGGAACAGGACTGCAATGGATGATTCAACAAATACGCATGAGCCCAGGTCAGTGCCTGCCCGCTCAATTTACAAAATAAATAGGACACTTTAGCAGAATCACTAAGAAACAACTGAGGCGAGCGATTAAAAACTAATTCACACTGTAATTTGAACACCCCCAAACTTCCTGGTTCCCCGGAGAACTGTTCGGGTTCCGGGAACGTGGCACTCCAAAAACAGGGTAAAACAGAATACCGACCTGGACTGGCAGCGCGCTCGGGAACTAATTTGGGAAGGGGAGATGATTCCAGAGCGGTGTCAGCTCCCTCTGGAAGTGGGACTGTGCACCGTAATGGCCCCTGAACAGCAGCCTGGAGCTGAGCTTGGCTTTCACCCAGTACACTGACCCTAGCGAGCTGAAACTGAATGGACTGCTCGCGGCTGGCCAATAAGGCGCCCTGTTCAGCAATCGTAATTCTGGTCAGGTCTGCCGAGTCCATTATGCTTGCCAGAACCTTAAGGCATGCGCCTTCAGACAGACGCCGGACTCGTAAGCAGACACAGTACAGAGTCAAATGAATGTGTGATAGTGATTTAATGCCGAACGTAAAGTTATAGTACGGTGCTTGTGAGACAGTGACTATATACAACAAGTGGGAGAAATACAGCACACTAGAATGTGAGTACTGGACTATATACAGGGATAGAATTCAATGACTACAAATACACACTATGGTTATTTATACTGTGATATGGGGACATAACACCCCTATGACGTGACTATGATTTGAGGATGGGGTTCTAAGGAAGCTAAGCAGTCCTTAGCTACGGACTGATTGAAAGCAGGACACTAAACAAGAACACTAAGACGGGGAGCTTGGTGAGGGGAATCCAGAAGCGAGGCAAACTGATGGAGACAGGGAAAGGTGTTCTGTGAGACTATTATTAAAACAAACAAACTAAAACAAACTATTAAAACAAATGTAATATATACAAAACACAAACTATTCCCATTAAAGTAAAAACTGACCAGAGAGTGAGCTGCTTTGATGAAGGTTTGCGCTCACTGAGTGCTTCTGGTTCTTTGGCACTTAATTAAATTAAAATTGTTCATTTAAAATTGCTTATTTCCTTTTAAAATTTGCCAGTGCTAGTCAGAAAACATCAACAGATTTCTTACTTCTCCATCACTAAACCTAGTGGATTTTACAGCAGGTTAGACTGCCCTATCCCCACACCTAGCTCCCACAAGCCAAAAAAAAAAAAAGTGATTAAAACATTAATACTCTTCATTGGGTTTTGGTTTTTTTTCTCAGTCTAGGACCTGCAGATACCCAGCTGCATGCACAGCTGTTATGTTAGCAGGCAGTAAGACACTTTAATGTCTTTCTTTTATTGGAACTGAGTCATTTGCAGGCCACAAAATAAAACTGAGGGTAAGAAATAAAAAGAAATGATGCACAAAAATATGGGGGGGAGGGGGCGGTGGGGTAATTCCCAACAACACCAGCAGGGGGCGGTGATGCCACATGATGGAGAACATGGTTGGATGAGACAGGTGGTGGTGGCCTCTCAAACAAGCCACATTTCTTCTATTTTGCATTAGTTGATTTGCCTTCGTTTTAATGCTTTTCAGAAAAGAGGAATTTTATGCCATGGAAAAAATGAGCATACGATACTTACCACCCCTTGGAGATAAATCCTGGACACAAAAGATTCCATGACTTTCCTGGCCTTTATTTAACAGGCCTCAGTCACAGATAGTTTCTATAACTCATTCTATCATGCATCAGAACTAGAATTTCTTCTTATTCACTTCAAGAACACATTATTTTTATTGAGGCTGATGTTTTTTTTATGAGGTCTAATTGGAAATAAATTTATGGCTAAAGAATAAAAGACCAGAAATCCTGGTGAATGACTCATCCCAAAATGGCCAAATTGGGGACCTGGGGGCATAAATTTGTTGAGCCTCTAATACAGCAACCAGCCATTACATTACACCTGACACTGGCAGAACAATGTATTTGTCATGTGGTTCATCTATATAAGCAGAAAACAACTCACAAGCTTTAAACTTCACAGCTTTTAAAGCTTTTAAAGTATTATTTACAGGAACTGTTTCTCAGGTCAGTGAAATAAACTTAGATTTACTGTTTTCTGACACATTTGATTATTGAGTACTAAAAAAACTATTTTCATGCCTTGATTTTGAAAACAAAAAGGTAAGAAATGCATCCTTAAAGTATATCTGACACAGATTAATAGTACAGGTGTTAATCTTTTTGATTCATGGGAGAATGTATGTTTTGTGGAACAGAAAATACAGTTTCTTAAATCTACAGTGTATTTACAGCGCTTCACTTGTTCCATATTTTGCCATTTTACTGAGCAGTGATTTCCATTTGGCCACTCTACCATACAGTGCTGATTGGTGGAGTGCTGCAGAAATGGCTGTCCTTCTGGAAGATTCTCCCAACTCCAAAGAGTCCTGTGAGAGTGAACACTTGGGTTTTTGATCACCTACTGATTAGGGCTCTTCTACCCCAATTGCTCAGATTGGCTGGGCAACCAGCTCTAGGAACAATCCTGGTAGTTCCAAACTTCTACCATTTACAGATGATGGAGGTACCTGTTCTGTACCCCTCCTGCATCTTAGGTCTGACATTTCTTTAGAATTCATGGCTTGGTTTGTGCTCTGACATGCACTCCTAACTATGAGACCTACAGGTCTTTCCAAATCATATCCAGTCAACTGATTTTACCTCCAGTAAAACTGTAGAGACGTGTGACAGATGATCAGTGGAAACAGGATCCAGCTGAGCTTAATTTTGAGTGTCCTGGCAAAGGATATGAATACTAATGTACATGTTGTATTTTATTTGTACATTTGAAAGAATTTCAAGCAAAGGAGTGTTTGGGAGAGGAACACGAAGGATCACAGTAGTCTGTCATGAAATTCCAGAGGATGTCCTGGAAGTGCACGGGCGGGCAGGAGGGCAGGAAAGGTAGTGAAGTGAGCAGTTGAGTTTTCCAAGTAGAGTCACTGCTGAGTGTTGCAGGTAGAACCAGTGCTTGACAGAAACTGTGGCAGTGGATGGATTTTGGAAGTCGTGGCCAGGAACTGAAGCACAGGGAAACAAGATTACACACGAAGAAATAACCATATAAGTGAGACACAAGAAAGGCCTAGTTACCATCTATGAACTGGTGGAGAGTGGAGGACAACATTGGTCCCTTCTGCTGATTAGCCGTGGATCCAACACAGGTGAGACACCAGGAACTCCACCCATGAGGGTGGACACAGGGATCGCATCGGCTCCAGCTGGAAAACCAGACACTCCCATGGTCCATGAAAAGTTGTATAAAGCACTTTTAGGCAGAATAGAAAATCGCTATATAAAAACAGTCTGTTTACCAATTTGTAAAACACTGCATTCTGTTTTAACATTTTCTACATCACCCCAACTTTTTTTTTTTAAAAAAATAGGGTTGCTTTAGGGTCTGTGAAGGTTCTCAGTCATCCAGGTCATCGTAGTCTAAGGAGCTTGCAAAGAAAAGCGTCTGGACTTCTTTAAGTTGCTTGAAGACGTTTCACCTCTCATCCGAGAAGCTTCTTCAGTTCTGGGTTGTTCCTTACATGATACAGGTACCCAACCAAAATAAATTTATATGTTGAGGTTGTGGTTCAAAACATTACAGCTTCTGCAGGGCATGCTTCTTCCTTTGTAGAAAATGGGAGTTATTTTTGCAAGTTTGAGCATCACACACTTCAATTTTATGCATTCTCTTTCATAATAATGCATAATCTCTGACTGTGCTGCAAACACTTTTGATTACATTTATACATCAAAAATAAACAAACCACCTATAGCTAACACCTTCTGTGAATGTGCTGCAAAAAAACACACATAATACTAAACTCCTACAATAGCATTACTTGAACCTACTAACACATCTGGCTGCCAGTAACTATTAATAGTCTGCCAGGTAGACTGTTCAGCCAGTTGACATATAAAAACAGAATGTTCCTCTTCTGTGTCTTTAGATTTCACCATCCTTTAAGAGTTTGGTCTTCTGATCTTTTTGAGCTTGTTTATTCTACAAGAAAGTTCGTTTGTATCTGGAATATTTCCAAACTTTCATTTGTAATTGTGAAAAAAGAGGAGTGGGATTGAATTAACACATGATCTCTATGTTTGGTGAAATACTGCATGAGAAACAATTTACAGAGGAATCTTAACTTTGTGTGAGAAGTTTGTCTGAGAGTGCAATACAATGTCAAAGGCTTTAGGCTTAAAGAACATTTAATATGGATGTTTAAGTGATTTTTGAGATCATAATCTTCTTCCCATCTACACTTTACCAAACATTTCCAGTGGTTTGTTCAGTTTCTGCCTGTTTCACATGTTCTTTAAAACCTACTGCAGATTTTTTTTATTGGGTTTATCATTTAAATGACCATTTAAGTTTCATTCTATAAAACTGGCTTATAAGAATGCATGAAACCAGCCACACGGTCCAGTTTGCCATTTCTTAAAGGCCATCAAGTTCTTAACACAGGTTTTACGATTAGATGTCACATTTTTTACACCAGACTTAGTGCTGATACCCTAAAATAGTTCTTGTTTTATTCCTGTGACTCCACTAAAAAAAAACTCTAACCGACCTATCCAGGCCTTTGTAACTCTGAGTATGAAGCCTTTGCTTGCTTATTGTTCTTCTTCTCTGGTACTTTCTGCCTTTATTGTATTGTACTGTATCTTTATTTTGAACATGTTAGTATAACAACAACAACAACAGTCATCTGCAGATCCTTGGTGGTAATCGGCCTTCATTAAGTGCATTTTTGCTGTTATTTTTGCTCTCATTTTTTTGTAGTTTTTACTCTGCTAGTTTGTTGTGGTTCCCTCTGTCCCCCAGGTGTTGATCCACTCTCTCTGTCTAATCACAGTTTTTCATGAGCGTGCCCATTTCTTACCTTAATTCTCCTGACATTATTCTTTTTGACATTTTAAATCAAACTCTTGGAGCAGCTCACGAAGCTGTTCCCTGGAATCTCTTGGGAACTCTTAAGTCTGAGGAATATTCGTAGCATAATGTCTCTCGGTAAGTACCAGCAGGCATGTTTGTATATGCCAGCGTTAAAAATTTTCATGGCAGAAAAAATTTAATCTGAGAGCTTGGTCCACAGACCAAAGACATGCACTACGGGGTCAGTGGTGACTTTAAATGACACAGGTATGAATGTGAATGTGAGCATCTCCCTAGCACTCTGTCTCGGATGCACTGCTCCTCTTATTGTCAGCCAGGATAGGTTTCCATGCTTTTTTCTGCTGCTGGCTGACAGCTGATGTGCACTTAAGTGACAGGTCTGGTGCAGGGTCAGCAGCAGGACAGTCATCTGGGTCTGTAAGACTCCTGAACTCTGAAGTCTCTCTTTGTCTAACATGTCATCCATTTCTTAACTAGAAACCTGTTTCTCTCCTCAGCTATCAGCTGTTGTTTTAATTTAGACAGCTAGATGATGTTAAACAGAAGGAGCCCTGGCTCTTAATGATGGGTTGTAAAACGTGGCAAATTTTATTTGGCCCCCCTGTGGATATATTTATGAGGGATAATTGTAGGTAATCAAAATACAAAAGCACAATGTGCTATTTAATACAAAGCTTGTCCAATTTTAGCTAATTCAGCAACTGTTGAAGGAATCAAAATGTTTTACAAAGTGCTCCAACTGGTGTTTTTGGATTACATGAGTCAGAGTGTAATGAGTTCACACTACTCTTGTTCACCTGCTAAACATGTGGTAACTGTGCACATTAACTTTGTTTATACATTTCTGCACATTCAGAAATCTCAAGTATATCTGTGTTCAGGTAAGTTTTGAGAAATAATGTTAGTTGGCAAACATTAGTGCTTGTAAACTGCAATAATACAGTCTCAGAACACGCTCGGGTTTCAGACGTTTTGAAGAAAAATGCCCCTGAAATTGTGTCTCTTCTTTGTTTTTGATTCTGGCTCCTCCATGATAATCAGTCTCTCTGCCTGCACACAGCACACTTTACCGGAGGTGCAGCTGCCCAGCTTCTGATCGAAACAGTGTGTGAAGGTGAAAATGTCAATTTGTGTGTTGCAGGATAATTACATTTATGGAAAAAAATTTCGGTGCTTGTATGATTCATAACTCGTATTTTATACATAAAAAGACTCGTTGCTAAAGCACAGACCCACTTTTATATGCCAGTAGCTTCTGCATCCTGGTGTTTTCTGCTTTATGATCTGAGTCTATTTTCTTTTCCACAGAGGGGGGAAAGGAGCACCTAGATAGCCATAATTACCCTTTTGCAACCATGAAAGTCAAAAAGTGATTGAAGGTGCAGTCCTTCACCCTTTTTTGGAATTTGCACATCTAGCTAGGGAACATCCAATATCCCTACTAAGGACATTATTTGTAAAATCATAGATGTTTTTGATAATTCTGAGAGATAAAAAGTAGAAAAAGTTGCCAAGTTGCCTTTTGTTGCCAGAAAATCATTGACATGAACTGGGAAATCACTAAAACACTACCAACATCACCAGCTTAAATTTGATTTGATGAACACTGGAAGTCATTGGTTCCACACATTTTTTAAGTGACTTTAAAGGATGCCATATGTTCTTTCTTGGGTCCCACAGTAGTCACAGAGTCCCTTTCAAATGGGCAGCTCCAGTCACAAAGCAGAGCTGTTCTGATTATAGGGCATTCACTGAAATAGTGGATGACATCAGTAACCAACTTTTTTGTGGGGGTTCTGCTGGGATAGCAGTGAGAAAAGCCTGGTCTGAGGCACAATAACAGACTGTGGCATGAAAGCGGTACCAGGGTAAATTGGCCTCAGAGAAGAGGCTGGTGAGAGCAGATATAATTTGAAAGAGAACAGAAGGCAAAAGGGCCGGAGTGCATGAAATGACAGGATAAAAAATGTAAATTACTGTATTACAGAATCCTTTTTCATGGGCATAAAAATAACAAACTGTGATATGGAAGTAAAAGAGAGAAGTTTGGGTTATAGTTGTGGTGAGAGATCTATTGTAGTATATTTCTATACTTTTGACTTTGAAATTATATAGGCTTCCTTCCTTTGGCATGAACTCTTTACCTCAATTCTGTTTATGACTCTTTAGGCTGACTGTCCACTCCTCCTCTTCTTTGTCCTGTCTCCCCTCCACATCTATCTCCATCCTCCCGCTCCACCACAACACTCTCCTGCTCTCTTCACTCTTGCCAAAACCTCAAGCCTGTACTAGAGCTGCAGACAAAGACACAAACATAAAGTGGCAACCTCTGGGTCAAGCCCTCATGATACAGACAGTCGCAGTGGCTGGAGGAAAGAATTTAAGAAAACGGACAAATACAGTTTCATTGCTACCTACCTAAAACAGTTAATTACATATGGTCACTGATCTGGAATTGTTTTTGTAGGCTGTCTGTGAACAAACTCTGTGGTTCTTTGCAAGCTGCCTATTTAATCTCCTCCATGGATTTCCCTCACACTGGTTGAGCTGCATTGACACGTGCTGCAAGCTGTAGACGAAAAGGGGGGAAGGACCTTTCAGTTTGTGACAACAAAAGATTTCTTGATTATACTCACAACAGATCCCTCACACTTGTAGTGTCCAAGGTCTGATTCAGACGTCTTAGCAGAGTCTATGATGCAATCTACCTAAATGGCCAAGGTGATGCAATTCTCTCGCTGATAAGTTCAAAAACTGTGGCAAAAATCTAACCGGAAACGCACATAAAGAATCAATAGTGCTGAAGGGTAAATGGACTGATTCTCATGTAGCACTTTTCTAGTCTCCTGGAGTACTCAAAGCACTCAATACAACATGCTACATTCACTATCTTCTAAGCTTTTAATGCTTCCTAACTAACACTGACACTCCGATGGATGCATCAGAGAAAAACCTGGGGTTAGTATCTTGCCCAAGAATACTTGGCATGCAGACTGGAGGAGCCAGGGATCAAACCACTAGCCTTCCAATTGGTAGGTGACCTGCTCTACCTCCTGTGGTAGTGTGTGTCGTGCTTTGATGTTTGATCTTTCAGTTTTTTGTGTACCTTTTAAAGTTTTATAATTGCCAAAATGGCCAGTTCAAGGTCATACCAAAGCATAAGTAAAGACTTTACCTAAGCCACGCCAAAACCTTTGTTTTATTTACTTATTTGCATATATTTAGTTATTATATTCTTCTTCTGAATGAGCAGAATTCATGGTTCCATCGATTACAGCAAATGGTCCAGATCCAGAAGCACCAAATTTTCAGGTAGTGTGATGGTCTGAGGCCATCACACTCACACTACCACCACCATGTTTGACTGTCGGCATGATGTTGTTTTTATGAAATGCTCTCTTAATTTTATGCCAGATGTCTTGGGACTCAAACATTCTGAAAAATCTACCTTTTGCCTCATCAGTCTACAGAATATGTTCCCAAAAGTCCTGGGGATCAACAAGATGTTCTTTGGAAAATGTGAGACGAGCTTTTGTACTCTTTTTGGTCAGCAGTGTTTTTAATCTTGGCTCTCTCATTAACATTCACACATACTCAAAGCCCGACAGATGCACTGGAGAGGGCAACATTAACATGTAAGCTGCAAATAACAGGCATCCTTAACACGAGCTTAATGTTCAAGTTCCATTCATAATCAGCCTACTAGTTATTAAGCACGTGCAAAGGTTTGAAAAAACTGCATGTGTCAAAAAGTCTAAGCCTATAACAGCTAGCATTTTCTAACCAAAGCCACCCAGCAGCCAAGAAGCTCCGCACAGAGTTCTGTGTCAGCTAGGAGAGAAGACAGGAGCTGTGTCACTGTGTTAATACCTACTTGTGCTCATTTCCCAAGGCGACTTATCTTTCCCAGGGGAAACGGACACTGATCCATTTAGCTGCTTGTTAGGAGCACTGTTTTGTCCTGCCTCTACTTTCTACTGCCAGCTCCAGGGCTCCAAACAGAGCCCACATGGTCATTCATACATAAACACAAGAAAGTTCAATTGAAGCAATTGCACATTGAGATTGATTGCATAAAAAATGAATACAACGTGGACCCCGTATTTCTTGGGAAATAATCTTACGTAATTGCACAGAGAACCCAAAATCTTTTTCTAGCATGATTGGCAGTGAGTGCTTGAAATCCACATCATGGCTCACAGTGCAGGTTTACCATGGTGGTTGCAATCACTAACAGTAATAAACAGGAGTGTGAGGAATAGTTATACTGGTTCTGACTGAGCTCAGTGACATTTAAATAGCAGGTGGTTGGTTTTAGAATTACTTATATCGAGTGTAAAATCATTGTGCTATATAAATGCCAATCTTTTTTGCTGTAGGTTGTCATGAGGCATTCAAGATCATTCATATTTTCTTCTCACTAATACAGTGCAGAGGCTTAAACATTCATATTCAATTATTTTTAGTCCTACTGCCCTAAGTGCTGTAGGATATTATAACAATAATAACATGGAGTTTGAATGTGGCATAAAAGTGGTTCTAGTTCCAACCATCTGCTTCTCTCTATCTGTTTCTAGACAAGACTAAAAGACAGGATTCAGTCAACAACTAGAGCAACCAGACACAGCAGTGAAAAGAGATAAAGATTAGACTAAAGATCATTGTGGCTCAGTTGAGCAGACTGAAAGACTATGCTTCTTCCTGTGGCTGCGGTATGAATAGGATAGAGTTTAGAGGGGGATAAACTTCCAGGATCAACGTCGCTACCAACCCAAATCTGTCCATGAGGCATCCCACACGTGTACCAGTGTTGACGTCATAGGGAGTAGATTGAGAAGTCACTCGTGACTAATTTCCACAAAATAGAGTTAAAGGTCTGTGACAGCTGTTACGTAACCAACCAAAGGGCTGTGAATATGCTAAGGGTGATCCATCACAGTGTTTTAGAGACCAAATATTCCATTTATTTTAATTATTTTTTAATTAATGATGGGTCACATGACTTCCTTAGAGTGGTAGTGTTTAGCACTGTTGCCTCAAACCAAGAAGGTCTTGCTTTGGTTCAAATCTGTTGTCTGGGGCCTTTCTGGTAGAGTTTCGTATGTGGGGGTTCTCTCAGGGTTCTCCTGGTTCCTCCCACTGTCCAAATACACTCTTGTCAGGTGAGCACTGAGAAAGGCTCATGACTTATTCAGGGTGTATCCCATTTTCCACCCCATGACCACTGGGATAAGCTTCACACCTGCACAAACCAGAATTGGATAAATGGTTAAAAAATGGAGGGCTGTCTAATTTATTCAAATACGATTATGAATGGCATTCAGTTCACACTTTTAGTCAGTTTCTTAATGCTGGTTGTGCACAAGTAAAAATATAAAGGATGGGATCCACCTATGTAAAAAAAAAAAATCATTATTGAACATTTTCTTGACTCTTACATTTTAAAAATTAAATTCTAATAATTTTATTTTAATTTTAAGATGTGAAAATTAATGATTCATTTGTTTTTTCCCTCACTATCATACAGCCATGTCATCCAGACCCTATAGAATCACTGTTCTGTCAATCCTGATGTTTTGAAATTTTATATTGTTGCAGATTGCCACACAAACCAACTTAATCATAGTCTTCCTGTGTTGGCAGGCGTGACACACTGCCAGTAGTCACAACCACCGGTATTGCCAGTAAAAGCAAAACTCCCTTTCATGAGTGTATCAAGCTGTTCTGTACTTTAACTAAGCATCAACCACTTTTAGTATAAATACTCAAATTGAAGCTGACACTTTATATTTGCTCCATATTAATCCAGGAAACCAAGACTAGAGTTTTTCCACCATAATATACCCCATGCTCCTGTTGTGTAGTGCCAAAGCCATAAATAAAAGCTTCAGACTGCATGTCTTTTGTGGGCATGTGCTGGTGTATGTAAGCTAGGTGATTTCAGGCTGGTGTGTAAAATATGGCTGAAAGTCTTCTTGGCTTAAAAAATACAGATTTATAGAAATAAATATCTTTAGCTCAGTTTATTTGGTATGTCCTTACTTGCTACATTTTTAGGTTTAGTGATATTCAAAAAGGAGATATATTGTAGCTATCGAGGTATCTTCACAGTCATTTATTAAAATGATCCTCTTCATGCTTAGGCTATTTTCATTAAGCCGACTAATCGAGTAAAACACCAATAACCTGACTCATATTCAGTGAGGGAAAAACATTCCCCAAGCTTTTCTTGACACAGTAACATGAGCGAAATAGTAATCTGTGAGTTTCCTAAGTGTACTGGAGCTGAAAGTGTTCCAGAGTTTGAGTAGTACTCTGCAATTGTTTCTCATAACAAAAGGGAAATATGTCTATCATTGTTTTTAATCCAAGGAATACTCTGAAATTAATATAAGAACACTAGTAATATGAAGATGATTAAAAAAAGACAAGCTGCTAATCACTGTTTTGCATTAATAACGGATCAAATTTGTTACAAAATTACCATATTGGGCAAACAGGGCCGTTTCCAGTGATAAACTCAGAGAGTTATCTCATTAGGAGTATAGTCATGCACCTTTTTATGTGCAGAACAAGCCTGCATGGAAATATCAAAGAAAAGCCTTTGCTAAATGCGTAATGCAGTGACATGGAAAGGACCTGATGAATACATTTATTAAATGTGATGTGCAAAACTTGTGACAATGTCCGTGGAGGCTTCCACTCCACTGGAGAGATGGAAACTAAATGAAAACATCAGGTCTGTGTGGAGCAAAAGGAAACTTTAAGCTTCCTAAGAGAGAAAAATGAAATGACATGTTTTTCCACATTCTTTCAATGATGTCACTTTTTTGTGTTCTCCTACTCTCCAACTATTTAATGGCATCTGACTGGAGAATTCTTGCTGTTCATTTCAGCTCCACCTATATATTAATCACATGTTAAACATGTAACAGCATTCGCATATTTTCTAAAGTCTTCCTACTGTAGTTTTCTTCAACTATAGTAAGAATTTTGACATCTTTAGCTCATTGTCTGGTCTCAACTTGGCTGTTTGTAAAAAGAAAGAAAAACTGCATGCTACCTGTTACTTGGCTTACGCACCAAATGAGCTACTGAAGAAGGTGGAACAATTTAGCGAATAAAGGCTGATGTTTTTCTTTGGCGATAGCAGAGACCAAAACGCAAAAAGAGAGTAAGTATTGAACATAGATTCTTCTGGAGAACAAGAATGACTCCCAGCCTTTCCCTTCACATTGACATTATGAGATGTTAATAGAGTTAGGTCCATAAATATTTGGACAGAGACAATTTTTTTCTAATTTTGGTTCTGTTCATTACCACAATTAATTGTAGCACAGATTTTCAGCTTTAATCCAGTGGGTTGAACATAAAAATGTGAGGAACTAAAGTATTTTTTACACAATCCCTTGATTTCAGGGGCTCAAAAGTAATTGGACAAATTAAATAACTGAAAATAAAATGTTCATTTCTAATGCTTGGTTGAAAACCCTTTGTTGGCAATGAGAGCCTGAAGTTTTGAACTCATGCACATCACCAGATGTTGGGTTTTTCCTTTTTAATGCTCTGCCAGGCCCTTATTTCTTCAGCTTTCAGTTGCTGTGTTTTTTGTGGGCCTTTCTGTCTGAAGTTTAGTCTTCAGGGTTACGGTTAGGGTGAAATGCATGCTCAATTGGGTTAAGATCAGGCCATTCAAAAATATCCTACTTCTTGCCAAAGCCACTCCTGGATTGTTTTGGCTGTATGTTTTTGATCATTGTCCATCAGTATTATGAAATTCAGCCCAATCAATTTGACTGCATTTAGCTGAAATGGGCAGACAGTATGTCTCTGAATACATTTGGCTAATTCTGTCCTGTGTTACATCATCAGTAAACACTAGTGTCCCAGTGTCATTGGCAGACATGCACGCCCAAGCCATCACACTGCCTCCGCCGTGTTTTACAGATGATGTGGTTATGCTTTGACGCCTTCTCCATACTTTATTCTTGCCATCATTCTGGTAGACGTTGAGCTTGGTTTCATCTGTCCAAAGAATGTTTTTGTAGAACTGTGCTGGCTTTTTTAGATTTTATTTTTATTTTACCAAAGTCCAATTTAGCCTTACTATTCTTGAGGCTTATGAGTGGCTTCACTTTGCAGTGAACCCTCTGTATTTACTTTATTGTGGTCATCTTTTTACAGTAGACTTGGAGACCTTGCGTGTGTTGTTCACTTGGTTGGCTCTTCTGACGGGGTTTTTCATCACCGTGGAAATAAACCTGCGATCATTCACCACTGTTGTCATCCATAGACGTCCAGGTCTTTTTGTGTTGCTGAGATTACCGGTGCTTTCTTTCTTTCTCAGAATGTACCAAACTGTAGATTTTGCCACTCCTAATATTATAGCAATTTCTCGGATGGGTTTTTTCGGTTTTCGCAGCTTAAGGAGGACTTCTTTCACCTGCATGGAGAGCTACTTTGACTGCCTGTTCACAACAAAATGTTCCAAATGCAAGCACCACACCAAGGAATTCCACACAAGGAATTGCCAACACCTTCCAAAGAAATACTGAATTGTCCAATTACTTTTGGTCCCCTTGAAAAGATGGTGGCACATGTTAAGGAGCTGAAACTCCTCAACCTCCATCCAACTTGACTAGAGATACCCTCAAATGAAGCTGAGAGTCTATACATTGAATTGAATTGAACTGAATTGAATTGAATTGAATTGAATTGAATTGAATTGAAAGCCTTTATTGTCATTATACATAGTATAACAAGATTAGAAACAGCTCTATAAAAGTGCACACGTGCTTATAGCACTTTATAAAAACTATACAATAATTTAACTATACACTTACTATATATATATAAATGCACAGTACAGTACTGACAGAAACAGACAGGCAGAGAATTGATGATATTTCAGTGCAGATTACTTTTTGTACAAGTTTGAGTTGAGTATGGTGATGGCTTTGGGGAAGAAGCTATCCCTGAGTCTGTTTGTTCTGGCCCTTATGGGGCAGGGGGCAGCCGATGATGGACATTGACATTATGTCAATGTCCATCATATAACTATAATTGGAATATGTTTCAGTAAACAGATAGATAGATAGATAGATAGATAGATAGATAGATAGATAGATAGATAGATAGATAGATAGATAGATAGATAGATAGATAGATAGATAGATAGATAGATAGATAGATAGATGTTGTGTCATTTATGCTAAAGTTTGTGGATTTTTTTTTAAACACATCCCCTGTAACTGGTAACTTTATCATAATGATGAACAACTTGAATTATGCTATTATTACAACTGAACAGCAGAAATCATCCTGGTTACACAAGATAGAAGCCTTCCCCTTATCAAGAGAGAAGGACTTTGTGCAGATTAAAAATATATTTAAAGAACATTCATGAATTTTCCAATATCAACAAAAGTTTCTTAGGAAAATATAATGAAGTGTGCTGAAAGTGTGCTCTCAGGATAACTGCTATGTCTTCTTCTCAAAGACTCATCTGGTGTTTCCAAAGCTTTGAGTCAAATAGAATTCCATTCACCTCTATTATCAGGGTGCATCAGAAATCAATGTGGCCGATACCTTAAAACCTGGCAAAAAAGTGCATACCATTATGAGAAAGTTTGGAAAAATATGTGTTTTTGTGATTTAGGTGAACTGAAACTTTAATGTCTGTCACTCATATCACCCTGCAGTAGTTAGCAGACGGTAGAAAGGGAGCAATAAATACTAACATACGGTGAATATTCTTTCAACGTGACCAGTGCACTCATCATCTGCCAGAGCTGGTTATAAATCATCAATTGAGCTCTACAGCTGTGAGAGGAGACAGATTTAAGAGCCTCTCCAGGTCTGTGGCTCAGCCTTACTTATTTTCCTCTTCATGGACACGGAGCATGAAACTGCCACTGATGCCCCTCTTTCTGGCGCCATGATACAATCAACCCTGTTGTCTTTTTCCCACCTGCAAGTCCTTCAAAGTGAATTTCTATGCACAGATGTATGTGATATAGAGATGAAGCGCGCATATGGAAATAAAACAGCTTTAAGTGGTGAGAGTGGTGCACCCCATTTAGGAAATCAGGCCTGCTATACCCTCCTTATGTAAGTCATATGAGTGGGTTCCTATTTGCCTCAACAAACGCTCCCAAGTTTAGATCACGTCAAAAAAATCAGAGGAATTTTAATGAAAGGGCTGCTGAATGGAGGCAAATGGGGAATTGTGCAAACAACGGAAATGGTGATGCATTAAAGTCAAGTGCATATTTTAGAAGTCACACTGACAACCTGTGCCATGAACTATGAGGTTCTTGTACTTTTTGGTTAACAGCTAAAACAGTGAAGGATCATTTAACATTTAAACAGATCAAGCTATTCACTCATGCTGCCATTAAATGCTGTCCAAGTTCTGGCCTGACGTGCTTGCTATTACATAAGCTTTGTGCTTATTTCAGCAATTATTATTTTCCTCTTCTTTCATCTGTGAAGTCATGGTAGTAGGTGCTAAAAGTATTAAAAACGCAATGTAAAAATGCATTTGGGAAAATGCAAATTCCTAATGTAAACTAAAAACTAACATTTATATTACTTTTGTTAATAAGGCTTTATAGATTTTTTTTGTTTTGCTTTTTGTTATCTTTTACACTAAAACTCTGGGTGGGAAATTTTGAGCACTGAACAAGTGTACAATTTCTTTTTCTATATTTTATATGATGTGTACAAGCTCACAAAAGCATTGCACATTATCTACTAATCAATTTGAGCACTGACCCCCACACCACTAATGACGTTAACAGGGATTATATAGGTAGGGTTAGTGAAGCAATGTAGTTACAGGGATACAAGGCTAATCTGTTCTGTACCATGACCTATTACTAATGCACTATTAATACACATAAGAGCATTTAAGACAGGAGAATTGTAGAAACTTGCAGCAAGATGACCCGCAGGCTAATGGCCAGTTAGACGTGGCCAATTACTGTAAAATTCAGAACTGAAGATGGGTCGTGGAAAGGTCTTCCAGGATGACAGTGACCCAAAACATATCATGCTAAAGAAAAAGCACATTAAGGTCTTGGAGTAGCATAGCCAGTTTCTAGACCTCAGTTGTGTAGAAAATCTGTGGAGGGAGCAGATGTTGACAAGAGTCAGCCAAGAAATCTAAAGAATTTAGCGAGAGTTTCTCCACCAAATGCTAAGTTATTTTTTGCTTGGGGTTTAAATATTTAACACTTCACTCAGTGAGATGGAAATAAATGTATAACTTTGTAGACTTTATATGTACAGACATTGGTGCCTAGCAGCTTTACCTTTTTAAATCCCTAGTTTTTAGAAGAGGAAAAAGGATGTAGTTAGATACATGTTATATGTGAGGGAAAGAATTACAAGCCATCCATTCTGTCATTTTGTACTGACTATGCTGTATTATGGGCTTTTGCTAATCCCTACTCCTGACATTTAAGTTGGAAGCTGCATCCATTTTTCACTGCATTTGTTTTGTCCTACCCTGGCTGCAGAGAACCATTTTGCTCCCACTTACAATGGATTCTGTGTTTCTCAATTTCCAAAAGCATATTTATCATACTTCTTGAAAAGCCAGAGCAATTGCAACCATTAGACTCTGTTTAAGACCTGAGAGCTTACTGTCTTACTGTGAAAGCTATGCAGTGCTCTGTGGTGTTTTAAATAAATCAGTATTTGAAGGAGGCCTGGGTTACATTCCTGGCCCAGCTTTAAAAATGTAGATGGTAAAAAGAAATTGAGCTACATGCACCTTTCTCTTTGTAGCTACTGTTTGCATTTCATTGCAATAACTTTAGCAAAGCTGATTACAAAGATATACTTCTGATGAATAACGCAAACACTAATCACCAGTCTTTGTTATATTATATCTACTGTATATTACTGTATAAGAACTAATAAAAACAGAATAAAATCAGTGTTTATACAGTGAGTCCATCTCCTCCAATCACGTTTGATTCCAGCCTAGGCCTTTTGCTTTACATCAGTGCATGTTTCCCTATCAGATGCAACTCTCACCTAACCTTAGCTAGCTAGCTAGCTAGCTAGCTAGATAGATTAAAAAAAAAAAAAACTTAAAAAACATCACATTTTCATGTATATATCTATATCTTTGGCAAGTGATAACTATAGCGTGTTAATACATGTGAAGGAAAACATTATGTTTAGTGAGATTTTGTGCCTTGGGGTTTAATGTGTTATATCCAAATTACAAGGAAAAACAGATCTTCTAATCCTATATACATTTCAAATTAGTCATTAACTACCTTTAAAAGGAAAACAATGCCGCTACACTTCATGTTCATTATTTACAGAATGGGTCTTTGGTAACAGTGACAGATCATGATCATTTCAATAAGAAGGACTCTCCAGGTAGAGATACTTTTATGTCAATATGTCATCTCGGGACAAAACCTTTCCCATATCCTTCTTTGTGGGTCTCATTCCTTTGTTCAGAGATCCAAAAAGCCCATTTGTTAAAATGTAAAGCTGCCTGGTGGCTGTTGTAACTTATAATATAGCAGGGTAGCTGCTATATTTCACCACCCACTGGTTGTCTGGCCAGACATTCTACAAAATATTCCATCACTCCTAAGTCCTTTCATTTTTCCACTCTTGCCCAGCTTCCCAGGCCTGTAACACTGTAAATGGCAATTGGTAAGGCCTGAATCTTTAGCCTGAAGATTGTGATTCCTGGAGCTTTCGCCTCTGTTTCCGAGCATTCCTCTTTTTGATGGTTGCATTGGCGTTTAAGGGGATGGAAAGTTTCTGCCTAATTTGGGTGCGATGGGGAAAAGTCTGTGGGAAAGCGCAGGCCCATCCACATATCCAGAGCAGACAGTGCACCGCAGGAGGAAAACAAAATAAAAACCTAACATTTTCTTTCAAATCGTTGATCCATAATATGGCTGTGTAAACCTGAATGAGTAACTGTGGCACAGCTCTGTCTTGTTTTCTTAAGGGGCAACATGCCAGTTCAATATAAGGGAAATTTAGAAGATGACTGTTGGGTCTGTGTTTCCACAAGCCCGGCTAGTTTAGAAACGTATTCTCGTCAATGACAAAAACAAAACGAACATCTTTTACTTGCTAGCAAGGGAAGTCCTTGGTCAAGAACCAAGTGTGTGTGTGTGTGTTTGAGTGAGTGTGTGAGAATGTGTGTCTCTCTGTGTGCGTGACTTCTAACTGTTTCTAACATCCTTAGTCATAAAATGGTAATCTCCCCCACACCCAATATATGGTTCAATTCCTGTATTGGTTCACCATGCACAACACAGTGAAGCCATACAAAGGGCAGGAAGCTAACCAAACATCAAACAGAATCTTCACAAGGGATGTGTCTACAATACTAAAATATACTGCTGCTCTCTGGCAGGTAGCTCCATGCCCTCCTGGGTTTTAAACGCACCTTAGAACACACATGCATCAACACTACATATGAGCAGGCGGAGGGAGGTTTGGAGTCTTCACACACCCCCGTTCTCTGTTGCCTATTGGAGCGGGGGGGCTGGGAGGAGGAGCTGGCCGTCCGACTGGGGTCTGGAATGTGGGGCCTCCCTGCTGCTGCAGAGTCGGGGCGGTCTGCTTCTCTCCACCCCAGGGAAAAGGGTAACACTACTTGGGTCTGGGTGCAGTTTCCCCCTCCAGGGGCAAGGGTACCTAGACCTGGGGTATAGAGTACACTTGGGGAGTGTGATTGTGTGTACAGTGTCTATTTATGTCTGTCTCCATGTTGGGTGAGTGCTGAGTAATTGCATATGAGAGCATGAGAGTGGGAATGGATGTTTGTATCTTTGTGTGCCTGTTGGTTTGTGTCTATGTGTCAGATCGGGTATCAGACGCCACCTCTCTAGGGACATCTCAGGCCCTCCATGGTATGGAGACCTATCTCCCCCCACCACTCTCCCTGCCAGTGGCAGACGCCCTCAGACATTGGTGCATTGGTGGTTCTTTGTGTCCGGGGATGGGCATCCAGGTACTCACCGACTCACTCCTGGTGGCTGCTTGTCGGGGCCTGGAGCCTGGGGGTCGCTCGGGCTCCTTCAGGGGTGGGGTGCCCTCGGCCTCTCGGCCTGGGGCTCGGTCACTCTGGCACAGCTGGCTGCCGGCGGAGCTCACGGGCACGTCACTGCAACCCCCCCTGGCTTCTGCTCCGCGGCTGCTGAGCGACCCCTCATCTGGGGCTCTCCTCAGCTCTTCCCAGGATAGTGGCGCGGCTGCCCCTCTGTTGGTCTTCCTTGGTCTCCTTTGCTCTTGGGGCCTCTGGATGTCTGGAGCCTTGATCTCCTCCATGCCTGCTTCATGCCCAGGAGGACGGGGCTGTGGCCCCCCCACACCCTCTAGCAGATCATTACATGAAGGAACCTTTTAAGTACAAGCGCGCTCATGCACACAGGTGTACACACGGGTGCTCACACACACAAACTGCACCCTTTTTGGCTGCTACCTCAAAGCACACTGTGCGCTGTTGATCTTACGTGCTGCACAATAATGATTAATATTTAGTATTTACTGTTATATTCAAATAGATCATCGTCATGATGTTGTTTATTATATTGTTCTCTTTTTCTTTCCTTGTTTTCTCTGTTTTCTTTCTCAACAGGTGATCCAGGTGATTGATATATGTATTTTTTGTCTGTTTGTTTTGTTGGTTTTTGGTTTTTGCCCTTTATCCCCATCCCTCTACCCCGCTCTTTTTCTTTCCCTCTTTCTTTCTCCCTTTTCTTTCCCCCAGTCATGTCTGTCTCTTGTTCAGCAAATAAAAATAAAATAAACAATAAAAGCAAAGGTGACTCAAATAGACCAATACGGCAAGGCTGGGATGGTCCATTTGGTAAAGTAAATCCGTTGGGCATCTTTCTTTGCCTTTAGACAATAATTCTGATGGCAAAAGAACCAAACGGGACAGGCGGAAAAAAAAAAAAAAAGAAGATGACCACAGATGGTCAGATATAACTGCCACTGTGAGCCGTTTTGTCCCCAACGAAAGGCAAAAGACATTTAATAAAGTGTGTGAGGTACCAACAAACACTCCCTCTAAGTTAAGACGTGTTTGGAAAATCACTGATTAAGTGAAAATGCCCCCAAGTGAGGGCATATTAACCATCACCTGTGTACAAGATCTTACTGCCCTCAATGGAAATTATTAACTTGGCTGGCCTCAGGTGATGCTCGCTCATGCGTCTACTCCCATTAGCCAGCACCATCTTCCTGTCATACTAATCACCGGTTTACAAGCTCTAGGCTCAGTTTGAGAGCCAGAGCGAGCTGTTGCTGGGTAACAGCAGTCCTTTTAAAGTATTACAGTATGAATTAGGAATCAGCAGCAAGCCATAGAATAGACAGCTGCGTGGAGGTGATGAAGTGTCAACAGATTTACACAGGAAATAGAGCAAGAGCTTCTGTTCGGATTCTTTTTTCATGTCAGTTTCATGCAGGGGTGATTCTAGGATCAGAGCTTTGGGGGTGCTAAGCACCCAGAGAGCTTGCCCATCTAGGCAAGATAAACTTTACTCATCACGATGAGACTTCTTCCCTGTCTCTGTCAGTCCCTGCATCCCTAAATGTCTCCAGTTTTCCCGAGTTCTCTCTGACTGTCTCCTTGGTGCATTTAAACCCCTGTTCCTCCTCCCTGTCCTCGTCGTCTGTTGTCTTCATCTCCGTTATCAGTCATCATAATTTTACCATCTCTGTGCAAGTCTGCAGATTTCTTTATTAAATCATAAGATTCTTAAATTCATCAAGTCTCTCTGTGCCTGGGTCCTCGTCACAAAGCATGACATCACTGTTTTGTACATTTTAACACAATTTAATCTCCACATTTGTGAAAGAAAAGCAAAACACTTTTTTGAAAAGTCTGTAACAAAACCATCAAATCTGATAAAGGTTATTTAAATGCTGCAAAAGAAGAATGGATTGGAATAAAAACAAATTACTGGGGGAGAATAAAGAATGATGCTCATAGTGAGTAAAAAGTAAACTGAGTGCATTTTTTGGACAGAGATTCACTTTTAATGTGTAAGTATAATATAATACAGATGCATAAATGGTAATGCAGAAAAGATGAATGGATGGTCTCTACATGCACGGTTCCCACCATAAAGCACGGAGGAGGAGGTGTGATGGTGTGGGAGCCAAGTTAATATAGTTCATATATTTTAGTATTTATATTTGTTGTTGTTCAACTTGTTTGTGTAATTAATAATTTAACAAGTAAATGCATGGTTATAATTGAACTAAGATTATTTTATTGCTGTGTTGGCTTGGTCAAGTAAAACAGGGAATATGTTTGCCCTGAAGGTTTGGTTTATCGTTAAAATCCCGGCATCACGGATTTATGCAAATGAGTGCATGCAGTGCAGGAGGGGGGAGAGAGAGAAAAAGGGTTAGTATGGCGTAGGCAAGACGCTGGACCGGGGAGAACAGAGATTTTTTTGTTGAGGAGATGTTAAACCTAATTACTCCTGTAAGAAGATTTGCAAGCTGTGGGATAAATTTTTGTTGTATCTTTTCACATCGGAGTCCCGAGGAAGTTTTTCTTTTTCCTCTTCAAACTAACATACACGAGTGAAGCACAGGAAAACTGGTCTCACTGCTATACACACGGCATCCTGCAGTGACATGTCATCCCATCCGGTTTGCATTTAGTCAGATCATCATTTATTTTTTAACAAGAAAATGACCCTAAACACACCTCCAGGCTATGTAAGGGGTATATGACCAAGAATGTGATAAAGCGCTGCACCAGATGGCCTTCACACTCACCTGACCTAAACCAGTTGAGATGGTTTGGGATGAGATGGACCCCAGAGTGAAGGCAAAAGGGCCAACAGTCAGCATATCAAGTAAAAATCCAGAAAAATCACATTACATAAAACTTACAAACTGATTTGCAGAGAGCGATAAAAAAGCATATTTCTATTCTATTCTATTCCGTATATTCAAGTGTTTTTTATTTTTTTATATTATTTATTCTTTTTTACTACCCTGTTCCTAGACACCAAGATGATTCAGCTCAAGAGATCATAACTTGAATAACAACTGGGTGGTGTGAAAATAGTCATATTTTCATAGAAAGCTGAATTTTTATCACAATTTTAAAATGGCATCAGTCTGCTTCACTTACTTCAGTTGAGATCCTAAATCCTAAATTAACAAATCACACATTGTCAGCCATAGTAGGCCTTTCAGTTCCTTATTTCTATTTTTGAAATTGTGTGCTCCATTAACACTAATGACACGCTGGCACATTTTCCTTGATTTTAAACATCAGTTGTGGTTTGGTTAGCAGCTCCGTAAAAAAAAAAAAAAAGAAGAAGAAGTTTTTTTTCACTGTATCTATGTTTCTTTTAAGGACTGATAACAGTCAACTTAAATCTCCTTGTTAGGTTAAGCACTCAGGGCAGAAACTATTTTCCAACGTAAACACTGCCTCCCAAAAGCCTGGGTGCAAGGCAAAATGATAACCAGCAGTAATGCTAAAATGGTCTAACACTCTTTGCTCTTGCTGGGAATCCAAGTGCCCAGGTCACCGGGTGGAATTTGCAGAAGGCTTGTTTTTAATTAGAAAATAAGGCTATTCAGCTCCTTTGGCAGTCTCAGCCACAATATATAGATTGGCGTATTAATCTGATATTATCACTCTAAAGGCAGCTTATTAAGCTCAAAGAAGAAAAAAAACAATCACCAAAGGCTCTCGTAGAGTTAATAAAAGTTTGAACAAATGCTTATTGTTTCATATTCAGCCAGTCGCAGCTTCGGGATACAAAATGAGGGTAAATATACTTCTAATGCATACTTTAAAAGCCCATCACAGCATGCAGAGCATGCTCACTCAACATTTTAAAATTAAACCTCAGATAAAGTGACTATTAAACATCATTACCTAAAGGCACTGGGCAATTACTGCTTTCACTCGCTCCCTCTTTGCTCCTACACACTGTTGTACTTGTGTCCCCTTGCTCTGTGAACACTTTGAAGAGGCAAGAAAACAGATATAGTGCTGGATCTTCAGCTGTATATCCTCACTGGTTTTCTATAGCCAGGCTACAGACCTCAATTTCGCTCCAAATCCTCTGACCCTCCAGCCCCTGATCCCAGTGGGGAGCTAGAGTACTGCTGGTAGGATTCTGGATTTAACAGCCATGGACATGGAAGGCAAAGAGGTGTTTCAAATAAAAATGTCCCACATGGCCGTAATAAGAACTCCCCCCTGGCGAGTGCTGGGAAATCAGGAGAGCTGTCAGCTTGGCAGGGAGGCCTCAAAAAAGTGCATGTTGACAAAATTCTCTCCTCCACAATAGCTCCTAATGATTCCTCACACTGGAAGCTGTATCTTAGGCTTATATTAACAACAGAGGGGGTGGGCAAGGGGGTATGCAATACAACTTTAGCTTGTGCAATACAAGGGGAAGGGTGATGCTTAAATATTAAGCTATCCACCTACATAAATACCTGGTACTTTCTTCCATGATCAAATGAAATCCTTTGAAATCTAACAGCTAAAAGAGGGTCTAAAGTTATCAAAGCTTCTTCTCCTTTACACTGAAGCAAATTCCCTGCAAAGAGATGGATTTTTAACATCACTTCCTCTCTAAATTTTTGCAGATTGTGTACCTGTTTTTGCATCTATCTCACTATTTTGAATAGTTTGAATCCAACTTTACTTGATAGCACACATTCACACAGGCAGTTTAGAAGTGTGTTCAGTCAATTAAAGTGATGAATACCCTCATTGTGATACGTCTTTCAGTGCACTCAGACATGTGTTATTCTTAGCCTTTCTGTCAGCACCTGTCTGCCTTCCTTTTACGCCAGCCTGCCTTCTGATGCCATACGGAAACACCTTCTTCACTCTGATGTCTGCTGTTATTTCACATGGAGACCAAAACAGAGCCAGGAAGAAATTGCGGCAGAGTCACAAAGATCTCATTGTTCAAGCAGTCTAATTGTCTTTTCAAGTATTTCTATGGTGAATCTCACAGATGGATGGCTTACCTGTTCTTTCCATTGGAGTTGTCTTTTTGGATCTTCTCCAACAGACCGCATCCACAGCAGCTCCTTTCAGTGGGAGGAGAGCATGGAAACAGAAAATACAGGAGGGTCACTTAGTTTGCAGACTCTTCCACAATGCTCCATTTAAAAGCTTTGAATGTTGTCTTCCAACAAAGTCCCACAGCAATTTGTGAAGTAGTCACAGAATTTTATTTTATTTATTGACATTAAAGACATTTAGTATACGAATCCTGATATACTGATACTGTTTAAAAGTACTTCCGTAGTCTGGAATAAACAAATAATGTCCTGTTCACAGTGACCACAAACATTTTTTAGCATTGCTAGAAGCTTAGCAACAAGGATGCAGGTAGGAACTTCAGTCTTTCATTCAGCTGGGATAAAGGAACTGCCATATTTCTGCAACTATTTGATGGAATCTCTCAGTTCTACTGAGGGATTCTACTTTTAGCATATCTCTTATGGGGTGAGTTACATTTTTGACACATAGTAAACCAGCTTCAGCAGTTCAACAACAACTCTCAGGTCAAGTCTTCTGTAAGACACTTTGGCCTTGCAGTTCTTGTGTTAGGAGATTTCAATTAGAGTATGCTTACTAGTTGAAAATTCCAGTAAATATTAATTCTCTGAGGTGTAAGTGATAACTATGAACAATCCTAACCTTAACTGTATATTAGAAAATATAGAGAAAGACTAAATTGATGCTTTTTTGGGGGAAAAAAACCTAAATAGTCATTGATGTATGACAGTTATAATAGTAATTTTCTTTGCCAAGGCTTGGGAAAATTCATGTTTTGATTGCTTAGGGTTGGGGTTGGGGTTGTCACCAATGATGACTGGGTATTCAGAGTGTTAACCTATTCCTAATTCTACCCCTAATCCTAAAGTGGCTGTAGAGGTAGAGTTATGTTGGTTCGGTTTTCAGCCGCATGCTACAGTGCCCAGTTTCAGATATTAGAAGATCCTACTTTTTCAGTCAGGATTTTTCAGTATACTTGGCATTTCACCTAACCCTAAAAATATTGTCAACAATCCAGTGAATCTAAACAGGCTTTGCTAACTTTTTCCACCAGTGTAAAACCATTTTGGGGGGGTTAAAAAGCTACTGCTGATAACTGAACTGATTGTGGCACATTCCATCAATAATACATGATTCACCAAGGTTTACGGCCATGCAGTTGTCTTCAAATTGCACTAAATTAAAGGTTTTATTATGCACCTGATACAGCAGAGATAGTTTCCACCAACTATTATTAATATTATTAAAAACCACCACAGAGACATTTACCTCCCAAGCTGTCACTGTGATGTGAAATAACTACGGTTATATCATCCAGGTCATATGCACATGCACTACTTTTTTGCACTATTGAAATGAATATCTAAGGTTCATCCAGTGTTGCACCATGTTCAGCCTATTTGTGTCTAACATTCATGCCTAGTTGTAGTTTCTTTGTGTGTAGTTTGTATTAGAGATGGCACGATACCACTTTTTTATGTCCGATACCGATATCATAAATTTGGATATCTGCCGATACCGATATGAATCCGATATAGTGTATTTTTTAATCAATAAAACTGTTTTTTTAATATCTTGCTGCATTTTGTATAAGTTCATACTCAAGTTTAAATAAACAACAACACTAAAGCTATTCTGTTATACCTGTATGTAAAAAAATACACTGTAGCGAGGCTACAAATACACACAGCCGCTCTATCACGTGAGCACACTGCTCCAACGTGCTACGGTTATGAGCCGAGTTACGCCATGTCGCAAGTTTTGTGAGGTGCTTTTTTGATATTTAATGGATCAGATTACATTTTTTATTTCTCTCCAATATCCGATCCAGTAATTTATGTCACTATCGGACCGATACCGATACGTACTATCAGATCGGTCCATCTCTAGTTTGTATAGTTTCATTACTTTTTATCTTCTCTCTTTCTGTATATAGATTGCCGATATAAAACATTGTGTGCACAATCTTGGCCAAATAATTGTTAAATAATGATTCTGAGAAATACTCGGTGTCCTTTTTGTTCATCGGTGGAACTCTTTGGATGTCATTTTTCCTCAGTTTCTTTCCTGTTGCTGAATCATGAACACTGACCTTAACTGAGATAAGCAAGGCCTGAAGTTGATCTACATTTTTTGTGACCTCCTGGATGAGTCATTCATGTGCTCTTGAAGGTAATTCTGTGTGTTTTCACACAGGGTTGGATAGCTTTTTTCCCTTAATGAAATCATTATTTGAAAACTGCATTTTGTATTTACTCACTTTTGTATTTACTTACTATTTTGTTTGAATGAATTAAATAAATGAATTAAAGCTTTTAAATGTAACAAATGTGCAAAAAATAAACAAAATGGGAAGGGGGTATACTTTTTCATGGCAGTGTACAGATAGATCTTATATACTGTACTACTATATACAGTATAAGATTTGGCATTAAAATTCAGATTCAAATTCAGTGGCATATACAGAAACATAACTTTTTTCCTGCCACCATAAAATGTTTCCTTTTTGAGCATAGGCATTTAGATGTAAAACACTGAATGGTTATGCTACTCAAACTGGATTTCTCTTGTCTATATTTGTAGCCTGTACTCTATGGAATGTCAGGGAATGTGCCAGTATCAACATGTCTGAATTCCACTAAAAATTCCAGCTAAATAGCTCATTCACAAACAAACTCAATTTGCAAAGGCCTGATGTGAGCTCTCCTCCCTAAGAGCTAATGCAGCAGTGTGCTGGAATCCTGTTTCTTCCCTCGCTAACCTCAGGTGGACTCACACCTTGTTTTGCAACTGTATCTTCTTGGTGGCCACCATTATATTTTCCAGTGTCCTGTGAGCCGCAGTGCCATAAAGCAGATGGATTCATGGTAGTACTCTGACTGACAGAGACAATGAAGAGGTCTTTTTGTCATTACTGTAAGCTATAATGTAGGCGAGCCTTCCCACTAAGAGTACTGTATGATCCAGCTGTGCCTGCGGAGGGTAAAAAGCAGGGCATGTCTTTTTTGTCAGTGCTTTGCATGGACACGGCTGATGACTGACAGCATGTAGCCTTGCGAAGGAGTTAGCCAGAGTTTAGACATGAAAAAATGTTTATTCTTTTGCCAAAAAGAAAATAAAACACGCTTGTATTTTATCAGCATTTACAGACAGCATTTTGTCAGTCACCAGTTCAAAGGCATTTCAACTCAAGAATGCCTGTTTCCATATGCGTTCACTTATATGGATCTCACCTCATTGACAGCATTTCCAAGAAATAAACCCCTAGATGATATGTCAAAATATACTGACATAGCCTCTAGTCGACCCAAAGCATTTTCTGGAGAAGCAGTTGAGTGTCTGAGCTGATCATGCAACAAGATGTTTTCTTAAAGAAAGAATGATTTGGATAAATATGGATCAGATCATCTTTAAAAAACATACAGTCCAAATGAGATGACTTGGCCAGCACTGGTGTGTTTGATGTGAGAAAACAAAAAGTGCCAGCGCTTTGATGCACAATATGTAGCTTGAGTTGTAGGTACCTATTGTACCTAGATGTGCCTAGTGTTGTTGATTTTCTGATTCAAGACATGAAACTATGGAATTAGGGCACGAATTGGTATATATAGCAAAAAATTACAAGTCCAGTCTTTCTTTTCAGTAGAAATATTACTTGGCCTTTATTATTAAAGTTCTCATTTATTCTCTTTTAATGTATAAAAGTTGCCAACTGAGCCTTTTTTTTTCTATTTATATTTATATTGCCTTGGATGACAGGGCTTCCCTGGTGCTCAGGTCTTCAACACCCAGCTGCCGAGCAGAGGAATCCCTGGTATGACTCAGAAGAGCTCGTGTGTTAACTTGCGTTTTGCCAAGCAGCCGTCTATCCCTCAGAGCGCTCTGTCATCTGTGATGCTGCTGATATTGGCATGGGAAAAAACAGAGTGCTGCAAACCAGACTTTCCTCCAGTGTAAATCACTCTAACTGTTTGACTTGTCTGAAGATAACAAACATGCACACATGCGCATGTAGACGTGCACATCTGTGCATGAAAAGCTCTCAGAGAAGCTGGCTGAATTAAGATTTGGGACTGAGACTGGGATATTTCCTGAGGCTCTGATGGAGGAGTGGCTTGGCTTGACACCTTTCCAAAATGACAGAGGGTGTCTGGGGAGATTGAACTAAAATGCCTTATGCATTAGCATTTCTATTCTTTGTTGGATCTCGGTGTCTGTCTTTCCTTCCATCACCACCACCGCTCTGTCTATTTTTCTCTCTCGCTGTGTCTCTTCCAGTTCTGTCTGAACAAGTGCCACACTCCCACACAGTGAATGCTCTGAGCCACACATACTCCGTGACCCCGCCTGGACACAGTGCTATAAAAAGACAGTCAGTTTTCATCCAAACCAATGGAAATCAGTGGCAGCGCCAACCACCTCCCTTACTTAACCCTCTAATGTACTTCCTTCCAAGGATCTAAAATATGTAGCATTCTGTGAGGTCTGAGGACTGTAAAGAGTTGTGAAACTTTGCATATTATTTCATTCAGGTTTATTTGGATTCTGTTTGAATTTTTATTAGCTGAGGTTGTGCAGTTATGCAAAGTTTATGTAATTGGTTTATTTTATTTTCACAAAAACTCAAGCCGCACTTTTCCTTCAACACTGCTCATCTTTTGCTACTTGTCTTTTGTATGTAGGACTTTGATTTTACCCTGAAAGTAGATATATAAAATAAAGTAGAAACAGACCTGTTTTGTTTTCTCTATTATTTCTATAAAAGTGTTTATTTACAAAAAAAGAATCCTCAGTGCTGCTGTATCAACTTTATTTGCCCCTGTCAGGGATCAGTGAAGATAGGTCCCTAACAGGACATAAATAAAATTACTTTTAAAATGACTGTTATAAGAGGTGCTTTAATTATCTAGTTTGGCAACTTTGGAAATGAACTCACAATATGTTGTTGCAGTAATATGCAGTAAAATGTTTAACCAACGAACGTGTTATTTGTTACCGTGGCTGCAAGTCTGCTTGGGTCCAAGTGACGTAGATTTCATTATCAGACGGTGAGCGACAGGCTCTGAGGAGCTTCTTTGTGACCACATGGACTAATCTGCAGAGACTTTGCATTACACATGCACCATTTCAGGTGTATAATTGGAATGACCAACCTGTCTGTGTTACTGTCCACAACAGACTATAATCACTGCTTAAAGACATTAGCTTGGCTCTGATGAGCAAATGTCGCCTTGCAGTAGAGACGTTAATTAATAAGATTCAGCGGTGATGTGTTATTAAGTTACCAATCAGAATCAATGAGAGTCAACCAGTTGTTTTGAGTGTTTGTTTGTTTTTTTCATCTGAGATCAAGAAAGTGGAACGTACCTCAAATGTTTCATACTTCTGTTACTACATAAGCAGCATTTTGTTACTGACCCTCGCAAAACACAACACACAGTGCTAAATGCATTTGATCAAGTCCACTTTTTCTCTTAGTCTTCTCATGGATTTCAAGGAAGAACTGTATACCTACATTTCTAATGTACAGCTGCTTCAACTAAGCCGACTGTATTGCAGACATAACACAAGTGGCTGTGTTTTAGAGCAAATCTTTGAAAACAAATGTAGGATATTAAGCGCCAAAGTAGAAAAAAGACATAACGAGGCACAGTGGGGGAACCAGAAAAGTAAAACAGACTTCATCACCAAATAACTTCTGGAATTCGGCAGCGATATAAGAAATAGTGCAAGAGTTGGCACTTTCTTTAATATTCTTGAAGGCAGGAGGAGATTTGTTGTTGGCCAGTCTTCTTGGACTTGAAAAAAGTGAGGATGTTTCTGCTCTGTAGCTGCCCGATTTTCCCTTTAGGTGGGATGTGCGGTGAGGTTTAGGTTAAAAGACGGCAAGTAATTAAAGTGTGCTAAGAGAAAATAATTGTTACTTTCATGTCACTGTGGGGGGAAAGGACTTGGTCTGTGATGTGGGAAGCCTGCTAGAAGGTCAAGCTTTAAACAGCTAGGAAGATGAATTGCGTGGTGGTGGCAGAGGGCGTGGAGGTCGTTTAATGGAGGTTTGAGTCAAGAGTGTTTATGCTCCCTTTCCTTTCATTTGGGCTGTTGGTTAGCCATAACTAAAGAATAGGTATAGACCAATCTAGCTAGAATAATACAAAGTTGGCCATAATCACACTAATTCTGAAATATTTTCTAAACATCCATGTGAGGCAAGAAAAGGCTCCCATCTCACTTACTGACATATATTTGTATATCTTACAATGTCTTTAAAAACTGTGCAACACTATCAAAACATTACCTACAATGACTTTAAAGATAATCTGTTCCTTCTTAAAACCAAACAAAGGAGAAATGTTTTCCTCTTTGCCGCTGCTGGTTATGGGAACATCTCATCTAACTTTGCAAACTACCACTTCTGAATATAATGACAGTGTTTCTGAACAAACTGCATGCATATTATATCACAGTGGCAAGACTCCATACTGTGAAATTCACTGTTGCTGGGATAGAACGGATGCTGTAGTCCCCTGTCTGTGACCATCAACTGGAAACTGGAAACAAAGTTGATAAGAATATTGAATTAAGTAAAAAAGAAGCTTCACCTAAACAGCAGAAACTCACAAAGAACTGAAGCTAATCTTCCTTCTCTACCACTAGAGAAAGAAGTGGGCTCTTGTCTCTCATAGCATATGTAAATGTGTAAGTAAGTAAGTATGTAAGTCATCCAAGTGACCTTTCTCACATCCTAAAAAGATTTTTTGATATATTTTTCCCCCTTTAGTATGTTCACTGCTGTTTGTTTCCCAAGAAAAACATTTGGACAATTCTAACCAATTCTGTCTTGCTTTGGGGGAAAACGTTTGCCCTTCTGACTCCAGTTAAAGAAAACTTTTTCTCACATTATGGTTTGGCTAAAATACCAAGAAAGAAGAAGAAGATGGTGGAGGCTTCTTTTACTGAGATCACAGAGACACAGCTATTATCTGTTCATTAAAACTCACTGAGAATATTCCGAGAAGTCATTGCAAGAGCTCCATGGGGAGGAAGGGATGGGATTTCACCCTGGGGATGTCCTCTGGCATGTGTAGACACACAGAGAGCTGATTTTCACAAGAGGCTGGAAAAAGGGATGGTATATATATATATATCCCAGATAGCTTTGGCTCCTTGAGAGTTCACCAAAGCTATCTGGGATGGTATAATCTTTTATCGGCGTAAAATGATTCTGATTAACGATGGGCTGGATACTCCCGACTTCTCCACTTGGGCCCTTGATGCCTCCGTTTCTTGAATAGTAAGGAAATCTTCTCTTAACCTTCTGTGGCTTCCTTCCATGGCTAACTTTCACCACTCTGGAAGGGATATCACTGCAAAATTCTCCAAGTCCCACAACTGAAGGAAAATCCCTGATACCTAATAGCAGTTGTACCTCAGAACGTCTCCATTGTGTTTCATAAATAAGTACTCATCCATTTCAGCTTTTCAACATGTTACGATTTATTGTCCCTCCACTGATGACTTTTGGAGTACACTTCATATCCTCTATGACCCATCAGCTGTTATTACACTCACAGTGGCTTGAGTTGTTGAGCGGACACACAGTCACGCACACCTCCGGGGGTTTGAAACTGGACAAATTAGATCTGCAGGGATGGAGGTGTCCACACGTCTCGATGATCGTGGTTCCGCATATGGAGAAAGCATTTAAGCCGCAAAAGGTCATCCTCATCCTACATTCACTGCGGCTAATCAAAATGATAATACACACTTACGAAGGATCATCACAGACATGATTAAGAGCAAAAGTGCGAGCCAATAAACATCTGGATATTTCACTAATACGAAATGCCAAAAAAGTTTACATGAAAAGTTGTTAAAATAGAAATGATGGGACTTCACCTCAAGCAGGAAAGTCGTGGTTTAGCTCGGATTAAGGATGTATTTAGTATTTTGTGTCCATCTCTATATAGTACTCAGTTTTTTCATTGCTATAACTATGAATGAGCCACTTGGGATGTGAGACTGGGTCAGGAAATACCAGTGTGGAAGGCAGTGACTCTCCTTAGAATTCCTTTGGCTGGGAGGCCCTTTCTGACTGGCCAGGCTGGAATCTGTAGGAAAGAGGAAACAGGTCAGCTTATGCACTAGTGATCCCTCTCATCAGACTGCTGCAACTTTTCAAAGACAACCCTTTTCAAAGACAGAGGGAGTGAGAAAGAGAGGGAGAGTGACAGAGAACCAAATGGCATTTTTTTTTCCCAGGGAGGAACTAGGGTTCAGCATTCCTGGCATTGCCACTGGCCTTCAACAATCCATACTCTATCCTGTGTGCTGGGAGAGTGAATGGCCACAGTGTGTGTGAGGCTTGCAGGTCCCAGTTTGCCCTGCAAAAGGAGAACAGCCTGCGTTGCCGGCACACATTCGGAGTCTCGGACACCAGCTCTCCTTCCGTCCCCAGCCGCTAAGCCAAACACTGGGATGTCTGAGACGGTACTGTTGAGCCACCACACATGCCAGACCGCTGCTGAAAATGCACTCCAGAAAATAAACAGACTCAGGCCCCATGAAGACCAAATATTTGATCAATCTGAGAAAGGCAAGAAAGGAAAAAGAGAGAGAGGATTAATGTGCGAAGGGAGAGGAGGGGGATTGGAGAAGGAAGAGGATGGGGATGGCTGAAGATGAAAGGAGCTGCTATTGTACAGATCACACTTTCTGGTGGGGGTATATATATATATATCTATATATCTATAGATAGATAGATAGATAGATAGATAGATAGATAGATAGATAGATAGATAGATAGATAGATAGATAGATAGATAGATAGATAGATAGATAGATAGATAGATAGATAGATAGATAGATAGATAGATAGATAGATATTGTTTGGGCTTTTTTTGTTTTGTTTTTTTAAATTCGTTAGATTTTGCTTTGGTTTGGGTATCGGTGCAGCATCTCAGTTCAAACAGTCTTAAACAACCTGTTTTCAATTGCAAACAGGACTCACAAAACCATTCCTATGCACAGCAACCCAATTCACTTTGCAGCTAATGCTTGGACAGCACACAGTACTTCCTGGTTGTCCTGCTATAGCTGACTGGATAGGTGGTGTCTTGTTTGGTTGAGCTTTTTTGCTGTGCACACAGCCAGAGTTGTGGAACTTTAGGGGACCATATTAGGGACAGATGTTCCCAGTCACACAGTACAGTGTCAAGGATCTTTTTAAAAGAAACTGTTTCAAGTCGAGCTTTGAGAGCAGTGTGAAGAGAGCGAAATGTTCCAAAATAAATGGGAAGTATGAGCAGGTCACATGAGCAAGCTTTTTCCTCGCATGGATGACCCGAACATATGCTGATCTCATTATTTACAACTTTGGCTGTGTTTAAATATGAACATATAAATGAATAACGTGAAAAACAGGAAGAACTTTAAATATTTGAGTGGTGGACGTTACTGTTCCCAGAGTTCATTTGTCAAAGTATGACGAACACTAAGATTCTGTTTCCCATTTACATAGAGTGAAAGTCTGCACTGTTCATCTGTTCAGCCCTAAATGTCTCACGCACATGTGCAGAGCAGAGGAAACACTTTCATGGACTGTCAGTATAAATTTTGTGTTGTCATAGTTCATCTATTCTTAGAGAGTGAAGAAACAGATTATTATATGTATGGAAATATCATGGTTACTACTTCAACTGTAGTTCAACTGATTGCAAAAAAAGGATGTTTACCTTATGATCGCTTGCTGGCTTTTACAGTTTCCTCCCTTTAAATTATTACTTGCAACAATCCAGTAGTTAATTTTGTATTGGTGTCATAATAAAGTAGTTACTCTTCAATATTTGATACTCGTGAAGGTGTGATAGCTTGTTAGTTATTGAACAGTAACTGTATGTTATATCACATTCTGATGGTAATTGTGTAGCTGTCTTTCATGATAACATTCAGTGCTTTGCTGAGCCCAATATCCTCACTATACAGATTTTATGGCTCTGTATTTGCATCCTTTTTGCTGCTTGCACAAATGAAATGAAATAACCTTTATGTGAGGACAATCATCCTTTTCTATCAGGTACAACTAAACAGAGGTAAATTTGAAGTTTACGTAATACAAAAACACAAGGGTTAGGATGTGATTTACCTCTCCTGATCCAAACCCAGCAGAGGTTGGTGGTTGATGGAAACAGAAGCAATCCTGTCATTTTCCACCTCATCAGATCAGATGTCATTCCCTCTGACTTGCAATGAGTCAAACTGAAGTCCATCATCCATCAACCCTCACTGGCTTCTTGTCAGAACAGAGGCCTGGTGCCATTGCTCACTGAGCCATATTTCATAAGGAAACAAAAACACTGCTGGTAAAATATTGCTTCTTTTTATGACTCTTGATACAGAGTGTGTGGGTATCCAGTCGAGAGAAAAATGAGCCCCCAGTGCTAGCAAGCAGGAGGCATGTGCAATATCCCTGAAAAATATATATTCTTATGTTTGATATTTTATGTGAATTGATTCACACGTCTTATACCTCACAAATTCCATCCGGTTTGGATGGTTTCTTTTTGAATTTCAGAGAGAGCATATTTTATATTCAGAAAGCTGCAAAAATAGTTTTTTTCATTATTATTTTGTTTGATCATGAATCAAACCATCATTCCTTTAAAGTTTACCTAATTTTTATCCACACTTCACAGACTCAAGTTGTTTTTCATCCAAAAAAAGCTTCTTTTTTGCCCATCCTGGCTGTTGTCTGCGTATCATTTGGTTGCGGTTGAATTCAAAAGACGACCAGATGTGCTGAGGTTTTCTTTATTTGAAGGTTGGGTGTGCTATGTAGCTCAGGCCTAATGGGAAAGCATGGTATACCTTGTCTGTGTGGACTCATGCTGTTACATAACAGTTACGTAAGCTGTCTGAGGCCAACTGATAAATAAGGCTTATTATACAGTACTAGCCCAGCTTGGTGTGCTGAATAGTTGCAGTGGCTGGAGGCTAATCAATCACTTGGGGGAGAATTTACAGACACTGTTTATTCAAACAGACTGCTGATATAGTCTGAAGTGAAACTGTGTATTACCACTGGCTTCATCTTCAGAGCCAAAGTGAGCACCTGGCAATCAAAACAGGCCACTTTCAACTTAGAAGATCCAAATGCAGGATCAGGGCCAGACTTTCCCAGGTCCCTCCCCTCTGTTTTCTCATGGCCCCACAGTGGTGGAGACTCTTGCAGCGTTAAAAGGAACAGCCCTACCTCCCATCCTCTACACCCCATATTAACAGTCAGAGGCCCCATTCGGTACAGTGGCCATTAATATTTATGAGAGCAGAGCTCCTCACGGGGGCCCAAGAGTGACAAACACTGTGACCTTTGAGAGAGCCAGTGTTTACAGTGGCCATCAGGAAACCGGTCGGATAAGGGAAGAGAACACCCCCGCCCATCTTTCTCCGAACCAAATGAAAGCAGGCTGGTGTTTGGTCCGAGCAGATGTTGGTATCACACTGTTACTTTCACATGAGCGCTCTTGTGAATGCCTGTGAGCTGAAAGCAACCATGTCGTATTAAAAGAAAACCCTGCGCCATTCCGAGACGTGTCATTTCCATTCGGCACATCTTTCCCAAAATTGTGCCGTTCACTCACACGGAGGCTCATTTTGTTTATAGTCTACACCCTGGATGGTCTGGGACTCTCTTAAAAATACAGTTCATTATTTGCAGTCTGGGAGTGACTCAACAGAATTCAGCATTCAGCCCCTTCTGTGTTCCAGCTCTTTTTTTGTCATGAAAACACAGAAAGCGGCGTCTGTTCACCGTCTGTGATGCTGTTGTAAATTATAGCTTACTCACTAATTTGTACAAATAAAGTGGTGAAAGGAGAGCACTCACATGAGGAGAATTGTGTTCTGCTTATTTTGGAAGAATAAATCTGGCTACTGAAGGAATTACAGAATGTGTGACTACAGGAAAATTATGACTTGCTTTGACTCTGGTGATTGATTCATCACTAAACTGGTCTTTATGGGGAGTTTGGCACTATTATTATATTATTTTATCTTTACTACTGTGTGGTTTCATAGGAGTAAAAGTAATGGTAAAGTCACCTTTACTTCATTTTCATTTGGTTTGGAGGAAGATGTGAGGGGGTGTCCTTTTCCTTTACAGGACTGGTTTATAGTGTAAGAAGAAGACAACATGGAAATGCTTCTACAAAACAGAATGATTTAAGATGCTCCTAATAATAAATAAAAGGAAGCTCTGTATTATGCATATAACTGCATCTGCTCAGCTCTTATCTCGACACTGGTTCATCTGATCTGCTTCAGCTTTGGCAGATGTCTTACTGGGGTCTCGAGGAAATGCGTCGTAAAGTTTCAAGTTACCTGGATGGCTTGTGGTCGGATTTAGGGCATCTGCTTCTGTTTTACTGACATCATATGGGAGTATAGATAGATCGTTAATATCAGAAAAGGACATTTTAAATAGGAAATGTGAAAAAAATCAGACTTAAAAATGTTTAATTTGGAAGGCCTGAAGATAACTGAAAAGGAGTATACTCTTTTCTGGAAGTTAGAAGGTGTAGGGTGAAAATTTAAATTTTGCCATAAAGGAAATAAATACTTGTCTTGATTAACTGAGGTGCACTTAGCATTTTTTCTTAACTTCTAGAACCACAGATTACAAACATTGTAAGGATAATTACTACTGCAGAAGGCCAGAGCACATTTTTGGTCCCATGGTGTAGAATGCACCCTTTATACATAAACCTTTGTCTACATAAAAGAAGCCTAGTTACATAACAAAGGAGTGGTTTCATAAAAGGTATCTGTGTTAAGTCGCTCAAGCAAAGGCCAGACTTAAACCCAACATATGATCTGTGTAGGGACCAAACAGCCCGAATGAATGGGATAAACGACCCAAATCCAGGTTTCCAAAGTCTGTAGAAAGTTTGCCAGCACTAAAAGCTGTTACCTGCTGTCAGAGGGGCTTGAATTTTAGCTACATGCTAAAAAAAAAAGCTTAGTTTTAGATACTAGGCTCACCATCATGTTCATTGGGCATTTCACATATGGGGAAATTCCAAAAACAGATGAAAAGCTTTTCTAACCCTTGTCTTAAATAGGTCTCTGGCAACATTGTCCATGTTAAGAAGATAAATTAAGAGTGCTGTACAGGGGATTTAACTATTAATAAATCTAGTGAAACTTTTAAAAGTGTACTTTTTGCCTTTATGGGTCACCTAGACTTGATTATTTAAAAAATTGATGTTTTCTCTATTAAAAATTAAATAAGTAAAAGAGAAGTGCTATACTTTCTATCATCGTTAAAAAACCGTCCAAAAAGGGAGTGAAAACATATGTACAACAGATTTTTTTTAATTGCTGGATTTTTATATTGTCACTTAAATGTCAAACAGTTACACTCTCTTGGACAGAAATTTCCCAATAAATGTGTTTTTAACTCAATCGGTGGTACGAAAAGTGCACCAAGAACCCAAGTTGGATGCATAGTTTTTACAGCCCACTATATGAAATTGGCAACTCGTTTGCATTTCAGGACAACAAATAAACATCACCATGGTGAAGCCGCTCTGAATATCCACAGATGCTACAAATAGAAATCTTGTGAGCTCCTGGGAATTGCTTGCTAACGACATGATGATGGATGGAGCAATGCCACCCAGTCCAGTAAACCACTTTACGAGAAAAATTTCAGCACCACTTCCTTCATTCTTCAGCTGTAAAAGACTGAAATTAGTATGAGTCCAGTTCAATCATTCCAGAGTTAAAGAATTTAATTTTTTTATTATGCTGCAGTTGTGGGTGATTGTACTTTTTTGGAATTTAATTTGCAATGCAACCATTGAAACGGGGAAAGCACTTTGGATTCGTCGACTTCCTCTCTAGTTTTCCCTAAACCCCACCTCCCAAGATAAATATTCCTTTAACTTCCTCCTTCAAGTTCACTGCATTCATTCTTTTAGAGGGTTCAGCCACCCGTGTATCGTCTCAACTGAGGACAAATTTGTTTTTCTTCTACAATCCCCTCTGACAGCCAGTATGTCGAGATAGGGAGCTGAGATTTGATAACAGTGACGTCTCGTACAGTGGAGACCACTCTTGGTATTATGCTTGTCTTGACCCTTCCCATCCACCCACAGGTGGTGTCTATCACCGCTAAAGAAGACATTTCCGCAATCTATTCGGCAAACCTTCTGAGCAACATTCACATTGCAGTTGTCAGATAGAGATTACTGTCTGCAGAAGACTGACACATGAGGGGAGGAGAAAATGATAACAAGACCTTTTAAGTTCCAATGTCTGTGGTGAGAGTTCATCCCAGGAGGCCCACCCACGTAGACCGGAGAAAACAGAGCTGAGAAGGCCAAGCTGCTTAGAGCTGGTGGGCGCTGTGGAACACTATGAACCACAGTGCTTTCCACAGTGTCATATTTATCTGTGGTCTTTGTCCAGGAAAAACACAGCTGTGGTTACACTGCCTTAAATCTCAGGTGCATGATTTTTCTGCTCCTCTTGAAGAAAGTTGCTGGCCGTTGATTCTGAATAAATTAACTTAAAGACTCCACCATGGTTTGCTTTAATGTTTTATAACTACGATTTTTAAAGCTATCTAAAAAAAAATCCACACGAAATTAATCATTTGTAGAATTTTATTTGAAAATAAAAGGAGCATATTTTAACTGTGTGTACCAACAAATACCAAGCAGTGGGTCTTGGCACAAAGATTGAAGTCTCTGAAGGCTACCTGCTAATTTGCTTGATGGTCAGTAGGGGCAATCGTAGCTCAAGGAGTTGGCAGTTCGTCTTGTACCCGGAAGGTTGCCGGTTCGAGCCCCGGCTCGGACAGTCAGTCTCGGTCGCTGTGTCCTTGGGCCCGACACTTCACTTGCCGCCTACTGGTGTTGGCCAGAGGGGCCGATGGCGCGATATGGCAGCTGTGGCTACAACTGTAGCTTGCCTCCACCAGTGTGTGAATGTGAGAGTGAATGAATAGTGGAATTGGAAAGCGCTATATAAATGGAATCCATTACTGTTATTATTATAGGTGAAGCAGTGAAAACTTTTAACATCCTGCTGTTGTTTGCACAAAACTAAAGACAGAACACTTCAACTTTGTTTCCCTGCCACTTAGGCTCTCCAGTCAGAGGCTGCATATTTGATAAGATTGATATTTATGTAACATTTATTCTCAGTGCAAATCCTAACAACATGTAAGTCCCATAACTTATGTTTGAACTTACTTACAGCATTAACGCAGTCATGCAGTGCTAGGGAGCTGTCTGTGATCATCTGGGAACCAAATTCCATGAGGAAAAAATGTCTAATTCCTGACTGGTTGCAAGTGGTTGCTGGCGGTCGTTGTGAAACCGTTTGTTAAAATGTCAGTGACCCCCTAGTAACCACCTATCACTAGGAAAAAGTGTGTATCCCCCAACTGATTGATGAGTGGTTACTAGGGTTTTTAATTATCAAATAAGACACACTCTGGCATGCCAGAAGCACAATGCACAACCAGCTGGGCATAGTGTAAATATGTGCTGTATATTCATGTTCTTATAATAAAAGTGCAGTAAAATGTTCTTATTCAGTTTAATCAATACATCATCTAAAACAATAAAGAAAAATACAGTAAATGATGACAGAAATCACATGGGCATTTCCTTTAAAAAATTAGCAAAAAATAAAAAATATTCAAATAAATTACTGTAAATACAGTTATATCAGTTATCCAGTTTATTATTATTAGTTTATTATGCTATGGAGACCAAACGGCAAATCACAATCACATATCACGTGTGCGAAACTGGCCGTGACTGAACACGAAGCACTTGTCTGATACGACTGCAGTCAAATCAGCTTTGGTATTTTTAAGCGTGCCCTTTTTTTGGTCAGTGGCGTTGCAGGTAACGGTCAAGATACTGGATAATTAAGGCAGAATAAAGGACACAAATAATTTATTATTATTATTTGGGATGTCCCAGCTAAAACGGGACAGTTGGCAACCCGAGTGGTTACCAGAGGTTGCTGGCAGTCATCAAGTTAGCTGCAGAGAGGTACGTACTAAAAACCTCGTGCTGCTTTGGTCACTACGTAACAATCTCTAACAGTGTTTTGTTCGGACAACATCGTGTTATCCGCAAATACGTACAAGGCTAAAAAGCACCGGACTCCATTGCTAACATTAGCATGCTAAATTATATGCAATACTGCTAGCATATTCATGTTCACATTGTAGGTAAACCTGTCTAGAACTTCTTTATACCTTTAAATATTTTCTGATTAATACAATGCTACAATGATGGTTTTCATCAGGACACCAACTACTAGTTTGCAACCTACTGGCAAAGTTTAAGAATCATTAGGACTAGTTGTTATTACAGAAAGCTTGTGACTGGTGCCTGCACCTTCACCAATACAGATACAGATTTGGGGGCAGGGATAGTTCAGTAGGTAGAGTGGTCCCCCCCATGATCGGAAGGGCAGGGGTTCAAATCCACTGAATGGTACCCCTGAGCAAGGTACTGTCCCTACACCCTGCACCCCGGTGCGCCTGCTTAGTGGCTGCCCACTGCTTCACTGAGGGAATCTGTTAAATGCAGAGAGAGTAATTTCCCCATGGGGACCAATAAAATATACATTATTATTATACCCCTTACCTAAATTTACAAAATTTCACGTCTGGGCCAAAGTTTTGGTATAATCAGGTAAAAACTATCTTTGAGATTCTAAAATGATGGCTAATCAGAAGTCTCTTTGTCACTAAGTAGATCAAAGGCAACCAAAGAATCAAGCAAAACAGCATTAAATTTCATAAGTTTGAAGTCAACAGCCTACAGCCAAATTCAGATCATCAAACTCTATAGCGCTGATGCATGTGTTTATATATGAATTTATGTATGAAATTTCAGAGCAATCCATCTGCAGTAGACTGACTGGCCTCCATTTTCATAAACAGAGTCATGCTCACAGGGCTACAAGTTCAGCCTTAATCTTGAGCAAATTAAACTTTGACAACTTGCTGTAGTTTGTTTATTATCATTTACACACTTACTCCCAGCTCTCTAAAAGTCTCTTGAGGTCTGGCCACCAGACGCAGAAATCGTTGGGCTGTTAAAGGTAAGGCAAGCTCCGTCTCGGTTGCCGTGTTCACGCATGCTTATCCCATGGAGCTCCCTGTGGGAGTCCTACTGCATGTTTCCTTGACTGTTTGTGTAGCAGTTTGGAGAAAATTCTGACAGCTAATCCACTGAGGATTAGCTGTCCTCACTGGCTGTTTCCCTAGCTGCATTTATACCTCGCCTCTTTAATCACTCTGACAGATGCATTTCTTCCAATTGAACTTATAACCAAGGACTTCACTTATTTGTTCCAGCACTTCCTTAATGACCAAGTACTATGTCTTGTTTACCCACAAATATTTAGCAGGTGTGTCAAGCTATTTGCCATTTCATGCTCAAGTAAATACCAAGAAGTCGTCCCCAGTTATGCAAAAGTAATTACAAAATATCATAGGAGAGAAATATTGGTGAGGAGAAATAAATAAAAAGCATGCTCATCATCAGTATATCATGTATATATCGAGTATATCATGACATTATTGAAAAGGCGGCACTTCCATTTTACCACCTGGCTCTCAGCAGCACCTATTAGAGCTCAACTCATCCAAGGTAACAGAGATCTCCATTTTTGAGACTATAGGGCAAAGGGAAACCTTTGTCAGATTCACAGCTGGCGGGACGTGACTAAAGCACAGGTGCAACTCTGCTCAGGGAGGCAAAAAAAGGGAGGCACAGAGCTTGAACAAATAAGTGTTTTTGTGTAGCTGATGGAACACAGACAACACACAAGCTGTTTTGTGTGTGATTGAGAAAGATAGCGAAACATACACAGAGGGGAGATCTACAGCAACTGAAACTGAGAAAGTGCGATACACCGACCGGAGATAAAGTATGCATTTATTCTGCATGTCTCTAGACAAATTTGAGTCAACATCTTATCATCCACATCTTACTTCTCTTCCAAGAATGTGAAAAGAAAGACCAAAGTATCACCATCGTTAAACTTTTGATATTTTTTTTTTAATGACACAAGTACCCTGACCCTAGATATAGAAATTTACAGTAACCTGAATGAAAAAGATTCAAAAACAGTTCATACATAACAACTATTACAAAGGTCATATTCAGGCACTTGAAACCATATACAGTCCTTGTTTGTCATGCTACACAAAGAATGTCTTTGGTCCTTTTCCCTCCCAGTCAGGTCAGCTGAAACCACAGTCAGAACAAAAAAATGACAAAAAAAGTTTGGTTTCGTAACCAGTATTTACATTTCATTAAGACCCGAGCCTACATCAGACACAAACTGAAAAAGTTCATATATAAAGCCTTCATATTTTTCCATATACATCCACATTGGTTATGAAATACCAGAACAAAAAGGTATAATTATAATGGCTCATATTAGATTTCTTTTTTTTTTACAGCAGTGTTAATTGATATAACTTAGTGGAATATTTTTGATACAAGAGTTGGCAAAACAACAAAGTTGGGGGTCAAAATAACATTGTTACAGGGATACCAAGCACATGACACCCTAAAATCCCAATGCATCAGCATCCATCATGTTCTAGCTTCAAGAGCTCCATCGCTGTTATAACTATATATTACTGAAACTTGTTTTATGTCTTCAGCTGTCGCATTTCTAACACAATTCAGTCGATTTGCTAACATTTTCCACTTGCAGCAGGTTTAGATGCTTGAGCATATGTAAATTTGTGCAACTGGCTTTCTTATCACTTGTTTAAAAAAATTGTTTAATAAAATGATATTAGTGAGAATCATTCAACACAACAGGAAAAATATGTAAACAGAACAATAAGGTAGTGAATTGGGCTGTACTGTAAATATGCAGATGATCATGATTCTTTTATGCGCTGGGTCAATAACAAATTAAACTTTGTGTAGTTGCTAATAGCTGTGTGACCTATTAACTGAATGTTTAGGGCACAAAAGTTTTTTAGATGAAAATGCCCTGAGCAATAAGTTGGCAGTTAGATTCCTTCCTGTCTGGCCAAACCTTAGTACATGTCATTTGCCTCCCTCCTTTTCTTTACGATCTTCACTTTCCCTACCAAATTATCCTTTAAAAATTCAAAACAGGCACACATTGAAAATATAATTTCCTGTTTTGAAACGCAAGTTCATCTAACAAAACAAAGACCTACTCCGTGAAGGCAGCAGAGCCAGAAACTTAAGATGTACAGCTCACAGACCCAGTAAATAGCTTCACACTGAGAAGAATGGATTGTCTTCTACAGCCATGGCTGTTCGACACAACACTGACCCCTTACAGTGAACATTTCGGTTAATGAATGTTCTGCTTACATCAAAGTAAAGGTTCAAAAAAGAAAAGGAAACATAAACTTTCCACACAGTGATAAAAGACACTGCTCAGCTGCAAGGCAGCCATGTTTGATAAGAGTTACTGCACGTAGCCATGGGTGACTGAACTTGCGCCACGTAGTAATTGCTGAAGTTGACGTCTCTGACATAGGGAGCAGGCTGGTAGTAGCAGGTGATGTTGGACAGAGCGGGGATGGCATTCTGTTCGGCCATTACACGCAACGCCAGGGCAGAAATAAGAGCCAGCGTTTGCCGGCGCTCGTGTCCCATCAGACACACAGTGCTTTCATCCACCACTTGTCTCAGAGTCACCAGATACTCATAGCGCTTGTCCTCCATGCCCGCAAAGTGGTTCTGCAGATATCCCTCCAGCTTTCTCTGCTGCTCGCTTATGTCGGGGAAGTCGATGAAGAAGCGCGAGCACATGTAGCGCTGCATCTGTTTCATCTGAGTTGCAGAAGATGGATGGAAACCGCGCACCAGCAGGTGGCAGTACTTGAGCAGGCCGCCGCCCCGGATCTCTTCTGGACTGCGGGTGGCGATGGTCTTGGAGCGGAGGTGATCCAGAGCTTCCTCAAAGTCTCCATACATACTCTCTCCCTGGACTGTAGGGTGGAAGGTCTCGGACATGGCTGTTTCCGAGCAGCGGTCGAACAGCAGCAATGAGTCCAGAGTAATCTGGAAGGAGTCGACGCTGAACTCGAACTGCCTTCTCAGCGTGTCCACAAACTTCAGTTCCACGTTTTTGCCAGTGTTGTTGGAAAGTGAGATGAGGCTCCAGCGATCTGTCTCGTTGCAAACTTTCACCAGCTTCTGAACATACGCCTCCTTTAGGGCAAGGGCTGTGATTCGGTCTCTGCATACCCCTTCGGGCAAGAAGTCCACCAGGCAGTCCAGCACCACATCCTTCACCAGCCGGAAGGTTTTGTCATCAGTCAAACTCAAGCCAAAGATCAGGTCCAGGTCTTTGTAGCCAAGGCCGTTGTCCTCATGAAGTACGTGGCTGGCTGCTGAACCATTCAGCTTAACATCACGTACCATCACGCCATGCTCCTCCAGTCGAGCCCTGACCACCTGAAAGTAAAGACACAGAGAAAAGACACAAAATGAGAGACTAAACACTTTATTAGGTTTATTGTGAAAGTAGAATGCACAATAAAGCATAAATTTGTAATTGAGTTTGATTAAGTTTAAGTATATATTTTTTTAATCTTTCCTTGCATAAAGTAGTTGCTATGTTTTATTATTGTTTAGGGCTTACATGAAGAACACATCTCTGGAGTGAACTAAACGCTGCAGCTTTTTTAAAGAGCAACTGGCACTTAAGTGACTACTTATTGGTGTAGTCTCTCACTCAAAGAGATGACCTCCATTTACATTATAAAGTGACAGACCAGCGACAGCATAAGCAAGAGCACCCACAAACCTCCCTCTGGCAACAGAGCTCTCTATAAGTAGACGGGCCAAAGCCAGATTGCCAGGTGACTGCGAATGCTTTTCCCCCACTTCACCATAAATTCCACTTAACAAGTGAAAGATCCCAGATTCAGTCCCAGGACGAGATACCAGTCCCCTGAGGGGCTGTGTTAGAAAGTTTATCTGGTATAAAAATCTGCCAAATCAAATACGTGGAGTTACTCACTGTGGTGACCTCTAGTGAATAAAGCGGGATTTATGGTTCAGCAGGGGTAACACATTTATAGTCCTCAAGCAGTCTGAGGACGGTCCGTCTACCCATAGAGAGCTTTTTTGGTGATGGAGGCAGTGTACAAAATATATGCCACAACCAGTGTGTGGGCTACTCTTGCTTAGGGTGTTGTTAGTCTATCAGCCAGCTGCAGACGCAAGCAGAGTTACAATATACAAGTAACAAGAATTGAAACCGAGTAAAACCAAAGTTTTTTTTCATGGTTTTCCCATTCCTGGTGAACTCCGCTGTGACCCCTAACCCTATTCCAACCCACCTGTCAACTAACGTATCTTCAACAGGCACATAGGTCATGCACATCCAGCGACGCACTGTTAGGATTTTGGAGAACAAAATAGGAGCACATCTAAAAACCCTTCTCCGCTCACTGTGCAACTAGAACCATGTATGCGGACAGACATTTGTGGCACCATAAATTACGCTTCAGGGAGCAGCTGACTGTAGCTTTTTTTTTTATCTCAAAAAGCTGCTCCACAGAGATAAGATGTGGAAAAGATGCAGCATGTCTGTGCTTGACGGGTGTAAGTGACTCATAAAAGGAACTGTTGAGCTTTGAACTTTTAAACTTATGAATGTGGACCAAATTGAGAAAGGCGTTTATAAGGTTATTGGAACACACTGTACAGATGTACTGCTGTGGTTCTTGGGAAAATTACAGAACTACAGACAGTTAAGATCTTTGTGCTTCCTGTCTGTTACATCACTCAAATCACACTCAGGGGGTTGGGGGGGGAGAGCAACTAACAAAGCCAAGTCTGAAGAAATCCAAAGCACAGCTGTTCACAATTCATTAAAACGCTCTCACTATGTTATGGGAATCTGATGTTACTGTTCAACGGTGTGATGTCTCTTCACTGAATGCATAGAGACAAGCAATGCCTATCCAGTCAGGTAATCCTATATACTAAAAGAGAGTTTAACCATAATGCTGCGTTTAACCTGCAAAAAATACAGGGCACACATACTGAATGCTAAAATATTACTCTAAGCCTTAAGCTGAACTCTAACCTTGGACAAGAATATTAGAATATATCAGAATATTTAATTTTTGGTTTTATTAAACTTTTCTCCCATATTTGGTCATTCGGGGAACAAATTTTAAAAAATGGATGCTTGATTTTTACACCAGATGACTTTCTAACCCAACACTGGAGGATTTGTGTCTCCTCCCAGAATCAAACCAGGAATCTTTTGCTTATTACTTAAATGTGTAAACTACTATACTATGGAGCCACTAAATATGTAATGATTATACCAAGGCAATCTAACATACAGTATCATGCACTGTGCTTAATACTAGAGATGGACCGATCCGATATTACGTATCGGTATCGGTCCGATACTGACCTAAATTACTGGATCGGATATCGGAGAGAAATAAAAAATGTAATCCGATCCATTAAATATCAAAAAAGCACCTCACAAAACTTGCGACACGGCGTAACTCGGCTCATAACCGTAGCATGTCAGAGCAGTGTGCTCACGTGATAGAGGCTGTGTGTATTTGTAGCCTGCTAGCAAACATTTCATCTCCGAGGAAGTTATGTCAGAGAGAAGTAAAGCAAGTGTGTAAGTTCATCTCTGAATGTTTGTAAAGCATTCCCGCGTTAAGCTTAACAACCGATATATAGAGCAACTGCCTCTTCTCTCTCTCTCCTGCTGCTACTTCAATCGTGAAACTGCTTAATGATCAGCTGATCGGCTTTTCTGTCGCGAGTCCGTCTCTCTTCTTAGTTTTTGGCCCACTTTTCACCAGAAAGAGGAAACCAGCGGCTGAACAACAGCAGCACGTTTAACCTTGATAAGCTGTTGTTAGAATTTATTTAATATTACTTTCTACACCAGGATCTTTTTCTATGCAGCTGACGGCTGGTAACTGTGCAGGGGCGGATCTAGCAAAGTTTAGCCAGGGGGGCCGACAGGCCATTAACAGGGAAAAGGGGGGCACAAAGATATACTTTTCTTTCTTATTCTCATTTAAAATATCTAGCTTTTAATTATTTAATAATTATCTGAATCTTACACCCAAAGTTTTAATCTGATGTAAAATGTATAGAAGTCCATTACTGTATATAGTAACTGTTAAGTCTAATATACCCTATTAAGCTGTAGTACTTTTTCCTTTGGGAAAGTACCATCTGTGAATTCTGCAATTCTGTTGAAGAAAGATGTTGAATCTATTTAATTATTCCTGAAAAATAATTTATTTCTGTGAATTTTTTTCACCCTGCATCAAATTAAAGTTGATTACACTGATTAAGCATCATGAGGAAGAGGCTGGTTCCCTATTTTCTTTTGCTGGGAGTTTGCAACCCTATTAGTTAGGTTGCTTAATATTTCTGCTAAGTACTCTTTAAAATACCAGAATAGGGAGGATGGAGTAGGTTTAACTTTATTAGATTGATCAGTGTTGCTGATCTATGAAATATTTTGGGTGCAGTGTTTTGTTTTTTTTTTGTTTTTTGTTTTTTTACATACAGGTATAACAGAATAGCTTTAGTGTTGTTGTTGTTTTTTAACTTGAGTATGAACTTATACAAAAAGCAGCAAGATATTAAAAAAACAGTTTTATTGATTAAAAAACACACTATATCGGATTCATATCGGTATCGGCAGATATCCAAATTTATGATATCGGTATCGGTATCGGACATAAAAAAGTGGTATCGTGCCATCTCTACTTAATACACAGACAATGAAATGCTACATGTCCTGACAACTGAATGGTAGTTTCTTAAAACCTTTTAAACTACAGATTCTGAAAAAAAAGCAACATATTTCTAATAATTCAATCAGTTTGACCACAAATCCAGTATACGTTCTAGTTTTCTGTTACCTAAACCTAAACGAAACAACAAGCAAACACTTCAAGAGCAGCCAAATATATATAGTATATTGTGCTATTAAATGAACTAAAGAAACCCCATTACTCCAAAATCTAATGAGAAAAGGTAAGATATTTTTGCAGAGAGAAATTATGCAGGATTTCACTCCAATGGACAAGACTGCAGAGATTTTTTTAACCTATCCAAGGGAAACCCACAGAAAGTATTTTCACTGACCTCACACTTAAACAGGTGGTTTGAGTTAACAGCACACTATAATGTGTTTGTTTGGGAGTCCCAAAAGTAGTGTATGGGGAAGTACAGCTGTGCTAGCCCCACAGAATGCATCCTTTACCACTCATAAAACAGGATGGTACATTTCCCAAATGACTCACCAGCACCTGATGAGAGCCTAACACTTACAGTGATGTTAGAGTAAAAACACATTACAAAAAGAATTGCAAACACACCAGACTGTCTGGTGTTGACAACGCCTTGGCGACAGTCTTTCCACTTTCCTTCTGGCATCTTAATAGTTTCCTTGACTATTTCATTTAAGCTGTGGACAAAGTGTGTTTTTATTATAGCTGTTTGAAATGACCCAGCCAGTTGCCAGCACATAGTCCCCTGGACGCCAATGAGAGCTCTGGGCAGTGAGACAGATTATCCCTGTGCCAAGTAAATGGCGACATCAAATGAGGAGTTATGAGTCCCTGACCTTCAAATCCACTCCAAGACTAACCCAGCCAGTCAGTAGTACAGTAGCTTGGCAGACAGCGGGGGATGCTGATGATGGTTTTACTTCTGACTTGAAATGCTTCCTCAAATTTCTTATGCACGGGTGCTCATTTCACCTGTGCTCTTAGACAAGAATGGGTTGTGTGCTGAAACATGATGCTCTTGTGATAAAAGTTTTCAAAGAAGGATTCAGTTTCAAGGATTCACTTAAGTTTTAATGTGTCAGTCCACTCAAACTTTATTTGCTAGGAATATATCCAAGGGACCAATTTGGGGGGACTTTTGCTGTATTAGATGTCTGTGCCAGCCATGTAAGATTAAACTGGTGAGAACCACTCTAGTGTGTGTGGATTTATTAGTAAAAAACAGTCTTACTAACCCCACAACCATCTCACTTATCTCATATAAAATCACAAATTAAAAGACTCGGATACAGCACTGGAACAGAATCGTAATAGTTTAGGTGTAAGCATGTAAACTGTTCAGTATGAAAACTTGAGGTGGAAAAACTAGTAATTAAAACGTATACACACTCTTTAATTTTTTAAATTTCATTATGTTTAACACTTAGTTTGTTTGTTTTTTGCCAACTGTATTTTATAACAAGCTATCCTTGCCTATGGCATTGTAATTATTTTTGCTGCTTTAAATATAGTTATACTTAAAAGTAGTCTGTGTATTTGTATTTTAACTCTAAAATCAAGCAAACCAAAACAATAATACCAAGAAACTTTGGTCTTTGAACTCCTGAGTGTTTTTTTTTAGATAACGTGATAACTTGATCCAACCTCGATCCAACCTAGCTACCAAGTCTGAGCAGCATACACCTGAGTTCGCTTTCTGGGATGTAGTATAGTACAGCCGATGTGTAGAGCACACTAGCTGTAGCAACTAACCCTGTTGGCCATGAATGGAACCATAACCACGTAATCAGCTAATCCAGAACTCACTGACTTCTTCCTGTGGTTTGTATTCACACATTTTGGTTAACTTGCAGTTTTCTCGTGTCAAAAGAAGCCAAACTACAGGAAAAAGCTACAAGTTTACAAACACAGCTGATTCAGACCAGAGTAAATGAACTATAGGTTTCAAAAGATAGATTCACTTTATAAAATTTTAATTCGTACCACAAGATGGTTTGATGTAACCTTTACTGCACCAGGTAATTCATTGAGAATGCATCATATTTACAAATACAACCTAGAAAAAGGCATTGGGTGATGAACAATTTATTATAAAGTTTGAGTAATGACAGAGAGTACCCTTAAACATTTTTTAATGTATGGGTTTTAAAATGTAAAAATAAAATCTACACCTTGTGTGTTCCAGATATAGCTATTGCCCTGTCCACAAAAGAAATGATGGGAAGTTTTAGTTTGCAAACTTTCAATTTGAAATTAAAATGAGCAGACAGAAACTCCAACTCATGAATGGAAAGCCCAGCCAAAGAGATACCATCAACACTAAAAAAAAAACATTCAGCCTAGAAATGAATGTTCCCAGGTTACCTCCTCTCGAGAACTGGGAGCATGTGGTGTCTTCATGTTGCTCGGTCCCAACAATAGCCTACTGAGGAGTTGGTTTACAGTCTGGCAAGGGCAACAGCGGCTCAGGCGACTGCTCTCCATTCACCACAGTAACACTTTGTCATGCCCAACCCTCAAGCCCACTGTTATTACAGGCACTAATCCCATCCTCATATTCTGCTTCAAACCCAGGCCATTCGCTACTGTCTGGAGAGTGGAGTAATGTTTCAAGGTTTCATGAAAAATAAGAACCCATACCTCTGCCTCCACATATGAACCCATTCAACAATTTCCGTAACTATGATGCATGCGTCACGTAATCTGCGTTTTTCATCATGTGATATGATGCTCCTCGGTATGTAGTACACTGGGTGTGTGTAGGTTTAGTCTGCTGAGAGGGATATCACAGGATCTGGCTTTGAGCTGTCAACGTTCACAAAAGTGTGAGTAATGGCAAAAGTTTTTCCTTCACTGCTCCCAGGGTTCAGTCACAACCAGACCACAAACAGATGTTATTTTAATGTGGATATTAGACAAATACACTGTTAAGAGATTGTCCTGTGACCCTTTGGGACTGTGATCCATCAGTTACTTTGCCCAGTATGACAGAACAAAATACTAGTGTGGCTACAAAATCACTTAGGGGGATGACTTTGTCTGGTGGGAAGGTTGAAAAAGTGGCAAACTAGTGGTTTTGAATGTTGCAGCCTATTTACTGTGAAACACCCCGCATTACTGTCAACCATTTGATAGTGGCTTAAATCTCAAAACTTTTTCCCCCTCCAACCACACTGCCACTGGTTTCCATTCATGGCCACATGGTATAAAAATCAACTTGCAGACATTAAGTCTTTCAACAGGGAGCATTGTGTCGCTTCATTTTTTTTTGTCACGATATCTGCTAGAGGTGGGAATCACCATACATCCCACGATACGATATTATCACAATACTTAACGCACGATACGATATTATTGCAATTTTTTTAAATATTTTGCGATATTCAGATTCTGTACATAAAGGTAAACTTTATCAATATTCATTTTATCTAATAACAAAGTCTCGCACTCAGTCTTTCTCTCATTTCAGTCAGTTTTATTGTTGACAAACTGAACGGTTTGTATTACAGTCTAGTCCAACTTAACTGAATGCAACCATCTGGTACAATTATAGCTATTCTGAACTATGCAATTTATGAAAACTATGAAGCCCATTCAGCAACTGAAGAATTTGAAAGTAAATTAAAACAAAATATAATTTTACATTAAATAAAAAGTTTTAAACTTAATTAAAATAAAACATGTCTTAAATTAAAATAAGTAAACTGTCTTGTTTATTGCTGCCAAAAAAAAGTTAAACACATTTGGACAGTGAAGGAATGTCAAGATTCTTGCTCTGAAGTCAGAGTTCCAGTCCACAAAAACCTTTTTTGTAACAAAATATCGATTTCTGCTGTCCCTGTATCGATACATTATTAGCAAACAAAATATCACGATACTACACAGTATCGATTTTTTCCCCCACCCCTAATATCTGCATGGTCATACAGAACACAATTTCAAATCAGTCTACACTTATAGATGCAGTGCCTTCATGGTTTCCACCAGAAAGGTTAATCCTGACAGGTTCAGCTGACACAGAGAAGGTGGTTTCAGGGATTTACTGTTGCACTCAATTGATATATTTCTGTAAATGAGCTGTTTCTGTGAGTAACAGATCAAACAGTGAAGCTGTTAGCCCACTTTATAGCTTCTACCAGCAGACATCTTAACATTTCACATTTGGCCAAAAAATGATAGACCTCACACTCACAGTGGATAAGATCAGCTAAGCTGCCATAGCATTTGCCAGGTTCTTCCATACTTTTTGAACTCCTTCGTAGAGATTTGAGCTGGATGTGTGTGACTTCTTAACTACACATTTAAACATTGTTGTTCTTACTTGAAATCCTAATCTGCTCAATTAGTTTTTATTTTATTGACAGCAGCAATAGCAGCTATGTGTTGGTTCAAAGATGTTATGACGCCACCTCCCACTGCTACATTAAGTACTTTCCCAGATTTTCTTAAACACATTTCCAGAAACCGTGGCTCCACTTCTCAAAACTCAAAACACAAACTACACATCTAGTGTAAAATGAAACACACCACTCAAAACCATCTTATCAAAACTTATTTCTTCCACGGAACAAAAAAATACACACAAGCATATTTATGTCAACTGAACTAACAAGAGAATTTTTAGAATTGCTTTCCGCTGCCTCCTCCGCCTCTCGCTCTGCCTCTTCCTCTATAAAACACCTGTATACGTTACTTGAAGCCTCTTTCACACAATGACACATGATCGAATTGTTCTTCGAATTGAGCCTGAACAAGCACAACTGCACAGTTTCTTCTTTAGTCACCCTTTCCACTCACTATGTGTTTATACACCTCTTTGTATTATTTATTAGTTATTATTGATCACTGTCTTCATCCACTCACCCCAACCAGTTTCAAAAGACGGTTGCCTCTCTCTGAGCCTGGTTCTGCCAGAGGTTTATTCCTGTTAGTAGGGAGTTTAACCTTGCCACTGTCACAAAAGTGCTCGCACATACATAAAATACATACATAAAATTGAACTGAATTGAACTGAATTAACTGGGACTTAGCGTGTTGCATTTTGTAAGCCAGTGTTCCTATGTCAACAATGTGTGCAAATTCATGCAAACTGCATTCAGAGATTTGCAAAACTGACAGTGGAATAGTGCAGAGTTTAGCTGGACGGAGGCACGTTGTTTGTAGATGAGCTTCATGTTTTCAGAATTGTGACATCAATGAGTGATGTCACAATTGCTACATCCATCTTTTACATACAGTCTATAGTTTTAGTAAGTTAAAAAAAAACTTTACTGGTGTTTTGGGTTAAGCAGTATTGAGTATGCCAATGTCTCAGCACTCAAACACAATAGATAAAGAATATTCTGGATAAGAAATTTTCTTAAGAATTTAATCCGAAAGTTCCACAAAAAGAATGCAGGCTCATTGTAAGAAAAAAGGGTTAAGGTCCCCTATGACTAGAGGACTATGTAATGGAAGAAAGGCATTACAGGGGAGAGATTACATTGGTAGGCCTCTTTGATTATAGGGGTCTTTGAAATGTGTGTGTGTGTGTGTGTGTGTGTGTGTGTGTGTGTGTGTGTGTGTGTGTGTGTGTGTGCGCGCAAGGGTCTTCCCTCCCCCATATGAACACAGTAGAAAATATTAATCAATCAAGCAACATATGAACCAGGATTACAGGCTATTAATGTCCGGAAAAACTGCAGCCCACGCAAATCCCCACATGTTCCAATTCTAGTAAATATACTGTGGTGTGGTCATTATCTCACAGAAACTGTGAAAAAGGAGGAGAAGCACTAGTGAGCTAGTGGAAAACTGCAGTCACAGTGTCAGATCATTTCCGCTAATGTGTCTGACTGTAAGTGATCGAGTATCTTTTAAAGTTTTATCAGTTCTGCCAAAAATCCTAATTACTGCAGAAAAACAGCAGAATGTGGAGCAAACAAAATATTTCAATATGTAGGCCTGATTTTGATTAACCGGGCTTGTTTAGAAGTTATGTTACTGTGTACCTTTGGAGCAAGTGAAATCTCATTGACTCCACAGTCACTGCAAAATAAATATACTGCACTCACCCACTGTCAGCAGACTACTGTAAACTGCTATTTTCTAATTACTAAAAACTTTATTACCAAGATGGCATATGACACAGTTGTGAGCTACAGTGGCGGAATATCTTTATATATGCAGAGCATTAAAATTGCCTTTCACCCAAAAAGGTAACACACCTTGTGTCAAATCAATCAAAATAACAGTTTTTCATTAATTTCTTTCTTTTTTTTTCTCTGTTTGTTGAGAATAGGGCGATATGGGAATACATGAAACTAAGAGAAGATGTACTTTTCCCTCTTCTCTGTCACTTCTGCTTCAGTGCGTTTTATTAGATAGCAAAACGACTATGAGAGAGCTAGTGAGAGGGGTCTCACCTGAACGATCTGCCGGGGCTGCACGGACAGCGTGGGGAAGTTTCCTCGGCCGTGGATCGGTACGCTCTCTCCAAGGATGGAGTCCAAACGCCGAACCTGATCCCATGACAGCACGCTCACCCGCCGACTCTGCTCCGAGACATCACCGGAGGACATGACGACCGGAGGCAACGGGACGTCCAGAGAAAGTGTCGTTGCACTGTTAGAACAACTTGAAGCAATTCTCCTCACACGAGGAAGAGCCGGTGATGTTAGGGCGACAGTGGGTGTGAAAAGCTCCCAGTGCGTCTCCCTCTCTCACTCACTGTCTGTTCTTGTGGAAAAACTTTCAGAAAGCTCCAAAATGTGTTAACTCTTTTAGAACATCGCACATTCCCAGAACAAAACTTCCTGCGCCTGCGTCGCTCTCTGTCTCCACTGACTGTCTGTCTGTGCGCATTAGAGCCGCCTCTGGACTCGCCCGGGGTTTTAACCGAGCAGGGATTAACGGGCGCCACCCCATTGGCTGGCCAGAGCCTTAATAATGCTTCAGCATACAGACTGCACTCCGTTTGCACACAGACCCACACACACCTACTTCCCTTGCGTCACATGGCATGTTCAATGACTGTAGGAAGTATAGTAATTACTGTGTGCAAGTAAAAAAAAACACAACCTTGAACTGCTCACGTCAGGCTTCAAGACTTTACCCAAACTGCATACAGAACCTCATCTCACACTGGTCTGTTTAATAGGAAGGAGAAAAGACAAAGGAAGTTTACTTCAAATGCATTTTGCAAAAATAAAAAGCAAAAATAAATATATGCGCAACTAAAATGTATGGAAACAAATCATAATATTATCATATTCAAATTCAGTGTTTTTAATGGAGTAAGCTGAAAGTTCATTGTAAAAAAAATAACAGATTTCCTTTTTGATTTGATACTGTGAAGCTTAAACAATTAAAAACAGTAACATTAGCAATCATAACATGCTTCTATAAAGCCAAAGTCCTGAGCTATTTTCACAAGAAAAGAAAAGGAAACTTCTTGAGCCGGTGTTAAAAGATGAACAAATGCTTCACATCACAACATTTGTCTGGCCTTTTCCTCTAGGACTATTTTCTGAATATCCTGCTGTTAGCAGACTAGCATCATTTATCCCTCATGCGACTGTATGGTAAACAGTGGGATTAAAGTTTGGTTGGGTTTAGATACAATGACAGAATGACAGAATTGCATTTCAAGAAAGATAATTAATTTTTTGTTAAAATAACTACTTTGGTTAAGTTAGAGAAACATTGTTACACAGTTATAAAGCCATTGTTATGCCTTAAATAGCAACAGCAATGATCTCTTAAATAATAGCCAAACGTTTTGGAGGTCCATGCATCTACCCCAAACTATTTTCTTTTCTTTCAGACATCTAGAAAACAAAGAAAAATTGACATTCAAAACTTCTAAAACATGTATTCTATATTGATTCCAAGTATCTGCACACATTTTCATGGCAATCTGTCTGAAAGTTAAGCTAATAGCATTTCATCTTAAACTGCTCCCCCAAGTCATCCTTGTCAAAGAAGAGATCAGAGCCCCTTCGCTAGCCCTGCTTTGTTCCTGGACAGAAACTTGTCATCTGTTTTGTTTTTATTTTCTGTAATTGGTGTTGCAAGAAGGTGTTGCTTTTAACTGGAACCACTACATTAATTCAATTCAATTCAATTTTATTTATATAGCACCAAATCACAACAAAAGTTGCCTCAAGGCGCTTCATAGATACAGAGAAAAACCCAACAATCATATGACCCCCTATGAGCAAGCACTTTGGCGATGGTGGGAAGGAAAAACTCCCTTTTAAGAGGAAGAAACCTCCGGCAGAACCAGGCTCAGGGAGGGGCGGCCATCTGCTGCGACCGGTTGGGGTGAGAGAAGAAAAACAGGACAAAGACATGCTGTGGAAGAGAGACAGAGATTAATAACAGATATGATTCAATGCAGAGACTATTAACACATAGTGAGTGAGAAAGGTGACTGGAAAAGAAAAACTCAATGCATCAAAATTAGAATTCAGAATTAGAGGAAATGTGAAAAGAATTTTGCTCAGTGGAAGACATGACCATTTTTCACTCCACGCTCAAAGGAAAATGACCTAATTCGTTTTGGTGATACCATTATGTACAACATAAGGTCATGATGAAGAGTCACACATTTCTGGATGTTTAGGTTGACCATCATACCCGTGTTAGAGAGATTATTCACTTTTGACCCCTGTGGGATGACACAAAGGGATTTGTGACCTTAATTTGCTTTGTCGTTGTTTCATTTTCTTAAGAGCAATTTGTGTGTCTCCTACCATGACAGAAAAAAAACAGGGAAGCCCCAGTGTCATTTTAAAGCAGAATGACAACATGGAAAAATATTGCCATGATTTGCATATCATGTGCATAATGTAAATACTGTACGTCAGTCTGCATTGACTCAACCGGCAATAGCAAATACCACACACTGCACTGTTATCACCAGCTCTACAAAAAGTGTTGTTTTTTTATTGTTGACAGTACACATGAATATAGTTCCTATTTATTTATTTATATTTAAACAGTAGCTGCTGATACCTAAAGTACAACTCATTTTCTGGCCTTTTATGGGTCCATACATTATTCACATAATGTATGGACTATTTGCAGTTTGAAATAATATAATTAATTTGAATAGTATTTCTTTATTTTTTCTTTGCTTATTTCAAGTGGCCTCAAATGAACAGCCAATTGTGTGTGACATTAATGGTGACATCACAATAGCTAAATCTGTGTTTTAAATGCAGTACATGTAAACAACTCAAAATTTAGTTGGTTATTTCCCAGTATTAGTTGTATTGTATTGTATTGATATGAAACCACAAAGGAAGTCTTCAATCAGAATGTCCTTTAAGTTACAGAAGCTAGTGGAAGCCAGTTGACTTGACAGGATCTTCATGAAAAAGATGTATAGTGCTGTGCAAACATCTTGAGTCAATCCCTATTCCTTCTAATGGGAAGTGGGTGCAAAGATTTATTGAAATGCACAAACATACATGCTTTATTTTCAAGTCAATATTTGGTTTGACTACTTTTTTGGATGTTTGCCGCCTTTTGTTCCACTCTATATCAAGATAGTCACACTCGTCTTCAATAAGTTTTGAGGTTCGAGCTCTGGGGATGACAATCCATGACTGAAGTCTTCGATTGTGTATTTTTATATCCGGGCATGCTTTTACTGCATTGGCAGTAGCTAGGAATCATTTTCATGTTGTGAAATGAAACACCTACCAATCAGACACTTGCATGTGCTTGCTTGTGGTATTGCATGCTTGATCAAAATATGACAGCACTTTTCTGTGTTCATAATTCTATCTATTTTGACAATATCCTTAATATCACTGCCTGAAATGTAGCCCCGAACCATGAAAGAGCCTCCATCATGTACACACTGTTGTATTTCTCTCCTAAACTGCTCTGAACGTATGTTTGAAGAGTTGAAACAAATATTTCAAATTTGGATTCATTACTGTATAAGACCTGTTACTACTGATTTTCAGTCCAACTCTTGTGTAATTTGGGTCACCTCAGCCTTTTCTCTTTTTTCACGTCTTGAACAATGGCTTATGATGACAGTTCAGTTAAAATCTTAAACACAAATCCCAAAATTAAAACTACATTCACAAAAGGCCAGATTATTCTTTCAAAATCAAACCATCACCTCAAATTCAGTTATTGTGTGGTCAAAATCAAACAATGTGTTCAGATCATACACACTGCAAGTAAAAATATATTTACCACAGACCATTGATTAGACACTGCATCAAACAATTTAAGATAGAGCACCATGGAATCCAGTTCAAACACTAAAATAGATATAAAGTAATTTAGTGCAAGTGATACAGAAAGACAGATTTCAGAAATTGAGTATTTTCAGTATATGCACTCCAAGTTACGTATGTATTTACATTACAATATAGTTTACAGTACTGTAAAAGTAGCAATTGCGGCTACTACCCTAAACTAACAGTAGGAATATGAGTATCGAATTTTTGCTGAAAGTGTGTGTAGGTTACACTTACTTGCACATACTGACATTGAAGATCTTTGACTCTTGCAGAGTTGAGCTGCCAGGTGCCAGTTATTACAGTTTTGCAACACAAGTGTCAAGTCAAGTCATCTTTATTTATATAGCACATCAAGTGTCGGCCAAAGTGCTGAACAGAGGGTTAATATAATCAAATAGAAATAATTAACATAGATAAGATTAAAACATTATAGAAAACATTGTGAGACATCCATATATGTTTGTAAAAATATATGTGTACATGCAAATATGCACATACATATACAAAAGTGTGCACACACAAGCACAAGCATACGTGAACATAAAATACGTGTATACACATGCAAACATCATCCAAATGAGATAAAAGACCAGAATAGCTAAAACAAAATAAAAGTGGTGTCAGAGAGATCCGAAAGCCTTTGAAAATAGGTAGGTCTTCAGCTTTGATTTGAAGATTTCCAAAGACAAAGAGGATTTTATAAAAGAGGGAAGACTGTTCCAGAGTCTCGGAGCGGCAATGGAGAAAGCCCTGTAAACTGTAAACGCTGCTATAGTTACACCCTCTTGCACACGCTCTACAGTAAAATAACAAATGACGAAACAATGAAGTTCACAGGTTAGAGTTAAATGTCAATCATATATATATCACCTCTGTAATGTTCTTGATATTTATAATTGAGTGATTTGTATATATTAGTGCTATTTCTTAAGTTTGTAAAGTTTGTAATATATTGTATTAATTAATTGGTTTAGTCTGTTACTGTTACTGTCTGGGAGCAACTGTAACCCACATAATTTCCTTAGGGACTATTAAAGTATTCTGATTCTGATAATGAACACAAAGGTTCTGAGCAGCAGGTAATCAAAGGGCACATACATCACTGGCTTTAATAGGTTAATAGTGGAATATTGGCCAAGGTCAGGATGGACTGAAGACAGGGAGACAACGAGGTTAATGCATGGAAGCAAAACATAAAGAAAGAAACACAGCCAATTTATCAGTAGTAGTAGGTAGCAGACAATCTGGCAAAGAGTGAAGGCTCGAGCAGGTCCTTAAATATTTAATTAAATTTACATAGCATGAAATCACTACAGTTGCCTCACAAAACTTTATATTGTAAGATAAAGACTATACAATAAAATAAATAGTGGGTCTTGATTGCGAGCTGATGAAGCACAGGTGTGTTTGAGCGGGGAGCCTGTAACTCATCTCTTACTGTACTCATCACTGGGTCATCCCTTGAGTTAAGTGCCTTTTTTATGCTTGAATGATTAATAGGCCTGCGTTAAGTGACCTAAAAAGAACATAAAAATGGGTAGGTACAGGGACTGGACTGAAAATAAGTGACACATTTGTTTTTTGAAGCTGCAACCTAACCAGAGAAGCCCAGACCTCACTGTCCCTAGCGCCTTCCTTTAGCTCATAGGTGTCAAACTCTGGCCCGCGGGCCAAATTTGGCCCGCAGCCTAATTACATTTGGCCCGTGAAGCCATACCAAATTACTATTAGAGCTGGCCTACTGGTATTATACAGCTAATATATATATAGTTTAGTATTAAGCTTTGCTAGTTCCATATTCAGTTTTTCAGCAAAACTTGTTTGAGTCCATAAGAAAAGATTCATTCTTATATCTAGAGGAAGATTTTTTTTTTTCAATAAATATTAATGTTAGCCCGCGACTTTGTTCCAGTTTTGAATTTTGGCCCACTGTGTATTTGAGTTTGACACCCCTGCTTTAGCTCATCTGGAGGAACATTAATATGTTCCCAGACCAGCCGAGGGATGTAATCTCTCCATGGTGTCATGGGTCTACCCCAGTAGGACATGACTGTAATACCTCAACCACGAATGCCCCAGAGGCATTCTAGTTTGATTCCTTGATCACCTCAACCACATTTTTTTCTATTTGAAAGAGTAGCAGCTCAACTCTGAGGACCTTTAAAATCATTAATCTCCTTGCTCTATCTCTAAGGAAGATGCCAGCCACACGTTGGAGAAAAATAATTTCTGCCAATTGTACCTGCAGTCTCATTCTTTCACCCGTGACCATAGGAGAGGTTAGAAATGTAGATAGACCGGTAAATCAACACCTTTGCTTTTACACTCAGCTCTCTCTTTACCACAACAGACCAGTACATTAGAGTACTGAATCAAAGCCAATACAGGCCCAGTCTGTCAATCTCCAGCTCCCCTCTCCCCCCCCCCCCCCCCCTCGTGAACAAGACCCAAAGATACTTGAACTCCTTACCTTGGGGCAATAAATTGTCCCTGACCTAGAGTGGACACTCCATTATTTTCTTGGTGAAAACCATAGACTCAAGCTTGGAGGTGCTAATTATCATTCCTAATTCTTCACATACAGATATGAAGCATTATGAAGCTGGAAGTCACCAAATGATAAAGGCAACAAAACCACATCATCTACAAAAGCCATAGATGAAATCCCAAGACCAGGGGTGTCAAACTCCAGGCCTCGAGGGCCAGTGTCCTGCAGGTTTTAGATGTGTCCTTGATCCAACACAGCTGATTTAAATGGCTAAATTACCCCCTCAACATGTCTTGAAGTTCTCCAGAGGCCTGGTAATGAACTAATCATTTGATTCAGGTATGTTGACCCATGGTGAGATCTAAAACCTGCAAGACACTGGCCCTCGAGGCCTGGAGTTCGACACCCTTGCCCTAGATCATCAATGTGGAAAACCTGGGCTACTTGGCTACAGCTAGAAATTCTGTCGAAAAACTCATGAATAGAATTATTAACAGAGGGCAGCCCAGCAGAGTCAAAAACGGAGAAGGAGTCCAACGTATTGCTGCCTTTGTGGACCAAGGTCTGGCTGCGGTCATACAGGGACAGAATGATTTGTAACAGTGAGCCAGATACTGGCGCATCTCCAACAGGAAGGGGGGGACACTGTCAAATCCCTTCTCCAAGTCCACAAAACACATGTAGACTGGTTGGTCAAACTCCCACGCACGCTCAAAAATCTTCGAGAGGCTAATGAGCGGCTCCAGCAATCCACGACCAGGTAAAAACCTCCTGAATCTGAGGTTCAAACAAAGGGATGAACCATCGGTCCTGAAGAGGGACTATCACCCCATTTTGCCAATGCAGAGGCACCACCCGAGATTGCTGCTGTTTTTACTAAGTTCATTATTTTTGGACACTATTGTTGATCGTTTGCAATTTTATTGATGAACAATATATATTTTGCTATTCAATATTACAAACCTAAACTTATATTATATTGGTAGTGCTATTGAATTTAACTGGAGTGTCACTTTTGACTACAGGGTAAGATATATGTGAGTTTCTATAGAATATGAAGCCATAGCTCAGTGCTGTGAGAACACATACATCTTAAGTGTCATCTTGCAATTCATTTGCATCTATTCCTCCATTCCATGGAATTTGCTAGTGAGAAAAGCCTCTGACTTCCCAAATTGGCACACTTGTTATTTTTCCACAAAAGGTCACCATAGGGTCTGTCGTCCATGTTTTTCAATTGCACTGACTTTTCCTCCCTGAAAAGAAGGAATATGTGTTTGTGTGTTTGAAAAAGCCACAAAGAAATACAGCAGAACACTGTGTTGACAGATTAGATGATGGCATTTCAAACTAGCCTTTTGTAAAATGTGACAAATGCAGATTTGCTTATCTCGTTAGGCTGATATCAACTCTGATTAACATTTATATTAGCAAATATCATTATCACTGCCCTGTCAATCATAATGTATCCTTCAAAAATCAGTTATCCTTACGTAAAGTTCATTATAATAATATTACAGAAACATTTAGGCTAGGATTTTATAACAAATTCAAATGTTTTATTGGGAGTAAACATATTTGTGGTATGAAAATTATATAATAAAGCTCAGCTGCAGGGGCTTCTGGGTTACATCACAGCCATTTCTCAGGCATTTATCTGTGATGAGCTATGTTGCTCAACTAGCCTCCTGGTATTTGCATTTGGTACCTTGGTTACCTAACAGCCTGTGTGTTTGTGTAATGTCAGCATGGAAACTATAGGGCAGTCCCATTGATGGTGAAAATACCATTGACTGCAGGATTTGATTTAGGACTGTGTGGACTGGATTTCTGGCCTGTTACCCCTGAATATATTTTGGTGACTTAATAACATTAATATACCTGTACACATCTTGTTTGACACCATATTGTCTCAAACAATAAGCTTTTAACTGCTATTTACTGGATTTTGACATACACTTCCAACTCCACTTAATAAAGGACTTAGATCAACATCTTAACTAATTTTTACTAACTAATTTTTAGGAAATTCAGGACATTTATAGAAAATTTGGTAGAGATTAAAGTTATTTAACAGATTAAATCTCAAAGTAATTTAATGTTGATAATTGAATATTTTAATAAATAGATTAATCTGTTAAAGATTCAGGTGTTGTCACGTCTCCAGCCACTTTAACCTTCCTACACTCTCTTCTTCACCTCTCTTGTCCACTGTTCATTGGATGACTGACCCCACCTATTTAAAGTAATCTACCTTCTCTCTGAGCTGATCCCTGATATAAATCCGCCCTGATTTTGGATCCATCTGTAACTCCTACCAGCCACCTTACCACTGTCTTGGCATCCAGTCATATGCTTCAACTTCTAGTCACAGTGTAACTCCCTCTGACCCCCTCCATACTTCTCCATCAACACTCTCAAACCAAACATCACATCTATAGTGTGCTTTCTCTGCATTAAGGAATTAAGCTTCATCACCTCTTTCCCATATCTTCACTACAACAGTTCTGCACATCAACTTTGTTGAAATTCTGTATCAGTACACTTCTTCTCATCTGTCATCGTGTCATCTGGATCAATCATATTCCCAGTCTTTATCATCATCTTACCTGCCTTAACTGTTACACATGCGTCATCCCTTTCTGAATGCCATGTTAAGTTCTGCCTTTGTGTTTGGCCAGGCAAAAATCACTGGTGTTTGTTTACTCAACATATAAAAGTTCTGACTTCAGTTCTAGCTTAATCATATGGGAAAGATGAATGAACTGAAATGTCTTGATGCATTCTCAATCATCCAGGTAAGTAAATCTCCAAAGGTGGATTCTGTTCATATGGACGTAGCGTTTTCAGTGGGAGAAACGTTTCGTCACTCATCCAAGTGACTTCAGTGAAGAAGAAGTCACTTGGATGAGTGACGAAACGTTGAACAGAATCAACCTTTGGAAAATGAACTGAAATGTCACTTTATACACATTTTTATTTATCTACTAACTAAAGATACATGTTTGACTGTGACAACATTTGACTGTTTATCAGCTTAAAATAATGAAGGCAACCAGCTGCCTTTTTTAAAAATTCGGTTAACTTATTTGAATTTCCAGGACCATCATTTGGAATTATTATCAGTGAAAGGTACAAATAGGACAAGCAGCTGCTGAACTCACACCCAACTCTGGAGTTTCACTGGACAAAGTTTTATAGTTTGTCCCAGATCACTGTTTTGCTTTTCTGGCCTACAACTTAAACATTTTGGTTGATACTCACATTGGTTTAATGGTTTTGTGTTTGGTGCAGCAGACAAAAATTGCACTTAGCTAATTAAAATAGACACATCTGCTGTTCATCATATATGATGAACAGCAGATGTGTCTATTTTAATGAGAAAACAAAGATGAGATTTTGTGTAAGAAATCTCCTATAGGAGATTTCTTACACAAAATCTGTCTTGTTACACAATCTCAGACGGATTTTAGGTTTGTTCCTACATCAGAAAAGGACTGTGAAACTAAACAGTTCCTTTAGCTTACAGATGGCATTAAAGAAATCATTTTATTCCTCAGTGAATGTGGGGAAAATTTAGCAAACCAAATAAAACTCATCCTCATTACCATGTTAAATCATATGATTTTATAAGCATTTAAACATGCCAGAAGTATTACTGCATCCAGACAGTATATTGTCCACTCTTGCGTTGTTTCAAAATGAGTCTGCGATTCTTGCTTGTGGCAAAGCAAAAAAGAAACTGCTTTCGTCAGTCAGACGCAAACAAAGAGATACTGAATGTAAACTGGGTACATTTCTACATCGTGACTAATACAACCAACCCAGTGTGGTCTATGAATTGGTGACATGAACACTGTTATGTAAGACATGCTGTGGATTTCCCAGTTACATAAGCTACATTTAATACCAACAAACCAGTATCTCAGCAGCTTTTCTTTGCCCAACTGTTTTGAACACCAAGTGACGTTTCCTGGCCATTTCTTATATAAAAAGTACATTGTTCATCTCTGTTATGAACAATGAGCACCTCTGTTAGTTCCCTGACATTTTACATTATTCTTTAAGCTCCGAGACGTTTTCGTAAAGCCAAAAAAAGACTTGCCAGGCAGTGTTGACACAAGTGAACCAAAAGGACACCGTTTCTTAAGCACTTCCCTTGTTTCACATTGCTGTCAACTTTAATCAGTATGTTCATTATTCCCAGACCTGAGCCACATAGAAAACTCAAGAAGGCTTTGTACCTAAAATCCAAAAGGGTCATCATTTCATCGGTGTTACTCAACAACACCTACCACCAGTCCACAACTGGCTGACCTTTGAAAACAATACCTTGTTGTTTCTACACCAATGTCAGTCAACCCTGGTGTCTGTTCAAAGTCATCATCATCAACATTTTTGCTGGGGTAGAGAAAAAAACTTCACTGGGAATGAAAAAATACACCCCTTATTACTGCTGCTGCCAAATAAGACAAACTACACTCTATGATACTCTATTATGCTCACATTACTCTAACTATAGTTAGAGAAAACTTTGTAACAGTGTAGCCTTGATGATCTGTAACAAAAATGATGTTCGTTGGTAAGTCAATAAGGACAAATTCCTTATTGACTTACCAGTAAGGATTTATTGACACCATTGACATCAATGATTCAGGTTACAGGCTTAATTCTTAACTGATTCTCTGAATCATAACCATATCTATTTTTCATGGAAAAAGGGTGGGTACACAAACTCTGAGACTGAAAAAACAAGCCAATACAAAAGAATCACTGGGTGCTAGCTCCATAACGCTGGGGGATTCCCATGATGCATTGAGTATTTCTTTTCCAGTCACCTTTTCTCACTCAATATATGTTAATATACCTCACTACATTGAATCATTCTTGTTATTAATCTCTGTCTCTCTTCCACAGCATGTCTTTTATCCTGTTTTGCTTTTCACACCCCAACCGGTCACAGCAGATTACCGCCCCTCCCTGAGCCTGGCCCTGCTGGAGGTTTCTTCCTGTTCCACTGTCACTAAAGTGTTTGCTCATAGAGGGTGATGTGATTGTTGGGCTTTTCTCTGTATGTGTTACTGTAGGGTCTACCTTACAATAACAAACTTTCGCCTTGAGGTGACTGTTGTTGTGATTTGGCACTATATAAATAAAACTGAATTGAATTGAAGTTATTGAAACACTTCCCTTCATCTGTTTGCTGTTAAATCTGATCATCATTTTCACAATTCATGGGCTTGCAGCACATATTAAACCCAGAAGGCCTCGTGTTTAAACACCAAAAGGTCCTAATTTTGTTTAACCTCTCAGTGTCATGTTTCGGCTGTGTGGCAGGCAGGGATTGGACCCAAACGCAAACTCACGGGGACAGAACTTGAACTCAAAAGCACAGCTTTATTGCTGGAAAATAGAACACAAGCAATACAAAACTAAACTGGGAAAAGCTAATTATAATGCATACCGGGAGAATCACACACAGCATGAGGGACAACGCAACACTGACTCAGAGAAACACAGGGTTTAAATACACTGGGAAGTAACGAGGGGAATGAGACAGAAGGAGGGCACAGCTAGGAGAAATCAGGACTGACGAGACAAGCAAAGCAGGACGCATTCACATAAGACACGGACCTTCAAAGTAAAACAGGAAGGATCACACAGAGACACAAACTTGACACAGTGGAGACAGCAACTATGAAACACAGAGACATAAACTATAGGGAAGAGGACTCTAAGAACCGAAAGACACAGAGGGAAACTCAAACATGCAGACACAGACTTACACAGAACAGAGGGGACACAGAGAAACATGAAGGGCAAGGGATCAAAACTAGAAACCATAGAATAACTCGCACAAGTACAATAATACAAAAATCACAAAGAACTAAAAACGCTGGGTCAGGAGACCCAGGACCCTGACGCTCAGCGTCCATTAGCAACCCATAATGTTATGTTCATCACAAATGATGACTTAGACCTAAAAGGTTGACTGGTGCAGAAGATGAATCATAATGTAAATGCAATATAGAGCACCTTAGCTTGTTTTCCCCTCATGTTAAATATAGCTATTACAGGGGATTATTGGGGATTTCTTTTGCTCTGTATTGCCACAAATTTGGAAAGCAGTCTGTCGTGGTCTTGGATTACTAGAAAGTATATCTTCTGTTACTGGTGTTTTTATGTATCTACTTACCCCTGCTATCTTACCCTGTTATCTCATTTAGTGTTAGCCTGCATGCCTCAATGTTAGGCACCAGTCAAACAGTCAGTTTTGCTTAGGAAGGTCTAACACCATATTACTAAGAAGCTTAGACTTAGTGCAGTCAGATTTCTGTGTATTCTTATAATTTTGCTTCACATGTTTCCTTGAACTCATGATGTTTTCTGTTTCAGTTGAGCGTGCTAAAAAATGTGTGCTAATGCTGCTCATGGTCCCTAAGAGCACTCGTGCTACCAGAATGATTATTCATTATTGATAAAAGATTTCCTTTCTTGTTTTATTTTTATTACATGAAACATTGTGAAGTATATGTAGTGACAAAAGCAGTTACCACTGTTGTGGTTCACAGTATCACACAGTATCACAGATCAGCCCCATGTTTTGCCTTTAATTGTCCTAAAAACACTGTGAATCACAGCTTCTTGGACCTACTGCTTTAAAAACCGTTCAATGCTAAAAATGTATTATTTAAAAATGTAACAAATGACTACAGTGTAGTGTAAAGTTGTTCCATGTGCTGTATATAGGTGGAAGGAACTGTAAAGTAAGAGAAAGCAGTTTGGAATTCTTAGTTAAAAACTTAACATGCGTAGCGATTTACCTGAATATTAAAGCCACTTCCTGTCTTGTTTAAGGTGTACTGATGTTCCTCTTCAGGCCAGGACTCTGCAGTCTATTTACACCTACAGGCCAGTGGACACTCTTTCAAGGATGAGGATGTACACATCCTGGACAGGGAGGAACGCTGGCTTGAACGCGGAGTCAAGGAGGCCATTTACGTGAAAAGGGAAAGACCATCTCTGAATCGAGGAGGGGGCCTAAGGGTACATCTTTCGCCATCTTACAATGCTGTGATTGCAGCCATTCCCCAACTCTCTGTGAATGGCACTCATGGCCATTGATCAGTGGGTTTTGGTCAGTGGTTGTTGATCAATGGTCATGAGAATTTGCATAATTACGATTAAGGAACTGACCTCCCAGCCCATTGTTCCTCAGCGGGCTGGTTTCAGTCATTATGCAAATGTACTGTTTATAAGATTGGGGAAACCTGCAGCTGAGGCTGAAGAAGTCACTTGGATGAGTGACGAAACGTTTCTCCCACAAAACGCTACATCCAGATGAACAGAATCAACTTTTGGAGGTGTACTCATGTTGTTTTCTCATCTTTGTCACGAGAAAAGCAACATCATGAGTCATTTTAGAAATCGTTTGTTGTAAGTCTGATGTGTTCATACCTTTCGTTTCCTTTTTTTTTAAATTTTGTAATATATATATATATATATCTATATCTATATAGATATATATATCAGGTTTTAGTGGGATTAGGTTAATTGGTAGTTCTAAGACAAAACTACTAAGTTTTGGTAGTTTTGTAATTTTAATCATTCTCCCATATCTTCACAATCAGGGCCGAAAAATATGAATTAAATTCAATAATTCCTGACACATATTGAAAACTATAATCGTATTCTTTTTTTCAGTAAAGTAAATGTTAGGGTAAAGATGCAGAACAAGGGTTAGAATAGTCATCAATGATGACTCAGACCTCACAGGGTTAACATTTGATAATAAAACACGTATCTGGTTTTTGGAAGTGTATTATGTCACAAACAAAGCAGATTTCCAGGGATCTCAGCTAAAGAGTTGCTCATGCTTAAGCTGGATTTTAAAAAAAAAACATCTCTAGCAAGTTGTGACGTAATAAATCTATATTCAGACAGACTGTATACAAACGGAGGAATTTTAATGCTGTTGTTATCCTTTCAAGGAGTGGCTGAAAAAGGTCACTCGGAAAAGAAACTCTTATCACTCACAACTTAAGGCAGGTTACCTGCTAATGCTCTTACAGTGGCTAATGTTAATAGTCATGAGTTAACCATTAAACAAATAAGGGTGTAGTGCCTTTCAGTTTGTTTTTACACCACAACTCTTTTGTTGTGCTTTGGTTGCATATCAGAACTGTAGGTTGATGTTTTTCTGATGTTTCCATACAGCATGTAAATGATCTATATATTTACTTGAATCATATGTAAAAACATACGTAAATAATGTTGCGTAATTCTTGAAATAGTGGCACAGGTTTGGGATAAAGTTGTGCTGCTACTTTTCCAGGAGAAAGTAAAGTTTTTTTGAAACATAATTGAAAACATATGAAAAGGTTATTTTTAGCTTGTAATCTAGCCAATCCTTTTATGGCTCTAATAGAGTTTATATTATACAGATAAACTTAGAGTTTTATTATGATGTGAAATATGACATTAAAGTAGAAACTTGAGCCTTGAGCTATTAGTTTTTATTTGCTTTACATACATGCTTTCTTTAATCTTGTCGCCATCACCAGCATCTAGAGAATTACCACTCAGACAAGACCAGAGAGAATAAAGGCCCAATGAAAACTTTAACCTTATTACTGTGAGATGACTGAGCTAACTTCTTTACCAAGGCACAGGCAGATAAGGAATAAAAACCTGTCATTATGTAACAATTATTTTTCTTTTAATTTAACTAATCCCACCTTAAAATATAATAAAATTAATTATCAAGTGTTGGGTCAAAAATGTACCACACATCTATGTCTGAGAGTGGACCCAGTTCTATTTGTTCACCAGGCAGGTTTAAAGCATTCTGTAGATTCACAAACATACACAAATGTATGAAGCTAATTAAAATATCTTAATTTTATTAAATTAAAATATGTATAAATGTCCAAGGTAAATCCAGAATAATTGAAAACGGGCAAAACGCAGAGAATTCCCTTCACACCACATGATGAGTAGAGATCAAAACGTGCTTTATGAGGTGCCATGTGCCAGTAAAAACTAATGAATGCTCCATTAGGGGTAAACCAATTTTCCCTATAGCATCAAACAACCATGACGTCTACTTTGGCCTCTTGCAGCTACACTTTCATCCCAGTGCTCAGTAGCTGATGCTGGAGGCTGATCTGGGCACACCTGTCAAAGCCTTTGAAGAAGGAAGACTGCTGCTTCTGGTCCCATCTCCAGGAGTATAGTATTTGTGGCTTGCATCAGGATTCCCACCCAATTACTCAAAACACCTAGAGTTTGATATTATAACCACCTGTGGCGTGGTTACATCCTGGTTTTTAGGGCTTTCTATCACATTAAAGCCCTATTCAGATGGGATTAACTTTATAGTGGCAGATGGAGTAACGTGATCATTATGATGATGACTGGATGTGTAAAGCGCTTTGGGGTCCTTAGGGACTAGTAAAGCGCTATACAAATACAGGCCATTTAACATTTACCATAACTGATTGTAATTCAAGAGCTGTCTTGAAAGGGCAGCTCCTTTATTTGGTACATAATAATGTGCATGATAGCACTCACATAACGCATTGGATTTCAGAATTCCTGTTTTTCTTAATGTCCTAATTCTGTTTAAATACAGCCTATCACAAATAGCACAGTAGGAGAAAAGAAAATTTCCCAAAGGTGTATAAGACTGGCTGTCATTCATCCAATAGGGGGAAGCTTTGACAATAGTGTCAAAAGTGCTTCATTCAAATATTGTTAGATATTTATAACAGGTAGATTTTATCTTTTATCCTGTCTTCCTTCTCTCTCCCCAACCAGTCGCAGCAGATGGCCCCGCCCCTCCCTGAGCCTGGCCCTGCCAGAGGTTTCTTCCAGTTAGAAAGGGAGTTTTTCCTTCCCACTGTCGCCAAAGTGCTTGCTCATAGGGGTCATATGATTGTTGGGTTTTTCTCTGTATCTATTATTATAGGTTCTACCTTACAATATAAAGACCTTGAGGTGACTGTTGTTGTGATTTGGTGCTGTATAAATAAAACTGAATAAGTCTGTGAAGGTTCTCAGTCATCCAGGTCATCGTAGTCAAAGGAGCTTGCAAAGAAAAGCGTCTGGACTTCTTTAAGTTTACTTGAAGACGTTTCACCTCTCATCCGAGAAGCTTCTTCAGTTCTAAGGTCAAATGGTGGAGAGTCCCAGATATAAACCTAGTGGGAGTATCCCCCCACAGAGGGACAAAAGGACCCCCTGATGATCTTCTAATCGCCTGAGCCAAGGTGTGAAACTGGGTGTGGGTCCCAATCAGCCAGAGTTTCGGGTGTGTTCATTGTGAAACCTGGCCCCACCTTATCATGCGAATTCCTGAGGTCAGATGGCCCAGGATGTGAGTGGGCGTTAAGGCGTCTGGGAAGGGATCTCAACTGAATAAAACTGAATAGATTTAACCCAAAGAGCTTGAAAACAAAAATTACGTGGAGCTTGACAGCAAGCTTTATTAGACAGTTGGCTTGCAAGAGAAGATAATTCAACAAATCACAAAACTACAAGCTTGTCACTCACTGTCTTCTGTGTCTGACTTGACCTGATATATTAAACATTAAAATATTATATTAAACAGATTGCTTTTAAAAAGTAAGTAATTTTTTGTTTGTTATGAGTTAGCTGAACCAGTTCATATTTCACATACAAATTTGCTCAGTACATACAGAGAAAAATACAACAATCAAATGACCCCCTGTGAGCAAGCACGTTGGCGACAGTGGGAAGGAAAAACTCCCTTTTAACAGGAAGAAACCTCCGACAGAACCAGGCTCAGGGAGGGGCGGCCATCTGCTGCGACCGGTTGGGGAGAGAGAAGGAAGACAGGATAAAAGACATGCTGTGGAAGAGAGACAGAGATTAATAACAAGTACAGTAAGAGTACTGGTAATTATGGTGACTGATAAATCAAAACCTAAAACGGGAAGAAGAAGAAACCTTCAAATATGTTTTCAGATACGTTTTAATGATTTGAGCAGAGTTCGGCAGAGTGTAAACAAATAAAGAAATAAATATATGAAAAATATTTGCTGATGTTTCAGATGATGTGATTTTGAAATCATTGAATTTTGGTATCTTTTTTAAGTCAAATATCGGTCAGCCTCTAGATAAAACTATACATACACTTTCACTAAGCAACTCTTTGTAAGAAAACGCCAAGCATCCTTTTAGATATCCTCTTGCTTTATTTTTAATATATGCACTTTTCTAAATGAATATGAAGGTCTTGCTATGTTAAGTCCCTTCTGTCCGCAATTGAAAAAAGACAGCCTTTCAATGCTTCTCGGAGCCATAGGCCATAAGTGGTTCTTTTTATAAGGACACAGTGCCAATTCAGAGTCCTGGCTGTTGGTCAGCATATAGAACCGCTGACCGACAGCCACCCAAGTGCCGATTTCCCTTTAGTGAAAAGGTGATCCAGAGCATCTCAGTTTTATTTATGTAGCTGCAATTGAAGACTGCACTTGCATATGAAATTATATGTGGTCTGGACAAAATAGCAGAGCTACCACATGAAAAGGATTCTAAAACTACTAAAGTCACAATAAAAAGAGCAATCTGACAAATTAAGATCCAGTGGATGTTAGTGGTAAAAACTGAGGGTACACCTCAGTGAATCAGTGAATCTTAACACACTTTGACAAATGTCAAATTCTCATTTTTGCTGGTATTTTCAGCAGCCAGTAACAAAATCCCCAAACCATCCCCCTAAAACTCAATAATTTCCACATTTAGTGTGTCTCATATATCCCCGAAAAAGTTGTTGTATCTGTCAAAAGGTTTCTCCCACTATATTTTACATGCACGAGTTTTACTCATTTTGGAATTGATTTTGATTTGCACATGAAAGTCGCTCTCTCAGCTTTCATGTGCAAGCTTTCTGTAACTGAGGCTTAGAGGCAGCACAGTGGTGCAGAGGTTAGTATTGTCAGCTCACAGCAAGACGCTTTTTGAATTGAACATGCTGAGTGGCATCGATTTTATATAGTCCCACTGTGCGTTTTGATTTCCTCACACAGTTCAAACTGACAGAATCACACGTGCAGTAGATGTAAATGTGAGTGTGAATGGTTTGTTTCCTGTCTGTGATAGACTGGCACCTCAATGCCAAACAAAAGTTCTCATCAGCAGGTGGGAGAAAATATCTGAAACAGCGTATTGGTATTGCTATTTATTAAAAAAATAATAATATTTTCCATTTTTAAAGGGTGACAAACCTGAATTTAGAGATTGGAGAGGTTAATGATGGAGCAAATTACTTCACAGCTCATATGTATTATTTTTTTTTAAAAACACTGAAAATGTTACTTAAGCATTAAAACTACTGCATTAAGTTTAGAAAAAGATAAAAGTTTGAGTTAAAATATAATGCTTAAATTTTTTAAGAGCTGTTTTCATAGTTACCATGGTAACTATTGGCATCCCCACTTTGTTTCGAGAAAATCTGTAGATGTAAAATATACTATCTACGGTCCATGAAAACATACAGAGCGTTTTCTGTGACCATTTTCATATGTATAAACACTCTTGACATTTCGTTAGCTCCTACTTTGGCTCAGTCCTGTTCACAAGGTGTACTAATTGAGATTGACCTACTGACCTTAAACGTGTAGCACATTACAGTTTTAGCTGCTAGCAGGTCAAACTTTCAGTATATATGTGAAAGTCACATCTTGTTTTTATATGTGGTCTGTGCCCAAACCTTCCTTCAGAACCAAGTCCTGATGATTTAGCCACATGGCTTTAAAAGAACTGGATTAGAAGGAAAACAACGGATTTCGAACGAAAACAACAGAATTAGAATGACAAGAACGGAACTTGAATGAAAACTAAGGAATTTGAATGAAAACAACAGAATTAGAGGAAAAACATTATTTGAATAAAAACAACAGAATTAGAATGAAGAGAACAGAATTTGAATAAAAAGAACAAAATTTGAATGAAAATACAGTATTAGAAAAAAGAGAACAGAAATTGAATGAGAACAACAGAATTAGACTGACAAGAATGGAATTTGAATGAAAACACCGGAAGTTGAAAGAGAACAACAGAATTTGAAAGAAAAAACAGAATTAGAATGACAAGAACGGAATTTGAATGAAAACAACAGAATTTGGATGAGAAGAACGGAATTTGAATGAAAACACAGGAATTTGAATGAAAACAACAGAATTAGAGTGAAAACAACAGAATTTGGATGAGAAGAACGGAATTTGAATGAAAACACAGGAATTTGAATGAAAACAACAGAATTAGAGTGAAAACAACAAAATTTGAATGAAAACAACAGAATTTGAAAGAAAACAACAACATTCGAATGACAAGAACGGAATTTGAATGAAAACAACAAAATTTGAATGAAAACAACAAAATTTGAATGAAAAGAACTGGATTAGAAAGAAAACAACGGATTTCGAATGAAAACAACAGAATTAGAATGACAAGAATGGAATTTGAATGAAAACAAAAGACTCAGAATGAAAAGAACTGAATTAGATTTAAAAGAACTGGATTAGAAGGAAAACAACGGATTTCGAACGAAAACAACAGAATTAGAATGACAAGAACGGAACTTGAATGAAAACAAAGGAATTTGAATGAAAACAATAGAATTAGAATGAAAACAACAGAAATAGAGTGAAAACAACAGAATTTGAATGAAAACAAAAGTATTCGAATGACAAGAATGGAATTTGAATGAAAACAATAGAATTAGAATGAAAACAACAGAATCAGAATGAAAAGAACTGAATTTGAATGAAAACAACAGAAATAGAGTGAAAACAACAGAATTTGAATGAAAACAAAAGTATTCGAATGACAAGAATGGAATTTGAATGAAAACACAGGAATTTGAATGAAAACAATAGAATTAGAACGAAAACAACAGAATTAGAATGAAAAGAACTGAATTAGAACGTAAAGAACTGAATTAGAACGAAAAGAACAAAATTTGACTGAAAAAACAGTATTAGAATAAAGAGAACAGAACTTGAATGAGAACAACAGAATTAGAATGACAAGAATGGAATTTGAATGAAAACACCAGAATTTGAATGAAAAGAACAAAATTTGAATGAAAACAACAGAATTTGAAAGAAAACAACAACATTCGAATGACAAGAACGGAATTTGAATGAAAACAACAAAATTTGAATGAAAAGAACTGGATTAGAAGGAAAACAACGGATTTCGAACGAAAACAACATAATTAGAATGACAAGAATGGAATTTGAATGAAAACACAGGAATTTGAATGAAAACAATGGAATTACAATGAAAAGAACTGAATTAGAATGAAAAGAACAAAATTTGAATGAAAAAACAGTATTAGAATAAAGAGAACAGAACTTCAATGAGAACAACAGAATTAGAAAGAAAACAACGGAATTTGAATGAAAACAACAGAATTAGAATGAAGAGAACAGAATTAGAATGTAAAGAACTGAATTAGAAGGAAAACAACAGAATTTGAATGAAAACACAGGAATTTGAAAGAAAACAACAGAATTAGAATGAAGAGAACAGAATTAGATTTAAAGGCCTCTGGTAAGGTCCCCGGTTCAGGCGCAAAGCCTCGATTCTCCACACCCCTTAACTAATGTTTTCCATTAGCTTTGAGGCACATATGCAGGCTTACCTGAGCTTCAGCCCCCCAACCTGGCTCCCTTTCTCCTCTAGAAGAGAACAAAGGCACCGTGATCCTCATTACATGCCACAGTGAAGATTGAACACAGATGTCAGGCCGTTTACGTTCAACCCAAAAACCTCTTTAACAGGCACATAAATTCATTGGAGTCCGTTCGTTTGATGTTGGACTTGGCTTGCAGGCGAGCCATATACGTCACAGGATTGACAAACTGTGGATCTTTGAAGTCTTGCACTGGTAATCCAGATATTTTGAAGGGTTACTGGATGAAATCAGAGCTACAAAGCTTAGATTGTGATGGTCAGTTAAAATCAGAAGTTTCTCATTCTTAACAAACTTTTTTTAATTATCTTTCCAAATAGGAAATGATGAAACTTTACAATTGCATACTACAGTTATTTCCTTCAACGACACTAAAATGTACCCCTGTGTGCACTTTAACGAGCAATTAATGTAACCAACCTTGGAGATTTTATAAGCCAAGGAAACACTGTAAATGTAATAAGAGTGTTTAATTTGAAAGAGAATTTATTAAATGTTCCTTACAACAATATACCTTTATGCTGTTTTGCATATGGAACATGACTTAATGGCACAGCAGCATCTTTCAGGGGTGGTCCTCTATCATTAGGGCTCCATAGTTATGCTCCATAGGTATCCATAGGTACACTCTTGTGGGCAGAACACATGGCACCCAACTGTGTGAACAGTAACGTGGAGAATAATGTCATAAAGACCTCCCCAAGTAGCAGTAACTCAGAGGACCGTCATATGGAGCTTAGAGAAAAGTTCTGTGTGTGCAAATTCTTTCTTTTATATTATGTTATATGTGAAGGGTAAATTAATGTTCTTGAATAAAGTGAATATTGCATAAACTTTAGGTTGTGTGTAAAAGAAAGACTAGCCTGAAAAGTGAAGCCTATGTGTGTATTGTCTTAAACCTCTATTCTTTGTCAAGACAAACAAAGCGTGATTCCTTTGGTTTCAAAAGGACTTCCAGGTGTACGCAAACTTGATCCTTAGATCCTGGTGTGACTTAATGGTAGGAATATTGCAATAGCTGACATTTGCTGTTTGATGACTGCACGCAAGTACAATGCTAGTTTGAGTAAAACACGTCAGTCTTGGGGTTAAGTTGAGTTACTAAAGCAACAAAATTTGCAGCTTGGGCGAGGTTAGGGTTATGCTTAGACAACTAAAACAATGTTGGGTAGGGTTAGGGAGACGCTTTGGTTATGGTGAAACAACAAAACCTTTTACTCAAATTAAAATGTGACTCACAGTGTGTAATGAATCATTTAAAGCCCAATGCCTTTGTCCATTTGCCACCTTCACCACAACACATGGTGTACTTTCTAACCTGCTATTTCCATGGCAGATGGCCAACAGTGACTCATAGACGTTGTCCTTAATTTAGATTTTTCTCACTTTATTAAAAGTAAGGTAACATTTTTAGACTGGAGTCAGTCTAACAGAAAGATTAGATTTCTATTAGATTGTACGTTTGTTAGCAACTTTGGCCATTTCAATGAAGTTAAATAAAGAGTAAGTGTTAATTTGGTCACTTCTATAACTGGTCATTATTATGTCCTCATGTTTTCAGCTTGGCTTTAACAAGCTCTTCTTTCAGCAAGTCAGCTGTGTGTTTAGCACTGTGAACACTGTGAGAAATCCAACAATTCACTCTCAATGTTGCTTTATTTTGACTTGCATGGAGTCAAAAATGAATAAAGAGTGGTGAGCCCTTTGATTATATTTTCCCACTGATTTATTTTTACTTACACAACACGGCCCATTGACAGAATTGCAGTGCTTTCTCTATTTTAAGGCTCTTATTTTCTGCTTCTTGGCTGAGCTTGCACGAAAGGCCTGACCCAAGCTCAGGTCCATTTAGAGCTTCCATTGCAGAAACCATCCCAACAACCTTCCGAGTTCAAAAACAAGCTCAGCAGAATGATTTCTTTCATTATTGTGCACGCAAAAAACATGCCTTTAATTTCTTTCTCAGTTGATATGACATGATGATGATTATATAGAAGGGTACTCCACTGTCATAATTGCTGCATTACTAGTTAGATTAAGGATTTTATTTTTTATATAAAATGTTAATTTAACTTTAAATATTTCTCTCTACAGATTTAATTTGTATATATGCATATATTTGTTTGCATCTATGTATGTATAAGCTGAAACCTTACAGCAGAGAAGAAGGAACCTTTCCCTGAAAAAATACACACACACACAGTCCAACCCTTTCACCAGGATTTCACGCTGGTGGACCCCACACAGTGTTAGAGGCTGAAAGGTTGGTGGTGAGGTGGGTGAGGCAATGCCAACCCATGCTGTAAAAATGCCCACACTTTATACTAATTGCATCACGAAAAAACCTGACACAGTAATTCTGTTTCAGTAAGGGGGAAACTTGAGAGAGAGAGAAATGTTTGGGGGTGGGGGTTATTCAGAGGGAAGTAAACCATGAGTTCGAATTGAGAAATAAAACACATGGCTCCTGTTCTCTTCTACATGGTCACAAATGCTTCAAGTTTCTTTTAGTTTTTATTTAGCACGTATTCTCAAGGTTCACAGTTTCCATTTGCCTGCTGTCAGTCTGCCAATCAATGAAGAAACACTAATTGAGAGATTCAGTCAGTCAGTCTACAATGGGATTAAATGAACAGTGGATTTCTCAGATGAAGTTCCAAACTTAATGTTTTCTAAAGTTATCTTTCTGTGCTGTATTTATTATAGGAAAGTCAATATTTATCACCTCCAAATCCAAAATGATGAGCCTACCCATATGGAAAAGATATATATAAATCTCATAAAGTTTGTATCTGTCTTGTGTGAAACTTGTATGAAAAGCATACAAGAGTGAAAACAGATATAAGATCCCTTACTTATTTTATTTAAAATTTATATAAATGAAACTTGTATGTTTTGGATACTTACTAAAACAATATATGAAAGTAATGACAAAGTGGCCACTTTCATGAGTAAATCATATAAGCCTTATATGATTCACTATATGAAGTAGGCCACATCTTATGCAAGTCTTTTATAAGTTTATTCTATTTCTTTTCCATATGGGTAACTTTACTCGTAATGGCACTGCAACGTAGACACATCAGTGCAACAGTATGAATGCAAATATGACTTCCCTGACTCAGTACAGGCCTACAGATGAACCTTAACCTGAAATCTCAAACTCATGTTTCTGAGAACTTGGTGAATATGAGTTACCAGTTATTTTACTCTTCTGAGGCTAGGCATGGGAATCAAGAACTGGTTCTTGCAGATAACCAGTTCCCAGTAGCTCAGTTCCTTGGAATTATTTGTCGATTCGGTTCATCTGTTCCACTTGAACTTCCATTACAGTCAGCTGTTTTCAGTTCATGTACCAGATAGTGGTGCAGTCTACAGTGTGTATTAAACATTACTTTATTTTTATTGCACAAAAGGACAAGAGTGCAATGGTAAAGTGCAAGCTTCATTATTCTGCTAACGCAACTTCACATGCTAACGTTAAGCTAGCCAAGATCCCAGAGTGATGTTAAAAGCGAGCGAATGCTGACGCCAGCCCAGCAGTCAAACCCTGAACTGCTTACAAACGGATGAGCAGTCAGGCTGCACCCTCGATTTCTCCTGTTCTCCTGTTCATGTTTCTTAAGTAGAATCACCGTGCCGATCGCTGTGATGTGTCTTTGTTCTGGTTTTCTTCTTTACTTTTTGCTGTCACATTTATACTCATACCTAAATATTAATAGAGAAATATCATATGTGTTTCCTCATTAGGATTTGTGTTGTTGTGTGTAACTACAACCTATATATTTATATTGTTGTTGTTGTTGTGTGTTTCAGATCATTTTACGGAGAAACGAGAAGGTAATGTATGTATTACTTTTTTCTGGAAATAATTAAGTAATGTTGTGCAATACTTTTAAGAAAAGTGCGTGGGCGTTGTTTTTTTATAACAATCCCAACACTGATCACAACATAGAAAGGACATACCTCAAACAAGCATAAATATTTGACCACACAGCATACAATTAATTAAGTCAGCCAAAGAGGGTGATTAGATGTTATCAGAGCCAAGAGGTGAATTCATAGTAAAGGGTGATGAAAAGTTTTAACCTGCAACACACAAAGGCCACACTCATTAGGAAAAGTGATGGGATCTCCTTGGCAACATTTCAGTGTTTTCATGATGTTGCCATACACGACACAGGAGGGGGAGATTCTCCATAAACATTTATTTGTTCTTCCGAGGAACTCATTAAACAAGGCAGCTTCTTTTATCCGAGGGTAACCTAATTTGTCTTGACATTCTTCAGAGGACAGCATGAGAGGGGAGCCCTGCTTCCCTCATAAGTTGAACACATGTAGGACAAACAGGTTACCTATGAGTTGGAGTGCAGAGACATTATCATTTAGATATTAAACAGCTGATGTCCACTATTTTCATCTTTTACATCAGTATTTATGTTTTCACCAACTTTTTACTTTTACGCCTTACATTTGTACACAGATACTTTCTTTTTGAGAACAGCCTCATTACTTTGGTTTTAAGACATTTAAGTGGAGTTATTATTTACTTGCATTCATTGAGAACAGTGAACACTTACCTGTCATACCACCCTGTGGTAGCTGGACTTGAACCTGTGAAAGGTTGGTTGGCCCCCAGTAGCTTTAATGTCATGTGAAAGTTCTGAATATCAATCAGCCAGAATTGGGATTGACAGAAGTAGGATTTAAAAATAGGCCCGCACAGGGCTCTACTACAGCTTTCACCACTGTCCATGAAGATCATGACTTAACAGAAGTTTTCCTTAAATACCATGCTTTCCCTCCTGGCAGGCATGCGACTGTGCCATAGACCTCCTATCTCTTATCATTCTCCGCTAGTTGCCTTTACAGGCTGTGACATCCTGAAAGAGAGGCTATGGAGAAATGCATCCCTGAATCGTTAGCTCAGCCTCTAGTTCATTCACACTTTTTCCTGTGCTCACACTGCCTTGATCACTGTTAGGATTGGATTTTGACTAGCCTTCTAAAGTGCAGCTAACTTATTGTCACTCCCCAAACTTCCAACAGCATTCCAGACTGCAGCAATCCTAGTTAAACATGTATTCTAACTTCATGGTATACCCTGTTACATAGACTCTGATCGGGACCATCAATTCACTTGCAAGGTGCTCTGTACAGCTTTGGGGGCACAAATAAGTGTATCTTCTGGTTTCCAACTTCAGACCAATGGCCAGACAGAACACCTGAATCAGGACGTGGAAGCTGCCCTTCAGCGTGTTGTCTCATCCAACCCTTCCTCCTGGAGCACCCAGTTGTTTTGGCTGGAGTATGGGCATAACATGGATATTCTCTACAACAAGTTTTTCTCCTTTGGAAGTATCTCAAGGCTACCAACCTCCACTGTTTCGTGCCTTGGAGAGTGAAATAACAGTCCCCTCTGTTCAACATAACGTTAACAAAAGCCAATCAGAATAAATGGCTAACAGACCCAAGACGCACTCCAACTTAAGTTTTCCACCCAGGCCAATCTGTTTTGCTCTCTTCTAAAGACATTCCTTTGACAAAACTTACTCAAAGAAACTGTCACCTAGAAATACTCGAAATCAAACCTCTTGTTAACCCAGTGTCTGTTCACCTAAGACCATAAGGGTCTATAATGTATCCCATGTCTTTCAGTTGAAGTCTGTATCCACCAGCCTGTGGTACCAGTACCAGCCTATTTACCATTAACATTCGAGCCTGGAACTTTTGGATCCCAGAATTTTTTTAAAGATTTTTTACCTTTCCTGAATTTAGGAGTTGCCGTTTCCATTAAATCAACGTACATCAAATTCTTGAATTTCCGATTCATAGTTTTCATCAACAATATCCTTAGATGAACTCTGGCCTGGCACGATTGCTCATTGTGGCCCTCACAGTTTTGCATCTGTTACTGAAAGTCTATTTTTAAAACTGGCCTAGGGCTTAAAGAGATGATAGTGTTTGTCTGGTCATGTCTGCAAAATTCAGAAACAGTAATCAGTCTTTTGTTAGCATTTTCGTTCAAGCTGAAATCACAGTGATTGGGAGCTCTTACAAAGATCAGGGACAATGATTTTACAGTTCAGTACTGTTCATCTCATAAAGCACCAAGGACCTTTTTCAATGTGGCTGTTATTCATTCATTTATTTTTAGATCGTTCTGAAAGTCCTGTCATGTCCATTTGTACTTTTCTGTCAGCTGACTGCTTATGTTTGAAAGAGATGCTGCTTTCAAACATAAGCAGCATCTCTGTGACAAAAGAGCTATAGTTCTGTCTCACCTGACCCAAAGGTGTGCTTCCAGTATGCATAATCTTTCTCCAGGTTGTCTTTAGCATTCTTCAGGTGGGCTTGAAGGTGGTTCATCTGCAGAAGTTTTTCTTGTTCTGCAACCTTATAGTCCAATTTTGTGCAGGGTTCTTTTGATTGTCATCTTTGAGACGAACTTGGCTCAGTCGTTATCTTGTGTCTCAGCAGTTGTTCGCATCTATAACTAAGTTTCTTTCCACATTCTTTCTAATAGTTTGCTTCCTACCTCTGCCAGGCTTGTTGTGTATTGTTTGGCTCTCTTTGAATTTCTTGATGATACTTCTCACTCCAGTTCTTGACATTTGGAAATGTTTGTGAGAACTTTGTATATCCATCTTTCCTTTGTTTTTGTTTTTGTTTTAAAAAGCACTTTGGAAATTTTTGACAAAAACATGTCAAGTTTCCAAAAAGTTTTAAATTTGACCTCTATAAACACTTGCCTGCTAAGGTTATGGGCTCAGTCACTGGTTTTGGAGGTAATTGCACACTCTTTGACTTGTCAGTCAAAAGTCGTTAGCTAATTACATAGTTAGAATCACTCCTTCTCATCAAATGTGGCTTTTAGCAACCAAGATGGTGATGGCCGCAATGCTTATCTTAAGGCTTCAAAACAGGACTTGACAGCTCCATTAGGTGACATCACATCTTTTATACTCTCTGTGTTTTAAAGTAATTGGTGAAAAACAACTTGGAATACAATTGGGCAATAAATGGTAAATAGAAATAATCTGTTTCAAAAACTCTCCATGCTTACAGATTTTGTATGTTCATTCAGACATAATATATAAATTAATTTGACCATGAATCAGCACAACAGTGTGAGCGATTTCTAGCAATAGTAAATGGCCAGATGCAAAGGGAGAAAGACCTGAAGGTGACTGGAATATAATATAAACTTAATGCTTCTTTACAATAAATCTTATTCTGTTAGAAAGGCTGTTTATTTCACCATAAATGGTGCCACATTTGAAAGGAAAATAGATTTTTGGGTTGAACAGCAAAGTTGAGTTTGTGGGTTTTGCCCATGAACAGCTTATCCTCCTATTGACCTTCTGGTACTCCAGGTGCTGACAGTCAGGTACCTGCAAGCATGGCCCTGGCTAAAGTGATCAGTTGTTATCTGCTCCAAGCATGTCCCATTTGACTAATCTGGATTGGGTTCCTTTCATAGCACAGCTTCAACCTGCTGTTCTTCTATTAAATATTTTCTGTCATTTGTAATTAGTGTGGCATTCCTTTATAATCAATCATTGTCTTAGTGATCAGTGATTAAAATCTCCTATATAACCTTACCTTACAATGTGCTTATTCAATTAACTGCTGAAGATAATAGAAAAATATAACTACAGGTTAGCCAGTGCTGATCAGAGGAAGCTGGTGACAAAGAGGAAGAGCAACAATCGCATTCATCTCTCTCATCTCTCTGTCTCTAGACTCAACTCCAGTCCTTTTCTGACACAACTGGATAATCTGGCTTTTAAGCATTGTTTCATTGTATTTTGCTCAGAGGTGTGTCCAGCCTTCCCTGGTGTCCCAACACTAATGTCTCACAGTGTTAATCTTACAATGCATAACACCATAACATGAGAGCAAATTAGAGAACTGCAATATAAATTTAATATGCCTTTACTTCTTCACTTGATCACTTAATTAGTTTGTTTCCTTAGTCAGTTACCGCTTACAATAAGCATGGACTCACAAACCGAACAATTAATTTTAATAGAGACTAATTCATTTAAACAGAATAATGTCCATTAGACACAAAACCCTAGCCTTCTAGAGACTATCTGCTCCCAGACCACCTAAAAAATTAACTACTATAAAAAAAATTTTTTGTTATAGATATTCACAAAGAATATCTATAACAACAGTGATCAACAACAACATTAAATTTTACAATAATGGATTACACTGTACTGGAAAACCAAAATCAGTCTTAATGTTTAAAGTGGTACTATTACTGTTATCTTCAGCAATACCATTTGCCAACACGATGCAGATTCAATTAATTTCTATTCAATTCAATTCAATTACATTTTATTTATACAGCACCAAATCACAACAACAGTCGCCTCAAGGCACTTTATATTGTAAGGTAGACCCTACAGTAAAACATACAGAGAAAAACCCAACAATCATATGACCCCCTATGAGCAAGCACTTTGGCGACAGTGGGAAGGAAAAACTCCCTTTTAACAGGAAGAAACCTCCGGCAGAACCAGGCTCAGGGAGGGGCGGGGCCATCTGCCGCGACCGGTTGGGGAGAGAGAAGGAAGACAGGATAAAAACATGCTGTGGAAGAGAGACAGAGATTAATAACAAGTAAGATTCAGTGCAGAGAGGCCTATTAACAACGTGAACCAGAGCAACAATCCAACTTTACTCCAACAGAGATAGATGATCTTGTTAATAGTTTTACATCCTTACTGTGTACGACTCTGGATAAAAAGAAAGCAATAAATCAGCGAGCTTTGACTCCCAGGTATATTTTCAAACACACTGTGAATGCTTTCCAGATACACTGTATATCAAAAGACAATTAACTGATCATTTGCATAGTAATGCACAGAAACAACTGACAGTGGACTATCTGTGCTTATGCTGTTAGACCTAAAGATTAAAACACATTGCAGGTATTAAAGGAAATGCACTGCAATAGTTTAAATCGCATCCAGCTCATAAATTCCAATTTGCGCATGAAGACGGAGAGTCTTCCAGACACATGACAGTTAGTCAAGGAGTTTCACTGGGTTCTATGCTGGGACCAGTTCTACTTCACTAACCTTAGAAAATGCAACATACATTGTCACCACTATGCAGATGATCCCCAGCTTTATCTATGAAGCCAAATGACACAAATCAGTTAGATAAACAGACATGTCTTAAAGATCTTGGAAACATGGTATCTCTCCAGATTCTTACTCTAGATGGTATTACCTTGGCCTCCAGTAACACTGGAGGAATCTTGGTGTCATTTTTAATCAATATGTTCTTCAACACACACATTAAATATATATAGGGTTGCTTTCTTGCATCTGTCCAATCTCTTTAATCCTGCCACGGAGTGATGCTGAAAAACTAGTTCATGCTAGATTGACCGCTTTCTTGGTCAATCTTTGGTCAATCCAAAAAGCTGCAGCAAGAGTACTAACGGGGACTAGAAAGAGAGATCATATTTCCCCTGTAATTACTTTATCTTTGCTGGCTTCCCATTAAATCCAGAATTGAAATTTAAAATCTTTCTCTTCACATACAAAGTCTTGAAAGACCTCATTGTACTATATTATCCCAACAGACCACTTCGGCTGACTTACTGGCTGACTCGTGGTTCTAAAAGTAGAATGGTAGGCAGAGCTTTCTGCTGTTAGGTGCATCATTGAACTTTTGTCTTCACTCTCTCTTACTGTAGTCTGTGTTTTGTTCTGGATCCCTATCCTCACTTTTTGTTTCTCCTTTTCTCCTCACCCACCAAATGATAGTGGCAGATGACTTCCCCTCCCCAAGCCTAGGACTGCCGAAGGTTTCTTCCTGTTAAAAGGGAGTTTTTTCTTACTACATTGCAAAGTGCTGATTTAATGGTTGGGATTTTCTTCAGAATACTGTAGGGTTACCATGCAGTAGAAAGCACTTTGAGGTAATTGTTTTGTGATTTATTGCTATATGACTAAACCAGACATTGAATGGAAGTGAAACAGAATAACTTATGCATTTTTGTCTTATTCTACTTTCCACTTCTACTATACTAAATGAAAAATATTCTACTTGGTACTCCACAGCATAGTTTTTTCTTTACTTTTTTTGCAGATTTTAAAATATACAGCATCACATCACAGGATATTAGGACATTTATAAGTATAGAAAATTACCCATTAGCATATTCAATTCATTTCAATTCAGTTTTATTTATATAGTGCCAAATTACAACAACAGTTGCTTCAAGGTGCTTTATATTGTAAGGTAGACTCTACAATAAGACATACAGAGAAAAACCCAACAATCATATGACCCCCTATGAGCAAGCACTTTGGCGACAGTGGGAAGGAAAAACTCCCTTTTAACAGGAAGGAACAGGCTCAGGATTATATAGGATATATCATTACAATCCTCTCCAACTGACACATTAAAGTAATACTTAAATCAAGGAATCAGTTATAATCCAATAAAATAAATAAACTGAAAATGAGTATTTTACTTTTGGCACTTTAAGCATATTTTAAAATATTCGTAGTGTTCCTTCTGTAGTATTGTGACAAATAAAAGAAGCTTGTTTGCTTCTGATGCTTGTTTCACGATTCTGCAAAACAGAACTTAATCATTCAATACAAAAAAGTTTCATACTTTGTATTGAATAAACTTTTATGTGGCTCCACATGAACCTGAAAATCAGACTTAATGTTTTCTACACCAAATTCTCTACAGTATATTTATTTTTTTACTAATTGGACAGATGTGGTACTGTGATCTTTTTTTTTCCATTGCAAAGAGGACAAAAGAAAAATCTTTTGATTATTTTCCGTTTTAAACATCTGAGAAGAGGAAACAAAACACCAAATTGTCCAAACAGTGGCTCACTGACTGATTTACTGACTCCAGTTCACGCTCACGGACCACCAGTGCCACCTTGTGGTCAGCTTAAAAAATACACAGATTGTTCAGTGAGTTGTATTTTTCTTTCCTTTATTTTGACAGGAGCATTGGCTTAATTTACCTTACAGTTGGTACAAATACAGTACAGTATGTTTCTCCTAATAAATGCATCACTCGCATTCACTTAGTGATGTCACTGAGGGTGTTGGGGTGACTTTTGACACAGCAGATGCTGCACAGACACTCTTTAGGTGAACTATAGACGGACAGTGTGTACATGATAGTTGGGGTCTTTGCACTCTTGTGCAGCTATTGCCATCGGGTCACAATGTGTGTGAACACATGTCACATTGAACTTGCATATTGAATACCTAACCTAAAGCTTTCACCTGAGAACAAACCAGTACATCCTCCATTCACACAAGTCTCAGATTTGTCAAAGTGCACAAAGAAAAACAATTTTAGGGAAAGGAGAAGACAGAAGGTATTGCTATTACTGACACAAGGTGTGTGTGCAGGAGGTGGACATGTGAAAAGGAGCTTTAAATCATTGTGTGATGGTGACAAGAATACAAGCGGGAATCAGTAATGCTGTTTCAGTTTTGAAACACAACACTGGTTTCCTACAAAAAGGTGTGTTGAGATGGTGTAATGTTTGAATGTATTTAAAGAAACATATCATAAAATACACCTTTTAGTCATGACCATGCAGTTGCACTCAATTCCATTTTACAGCACGAAGATCTGAACAACAGTACACACCACTAAACTGATTTACATCTTATCCATTGTGCTGTTCGTGCAAGGTCATCGGAAAAATCCACACAACAACATTCACATTTTGCTTATTTTAGAACACAAAGTCATCACCTTCAGTGAAAAATTAGGTGTTTTACATATAGATTTGAATCATTAATCCAATATTCAATGTCACTAAGGTCAGTGGACCAAATCTTTGCCTGCATTATTATAGATGTGGGGGGAAAACAAGTGCATAGTTCAGTTATATCCTTATCTCTGCATTTGGTACCCTCAGGTTCTGTTAGACTGACACCCAGTGGAAGCAGCCACAGAGCCAGATAGTTTTTAAAGAGGTGGGCAGGTTGAGCTCAGAACTTATTTCTAGTTCTTGTTTCCCCATTTTACAGATTGTTGTAGTACCAAATGATTGCTTACCAGATGTACCAAATCATTCCTAATCATTTAGGCATGACTGCCATAGAAAGGTATGCCATAGGACTCATGCATAACAAGCATTTTTATGTAAAACTTAAAAAAAAATAGTTTTTAAAAGTGTCAAGTAACAGAACTGAAACAAAAGCTTATTAATAGTATTAATAATTAATTAAAAATGTTCCAAAAAGAATCACCTCCTCAAACACAGCCCAGAGATCCAGTTCAGAGATTTAAATTAGCAAAACAGACAATGACAGGTGGTGGTACAGAGCAGACATACCCCTAAAGCCCTACAACAATCCAAATGAATAAATTACAAGATATTTCAACCACTGTACAGTAAAGGCTCTTTTGCAGACATTGCCGTTTGACACTTACTGGGCAGAAGGGGTGGCCAAACCTTACCCACCTGTGGTGGCTGTGGTGACTAAATATTTACTCCATATAAATTCTGTACCAGATTATATGGATTATATTGCAATAGGAGAGCAAAGAGAAGACAGGAAGCCTGGGAGAAAACCAGGGGGAAGACATGTCTTGAGGCAAATGGGTTGCCTGCTTAACCCAGTGAGCTAAACAGGTGATTCCGCAAGAAAGTGTTTTGAGGATAGTGCTTTTGTCTACGAGTCCTGCGACTTGTTCCATTAATCACTGCCTGTACAGCTTGAGATGTGAACATTTTTGGGTGGATTTTCCCTTCAAGGATCCTCTCTTTATAGATATACACAATTCAGAGCTTCCATCCACCTGATACATTAAAGCCGCTGTTTCACAAATTTGGTGAAATCTGACATGCTGGTAAATTTGTTTTTTTACACAAGAATCTACGGCTCACAGCCCTTCTTAGAACTTTTCTCTACACCAACGCTATGTTGCATCTAGAATCCTCTTCATCCAATCTGTCCTATTTCCACTGTGATTGTCTTACTCAGTGACCAAACATCTTCAACGCTCCTGGAGTTTCAGAGAACCAACAGGAATAACCAAACAAAAAAAATCATATAACTTGGATCTGACTGTGTTACAGCATGCAAGCCTCAAACAGTGTTTGACTTGTGAAAAACATCATTCAAGACAGTCAGTGCAACGGGGTGAGGCTGCCTCCTTTGTGGCTCCTGGCTTTGGAGTCAGGGGCAGCGTCCGGAGAGGTAGGGGAAACAGGGACATCACATGCAGCGTTGGGAATATGCAGAGCCTCTCGTCTGCATTTCTTTGAGCGAGCTTTGGTGTGACGTGGACGAGAAGTATCGCCATGGGAGCTGGACGTATGGTTACCCCTGCAGCCTTTAGAGAACTCCGATGTGGGGTCAGAGTTCAACGCTGGGCTGGTTTCTGGGCAGGAATGAGCATTCTGAGGTTTCCCCTGAGGACACGAGGTGGACAGGAGCGGAGAAAGCGCAGCCGATTCTAGCAGACCTTTAGTTCCCTGTGTGCACTGCAAGGGCGGTGCAAGAAAGAGGAAGTAAAAAAAGTAATAAAACAAGTGACAAAACAAGCTAGTGATATTAACAGGGAAAACATCAGTCTCTGAAATTACTTCAGTAAATATAACATGAGTCAAAGGCCAACTAGGAGTGCAAGCAGGATCCACACGTGATCTCAAGCAGGATATCCAAAATATTTCATGCCACAGACATGCATAGGCATGCACATTGAACCTGGCCAGTCACATTTCATATTTGATTTAGCCCAAGAAGCCTGTTTATTTATTACACCAAACTTTTAGAATGGCACTAAAACAAAGTGTGATAGCTTGCAAGAGCTGGTTTTAAAAAAGGATTGATGAAGTTTAAGTAGCAGCTGCCAGAATATTCAGACTTTAACAGGGCGTCCACACAAGAAGCAGTTTGCTTGGTGCCTGTGGCTTCATCACTGACGACTGGTCACTAGTGAACATTAAAAGCATTCCATCGTATGTCAGTCAACCGTATCCTTCACTCTCGTTGGTAGTCGTTTCCACCATTCAAGTAGAATGTAAGAAGTCTAACTCAGAACCTGCCCACTTTATGTCATCAGCAGTTATTTTGCCTGTCGCTGTTAAAGTTGCTGAATGTCATTGATATTCTGTTACCTCTGGTTCCCACATTATTGTCATAAATATCATAAAAGATGAACATAGTGACTATGACATCACTGACTGTTTTGTGAGATTCTTTTATGAAGCCTTGAGGAGAACATGTTCAAACAGCACATGTCCTTAGCCAATGAGCACACTCTGGATAATCCTGCTTTTTGACCCTTATTATGACCAAAATTTACAAGTTCCCAAAATGAGTGACTGAGCCCATAGAATCGATAACTCCGAGAAAAATAACAACACCAAAACTAAAAATGTGTCAAACTCCAGTCCTCGAGGGCCGGTGTCCCGAAACTTTTAAATATGTCCCTGCTGCAACACAACTGAATAACATTAGGTCATTAGCAAGACTCTATAGAACTTGAGTGCATGCTGAGGTGGCAACCCCTAACCCTACTCAAGCAATTTTAAATAAGTGTATGTGTTTGAAAGATGCTGCTGTAACATGAATCAAAAGGCTGAATTGCCACCTCAGCGTGCAGTCAAGTTCTATAGTCTTGCTGATGACCTAATGTTATTCAGGTGTGTTGCAGCAGGTACACAGAAAGGTTTCAGGACACCGGCCCTTGAGGACTGGAGTTTGACAGCTGTGGTTTAAGGGGATCGCTTTTGTGCTGTCCCTGGCTGCAACAATGAGTTTTACGTTAAGAAACCGAGGATATACTGTCCACTTTCACTGTCTGTCTCTTTCGCAGTAATTGGCTCTTCATTATTTGGCTACCTGCACTGAAATGGGAAAATCCGGCTGTTAGCTGTAAAGAATTTAACAAACATGACTAGACTCGCAGACAGTGTTAAATCTATATCAGTTTTTGAGAGCAGGGCTCCGTGATGTAAATTAGCCTTTTTACGTGTAGTGTTTCACGTCCTCTTAAAGGCTTCATTTCTCAGATCAGGAAGATAAGTCCATCTTTTACGGTATCATCACTGCTAGTTCTTCCAGTGTGGATGCTTCTTACGTGTCATGCTGGATCCATTAAAGAGAACTCCATATCACTATCCCTGCAGGCTTGCCCAAAGGATCAGACTCAGGTCAGGCTTTACACTGAGATCACAAACTGTAAGATTCTTCTGGGAGATGTTGAAGTTTAACAAACATCTTCTATGCTTTTTAAACCACCTGCAGACGAAGAAGTCCCGACCAAAACGATAAAACTTAGCATTGTTTACAGTCAGTGGTCTTCAGTAAATGCTTTATAAACTTTTATAATTGTGGTTTATGTGAAAAACTCTTGTCTGTAATACAATGAGTGACCACTGGGACAAGCTGGCTAAAAGGAAGTGATTGGATGCATTGGCTCTGTTAATGCATCCATTATCAAGCGTGCATTTGTGTGGTGGGTTCTTTGCAATTTAACAGTTTACATTTTCAAGCTGACACATCCAAGTTGATCTGAACTGAGATTAAAGGTTCAGTAGCTCAAAACAGTAAATGTTTACAAGTACAGCAGCAGACCCTGAACCTGACTTCTTTCTGCTTGTTGGCAGATGTTTTTATCCCACTCTGTAACGTTACACAGCCTTTACCTTATAAACATACCTGCCTTGAGATGCTTTGCTTTAAACTGACGCCAAATAAAAAACACCGAATTAAACAGAGATTGGCTGGGATCTTTATAAGCATGCAAATGTACTTTTAAAAAGTACATTTTATTACTAAAGCAATTTAACACACAATGAAAATAGAAAGTAGCAGTTAGCTCAGCCAAACGAAGACCAGTAAAACCAAAAGCGTGAGCTGGAAGGAGCTGTTAAACTGCACAGAACTGACTGGAAGTTCAGTTTGGTGATAATATTTGATACTATGAGCAACCTGTTTTACATGAACTGATCATTTCTTAGTATAAAATGTTGCTTTGGGCACTTTTTAAATGCAACTATTCACCCGAATTCGCTTCAAAATGTCTTTAGCCTTGAATCTAAATTAGTCTGACAAATGAATGAATTTTAACAGCATAAGCTCTGGAAAAATTTTTCATTTAAATGCTAAACCATTTTTTTTCTCCATATGCTAGTTTGTATTCAAAGTTTATACGCTACGTATAATTCGGGGTTGAGAAAATGTGCTGTCACCATGTGGGTATATTTCAACACTGTTTCCACCCCTAAACCTAAAAATTATACACACATGGGAAATCTCTAAGCACTGTTAAAGCCCTGAAGTTCATTCCTTAAGAAGCTGGTTTAATGGCTGTCATTATGTTTCACTGACCTCTGAATGAACATCTTCCTACAGTTGTTTTTGTCAGTCTTTGAACGGTCTGATGGTTAGCACAAGAGAGTTGTTTGATCCGTAACTATGCACCCTTTACTGTGATCAATTATACACTTCAATGCATTTAACATTGGCCATGGTTAAAGCCATGCGGGAGTAAAGCAGCCAAGCAAAGGGGCATGCAAAGACAACGGCGGCCACAGGCTGTCTGCACTCACTCTCCCTTTCTCTATACAGGCTTACCAAGCTCAAGGCTTGCTTTTCTTTGCTCTAACAGCGGCTAATCAGCCAGTGCAGGACAGAGCAAAGTCCAGACACTTCTCCTCCTAGTGTTGGTGGAGGGACGCAGGCACAGAGACACACCACACAGAGAACAGTGAGTCAGCACTGGGTGAGCAGACACACAGGGAGGGACTGATTCTGGGTTTGTCTCGTAGGAAAAATATAGAAAAGTATGTCTCCTTGTACTGTGATATGAAAACGGTGATGATGGATGGATACAAAATGAAAAATGACAACACACATGATGAACTGCACGGACAAAAATTTTATGTTATACATTACAGATACTAAAAACAGAAACGTCGTTAAAAAAAATAAATTAAAAAAAAAACACGTAAAAATGAAACAAAGGCATGACGGGAAGCAAGAGATGAAGGATATGAGGAGCTTCCCTCGTCACAAATCTTTTGGCATTTTAACTTTTTATATGCAGACAGACATGACAGGAGAAAACAAACAGCATACACTCAAATTTACAAACCGCTGTTACAGAAATAGCTTTCTTTACAGCGTCACCAGCTTATCAACTGACTTCAAAAGGCTAACTTATACACACTCAAAAACACAAGACTCCAGCTTCAACTGACTCTCACTGTACTACGCGATATGTGAATATATTGAGGCTCAGACTGCAACTCTATCTGAACTCTGGGCAAGTCTTGTAAACAAAACTGGCTTAAAAACACTTCAAGTATCTTTTTATATCCCTTGCTGTCAGAGAGAACAGCAAGAGAGATGCTCTGTGAGGAGGAGCTGGAAACACTTCTTACATCTCCTGCTCTCTAAACACCCGGAGCTGGTACACGATACTGCATAGAATTAAACACTGAGGAAAAATGTGCATACAGAGAGTAGTACTCTCTATTAAAAATAGCACAAGAAGAATTTTATGTGTGCATTTCCATGAGGTAGACATGGCTGAACAACAGCTAAAGACACCATATTAAATGACACTTTAACAAAGTAGTTCAAGTTAAAACAAAAAACAAAAAAACAGCAGCAGGACCTCAGTTGACTATTTCCTGAATTAAAATACGCACCTGCCAAAGCATCATTAGTTCTGTTATTTAAACCTGGACATTAGAGCTACTTTTTCATGTTTGTCATCTATATTTCTAAGATATGCCTTCAACAAAAATTATAAATCAATACGTTCACATTTTGTTTTTTTAAGAAACAAACAAGATTAAGAGGTGTTACTGGGTGACTGGCTACTGTTGGTCTTTATGAGTTTATTTCTTTTTTCTAATTTAATTGTCTGCGTCTTTGACAATTCAACTTAATAATTATTCAGTATTCGCGATTCAAAGAGTGCTGCTAGCAGCAGACCTCAATATCATCAGGGCAGGGACTTTGTGACAATTAACATACCTCTATTGGTCACTCTACGAAGTCATAAATCATGTATGAGAATTAGCCCAAAACTGTGTGCGAGCAGCACGGTGGCACAGCGGTTAGCACTGTTGCCTCACAGCAAGAAGATCGTGGCCAGGGTCTTTCTGAGTGGAGTTTGCATGTTCTCCCTGTGTTTCCGTGGGTTTTCTCCAGGTACTCCGGCTTCCTCCCACAGTCCAAAGACATGCACTTAGTAGGGATAGGTTAACTGGAAACTCTAAATTTCCCATAGGTGTGAATGGTTGTCCATGTGTTAGAATGGCGACCTGTCCAGGGTGTACCCTGCCTCTCGCCCTAACACAGCTGGGATAGGCTCCACCCCACCCCCACCCCTGCGACCCTGAAAAAGGATAAGCGGAAGTGGATGGATGGACTATGTGTGTGGTTGTGCCCCTTGGTCATTTATAAAAATATTATATCCCTCCCCCAACTCTTCCTTTAACTCTTGCATCTGATGACATCCCCCTCTACCCTTAATGATGAGTTTTGACACCTCAGTATATATCAATAAAAACATGGTTTGGCAACCATTAGAATTAGTAGAATATAGCAAATAGAATAGTTTGTCCTTTGTAGAGTCTAACCAGTATAGGAACACCAATACTGACAGTTGGCAATTTAAAATCCAAAATACTTGTCTACCACTACTGCTCTCATCTTTCAAACACACAGACCATAAACAGACTTCTCTGAATTTTTTTATATTTAGTTAATGAGGAGTTCTTAAAGATAGGACAACTCAGTTTCAAAATAATGTTGTCATAAAATATTAAAAATGTAAAAAGTAACCCAGTTTAAGTAGTCTTCAAACTGTGATTGTACTGCTTCAAAAGCTCCCAGCTACATTCTCTTCATTTGATGTTCTTCTAGGTCCTTCAGCTTTCGGTTTAAAACCAAAACAGGTGTTGAGTGGCAAGTAAGTACTCCTAACTAGTACCCTATCTGGCTTTCATAATCATAATAAATTAATAAGTAAAGCGAGCTAAAACATTGCGGCTCTTTACTAGAATAAGAAATAGAATAATAGAAATAAGCTTTTTTTTAAACTCCACCAACCAAACCAAACAAATGCGCCATAACGTTCAACTATCCCTTTAACTTCCAATAAGAGGCATAATACTGTGCGATAAACCTCTGACTAGAGTGTTAATACACCAAACCTTTACATGACAGTCAACAACAGGCAGCAGACAGATGCTGGGTTGGGGCTACAGCAGGCAATGAGGTTTCTCTCAGGCAAAGAAAGAGTTTTGGTGGCAGTCAGAGGGTGCAGGCACGGGAGAGGGGGATTTCTGCAATGCAAAAGCGGCTCCTACCACATTTATCTCGCTTTTAGCGGCCAGGGTGGGCAGCTCGATGTCAGCACTGCCAGTCTGGGCAGACTCATCTGCCGGCAGGAAACCCCGTCTGTCAATCAAGCTGAAATGGCACAGAAAGATACGAATGTTCAGGTTATGAGGCGAGGATGTTCCTCCATTAATACCAATATCTTGTCATCTTTGTCATGAATGCAGAACGCACATCACAGATTAAGAATTAGGAATTCTTCCTCCCCGCCATCTCCAACTACGTACTCTCTTGGCTGTCTGGTTTTCCATCTGAGAGTCTTTATCTTGTAATAGTAAGTGGTTGAGACAACTAAACTGGTGCTACTTACACACATAAAACTAAATTGCAATTAAACAATGAACTGAAGCTCTGTAATTCAAAAATAGCCACAATCCAGCTGATGTATTGCTACAGGTTTATTAGTACTGCACTCTCTTTATCAACTCATACAAGCTTATTTAAAATTATCAGTGATTGCTTCTTTCATAAAGTATGCATGCTTGCAAATGAAATATGCACCATCTTAAACAGCCCATTAGTAATAAAATAGCTAAAACTAATATACAAGGATCCTCACAAGCATCTCTCTTTGTTACTTGGACTTGATATTAAAGATTTAATGATGGAAGGAGTAATTCATAAAGAGGACCAACCTTGGCGGCATGGGCGCACAAAGCACCGAACAACAGTTGATAAAGATGTTTTTATGACTGTATGGGTTTGTAACATCTTCTCCACTCTTCCCTGACCAGGAGCCTTTAATCTAAAAAAAATATAAATATAAATATAAAAAATAAAAACAAATCACATATAATTGCCCCTTGGGGATAAATAAAGTCTTTCTGATTCTGATATAAAACATATGACATGCTTTTCCCCAAACATTATTTTGGAAGTAGAGTTTGTTCACTTTGTGAATACAAAAGTATCTGCAAGATTTTCCTTACTATTAACAAAATATTATTATTAATATTTGTGTTGTTGTTACTATTGTTATTGTTAATTAAAAGTATTCTAATGTTAAATATACTTCCACACTAACAGAAAATTTATATTAATTATATTTACACACATTTCTTTGAACTCTCAAATTACATACAGAGTATATTTTCTTTGATTTAACAAGCATCACAAAATGAACAAAATAACATGATGTCGTCTAACAAACTGAGTCATAAAAGCAGCTTTGGGTACTCACATCTTCGTTAGTGGTAAGATTGGAAGCAACCAGGTATGTATGGAAGCCTGAGAGGCCCAAAATGGACCAAACTGAAAAGAAACATATCACCAGCTCCACTGCAGTGAAAGACTGAGTCAAGGAAAGCAAAGTTATCAAAACACTGGCTACATAGGAAAAAACAAAAGACTTGAAAATTGTGCCAAATTTGTTTCACTGGCACAATGCAAGAAATATATAAGACATAACAACAGCTAATCAACTAAAACATATCCCCATTCGAGCACTGGATATTTGCCAAATTGTTATTTAGAACCTGATATCAGCCCAGAAAGCCTCAGTCTGTACTTCCCTACGGATTACAGTAATTTTTGTTTCCTAATATAAAGTGAAGAAAAACACGGTTAAAAACAGTACAAATAAGAAAAATTATCACAGATGGCAATGGTGTCTATGAATATGTTATATATACATATGCAAGCTGACTGATTTTCATCCGACTTCTGTCACTGACTGTGTTTTTTGAGTAAAAAAGTCTTATTCGGTACAGGATATCTCCCCGGACTCTCCTGAAGCGCAAACACTAGGCCCTTCCCACCCTGAGCTCCTGAAAAAGAGGAAAGTGAGCAGGATTTCAAGATGACATAAAATTTAATTTGTGTGGGAAATGACCGAGCTGATCCACGTATATGGCTTTTGTCAGACATTAAACTGCTCTGCTTTTGTGAACCACGCCTGGCAGTCCGAATGAAACAAAACAAACAAGCAGGCGCTATTTGAAGCCGGCTACTTCCCAAGCATGAAACACCTGCAGATCAGAGCAAAACCACATACTCAGTGCTAGGTGTGTGGTCACACAGCCGAAGATGAACGCCGTCAAGAAGGAGAGTGACACGATGAAGGTGTAGAAAAACCGGTAGTTACGTTTCCCTACACAGTTCCCAACCCAGGGGCAATGATGGTCGAATCTCTCTGAAAGACAGTGATCAACTCACATTTTAGGAATGTTAAAAAAAACAAAACTCTAGAGCACTGAGCTATATAAAAGTGCGCTCTCTGCAGCTCTGTGAAGCCTCTTTTTATTATTTATGGGTTGTAAATGTCAGTGTCGCTGTGTGTTCACAGCTCACCCACACAGTTGTCACACAGGCTGCAGTGGGAGGTGCGCGGAGGGCGGAACATCTTGCAGGTGAAGCAGTACTTGAGCTTCACCACCTGCTGATTGATTAGCACTTCCTTGGTGCGAGGCGGAGGTCGATAGCTGGTGTTTCCAGTGTTGTCTACAGAGAAGAACAGTGAAAATAGGGACACAGTGTTGTGCTTTAAATCTAAGGTAGGTGTGCAGTTATTGCTGAAGTAAGCATCCGGTTCCCACTTCCATCAAAGTCATGGCAGCAAACTTACAAGTGTCACATTCACAAACCACTTTAAAGCACGATAAAAGTGTGAATGGATACCATCACATTATCAGCAATGCGTGCACATCATTAGGGCTGCACGCATCTCTGGTCAGTACTTTGAGCCTTTTGAAGATTGCTCTAAAAGATAATTTCAAAAAGTTTTCCCTCAATCAGTGCTACACACTTGAACCCACAGGGGAAGGGGGCAGTGCTACCTGGACAGGTGGCCAGTGTGTCGCAGGGCTAGAACATGGAGCCAAACATTCATACTCATATTCAAACCTACAGCCAATTTTGAAACACAAATGAACCTGAACACTGGTTGTGTCTATGGGCAGTTTGAAGAACCTGGAGTGTCTGGAGTCTCCATGCACACAAAACAGGGATTTACACATTTGCATTTCAAACTTCAATCCCCACACCTCTCATTGACTTTAAATGCAGTGCACAACTAAACTGTGAATCTGTACCTTTGTTTTGCTTTCAGTGCTTGCACTTAAAAGTTGAGAAAGTTCTCCAATGCCAGCACCATGGCAGCCAATCAAATCCATCCATCACATCATGTTATTTAAATATGAAGGAAGTTGATGCTTGTGTAATTCAGCATCAAAATGGAGAACATTAGCAACAGGCAGTTAGTGTGACTCATGCTAAGTGATCCTTAAAGCTCAGTTAGCTTGCCTTGTTAATGGCTGGCTGTTACTGCTTTGACTATCCCACAAGAAAAGACAAGCAAAGATGTCAGGTACTCCCACTGTCAATCAATGAAGCATAGTGTACGTATGAATCCTGTTTTAAAAATTTTTTTTTAAAAATTTCAACCTATAATCATTTTCTGTCACACTTCACATCCTTGTAAAATCACGTCTGACCACTTCACTGGGTTGTAACAACTTGCGCCTTTATCCACTCTTACTCAGGGCGAGGGGTGGATTATAGCCCAATAATAGCCTGAGCAGAAAGACATCTGGTGTCAGGTGTGCAGCTCGTAACAGCAGATGGAAAATGATGTGTCATCTTTCACAAAATGACTAACCTGCAAAAACTGTTTTTTAAAGTTCTCTTTCCCAGTAACTTGGACACTGTGCCTGAGAGGTTGACCAACATGAGAAAAATAATAGAAAAAAAAGAAAAAAAATACCCGCTATTCTTTTTGCGCAACTTACAGATGGTTCCTTATGGGTTTTTTTGTTTATTTTTATTTTTACAATAGTCGGTGTCAGCCATTCCATACCATACTAAACCGTGCGCTAATTCAAACTAAGAAGCTACACAAGAGAGCTTTCCAGAATCTTTCCTGAAACATTGGGGCCCAAATAAATGTTCAACAGTCACGCCAGAATCTTCATTTCAAAAATAGCTGTTGTACAGTTCAGTTGGATAACATGTGGATCTTACATCACCACTGCCTAAACTCTGGTCATGAGTAGGAGTTTCCAAAGTGCACAGAAAGCCAGCTTTAGACATGTAGGTCATTATAACGATGCAAGTCATATGGAAAGTAAAAATAATATTGGCATGGCATAAAACTGACAGTGAACATAACTGATGAGCTTTGAACAGGTCTGAGGTGTGAAAGATTGGGGAAAATAAATCTGCATAAAATCTAGTGAAAACTTCAGTCCAAAATTAGAAGGCAGCAGACACTTTTCAACGTGCCAACATGACGTTTATTACACTGAGTCACAGCAAATTCCACTTATGTTCTTTTATGTCTTGATGACTTCCGCATCATTAAAACGACCTGAAGAATTTTAAATTGTGACTGAGCCATTAAAATGTACACGCATGTGTGATTCCAGAATAAATAATTAGCGACACCAGAACAGCGCTTTCATTCTCTTGAAACTATGAATGGTGTTTTAATCAAAATAAAGTCAAGGCCACTGACTCTTCAATAACTTAGAATAAAATAACCTGTGTTTAAGCAGTACTGGTTTATGGGTAAGATTCCCTGTCCTATACGAAACTTTAGAGCCAAAACACAGTGCAGAAATATCCCAAAAGAGAAAAAAATGTGACAACACTGGACAGCATTTCCTGCACACAGATTTTAGGCCAACCAAGTATATTTGGTGACTAATTTTTCCTTTTCCATATGTGTCTCAATGAGCACCATCATTTCCAACATGGCTGATTTATTAAGAACAATTCTTATCATTCTTGTTTGACAAAATCTGTATAACAGGGTGCTAGGTTACCAACTAATGCTAGCATGCTTGATTAGCAGGCTACTTACATAAACTGCACACGTACAACAAACACACTTATATCTGCTAGCACAGCACAGACTAAAATATTACTCACCAAATCCGAAGCACAAACTTCTTAGACGGGCTGTACTTTACAAGAAGGCACATTATTTATCAAACAATCATATGAAACAACCAGAAAACACACCAAAAGGTAGTGAAGGCGAGATGTATCGACTACAGTTCTCTGTATCAGACGACATATCAATCAAGAGGGTCATGCCCCTACCACTAGTATGCTGATAATTAGAAAGCCTTACACCACCCAGTGTAAGGTTTATGCTACAGATGCCTCACAGCTGCTTACCAAAATCACTTTTTGTATTTCTGCAATGTTAATCCACCTTTATTTTTTTATTAAGATGCCAAATTAGTTATTTAGCTGAATTCCTGAACAGAAAAGTTGTTTTTTTTTTTGTGGTTGAATCTAATGTTTGATTCACTTCTGACTTCTTCTCTGATTTGGATACAAAAATATGGATAATAAATAATATTATGTTTTTACTTTTTTTTAACAAGTTTTTGACAAATTTCTAAAATATTAATGTTTGCTGTTTTTATGACAGCTGGTCTAATACATTTGTTAAGCACTGTATACAAAATCCATCCACCATGGAGTTATTATGAGGGGGGGAACTATAGAGGCAATTTTAAATGTATCTTGCTATCTAATCACATGATTCATGTGTATAAATCGCATGTTTTTGTTTTCGTTACAGCCGCAGCTAGTCTGTCACGTTATCACCTTCTCAGAAACACTTGTGTTTTATTTTGAGTGCTTTTACAGCATTTTTCTATATGCAGGCTTTTTCTTGAATTGCAGTGCATTTGACCTCTCAGTGCCACCATTGGGTTGGCTTGTTTTTGGAGTCTGCCTCCAGTGGCTATTTGAGGAACTGCAGATATTGGGCATTTAAGCCTTTTCAGCCCCAGAGACTGATGTTTAGCACACAGTACACTCAAGTGCATATAGTCCCACTCCTCCTATTATCCAGCAGTGTTTCCAACAGAATGTCAGTCTGTAGGAAACAATTCGGGACGTCAAATTCAAAGGCCTTGCAGACAACCTCATAGTTACTAGTGCAGCTATTAGACATTACCAATCTGTTTCTCAATGTCTGCAGCCTCATCTGGTGTTGCTCTGGGCAGGATGCCGGGGTCGGTGAAGCTGGTCTGGAGCAGGGTGATGAGCACAAACACAAAGAGGACTCCTCCAATAACAGGTATGCAGCTGGTCAGGTGTTTGACCAGGAACGGACAACTGAGAAACAAACACAGGCAGGGGTAATTACCAAGGCACACTGGGAAAAGATGCAGACAATGTTCTGTCACATATAACTGAGCCTACCTTCTTCTTTTCTTTAACTCACTGATGGATTTAATTTTAATTAACATTCAACTCTTTTAATTGCCATAAAACTCCCAGAAGACTGAACACATTTTCACTCTACTGTGGCAGAAAGAATCCTGTTTCTATTATTAAGCACTAGTTCTTAAAAATGTGCACTTAGCTTCAAATATTAAGAAAAAAAACATTAAGAATAAACATAATTGCAACACACAGGTTAAAACAAATATCGATACAGTGAAGGGTCAAAAATGCGCTTTGGTCAGTATTTTTTTTTTTGTTTTGCTTTGTTTTTTTGAGCAATCTGCATCATTAAATATCATCCTGTTAAGTCCAGCTGTATGTTAGCGAGTCTCTTGCTTTTGGAAAAAACAAACAAACAAACAAACAAACAATATAAATAAATAAAACAGATTTGATGCGCCAGACAGGGCTCAGTTCATTAAAATATCCGCTTAAAAAGCAGCTTTGTATCATCTGTGGACAACTTTTGGACGGAACTCGCAATCAGTATTACAGAACCATATAATATAAGACGAACTCACTCAAATATAAAAAATAAACCACTTGTGACGAGGATGAGACCCAGGGTAAGGGGAAGGACCCCACTCTGTCGGGCCACTATGATCCGTCCATCGCAGTAGAAGCGATTCTTTCCGGGGAAAACTTCCCACTTTCTCCTGGGTCTTCTCGGCTCCTTCTTCTTCTCCGTGTCATTCCCATGATGAGGCGGAGGGGTCGGGGTGGGCGTCGGAAGTGCTTGCGGGTCTATTTGTTGATACTCGCAGTTTTTCATTGTTTATAACGGAGTCTGGCCGCTCTGTCCTAGTTCGGACACCCGGTGCATTTGTCCAGCGACCGACAGCATCACCGACTCCCGTGTATTTTGAGGTAGCTGAAAGGAGCGAATGTCGTCTTTCCAAGGAGAAAATAAGCTAATCCCACACCGAGGATATCCAGCTGTAAATAACCACGAGACCCCGTGCTCGAAATTACATATCTGTTTATTCTCATAACTCCTAATTTATTATTTATAAAAGTTTATCTCCAAAAAGACAGCACAAATTCAACCTATAACACAATGACCATCGTTAGCTTCTTAGCTTTCCCATTCATCCTAGCAAGCTCATCCAGCTGCGGAGTTATTTAACAACAGTAAATCCAAAGTGCTGTTACCACTGCTAGCTTGTTAGCTTCCTCGACTTATAGATTATTGCCGGCCTTTATGCTAAGCTCCGGCGGTCCTTTATGAGTCAATGACATGTAACACAAAAACTTTGTTATTTTTAATGCATATCGCTCTACTAGGAGGAGTCCTGACACATTCGTGACTACCTGCTGTTTAGCTACGTTGCCATAAAACGAGCCGTGTTGTCAAAGTAAACGCAAAGAAATGTAGTATTTCCGGTTGGTTTTCTTTCTAAATAAACCACAACATTCAATATTATATTTTATGAACCATAATAATAAAAGTCATACGAAAATATTGGTTAAAGATGTACTTTATTTACTCGCACTGTTGTTACTAAATTGTTCTCTCAAATATATGTAAAAAAAAAAATATCAGTATACTTTCATGCGGAATATCCGGTAATTCAATGACCAGTGTAGGTGACTTGACGCTGGTTCACAGATAAGGACAATAACCACCGGAAATGTGTTAAAAAAAAATAAAAGTGTAAGAATTACCTTTTATAATGGTAGGCTGGGTATAACTGTGTTTTAACTGTTGTTGTTTTTTTTTTTATCATTGCCTTCCTGAGAAAAGTTAAGACGCCCGTGATGCGCTATTATCGTGCAAGATACAAAATTACATTGGCAATTTGATGTACATTTTATTTTGTGAGTCACTTACAACCGGAAGGCCAACCTCTGGCTGTAGCTACCTGGTGCGCCTCTTCTACCTTGACGCTCAGGTACACAGATTTGGTCGAAAACTTTGTTGAAACTGGCGTTTTGGGGCGAAATTCATACACGAAACGTTCGGAATGGATTACAATAAATAAATACGTACCATAAAGTGGAGAATCTAGCATTAATTCGGGAGTCGGCCGGTGGACGCACCGCGTAAACTGTGAGTAATGTTAGGTGAGAAAGTCCTCAAATGGAGGAAACTGCCGCAATGACAAGTCGCCATGAAAGCGAAAATAATATTTGTATTTGAGACGAAATTCGAGCTCATATGTTCCTAAAGTTACCGTCAAATCGAGTTTGTGATTAGATAAAGACAAAACCGCAATACTATAGTCCCGTTTGACTTGTTTTTTTAAAAGCTAAGTCATACTGTTGATAAATGTCCAGGCGTATATCGTCACAACACAGGTTGCCAAACACTACTGAAGAATTGCTTCATTGGGAGTTAATTGTCGTTTTCTAATAAGATTCATGTAATAAATAAATAAATAAATACAAATGTAAAATAATTATAATTTATAATTACACCTTTTTTTTAAAAAAAATTCGGCATTCATTCGTCTTTACTCAGGTTGTTTTAATGACTGGCGAAATAGCCACACTTGTTGTTAAATTAATTTTAATGAAGGCTTCTATTTTAGAATATGGCATTCAAATTTATAAGATATCCATAGAGTAGCCTTCATCATTGTTATGTGTTCTTATTGAGTAAAAGGAAATAAAACTATATAATTCTGAAATGAATATAGGTGTGAATCATCAGGAAAGTGTACTCATTGGAGTTTCAATGAGTATTTTGTGATCTCCATGACATCATGCAGTATATTTGATATAAGAACGGGTAATTGTGTTTGACTGTGTGTACACATACTCCGTAAAACCTGTTGGGCTGCATTACCTGCCACCTGCGGATATTAGTTTAACGATTGTTTTGAAGAGAAATGCCCTCAGGTGCTTAGAGCACACTTATTTCCTGCTTGACAATGTGGATTTATAAGAAGCGTTTTGTTTAGCTGTACTATTTCAACCCTGTCTCATCGTTTAATTGAACCTCAGATGACCTCAATGTTTTCTCTGATGCAGTCAATCATGTCTGCTGGCACCTCCAGCAGCCTTACGCATGGTTCAGGACGTGGCGCAGGCCACAGGCTTCGGTCCAGCCGGAGCAACAGCCAGGGGTCGTCCTATGAAGAACGTTGTGTGGACCCAGTTGAAGACAGAGCACAAAACCCAGAGCCGAAAGGAGTCCACAAAGCTGACCTGAAGGATGCTAATGGCAGACAGTATGAGACCATTGGCTTCATTCCTGGCTCAGCTGAGCCATCCACTGCAACCCAAACCTGCAATCCATGCGCTTCTCCAAGAAGCTGTAGGACTTTTATATGTAGCATACTTACTTGCGGCCTGTACAGGGTCTGCCAGAACTCCATCCTCGCTCCATGCCTGGCACCAAAGGAGAGTTCACCAGATGAACCAGAGAGGTTGAGTCTCCAAGCTATGAACACAAGAGACTACAAAGAAGAGTACACTGCAGAAGAACCCTGGTTGGAGGATCTCCACATTGCTGGAGTCAAAGTGGACAGCACAATAGAGTATTTAGGTGCTAAAACCAATCCTCCCACTTTGCCATACGTGCCACCTCCTGGTGTTCAGACACTGCCGAGCCACCAGTCGCTGCATGAGTCTATAAGGATTGATGAATGGGAGGATGGGGAGGAGAATGTGGACTCCCTGATTACTAAGAAGCTGCTGGAGCTCTACTCTGAATATCAGATTGAAGAACTGGCCCGGTGCACCTCAGACTCTGTGTTCCTGAAAAAGAGCAAGGCCATCAACCAGCTCATCAACTCACTGGCTGAGGAGCATAAAATGGATGAGCAGGAGGCCGAGTGTCGGCTAGTGCGTGGAATCATCCGCATTAGCACTCGGAAGAGTACGAAGAAGAGGCCGCACATCTCCAGGAATGAGAGGACACTGTCGGACAGCGGAAACGAGACGATGAGGGAGAGCGAGTCCTTTTCAGTGAGCAACAACAGTAAGTCCTGACCGACTCCTTTAGTACAGAAATATCAGAGTTCCTGCCGGCATCTAGGAAATGCTTCAGTGCCATCAAGTAACAATCTCATTTTTCTCTGTTTACCTAAGATGACTACAAATCAAATCCCAATATCCAAATATCAGATTTGACCTCCTCTGATCAGTGTGCCAGGGAGATTTGGAGGAACAATGGAGGTAAGAAATCTGCACTATTCTGCTTTGTTGAAAGTCTGTCCTAAACGAGCTATTCTGATAAAGTCAATTTATTAGACTAGCTCCACTGTACAATAGACGATATAAGCCATTCAGTGCCAGTAAATAGAAACTGCAAGTAAAATCCGCAACTCTGCTGAGAGACATTGCAGTCATGGTGTTACATAACATTCTGAGTGGTTTATTCATTATCAAGACTGATTATAGATGCTTCAGTCACCATGAGGTTACATAGATGAGGCCTGCTAAGGCTCTTCTATGTACTACTTACTATATACTAGAAGTAGGATGTGGGAGGGGCACAGGATTCAATTCAATCATTCAAGTTTTCTTTACATTTATACTTTCTGTAACTTTTCTGTTTTAGAGCCTTTATGGATTAAAAAATAATGTGCATCAGTGAATGTTACAGTCACACTTTGTCACATATGTGTGAGCAGCTGTGCGGTTTCATCTCTCAGTAAGTCGGGAACAGACATCTGCTGTTTTGCACCAGTCAAAAAGTAGCTTTTGGAGCAGTTGCGTCATTTCTATTGAGTTGCTTCACTCAGTTTCAGTGAGCGTGGAGCCCCTGCAGGTGGGGCACTGACAACTAGGTAAACAGTATGAAGTGAAATTAGGTCAGTATTTAAGTGATTTTCCAAATTATTTTGAACCGTTTTTATTGTTAATGATTCATAAAAAAATATTATTGGGGCATGAACGTTTTGAAGCAGGACATGCCAGAACAGGTTTGAGAACCACTGCTTTACACTAACAGTTCATCTGTGAACTTTATGACTGAAGAAAATTTAAAAAGAAATCATATCAAACTACAAGCTACCAAACATAAATTACACTGGCAGTGTGGTTGGATTATTTAGATAACCGAAAAGAAAGCTAACATTTGTGATTTTTGACTAATCAATGTTTTTCATGATCTGGCTTTCACAATTATGTGTTTTTGTCATTAACTGATAACTGAGTTCAGGCAATAGAAAAGTTTTGTTTAGAAATAGGTTAGCACTAAGTTAAATATTTACGAAGACTAAGGAATACGTTGTTTTGTTTTGTTTTTCTAAAAGCATTTAGCAATTGGCAAAACTAAGATTGACATTTTCTCACACCTTTGTTTCCTTTCATTCTCTTTTTTTCACGGCCTAATTCATATGTAATTAAGTTTGTTATCACAAATCAAATAAAAGGGAATCGGTGGGAATTACAATAGCTAAATAAAACATCCTAAATTGTATCAAAGTTGTACTAATTGCTTTATTCATGGGTTAATGTGAGATTCTACGTGTGGGGTACAGTGTAAAAATTAAGCATGGGGGGAATTCACTAGAAAGAAGACCTGTAAAAATTTGTTTTGTAAGCTACAGTAGATTTGTTCTTTTTGCATACAGGCTGTGATCACCTGAGCTGTGCTGTAAGCTCTAAGCTTTATTGCTCTCTGTAGTGTTAACTGAATTCAGTAACATAATCGCACAGATAAGCTTAAAGTGATAAGCACAGTTTCACTTTGCTTGGTGTAACATTGATCATCAAAACCATAGCTTGCCCTGCACCAGTACAACATGCATTACTGTAAACTTTACCACAACACTGCAAACTAGCTACTTTAGCCTGCACTGAACTGTACTGAATGGTCTATATTTTCATCCAGCCTTATAATAAAAATGTATGCTACAGCTATACATCATGTTTGATCCAATATCTAATTTTAAAACTCCAGCATACTTCAGAACCGTACCTAAACATTAAATTTCAGATTTATTAGCTGTCACTGAGCACTTTGAAAATGTTCCCTTATATTCCTCTCCTGTCTTCTCTTTCTTACCATTCTTTCCATCTTTGAGAGTGAGCTTATTGCATATTTGTATCCTTGACAATATAGCCGCTGTACTACATATTGTGGAACTGTTTGTGTTTGGTGCTGGGCTGTTGGAAACATTTCCAGATGGCTGCCATTGATAAACATTACTCCACCTATGCTTGTTTGTTTTTTGTAGCTCTAGCCAGAGTGGCAAATTTGCTGCCATCAGCAATAAGTGTGATGAGAACATAAAATAATATGGATCCTAAAGAGTTCTATCTTTTGCCCAAAATGACCACAGTTTACCAACAAGGGGTTCACGCTATTGGCTCAGACTATCCACTATGAACTGATTGGAGTGAATGGAGATAAATGGCAAAAGTGGTTCTGGACTGAACTTATTTCAGTATTTTAATAGTCTTGTTTTTTTCTTACAAATAAGATAAAATTGCACATAATACAGTAGCATTGTGCTGTATATTGATTAGGTGGAATGAGATTTGCAGCAGATTGTGATTCCCTTAATTCAAATAGCTAGCGAATAACTAATAACAAATAACTAACTTATAATCATGGTAAACTCACAACAAACATTTCAACCAACTTGGTTCGTTGCAAACAGTTCCTGTTTGATGTATGGGATTTAAATTACCGTATGAATGCCCCGAAAAGCGGTTTATGATGGGTCATGTCACTTATACTTACAAAAGAATATTTAAAAACAATTAAAACACAGTTAAAAATAATTAAAATCTGAACTGCAGTACTGTGTAGCACTGCTTTAGCTTTTCTCATATTTCTTTATAGTTTTGATGAAAATAGGTGCAGCGATTTATTGAAACATGGGTAAATGCAAATACCATATGGAAAGCAAAAGCAGAGTGTACACTTCTAACAAGTTTGGAATGACTATCTTTATTCTTTAAAACAGCCTAAACTCTGTTCTTGTCATTTTTAATCTACAGGATTCTTGAAAAACATTCCAAAGCTCATATTTGGATGTTTGCTGCCTTTTATTCAATTTTTTCTTATCAACTTGATCTCACGCTGCTTTAATAATGTTTAATTCTGAGGAGGCCAATCCATGACTGACAGTGACTCCATTAATGCTTTTACTGCATTAGCAGTGGGTTTGTGATTGTTGGTGTGCTAAAAAAATAATAATAAAGTCATTGCCTGTTAGATGATTTTAGATGGTTTTACATGGCGGTATCTTAGATACTTTTAAGTGTTCATAATTCCTACAATTTTGATAAAATTCTTAGCACCACAGGCTTAAATGCAGTCCCATACCATGACAGAGCCTCCATTGTGTTTTACAAATTAATTCTTAATAATAGTAATGTTGGAAAAATTGGAAAAACATATATTTTGTCTTTAAATAAGGGTATGATCATGGTCTACTTTTTGTTGAGCGGCGCTGGTTTTAACAGATTTTGGTTTAAAAGGTGTAGCACGGTTATTAGCACTGTTGCCTCACAGCAAGAAGGGCCTGAGTTCGATTCCACCACCTAGCCAGGGCCTGGTGGTGGTCTTAGGGATCATCAGGATATTTTTTTAGTAAATATGAAACAAGCCTTTGTGTTCTTTTCAGTCTGCAGACCAAAACTTGATGTCCTTTCTCTTTTATATATTGTGGAATCATGAACACTGACTTTTAAACTTTTTTCTTTTGTGAGTCATCGGTGCAATCTTGGAGTAATTTTGATTGGCTGGCCACTCCTGGGAAGGATCACCACTTTTGCAATTTTTCTCCTTTTGTAGAACTTATTGGAGTATCAAAGTCTTAAAAAGGCCTTTGTCACCCTTTCCAGACTGATAGATGATAAATGTCCTTGACTGTTTCTTATCTGTTCTTAAAGTAACTTCAGATCGTGGCATGATGTCTTGTTTTGTTTTTGGGGTTTTAGATCTTTTAGCTGGCTTCATCTGAAACATTTAAATAAAGTTTATTAAGCAACACAGAGTGTGTGTATGTTTTGCAGAATTTGAATCTGAGCAGAGAGCATAGCCCTGTACAATTAAGAATTCGTCCTGCTACTTCTGTCAGTACTAGGGATGGGTACCGGTATCCGGTGCCATGATGGCACCGGTTCTGACATAAACGGTAGTAACCAGACCGAAAAGCAGCGCACATTTCGGTGCTTTATTTCGGTGCTTTTTTTTCCTAAGATGTCATACACTTTGAATTCTAGCCAATCATTTTACGTTTCCGAGGATAGTAGGCGGGTCCAGGTACGTACGTTCTTTTAGAACAGAGCTACAGATTAAAAATGCCCAAGACGAAGCGGTCAAAGTCTGGCTGTACTTCACAGCAAAAGATGCAAACTCAGCAGCCTGCAACAAGTGCTTTAAGGTGATACTGTGATACTGTGCAAAGGAGGTCACACCTCAAATCCGATGAAACACCTGGCGACGCATAGCGTTTTTTTTTAAAAGCCGGGAAATGCGCCGTATTTGATAGCTTGCTGCGAGACCTCACACCGTGCACATCTACTGCGGGTGTGGTGCTTGTTATCAGACCCGGAGTTAGCAACATCCCCCAAGAACCCGAAGAGTACAGTCCTGGCCCCTAGCCCTGCCAGTGTAGCAGAAATGATGATGGCAGCAGCAGCCGTTCTTCTCTGCGTGAGTAGCTTAATGTTGTTCGTGTGTAATTTACGTTGAGTAGGCTAACCACGTTATTAAATTAATGCATGTAAGGTGAACTAGCAAACACCGTCGTAGTTACATGCGACTGTCTTCTTGTTTGATGGCAGATACTCCCTTCACCCTGGCCAAAAAGGCTAAAATGACCAAAGAAAAAGTGGAAAACAGTTAAACATGAGAGGTTTTTGGACAAAGTTTGTGTTTTTTCCATTGTTTAAGCACTGCTTCCAGCCAAGAGTGATACCATATATGCCCTATAGCTGCAGGAAAGGCTAATATTGTTATCTTTTTACAAAAAAACAGCTGAACATGGGAGGTTTTTGGACAAAGTTTGTTTTCTCCATTCTTTAAGCACCGGTTCGAGCACCGTTTAAGCACCGGCACCGTTTCAAAAGTACCGGTTTGGTACCGGTATCGGATAAAACCTAAACGATACCCATCCCTAGTCAGTATTCACATCATCAATAAACTCTGGTTCCACTGGCAGCCATTCATGCCAATGGCAAAATGTTGCCTCCACAATGTTAGATAATGTGGTATACCTTGGATCACTAGATCATGAATCATTTCTCTCCTTTTTAATACTTTCCTCATCATTCTGGTGCAAGTTAATCTTGGTTTCGTCTGTCCTTTTTTTATTTTTATTAGGTTTTTAATGTCTAATTAGCACTTCTGTTCTTGAATGTAACCAGTGGTTTGCACCTTATTGTAAATGATCTGCATTTCCATTCATGAAGACATCTCTCGTTTGTAAGACCTTGAGTGTTTTTGACTTGGTTACTTGTTCTGAAATCACATATATTCTGTGGTCTTCCGAAGCTCTTTAGATGTCATATTAACAGATCCAGTGAAAAAGGTCCAGTCTTTTATCTGTGTGATTGGTCATGAAACAACAAGAAAACAGGCTTCACGATGACGATGAAACTGACTATTAGTCAATTGTCTAGTTATTTTCATGCTTCTAAAAATGAGGTCCTATAAAAATAGCTGTAATTTCTGAACTGTTAATTCAGCACTTCTGTTAAACCTTTTGAATTAAAACTGAAAGTTTGCACTTCAATCATATCTTGGTTGTTTGAGCCGGAAGCAAAACTACAAAACATATCATGAAGTTATGCTTATCTGTATAACAATAGCAAGCAATTTTCATCTTTTATATAAAAAAATATACATACAAGTATTAAGTAGGTAAGAAACACAATTCAAGAACATTTGGAAAAGGTTCACATTTAATAATAATAATGGATTGCATTTATATAGCGCTTTTCTAAACACTCAAAGCACTTTACAATTCTGCTATTCATTCACTCTCACATTCACACACTGGTGGTTGTAGCCACAGCTGCCCTGGGGCAGACTGACAGAAGCGAGGCTGCCATATCGCGCCATCGGCCCCTCTGGCCATCACCAGTAGGCGGTAGGGTGAAGTGCCCAAGAACACAACGACCAGGACAGACAGAGTTGGGGATCAAACCGGCAACTTTCCGGTTACAAGATGAGCTTCCCAACCCCCTGAACCACGGTCGAAATTTTTAATGGACCATCCATCTAAAAATTTCAACAAAGAAGTGCGTTACAATGTACAGGTGACAGAACCATGGAAGGGTACAACACCGTCACATGTGGAACTAAGCAGTAGTAGCACTTGCTGAGATCTTGAAACATTCACATACATATATTTCCACTCCTGTGTAGAAAGCTTACACCACTACACCAAGAGTAGCAGAGTAGTTTATTGAAAATATGACTTCTGTGAAATTTTAGAGATTTCTATAGCCATGAAATGAACACAGGCCTTTTGACACCAAGAACTCATGTTTCTAAGTAGATGGTAATTCACACCTGATCTGAGAAATGAGAAAAGGAACTAACAACAATCGACAAAACTAAGCAGTTATTAAGACCTTTAACAGCAAGTGGTCTTTAACCTGTGAAAGGCACCGCTCTGGGTGAGCAGGTGGCGTGGACACCTACGTTTATGAATGCAATAACCTGAAAACAAGCGATGTAGGACCTTCAAATTGATACAATAGGTGCATCTACTAAAAATCCAGGACGAGTTTGAATCTCAGCAACCTTGAGCTCAAGGTCGGAGGTCCAATTTTCTGAAAACCTTGCAAATGGAATAACTCACAAACAAGGTGACGTAGCATTTTGAAATTGGTATGTCTACTAGGAGGCTGAAGGGTAGCACTGGTGGTTGCCAGTGTTGTTATTTGATTGTGTCCTTCCCTGCAGTGTGAGTGCTGCCTGTAGATGAGTGGAACAGTATGAAACATAGTCAGGTTTGTGTTTTGCATAACCCGTACACTGGTTTAAGTGCATCCTCTTCCATTTGTATGTGAAGCAAAACAAACAACAGGAAACCACACAGCAAACTTTACTCTTGTGTGTCAAAAAACAAGTACTGTTGTTTGCTTGGATCGGTATTGAAAGTATCAGTTTTGGTGACTTTACTCTTACTGCCACACAAACATTATGTGTATTGTCTGTATGATATGCAAGGAAGCAAAATGAGTCTGCCACGTTTGCATGTTCATGCTCATGATAGCTTGTCTTTCTTTTCTGTGTTCTTGCAGGTCACACTTCTAGTTCCCCGACATCATACTCCACTTCACACACAGAGACAAATTCTTCAGGTGTCCCGCTGATCCGCACCTATGTGAGAACATGATTCACTCACCACATCTTTCTTTATTTATCAAACTCTGTCCAAAAGGTGACATACGGGACCTCGAAAAGAGACCCTACTTGCACATATGAGTGCCTGGCTGAGCCAAGCTGTTTGCAGAGACCGTGGCTTTGCTGTGGCAAAAGGAAAATGTGAAATTTCACATTGTCTGAAGGACTTCAGTGAACTCAGGGCTCTGTGTGTAGATATTTCTGGTTTATAAATGTTATGTTTGTGTTTGAAGGATTGCTTAATAGGGAGCTTGCCCTGCAGGCAGACGTCATCAGCAGCTCTTAGGTGTTGTATCATACATGTTGTATAACCGTCCCCTCGTCCTTGAAGGAGTTAGGATCCTAAGAGCTTGCTCTGATTTTACTCTTAGATTTAAAGTTTGTCGTTGGTGTTGTTTCTGTTGTTTTGCACATTTCAAATGCCTTCATTATTGTTGATTTGATTTGATGAGTATGTGTTTGCTTTCAGTTTTTTGGTTATGTCGCAAATATATAGTTAATGAGTCTACATAAAGTTCTGATAGTTTCCAGAATTTGAATAATTTTCTAAGTGAAGCACCTGGTTGGTGTCACTGCATACTTTCTATGTAGAGGAAAAGTAGAGTTTTCATTGTAATTGTATTGTGTTTCGTTACGTCCAATTGGAAATACAAGTTGAAGGCTGCAAAAAAAGGCCTTCAGGTGGTGTTTTTTTTTTTAATTTTATATCATTAGTTAATATTCAGACAACATGGAATGTGTTTTTTGTTTTTTCAAATCAGTTTATTATTTGTTTCAAAACATGAAGTTCATACAAAGCTGATAACTCTGAAGCTCATATCTTAACTGTGTGCTGGATACATTTTGATTGTGACTGTTTTACCGTTTGCTTTCAATTCTCAAATATTATGTGAGCCAGCGTGATCTGCAGCTACACTGTAGGTTGTATCGTGTACCGTAACTTATTAGCGATGTTTATCTCAAGCTGACTCATGAAGTGAAGGTGTGTTTTCATGACAACAAATGTACTTGCTGTATTTACCCTCGGGTCCTGACGGGGATTTTCCCAGCTGAGTCACTCAGTCCATTTTTTTTTTTGCCCTTTAGCATTATCAGTTTATGGTTACAGTTGTTAAGGAACATAACTGTAGTAACTTAATACAAATGGTAAACTAGTTCACGTATTCTGCAATGTGTCACCCACAATCTGTTTTACTTGCATGTGTAAAGAATAAAGTTTTTTTGTAGTCATTCTGTAAAATCTTCCAGAATACTTGAGGTTTTTGTAGTGCCCAACCCCAGCATGGTTAGAATGGAATGATGGGAAACTTGTTCTGGTTTGGACCAACAAGACCAACATTTAGGTGAAGTAATGAATTGCTGACTATATCTATCAAACTATACTTCTTACTTTACTGAAAGGGTTGAATTGTTTGGTGAAGCCTTTTGCATTTTGTTGCTAATGACACATTATAGCTGTAGCTGATCGAATGTTTGGGTGTTTCTCTTTGTTTTTCTCTTTTTCTTTTTTCAGCAGAAATATGTTGTATCAGGAACTAATCTCTGATATCAGATGTGTCTTTTTTAAACCAATAAAGATTATGAAGTGGAACAAAAACAGGATGTTTTGTTTGTCACAGTATGGCCACATGAGGGAGTCAGAGCGTGCATTAGAGAGTCTTTCCTCTCTTTCTTCCTCCTGCAATAATAAGATCATGTGTTTTCAGATTTTTTGTTTATTTATTTAAGTAAGCAGCTAATGAAATTTAAAAAAGGGTTATATTTTGTGATTTTCGTGACACTTGTATGAACACTACATTCAGGAATGACAAAAAGACAAAAAGCATCCCTCTTAATAAATGTAACATTTTTGTATTGGATATAAGGTTATTTCATAGACAAAAAATGTTGTACTCATAAACATACAATGATTAGTGTATAATTATGTCTTCCAACAAATTGATGTATTCCAGTTTGTGGAAGCCGACATGTTCACAGCCATCTTAAAAACAGCGGACGAGATGGACTTTGCATTTCCAGCTAATCGCGTTTTATTTAACTAGACACCAGCCACATAAGTACTATGCCATAAGTTACTTTTGATTTAAAGATCACAAATATTGATTTAAAACTCTGTATGACCCTTTAACATTTGTGCATGTATACTTTCATCATCTCTTTCGCCTTCTCCACCACTACTCTCTTTGCTTCCTCATTTCAACCTCATCCTCTTAAATGCCAACCTTTCCCTTAAAGATCTGGGCATTCATTTTTTTCTTCTTTTTGTTTTGCATATTTTAATCAATATTTTATTGTTGTGGTTTGCAGTGTCTTGTGTTGTTTCGTTTTAAATTTGTTTAATAGGAAAAATCTGAAAATAGTTAAAAGTTGAATTGTAAATAGTTGGTTTTTCTATTTTATAATTTATTTTTTTAAATGTTATGTGGAGTGAATAAATAAAAGCATATTTATATAATAAACATATATACATAGAAAACACATTTTTAAACATTAGTAATTAATTTTGTGCATAATTGTATATTGTTGTTAATAATAAATTAATTAAAGCAACAAAACAACCTGAAGAGCCGCTTGGGAGCTGAAAGAGCCGGCTCTTTTTAGTGAGCCGAGCCGAAAGAGCTGGTTCTCTAAAAAGAGCCGGAATTCCCATCACTAGGTCTTTGTGTGGAATCCGTTTACGTGCTCTCATTTACTGTTTGGTGGTTGTTGAAATAGTTTTGTGAGCTTTAACCTGAGATTCTGGCGTTTCTGGCAAAATACATTTATATTTAAAAGTCGATTCAGGATTTAATGAATCGATATCGCTTTATTCAAGCTACTCACCTCTCTCTAACCACCTGCACTTTCAAATGTAAACACGGACTCTGGACCACGGCCAATCAGTGTTGCCAACTTAGCGACTTTGTCGCTATATTTAGCGAGTTTTCAGACCCCTTACCGACTTTTTTTCTAAAAAAAGTCGCTAAAAAAAGACATGAAAGCGCATATCGCTTTTACTCTCAACAAGCAGCGGGTGCTGTAACGCAGTCAGTTCTTCTTTTACTCTTTTACTCTTATGCTGTTTTGTGGATCACAAGGTTTAAAAATTCTTGTAAACACACACACACAAAGTAACTCCACCAGAGTGCCTATTTCGGGTCACTTTTGCCGGTCCAAGCCCGGGTAAAGGAGCAGGGTTGGAATTGTGACATTAAAAAAAACAATAATTGCTAAAAGAAATTTAATTTGTAGTTCTAAATAAACTCTAAATGCATTTAGGACGTTTTTTACTCACTTTATGTCTCTTCCACGATGTTATTTCTCTCTCCAACAACTAGGTTACAATTAGATTAGCATGACCAATTATGCAAATTAGGCGATGACGTCATTTGGCGACTTCTAGTGACTTTTAGGACAGCCAATAGCGATTTTCCTTACTGAGGAGTTGGCAACACTGCGGCCAATCAGAGAGGTCCCGCCCCTGACTATCTTTGATTGGTTTAGACCACGATAGGGACATAATGCCTGTTAGTTGTTGACCACACGGAGACTTTCAAAGTTGCGGAGACCAAGGATTTTTTTTAGTCGCCCCATTTAAAAATTCGACCAAATTGGTCGCACTCTATAGCCCTGTTGAAGTAGCAACAGGCAGAGGCAGTCGCTCCATGTATCGGTTGTTAAGCTTAACGTGGGAGTGCTTTACAAACATTCAGAGATGAACTTACACACTTGCTTTTCTTCTCTCTGGGACAACAGTCTCAACCAGACTGCCGACAGGTCTCGTACACCACAGCCGCTCTATCACGTGACACATACTGCTCCGACATGGTAAGATATGAGCTGGGTTATGCCATGTTGCAAGTTTTGTGAAGTGCTTTTGTGATATTTAATGGATCGGATTACATGTTTTATTTCTCTCCGATATCCGATCCAATAATTTAGGTCAGTATCAGACTGATACCGATACGTAATATCAGATCGGTCCATCTCTAGAAAGAAAGTACATTTGTTTAAAAATGTAGGGAGTAAAAGTAAAAAAAAAAGTAGTCACAAAAAACTACTCAAGTACTGATAACTTAAAATTGTACTTAAGTACAGTAATGAATTTATACTTGGTTACTTCCCACCTCAGCTCATTATAAATATATCATAGAATAAAGGCTATTCTACGGTGGCCCTGAGAGGCCAAACGGACTGCAATTTCAGAAAACACTTGCAAAAAGAAAAACGCTGCAAAAAGAAAAACACTGCAAAAAGAAAAACACTGCAAAAAGAAAAATGCTGCAAAAAGAAAAACGCTGCAAAAGCACACACAACACAACGGAAATGTTTCTGGTAGTGATGGGCAGATGAAGCTTCATGAAGCACTGAAGCTTTTCATCCAATTGGTTCACCCCAGCGCAAAGCGTCTTGAAGCTTCATTTGCTCTAGTAGGACATCTACTGGACGTAAAAATATTAGTTGGCATGAATTTGAAGAGTGTGGCCTTTTGCACACAGCCTGTAAAAGGAGCGTGTAAAACATCTATATTGTAGTGATGGCAGTATACTGTGTATATTTATACTGGCAGTATGGAAAATGATTATTTGGAAATGCTTAAAATGGAAATGATCATTTACTGTGAGGTGAGGTGTGGTTGGGGTGTGGACAGTGGTTGTGCTTTTGTAACATTGAGGTATGGACAGCTACACACTGAGGCTTTGAGCCTCAGTCCTGCCCACATTTTATTCTGTAAAAACTAAATTTTCACTGCTTTTATGGCCTTTTTAGTGGGGAGAACATAGCTAGGATTTAATGATTTAACAAATCTTTTAAATCCTTTGTCCTCCACAATGCTAAATGGCTGGGAGTCCTCAATCACCATGCTAACCAGGTCTTCATCTATTTGAGATTGCTCTGCTGAGGAAAGACAACAAAAACAAAGCACAAATATAAATATCACACACGTCACTTATTGCATTGCATAATATTGTTATATTGCCTAAGCATGGATGAGGTGTTGTTGTTATATCCCAGCTCCCTGGCACATAGCAAACACTTCACCTTGTACAAAAGTACAGACAGCTTAACATAAGTTTTATTGCACCATCAGTATTATGAAAATACAGCTTCTGTAGAAATTTACATACCTTGTTGGGAGGAATAAAATCAAAATGTTCCCACACGGGGAGGACATCCTCCTCTTCTTAGCTGGCTCCATTCTTTCCTGACTTTCTCTCCTCACTCTCATAAACTTCCAAACTGTCTCCAAACTCTCACTAACCGCAACTCTCCATCAAACACCCACATTTTGAATGAAGTCTGAGGGGTTTATATCGCTGTCATAGCTCGCGGCAAAGTTCGAACCACTTCATGAAATAGTCACGTGGTACAGCCGGGCAGCGAGGCTTCGGACGTCATCATTTTCAGCTCCTCCCATAAATGAAGCAAGCCTCGATACGCGCATCGCGGAAACGCCCCCTAAATTACTCGACACAAGCTTCGAAGCCTCGATACAGAACGTCACATCACTAGTTTCTGGGGAGACAATAACCGGACGGACCAGTTGCACGAACCAAAACATGTATGTATGGCTGTATCCCAATTCAGGGTCTGCAGCCTTAAAGTACGCAGCCTTAACGGTCCACAAGGGCCGCGTACTCAAAGACCGCTGAGGCCGGAAGTGCGAGGCTTGTAGGCTTGTGAAATGGGACGGTCTAGCCTCCGTCGCGCTGCCCAGGTTGCCTAGCAACCATGATACTAACAGCTGGAAACGTTTCATACAGCTTTGTTTGACAGAAATGAAGGAGAATATATTTTGTTCATTTGTTTCTACATGAGCTTTGTGTGATTTGATAAGTATCTGAGGCTGAGACCACAGGACTGTAAAACATGATTGTTGGGCTTCATTTCTGTACTGAACAGTCATTTAAGATTAGCTAGTAAATAACAATTAGCTAATGTTGTTCATGAGACTAAAGTCATCTCACTTTGGTAATGTAAATATAATATGGCCAATATTATATTAATCATTATTAGTTATTACAGCAGTGAACATGAACTCTGTACCAAACACTGAGCTTCAGTAAAGATTCAAGTTGCATTTATTTATATTTCCTATCACCTTAAATCTTCACTTAAAGACAAGTATCTTTGAGAGTGTATCTATAGATGTATTATATATAAGAGACAAATATTGTTCATTTAATATGTTGGCATTACTAAATTTGGCTCAATGCTTATATATGTGTAAAAAGCAAATGTACGAGCTGTGAAAACTGTTTCTGATAGAATGAAGAGTAGACTGATATATTAAATATTCCTTTATTGGGTGAGAAAATCAGACCATGTCATAACTGCTTTAAGTCATACAGAATAGATATCAGAGCTTTAAACAGGCTGACTTCTGCTAAATGGGTCAAACTGGGCAGAAAGTATACAAACACATAACATCCTTATAAAATATGATGTAACACTATAGATCAACTTACCTCAGAATATATAAAGCATATAAACAATTACAACAATATGATGCAACAAACACAGCAGTACTACTAATCCAAAATACTCAAAGCTTCATAGAACTGAAACAAACATTTATTTTTAGGTCCATTCTGCTGCTGATACATACTTTAGGTTTCTGAATATTAAACTTATTTCTGCCTTTCATAGTGTGTAACTTGAAGGCCCTGAGTACTTTCTCCCACACTGAAAACACTGGAATGATAAAATTATTTGAAAATTACCTAATAAGACTGATTCAGAACAGACAATTAGTTATAACTTTCCTAGCAGTCCTTCACAAACAGGGAACAGTCTGTCTATTCTCTCCATCTGTCAGCTGCTGCTGGCTCTTCCTCCTCCTCTTCCTCACACACTGCTGAGTTTGTCCTGGTGGATCATCAGGGGTGCAAAGCCTCACCGATGATGTGCAGCAGTGGGTCCCTCAGTCTGTCCTCACTCTGGACACTTGCAGTTGTCACACATGGAAATCAAATGTGTGATAAGCTGCAGGATTCAAACACAAGTGTAACTTATAAATACATGTTCATACTTTTATTACACAATCAGAGAGAAAAAAACAGAGAGAGAGTGCAGGACAGACAGACAGGTGACAGTCTCACTGCTACAAAACAGCACAAGAGAAGGAGGATTTAGTGTTTGTGTTATTACGAGTGCTCAACAAGAAGAGTTCCCAGATGGTACAGTGGACACATGTGTGACTCCTGTGATTAAAGCATCTTTCTTTCAGCTTAACGAGTGAACCGCCAGCTCGTTCAAACACACGTTAAAGCCCGTTTGGCTCGACACCACCGAACAGAGGCAGCAATATAACATAGCTAACATTAACAGTGCAGTGGATCCTGCTTGTGCTGTGATATTTGGCAGCATTCACTGACTTTCAGCTTGTGTTTGTGGATATATGACTGACTTTAATTATCCATATAATCATCACATTTTCTGTAAGATTAATGTCAAGTATTGAACGGCGTATATTTTAAAGTAAGGCTTTAAAACCCAGTTAGTACTAAAATTGCTAATGGCACTTAACTTTGCCGGTATGTGGCCAACAGTAATGTTTTAACGTTCTTCTTTATTAAACATTTGCACATAAATAAGTGACATAATATTCAGTACTTACTTTAAAAAAAGTTTACTCTTCGTGCGCCCCGCTTCTGCCGTTTTTTTCCGGCAAAATTATCCACACCACCGCCGCGCTATAAAGTCTTGGATATGTTGGGCCATGGAGGATACACCAACCCATCCTTAAGATTCAGGAAAATGAGGGCCGCATTTGGAGCAGCCTTTGAATTGGGACAGCCTTCGTTGCGTCGCTGTGACCTAATCGGCCTTAAAATGCGGCCTTTAAGGCTGCAGACCCTGAATACAGTGCACCTTAGCATATGCTACTTCCGGTGGGGAAACTCCTGTAGGGCGCTTTGTTTTCCGGTGTGATACTTGCTCTTCAGTACACCACTGAAGCCTATGTAAGTAAGGTTAGGGTTTTATTGTTTTTAGCGTTTTAGGCTGAGAGTTGCTCACAGTAAACCAGTGGCACCAAACTTGGCAAGAGGTTTGAATTAGGGGTGGGCGGTATAAATAGATTACTGTTATGCAATTTTGTGGATCACAAGGTTTAAAACTACTAATAAACACACACCCACACACACAAATTAATTTCACCAGAGTGCCAATTTCAGGTCACTTTTGCTGGTCCAAGCCCGGATAAAGGAGCAGGGTTGGAATTGTGACATTAAAAAACAATAATTCCTAAAAGAAATTTAATTTGTAGTTCTAAATAAATTCGAAATGCATTTAGGACATTTTTACTCACTTTCTCTTCCACGATGTTATTTCTCTCTCCAACAACGTAGGTTACAGGTCTGTAGACGACGCTATCAACATGGCTCTACACTTCATCCTGCAGCATCTGGACTCCCCAGGAACCTACGCCAGGATCCTGTTTGTGGACTTCAGCTCTGCCTTCAACACCATCCTTCCAGACCATCTCCAAGGCAAGCTTTCCCAGATGAATGTGCCTGATCCCATCTGCCGGTGGATCACTGACTTCCTGACGGACAGGAAGCAGCATGTGAGGCTGGGAAAGACCATCAGCACCGGCCTCAGGGCTGTGTTCTTTCTCCTCTGCTCTTCTCCCTGTGCACCAACTGCTGCACCTCCATCCACCAGTTTGTCAAGCTAATCAAGTTTGCAGATGACGCCACCGTTATTGGACTCATCTCGGACGGGGATGAGTCTGCCTACAGGAGGGAGGTTGAACGTCTGGTGTCCTGGTGCAGCCACAACAACCTGGTGCTGAATGGCCAGAAGACAGTGGAGATTATTGTGGACTTCAGGAAGCACACAGCCCCACTCCCCCCCATCATCCTGACTGACACCTAGAGCAGGGCGATATGGCCAAAAATATTTATCACGATATATATTTGAAAATTTGCGATAACGATATAACTGACGATATAATTGATGCGAGACAAAATACAACTCCACAACATTACTAGCGCAAAAAGACAACCTTCCATTTACTTTCACTTAAACAAGAAGCTGGTTTTTATGTACATTAAAGCTTTATAAAAATGTAACAGTGCAAATAGAAATTCCTTGCTGAAAGTTTAACCAAAAGGCATTTCCAGTAGAAATGGGCTGACATATCCTGAGCATAACCATGTATAATATCCACTGAAGTTAAAAAGAGGTGCTTTGCAACATTAAACTGCAGTGTGCAGTACGTATTTTTCGGACCATAAGGTGCACGGGATTATAAGGCACATTAAGCGAAACAAAGCAGTCAGATAAATCAAACTTTATTAAACTCATTCTTCTTGCTTCCTCCACTTCTGTACCATTGATTCATTAATGTTGAATTCTCTGGCAGCTGTTCTATTCCCATGTTGTTGCAGTATATTAATGACTAACCTTGTATTGTGGATGGATTATCTCAGTTGTTCTCCTGCCTGAAGTTTGGTCCGTTTACAGCATCCTGCCATGCGATTGCATTTGTCTCTAACTATCAGGAACCTTAACGTTAACTTTTATAAGTGGAAAAGTGTTAGTGTTCGTCCTCCAGCTTCACTGTGCTACTGTTATGCTAACATAGCTGTGTCGCTAGCGATCACGTAGCACATCATTATATACCAGCTAGCCCAACTTCAGTAATCCTACAAACGTCACTGCTGTTTAGTTTCCTGTCTTCATTTATGTTGGAAGTGATAGCAGAGCTGTACATTTGAATTTTTTCAGAAATCTCTCAGTCAGAACATGCAATATCGTGCTTGGGTAACTAGCGAAACTAGCGAGCTAACTTCCGCTAGCTTCCTGCTAACTTCTAACTCCTTTAATGTAATAAATTTTGTTTTCATGGATGCCTGGAAGTTAAACTTCATAGTTACACCTGGTAAAGCAGCAATGCTGATCGTTTTATTAAAGATGAAAGAATTTAGACAGTTTTTAACTCTCAGTGATGCTGCAGTGTTCGTTTGACCTGAAGCTTACAGTTTTTTACAGCTTACAGAGTTTAGGACCCAGATTACTCCCAGATTTAAGAGCATCTTAGTCCGACAAATACGACAATAACGACGGCCGCTTGCATGTTCTGCAAAAAAATGTGCTTTGTCGTGTATCTGACGGACAAACACCAAACCAGTTCCACATCACTGAAGTTGCACCATTTTTACAAACCAATTCTGGTTTCACTCAACAATCGGCCATGTGCGTATGAAAACAAAGGCACTGCGCATGCGCGTTTTACCCATATTCTATCGCGATATTTCATTTTCCTATCGTTGCCTAACATTATACCGGTATTACCGTGAACGGTATAATATGGCCCAGCCCTACTGACACCCTCATCACCTCTGTGGACTCATTCCGCTTTCTGGGTACCACCATCACCCAGGACCTGAAGTGGGAGCCCACCATCACCTCCGTCATTAAGAAAGCCCAGCAGAGGATGTACTTCCTGAGGCAGCTGAAGAAATTCACCCTGCCAACACGGATGATGATACAATTCTACACTGCAATCATCGCGTCCATCCTCACCTCCTCCATCACCGTGTGGTACGCTGGAGCCACTATCAGGGACAAACAGAGACTGCAGCGTGTTGTGCGCTCTGCTGAGAAGGTGATTGGCTGCAGACTCCCATCTCTGCAGGACCTGTACACCTCCAGGACACTGGGGCGTGCAGCTCGGATCACAGCTGACCCTTCTCACCCTGGACACAGTCTGTTTGACCTGCTCCCCTCAGGCAGGAGGCTCCGGTCCATTCGCACCAGAACCTCTCGCCATAAGAACAGTTTCTTCCCCTCTGCTGTTGGTGTTACGGGTCCCAGATGTGAAGACCACAATAACAAAAATAATACAAATCTGTAAAAATAAAGGTAGAGTCTTAGAGAAAGAATCACAGGAGCACTCCTATCTTTTCCCGAATTGCGTCTCTTATTTCCGATCAACAAATATAATTTACATCCAGTGCTTTCACTTGTCAGATATGCTCAATAACTGTAAAAGGTAAATAAAAGGCATTTGGCAAATATATGTATCTATGGTCATTACATTTCTCCAGTTTACACTGTTAATTACACTATTCCTTCACTCATTTACATCAGCAGTGCAGATACCATATAATGCCTTAAACGTCTTATTGCTCTTTCTCACATATAGGGCAAACTCAAAATAGCTTATCCACAAATCTGATATAAGTGCATAAATCTTACTAGATTAGACAAAACACACCTGAATGTATTACTTTGCAATGTAACAACATAAATGTACATTCATTCTTAGCTTATTCTTAACATTTCCACATCACTTGAACCATAAAGAGTATATGAGATATTTTAAACTCGAATAATCTGATGTCAGGGCCTTTACAGTTAAATTGGAGCACCACACACAGATATTTGATTGTTAAATGGAGTTTACCAAGTTTAAATACATCCCGCGGGCTGGCGAACTCCGCGGTAACTCTCGCGAGACTTGGGGCTGCGCGGCTCGCCTTTACCACCGCTCCTGTGCCGCGCTTCAGTAACTTTCAACTAAACCCCACTTAAGGTTACATCGGCGGTGTCAACATAACTCTCAGTAAACACCGAAGTAGAACGAGGCACAAAACCCTCATACACTGTATTTTTAAGACGATACTGACCTGTAAAAATAAAGGTAGAGTCTCAGAGAAAGAATCACAGGAGCACTCGTATCGTTTCCCGAATTGCGTCTGAGAGGACAGGAAGTTGGTCCGCTCTAGGCAACCGCGGGCGAACGACTACAGTGTCAACATTTCCGCTTATTATTTCTCACTTTTACTCTCCTCAATTGTTATGGAATACACGTAATGAATGTAAAATAATAATTGTCTTAATTGCTGGCATATGTTTTTCTTAAAAATAATAAAATTTACCAAAATGTGGTAGCACATTTGTGTTCACCACATTGGACTCATGAACAATAACCATATGACTGTTCCCACCACTAACACATGACCCTACGCTGTGTTCACTGCATCATTCCATGTTTGGCACTGATCACCACCTGCACTCATGTATATATCTATCTACTTAGCACTTTTAATTCTTATTTTTATGTCTATTTAAGCGTTATATGACAGTATGTTTGCACTAAGTACCGCAGCAATTTCCTAATGTTGTAAACCTGCTCAACATTTGGCAATAAAACCCTTTCTGATTCTGATTACAATTACATTAGCATGACCTATTATGCAAATTAGGCGATGACGTCATTTAGCGACTTCTAGCGACTTTTCGGTCAGCCAATAGTGATTTTCCTTTCTGAGGAGTTGGCAACATTGCGTGAGGCTCCTGGCTATGGCAGCCGTAATGCTCCAGCAATCCATCAAGCGATGCGCCATCATAGCTTACCAAAGTCGTACTAAAACATTTTTTGACAGATTTCTATGTGCCGTGTACTACATAAAATCGGTTCGAGGTCAGAATTCATACATAAGGCACACTGTTGATTTTTGAGAAAATTAAAGGATTTTAAGTGTGCCTTATAGTGTGTAAAATACGTTATACAGAAGAAAAGAATATATCACGATATATATCGTTACCGCACATGCTTAAAATTATACCGTGATATGGATTTTAGGCCATATCGCCCAGCTCTACTCCCCAGTGCCATCAGCAGTCATGCAGTCCCAAACAATGACATCTCACCACCATGCTTGACTGTAGGCAAGACATAATTGTGTTTGTACTCCTCACCTGGTTGCCGCCACACAACCTTGAGAACCATCTGAACCAAATACGTTTGTCTTGGTCTCATCAGACCACAGGTAATCCATGTCCTTAGTCTGCTTGTCTTCGCAAACTGTTTGTAGGCTTTCTTGTGCATTATCTTTAGAAGAGGATTCCTTCTGGGATGAAAGCCATTTGATGCAGTGTATGAGCACTAACAGACTGACCCTCTACGCCTTCAACCTCTGCAGCAATGCTGGCAGCACTCATACATCCATTTTTAAAAGACACCCCCTGGATATGATGCTGAGCATGTGCACTCAACGTCTTTGGTCGACCGTGGCGAGGTTTGTTCTGAGTGGTACCTGTCCTGTTAAACTGGTGTGTGGTCTTGGCCCCCATGCTACAGCTCAGTTTCAGGGTGTTGCCAGTCTTCTTATAGCCTAGGCCATCTTTATAGAGAGTAAAAATTCTTCTTTTTTTTCAGATCCTCAGAGAAATCTTTGCCATGATGTGCCATGTTAGACTTCCAGTGACCAGTATGAGAGAAATAACACCAAATTCAACACACCTTCTCCCAATTTGCACCTGAGATCTTGTAACACTAATGAGTCACATAACACCAGGAAGAGAAATGGCTAATTGGGCACAATTTGGACATTTTCACTTAGGGGTGTACTCACTTTTGTTGCCAGCAGCTGTGTGGTGAGTTATTTAAAGGGGATGGCAAATTTAGACTTATACAAGCTGTACACTGACTACTTTACATTGTATCAAAGTGTCATATCTTCAATGTTCTCCCATGAAAAGATACAATAAAATATTTACAAAAATGTGAGCGGTGTACTTACTTTTGTGAGATACTGTATATATGTACATATAACAGATACAAAGTAAGAAAAAATCTGTTGCATAAAGTGTTAAGAAACTATTGGCAGAAAGATGTTGTCTCAGTTGCGCAACCTGACAAATTACTTTTCAAAACTACAAATCCTCAATTTAATGCTTTAAAAAAAATTTTTAGCAGTGAAATGATGTGTAATTTCAATTCAGCTTTACTGTCATTTCAATCATGGCAGAGTCTGTGCAATAGTGCATAATAACACTGTGGGTCAGTATTATCACCATTTTTGCTAGTACATACTCATATGGTAGCAAACTGTCAATTACAAGACAGGCCTGGCCTGAATCAGACTGAGCTTTATCATTCTGTTTGATTCTAATAAGAACAAAAAAACAAAATTCAAAATAAACATCATTTTGTATTCACTATGATGCGAACCTCACAACTGAGGCCGTAAATCCAGAAAAGTGTGTACACGGGACAAATCAAGGGCTTGAAATAAAATGTTTCCCACTGCTGTTACTGCAGCTTACTGTAACTTTGTCTCTCCAAAACGTGAAAAGGACATGGTGGACTATTGAGTTTATTACATGCTTTCTTACTCATCATTTGTCTCAGAAATATTAATTTCATACACCAAAGCATATTATTTTGTGCTTATTTTCTATGACTTTTATAGTACTGGCAATGTCATGTCACTGAGATAACCAAGAGGAGCCTTTCTTGTTTTTCTGTAGGAACACTTTTTGTTTGTTTTCAGGATTATGGAATTATTTATTGAGTATTGGTCTTATATGGAGCCATTTAGCTGTGTAAACAAGCAAGTGGTGGGAACGGTGAGCTTTATCAGATCCTGTGTGTTCATGTTGACTATTAGATTTGCTGCCTTAAGCTGTTAGTACTGGCTAGACTAACTGAATGTGAACTGACAGGCCTATACATAGTCAGTCACAAGCTGGTTTACATAAGGTAAAGATCAAATCAAATCAAATCAAAATTTATTTATATAGCACATATTAAAACAACAGTGTTGACCATAGTGCTTCACAGTCAGTAAAAGCATGAGACAGTTAAAACAAACTGTCACGGTTTGGCATGGCAAACCGTGGGGGGTGTGGGGAAGGAGGACCCAGGCGCAGTGCTCTATGTACAAGCAGTGCGTTTATTTACAGTGTGTGGAAATAACAACAATAAATCCCCGTGGTTTCCCCTGACTCCCGTGTCGTGTCTCTCCGTGACCAGTCCGTGTCTCAGCACTCCTCGTGCTGGCTGCTGTCTGGCGCTCCACACTTCTCCTGGGGACACAATAGACGCAGCCGTCAGGACACATATAACCGCGGGCATACACACACTAACTCAGTTCAACTAGATGACTAACGTGGAGACTCATGCAATGATCCCGCGTCGGTGGGAGCTCCAAGACTCTCCTAAATAGCTCCCCCGACGAGGCCTGATCAGCAGCAGGTGTGTGGCTTCGGGTGTGGCCAGACCGTCAGCAGGGCCACACCCACCAGGCCTGAAGGCGCCCACCGAAACACATATACACACACACACGTAAACAGGGAGAAGGACAGCAACACCAAATATACATACAATAATAATAATAATATAATTCATAACTGCTCAGGGATCCTTGGTCGCTCAGACCCAGGACCCTGACACAAACAATAAAAGAGGACAACAAACAATAGGTAACAACACACACGTGCATAAGAATATGTTATAGATAAATATTTTTAGAAGCTGTTTTCTCATGAGCTTATTAGGAAATATGTCTTACTCTACATTTGGGAGGACATTAGAAAATAAACTTGAATCACAAGAGACCTTTCAAGACATTTAATTCAGTCTCAAAAGTCCCGGACAGATGCTAAATCAGTTCATTTGTTTGAGGGAAGGGCAGAGGAAGGTGCTTAGACTGCCTCGGGGTGATTTTTCTGGAACATCCGTTATCATTGACTTTGCTCCGGAGATTTAGAGTTTACACAGACACGATTACATAACCTGGCATTCACGCTATGACCACACCACTTAAGTATGATTTGAACAGTGAGGCTTGTACGAACGTGTTTTATTATTGTAGTCATTTTGACCAAAAAAAGTTCTCACATTAAAAAAAATGTGACACACTTTGTCAGAAAAAAACAAAGTTCATCCTAAAACAAATTTCTCTGGAAACTATGAGGAAAATAAAACTAAAAGGACACACCCTATATTAATATACGCCCTGGTTTTATGGCTTCGAGATATCTATTTTCTTATAAAATCTTTGGCAAGAAAATGAGCAGGTTTTACAAGTCTTTTTGTAAACTGTGAGATTTAATGATGTTGTGTACTGTTAAAAAAAAAGTGGTTGAAACACTGTAAAACACTGAGCGAAGGCCATTGTGTGTGATATTTGTTTTGAATTCAATTCAGCTGCTAAAGAAAATTGCTAAAGTTTTCTATAACCAAGAGTCTTTGACCTGAATACTGAAATGAGCTCCTTTGTGGTTTAAGTATAAACTAACAGATCTTTGTAATTATTTTGTCTGAATTATTGGTCAGACATAACCTCTGCAGACTACAAGTGTGAATAAATATTTCACAACACACAGTTTTACCTTTGGAGCATACAGTGATGAATTATGCCACCGAGACCTCGAAAGCACGATATGGGAACGCATTTTCATTGCATGCGTTGCACTTATAATATTGTATTATCACCACAGGACCTGTACATTGTATTGCAATAAAAAAGTTTTCTCTGAATTTCTTAGAATGGAAGCTTTGAAACAAGACAGAGGGGATAAACTCAAATTCTGAAGTGCCTTTTAAAGAAGACTATTTGTACCAATTATACTTTACTCTCAGATCTATTATAAAGGTGCTGCTTTTGGGAGTGAGTCAAACATGAAGGTAATATCTGCATGTTTAGATTAAGGATTAATCTAAACAAGATTAATAATACTGGATTTTTAGCATAACCCCTGTTCCTTTGTATTCGTATTCTTATTCCAATTTATTCTATTTATCCCTTTTGTATACTCTGTATTAGGGGTGGGCGGTATAAATGGAATAGGGTAGAAACGATATAAATTTGGCCAACGATAGAGATTTTAGAGTAAGTAAGGTTAGGGTTTTATTGTTTTTAGCGTTTTAGGCTGGGAGTTGCTCACAGTAAACCAGTGGCACCAAACTTGGCAAGAGGTTTGAATTAGGGGTGGGCGGTATATACGGTAGAAACGATATAAAGTTGGCCAACGGTAGAGACCGCGATAGCGCATGTTGATGATGTCATCAAGCTGCGCCTGTTTTGGTCCAAAGCGGCTGCAAACAACATCATCAGCTAATTATGCCGAGCGACAGTAATAGCAAAGAGACAAGCACTTTTGGAATATGGGGAAAGCCAAAAAATGCGCTTCCTCCACTTCCCTACCATTGATTCATTAGTGCTGAATTCTCTCGCAGCTGCTCTATTCCCATGTTGTTGCAGTATATTAATCACTAACCTCATATTGTGGATGGATCATCTCAGTTGTTCTCCTGACTGAAGTTTGGTCTGTTTATAGCATTCTGCCATGGAACTGCATTTGTCCCTAACCACCAGAACTCCTCACGTTAACTTTTATCGAGTGGTAAGAAGTTAGCGTTCATCCTTCAGCTTCACTGTGCTAATGTTATGCTAACGTAGCTGTTTTGCTAGTGGTTACGTATCACATCATTAGCAGAGCTGTACGTTTTCAATTTTTCAAAAATGGTAAATGGCCTGTATTTGTATAGCGCTTTACTAGTCCCTAAGGACCCCAAAGCGCTTTACACATCCAGTCATCCACCCATTCACGCACACATTCACACAGAAATCTGTCAGAACATGGTATATCTGTTTAGGTGGAAACTAGCGAGCTAACTTCCTGCTAACTTCCTGCTAACTTCTAACTCCGTTGAATTTAATAAGTTCTGATTTCATGGATGTCTGGATGTTAAATGTAATTGTTACACCTGGTAAAGCAGCAACGCCGATCATTTTATTAAAGATGAAAGAATTTAGACAGTTTTAACTCTCAGTGATGCCGCAGTGTTCGTTTGACTTTGGGACCTGCTGTTAACGGAGTTTAGGACCCAGATTACTCCGTGAGGCTCCTGACTACGGCAGCCGTAATGCTCAAATAATCCATCAAGTGGTACGCCTTCATAGTTTACCAAAGTCGTACTAAAACATTTTTGACAGATTTCTGCGCGCCGTGTACCACATAAAATCGGTTCGACATCAGTAAGCACACCCAGAATTCATACATAAAGCACACTGTCGATGTTTGAGAAAATTAAAGGATTGTAAGTGTGCCTTATAGTGTGCAAAATACATTATACAGAAAAAAGAATATATTGCAATATATATCGTTACTGCACATGCTTCAAATTATACCGTGATATGGATTTTAGGCCATATCGCCCAGCCTTAACTCAAAGGTCTATCTTATAAAGTCCTTTTTTTGTTTTATTTAGACCTGGTTTAATTCTGGCCGTTGCAAGGCCTGGGTCGTGTAGCAGCTAACATCTTCTCCAGAGAGGTTGTCCCGGTGAGGGAGAAGTTCATGGCCCACTTCTCGGCGGAGGGAGCAGTGTCTTGGCAGCCAAAAGAATAGCCTATTTGAAGTCCCAGTGACTTCCCCACAACGGCTCTTTTAAGAGCCACCCACAAACCTCTAAAGAGCGTTCCTGCCTTTTTAAGTTTCTTAATAAGTGGAGCTTGTCTCCAAAATAAACTAACCTCTCTTTATTCTCTTAAATAATTGGTCTTCACTATGTTCCAATATAGTAGTATATTTTTTATTGGCCAATATTAAAGTTATTATTATATTTAATCAGTTATATCATTATTAGTTATTACAGCAGTGAACATGAACTCTGACAAATACTGAGATTCAGTAAAGATTCAAGTTGAAGTTATTTATATTTCCTATCAACTTAAATCTTCACTCAAAGACCAGTATCTTTGACAGTGTATATATAGATGTATTATATATAAGATAAGATAAGATGACCTTTATTAGTCCCACAGGTGGGAAATTTGTTTCGTTACAGCAAAAGTGCAAAGTTATGTAGCAGAAATTAGAAAACACTGGAATGGAATAAAATAAAATAAAATACTATATACAATAAGATAAGATAAAACTATAACAAAATAATGAAATAGAATAATATATACAATAGAACAAAATAGAATACAAATGCTATATACAGCTGAGTAAGAAAATACAAAAGTACAACTTTGTCAGAAAAAGAATTGCACTTATAGCAGTCTTATTGCACATGTGTGGGTTTGATCAGCTGCAAAAGTCTTTGTTGTAGAGTCTGATAGCAGTGGGGAGGAAAGACCTGCGAAACCTCTCCGTGGGTGCCGCAGCCTGCCACTGAAGGAGCTGCTCAGTGCTGTCAGATTCTCCTGCATGGAGTGGGAGATGTTGTCCAACAGGGATGAAAGATTAACCATTCAAACATTCTCCTGTCACTCACCACCTCCACTGGGTCCAGAGGGCATCTTACAACAGAGCTGGCCCTTCGAATCAGCCTGTTCAGTCTCTTCCTGTCCCCGGCAGAGATGTTGCCGCCCCAGCAGACCACACCGTAAAAGATAGCTGAGACACAAGAGACAAATATTGTTCTTTTAATATGTTGGCATTACTAAATTTGGCTCAATGCTTACGTATATGTGTAAAAAGAAAGTGTACGGGCTCTGATAACTATTTCTGACAGAATAAAGAGTAGACTGATATATTAAATGTTCCTGTATTGGGTGAGAAAATCCTACCATGTCATAACTGCTTTAAGTCATACAGAATAGATATCAGCGCTATACAAATACAGACTGCTAAATGGCCCAGTTTGACCCATTTAGCAGAATAGATCGTCCTGTTACATCCTTATAGATTATGATGTAACACTATAGATCAACTTACCTCAGAATATATAAAGCATATAAACAATTACAGCAATATGATGCAACAAACACAGCAGTACTACTAATCCAAAATACTCAAAGCTTCATAGAACTGAAACAAGCATTTATTTTTAGGTCCATTCTGCTGCTGATACATACTTTAGGTTTCTGAATATTAAACTTGTTGCTGCCTTTCATAGTGTGTAACTTGAAGGCCCTGAGTACTTTCTCCCACACTGAAAACACTGAAATGATAACATTATTTGAACATTACCTAATAAGACTAATTGTCTGTCCTGAATCAGTTATTTTAAACTAGCAGTCCTTCACAAACAGGGAACAGTCTGTCTATTCTCTCCATCTGTCAGCTGCTGCTGGCTCTTCCTCCTCCTCTTCCTCACACACTGCTGAGTTTGTCCTGGTGGATCATCAGGGGTGCAAAGCCTCACAGGTGATGTGCAGCAGTGGGTCCCTCAGTCTGTCCTCACTCTGGACACTTGCAGTTGTCACACATGGAAATCAAATGTGTGATAAGCTGCAGGATTCAAACACAAGTGTAACTTATAAATACATGTTCATACTTTTATTACACAATCAGAGAGAAAGAAACAGAGAGAGAGAGTGCAGGACAGACAGACAGGTGACAGTCTCAGGTGTATACACTGCTACAAAACAGCACAAGAGAAGGAGGATTTAGTGTTTGTGTTATTACGAGTGCTCAACAAGAAGAGTTCCCAGATGTTACAGTGGACACATGTGTGACTGCTGTGATTAAAGCATCTTTCTTTCAGCTTAACGAGTGAACCGTCAGCTCGTTCAAACACACGTTAAAGTCTGTTTGGCTCGACACCACCGAACAGAGGCAGCAATATAACATAGCTAACATTAACAGTGCAGTGAATCCTGCTTGTGCCGTGATATTCAGGACTGCAAACCGAGCAGCATCACTGACTTTCAGCCTGTTGTGTTTGTGGATATATGACTGACTTTAATTATCCACAAAATCATCAGATTCTCTGTAAGATTGAGGTCGACTATCGAACGGCGTATAAAGTAAAGGCTTTAAAACAAAGTAAACGCTGAAAGTACAAACATCGCTTATGTCACATAACTTTGCCGGCATGTGGCCAACAGTAATGTTTTAATGTTCTTCATTATTAAACATTCGCACATAAATAAGTGACATAATATTCAGTACTTACTTTTGAAAGTTTACTCTTTGGCCGCTCCGCTTCCACTTCTTTGAAGTGTCTCCCAGTCCCAGTGCACTTGTTAGCATGTTTTGGTTCGTGCAACTGGTCCGTCCGGTTATTGTCTCCCCAGAAACATTTCCGTTGTGTTGTGTGTGCTTTTGCAGCATTTTTCTTTTTGCAGCATTTTTGTTTTTGCAGCATTTTTCTTTTTGCAAGTGTTTTCTGAAGTTGCAGTCCGTTTGGCCTCTCAGGGCCACCGTACTATTCTACTCTAAATTGTGCAAAATTGGTATAGTGTGAGCTTTTTTGTTAATTTATCAGTACAAATAAGGAAAAGTTAAATGCAATGAATATTATTTAATCTTTTCCACTGCTACCTGCATTCAAGATATTGTAGATGTCAAGTCTGAAGCAGGTGAGCAGGACTTGGAGGCGGGACTCACATCTAAGGTTTAGGTTTAATTACAGATAACAGAAGATAATGCAATGTGCAGAACAAGGGTAATCCGGAGAGTGATCCGGAGAGAGGAAGACAGGGGGCGAAATCCCAACATCCTATCCACACGACATGAAAATTCACTCTCACTTTTCAGGTGTACTCTCTCTTACCTTTCATCATGGAACAGGACACCACGGACGACCTATGCACTGGAAAAACACACAATCACTAGTGATGTGTCCTCTGTGTCGAAGCTTCGAAGCGTGTGTCGGGTAATCTCGGGGGACTTTTTATAAAGCCCGTATCGAGGCTTGCTTTAATTACGTATGCAGTGACGTTCGAGGCCTCGCGGGCAGTCCGTACCACGTGACTGATTCAGGAACTGGCTCTCTGGTTCGCACCAGATTCGAAATAAAATGATTCCCCCATCACATTGTGTTGTGGAATTGGATGACGTACGTGTTACATAGTGTTACATAGTTACTTGAGCATTTCTTCTTCGATGGAACCAGCAAGGAGAAGATTTTCCCCTGTCTGGCAACATTTTGATCTCATCTCTCCTAATAAGGTATGCACACAGTAATAAATATCACAAATGATAAGTACCATAATATAAATAAACAACACCACAGATCCTATAATCTGATTTCTGTCTTTTAGTTTATTTAAGTGAAGCGCCACACCCTAGTTTGTGTCATTATCCAGATGTACATAAGCATGATTACACAATCATACCAAAACTCTGTCCTGATAGTTTCCACTGTATCTTTTGTATCAGACATACTGAGACAATATTCGGGATAAATAACCATGAAAACAATTTATTTATTCAGTTTAGAGGTTTACACATCACATCCTTATAATCATTGAGCCTGTTTCACTGGAATCGTCCACTTGATGGCGCAGTAGAGCAAATGAATCATCACAATGCTTCGAACCATGAGTCGACCAGTTGAATGGAAAGCTTCAGTTCATCACGGGGCTTCATCTCACCATCACTAACAATCACTGCTGGAAGCCACAAGGGACCACAGTTAGTTTCAACTAGGAAGAGACGGGATTTCACTAATAAGGTAGGTCAACAATCCAGCTATGAATGGCTGTCCACCCTGTCCTTAAGAAGGGGATGAGATTGCTCATCAGACACAGGTGAGTAGGGCAGGGACTCAGGGAGAGTCCTGCCCACTGTCGGATGCATACACATACAATAGAGAATGAGAAAAAGGGAGACCAGAGAACCAACAGAGAGGGCCGGGTCCGTTACAGTAGAGGTGTGTTGTTTAGGTGTGTCCATAAATCTTTTCAGTGACACTTACAGGTGCTTAAATAGCCCTGTATTTTTTATGAGGCATGTCACCCAAAAATGATCACAGATCCATCCTGGCCACCCCACTGAAACTTTCCTGGCTCTGAGCCACCAGTGCGCAATGTCCCCGGACAGCACAAAGTGTAAACATACTTCCAAGATTCCTACGTAGTGTTGCTACAAAAATTAATATTCATTAAAAATTACTTACATAAAAATGTATGTAAACCAAAAACATCAAATAATGACATAATAACTTTGGCAGTTAAAACTAAGTGGAAACTTAGATCTGTTGACAAAGTTGCTTTCAGTTTCACATATCCAGTGTTAACAAGCCAAATTTGATGGTAAGTTTCATTTCTAGTAAACTGCTCCACCCATGGGCTTAAATAAAACGAATAAATAGAAACCAAACCTCATTGCTGCTCTTGTACTTGATCTTGAGTGCGTCAAGGTAAGATTTCTATGGCTAAACTATTATCTTATATATTCTATATATTTAGAATATATCTATGTGAATTGTAATTGTGATTTACTTTTGAAATATTCTTGTTTTGTTGCATTTTTTAACTTTAGATGGATGCCATTTACAACCTACTCGCCAGAAACAGACTGGAAGGTTACTACAAAAAGTTTCTAGATCTAGGAGTGAAAGATGAAAGAGATTTCATTGACAGTGTAACAGAAGAAAATTTAACTCAGCTAGGTAAGAGCACTGAAGATGAAGTGGTTTTACATTCTTGAGTTTCTGAAGATGATATAAAATTAAATGGCAAATCAAACCTAGCTTTTATAGATTAACCAGTTACCCCTGTATGGAAAGTCTGGACTGGCACTCTTTTTAATATTAATAATAATAATAACTTAGATTTGTATAGCGCCTATCAAGAAATTCTAATGGTCAGAGATTGTTACCCTAAAATCCAATGCAGAAACTGGCTCTAACCGGTTGTGTCTGAATGTCTATCCCACTCATTCTTAAACTGTGGCACGTGTACCAATAATGGTATGTGGGCTCCCTCTAGTGGTACGTGGGAAGTCACCCAAAACAAACACTGCCTGGTGAGGTGGCAATTCAACCATTTGATTCACATTACAGCAGTTAATGAGTGAATGAACATGGTGCAATAAAAGTACTTTTAGAAGTACATTTTTCCAAACACTTACTTAAATTTACTTGAGTAGGGTTAGGGGTTGCAACCTCAGCATGGATTCATGTTCTATACTCTTGCTAATGACCTACTAATTTTATTTTAGGTGTGTTGCAATAGGGACATTGGAAAAGTTGCAGGACACCGGTCCACAAGGACTGGAGTTTGAGATCCCTTGATTAAATAGAAAATGATACAAAGAATTAAAACACGTTAAAAACACAACAGCCTTAATAAACGCAGAGTAGTTTGGACCCAGAAGCAGGGTTCATACGTCATAACTTAAAGGCCAGATATACCACCTGCTGTGAATGTTTTAATGCAGTAGTGTTGTCATTATTATCACTTGTCACATCCTGTTTATGACAGTTAAAATAAATAAGATTCATATAAGAAATAAAACTGTCTTGTGTAAACTGTATATGGTGTTAAATAGGCCTATATCACTGTACTTTAATGTCGGTCATAAGGGTGGTACTTTAAGAGCCACATATTGTACGAGGTGGTACTCATTGTGAAAAGTCTGAGAACCCACTTCCTCTAACCAAACATTGCATAATCTTAAAGGTCAAGGGCAATTCATCAGCTGCACCCATTAAAGGCAGCTATACAGATCCTTGCTCTCTGTACAATGGCTACATTATTATTTTGTAACCAGAAAAGGAATAGGCTTCTTTCTTTCATTCACACATCTGTTCACACACACAATCACATACATGTCCACTCACGGTGCTCTATTGCACTTATTCTTTGTCTCAACACACACTGATCAACACGGTTTATTTTCCTATCTTTATACTGTCTCATTCACTAAATTGATTAGGCATATATCTAATTGTAATTATATATGATTAACTGATTACCGGAATCACATATGATCACTTTGTTGTAGTACTCTGTGTTACTCTAACCATGAGAAGGCTAGATGTCAAGTCCTTTTTTTCACTATTGACTTATATTTTTTTTACTAGGGGATCTCACACCTTTCATCCCTTTGTTGAAATACCTTTAGATCCGTTAAACTGCTGAACATTTTTGTATAATTGTTTTTCATACCCAAATGAAATAAATATTTTGAAAATATTATAAATATGCTTGAAACTGTTTCTTCAGTATTTACACATCATTGCTATTTGTTTCCATTTTAAAAATATCTGATTAATATAGATGTATATTTCCAAACAGGATTAAGTCAAGTGGAAAAGAATCGGTTTTTTGAGATGAAAAAAACTATCAGCAGATTTAGAGCTCCAGAAAAATCAGCTGTAAGGTCTGTGCAAAAGTCCATGAAGACCTTGAATCTGCTGTACACATACCCCAAATGTCCAACTGAACCAAAATCCATCAAAGGTAAGATCTACTCCTTTATACATTTAAGGCTATTCATTCTCTCTCCCCACCATACCTCTCTGATTTGGTACGGATCTCCATCCCATCCCAGTGCCTCAGATCCTCCTCTTCTCTTTTTCTTTCTGTTCCTACCCCTCGTCTTATTACCATGGGGGGCAGGGCTTTTAGTCGCTCTGCCCCTCGACTTTGGAATTCTCCCTGACCTCAGAAACATCACTTCACTCCCTCTTTTTAAGTCCACCCTCAAAACCCACCTGTTCAAGATTGCCTACTCTATATAACTTCTCCATGATCCTAAACTTTCTTTTTTTATTGTGTTTATTTCCTGTTTTTATGCCTGTCTTATATGCTCTGTACAGTGTCTTTGGGTGTTTTGAAAGGCGCTTTTAAAAAAAAAAAGTATTATTATTATTATTACTATTATATGTATGACACTTTTTGGTCCCAAAAAGTTGATTCTGTTCGGGATGTAGTGTTTTCAGTAGGAGAAATGTTTCATCACTCATCCAAGTTAATTCTGTAGTCTCTACTAACTGCAGCATTGTTCATTCAGTGGTGCTAGTTTCACTCAATGTGCAAATGTACTGTTTATAAGGTTGGGGAAATCTGCAGTTAGCTGAGACTGAAGAAGTCACTTGGATGAGTGATGAAACATTTCTCCCACTGAAAACGTTAGGTCCAGATGAACAGAATCATCTTTTGGGGATTTCCTTGCCTGGATGATTGAGCATGCATTAAGACTAAGGAGCTTAGAAAGAAACGCGTCCGGACTTCTTTAAGTTTCCTTGAAGACGTTTCACCTCTCATCCGAGAAGCTTCTTCAGTTCTAACATGAATTGGTGGAGAGTCCCAGATTTTAAGCCCTATGGGAGTGTTCTCAAGAGGGTCATGGGGCCCCTATGGATCCTCTGCCTAATCACATGAGTCAAGGTATGAAAACGGGTGTGGGTCACAATCAGCCAAGGTTTCGGGTGAACCCATTGTGAAACCTAACCCCACCCTATTATGTGATTTACTGAGGTCAGATGGCCCTGGATTATAGATGGCAGACAGTTGGTGTTGTAAGCCACCGCCTCTGTTAAAAGCTGGTCGCTCACAGTGGACATAAATGGCTTCTTTCACTCCTCTTTCAAACCATCTGTCTTCTCTGTCCAAAATGTGAACATCCTCGAAAGAGTAAACTTTCATCTGCACCTAAAGGATAAAGGTCACTCTTGGGGACACTCCCGTAGGGCTTAAAATCTGGGACTCTCCATTAATTGCACTTAGAACTAAAGACGCTTCTCGGATAAGAGGTAAAACGTCTTCACGAAACTTAAAGAAGTCCAGACACTTTTCTTTTCTTTCCAAGCTCCTTAGACTACAATGACCTGAAGGCTTAGACATGATGCTGATGGCTGATGGTAAGGGAAAAATCTGATCTTTTATCAATAGTCACATTAGTATACTTAATCAGCAAGGCAAAATTAGAGCATACTTTCCATTTAGCAGTCAGTATAAACTTTTTTGATAGACCAATATCAAAATGGTTAACTTATGATGTTGGTATATTAAACTTGCAGATATGGATCCAGCACAAAACACAATTGAAGATCTAATGTTGAGGATTTGTCACCTTGAAAGTGTTGATCCCTCCAGAGGTGTCTGTCTCTACACAGTGGATGGAATGCCTTTGACAGATGATCCTTTCTTTAACACATGTAAGCTCATTTAGAGTTAAGGATTCAAAAAGGTAATGAGAAGGTATTCTTTCATTTTGCAACGTTGTATAGGACAAGAAAATGTATATTCAAAATATATAGTAGTATAATATAGCAATACAATAGAAAAAATACAATGGGACAGTTTAGTTAAGAGCACCAAGTGTGAAATCAAAATCTTTATTAAAGGCTTAAAATCATACTCAGATGTTCAGTTAGCAGTGCTCACAAATTCAAGAGTGAGCACTACAGGCAAAATTCTAGAAATATGACAAACCTTATCCATAAGAAAACAAACTAGAGGCAGGAACTAAAACAGGAAATGTTTATATGAAGAATTTACCAGAAAAGCTAACTAGATCAAGAATAAAATAAACATAAGGGAAACAAACGTGTAAATGGCTTTTGCATACTCTTTTCTTCACAGTTAAAACTGAGACTTGACCACTATTAAGCTGTGCTTGAAGCTGTTGTCCTGTGACTGATGCTCACGAGGGTATAGTACCACAGTGTGTTCCAACACTGCTTTTATGCAGAAAGTGGGGGTTTTAAGTAATCCAGAAAAGTTGGAACTCATGTAGGAATTAGTGGCACCAGCTTTCAAGAGTTGATCAACCTCCATTGCTGCAGAACAGCTTTAAATTGTACACCTATTTTGTGTTTGCTGAAAAAGGCCTTTTTTTAATAAATCTGAGATGTACATTATTTTTCAGTTTTGGGAAACCTTACCTTTGTTTTTAACTTCTGCCAGTTCACCACAATGTAGTGCATACACCACGTTTAAGCAACTATAAACATTGTATTTTTAAGTTGACTCGTACAGTACATAGATCGAACTACCAGGAAAAATCTCTAATATTAAAACATAACAAAGTCATGGCTTGAATTTCTGCAGTGTTTCCCAGAGTTTATTATCAATCTATTTTGTGAGTTTACAAGGATGAAAACAACATTAAAGAAAATCCCCTACAACATATAAGTGCCTGTTGAGGCAATTTCAGTGTTATGACTTTTAACTAAGGCCTGTATGTGCATTTATCATTTTTAGTTCACACTGACTTCACTTCCTTCCTGTATTTTCCTTCAAGGGAATTCATATTGCCTGTTAATCGAGCAGTCCATGAGACTTAAGTGAGAATGAGAGTCACTTTTTTTTCCTAGTATACAATCCTAAGATGATATTAACAAACTCGGGGTTGTTTTAATTATAATTCATTAGGTTTTTAATGTTTTCAGCACTGCAACATCAAAATGAGGTTTGAATAAGAATATAGTGAGTAGTATGGGCTTCAACTGATTCATTCATTTTTCTGCATATTGACACATATCTTTGTTAGTGTGATCCCATCAAAAGATGGTTTATGTTGTTACACATATTGTTAAAGCAAGATTTCTTCTTTTAATAGCATACATTATTGTCACATTTAGACAAGAAATGAAACCTCACAGGAGAAGTTGTTGCTTGAAATAAGTAGAAAACTAAATAAGTAAAGTGGCTACTTTTTTTTAATTTTATCTACAGGGTCTTTACAAGACAGACACATTAAAAGTGGAGATGTAATCTATGCTATTTTTACACCAAATGAGAATTTGGAAACGTCTACAAACTTCATGCAAAGGGTCATTGAAACCCAGGGAACCGATACCGTTCGATGTCATATCATGCTCAAGGTGAGTTTAATTAATACATATTCTCTTTTTTTGCCTAGCTGAGTTAAGTAAAAGGTTTGCATTTTAAATAGTTTAGCAAGATGAGTGATATTGAAAAATAGAGGATAACTCACAATTTTTGCTGCTGGTTTCTGGAAGGTCAACATTTTTACAAATTTAAACTATTGTGTCGGTTACATGATATACTGGTCAAAAAGGTAACACTTTTTAAACAGAGGGGGTTGTTAATCAGTTTCAGCAGTTGGTGACGGTAATGCACTATTTTGCTGTTTGCCAACTGCCAATAAATTATAAAAAAGAAGAAGAATCAGTTTTAGCTGCTTTGATATTTATGAAATTAACAACAGGTGTACTAGAGGGACAACAGCGAGACCACACTAAGGTGGAGGCAAGGTGGTTTTACAGGTGGAGGCAACTGATACTTTTTTCTCCTCTTCATCCTTTCGAACTGTTACTACTGGTAGCATGAGGTGATACCTGGAACCCACAAAGGTTGCACAGGTAGTTGAACTCCTTCAACTGCAATGGTACATCAACATGTGTCATTGCCAGAAGGTTTGCTGTGCCTCATAGCACAGTCTCAAGATCATGGAAGAGATTCCAGGAGACAGACAGTCACTCTAGGAGAGCTGGACAGGGCTGTAGAAGGTCCTTAACCAATATATTAATTTTGCCAATATATAATATTAGCAAAATGGACTAGGCTGCAGTATAATTTTTCACTTATTTTCCGAGGTGTCTTTGAATTCAGTCAGTAGTTTGATAATTATCCATTCATCCATCCATCCATCCATTCTTCCGCTTATCCGGGGCCGGGTCACGGGGGCAGCAGCCCAAGCAGAGAAGCCCAGACCTCCCTCTCCCCAGCCACCTCCTCCAGCTTGTCCAGGGGAACACCAAGGCGTTCCCAGTCCAGCCGAGAGATATAATCTCTCCAGCATGTCCGGGGTCTGCCCCGGGGCCTCCTCCCATGGGACATGCCCAGAACACCTCACCCAGGAGGCATCCTTGTCAAATGCCTGAACCACCTCAACTGGCTCCTTCTGGCAAACTTCTCACCCTATCTCTAAGGGAGAGGCCAGCCACCCTTCGATGGGAACCACCCCTTTCTTAAAGATGGTGATTCCCATCTTTAAGAAAGGGGACCGGAGGGTGTGTTCCAGCTACAGGGGAATCACACTCCTCAGCCTCCCTGGGAAAGTCTATGCCAGGGTGCTGGAGAGGAGAGTCCGTCTATTAGTCGAACCTCAGATACAGGAGGAACAATGCGGTTTTCGTCCTGGTCGCAGAACACTGGATCAGCTCTTTATCCTCTCGAGGATACTTGAGGGTGCGTGGGAGTTTGTCCAACCAGTCTACATGTGTTTTGTGGACTTGGAGAAGCCATTCGACCGTGTCCCTCGTGGGGTCCTGTGGGGGGTGCTCCAGGAGTATGGGGTGTCTGGCCCATTGCTACGGGCCATTCAGTCCTTATACAACCGTTGCAAGAGCTTGGTCCACATAGCCGTCAATAAGTCAGACTCGTTCCTGGTGGGTGATTGGCTCTACCAGGGCTGCCCTTTGTCACCAATTCTGTTCATAATTTTTATGGACAGAATTTCTAAGCGTGGTCAAGTGGCGGAAGGCTTTCACTTGGGTGGTCTCAGGATCTCATCTCTGCTTTTTGCAGATGATGTGGTTCTGTTGGCTTCATCAGGTGATGGCCAGCTCGCCTTGGAATGGTTCGCAGCCGAGTGTGAAGTGGTGGGAATGAGAATCAGCACCTCCAAATCTGAGGCCATGGTCCTCAGCCGGAAAAGGGTGGAGTGCCCACTCCAGGTCAGGGACGAGACCCTGCCCCAAGTGGAGGAGTTTAAGTATCTCGGGGTCATGTTCACGAGTGACGGGAGAAGGTGGGAGATCGAAAGACAGACAGGTCTGTTGTGGTGAAGAGAGAGCTGAGTGTAAACGCGAAGCTCTCAATTTACCGGTCAGTCTACGTCCCTACCCTCACCTATGGTCACGAGCTGTGGGTAGTGACTGAAAGAACGAGATCGCGGATACAAGCGCCAGAAAGGTTGATAATTAATTTTCTTCAAATGATGTAGCATTCTTTCAATCCTAACACATTACCAAGTCAATTTCAGTATAAATAGCCATCATGATTTTTTTTTCTATGGAGCTCTGGTGTGTTTTTTTGTGTGCCTTTATTTTTTAAGTGGTGTATAGTGTATAGCAAAGTGATAGCTGACAAATAAGTGCAGAAAATGGTACAGCCATTGTAGCTGACTGACAAGAAATGAACATGTTTTTCCACTTTATGGTGATTTCTCCCTCAATATATGCAGAGGAGTGGGAGCAGGTCAATGACATTTAACTTTATTTTTCTCATACAGGGAGATTTCGAAGTGAAAGTAAACTTGGCACTTGACACAATAGCTAATCTGAAGATCAGGCTTGCAGATGAAAGTGGAATCCCTGCACATGTTTTGCAATACAAGTAAGAATATATTTTAATTTACTGACAGCAATTCTTTAATCATTATTTACACTACCGTTTAAAAGTTTGGATTCATTTGGAAATGTCCTTGTATTTAAAAAGAAGAGTACAGTTATGGCACAACCGGAATTCCAAAATGTAACAGACTGTAGAAAAATATTTTCAATTTGATGTCAGCAACACGTAAAGGGGCCATGGTACCACTGTGTAACATCCCTTCTTTTAATAATTCTAATAACCAAACCAAACTACCAAATCGTCCACTTTTATAGAGGTGGTCACACTAATAATGACCAATTAATCTTGTGTATTTGAACATCAATATCCAGGTACCTCTTACCCTTTTAATTTCTATGGAAGCAGTAAGGGTACTCTGCATTTTGGATTCATTTTTGTTAAATAATGATACAATCTTCATATTTTCAGAGGTGAAATTGGCACTGGAAACACATTGGAAAGTTGTGGGATCACAGAGGAGTCCACAGTGCACTTCTCAATGTCCACATTTTCAGAGGAAGAGTTTGCTCCGCATGCATTCTTCATTTATGATGTTGTGCCCTCCATTCAACAAACCCGCAAAGGAATCAGTGTCCTCTTGTCATCTCTCTTTGTCATTGTAAGCATTGTATCATACTGTGACTGTATTTAGTGTTGGTAGAAGTAACTATATATGTTAATTTCCTCTATAATCCTGACACATATGTCAAAAAATACAGAGAAGACCAATACAAAGTGGTGTACACGTGAGAAGTGGAATGAAAATCATACATGATTCCAAACATTTTTTACAAATAAATAACTGCAAAGAGTGGTGTGCGTAATTATTCAGCCCCCTTTGGTCTGAGTGCAGTCAGTTGCCCATAGACATTGCCTGATGAGTGCTAATGACTAAACAGAGTGCACCTGTGTGTAATCTAATGTCAGTACAAATACAGCTGCTCTGTGACGGCCTCAGAGGTTGTCTAAGAGAATATTGGGAGCAACAACACCATGAAGTCCAAAGAACACACCAGACAGGTCAGGGATAAAGTTATTGAGAAATTTAAAGCAGGCTTAGGCTACAAAAAGATTTCCCAAGCCTTGAACATCCCACGGAGCACTGTTCAAGCGATCATTCAGAAATGGAAGGAGTATGGCACAACTGTAAACCTACCAAGACAAGGCCGTCCACCTAAACTCACAGGCCGAACAAGGAGAGCGCTGATCAGAAATGCAGCCAAGAGGCCCATGGTGACTCTGGACGAGCTGCAGAGATCTACAGCTCAGGTGGGGGAATCTGTCCATACGACAACTATTAGTCGTGCACTGCACAAAGTTGGCCTTGTGCAGAATGGGCAAGAATTTCAGTCGCTAGATGTGCAAAGCTGGTAGAGACATACCCTAAAAGACTGGCAGCTGGAATTGGAGCAAAAGGTGGTTCTACAAAGTATTGACTCAGGGGGCTGAATAATTACGCACACCCCACTTTGCAGTTATTTATTTGTAAAGAATGTTTGGAATCATGTATGATTTTCGTTCCACTTCTCACGTGTACACCACTTTGTGTTGGTCTTTCATGTGGAATTCCAATAGAATTGATTCATGTTTGTGGCTGTAATGTGACAAAATGTGGAAAAGTTCAAGGGGGCCAAATACTTTTGCAAGAAACTGTATATGATTACTGCTTACATACTTCTGTTTTAATTATTTGCAAAAGCAAAAACAAAACAAAAGCTTCCAGGTGTCTTCATTGTTTTAATATTTTAGAAGTATCTCCTTTGTGTAAGAATAACCTGAGATTTTGATTTTTGAATAATATTTTCCTTCCAGCAACGCAGATTTTCAGTTGATTCCCAAAAGAAACTGATTGGGTACATACGAAAACTAACTGGCTGTAACCCACTAGCCCAGAGTTTGTACCAGTTACTTTGTAAAAATGAAGGTATATCCAGCAATCAAAAGGTAAACTATGACAAGAATATAATTGAATTTTTACTACCTCTTGTTTGTTTCACATGTGACATTACAGAATAAGAGTTTCTTTCATGTGATGTTTTCTTTTTCTTTTTTGTTAGATCGCGGTAGTTGAAGGCTTGTATTTTCTTTTTAGAGAGCTTTTGCCAGGTCTTGGAACAAAACAAGGGGGAAAAGTCATCGAGGACCAAGATGTCTTTGAGTATTCAACACACTGTTGGGCATATCTCTTGTCAGAAGCGAAGGTAGCCAGCAAGCAAAGATTTCATTTCATCCACACTAAAACATTTACATGTTTACGTTTGGGTTTGAGCAAAATATTATTTAAACAGATGCCTGGCATTTTTATTTACAGTATCCTGCTTAAAAGCAACTAGCTGGTTTTACTTGCCAAATAGTAATTTAAATCCTATAAAAGATACCAAAATGAAAACTGAACAAAACTCATGTCACAGTGTTCAGTTTTTTATGGACCCTGTCATGATGTCCCTTGTTATGACCTATATGATCTCTCTTTGCTAGATCCCTTTTTGTCTGTAATAACTTTGTTGCAGAATATGTTGACTTGGTCCTGGATATAATATATAATTATTATTATGTATAATAATAATTAAAATATAAAGAGAAAGGATAGTGTGATAGTGTTGCTGTCTATGCTTTTGTACATTTTAACTTGGTATCGTTTCAATAGAAAGAAACATCAGAAAATGAAAATTATGCACCATATTTTCTGAATAATGAAGAAGGCAGACGTTTTTGTGAACCAGTCACTGTACCTGGAATACCAGGTGCCCTCGAAAGAGCTCTTGTGCTGCAAAAAATAAAAGGTAACAAACTGGCATTGTGGATCACTAATACTGGTTAAAATGTTAGTTAGATTGAGCGTGTGTCATCAGCAACATCTAGTAGGCTATATGACCACATTTTCCTGATTTCCTTTTTTATTTCTATGTTCAGAATATGTGTCAAAGTTGGAGATTTTGCAGATATTTGTGAATCTTAATCAATGTAAAAGTCTTCGGAGAGTTCAGCACATTTTCTTGTGCCAATGTAACTTATCAGAGAATGATTTTACTTTATGGATCTGTTTCCAAGATGGAGAGAAGATACCCAACTGCACTGCAGAAGTTTTACAAGAAACATCACTCAAGAGAGCCACTGACATTGAGAAAATTCTGCTCAGTGTTCATCCTTCACTTACGACCTATCATCTTTGGATTTCTCATGGCAGTGTGACTGGTCAGAAGTATGTATTATTATTATTTTCATATTTTAAAAATGTACCAAAATTAGCCCAAATTAAGACACCTAAAAAAAAAAGCTGTCAAATTTCTACATACTGTGTGTGTGTGTGTGTGCATGCATACATACATACATACATACATACATACATACATACATACATACATACATACATACATACATACATACATACATACATACATACATACATACATACATACATACATACATACATACATACATACATACATACATACATACATGTATGTGTGTGTGTATATACATATATATATATTTGACGGCTTTTGTGGTTACACGAATCAAGAACCATTAAACCCAACACATTTAACAGTGATTTCTGAATAACAGTTACATTTAAAAAAAAAAAAAAAAAAAAAAACACCCCACCATGGTTGTTTTCCTCTGATTACCCATGTTTGTTACCCAGTAACTGCTGATTTTTGTAATTAAATTCCAGTTTTGAGATAAACACTGGGAAAACCTTTGGAGACATGGTAAAGGAAATGGAAGCGTTCCCTCAACTCAAAGTTACTCCACCGCTGCGTTTGAAGGATCTAGGAACTCAAGACCCATGTCTTGTTTTCCTTAGAGAGGGTAAGAAGCCATGGAAGGCAAAAATCCATGAAGAGAAACTTGTGTTTGGGGGTATTTTATTAACAAAACCCTCAAGAAACAAAATAAACCTAGAGAATTCAATCACATAAATACAGAAATTGAAAATTGGAATAAAATTACCCAATTGCAGATACATTTCTTTCCTTCTGTATTAAACAACTTTTTGTTTTTTATCATTTGTCAGACAATCTTGGTGTTTATCTTAATAAAAATAAGTTAACTCCAGAAAAAATTGATGTCTTTGACTGTCTGGATGGCAAAACCCAGCATGTTGATGTGAATGTACTGGCAGCTTCGTGAGTATTGTGTCATTTATTTTCTTAACATTGTACAAATCTATATAGTTTAATGAAAAATATTATTTTGAGTTACTGTCAGAGCTATTGTAATCTTATTATCTTAAAGCTCTTATTATCCTTAAAGATAATTTTTTTTAATTGGCTCTTTGATAAGTTGTCTGTGATGTGTAGCACTGGCAAAAGTACAGACTTTGTTTACTTCAGTAGAAGTACAGATAGCTATGCTAAAAAATACTCCAGTAAAAGTTGAAGTACTGAATCAACTTCTTTATTCAAGTTAAAGTGAAAAAGTACAGGCTCTGAAATGTACTCAAAGAATGTAAAAAGTATCTCCTTGAAGATTCTCCTATACTGACACTACAGTTTATAAATGGTCACTGTATGACCTAACGTACAAGGACTAGATTAAAAATGAGAGAAAATGCAACCAGTGCCCAAAGAAAAACTAAAAGACCTTCCAAAGAAAACTAGAAAGCCACTGCTAAAGATTTCTTCTAGAAATTGAAAGAACTTTTTGCTCATTGGTAGCTAAATATGAAGAAATGACAGGTGGCTCAGGACTTTTGCACAGTACTCTAAAAATTTGAAATTTCCTAACATTCCTGTAGAACTGGTGACCATAGGGATGACCTCTCTTTTGACACAACAAGATCCCCAAAGGAAGCTGTACTGGTAACTTCAATTCTTTACTACTTCCTTTATTTGAAAATACAGTCTTAATTAGGTTACTGTTCTCATTTTTTTCTTTTCCTACACCTGGCCATTTTGATAAATATTAGTATAGAAGCTTGTAGGCATCAATTGTATAGAGAACTCTGTTAACTGATTCCTGCTTGTTCTTTTATCGTTGGTCAGGATAAGACTTTGTAAATGCTTAAAATAACATGGGGGTTTGCACTAAATAAATAGCTTAATCTATTTTGTGTAAGTATTCTTTGAATATAAAAAAGCATTTCACTTTGCACTTTGTGTAAATAGCATGATTTAAAAAAAAAACAAAAAAAAAAACTAAGAGGCTTTTAGGGGTCAGTTTGGAACTAATTTACAGTAAGGGTACAGGTAATAAATGCAAAAAGAAAATAGTAACGTAAGAAATGGTTTACAGAACATTTACTGAGACCTAAAATTCTTAAGCTTCTTGTTTTGGAGATTCAAAACATTATCTTCTAAAGCAGACAATACATGTGGGTGCAGTAATGTCACAGACTGGTTGCAAACTGAGTAAAATAGGTAATCAGACAGAGCTAATGCAATAATAATAATAATAATAATAATAATAATAATAATAATAATAATGGATTGCATTTATATAGTGCTTTTCAAGGAACCCAAAGCGCTTTTACAATGCCACTATTCATTCACTCTCACATTCACACACTGGTGGAGGCAAGCTACAGTTGTAGCCACAGCTGCCCTGAGACAGAATGACAGAAGCGAGGCTGCCATATCGCGCCATCGGCCCCTCTGGCCAACAGAGCAGTGATCTATTTTACACAAAGAGTCACAAAGACTGCATGTGGCAGGACAGGGTTTAAATAAAAGTCAGAAAAGGAAGGCAAGTCTTAAAATATAAAAGAAAGAAACAAACTGGGAAAAGGAATAAAACTGGAGACAGAACAATTTGTGACACATATTACATATTGCTCGATTTGTATGTTTGTAAAATATGAGTGATTAAATAAGGAAAGACAAATTGTTGCTACACTTTTATTTCATTAGGTACTGATTGATACAAGTTCATCGATGTCCGAGAAATGCTACGGAAGTGTGGAAATAGAAAAAATCCATGCTGTCAAGGAGCTTTTTGATAATTTTGCATCAAGGACTATGGCTTATGATTTTCATCATGTCATTGGCCTCGTTACATTTGACTCTAGAGTGAAAACTGTTCACACATTTACAGAAACACTGGAAAAGTTTAAGGTAAATAAACATTTTGTGTGTTAAATCTGTAATGTTTAGTCCTGTAATGTAAATCTTTAGGTTAATGCATATTCTTAATTTCTACATGACATGAAAAAATGAAATATATCTACACGCTTTTCTAGGAGCATGTGCGCACTCTTAAGGCATCTGGACGTACATTGCTGTATGATGCGCTGCAACATGGAATGAATGAGCTGAACAAAGTAAAGATAAAATTCCCAGATTGCAGACTCCGCATTCTATGTCTCACCGATGGAAATGATGTTGGGTAAATTTCCTTTACTATGCAAGTTAACTATAATCGAATAGTTTATTGTTGCTTATTAATTGAAATAATCATTTGTTCTGTGATTTTGAGCATTCACTTCATGCTTTTGTCAATAAGCAAAACAACACAAAGCCCCTTAAGCTATTTCCCCCCATAAAGGGTTAAAAGTAGGGTTAGGAACATAAAAGTAAATTGGAAAATTAATATACTTAATTAATGTTATATCATCTCTTTTGAGGATAGCTATATTTGGTCATAATGTTACTTGTGCATGTGCATAGCCTAGGTATTACTCAAAGTAAAATCTGTTAAGTCACATCTGTGGATTCAATCATTTAACATTAAAAAGTAAAACAAAACTTCACATAAAAGATAACTTCACGTTATATATAGATAAAATATCTGATTTTAAAAAATGAAGACATATAAGATTTAGATTTCTGGTTTGTCAGACACCACTGTGAGGAGTCCTTATCTTTAAGTCTAACCTCGCTTCTTCCTCTCCTCTCCATCTCGCAATGAGTATCTCGCACACATTTCTGTTTTCAAATCATGTCTCGAAACCCATCTGTTCAGAACTGCATAGCCTTCATTATAACTGGGTTTTAATCTGTTGTTGCCTTGACTAGTTTTATAGTTGTGATTTTGTGTTTACTTTGTTTTTATTTTGCTGTACAAACTGGATACAAAGAGTTTGTGTGTTTGCTGATGTTTGTTAAGCTGACAGTAATGTTGCCACTTTAAAACCATTACTCCCTCCATGCTCACTCCTTTTTTATAGGACAAGCTAGGTTCTGGAATACTATGACCACAGTTTATGGACACACCAACCAAAAATGTTGTTCTGAATGGTAAAAGCCCAATTGTACCACTGAGTATAGTGGTATAGATGCATAAATTGCATATTTTGTCTCGTTTTATCTCTTTGTATGCATCATGCCTTGTGATAGATGCATCAGTAGGATTGTCTTTTATGTGTTATTGTTCCTGCATTTAAGGTCAAATGGGTTTAATGTTTGAAATGTTTGGACACACCTACTCATTTAGTGTATTTTCTTTACTTTCATGACTATATACATTGTAGATTCTCACTGAAGGCATCAAAACTATGAATAAACACATGTGGAATTATGTAGTAAACAGAAAAGTGTGAAATAACTCAAAACATGTTTTATATTTTAGATTATTCAAAATAGCCACTCTTTGCTTTGGTTACGGCTTTGCACACTTTTGGGATTCTCTCTTGACGGAGTTCCCAGAGATGCTGAGCACTTGTTGGCCCTTTGCCTTCACTCTGCGGTCCATCTTATCCCAAACCATCTCGATTGGGTTTAGGTCAGGTGACTGTGATTGCCAAGCCATCTAGCACAGCACTCCATCACGCTCCCTCTTGCTCCAAATAGCCCTTACACAGCCCCAAGTGTGTGTATGGGGTCATTGTCCTGTTGAAAAATAAATGATGGTCCAACACAAACCTGATGCGATGGCATGTTGCTGTAAGATGCTGTGGTAGCCATGCTGGTTCAGTGTGCCTTCAATTTTGATTAAATCCCCAACAATGTCACCAGCAAAGCATCCCCACACATCACACCTCCTCCTCCATGCTTCACAGTGGGAATCATGCATGTAGAGATCATCATTCACCTTATCTGCTTCACACAAAGACACAGCGTGTGGAACCAAAGCTTTCAAATTTGGACTGATCAGACCAAAGCACAGATTTTCACTGGTCTGATGTCCATTTCTTGTGCTTCTTGGCCCAAATAAATTTCTTCTGCTTGTCATTTTTCCTTAGTGGTGGTTTTTTAGCAGCAATTTGACCATAAAGGCCTGATTCGTGCAGTCTCCTCTGAACAGTTGATATAGAGAACTCTGTGTGGCATTTATCTTAATCAGGTGAATTTATCCTCAGCAGCAGAGGTGACTCTTTGTCTTCTTTTCCTGGGGTGGTCCTCGTGTGAGCCAGTTATGTCGTAGCACTTGATGGTTTTTGCTACTCCACTTAGGGACACCTTCAAAGTTTTATCAATTTTCCTGACTGACTGACCTTCAGTTCTTAACCTCCTAAGACCCGAACTCTTCCACAGCATGCATTTTTAATTTCTCTTTGATATTTGGGCTGAGTGGGACCTGATGAATGTAAAAACAAAGAATTACCAGATTTTTGTTTGTTTTTTGTTTCTAAGAAAAATGAGAGCCACATATGAGGATATTTGTTTAAAATTTCGATAGAACAGTAGCAGTATAATGTCCTCGTAAGTGGATATCAGGCCCTTGTAGAGCAAAATTGAGTATTTTGGTCTAAATAACCCAAAATGTGATGTCCACATATGTGGACGGCAGGTCCTAGGAGGTTAAAGTAATGATGGACTGTCATTTCTCTTTACTTAGCTTATTGGTTCTTGCCAAATATGAATTCTAACAGTTGTCAAATAGGGCTGTCAGCTGTGTACCAACCTGACTTGTGCACAACAAAACTGATGGTCTCAACGCCATTTAGAAGGCAAGAAATTCCACAAATGAACCCTGACAAGATACACCTGTGAAGTGAAAACCATTTCAGGTGACTGCATCATGAAGCTCACTGAGAGAAGGCCGAGGGTTTGCAGCGCTGTCAACAAAGCAAAGGGTGTCTACTTTGAGGAATCTAAAATGCAAGACATATTTAGAGTTATTCGTCAATTTTTTCTTTGCTACATAATTCCATATATGTTGCTTTATATAATGTATTTGATGTCTTCAGTATCTAGCTACGATGTAGAAAGTAATAAAAATAAAGAAAAACCTAGAAGGTGTGTCCAAACGTTTGACTGGTAGTGTATATTTATATTTGTCTACATGTCTGTATATTTATCCAGGTCTTTAAACAAGCCAGATCAAGCTGCCATCAACCTAATAAAATCTAACGTCGTCGTGGATTCGATTCTTCTTGGAAAAGTAGAAAATAATATTCTACATGGAATCAGCATTGCAACAGGTATATATTTTTCTTGAAATATCATATTTAGTTTATCTCAATAAAGCTTCTCAATTAAACATTGTGAGGAGTGATAGAAATGCTGAGGATATTTGCACTGGAGCCATTTTGTTGTATTTAATTTGTGAAAATTACTAAAAACAAAATCTAAAATGTCCATTCTGTGTCTTTGAATATATCACCTTTATTAATAAGCACTGTTTTATAGATGGTCTTTTTTTTTTTTTTTTTTTTAAACCTTCTTATTTATCAAAAAGTTTATTTCATTAGAATGTTCCTTTTTCACTATGTTTAATAATGCATGGGCAGCTTGCAGTTAAGCTACTGACAATCTTATATTTCTTTTTTTTTTTTTCAGGTGGCTGCTGCTTCAACCCAGAGACAAGCAAGGATGGTTTACAACTTTTTGAAACTGAGACCGTTCTTTCTTTGGAGATGAGAAAATGTAAAACCAAAGCTGACCCAGCCTCCATCACTGAAGTTTGTCCATTGATTATTCCCTGATGAGATCTGTATTAACCCCTTTAAAACACAGGCCTCTAAAGATGCAACAATTTGTTGCTGTATATTTATTTAATTTTCAGAGTTTTCTGAGGAGTTACTTTGCTACTCATGGGTACGATACACTTCCAGAGGCTGTCTTACCAAGCCAGATAAGCAGTAAAGTGACAGTTACACAGAAGTAAGTGACAGAATACAGTTTTGCATGGATAGTTTTTAAAATACTTGTCAAGCACAAATGTTTTGAGTATTAAGTAAGTAAATCTTTTAACATACATTACTGTGCAAAAGTATTGAGTCATTTATAGTCTAGCACTGTGAAAGATGCAGAAATTGTGCGTAATTTATTTTTTTAAAAAGGGAAATAGGTACAGCGATCAGTGTTGGGGAGTAACGGAATACATGTACCGGCATTACGTATTTAAAATACAATGTTAGGCTATCCCTCTCTATCCCTTCTCCAACTTTGGTGCTTAAATGCAGGCGAGCAGCCCTTTTTCAAAAAAAAAATTTTAATCTCAATTTCCATCTGGGATTAATACAGTTTCTCTGATTGCTGGAAACCCAAACAAAACATGCAATAAGAGGCTTTAATGTAAGCGTCCTGTTAATGCTGGTGGTGTCAGTTACACAATGGACCCAGAGCCAGCAGTCCACAGGCAGGAATGCATTTCTTAGTTGGAAATTCCAACACCAATTCATAAGAAGAATGGGATGGGTGAAACTTCATTATCTTTGATGTACTATTGCTGTATGATTTTTATTACTATTAATGAAGGCTACCAGCAACTTAAGATTGTTAGACGGCGTTAGCTGAGGGTAGTTCATAGGCTGCAGACTGTTAGGCCGTTTCTCCATACTCAAGTACGAAGTCCGGACTAGCGAAAACGCGAGTTGACATGGGAGTCCGGACTTCCCAGGAACGCAGTGCGATCGTTGTTCAATTGGAACGGCAGTGTACTTGATGACATCACAGGTCCGTAGTTTTTACTGCCATCCCCTCCTGATTTAAGTGAGATTAATATTTGCAATGGAAATTACACATGACGCACAAAAAAATTAGACATGATGTAGTAGAGTTCTTTAAGAAAAAAAGATAATTTAGAAAAGTATCTTACGCACTTTGGCAAAATTCGCTGTTACGTATTGTCTGTTTCATAGTGTCTAATAAGCTTCCTACAGTTGAGCACGCATGACAGAAACTCAAACTTAATCCCTCTTAATAAAAATAGTATACATGTATGCCTGAATAAAAACAAACAAGTGAGATGTTAGAACGCTTTTATTTTTATTTTAGTAAACACTCAAAACTTACAATAAACAGCTGGGGTTTGGAAGAGAATTGAACAGATATTTAAAATATAATCTGATAATTTTTGGAGCAGCCTTTGGGATTAACATGATGTTCTCAGACTTGATGGATAGCATTAGCAACCTGCTAGCTGCAAATAATCATGTGCAGTTCCACATGATTATTAACAGACGTTAAAAAGAAAACAAATTACTGATACAGAAATAGTTTTTTTGTTTTTTTTTTTATATATATATATATGAAATCACTGCAAAAAGTGCAGTCTTACCTAATGTCCACACTACTGTTACTCATTTTTTGTTAAGATTTAAAAATCTAGTTGGTATTGGTATGGCAAGTAGCCTTCAGTAATAGTAATAAATCACACAGCAATAGTACATTCATGTAGTTGTAAAAAGCATGATAATATATTAAATAATCCCAGTATACAGAATACGTTACTCTCATTGAGTAACTTAATGGAATATGTTACAAAATACATTTTGGGCCATGTATTCTGTAATCTGTAGTGGAATACATTTAAAAGTAACCTTCCTAACACTGATAGCGATTTATTGAAGCATGTGCAAACACTCATTAAAACATTAGAATTATACAATTATAACAAGCTTGAAAGTCAATTTTAGTGTGGCCAGCACATTGAACACAGCCTGAAATCCCTTAGGTAAACTTTCTTGTAATTCTTTTAAGCAGTCAGGAATAGTTCTCCAGGCTTCTTGAAAGACAGTCAAAGCTCTTCTTTGGATGTTTCTGCCTTTTGTTCTCTCCTAATCTCCCCCATACCTGGTGGCAACAATTTGAACCAAATGGGGTGGTGGTGGGGCAAAAAAGTGCCTTTATATTACTACTTGGGTTCACCACTCCATAATTCAGTTCAATTCAATTTTATTTATATAGCGCCAAATCACTACTACAGTCACCTCAAGGCGCTTTATATTGTACAGTAGATTGTACAATAATAGATACAGAGAAAAACCCAACAATCATATGACCCCCTATGAGCAAGCACTTTGGCGACAGTGGGAAGGAAAAACTCCCTTTTAACAGGAAGAAACCTCCGGCAGAACCAGGCTCAGGGAGGGACGGGGCCATCTGCTGCGACCGGTTGGGGTGAGAGAAGGAAAACAGGATGAAAGACATGCTGTGGAAGAGAGACAGAGGTTAATAACAGATATGATTCAATGCAGAGAGGTCTATTAACACATAGTGAGTGAGAAAGGTGACTGGAAAGGAAAAACTCAATGCATCATGGGAATCCCCCGGCAGCCTACGTCTATTGCAGCATAACTAAGGGAGGATTCAGGGTTACCTGGTCCAGCCCTAACTATATGCTTTAGCAAAAAGGAAAGTTTTAAGCCTAATCTTGAAAGTAGAGATGGTGTCTGTGTCCCGAATCCAAACTGGAAGCTGGTTCCACAGAAGAGGGGCCTGAAAACTGAAGGCTCTCCCTCCTATTCTACTTTTAAATACTCCAGGAACAACAAGTAGGCCTACAGTGCGAGAGCGAAGTTCTCTAATAGGGTGATATGGTACTACAAGGTCATTAAGATAAGATGGGGCCTGATTATTTAAGACCTTGTATGTGAGGAGCAGGATTTTGAATTCAATTCTGGATTTAACAGGAAGCCAATGAAAGGAAGCCAAAACAGGAGAAATATGCTCTCTTTCTAGTCCTTGTCAGGACTCTTGCTGCAGCATTTTGGATTAGCTGAAGGCTTTTCAGGGAGTTTTTTGGACATCCTGATAATAATGAATTACAGTCGTCCAGCCTGGAAGTAATAAATGCATGAACTAGTTTTTCAGCGTCACTCTGAGACAGGATATTTCTAACTTTAGAGATGTTGCGCAAATGGAAGAAAGCAGTCTTACATATTTGTTTAATATGTGCATTGAAGGACATATCCTGGTCAAAAATGACTCCAAGGTTCCTCACAGCGTTACTGGAGGCCAAGGTAATGCCATCCAGAGTAAGAATCTGGTTAGATACCATATTTCTAAGATTTTCAGGGCCGAGTGCAATAACCTCAGTTTTATCTGAATTAAGAAGCAGAAAGTTAGCGGCCATCCAGGTCTTTATGTCTTTAAGACATTCCTGCAGTTTAACTAATTGGTGTGTGTTATCTGGCTTCATAGATAGAGCTGGGTGTCATCTGCATAGCAGTGAAAATTTATGCTATGTCTTCTAATGATGCTGCCTAAGGGAAGCATGTATAATGTAAGCAGAATTGGTCCTAGCAAGAACACCATAATTAACCTCAGTGTGTGAAGAGGACTCTCCATTTACATGAACAAATTGGAGTCTATTAGATAGATATGATACAAACCACTGCAGCGCAGTACCTGTAATACCTACAGCATGTTCTAATCGCTCTAATAGGATATTATGGTCAACAGTATCGAACGCTGCACTGAGGTCTAGCAGGACAAGCACAGAGATGAGTCCACTGTCAGAGGCCATAAGAAGATCATTTGTAACCTTCACTAAAGCTGTTTCTGTGCTGTGATGAGCTCTGAAACCTGACTGAAACTCTTCAAATAAACCATTCCTCTGCAGATCTGTCAGCTGTTTGACAACTACTCTTTCAAGGATTTTTGATATGAAAGGAAGGTTGGAGATTGGCCTATAATTAGCTAAGACTGCTGGGTCTAGAGATGCTTTTTGAGTAAAGGTTTAACTACAGCCAGCTTGAAGGCCTGTGGTACATAGCCGATTATTAGAGATAGGTTGATCATATTTAAGATCGAAGAATTAATTAATGGCAGGACTTCTTTGAGCAGTTTTGTAGGAATGGGGTCTAAAAGACACGTTGATGGTCTGGAGGAAGTAATTATTGAAGTTAACTCAGAAAGATCAATTGGAGAAAAAGAGTTTAAATGAATATCAATGGTACTAAAAGTAGCTGTAGATAATATTACATCTGTGAGATGATTATTGGTAATTTTTTCTCTAATGATTAAAATTTTATTTGTGAAGAAGTTCATGAAGTCATTACTAGTTAACGTTAAAGGGATGGTTGGCTCAAAAGAGCTCTGACTTTTTGTCAGCCTGGATACAGTGCTGAAGAGAAACCTGGGGTTGTTGACAGTCACCCTTTTTTCCAGGATGAACAGTTAAAAGATTTGGTTAAGCAATGCCAAGCTGTAGCAGTTGAAAAACGTAACTTGCTCGATATTGTTATGTCTTAAACTGATTTAGCTGATCATTGAATTGAACATGCTGGAAAGTACAGGAAAGTAAAGATTTAATTTTACTTACAGCCTATTACATACAAATACACATTTAATTAATATTTCAGACTTTGTCTTCTCTTGCATTAAGTGAACTACAACTGCAAAAATAATCACTAACATTAATGTTTCGAACTAGTGTTCTGAAAAAGAAGATTCAGGAGGACAAACATGGACGCTTCATGGAGAAAGACAAACGTATACTAGAGGAGCTGAAGAGTTTGCATTGCGACCCACACCCCTACATTACCATCTTTCCATTAGAAAGTGACTTCAGTAAGTGACATTTTTAATTTCTGTTTCTATTTCTGTAATTTTGTTTTGAATATTCTGATTCTGTTACTAATGATCAAGACCTAAGACTTGTGCCAAAATATTTGTTCATTGTCATCATAACACATTCCAAAGCAACATATTATCATAATCACATTACTTTTCAGTAATGCAGTAGTATAACACATTACTGTACTAAATTCAGTAATCACATTACAGTGTAATGAATTTCATACATTTCTCACAGACTCTCTAATTTTACTTGAAAAAAATTAAAACATTAAAGTTACTTTAAAAAAAAAAAAAAAAAAACTATATCTGTAAGTAGAGTTTTAAACTGCTATATCTTATTTTTAAACGTTTCAGCTTTCTGGAAGATTATCATGGAGGGTCCTCCTGAAACTCCTTATGAGAATGGCGTCTTTGATCTCTTCTGTCAGTTTGGTCCTGACTACCCAGTGAAGCCTCCAAGTGTTCGCTTTGTAAGTCGCGTATCCTGCCAAACAAATGGGTCTAGTTCAAGTCACACAAAAGCACAGTTTTTTTGAATGTTTTCAGGCAAGTACCAAATGAACTCTTGGTCCAGATAATGTGTGTACACTCATATGAGAAACTACAGAGATTCCATTGAGAGTAATTCCATTCAGAGTAGAAATTCAGTCCTGTCCCATTTTACACTGACAAAACTACTCATGGTCAATCTAAATCCCGCAGTAGTGGGGAAAAGTGACTATTTTTATAACTGCTTTCTTCCAAATATAAAGTTTTAACACCATCACTCTAGACTTTTACAAAACCTGTTTTTATGTGTACATATAGGTGCCTCCATTTTTTTTTCTTAACATTATTAAAGATATACCATTGTAACATTAACAATGTAGGGCGTATCTGCCACAACATTTTTGACCGGAACTACAATGCCCAAATCACCATGAGAGAAATCTTCGATGCGGTGTTTGGATTACTAATCAGCCCTGAGCCTGAAGATCCATTGGACAGGTAAGATGACAACCCTCACACACCTGTTCCACAACTCCTGCAGCAGATAACTTAATATTATGGGGAAATCTTTCAAAGTTGAATGAAAGTACTAAAATGTCTACTCTTTCATGATTATTATTTTTGATGAATGCCAATAACCATTTGAAAATTCAAGAGGCAGATTAGGCTTCATTTGGGCTTCATATACAAGCCATAATAGATAGATAGTTCCCAAAGGATGGAAATGGCTGTGGTGAACACATACTTCAAGAAGAGAGAGAAGCATTTTGTGATGTATTCGAGCGGAGGAAGTTGCACATAGGTGGACTGCATCTTATGTAGAAGGTGCAATATAAAAGAGACAGGAAACTGCAACGTGGTATCTTCCCTGACACCACTTCGGAAACCAAGAAGAGGAGGCGAGTGAATGTAGAGCCAAGGATTAAATGATGGAAGTTGAAGAAGGAAGAATGTAGCACAGAGTTCAGGGAAGGGTTAAGACAGGCTCTACTCAATCCAAATTAAGATTTTTAGCTCAACATTCAAAATATTTTAACCTGCATTGGGTTTCAGTTAATTCAGTCAATATTTGTCGATTCACCCCATACAATAGGTAAAGTATAGAACACCGAAAATGTCCCGCCCCGCGAGATAATGTCGTGTTTCAGTTATTAATGGCCGATATGTGGGAGCCCCGCAGCCCTGCTGAGAGTCAATGCAGGGGTAGGACTTTACTTTGATGATCACATTTAAAAGACAGAGACTGGGCTCATACCATTGTGTGAAAGAAGGAGGGCAGACATTCCAAAGACAACAAGTGTACTGGTACAGACCAGGTACACAGAGAGATGGGAAGCCAGATTTAAAAGCAAGTGTTTCTGGAAAAAAGTGAAGAAATGATCAAAAATGTCAAATGAGCAGAATCTGGCTGCATTTCAATGATATTGGAGACTGCAAAGCTTAGTGAAGAGAATTGATCAAATTAGGAGCTGGCTAAAGTGATACCTTTAAAAATAAGGTTTGAAAATATTGAATTACATGTTGCTTCCTTTAAAAAGATTAAATGTACAGTTTAGTATTGAATATTACATAAAATAAATTATATATAAAGTTTCTTTGAATGGCAGAGATGCAGACATGTCTGAATGTAGCACAGAGCCATGGCTCAGTGTCTGAATTAGTGTGTTACAGTGTTTGAGTCTCACAGGCCTGAATGTGCACTTGAAGCCATTTATGATTGTTTACTATTCTTCACTATGATTCTTCGTCTGATCTGCTGCTGAACAAAAACAAGCACAGTAGATATTTTTGACTTTTAACTGTATTTTCACATTTTACAGCTTTTCCCAACTGATATAAACATCCCTTATGGCCATTCATACCACACAAAATAATTAAGCACTAAACAATCAACCTGTTGAAGTCTGACTTCTCCGAAACTGGAGGCGAGAGGGAGAACATCCGGTTTAACAGGGTTTATCGCCAGATCTGTTATTTAAATATAGACATGTGTGGTATCCTCCGAAACGTCAGAATCGTTAAATGCTAAAAGCTCACAAAACCATTTCAACAAACACCAAACAGCTAAAACAATGAACGATTAAAGAGTATGTAAATAGATTCCTCAAAAAGATATAAACACAAAGCACCAATCCCCTGTGAAAGCTGACATCCCCACAGATTGCAAAACTCCACGTTTCGTCACTCTCTAACCAATATTCACTGAACCAGCAGCAAAAGAAGACGTTTAGAAAACAGTATCATGAATCTCCTATGGTTTCCACCTCAATAAATTCGCACTTACCACACAGCTCTATTTCTCACGATGCTTGGAGACCAGTTTCCCATCAAAAATCTCTTTTCAACTTTCAAATTTCACAAATTATGCCAAATTGCAAAATGCTTAACTATGTCTCTAATAAAACCCCTCTAATTTTGTGAAAAACAGAAAAGTTTCTGTTTTTCACATTCCGTAATAGAAATTTCAGTTTTTTATGACTACAAAAAATACAAAAATATAAATGAAAAAAAAAGAAAGAAAAAAACTGGGTATCTGGACAGTGAACTACCAGAACTTTTTCTGTAACATTCACATTTTGAATAGTGATTATCAGTCTGTCATTTGCCGTCTGTCATCTGCCAACATGGGATTGCCCAGCAGCTGTTCTATGGTTGTTGGAGAGGTATCAGAATTATACATCAGAATCATTACAGTGCCCAACGCAAGGTATGGGTAGCACTACTAATAAATAGCCATTTATAAAAGGTGTGCACCTTTACTTATCAAGATGTAACTCCAATGAATTGGTGGTTTGATTTATAAACATCCTTCCATCTTCTTCCGCTTGTCCGGGGCCCAAGCAGAGAAGCCCAGACCTCCCTCTCCCTGGCCACCTCCTCCAGCTTGGGGAACAAAAAGGCATTCCCAAGCCAGCAGAGAGATATAATCTTGTGTCCAGCGTGTCCTGGGACCCCGAGATACTTAAACTACTCCGCTTGAGGCAGGATCTTGTCCCTGACTCTTAGTGGGCACTCCACTCTTTACCGGTTGAGGACTATGGCCTCAGATTTGGAGGTGCTGATTCTCATACCCACCGCTTCATACTCAGCTATGAGCTATTGGAGGCCATCACCCGATGAAACCAACAGAACAACATCATCTGCAAAAAACAGATGAGGTTCCGAGACTACCCAAGTGAAAGCCTTCCCCCACTTGGCTATGCCTAGAAATTCTGTCCATAAAAATTGCTTACAGAATCAATAACAAAGGGCAGCCCACCGTATAAGAGTCCGAATTATTAACAGCTATGCGGACCAAGCCCTTGCAATGATTGTATAAGGATCGAATGGCCCATAGTAATGGGCCAGACATCCCGTATTCTCAAAGCACCTCCCACAGGACGCTCCGAAGGGCATGGTCCAATGCCTTCTCCAAGTCCAAAAAACCCATGTAGACTGGTTGAGCAAACTCCCATGCACCCTCAAGTATCCTCGAGAGGGTAAAGACCTCTTCCAGTGTTCCACAACCAGGACAAAAACTGCATTGCATTTCTTGTATTCGAGATTCAGCTAAAGGACAAACTCTCCTTTCCAGCACCCTGGCATAGACTTTCCCAAGTAGGCTGAGGATTGTGATCCCCCTATAGCTGTAACACACCCTCTGGTCCCCTTTCTTAAAGAAAGTCTGCCAATCATATGGTACTGCCCCTGATCTCTACGCAATATTACAGCGGTGTGTCAACCAAGACAGCCCTACAGCATCCAGAGCCTTCAGGAACTCAAGGTGGACCTCATCCACCCCAGGGGCACTGCCACCAAGGAGTTAATTAACTGCCTCAGTGACCTCACCCCCGGAGATAAACGAGTCATCCCCCTCGTACCAGTGGGGTTGAGGAGGTCCTCCAAGTATTTCTTCCACCGCCCAACCATGTTCTAAGTCCTACAGTTGCTCAAGTATATTCTACACTAGTATTAATTAGTGCTGTCAGTGTTAATCTTGTTAAGATAACATTAACGCAGCAAATCTCCGTTAGGGTGAAAATGGTACTTCATGGATATGCTTCCGAACTAAACAGACTGATATCCCTGAAGTTTAACTGACTTCATCTGTGATTAATTCTTGATCTTTGTCTTTCTTTCTTTCTTTCTTTCTTAGCAGTCTACTATCCCATCATAAGCAACGCGTTTGTCAGGCACAAACATTTACAAACAACTCATTAAATTGTTAGTGGGCTGAAGAAGTATTTAAATTAAATATCTGTTATTTTGAATTGAAGCATTCTAGCTGAAGAATACCTGACCAGCCACGACAAGTATGAACAAGAAGCCAAAAAACATACTGAGAAGACTGCTGGTGAATCACTGGATGAAAAGGAGAAGGTAAATCACCTATGTTGTTCTTGTGGTGTATAATACAGCAGAAATCTGACAATATGTAAGAAGTTATTATAGGTTAGAGTACCTGGCTTTTTGTTTAAAACAAATCGGGTAATGAATCTGTCCAGTCTGTATCTCTGCATGCTTTGCACATTTATTTCATAAGACAGGTCACCTAGGACTCTCAAACAGATACCAGATGGGCACCTACTAAAAATGTACAAGTTTTAATCTCATTGACGTTAACCTTGAATTTTCTGAAAATCTTGTGAATACGATAACTCAAGAAGGCAGTCACAGCCTCAAACAGCTTGCTTTTTCTTAGTACGCATCTGCCTCCTGCACCCTCACCACTTCTTCGGTCCAGAACATAAGAACAACTTTCTTTTACACTGCACAAACCAAAAATGATATTGTTCAGTCTTACAGAGTACATCAATTCCAGTGAGAGGGGCTCTTCTTTTCTACTGCTCTTCTAGTTTGAAGCCTGTTGTCCATTATAGCTTTGATATAAAACACTTTTGAAATTTACAAGTTTGAATATCTATGTCCAATCTCTTGATTGGAAAGGAGTTGCTGTGAACATTTTACATGCTTTCAGAAATCTAACTAACTTGCTGTCTGTTTGTTTTGAAAGAAACTGGTGGAACCTGAGAAAGAGTTTGTACCTCCTCATCTCACCTGTCCACTTACCAAGAAGCTATTTGTTGATCCTGTGAAAACAAACAAAGGAGCAGTGTATGAACGGAAGGCCATTGAAAAACACCTGAGAAAGTAGGTTTATTTATTATATTTATTATATATATACTGATTAATTAGAATTAGATTCCTTTTATTGTCATTATGTGTTCACACAATGACATTTTGTTTGCTAGCTCTAGGGAAGAAGCTGTTTCTCAGTCCTAGTGGAGCATGTTTTTATGTTCCTATACCCGTATAGCAAAATTGGTATGACCCGGATGTGGCCCACACAATGTGCTTGTCGAATTGCTGTTCCACTCTGTCCCTGTCCCTGTTTGGCTGATTTAATTGTCTTCTGGAGTTGGTAATTTGCATGTTTATAGTCAGATGTGGTCTAGGAGGCAAACGCAGTGTTCCGTGCTGGCAGCGCCTTGCGAACATCACTGTTAAGCCAAGGTTTTTGATTTGGGTAGACTTTAACATTTCCTGAAAAATCCGCAGACTGAGTCTCAATGTCGTCAGCAGCCATGCGAAACATTTCCCAGTCCATGTGATCAAACAGTCCCGTAACATGGGCTATGACTGGTCTGACCACCGGTGCACCCCCGTTATGCGTGGGGCTTACTCTTTCAGCTTCTGCCTATAGGCAGGCAGGAGCAGAATGGAGCAATTATCTGATTGGCCTAATGGAGCCCAGAGGAGGGCTTTGTACGCATCCCGGAAGGAAGTGTAACAATGGCTGCTCTCCTCTGCTATGTCCCAATTCAGGGGCTGCATCCTTTAGAAGCCGATTACGTCACAGCCAGGTGACAAAGGCTGTCCCAATTCGAAGGCTGCTCCAAATGCGGCCAACAACTGTGTCCTTCATTTCCCCGAATTTGAAGGATGAGTTGGGTGTATCCTTTGTGGCCCAACTTATCCCAGAATTCATAGCACGGCCCAGCCAATTCCAGTTTCCAACAATATGGCGCAAGCTACAGACGTCTCCAACGTTTGCGGAAACATCTGTTACCCACCAGCTCAATAGCTGACTGGGAAGTCGAGGCTCACTAGAGCCGGCGAGAACACCTGACTCCCGGCACATCGTTTTCAGACCATGTGCGGTCTTTTGCTACTCAGGTTTCAACATGATATATAAGTCACTTAGATTACTTAAAAATGTTATTGTTTGGCTTTTTTCAGTGTTTTATTTGTTCCTGAGTAAATCGGTTTAGCTGAGATTAAAGTTATGGTTTTCACAGAGCTGAATAAACGTCAAACTGATTAAACAGAAGTGTGAGATGGTAGAGAATTTACGGCAGTGTCCTGTTATATTTTAGATAGCAAGGAGCAGATGGCTGAGTTTATTAAACTCCACCGAGACAACGGTGACACAAATCTGAAGGCTAGATAGTCTCATTTCACAGCGCTGCACTTCCGGCCTTCTCGGTCTTTGGATGCCCCGCCCACGTAGACCACGAAGGCCGGGTCCTCCGAATGATGCAGCCCCTGAATTGGGACACAGCCCTCGTCTGTTGAAATGAATATGTTGGTGGAGTTTTGGTAAAACTTTCAAAGGAAACAGGTTTCCTTTGTTAAAGTCCCCAGTTGTGATAAATGCCGCCTCTGTGTGCGCGGTTTCCTGACTGCTGATCGCACTGTACAGTTCCCTGAGTGCGTGGATCTGTGTTGGCTTGCGGGGGAATGTAAACAGCCGTAATAAGCAGATCACACAGCAGACCCGCATCTCTCACTGTTTGTTGCATGTTGAACTTGGAACCTTGTTAAGACCCAACCATGCAAAATATGATTTCATTGCCGTTATGATGTTAATTTATTTGGAAAAAGTAAATGGTGAGAATTACCAGTAGTTTTAGGCACAGTGGCATAGCTTCCTGCTTCCCTCCTACAGCATTTTACTGACCTCATTAATCATCAGAAATATTTAGAAGGAAGCGCCAAATATTTCTGGCAGGAATACACAGACACACACATATTGTTGTGCAATTGGAGCACATTTAAGTATAAATTTGAAATTAACTACTGCATTTATTTAGTGACTTAAAGGTTGGACCAGTTTTCTGCAGCACAGGCGCTGTATCTCTGTGGAGGGTCAGGAGCAGTGTTGGTCAAGTTACTTGAAAAAAGTAATTAGTAAGGTCTTTGATCAGTGGGCTTTGGTCAGTAGTTGTTGATCAATGATCATGAGATTTTGCATATTAATGATGAAGGAACTGACCTCCCAGCCCATTGTTGATGCAGTGGTGCAAGTTTCAGTCATTATGCAAATGTACTGTTTATAAGATTGGGGAAACCTGCAGTCAGCTGAGACTGAAGAAGTCACTTGGATGAGTGACGAAACATTTCTCCCACTGAAAATGCCACGTCCAGATGAACAGAATCAACCTTTTGGGATTTACTTACCTGGATTATTGAGCATGCATCAAGATAAGGAGTTCAGTTAGTCAAGCAGGTTTCACAGTAGATCTGCTACTCCACTGTGCCGGGGTGTTGGTCAAGTTACTTGAAGTAATTAGTAACTAATTACTGATTATTTCTTGTGGAGTGCAATTTCACATTCCCCTGGCAGCGTGCTAGGTACTTGCTCAGAAGTTTAGGGGGTTTTTTCGCTGTAAAAAGACGTTTTCTTCCCACGCAGTGAACACCGGACGCTAATGTTTTTGTCACTTTTTATGGAATTAAGCTCAAAGTAATGTCAGTACTTCCACATGTAACGCGGTAAAGGACCAGGGCACCTGACTGCAGCTTCATAGATAATGAGCTATCAGAAGTAGCTTCGACTATGGAGCCTAAGTGTGTGAATAAAACACAGGAAACCAAAATAGAGCTCAAATATAAATAAATATATATTTTATGTATGTTATGAGAAATATATAGACAGATGTACAAAAAAATATATGCATATATATCACAAACAAAAATAATGTTGACAATACAAAACAGCTTATTAGGTTCCAAAGGGAGGTGGGATGAGGTTTAGTCCAGTATGGGATCACTTTAGTTTCATTGACCTGTGAGAGGTCATGTGTCAACAGTTCAGTTTAGTCCAAAGGTTCGCAAGTCCTACCGCAATGCCGCGGTGGTCGGGTGGCTCGCCATCCCGCGCTGATCAGGGCTGATCGTGAAAAAAAATAAAAATCTGACCTAAACAAGGTCAAAAACATAAATTATCATTCACAGAAGAAAATGAAACAGCATTCTACTGCTGTGACAAAATAAATACATAAATAACAAAGTCAAGTAATTAATGCCATGTTTCATACAACAATCAATAACCAAAACATTTCTTATAATGGCTATCATTCAAAATACTATTACAAAACAACATTCTCATGGGTCCCATTAAAGTATATTAGCAATTAGGCTAATAAACATTATCCAAAGCTAATCAAATATATTTACAAAACGCATTTAATCACAGGTGTTGCGCAACAAGTTCAATAATCTAAATGGAATTTAACTGAATGCAAAAGTCTCATAGGCCGTTTTGGCATTTAAATCAGAAAAGTAAAAAAAACATCCAAAACGGACAAAACTACAAAAATCAAATCACTCGTTCAACTCTTGATACGTTAATTCAACATTCGGCCATAGTGGAATAAACAAAAACAACAATATTCAATAAATAAAACTAGTAATTGCACTTACCGTCACTAGCCTAGCATTAGCTTACCGGCGTTTTAGAATGCGCAACCGCGGCTCCGCATTTTCATTAAACAAAACAAACAAATAACTCACCGTTGAGTCGATTGCGAGGTGGTGTAAAGATGAATGAATCGGCCGGGTTATTGCACGCTGTCAACTGGTATGTAGTGTATAATTTGTCGATATCTGACAAGTACGCCAACCACAGGGACAACAGCAGCCAGAAGAGCAGGGAACATGCAGCTGATTGACCCGGAACTTATACAGGGTTCATTCCCGCCAATATAAAAGAATTGGCGGAAGTGGGGTCAGACGTTACCGTGGTTACACACGCTTTAAACGCACAGTCGTACTCTCTCCCGTACTTATGATATTATCCATTGTTGATCTGCACATGTCTGTTACCACGAACGTCGCACTCGCCTACGTCATTGTTATGAGACACTCTCACAAACAAAAACAGTTTAGTAACGCAGTAACGCAGCGTGCTTACAGGAATGTAACAGTAATTTAATTGCTTTTTTGCAATTGTGATCCCTATATTACTCGTTACTTGAAAAAAGTAATCGGATTACAAATCAGAAGTTTCAATTTTTCATTTTTGAATTTTTTCTTTTTTTCATTATTAAATGGGTGATTAATTAATTAAAATTGAAATTAATTAATTAAATAAATATCTTTCTTTTCTTTTTTTTCCACCTGTCCCGTTTGGCTCTTTTGCCATCAGAATTATTGTCTAAAGGCAAAGAAAGATGCCCAACGGATTTACTTTACCAAATGGACCATCCCAGCCTTGCTGTATTGGTCTATTTGATTCACCTTTGCTTTTATTGTTTATTTTATTTTATTTTCACTTGCTACATACGGGACAGACATGACTGGGGGAAAGAAAAGGGAGAAAGAAAGAGAGGTAGGGAAAGAAAAACAGCGGGGAAGAGGAACGGTGATAAAGGGCAAAAGAACAAAAACAACAAAACAAACAGACAAAAAATACATATATCAATCACCTGGATCACCTGTTGAGAAAGAAAAAAGAGAAAACAAGCAAAAAAAAAAGCGGGGGGGAGAGAGCAATATAATAAACAACATCATCGCGATGATCTATGTGAATATAACAGTAAATACTAAATATTGAATATTATTGTGCAGCACGTAGGATCGACAGCGCACAGTGTGCTTTGAGGTAGGAGCCAAAAAGGGTGTAGTTTGTGTGTGTGAGCACCCATGTGTACATCTGTGAGCATGAGCGCACTTGTATTTAAAAGGTTCCTTCATGTAATGATCTGCTAGAGGGTGTGGGGAGCCATAGCCCCGTCCCCCAGGGCATGAAGCAGGTATGGAGGAGATCCAGGCTCCAGACATCCAGAGGCCCCCAGAGCACAAGAGACCAAGGAAGACCAACGGAGGGGCAACTGTGCCACTCTCCCGGAAAGAGCTGAGGAGAGCCCCAGATGAGGGGTCACTCAGCAGCCGCGGAGCAGAAGCCAGGGGGGGTTGCAGTGACGTGCCTGTGAGCTCCGCCGGCAGCCAGCTGTGCCAGAGTGACCGAGCCCCAGGCTGAGAGGCCGAGGGCACCCCACCCCCCGAGGGGGCCCGAGCGAGTCCGAGGCTCCAGGCCCCAGCAAGCAGCCACCAGGAGTGAGCCGGTGCGTACCTGGATGCCCTTCCCTGGACACCAAGAACCACCAATGCACCGATGTCTGAGGGCGTCTGCCACTAGCAGGGGGAGAGAGGCCTCCATACCTTGGAGTGCCTGAGATGTCCCTAGAGTGGCGTCTGATACCCGAACTGACATATAGACACAGACAAACAGGCACACACAGATATAAACATCCATTCCCACCCTCATGCACTCATCTGCAATTACTCAGCACTCACCCAACGTGGAGACAGACATAAATAGACACTGTACACACAATCACACTCCCCAAGCGTACTCTAAGCCCCGGGTCTAGGTACCCTTGCCCCTGGAGGGGGAAACTGCACCCAGACCCAGGTAGTGTTACACTCTTCCCTGGGGTGGAGAGAAGCAGACCGCCCCGACTCTGCAGCAGCAGGGAGGCCCCACATTCCAGACCCCAATCATACGGCCAAATCCTCCTCCCAGCCCCCCCGCCCCAACAGGCAACAGAGAACGGGGGTGTGTGAAGACTCCAAACCTCCCTCCGCCCGCTCATATGTAGTGTTGATGCATGTGTGTTCTAAGGTGCATTTAAAACCCAGGAGGGCATGGAGCTACCTGCCAGAGAGCAGCAGGTAAGCGCATAGCCCCTCCTAATAGCCCTCAGTGTCTACGTGTATTTAAAATTGAGAGGTGGGCAACGGCGCCAGGGGTGAGGTTGTACATCCTGATGGTCTTCTGGATGCCGTGTAGCGTGCCCACCCCCAAGGTTCTATATGTATGTGTTATGAGAGTGTGAGTAATGTGAATGTCTAAGTTGTGGGATAAAATTGAAGCACAGGTAGCCAGAAGGGGACAGAGGGGGGGATGCCTCCCCTGCACCCTGGTGGCACACCTGCACCCCAAGGCCCTGCATGTGTGGGTGATTGTGGTGGAGCAGGAAGAGGGAGGCAGCTGGAGATGGGGAGGGAAGGAAGGGAGGGGCAAGTGGCCCCTCCTTGGGGCCAGCTCCCCGCTGACCCCAGTAGGCACCCCCATAATCTGCAACCCACCAGGGCAAGGCGGCCCAGGCCCATCCGGACCAGGGCCCAGTCCACCAGCGCCGCCCGGCCCCACAGAGCACGGGACAGCCTACCCGACCCCACCACAGAGAAAACTGCACCCACCCCGTCATCCACTCATCTTCCAGACTACACAAGACAATAGACACTCAGGCTGAGTTCTTCCTCCACCTCTCCTATATCTCCCCCACTTGCAGAGTGAGCTCCTGGAGAGAAGAGACCTCCTGCAAAGATGTAACAGCCTCCCCACCAGCTGAAGAGCTCCTCAGGTGGCTCAATGCACCGGCGGCACCCCGGGCCAGGGCTGAGCCCCCATATGCCCATCCGCCCACAACTCTGGCGACACACCAACCAGGACCCAAGCCCCCAAGGCCCAGCCAGGGCCCCAGCCCGGAGACGGAGCACCCCCAGAACCCCACGCCCACCCCGGACCCACCCAGGCTACCAGGTCAGTAACCCACGTCCATCAGCACAGACCCTCCCCTAGCCCCGCTGCACGCAGCCACGAGGTAACTATCACCTAAGAGCCAACAGAGCCCTTAACAGGCCATGACTGCAACCCCGGGTTGAGCCCTCCAAGGAAGACGCTCCTGGGGATTCTGCCGACGCCCCAAGCCTTTCCCTACCCCCACACCAATCACAACAGCGAAGGTGGGACCAAACTATGACCCCCCCCCCCACCCCCCCACCCCACCCCCACTAGGTGATGGAGCTGATCAAAGGAGCCCAGAGCAATTGATCTGATGTGGTGGCAGAGGCTGTATCAAGAGTAATGTAATCTATCTCTTAGATAATTTCTATATTGGTTAGAATTAAGATTATTTTTATTTTTCCAGTTCATGAGGACTGTTTTCTTGGCTATGCATAGGGCAGTAAAAACCATATGGGCTATATTCTTTTCTGTAGTGACATTATCTAAGCTGCCCAACAAAGACACGAAAGGGGAAGTTGGAATGTTACATTTCAGACACTTTGATAAGTCTTCACATATCTCGCGCCAAAACTTCTGAACTGGTGGACAGAACCAAAGAGCGTGGATATAATTGTCCGGTGAATTGGTTTGGCAGTGTGAGCAGTTGTTGGTAGACGTAAAGCCCATCTTGAACATCCGATGACCTGTATAATGTACTCTGTGTAGTATTTTGTATTGAATTAACTGAAGACTGGGATTTCTAATTAAATGAAAGGTTTTTAAGCATATCTGAGACCAGAAGTTTTGGTCTAAGTTAACTGATAAATCCGCTTCCCATTTTGCAATAGGAAGTGATATTGATTCATCTGTTTTAGAAAGCATTCTGTATATTTTGGAAAGTAATTTTGGGGTTTTAAGAGTAAGAAATTGTACCACACTTGATGGTGTTTGTAGTTCAACTTGACCGGGTTTAAATTTCTTTTCTACTATGGATTTAATTTGTTGATATTCTAAAAATCTTTTCTTGTTGATCCCATATTGTGTAACTAGTCTGTCAAATGAAATAAATTCTGTTCCTTCTAGTATATGTTCTAAGTATTTGATTCCTTTACCACTCCAATCTGAAAAGTTTATCATATTATTGTTTTGTAATATGTCAGGGTTGTTCCAGATAGGTGTACGTTTGCATGGGATTAATGAAGACTCCGTCAATTTTAGAAACTCCCACCATGCTGTCAGAGAAGAGCTGATGTTGACACTTTTAAAGCATTCATGTCGTTGGATGTTTGAGCTGATAAATGGTAGGTCTGAAATCTCTAGATTATTGCAAAGTGCTTGTTCTACATCTAGCCAAGGTTCGTCTAGGAAGGTATGTTTTAGCCATCCTGAGATCAATTGAAGTCTGTTGGCTAAGAAGTAGTGCTGAAAGTTAGATAGATCTAATCCTCCTTTTGTAGTGTTTTTAAGCTTATACGTGGGGGTTTATCTTTCCAAAGGAATTTGGACATGTATGAATCTAGAGATCTGAACCAATCTTGTGGCGGTTTAGTTGGGATCGTTGAGAATAAATAATTTATTTTTGGTAAGACCATCATTTTTATAGCGGCAACCCTTCCCATGAGTGATATGGGTAAACATTTCCATCTAGCCAGATCGCCTTCTACTTTTTTTAAAAGTGGGATATGGTCTAATTTAGTTAAATCTGCAAGCTTGGGAGAAACATTAATACCTAAATATTTTATATTTCCCGATTGCAGTGGTGTAGAAGAAGAATTATGGAAGGAGCAATTAATCGGAAGGACTGTAGATTTTGACCAGTTAATTGAGTAATCTGATATTCTTCCAAAAGAGTTTATCAATTCAATTACCCCAGAGATATTGGTTTGTGAGTTTTGGAGAAAAAGTAACACATCATACGCATAAAGGCTGATTTTATGTTCCTCGTTCTTGCATTTTATGAGGAACCCCACGGGGCGATCGTGGCTCAAGAGTTGGCAGTTCGCCTTGTAATCGGAAGGTTGCCGGTTCGAGCCCCGGCTTGGACAGTCTCGGTCGTTGTGTCCTTGGGCAAGACACTTCACCCGTTGCCTACTGGTGGTGGTCAGAGGGCCCGGTGGCGCCAGTGTCCGGCAGCCTCGCCTCTGTCAGTGCGCCCCAGGGCAGCTGTGGCTACAATGTAGCTGTCATCACCAGTGTGTCAATGTGTGTGTGAATGGGTGGATGACTGGTTGTGTAAAGCGCTTTGGGGTCCTTAGGGACTAGAAAAGCGCTATACAAATACAGGCCATTTACAGGCCAATTACTGAATTCTGTCTAATTGCTGCTGCTAGTGGTTCAATAAAAATTGCAAACAGTGAAGGGGAAAGTGGGCATCCCTGCCTGGTGCCCCTCAGGAGACAGAAGCTGGGGTTATTTTCTCTAATCTCTTTGAGAGAGCTTTGCAGATTATTTTAAGGTCTACATTTATAAGGGATATTGGACGATAGCTTGAGGGATATACAGGGTCTTTGCCTGGTTTTAGCAGGAGATTAATGTTTGCAGAATTCATATTTGGTGGAAGTCTGCCCTTTTCTTTGATTTCCAACAACGTTCTGTAAAAAACTGGTGCTAGAATTGTCCAGAATTCTTTGTAGAATTCTGCAGGAAAGCCGTCTGGACCTGGAGCCTTATTATCGGGCAGTCTTATCAGGGCTTCCTGGAGTTCACCTGGTGTTAGTGGCGAATCCAGTGCCATTGCTTGAGTGTCTAATAATTTTGGAAGAGTTATGCTGTCCAAAAACTGATCAATTTCGTTTTTTAGATGGGTTTATTTGTGGTGAATACAAAGTTTTATAGAAATCCCTGAAAATGTTGTTTATTTATTTCGGGTCATATATTGTGTTCCCAGATAAATCTTGAATTAAATAAATAGCTAAACAATTAACTAAATGCCCATCCTTTTCATTTAAAACATTTGATAAATAATTTCACATTTTAATTAATGACACATTTCATTAATTTAATCTATATTTAATCATTCACATGTTTAGTAAAATATTTGTTTATTTCAAATTTTAATTAATTACTGATGTATTTAATGAATTATTTAATGGCATATTTAATTCAGTCATTTTGGCACTCCTTGCCCTCCATATTTCACAGCAAAATTTTATAATAGTAGTCACACAAATGTGATGTACAAATATTAGCCTGGGGAAACTTTGTGCTTCGAGTATTGCCGAGATATCTATGCGTGACTCTGATCATTCTAGCTATGACTGTTCATTTATTTGTAAAGCAAATGCATACAATACATCTAGAGTAGATGCAAGAGCAGTACCAAAGCTTTGCTTCCCTCTCCTGCAGTACAGTAGCGTTTCACTGAGATCTAAAAATTTAGAATGGAGTCCACCATATTTCTTCCATATTTCTCACATATTTCATTAAGGCAGAATGTATAACCATATACATTGTTGTTGCTATCATGGTGCTCTCTGTCTTACTTGCCATTTTGTATAACATCTAAAATACACTCTTCTCTAACAGGTCCAACCAATAATCAATTTGCGTTTAAATTTCCATTTTTAATTTTTGAATTACAAAAAACATTGCAGTGCCTTGCTTTCATGTTCAGAAACATTATTCAGCAATAACCGTAGAATGCAAGCATCACATTTTGTTTTCTGCTAAATTTTGCTGGTGCAGTGTGCACAGCATCTGTCATTTTATTTATAGAACCCCTGATCAATGCAAAAACATGCATTGAGGTATGTGTAGAAAGCTGTAAGTGAATGAACTTTCATTAGCACTGCAACCCCCGATGGATGCACAAGAAATTACCTTTTTTTTATATAAATGCAGCTTTTCATTAATGGGGCATTAATGTTCCTGTTCACACTGTGCACGTCACAGGCGGAGGATATCATTACAGTCATGGATCAGCTGGCAGTTGGTCAGGAATCCACCAGGTATCTGTCATGGTCCTGTCAGGAATGAGGCAGCAATTTTAAGTAGCTGTATCCATACATTTACCCTCTCATATTACTTTATAAAAATACAAAAATTACAATAAAAACAAAGTGATAGTTTGGAATGTCAAGTGAATTTGCTGTTTTGAAAAAGATACATTATTATACTCTGTACTTCTACCGTGTTACATGATGTAGCATATGACACCATAATCAATGCAGCAGCCTGATGTTCACTATCTTAGATCTACACATTGTGATAGTGCAGACCACAAAAACTATGATTAGACTGCTTGGTAGGAGCATCCAGTGTAAATAAAGTATATTCATCACCACAAGAATAATATCCCTATTAAACAATATGTAATAGGTTGTAAATGTATCAAGTTTACTCAGACTGCTAACAAAATACATAGGTTTATATGTTTGCACTGGTAGAATACTTTCTCAGTTTCAGCTCCGATAATCTATGAATAAACTTATTCAACTGTGAAGTCGAATAAGTCACTTTACTAGCTACCTGTACATTTTAGAATCCTTTTTAAAGTTTTATTTGTTTTTAAAATCTCTTAATGGCAAAATGAACATTTAATGTAAAAAATAAATTGAAAACCAAAGACCAAACTCAACATAAAGTCGTGTGTGTGTCTGTCTGTGTGTCTGTGTGTTTGTCTGTGTGATATTTATTTGCTGAGGCGTTTGGCACTCTTAAGGGGTTGACTCAATTTGTTTTAACATGTTTTATTTTATTTTATTTTTTTGTTTGTTTATTTGTATATATACAGCACTTTGTGAACCCTGGTTTAATGTTAAAGTACCATAAGGTATGGTATAGTGTCTATGAGCTTTAAATATGCCATTTGAAGTTCTTACATAGGGTTTGTAACTTACAAGGTTATAAAGTATGTGATGATAGTATGACTATACTCACATTGTCACCAGAACATCCAGAAATCTTATTTGGACATACTATTTCTGTGAGGATAATACTTTCTAAAGCAGCTACCTGTTCCATATGCAAGTATGTATTCTCCAATGTGATCTTTTTGTTTTGTTTGGCCCATAATGCTTGTTATACTCTCAACGTGTTTGGTTAAAATTGTCCTTACAAAGATAAAAGGAGGCAATCATCAAGGTCTTTATGAGCTGCTATGTTGAATATTTCCAGTGACCAAATCCTTTTTTACAGGTCCAGATATGATCCATTTGCTGAACCAAAGACTATTCTAAGAAGAACTGATCTACGTCCAGAGAAGGACATGAAGAGAATGGTGAAAAAATTCCGCTCTGGTCAAATTCTACAAACCAGGGTTTAGGAATTCCAGTGTTTTCTTATGTACATCAGTTCTTCATGCAACAGAGTATGTCAGTGAGTCAGTACTGAGTTATTTTATCTGCTGCAGATTTTTAACATAATATTGTATAATCACATTTGTATGTTTTTATGTTGAAAAATTCAAACGTAGTCTTACACTTTATTTTCAAGAATTATTTAAAAAATGAATTATTCAATTTAATAGGAATCTATATAATCACAAATATTTCCTCTCTGGTGCTGAGTGAATAAGAATGAAGATACAGCTGCACACACTTTTGTTGAAGCTGGTTCTTACATATGGACCTCACATTATCGTTTAATTTTTTGAATGAAATTGCTTCAGAATGAATGAAATTGTAATAAAAGGGCAAGATCTGTAACCATTTAACATTTTAGTGACATTGACCATCGCTGTATTCAGTTTTATTGTATATTGTCTATGTACACCAAAAAGGTGCCTATTCATGACTAGACTTTTAAATGCATTTAATGTTAAAAGTAAAATAAAGGTCACTCCCAGAATCTGCCAAAAGTAGTTTTTCCACATGTGATTTTAGAGTTATTTGAAATGCCAATACAGGAAAAAAAAAAACTGAAAAAACTAGGTTTTAAAAAATGAACATTTAAAAAAAGATAACCAGTGCTAACCAAAATTGAAATCAGAATTGAAAAATGTTGGTTTTGAAAATAATTATTTACAATTATCTTTTTGAAGGTCACAAGTGTAAAAGAGTTTATGAATGTTTCTGTTTTGTGTTTTTCTTAGGGTGTGGTATGAAAGTATTCCTAGATTTTGTATTTTAAAAGAGGGTAATTACTGATATAGTCTCATTACATTACATTGTATTTGGCCTGTGAGAAAGCTTTAAAAAACATGAACATTATCCAATTTGGTTGTTAGTTAAACATTCTTTTTTCTTTATGTATACAAGTTGTGTATGAGCATATGAGCAACAATAAATTGATTTCCATGTGTATGAGAATAAAAACACAATCTTACGTGCTGCACAATAATGTTTAATATTTAGTATTTACTGTTATATTCCCATAGATCATCGTGATGTTGTTTATTATGTTGCTCTTTTTTTTTTTTTTTCTTCTGCTTGTTTTCTCTTTTTTCTTTCTCAACAGGTGGTCCAGGTGATTGATATATGTATTTTTTTGTCTGCTTATTTTGTTGTTTTTTGTTTTTTGCCCTTTATCCCCGTCCCTCTTCCCCGCTGTTTTTCTTACCCTCTTTCTTTCTCCCTTTCTTTTCCCCAGTCAAGTCTGTCCCGTATTTAACAAGTGAAAATAAAATAAAATAAACAATAAAAGGTGAATCAAATAGACCATTACGGCAAGGCTGGGATGGTCCATTTGGTAAAGTAAATCCGTTGGGCATCTTTCTTCGCCTTTAGATAATAATTCTGATGGCAAAAAAGCCAAACGGGACAGGCAAAAAAAAAAAAAAAACACAACAAATGGTTTGCTATCAAGAATCTGTAATTGTGTGTGTAGTTGAGTTAAGAAAGTATCACTAAATAACATTTGATAGAAGGCATAATTTATCAGTATTCTGTAATTCCCACTTGAGACCACAGTAGAACCTGCATACTCTATACTCTATGCTATATTGTCACCTATTATTAATATATATCACAACATATCCAACAGTTTTTACATAGATATTTGCCCCTTGGCTCAAAGACTATACTGATACTATACAGAGAAAAAAAAATCTTCAGAGTAACAGCAGAGTTCTGTCACATCACACAGTTCTATATTTAGTGACAGAAAAGGTCATCACAGAAATTTAAGGCAAAAGTAAAATAGCCATAGTATTGTGTTTAAAATATGGCAGTATGCAGTGTTGGGGAGTAACGGAATACATGTACCGGCGTTACGTATTTAAAATACAAAATATGAGTAAGTGGTATTCAGAATACAGTTACTTTGTTGAAATAAAGGGATTACACGGCGGTCTTTTCCTGTTTCCTATTTTAGGCTATGCCCTCTCTATTTTTGGTAATTCCATGCTGGTAGAAACCCAAACAAAACACGCATTAAGAGGATCAAATGCCTGTGTCTCAATCTCGCATCTCATAATGACGTGAGGAAATGTTTTTTAAAATTACTGTTCAAAAAATGATTTAATATGAAGGCAGAGTGTTGCCAAAAAGAGTGCCTGACGAGCCCAGTTGTAAGTAAGCTATTAAGACTCGACTGTACAATGTGTTCGTGTTTTCCTCCGAAACAATAAGTTCAGTTGTAGCAGCCTTTCAACGCCTCTCTCTGTCTCTTGCTAGCAAAGTTGACCCAGAAAAACAAAGTAAAGCTAGTTTTCAGGTACGAGCCCGACACGGAACCAATGTATTAGCCAGAGGTCCCTTTTCTATGGTTCAGAGCCGCGGACCTGTTTTATATACGCGAAGAATAGTTTTCTATACGAGATCGCAGCAAAAAGTGCAGCCTTACCTAATGTCCACCCTACTGTTACTCATTTTATATTAAGATTTAAAAATCTAGTTGATACAGTGGCTTGCAAAAGTATTCGGCCCCCTTGAACTTTTCCACATTTTGCCACATTACAGCCACAAACATGAATCAATTTTATTGGAATTCCACCTGAAAGACCAATACAAAGTGGTGTACACGTGAGAAGTGGAATGAAAATCATACATGATTCCAAACATTCTTTACAAATAAATAACTGCAAAGTGGGGTGTGCATAATTATTCAGCCCCCTTTGGTCTGAGTGCAGTCAGTTGCCCATAGACATTGCCTGATGAGTGCTAATGACTAAATAGAGTGCACCTGTGTGTAATCTAATGTCAGTACAAATACAGCTGCTCTGTGATGGCCTCAGAGGTTGTCTAAGAGAATATTGGGAGCAACAACACCATGAAGTCCAAAGAACACACCAGACAGGTCAGGGATAAAGTTATTGAGAAATTTAAAGCAGGCTTAGGCTACAAAAAGATTTCCCAAGCCTTGAACATCCCACAGAGCACTGTTCAAGCGATCATTCAGAAATGGAAGGAGTATGGCACAACTGTAAACCTACCAAGACAAGGCCGTCCACCTAAACTCACAGGCCGAACAAGGAGAGCGCTGATCAGAAATGCAGCCAAGAGGCCCATGGTGACTCTGGACGAGCTGCAGAGATCTACAGCTCAGGTGGGGGAATCTGTCCATAGGACAACTATTAGTCGTGCACTGCACTGTTGGCCTTTATGGAAGAGTGGCAAGAAGAAAGCCATTGTTAATAGAAAACCATAAGAAGTCCCGTTTGCAGTTTGCCACAAGCCATGTGGGGGACACAGCAAACATGTGGAAGAAGGTGCTCTGGTCAGATGAGACCAAAATGGAACTTTTTGGCCAAAATGCAAAACGCTATGTGTGGTGGAAAACTAACACTGCACATCACTCTGAACACACCATCCCCACTGTCAAATATGGTGGTGGCAGCATCATGCTCTGGGGGTGCTTCTCTTCAGCAGGGACAGGGAAGCTGGTCAGAGCTGATGGGAAGATGGATGGAGCCAAATACAGGGCAATCTTCGAAGAAAACCTGCAAAAGACTTGAGACTGGGGCGGAGGTTCACCTTCCAGCAGGACAGCGACCCTAAACATAAAGCCAGGGCAACAATGGGATGGTTTAAAACAAAACATATCCATGTGTTAGAATGGCCCAGTCAAAGTCCAGATCTAAATCCAATCGAGAATCTGTGGCAAGATCTGAAAACTGCTGTTCACAAACGCTGTCCATCTAATCTGACTGAGCTGGAGCTGTTTTGCAAAGACAAATGGGCAAGAATTTCAGTCTCTAGATGTGCAAAGCTGGTAGAGACATACCCTAAAAGACTGGCAGCTGTAATTGCAGCAAAAGGTGGTTCTACAAAGTATTGACTCAGGGGGCTGAATAATTACACACACCCCACTTTTCAGTTATTTATTTGTAAAAAATGTTTGGAATCATGTATGATTTTCGTTCCACTTCTCACGTGTACACCACTTTGTGTTGGTCTTTCACGTGGAATTCCAATAAAATTGATTCATGTTTGTGGCTGTAATGTGACAAAATGTGGAAAAGTTCAAGGGGGCCGAATACTTTTGCAAGCCACTGTATTGGTATGGCGAATAACCTTCAGTAATAGTAATAACTCTCACAGCATTAGTGCATTCATGTAGTTGTAAAAAGCTTGATAATATATTAAGTAATCCAAAGTATTCAGAATACGTTACACTCACTGAGTAACGTAACGGAATACGTTACAAAATACATTTTGGGGCATGTATTCTGTAATCTGTAGTGGAATGATAATGACAAAGTGAAAAATGTTTTCTTGAAAAACTTGCAATTGTATTAAAAAATTTAAAATATATATATTACATGTACATAAGTATTCGCAACATTTGCCATTGTAGCTGTTGCTGTTCTGAGAGTCTGTGGTGTATGTGGTATGATATGCCCATGTAGAAAGGACGGCACTGCGACACTGGACTGGTACAAAGATAACAGCACACAGTCATCATTAACAGTGTGTTACACAACTGCAACATTCAGTTCTGTTAACAAGGATTAGAACAGTTACAATAGAGAAACAGAGCTGGGTGCATGTCACAAAGCACCCGACAACCTAACTAGTATTACCTTAGCATGCTAACCAAAAATGGTACTCGTGAATAAAGTTACTATTGATGCATCAAAATGCCTGTAACTTTCAGAGTAAATGCTACTACTGCTTACAATAAAAATACATATTGACAATTACCACTGTGAGAACGTTTTCACTAGGACATACAAAACTGACAACAACATCGCTCATGTGCACCTACCTCCACCTTGGGATTATTTTCCTTTGCTGAGGCATGCACTGAGCAGCGATTTGGAACCTTAACAATGGAGTTGCATTAGTTGTCTACCAGCTGGCTCCAACTATTCGCAAAGCAAATCAATTTTGAGGAAATTAATTCAGCTGTTTTCTAACTCTGTTACACCATGACACTCAAAATTGAGCTAAGGCGCATGTTATTTCTTCTGATCATCTTTGAGATTTTTCTACGACTTGTGGTAAATTCAGCTGACTGGACATGATTTGAAAAAGTACACACCTATATAAGGTGTAAAGTCCACGGAACTAGTAGGACTAGGTATCATCACTGATTTCTATAGGCGATTCAGTTCCGATTCACAAGGTCCTGAGTCGATCCGATTCAATTCAATTCAATTTTGACTCACACAGTCAGAAATATTAAAATTATGATCATCTATCAGTAAATATCGATATTTTTATATCTATATATGAAAACAAATCTGACACTTATGAGACTTAATCAGAGGTGTAAGCATCACAGCAGATGCCTTTGTGTCAAAGCAACTGAGGTCATTAAGTGTTCACTGAAATGCATTCTTTTGCTGCTGGTCCAGTGAATTTTCGTCAGTGACATATATGCTGTCATATATTCCACCCGTAGCCCGTAAACTTCAGAAACAGGATTGTATTAAGGCTGCTGGGAGACCTGGGTTACAAACAGATTGAAGTAAGGGAGGACTCAGGGTCACCTGATCCAGCCCTAACTATATGTTTTACAGTGTTGGGTAAGTTACTTTAAATTAGTAACTTAGTTACGTTACTAGTTACTTCTATCAAAAGTAAATTGTGTAATTTAAGTGATCTAGGTAGCTGTGTTTTGGAGTTTGTACGTGCTTTGTCTCTAGGGGCCACCGTAAATATTTATATATAAACATATATAAATAAAACCATTTTTTTTACATTAGTAATTCCTTTTGTGCATAATTTTATATTATTGTTAAAAATAAATTATTTAAAGCAACAAAACAACCTGAAGAGCCGGTTCGGAGCCGAAAGAGCCGGCTCTTTTTAGTGAGGCGAGCCAAAAGAGCCGGTTCTCTTAAAAGAGCCGGAAATCCCATCACTAGTGACTGCTCCATAGCAGACTGCACAGGACAGAGCACAGGACAGACTCAATGACTGCAGTGTAGAACTGGATCTGCAGCTCCTGTGGAAAACTGTACTTCCCCAGTTGTCGCAGGAAGTACATCCTCCGCTGGGTCTTTTTGAGGATGAAGGAGATGTTGGTCTCCCACTTCCGGTCCTGGGATATGGTGGTACCCAGGAACTTAAAGATCTCCACAGTAGACAACGGGCTGTCTGATATGGTGTGTGGGAGCAGTGTTGAGGATGTCTCCTGAAGTCCACTGTCATCTCTACAGTACTATGTTCTAAAGTAATCTCTATGTTCACTAAGGGAAGTAAGCTGTTCATTATTTTGTGTAATGGTTACTTGTCTATATCACTTTTTACTCTCAATGTCATGGGTTTAAGAGACAGTGTTAAGCGTAAAGCTTTATTTTTCTTTGCAAATCAACAGAATACTGCCTTTATTGTTTTTTCAACAACCACGCTCTGTTAAAAATAATAATAATAATAATAAAAATAAAATAATACTGCTTTTTGGAAAATGCAGTGGGGCAAAGACCTATGGTTCTCACAGGGATCAGAAAGATGGGCAGGAGTTATTACTCATAAAAACAAATTTAATGGGAATGTTATACACTCTGAAGTAGACCCAGGAGGTCATTATGTGTTAGCAATTATCAATCAACATTAGTGGTAAATTCTTTTTTCTTGCCAATCTATATGGTTTTAACTCTAAGTCAGAAGATGACTTTTTGTTGGATGCCCTTGAAACATGTTTTTTGTTCTGGTTATCCAGATAAACTAATCTTCTGTTATTAGTGGGAGGTGACTTTAATATTGCTCCACATCCTTACACAGATGGACACCTAGTTCAAATAACTCTCTGTCTTGTTACCTAAATACATTTATGCAAAAAATTCATTTAATAGACATTTGGAGAGTTAAAACCCCTAAAGCCAAACTGTATACATGGAATGATAAATCCAGCTCTTCTAAATCCTGTACTGATTTCTGGTTAGTCCCTGATTGCTTAGATAAGAATAATATAATAGTCAATATAATGCCAGCTCCACTTACAGACCACAAAGTGGTATCACTTCAGGTTTATTTAAGTCCTAATGCTGCCCAAGCAACAATAACTACTGATCAAAACACATTGATCAAAGACCATGAGTACCATTCACAGATAGTTGGGGAATGGCTCCAATCACAGCATTGTAAGATGGCAAAAGATGTACCCTTAGGCCCCCTCCTATACTTCAGAGATGGTCTTTCCCTTTTTCACGTAAATGGCCTCCCATCTTGTGCCATCCGCTTCGCCAGAAGAAATGTATAAATCATGGCAATAATGGCAAGAACGGTACTCAAGGTCTTTGATCAGTGGGCTTTGGTCAGTAGTTGTTGATCAATGATCATGAGATTTTGCATATTAATGATGAAGGAACTGACCTCCCAGCCCATTGTTGATGCAGTGGTGCAAGTTTCAGTCATTATGCAAATGTAATGTTTATAAGATTGGGGAAACCTGCAGTCAGCTGAGACTGAAGAAGTCACTTGGATGAGTGACGAAACATTTCTCCCACTGAAAATGCCACGTCCAGATGAACAGAATCAACCTTTTGGGATTTACTTACCTGGATTATTGAGCATGCATCAAGATAAGGAGTTCAGTTAGTCAAGCAGGTTTCACAGTAGATCTGCTACTCCACTGTGCCTAGGGTGACTGTGCCGGGGTGTTACAGGCAGTGTTGGTCAAGTTACTTGAAAAAAGTAATTAGTAACTAATTACTGATTATTTCTCAAAAAAGTAATCCCATTACTTTACTGTTTACTTATTTTCAAAAGTAATTAGTTACTTAGTTACTTTTTAAAAACACGATTTACAACCTGAATAGGTGATAAAGCGATAGCTCTTTCAGCCCAATTCTACTTTTTCTACATAATCCATCATACAAAATGTAATCAAATGGAAAAGTCCCTTTTTAAAACTTGTTTCATTAGTTTTAATCTTTTAACTTTATGCATCAAGCAAAAAACTTAATTATATGCAACATTCTCTGACTGGAAGAAATTTGTTTAATATTTAAACCTATTTTCTGCACATTCCAGCACATAAAATAAAAATATTTTTTGTGTTTACACTCACTCTTTCAAATAGATGCAAGTAAAACACAGCAGAAAATAAATAAAGTCCTTTGGTCTAGCGGTCCTTTTGCTCTATTTTCACCTGTAAAGCAGGAGTAGGGTAGGCGGAGGTTTACCCTGGTGCAGGTGTGCCGCAGCGGTCAGTGGAAGAATCCGCGAGTTTCTCTGTGAATTTCCCATTACCTCGTAGAGCACTCGGTGCTTGCTTGGAAGTTTAGGGGGGGTTTCGCTGTAAAAAGAAGTTTTCTTCCCACGCACAACGGAAGCTAATGTTTTTGTCACTTTTTATGGAATCAAACTTAAAGTAAGGTCAGTACTTCCATGCTTTAAACGCTGCACGCTCATACTCTCTCTGCACTCGATATATTATCCATTGTTGATCTGCACACAGCTGTTGTCACGAACGTCACACTTGCTTACGTCACTGTCATGAGACATTCTCCCAAAAAAATCACGGTTTTAGTAACGCAGTAACGCAGCGTTCCTACGGGAAAGTAACGGTAATCTAATTACCGTTTTTGCAATAGTAATCCCTTACTTTACTCGTTACTTGAAAAAGTAATCGGATTACAGTAACGCGTTACTGCCCATCTCTGCCCAAGACACACTAGAGAGTTTGTTTGTTTGTTTGTTTGTTTGTTTTCAGCTGGTCTGGGAATGCCCTGGATAAGGTGGAGGGGGTGACGGAGAGGGAAATCTGGGTTTCTCTTGTCAGACTTTTGCTCTCATGACCCAGCGAAGAATAACTGAAAGAAAGTAGATGGGTGTGTGGACAGCTAGATGATTAACTACACTGTCCAGAAAGATAATAGCAGTTATGGAATGTTAGTGATGTAGGTAATTCTTTATCATAGAAAAGGTTGCATACCCAAAATCACAGTTTACCTTCTTGTCTTGATAACTAAGGTTGGAAAGTTGACTTTGTATATTTTAATCTTGCTTTTTTATGGCATAGTTTATGCTTGTTTGTGTCTGTGATTGTGTTTAAAAGTAGAAGAAGGAGGAGGAGGAGAAGTAGCTGCTTAAAGCTCCATTTTCCAGCAAGTTGCACCAATTATTTCTACCTATCCAATATAACTCAGCAGCAGGCTAGATTGTATTATTATTTCAATCCAATATGTTGAATGAACATGACAATTGGCATTTAACTGAATAAATGTAAAGTTTCAATCATGGCTCCGTTCTCTTCTCTAGAATATTCTTATTCTTCAAATAAGCCCGAGTCCCGCCCTGAAACAGCGCCTTCCATTTATTGGGTGTTTTAGCTATCAGTAACAGTGTATTGCTCCAATTGGTCGAAACAAGAGCAAGAAGGGGGTTGTTTCCAGGAAGTGTTCAGCGTGACTCTCACAGAACAGCTTTGCTTTCTTTCTAACAGAACTTGTTTTGCTTGATTTTTGTGCCGGTCCTGATTCCGTTTCTCAGTCAGTCAGCATGGGTGAAGATGAAGAAAAATATGACGGCATGTTGCTTGTTATGGCGCAGCAACACGAAGGAGGGGTGCAAGAGGTAAAGCAGTGCATCGCCGTGCTAACATGCTAAAGCTACTGTACTAACGCTAACGTGGTTAGCCTGTAAGCTAGTATGTACACCGTGCCTATGAACAGTCACAAACACGAACAAAAAATAATGTTTTAAACTGTTTTGCAAAGTTTAGAAAATGATTTTGTTATTAATAACCATGGCTTTCGTGGACTAGCTTAGCTACAGTCTGCGGAGTGTTCTGGTGAATTTGGCATACATGTGACTAAGGAGACAGCACAACTTAGCAAAAAATGAACTTAGTTCTGTTTGAGCATGTCTATTAGATGGTCCATGGTCCTGATAGAAACTGTTAAAAGTAATGTTCGTTACAAGTAATTTTCTTACTGTAGTAATGTGACGTTGTGTCCCGGATGAGTGAAGGTTCTGGAAGAAAATGTATTTGCTAAAAGAGATCTGCTGTTATGAGGAAAAGGTGAAGGATGTGATCTGGAATCAGATGCATAAGATAAAGCGCAACGAATGTTTGGTAACAATGGTGTATTTTAAGAGTCGTGAACACGCAGACACCCAGCACAGAAAAGGAAGGCTCTCCCATCCACGCAGTAATTTATTTCAGACATAAAGTCCATAATAAAGCTGTAATCTGTTATATGGATTTTGTAACTTATTCTTGACCTATTTTCTGTCAACAGTTAGTAAACACATTTTTCAGCTTCCTCCGCCGCAAAACTGATTTCTTCACTGGTGGAGATTCAGGTGCAGCAGAGAAGGTGAGCATTGCTGGTCCAGCTATACCTCGTGTCACATTCAAGAGATCAGTGATAAACACACAACTCCACCCGTCCCTCAGTTTTAAATGAAATCCCTTGTGTTCTTCAGCTCGTCAAGGATGCCTTTGCTCACCACAGCAAGCTAGCGCTGAAGGCCCAGAAAGAGAAGCAGATGAAACAAGAGAAAGAAAAGAGAGAGAAAGCTGAAAGAGCGGCCAAGCTTGCAGAGGAGGAGAGGAAAAAGAAGAACGACGACGGTCCAAGAATCCAGGAGCTGACAGACGAGGAAGCAGAGAAGCTTCAGACTGAGCTTGATAAGGTGAAATGCAGATTTCAAAATTTTCTGTCATCAGTGTGTCTCTGAAACGGTCAATTACACTCTGAACTGTTATGTCTGTTAATTTATGTCTGGATTTTTTATGCTAGAAAAAGAAGGAAGAAGAGAATACAGCGGCAGCAGCAGAGATGTCATCTGACAAAGCCGAGAAAGAGAAAGGCGTGAGTGAGGAGTTTGACATGTACCTTATTACTTAGTGTTGACTGAGCAGTAAAATGGGGTGCACTTAACGTTTTGTTTAATTAACTCTTATTCATGTTCATTTTCTTTTCCTTCAGTCTGACTCTGAAGGAGAGGAGGATGAGAAGGACAAGGATAAACTGAAGCCTAATTCGGGAAATGGAGCTGACCTGCCCAACTACAAGTGGACGCAGTCCCTGTCTGAAGTTGATGTGAGTTCTTTCTGGTTTCAGCATCATGCTGGACTTTACCTTTTCTCAGCTTGTGTTTACTGAACATCTGAATGGTTCTTTGAGCATCTCTCAGCTTTCAGTTGTATTCTCACCATACTTACAGCTCCATCATAATGTTGTTCTTACAGCTCAGTAATGTCATCTTTGCCTGAGTTTGCCAGTTGGATAGCACAATACGATGCATATCAAAACCCTCTTAATGTTTCCTGTGCATTACCCTGTGCCTCTTTCTTTCAGGCGATGTGTTTCCTTAAACAGCATGCGCCAGAACACATTTGTATTTGTTTTCCATTGGCCTTTGCAGAAGGGGAAGATCATGACACTTATGTGAATTCTACATTATTATTCCTTCCAGCTTTATTCAGATATGCCAAGAGTGTTGTGGAAAGAGTCAGAATGCATACAGAATACTGGATAAATAAAAGGTGCTGGAAGTTGTCTTAAATATCTTTTAACATCGCCATTACATTTGAGTACCACCTAATGTGTTTGGGGTTGTTATAGCAACATGCGAGAAAGTTCTGTGACATTATTTGTACGCGACACAAGCGCAGAAATGGAGGGCGTCGACGTAATCTTATACCTCCTGCTCGGTGCGTGACTCAGACACCACGGTGTTGTTTCTTGTGTGGCCATATTCCTCGTTGCCGGGTTTCAAGGGCAGTTTTAATTTTCATAAGGCGACACTGTCATAAGTGATCGTGCGGGACCACTGACTAGCCAATCAGTGGCATGCAATCTGTTGAAATCACATTATCAGATCTACCGAGATCACTCCAGCTCATTAGGTACTAAAAAGTGCCTGTTACCAGGTACAACACTTATTGGAAAACCCTAAAATTCAAGTTGAGCCAGACAGTTTTGAGTGGAAAAAGGTTTTATTGGAGAGCAGTGGAATTTCTTCTCTTTTTTTCTGTGCAGATGAGAGTTTTATAAGCTTATAAGAACACATGTGCGCGTGTATAATTAAAATATTAATAATTAAACTCCTCCCACAGGTGGCAGTGCCCTTTAGCGTGAACTTCCGCATTAAGGGCAAAGATGTGGTGGTGGACATCCAGCGGCGCTCCATCAAAGTGGGCCTGAAAGGACATCCTCCAGTTATTGATGGCCAGCTCTACAACGAGGTGAAGGTAGAGGAGAGCTCCTGGCTCATCGATGATGGCAAGGTGGTTACTGTCCACTTGGAAAAGGTAAGAAGACATGTAGATGTGTGGCACACTGTGGAATTACTCAGTCAACTGGAGAGAGAGAGAGAGAGTGTCAAATCGTATTTTGATTTCAGATTAACAAAATGGAGTGGTGGAGCAAGATCGTCACTACAGATCCTGAAATTAACACCAAGAAAGTCTGTCCCGAGAACTCAAAGGTAAATGCAACTTTCACACTAACTGTTTATTGTAGAAGGAACTAAAAGATTACTGACACGTGTGGATCTTTCTGCTCCTTCCTCACTGTGCCCGCTTCCTGTTGAACAGCTGTCAGATCTGGATGGAGAGACGCGTGGTATGGTGGAGAAGATGATGTACGACCAAAGGCAAAAATCAATGGGCCTACCTACATCTGAAGAGCAGAAGAAACAAGATATTCTTAAAAAGTAGGTTTCAGTGTTGGTGCAGATTTTGTGTCTGAAGGCTACAGTAGACGCTAATAAACACCTGAATAATGGAGCCGTCTACTTTTGAGCCACTCTGTGGGTAAAATGGGCACCAGTTTTTAAAATTAAAGAAGAATCCAAACAAAGCTGCAGGAGAGATGATAAAAAATGAAATGTCATGAAACTAAGTTAATCACATTTTAAAGATGGCGAAAAAATTGGAAAAAAGATGGGAAAAGAATCGGTTGCCTTCATGTGAAATTGCAAAGATGTTTCTCCTGCAGGCATGTTTTGATAGTGTAGTGAAATGAACTGATACCACTGAGTAAAAAAAGTTTGTAGTATACTTTGGAAATTAGCAATAAAATATAAGTAAGTATATCCCAGTCAGTGAAATTGCCTAGAAACAATGTTACAAATGGAGAGCTGAAGTAACACGGTGTCTTTCTTGAGGCAGTAATATTTAAACAGTATGTATCCCAGTAGGCTGCAGGTCCATGTATGGTATGGTAAAGATGAAGAGTCTATCACGTTTGAATCCGTACATTAGGGAAGTTAACATGCACTTGGAGCTTTATCCACCTCCACTCTCCAACACAAAAAAGTGGCACAGCCTTACTTCTGCTGGTGAGAGAGACAATCCATGAAGTTCCACTTGCTGTGTTTAGAGGAAAAACAAAACTTAAGCCGCAGACACTATAAAAGATAGACTTAGCTTCTGGATCTTAAAAATTATGCCTTAAACCTGCAATCTTTTTAATGGCCACCAGAGGGCGATACTTGTCTACGGAAATATGGCCCCCAGGCTTGATCTTTATGTGCTCTGTCACACATTTCGGCTCATTTTGAATATAAAATGAATTCAGTTGTGTTGATTTTTGTCATTGTGTCATGATGATTAACCACAAAGAGCTCATTGATTTATGAGTGCATGAACCCAGTTTTGTTTTTGTACACAAATAATAATGATATATGAAGCTTTCAATTTCGCGGCAATCGGTTTAATAAATGGAAACTTTGTTTTAGGCAAACAGTGGATGGTAACAATTAACATGACACAATTTCCTGTTACTCTGTTTAAAATTAACTTAAAAGAAATAGATTGTGTACTGCTAATTTTCCTCTTATAAAAATTCTTCTATGTAGGAATTTTCCTGAGTGGGGGGGGGAAACAAACAAACTTCAGACTGATGTTTCAATGACTGTATGAGTCAATGGTTCATGTGCAGCTTATTACCGTTTGTTGGGAATGACCCCTTTCCCTCCTCTGCTGTCTGCTGAAGCCCACTTCCTCTTCTAGCTTGTTAAAGCTGCCTCTGAGGATCTTGTTTAATTTTATAAAGGTTAAACAATACTACCATAGGGAGTGCTGTGGAGGTAATTGGTCTCAGAGTTTCTTTAGTGACACAAAGGTCAAATTGTGTCTGTCCAATCAAACATGTTGTGTGAAGGTGTCATCTCAGACGAAGCGTACAGCTTTTCATTCTTAGTAGAATTAAAATAAACATTCGCTTTGCAGCAGAAAACAAAGGCTTTTCCTCTGACCAGCCTGGAATACAGAAAGTTTTTAGAATAATTTCACTTCATAGAAATGTGAGAAAACAGATGTAACGTGCTCTGTTCCTTCCCAAAAAGTTTAACCAACTGTCATGATCCATAAATGAACGAATCTCCCATTCACTGACTTCACAGGCTGACTGCACCTCGCCTTCTCACCTTCCTTTTGTTTCTGACTCTGACACCTTCTGTCTCTGCAGGTTCATGGCTCAGCACCCAGAGATGGATTTCTCTAAAGCAAAATTCAGCTGAGGCTTTCTGTTGTCAGAGGTTTTAGATTCACGGTTCATGTAAATGACACCAGAGCTGACATCAGGCACCAACCAACTCCCCCCTTCATCTCTCTGCTGGACATGCTTGTGCTGACGTGCATGTCTGAAGTGCATAGATTCATGTTTAAATCTAAGAGTTTGATAAATGTAACAGCAGTGTTCTTCCTTTGCATGTTGTTTCCATATTTAAAGATGTGTCTGGATTTTTTTTTTATTTTATAAATGGATTTAAAATGTAATTGAGTTCTGTTTCTGAACCATCAGTCTGAAGAAGTGCAATCATTAAACCAGGAAGCCTTTTCCTCCTCCTGCTGTGCAGATTTTGGACGCTCATGAGCTTCTGCAAGCTTGTGAGCTTGCAGAAGCTCGTGAGCTTGGAAAAGCCAAACGTAACGCTGCAGTTCCAGTGCATGAATAATTGGAGCTAATTTATCTGAATTTCAGGGGCGGGACCACATCTTGGAACCCCAAGCGCTACAAGCCGTTCGTTTTGCTTCGTACCCCACCCTCACCCCCTCTTTCAATTCATTCACTTCTCTAAAATGAACCTAAAATGAGGATGTGGTCCCAGCTAGTGAAATGCAATGATATCATACAAAGGTTGAATAAGATGTTTCATTTTCAGCCACAAGAGGGCAGTGTCTTCCTGAAACATCAGGAGAGTGTATCAAAGGCATTAGAGTGTTCGGTAGTTTTTGAATAGAGGACAAATCCTATCAATCTGATAGGAAACAGAAGATGGCGCGTTAGATTTTAGCTTTAACTGTTACAACAGAGTCACTAAATAGTTAAAATCTTAATTCTGAGGTAACGGTGAATAAGGGCAGGTGTAGCCAATTACACGCAAGGTTTTTTAATAATAAAAAAATGTTTTAAAGTTAGCTTTATTTTACTCCATTATACTTGTAGTAAATGACACATAAATATCGACTATATCTGTGACCACATACTGATTAATGAACCGGGAATTCACACTGTGAAAAGGTAGAAAATTCTTTAAATAAATTATTCAGTCAATGCTCATATTTGTTTGTTGTTTGCAGCCAGTGCAAAAATAAGCGTCTGTGTGTGCTTGAGTTAAAAAATGTTTAAAAATCAACTCTTTCATCTTGTAAGATAAAATAATTGGACTGGCTCTTATATTGCATTTTATTCACGATGCCTCACTCACACAAGCAACTTTTTTTCTGTGCTGACGTGCTGTCTAACATTCTCACGTTCACACTCGGATGGATGCATCAGAGAGCAACTTGGGGTCAGTATCTTACCCACGGGTATTCGGCATGCAGACTGGAGCAGCCATATATACATATAATTATTCTAACTAAACTCCTTGAGTATTAGATGACCTGCTCTCTCTGCTGAGCTACAGCCACCCTAATTATATTCTGAGTGATTGTGTTTGCAAGTTCTGATCAGTTACAGATGTTACAGAGCAGCTAAAAGTTTCCACTCTTGTGTCTCTGAACTGCAGCAATCCATCATGTAACCAATCTGCCAAGTTGCACTTTAGAAGTTGTTGGGATGCAAACGGTGCTGCTGATAGCAGTGAGCAATAATTAAACATATTAAATGCATTCATTAAACCACATTGCTCTCTGAGGACTATTAGCCAGGCTATAACCAACAAGTCAAAGGCAGGCTGTCTTACTGAGACCACGCTGGATATCATGCGCCTCTGCTAAATGTTCCTTCCCTCAGGACCAGTTTGCTTACAAGACTCTTCAGCTTGTGTGACTGTCCACAGCTAACTGGACTGGGCTGTCAGGATGGTGAGAGGCTGTCAATATCACTACAGCTACCAGAGGGAACATACATTAGCTTATGCTGGTTAGCAGCTCCTCCTAATGTGTGAAATAGCTCATGTAGTTCAAAAACACTGTGCAGTCAGCAGCCTCATCAGGCTATCAGGCCTGCTGTCTGCGGACCACAGGTAACTATGTCAGTATTTGTCACCATTTTTCCTGCAAGCTTGGTGCCCTGTAGGAAAATTACAGAGCACTGGGCTTTCATTTATTCTGTCACGGCTGTCCAATGGTTGACTGGATGGTGTTAAAGTAGCAATCACAAAATCACAAAGTGGCCAGCTTGAATTACAAAGCACCACGCTTGTTTAACACTTACACCAACTGTGATAACCTTTTCAGCTTTGAGGCTGATTGAAGAGAACTTTAGACAAGTTAAATAGTTTTTGGTAACTAGACCCTCCTCATTATTAACAGTCAAATATTCATTTGTGCTTTAAATGCCATTTTTATTCTGTTCCCAGCTTTATGTCTCCACTCTCTCCATTGTTAGTTTACACCCTGACATAGTAGCAGGTTGAATTCGATTGGTGCCATATATTTTAGTGAGAAATGTCTCTCTTCTTCTTTCTATCTAAGCCAAGTGACGTCTGAGCTCAGTCAAACTATAGACGAAGAAGAAGAAACATAATTAATCTGGAAAGCTCACTGTGACCAGTGAAGTGTGGGATTCACAGAGCTTTGGTCGCTGGCCAGGTCCCAGTTTTTATTATTCAAAATTGTTATTACACATATTTGCACTGCATTCACCAATCAAATTTTTAAAAATGGACCCTATACAATGAAGTGTGGTCTATTAATCAGCTGCCAGAGCTCATAATTGTATGAGAATTATTATTATCCTGATTCATTTACATATTTTTGCCTCTGCTTGTCTTTGTATATTCAATATTTATATAAATATATATTAAATATTAGCATTTCAGTTTTTGAAGTAGCTCCATCCTGGTCAAAGAAAGTCACCCTGAAGCCTGATGGGATTGTGGTTGGGTGGGGCGGCGGTATGACTGTGCAGGGGCTGAGGGCACGGAGGAGCCAGAATCTGCTCAGCTGACAGCAATGTCTCACCAAGGTACCAGAATTTCTTCATTAACAAAGACACACAGACATCAGAGGGACAGGGTTGGGGTTCTGGGGTGGGCGAGGCGGGCGTTCTGCAAACACTCCTCCTCACCGCTGCACTGACTCGCTGTTCCAGACTTGGCGACTTGTGTTTTTTGGCAGCAGCCTCTCGTAAATCACCCACAAGGCCCGTAGCACAATGTGACTCACCGTTGTAGTCATGGTGTTTGTGAGCACTGTTTCACCTTCTTCTGTAAGGCTAATTGGTGGAATTATTCCTGGAAGTGGAGGATGGATACGTGAGGGTACACCAGGACAAAGATGGGATGGGATTAGGAGAGGCTGTCAGATTTTGATGCTCATGGTGCATTCATAGATGATAAAAACAAGTTTGACTTTGCCTCTTGTCTGCATCCAGCTTCTTTCTGATAAATCTTAGTTGGATCAGACTCTACACGGATAAAACTTTATAATTAGACCTCTCCGAGCCAATCCAGCATGTGGATGTGTTACCTAGAGTTCACCATCCTCCACACCTGGGTGCTGAGCACACTCTGTAAAGCGTATTTGGAGCACACACTTCCAGGGGCGGCGAGGAGGCTGATGTGCAAAGTCAAACTCCAATTGTCAATTAGCAAAGGCCAACACAGGCTGCAGGCTCGGGCGTACAGAGCAGATCAGCCATCGTGGAGGACAAAGGCTTCAGTCAGCAGAAGGTCCTCTGGCCAACACACAAACACACACACCTTAACTGAGAAGGCAGAGAGGGCCACTGAGCCCAGCAGGACCTGTTTACCACTCCAGACTGAGCAAAGACCAACAGCAAACATCCTCCAACTGTTCATAAACACACAGACACACACACTGAAGATGAAAATAAGGGTCCAGTGAATTTTTGCTATTTGTTTATTTGTTTGTTTAATTTGTTTTGTTTGAAAATATATAAATACTGCACACAGATAAGAGTCAGAGTGTGTTTCATGCTAGTGTTGCCAAATATAACCGTAAATCCTCACAAAATGTCTGTTTTTTACTGTTCCAGTGAGAAAAATGTCTAAAAACATGTCAAAGTGTCAAATGACATTTTGACAAAGCTAATTTACAGCTTTATAAATCAATATGATCTGTTGCATATACTAAAGTCGGCTTAAACATGTATGCATTCTGTCCAGGAAGTGGCTCATTGTGTCTCACCTGAAGAGAATTATCACCTGATCCTGTAGCGCTACAGTCTTTTAATGTCTTTTACCTTCTTTCTTTGGTTTTCCGACCCTGCCAGCTCAGCTTCTCCAGATGTCTGATCACCTGCTGCTGGAATATAACATATTTATAAGAACAGTAAAGTTCTTGTCTCCACTAGGAGCTTACTTTACACTTTTAGCCCATTCCAATGTGGCTGATAGGCAACTTGATGATGTCATAATATATTGTGCATAACTATCAACTGTCAAATAAAAATTATACAATGCCTTTCTTAGATGTTATAGGTGCATAAAGGTATGAAACATCTAATTTTAGCATGTTGCTCGGTAATTGCTAGGCAACATAATGAGATTTGATACAGATGAGAACCTTCAGAGACCTAAGATGTGCTAAGTTTGGTTGCTCAGTTCCTGATCGTGTACAAAAGTTCACGGTCAAAGAAACAAACAAACAAACACACAGAAACACAGATATTGTGTATTCATGGACACAGCGTAGGAGGATATGCAAAGGCTTGGAGCACTGTTATTATTATTATTATTAATTTTATTAGTAATAGTTGTAGTAGTAGTAAAATTAGTATTAGTAGTAGTATTAAATCCTTCATTTAAAAATCAGTCAATGAAATGAAATCTGGATTTTCTTTCAAGAGAGCTCTGTGTACAACAAATACAACTTTTAAAATAAATACACAATAGATTTTCAGTATTAAGAAAATGTTCAAGAAGTATTTGTGATCATAAACATAACCCTTTAAATGCTATAATGAAATAAGAGAAAGCAGCTTTATATGTTTGTAGCTTGTTAAATTTGTAGGCAGCAGAATCACTGAACTCAGTTCCTCTAAGTTCAGTGTAAATGAGAAGTGCAGCTAATGTGAGAGTGTGTGTTTAAATGAAATAAGAGAGCAGGATTAAGTGGGCATTTATGAAATATAGCCAAGAGATGAAGATGCATGAACGTAAATAATCTACTGCAGACAGTAAACTTTGTAACACTTTTACACGTATGTATACAGAAGTCAAATTTGATCTGGATTTATTTCCACACTTCATATTATATGAGAGCTGCTGCTACAACAACTCAATTTCCCTCTGGGATGAATAAAGTCTCTCTGATTCTGAGTCTGGCATCAGGTATTTCAGATACACAACTTAAGTTCTGTGAAGCATTTGAATATGGACGGAAAGCTGGATCATTTCTAAATAGCATTCATGTCGTTACATCTAAATGATATTGACTTCTACAAACAAAAAATTATCTATCTTGTCTTTAAAAAAACAAAGGTGACATTTATGGTATGTACCAAAAACTGTCTATACATTATTGGGTATTATTTATGTATAAGGTGAATAAGAAGTCCAAGAAAAAAACCCTGAGGAACACCTGTGCTGCTGTGTGCTTAGTACTTCATAAAACCATTTACCTGACAGCTCATCTAAACCAGTGATACACTGTAAGGGCCAGGGTGCACAATGAAATCAACAAAATGGAAATATCATTGACCTGGTTATTCTCAATACTCTCAAGAGGATTTAGAGGATCATCATTTAGCCTGGAGAAATAGTTTGCTGATTTATAAGAAAGCCCTCCGCAAAGCCAGAACATCTTACTATTCGTCACTGACTGAAGAAAATAAGAACAACCCCAGGTTTCTCTTCAGCACTGTAGCCAGGCTGACAAAAAGTCAGAGCTCTGTTGAGCCAACCAATACAATTTTAATCATTAGAGAAAAAATTACCAATAATCATCCCACAGATATAATATTATCTACAGAAACTTTTAGTACCATTGATGTTCATTTAGACTCTTTTTCACCAATTGATCTTTCTGAGTTAACTTCAATAATTACTTCCTCCAAACCATCAACGTGTCTTTTAGACCCCATTCCTACAAATGGCAGGACCTCAAAGAAGTCCTGCCATTAATTAATTCTTCGATCTTAAATATGATCAACCTATCTCTAATAATCGGCTATGTACCACAGGCCTTCAAGCTGGCTGTAGTTAAACCTTTACTCAAAAAGCATCTCTAGACCCAGCAGTCTTAGCTAATTATAGGCCAATCTCCAACCTTCCTTTCATATCAAAAATCCTTGAAAGAGTAGTTGTCAAACAGCTAACTGATCATCTGCAGAGGAATGGTTTATTTGAAGAGTTTCAGTCAGGTTTCAGAGCTCATCACAGCACAGAAACAGCTTTAGTGAAGGTTACAAATGATCTTCTTATGGCCTCTGACAGTGGACTCATCTCTGTGCTTGTCCTGCTAGACCTCAGTGCAACGTTCGATACTGTCGACCATAATATCCTATTAGAGCGATTAGAACATGCTGTAGGTATTACGGGTACTGCGCTGCAGTGGTTTGTATCATATCTATCTAATAGACTCCAATTTGTACATGTAAATGGAGAGTCCTCTTCACACACTGAGGTTAATTATGGAGTTCCACAGGGTTCAGTACTAGGACCAAGGCAGTATCATCAGAAGACATAGCATAAATTTTTACTGCTATGCAGATGACACCCAGCTCTATCTGTCCATGAAGCCAGATAACACACACCAATTAGTTAAACTGCAGGAATGTCTTAAAGACATAAAGACCTGGATGGCCGCTAACTTTCTGCTTCTTAATTCAGATAAAACTGAGGTTATTGTACTCGGCCCTGAAAATCTTAGAAATATGGTATCTAACCAGATTCTTACTCTGGATGGCATTACCTTGGCCTCCAGTAACGCTGTGAGGAACCTTGGAGTCATTTTTGACCAGGACATGTCCTTCAGTGCACATATTAAACAAATATGTAAGACTGCGTTCTTCCATTTGCGCAACATCTCTAAAATTAGAAATATCCTGTCTCAGAGTGATGCTGAAAAACTAATTCATGCATTTATTACTTCCAGGCTGGACGACTGCAATTCATTATTATCAGGATGTCCAAAAAACTCCCTGAAAAGCCTTCAGTTAATCCAAAATGCTGCAGCAAGAGTACTGACAGGGACTAGAAAGAGAGAGCATATTTCTCCTGTTTTGGCTTCCCTTCATTGGCTTCCTGTTAAATCCAGAATTGAATTCAAAATCCTGCTCCTCACATACAAGGTCTTAAATAATCAGGCCCCATCTTATCTTAATGACCTTGTAGTACCATATCACCCTATTAGAGCACTTCGCTCTCGCTCTGCAGGCCTACTTGTTGTTCCTGGAGTATTTAAAAGTAGAATGGGAGGCAGAGCCTTCAGTTTTCAGGCCCCTCTTCTGTGGAACCAGCTTCCAGTTTGGATTCGGGAGACAGACACTATCTCTACTTTCAAGATTAGGCTTAAAACTTTCCTTTTTGCTAAAGCATATAGTTAGGGCTGGACCAGGTGACCCTGAATCCTCCCTTAGTTATGCTGCAATAGACGTAGGCTGCCGGGAATTCCCATGATGCATTGAGTTTTTCCTTTCCAGTCACCTTTCTCACTCACTATGTATTAATAGACCTCTCTGCATTGAATCATATCTGTTATTAATCTCTGTCTCTCTTCCACAGCATGTCTTTATCCTGTCTTCCTTCTCTCACCCCAACCGGTCGCAGCAGATGGCCCCGCCCCTCCCTGAGCCTGGTTCTGCCGGAGGTTTCTTCCTGTTAAAAGGGAGTTTTTCCTTCCCACTGTTGCCAAAGTGCTTGCTCATAGGGGGTCATATGATTGTTGGGTTTTTCTCTATATGTATGAAGCGCCTTGAGGCGACTTTTGTTGTGATTTGGCGCTATATAAATAAAATTGAATTGAATTGAATTCAAGTATAAATAATAAAATTGGAAAAATTCCATCTGTGTCCATTTGTTGCATGCAGTAAGCCCGTATGGCCCTGGATTTGGAACAGCAGTAAAGTGGAGGGTTGGGAGACATCAACATTTTATGACAGGACCTTTGCTGCTGCGATCTGCCCCACCAGCTGTGGGTCACATTGCTGCTTCATTGCTGTTTGCCTGTGGCCCCGTGACCCGCCAGCCTTCATTTGCACCTCGGTGAGGACCACTCCATCACTGTACTGTGGCCAAAACCTCCATGGGCCTGACACACACACGCACGCACGCACACACACACACACACGACACCACTGACATCATGAGTGTGCAAGCCCCTCAAACCTGGAATTGGGTTGATTCAACCAGAAACCTGAATCATAAAGCTAATTTGGCTTTTTTGTGTGAGTTCACTGAAGCTGTAATTGTTTCTTCTTCTTCTTTTTTTTAAATTTACACTCTGATGTTAGCTGTGGTCCCAGCTGTTATTCAGATCCAGTTTTCCAGTTATTGTTAATCTTGAGACTCTCTGTATATAATTTTATACATAAAATACTTTTGAGTATTTACTCAATTATGGAAATTTAACAAACTGCTTATTGTTTATAAACACAAATTCATTCACTATGTGAATAATTTATAAACTATGAAAGTCTTTTTTTCATTTACAGTTACCCACCTTTGTGGGATCAACTGACGATAGTGCGCAATGCACATTATTATAACACGATGGTTCAGATTATGCTGCCAAATGAAAAGCTTGGTACAGTGAATAGATTCTGGTTTTGTTCCACTGTGTCCCTGCTAGTATTACATAGCTAACTTTGAATGAATGGTTCCATTAATTAGCATATCCCAGTGTATTTCATTCAGGTGTTAGCATATTGGGTCCATGTTCTTTGACTTTCCTCACATGCAGTTCTGAACGTGCTAACTGTACGTTGCACATTGATGCAGATTATGACAAAAGGGTGCCAGTGATGGTAAATACCCCTTATAAATTTTTGAAATTGGACCATCAAGTCATCATTTCAGTCACGCCAGAGAAGCCACATTCACTTTTAGTACAAGCATGTGGTCGGTGGTATTTAAAGAAAGGTTGTGTTGCAGGGCCAAAGGTTTAAAGTTGAGGGCAAAGCGACACAAAGTTACACCTCGAGAACAAAACCTATAGGGTCTAAAATAAGAACAGGTGTTTGGTACATTAGGAAAGTGTTTCTGTTAATTAAACCAGTGTTTTAATCAATCACTGTAATGAACAATAAAAAACAATTCAGCCAATGGCACTGGTTTGGTTTATGTAGTTTCCAAATTAAAGATTGTGTCCATCTTTAACCTCCTAGGACCTGGCGTCCACATATGTGGACATCACATTTTGGGTTGTCTAGACCAAAATACAAAATTTTGCTCTACAAGGGCCTGATATCCACTTACAAGGACATTATATTGTCACTGGTCTATCGAAATTTAAAGCGAATGTCCTCATATGTGGATCTCATTTTTCTCAGAAACAAAAATCAGGTAAAAAAAAAAATTAATTAATTAAAAAATTCATGTAATTCTTTGTTTTTACATTCATTATGTCCCAATCAGCCCAAATAGCCAAGAGAAATTAAAAATGCAGCCATTGAAAGAGTTCGCATCTTAGGATTTGTTCATAGTCTTCTCTCTGTGCTGAAATGTGAATCTGAATATATATTATATTGTTTTACATTAACATGAGGTGCCAAGAATAAAAAAGGAAGAAATATTTGAGAAAACAAACATTTATAATTTATTATTAAATGACATAAATAAAACTCAAGAGAGTTCACCAGATACAAATAAGATTGTATATATATACAGACTCTTGTGTAGGGGGCATCTTTTTATTCCCTTACAAGATGTAGAAGGCACATGTCGCTCAGTCTGAACACAGAACATTTATATTGGACTCACAAAAGGCACATTTATATGAAAAAACACAGGACATTAATTTATTCTATATACACTCATATACACATTAATATTAGCAGAACCTTTCCTCTTATACAGTTAACAATAAAAGTGAAACGACTGAAGAAGTCACTGGGATGAGTGACGGAACCTTTGCAACGCTCCATCCAGATGAAGGGATACAAGTTTGGGGGATTTCCTTACCTGGATGATTAGCGTGCATCAAGATACTCTTCAGTTCACTTTAGCTGTGTGATGTCAGCAAGGTGGTGACGCCACACAACCATGTAACAAATATGAAATAAGCATAGAGGATTTACGAAGAGCAATAATTTCTGACTGTGCAGCTATTCTAAAGCTTATCTCTTAGAGGGAAACTGACTGATTGTCTTCAATTTCAAAGTTCTCTCAGCTTTATTCAAGTCATCTTGTTCAAATATCTCTAGGGGTGGGCAATTATTATTTCCCAATGAGCTGGATTAGAAACTGGGACTGTTGTGGAGAGCCGCACTCTATACGCAAATTGGTGTGGCTCTCCACAACAGTCCCAGTTTCTCATGTGGCTCCTTGGGGAAATTATATGCCCTCCTCTGCTCTAAGCTGTTTCACAAAATCCTTTTAGACGTGGTGAAATTTCCACATATTCTCCAGGAGCTGCGTTCATGTCTGTGGTCCTACTCCAAATCCCTCCGACCCCTGTAGACGATGGCCAGGTAGCTTCAGCTGCTCAGTAGGTCTGAGCTACAGGCGTCCAGCTAGCAGTCAGCCTGGCAATGGAACTCTCAAACTGGGCTTCCCCGACCCCAACCTCACCCAGGCTGGGGTCGTACATTGGGGAAGGTGAGGAGACAGGCAGCGAGGAGGTCAGGCCTGTGTATGAAGAGCCCCTAAGGAACTGGGAGGTCAGACCTCCAGGTATGGAGCCCGAAGCCGAGCCTGAAGGGGTGAGCGTGGTGCCAGCTACTGACCAGAGGCTAGGGTACTGACTGTGGACCAGAGAAAGAAGAGGGTTGGAGTAACTTATTGCTTCAGTGCTAATTTCCCAGCCTAAAGTGCAGCATAAAACCAAATAAGCTCACCTAGAATTGGATGTGGAGTTGGTGGTGTGGGACAGAGTGCCCATGCCTGTGGAGTTGGGGATCTGAAGAGCAGACCAGCTGTCATGAGTTGGCAGAGTCCCTGAAGTGTTGTCCATGTAGTTATCTGAAATTAAAATGAATGCACCACAAATCAAATTCCAGTTCTTCCATTTATTTATTTCATCAATATAGTACGTTGACTAGGAGTCTTACTTGTACTGGTGGTGCGGTGGGGGTAGTGGCTGGGGTACGGGGCCGCTCTGTGGCTCCTCAGGCTGGAGTAGCGCTCGCAGTAGGATCCAGAAGAGTGGCCTGTTGTGCTGCTGAACTGAGGGGGGCTGCTGCTGGGGCAGATGGGACTCTGGCCTGGAATGAACCAACCTCCAACTGTGGAGGGAAAACGTGTACAACTGAGTCACGCATTGGAAGCTGCCAGAATTAAAATATATACATATAACAACCAGCATCAGCCTTGATGCAAAGATGCCATCCAGTACTCACGTTGAGAATATCCAGACTGTTGACTGTCCGTGCTGTGATCGGACACTTCTTTATGGTCACTCCTGCAATCAAAAAGACAGGATTATATGCTACATAAGAGCATGCTAACTTGACTCATTGAGGAGTAAGTTGAGTTCTCGGCCTTAACCTCTCCTTGGCATCCAGGAAGGCTTTAGCAAAGGGATTGTGCTTTATCTTCAGAGCTGTGATCTGAAAGAAGCAAACGGCTGTTAGCATTTCAGTCAATATGTAAAACACGTAAGCACTGATAACAGTTTCAGATGGAGATTTATCCTCAGGCTACTCTAACACCACTGACCTCCTCATTCTGATAAGCAGTGACTGCAATGAACTGTGTTTCTGGGAAGGACTGGCTGCTGATCATCTTCTGGATGCCTCCCACCTTCACGATGTGTATCCTCGGCTCATATTTGTGCAGAGAATTCAGCATGATCTGTAAAGGAACTGATGTCACTATTTCATCTTTTTTTGGACTCAAGAGAAGACAACAAATGGTGTCAAGTGAAAGTAATAACATTCACTGAATTACGTATATTAAAACAAATCATCTACATTATGATGCCATGAAATAACTCCAGAGTAATCCAACATTCTGAGAAAAGCACTAAACTCCATTTTGGTGTGTCTAAACCAGAACGTCATTAAATCTTTAAACATATCCTTGTAACTAATAATTTTAACTGTGCGTTTCTCTCTCACCTGACCGCCGCCGTTAAGTTTATTGGAGAGTTTGACTTTGCTGAAGGACACCGGCGCTTTCATCCAGTGCGCTCCGAAGTTTGGGGAATCCGGATGGATGTAGACGCAGCTCGGGCTCTGGGGTTCCGGTTTGCCTCCGGGAACCCACTCCCCGTTCACGTACTTCCAGCGGTTATTGTCTGCGGCGACGAAATCCAGCAGTACCGAGTACATGGCGTTTGGGTCCAGACCTGTTACGCTGGCCCTCAGAACCGGAAACATTCTCCTGAAAAAAGAAAAACAAGAATTTATGTGGTTTGTGAATTTACACTTTACAGAAACACAAGTTTAATTAACATCTTTTAAACCTGCAAAGGCCTCAGAAACAACACAAACAGCGCTCCCGTGCTCACGTGTGTCAGATTTAAAATCGTGTTTTTATACATTTTCAATTTAATTTCAAATTTTCACATTTAAAACGCCGCGCGTAAAATGCGCCCGGCCGCGTTCCCACAGAACACCACCAGGTCTCCCCACACGCTGGGCCTACCTTCCCGTCTTGGTGACAATCATCTCGTTGGTCAATTCTTTAAACTTGTTCCATAAGTCTGCGTCCTCCAGCGTCAGTTTAATATCCCTCTCGGACGCGTCTCCCTTCTCGCTGCCCTTCTGGAACTCGCTCTCCACGGCGCTGAGGAGATGCTCCAGACGCTGGTCAGGGTTGGAAGAAGTCATATTTCCAAGGTGTGTCAACAGACCTAAATCCGAAGGGAAGGGGCTCAAAGACTGCGAGACAGGCCCGAGTAGATACTGGTTTCTATACCTCCAGGCCTCCTCATTTAAGGGCCCTCAGGGACCTCATGGGGATGTGGGGCGTGGTTTATTAGCGGACTTCTCCGTCTCTAAACGCCGCCCCACTTCACGCCGAACGTCTTTATAATTTATCAGTTTCTTTTCTTTCTTGTGAAAGAGAAACACGTGAAACATATTTCTTTCAACCAAAGTCCACGTAAAAAATCTATTTATTAAATTTATTGGATCATAGAATTCAACGAAACAACTCCGCTGTCAGAAAAGAAAAACTTAATGGGTAAAGTTTGGTATTTTTACTTTAACCCCCAAAAATATCTTGCAGCTTGTTGCAGCTGAAGCCTTACACATTCAAAGCTGTGCATGCAAAACAAAAGAAGGGAAGCGAGGAGAGGGAGCCGTGCCTTTGAACTCAGTTGCATATTTGCAAATAGTGCTAATCTTTTGTTGTCTCAAATCCACATGGGTAGAGGACCGGTGTTTACTGAGTGAGGACCATTAGGGGAGACTCTGCGCTGCTGTCGTGCAAAAGTGTGGATGGCCCAACAAGTGATGCCTGAATTTGCATAATGGGCCCTGGAAACTCTTTTCAGGGCAGTAATATTAAATATTTCAGAAGCCCTAGATGTTAAATACTTATTTAATAAACACTGTGTAATGTATTTTAAACCACAAGATTTACACCCAACGCAAAATTTGAGCACAAAAATGGGTAAAATGTAATTAAGTTAGTGCAGTTTTAGAATTGCTCCTTTACTTTTCTTTTTCTGTTCTGACATACATGGAGTCAAACTGTGCATGGAAGAGAGAGAGAGTGAGCCCGAGATAACAACAAACAAACAAAAAAACAGGAAAAAATTATAGATGTTCTCCACTATTTTCATTCTAATTGTATTTCTGTTAATTAGAAAGTTTTTTTAAACTCAGTATTAATATTATAGCATTATAGCAAAATTATATGTGTGCTGCTATGATGCAATGGGTGCCATAAAATTGTTAAACAACAAGACATCTTTCTGATTTTTTTTACACTAAATACAGTTAAATCAGAAAAAAATTAACAATCGTTTTAATGAGAATCAAAATAATATTTTAGTTATACGACATAAAAAGATGCACCACGCAGTTGTACTACATGCACATCGTTAACCCTCTAATGCCTGAACCATGAAATAATAAACATTACAGCTAGAAAATGATTTATTAAACTTCTGACACATGTTTTTTAAAATTAATATTAATTTGCATGTACGCGTTTTGATTTGTATCATATTTGATTTATTTTTTATTCACTTTTTTTATTATTTATTTATTCATGCAATTTGTTTAGTATTTGGGGGAAAAAAATTACAGCGAATAGAGAAATCTAAAAAAAAACTCACAAAAACTGTACAAACCAAATATGATGCACTGGGCATTAAGAGGTTAAGTATTGTAATCTCCGGTGTGTAATAATATAACATGAAAAAGCCGCATTTTACTTGTACTTATACTTATACTGGTTTATTTTTGCCACTTTTTTGTGTCTGTGTCTGTGGTTTTCAATGGTGGGAAAGTGACACAGATTACTCAATGCATGATCTGAGGTACTTTAGTACTAAATGAGGTATTTTCTCTGTAAAAATGCAACAATTCACGTTTACAGAACAGAAGCTTGAAATTAAACAGTGAACAATGTCATTAAGGTCAGGTTCAAAATGTTTGTTTCATTTTGTTGACACACTAGTCTCAAAGGGTTTTACAGGTGTGTTAAGGACAGCTTTACATTTACAAAATAACATCAACAGACAGATAAAGCTGACTGTCTCAGTGCTGTAAGGATCACAGGTGAATCAAATAAATGACCTCAGTGTAGAGGCAAGAACAAAACTGGAACGTTTGATGTTTTGTTTTTAAAAACACGTTTTAAGAAAATGTTTTTTACTGTACTGTCAGCTTGGATTGATATTCCCATAAACTTACACTGAAATTATTTTTTCAATTGCATTTGCAGTTAAGCATACAAATGATATATTAGCTAATTTAAAAAAATCAGTAATTTGCATAAAGATCCAAAAGCAACTGAAGCAAAACAAAAAAAAGTGTTTTATCTTTAGTATTTGAGGTGTGAGGAAAAACCTATGGTAACAGTTTCTAACATATAAAATAATAAAACACAGTTGATTGCTGTAGATCTCAGCCTTTTGGGAGTTTTCTTTTCGTTTGTTTCTTCATTGCCTCTGAGTCCTCAGTCTGTGATGTACTTGGAATTGAGTGAGGGCTTTGGAGTGTGACTCCACTTTACTACACCACTTCCTCCAGTTCTACAGAGGCCATAAATGTAAAGGGGTTCTCTCACACCTTTCCATCCCGTATCATTCAACAGTCGCTTTCTTTTTATTTCAGAAGGCTGATAGAAAGACACAGAGAGCGTTAAAAAGAGGCTGCATACAGAACAGATCCCCCACCGACCGGGCCTTCAGGCTCCGCTAACCCGCTTCAGACACACACACGTCACAGGGAGCTGCCTAATTAAGATTTCATTTGACAAGCGTCGTGTGTGAGCGTTCTGTAGCAGCACCAGTGAGATGTGCTGCCCAGTGAGAAGGTGGATACATAAAACAAGACGAAAACATCCTCCCCGGGTGACGGGCAGAGTGTGGATGAGGAGCAGCTGCATCCCACACGGTGAGCGAACGTCTGCTCCAAGATATGAAGTTTGCTTGAAAAGTTACCTGAGGTTTCTCACCGCTTTTCTCTCTCTCTACACACACACACACACACACACACACACACCGTGCAGCGCAGACAGCTGAGGGTTAACTGATTCAGGCCGTGCTCTGGCATCAGCACACACTCACCTAGGTGAGAAATATTACAGAGGTCTGGTGCTTCACAAAGAGACAGTTATATGGATGCATATTTTCCAGAGGACTGCACTGGCCTAAAGAAGTAAACACAGGCAGTCATATGAGTCAGCTCTGGGAAGAGAAAACATACAGTGTCCTTCTTTATCTCTCTTTGTCTCTCTCATATACACATACATAAAATGTTTTTTGTTTGTTTGTTTGTTTGTTATGGGGGTGGGGTGTTCTGTGACTGGTCAGAGGGCAGAAGAGTGCAGCTGTGATAGATGTTGCAATCCCAACAAACAGCAACATTAGAAAGAATGAGCACAAGATAATTAAGCTGTACCACAGGCTGAAGGCACAACTGAGCCAGATGTGGAAGGTAAGAACCAACGTGGTCTGTAAGAGTTGTTCCAGCAGAATTCAGGCACAACATCAGAGGTCTCTGTCCAGAAGAGCGCAGTCCCAGGAACAGCTAACATACTGCACAGAACCCTCAAACTCTCAGGCCTCTGGCAGACGACCTGAACTTGATAAAAACACATATACCACTCCCAGGGGGCAGTGAGCGGTATACATGTATATCTACCATACCTAGATTGCTTAAAATAAGCAGAATTGTTCTTAATTGTGAACACTGTTAAATTGTCCTTCTGCTTCTGGATTAGTGTGAGTATTTGACATGATGCTGGGTTATGTGCCAATGTTCTGGGAAAAATCTTCCAAGATTTTACCTGTTTCTATTGTGACTGGCACTATGGCAACAGCATCAGCTACTTATGTAGTTATGTCACAGCCTTTAGAAAGATTCATCAAGTCTAAACCAGCCATGAGGTTGAGGCAGCAAAACATCTTATTATATTAACTTAACTGATAAAGTTTTTCCACATGTGGAAAATATAGTCACATACTTAAAGCTGGTCCAGATGCATAAAGCTGTAAAAAGCTGGAACAAACTAGTTTAATCCATTTGTTTAACTGTTTGAGTAACATGTCCTTTCTGTGTAAAACTGAAAGCACAATGCTGCTCAATACATAAATAAATAAAGTGAAAACAAATATATTTGATTATCTTTTTGGAAAATTTTAATAGTATAAAGTAGTACAGACTGTCGATACTGTACCTAAGTAAAGTGCAGTGCATCTATACTACAAAACCTAAGTGTGATGCATTTTCTTTGGTGCACAGCAAAATAAATTCTTACTCTGATAACCAACACAGCACAGCGTGCAAAGACAATAATTTAATGGCAGCAACTAAAATGATCAATAATAAAATTAAAAGGAAGCAACTAAAGCTACAAATCATAAAAACTGGGCGCTTAGTAGATCTAACTGAACAGAGACACAGAATGAAATGTGTTTCAGTCCTCAGTGAGAGTTTATTAACTTGGGATGAATTATCCGTTTTTTATCTAGAGGTTTACAACACAATGCAATGCAGCATGATACTATATTTACTTTATTTACGTTCAATATGATGAATGCAACTATACGATATGACATAATACAATACCTACGATACAATACAATCCACTGATACAGTACAGTACAACTGAACATCCTACATTGGTGGAGTAGACTGAAACTCTGTGAACTTTATTATATTCACATGTCTCTCTTTGATTTCCACTGTAGCGTTACAAAGACAGAAGAAAAAGCTGCAAGTAAGACAACTTCCAACTGCTGTTTCCTTAAATCCCAGCAAAGAGTGAGCAACCCCCCAGCACACAAACACCCACCCACACACACACACACAAACACCCACACACACACACACACACACACACACACACACACACACACACACACACACACACTAGTCCCCTGCTATCTAGATGTGGATTGAGCCCTGAGCTCCGTCTGTCACTTTTGCGTTTCCACTTCAAGTTCAGGAAATCTAAACTTTCCTCTCCTAATCACCTGTCCTTTTGAAGGGGATAAAAAGAATTAGTGGGGACAGTAAATGTCCCCCTACCCCACTACCCCCCACCTCCACCCCCAGCCTAGCCAGCCTTCATCTAGGTGCCCCAAAGTAGATCTTGAGACCTTTGGCATGCTAATGATAAGCGACTGAGCTTTGACACTACAGGAACTGACCCAACCGAATCTGAAGGAGAAGTGCTGACCACAGGAATCACAGTTTCTTATGGCTACATACTGAGCTTTTACATATCTGATAAACTAATAACTGATAAAGCTTGAAGTATTTCTTAATAAAATACTTTCTTGCCTTTTCCCAGATTAATCCTTCTTTTATATAATGAAAACACAAACAACTAGACTTGATTTCATTTGGGATTAAGTTTCTTTAGGACACATTACATAAAAAATATCTGCAGGACGAGTCCTTCAACTTACAGCAGCAAGGAAAAAGAGCACACATACATTTTTCTATCTAATGATTTAGCAAACAGACTATTTGTAAAGTCTCATTACCTAGTTTGATTTGAATCTTTACTGGAGCATTGACACAGCTGTTTACGCTGTCATGAATCTGCCGTCCAAAGGAGAAACTTCATTCATTCATTCAAAATCAGAAATTTGTCATTACTTCACCCAGAAGAGGAACAGAGGAGGGGCCCCTCATCCAGGATTAACAAACAACAGAGTAAAATTTAGCAATCACACAGTTTTTTGCCATTTCATTAACTTTCTAGAAATAAATCTTGTTAACATTTAAATGCGCTCAGCGATTTGGCTTGTTTCCAGCTCTACTCTGTTGAGTTATCAAGTGTATTTTTCAGCTCCAGCTGACAAGCAAGCAGATTTTCTTGCTCGAAGGTTTCTTTTCTCCAGCGTGATCGGGGTTGCTTGATGCAAATATGGGCAGCTGAGTTCAGCAGACACCAATGTGTGAAAAAACACAGTTAAATCTCCTTGCTGCAGCCCCCAGCTGTGTGCACATGCACCCACGGGCACACAAACACATACTACCAGCAGACCCTGTGTGAGGTCACGCTGTAGCCTATCTCCCTCTGACATGAAGAGGGATGGACTTCGGCTGTGCTGAGAGGCCTTGAAAGACATTAGTAAATATTAACAGATATTTCCGGGTGGATTACCTGAACCGGGCCCCACTGTCTGCTGGGTATTTTATAACCTCAGTCCCTGATGCAGAGCGCTTTCTCTGTCTCTCTGTACAGACCTGAAGGAAGGGAAAGTTTTATTGTTTTGTTTTGTTTTTTAGTGAGCAGGCTGAATGGGCAGAGGAGCGAGAGATCAAAAGAAGCGAGGCCAGTTTCCACTGACAAACAGTAAGTGTTAAAGAGAGAGAGGAATAATGATAGGTGCAAGCCGGGAACATTATTTACCCAGAGTCAGAGGACGTGTGACTTCAGAGCTCATCACCCTCTTCCTCTGCCAGCACTTCCTCTCTCTCTATAAATGCACAATTAAAATGAGATGTTCACACACGACGGCGTCACCTTCCGGCGCATGACCAATGAGCTGTCAGCATCTTATACAGAGGATTGGTAACAGCACATTATATATGCAGCCAACCTGGAAATGCCAGTGAAATGAAATGAAAAAGACATGAAAGAGAAAATAAGTAAAGTCAAATGACTCGGATCCTGTAATGCATACAGTTTCTTTAACCTATGAGTTCTAGTCAAGCGCTACACGATATGGATTTTCTTTGTGTGTGTGTGTGTGTGTGTGCGTGTGTGTCTAACAAAACAAGGTAAAAGGTGAAATACAAACAGAAAGATGAGTTTCATCGTTGTTGTGATTTTCTGTTAAATTCCCTTTGAACATCAGCTATAATTTGAAAGCACGTAGCATCATGTTCATACGACCCCCCCCCTTGCTCCTTCTCCTAATCTCCTGACTTAAGTAAGAACAAAAAAAATATTTAAACTTATTTGTGCAATGTTTGTGTTTCCTTACGTTGGTTTCAGTGACATAACTTTGATAAATCACACTGTTTTGAAAGGCCACGATCTAAACTTTACATATAAGTAATATTCTAGTGTTTCCTCTCTGGGTTAGCGGGCGACTTTTTTAGGGATTTTTCAATGAATTGCAACTTTCAGATCTCAGAATCTGTCTTCATTTTAAACAGTTATGTGACAAATATGAAAAATAAATGCCCTTCAAAAGAAGAGAGGATAAAACAAAACTGATCACTTGCATTACTGACATTAGCGCAAGTCGAAAGCACGCGCAGAAATTCATAAGCTCACATGTTTCTCAACAGTTGTGCTTACAAAAATGGGTTAGAGATAGGTCTGTGGACCGTCCACAGTAACTGACATATTGTTTCCAAAACACAATGTTGTGTCTCACATTGCTGAGAATTATTTTTTTTTTACTTCATTCTTTTAAAAACTCCATAGTTGGAGAAAGAGAGACCTTCACCTTTATAAGATGTGTCATCTGGTGTTGGGGACAGATGAACTAGTTGTGTAGCTACTTTTGTTGGTAATTAACTTTAATAATGACTCAAGTAACTAGCTGATCAGTAAATATTCAGTTCAGTTATCAGTTATGCTATTTTATAAGTTAACCAGCCACCAGAGTTACTCCATCTGGGCCAGAGTTACTCCATCTGGGCCAATGTTTTCTATAACTCCCTGAAAAAGCCTTACTAATCTTTTTTTAATGTTACCACCAAGTGAACCTGCTGAGATGAAGAATATATTTTATTATAATCTTATAGGTTCAGATGTAACTGCAATGTGTTCCTAACACTGGGATGACCTGTCTATGGTTTCCCCACTGTTGTTGTCGTCTGCTGCTGTCACAAAGCTCTTCTTTGATTCTGTATCGTAGCTTTACTGATGCCTTGCTCCTCAGTCTTATACATCCTGTTTCCAACAGGCGTTGCGTTCTCGGCTGCAAGGAAGCATGACAGCCCGTGAGCCGCGGCAGGCTGCCTCAACCTCTCTGAGTGTTCATGGAGTCTGCAGGACAGGCAGCGTTATAGGTGAGAGGTGGTGTTAGGGAAGCTTCCCTGCACCGTAAACAGAAGTAGGGGGGTAAACAAAGGGGGTTGAGCTGCTTTTATTGCCTTCCCACGCCAGGCAGAGCAGCAGCAGCTGACTGGAAAGTGTTACCTGGAATATGCCTAATCGCGCCCCCCCGCCTCCCCTTCACCAGCAGACAGCTCATCTGAATGCAGGCGTAGTGACCCAGGTGTACAAACAGCAAACAGTAGGGCCACATCAAAGGCTCTCATTAAAAGACAATAGAAGCAGATCTCCCCCTTCAAGCCCTGCCAGTGCTTTTTACCACAGAGCACGGGCCTTCCAGATCCACCCTATCCCCGCTGAGCACACCGCCCTCCTCAGTGAGTCCTGTGGTGAACTGCTGCAGAGCCGCTCAGTGCAACGTATAGAAAATATCTCTGCAAATATTTTGTCATTTGCATTGTTTCATCACTTAATAGATGCAAATCTGTTTTGTGTGAGCTCTCATGTTTCAAGCACCACTTTCAAGTTCACTCCATGCATCAGTCAACATTTATGTCCCATATAAATCCAGCTTTGGAAAAGAAACTTTAAAAACACTGGACTGATATCTTCCTTCACCTCCCCAAACACACACACACGTGTGTGCTCAAGTACACACACACACATACACACAGCTACACAAAGTACTTTGACTGAACTTTCTTTTAGCTGCTCCCTTATTCACACAGCAGATTGATCCGACTACTTGATGTGGCAGATTTTTACATCAGACGCTCTTCCTGGTGCAAAAAAACCCCACTCACTACAGCAGACACTGTTGATTAATCAAATTAAGATTACATTTGAATTAGGAAGAATGGTATCGTTATTGAAGCGGTGACTTTTTGGGCCTATTTGTAAAAAAAAATTGCAAATACTTTGAATCACAGCTTGCTGTGATCAATTAAAGACATGCTTTACTCAAGTAAATCTTCAATGAACTGTTGTTTTTATCTTACTGATATAGTGACAGAAGCATTTATGTTGGGAAAAAATAGTAAAGAATATTAGAGAAAGAGCCCCACTGGTGACAGTGGGGAAGAAGAACTCCAATTTAATAGGGAAAAAGACTCAGAGAGGGGCTGCCCTGAGCCCCAAGCAGCTGGATGGTGAGGAGAAATGAGGAAAAAGGAGCAGGAGAGACGATGAATGAGAAATGGGACAAAACACAAATTGTGCATGTGTGTGTAAATAAATGAATGAAATAAATGAAAATAAATAAATAAATGAAAATCAATGGTTGCCTGGAACAGCAGAAGAATGTGCTGCCAAATGTGCAGTTGGTAGTAGTGCTACATGAAGTCAATTAAATTTTTAAAACAGATTTTTTTTAATCAACAGGACATCTCTCTGTGCAGCCATGTTTGTTATAAGCAAAAACAGCTTCTCGCTGGGGGCAAAAAGGATTTCGCCATCATGCTTTTTCTCCTCCTGGTATCAGCGTCTTCATCTCTGACGTGAACCTTGAATTTTAAATTGAGTCCCTAAAGTCAAAGGTGGAAAACCTTTTGGATCGAGCTGCACAACCACTAGCTAGGAGATGTGCACAGCGGGAAGACGTCATTCCTGTAACAAAATAAATAAACACACAGACGTTTTAAAGCAGCAGCCTAAAGGCCGGCGCTGTGCCGTTAGATGTGAGCTGGCCTGGGAAAAGCCTATCTGGACTCCACAGACAGCCTCCAGCTTTGATGGGGAAGCCTCTTTGTAGTTGGCCTGGAGATGGCTTGTTAGTCAGTAAAAGTGAGGGCTAAATGGCTCCCTAACAGGAAGCAGTTTACACGGTGACGCTCAACCTGCCTGTGGCCTCTATTGTCCTGAGCCCCATGTCCCACTTCATTACGATTTCCATAAGAAAGGAACAGTAATTGCCCCTTTTCTTCTGCTGGCCCTTCATCTTGGAGTGTCTTTTCTTTTCTTTTTCTTTTTTTAACCCCCCTTCCTCCTTCTCTCACTCAGTCCCTCTCCATCAGTCTGCTCTCTGTCCCTGTAAAGTCCAGAGAAACCCACAGGAAAAAAAAAGCTTTTTTCTATGTTCATTCTTTTTAGGGTGTAAAAACCAAGACAATATTTTCCTTACAAACCCTTTTCTTTTCTCCATCATTACAAGTATGATTTTCAAATTTAGGAACTGATTTAATTTGGCTGAGTGCACTTAAATAATATATTTGCAGCATCAGCTTCCCAAACTACTGCAAACATTTAGAAGTAAGCATCACAGCAGTTGAAGTGGAGTTCCTGAGATTTTCCTGACCTTTGAACTGAGCTCTGACACGTCTACATGGGGGCCCAGCTGAAAGGTGCAGAGAAAACCTGACATGCTATGCCTGGAAATCCACTTCAGTGGGCAAAATTACTGAAGTTTCATGATGAGCCACGGCCTTAAATTCGTTTTAAAGTGCAAAAACTTTCTGGAATAACGAAACAAACAATTACAACCTCTGAAACCAAAGCCGGGTCAAAAACTGCAGTTCCTCATATGGCCTCTTGAGGCTGGTGAAGATCGTGCTAAAATTGACCATTTAAGTCACTAAAGAAGACGTTTGTGGTCCAGTCTAGGCGAGTGAAAATGAGTCTGTTACTCTGTCGTAATGTATATATCTGTCCTTTGCACCTGTACAGCTTGCTAACCAAGCCTGTTAGGCTTAGCTGATAACTTAGCACTCTGATCCAAATGTGAACAAGACAAAAAACAAACAAATAGTGACAAAAATGTGGGGTCCTAAGTCAGCGGGTGACGTCATGGTCTCTCTTTTATACACAGTCTACAGCATCCACCTCAGCCACTGTCTGAACTTCTCATGAAAGGTTTTTATTACATCTGATGGTTTTTTTTACCAGATGAACTCTGCTGTCATTACCTTTACTGCCCAAACTTTTCTACCAATCAGTTTGTGACCTAAGTGATGCTGAAGTCTTGGAACACTGCATGTCTGTAGGCCCTGCAGTGGTTAAATCCCCGCAAGGATAATAATTATTGCATGTTAGAAAGGCTCTGTGTATCTGGTTATTTTGCTCGAGTACTTTTATGTCAATGAATTTGTATTTTGAGACTCCATGACTAACACAGCTAACTTTAGTCAAGGTTACACATGTAAAGGATAAAGATGGGAAAATGAACATGGTGTTTTGATAAAGACACATTTGAAGAGGTCATGAAAGCACCAATAAGGACTGAAAGGAATTAGAAACATATTATCACATTAGACTATTCACATAAGTAATGCACACCATCACTTTTCTCAACCATTTACTTTGCTGAGGGTTTTGAGGAATCTGTCTATCGCAGCTGTTACAGAGCGAGTAAATACACACCATGTAAAATAGAAATCATTTAAGCGTGCCTGGCATCAACACTTCATAAACAAGGGAGGGGATATACACACTCCCTCACACATTTTCTCACACCATGCCCCATCACGGGTCAGCCATGGCTCACTTTGAACTTCTGAGGTGACAAAACGTAAATGCAACAATAACTTCTGTGTTTCAGTGACCTTATCAAGTCAAAAAATGTTGTTTTGCACACTCATTTAGGGAGTGGGATACCTGGATCATCTCCACACTTCTAAAATTTTTATATATAAACTGATCTGTTTGAAGCTCTTGTGTATCATTAATAAGAATTAAATCCAGGCAGAAGTTCACCTTGGGAACGTCTTCCATGGAAAGGCTGCAGGTATAGCTGACTTCAAGAAAGGGGGAGGGCCTCCAGACCCCCTCTGTGAGTTGAACTGTTTTAATCAGAGCCCCCATGGAGGCCCTGACAAAAGAGCCCGGTCAGAATCACCGTCTGCTCTTTTGTTTCACGGAGAGCCACGGAGGCTGGGAGAGGGCTGCAGGCTCAGCCGCTGTGCCCGTCACCACAGCAGGCCTCCTGTTTATTTGTTTTGGAAACTGTTTTATCCCAGGTGACAGTAAAGGTAACAGATTCCCACTGTGATTTACTGTGCTGTAAGTTTTTTGTGTTTTTTTAACCAAACCACGAAGAACGGCTGTCAGCTGTTTTCATGGAAGGGACGCACAAATAATTTCCTTTTATGATGCACTAATATTTCTGTAGCAGATGTACTGCATAAATGTATTTATATGTTTAAATAAGATACAACATTTGAGCAGACAGTATTAAAAAAAAACCTATATATTATGACATAACCTGATATAAACTGTGACGGGCTATATGACCTTCAGAGGTAGTTACTTGTTACGTAAAAATGCGCAGATATTTTTCAGTCCCAGCTTCACAAATCTGGGAACTTTCTTTTATACATTCACTATTTATAGTTTTATACTTGTGTTTTTATAGGTACTAAGAGAAAGTGTTGAAAGGTATTTTAAATGAAAGACATTCTGTAGTCATGTGGGGTTGTAGGATGGCTTTCCTTGGATGTCTCCCAACAAGTGACAAGGACAGGATGTTTCTTGGGTCTTTACGGCAGAGGATGATAGCTTGATCCCCCTAAAAAGCTCATACTTAGGGTCTGCAATCACAGTATCACCAGCTTAAACTCCTGTACAAATCCAGACTGCAGCCTGACTTTAATGCCAAGCTGTTAAAGGCTTGTGAAACGAGGTATCTTTGTTGTCACTGTTACCTTAAAGTGATTCTTGTGCATCTTAGATTCTTCCATCCTTGAATGGACTTACTGCAATGAGCATGCCTTCATTTAAAGACGTGGTCAAAGTCTCTAAAGCAGAGGCAACGTTAGCAAGAGACAACTTCCCCCAAATAGCAAAAATTGCAGTTCCTCAAACAACCACTTGAGGCAGCCATCTAAAGCGAGCCTATCTCTATTCACCTACATGTTAAAAATGCCCACCTTCACAGCAAAGATATAAGATTTTACAGCTCAACACAAAAACTATTTGTCATTTGTCATCCCTGGATTTGTAATGTCAGATCCTGGGGCAAACTTTCGACTTACTACTGGTACCTGGGCGTCCACATCAACAACAGGCTGAAGTGGAAGGTGAACAGAGATGAACAGAGAGGCTGTAAGAAAGAGATAAGTAGATAAGTGCACACTGTGCAGCAAAATGAGGGGAGGTTTTGTATCAGTCTGTTATGACAAGATCAGTGTACTTTGGTATGTTGTGCTTGGTGAGCAGTATCAGACTGAATAAACTGATCAGAACGGCTGACTCTGTGATTGGCTGCGATCTTATCTTATCTTAAGTGAGTTACTGACCTGGTCTTGTTGACTGTGAAATTGTTGGTTTTTATAGCTGTAATAAGCCATATAATCCATGCCTTCTGATAGAAACATATTAAGCTTTGAATGCTAACTGGCATAAATCTGATGACATCATTAGGACATCATCATCTTCATCAGTTTGTCACCCTTGAGAAAGCAACAACCCAACAGATGACTTGTATTCAGACTGTATTCAGCAGCTTGCACGAGCTGAGGGAGATGACCAGTTTGATGGAGTGACCCCTGTTTTCTCAGCATCGCACCACCTCTGCATCTTAATAGCAGCTTCATGATGCATCACAGATTGATTTAATTCAGATGTCGACTTTGTCGGGAGCTCAAATAATTACAATCAAATTGGAAAAAAGACACAATGCTGGCTGAAGTACGACAGTGGTGATGACTAATTGCATCGGCGTGGCATAAGTAATGCCCCAGAAATGAACTGGCTGATTTATAATAACCATCAGGACCTCAGAAATGTGCACATGTATCTCCTACAACTCTCATGTCACTAATCTGCCCCCTTAAAGAGACACAGCTGCTGATACTCTTTCAAGGTTTGGTGACATTTTCATTGATCCTCGTGTTGAGCTCTGGTTAAATTGCCCCCTGGTGTTTATTACAGTGGAGCAAAACATCTGTACAAATGAATGGTTTGGGCTGGCTCGATCTCAGCTCAGGCACAGCTGTCAGGAGGTCCTGCGTTCATGGCCAGTCCTTAAATAATGCATGGCCACCCTCTGGTGGCCACAGCAGATATCGCTGTGCCCTGTGTCGAGTTTGGTGCGCTCTCACACACCAGCCTTTTATTATTGCTGTGCATTACGTTGGGTAGAGTAATTTAATCTGAGCCCAATGTGAACCACAAACAATGTACAATGTGTTATTTTTCCAACAGCACGCGCAAGATTGATGATGAATAAACCACACTCTTATAAAGAGGTGACAAAAATGCATGTGTCTCCACAGTTTCACTGTTGTGGACCTGCTTTTGTTGCCATGAATATTATATTGAGAATCAAATTATGGGTACAGGCTTTGTGAATGATTGATATAATGCAACAGCATGCAGTAAAAATGACTAGTGGATGTTTTATTCATGAGGGGTTAGATAAACAATAAAATCCTGGCAGAAACATGAACACCCACACGGCAAATAGATTCATGAGACTAGCAAACACATTAGATTGTTGTATAATCGTTCTTTTCTTTCTTAGCCTTATCACTTGAAAATGTATAAATTTCCCTAGTTTGAATGTAATTTGAATTCTGGTGTCAGCAGCAGAGAGCAGAATATCCCTCTCCGCTTTGAAGATTTCGACTTCAGAGAGAAGCATTTTTTGAGCACATCTCATCAGGCTTTATGGAATTTAGATAAGTGAGTTTGCATTCATGTTGGACCTCTTTCCCTCTTTCCCCCGATCTCTGAATTGGACACTTTCATTTGCGCCAGTGTCTTTCACTGCCTCCAAACCATGACAAACAGATGCATTAGCTCCCTAATTGCTGAGTATTACCAATGAGATGCCTTATGAGTTACCAGGGTTGCCTCCTAGAAATGAAAGCCCTGGCCAATTTGCATGGGAGGTAATTGAATCGCCTGCAGCGAGAGAAAAGAGAGGACGTGCTACGCATTACAGCCCAATTGGCTTCTCTGAGTGTGTGGCGTGAAAAGCTATTTTCAAGCGCTGAATGCCAAGGGTTTGCTCTCTCATTCATGTAGAGTCCACTTCTCGCAGCCTTTCCCATCCACTCCAGCTCCAGTTTCTCCAGGCCCGGCTGATGGCTGTTGAAAAGGTAGTGGAGGGGGGGCTCAGGGGCCCTTGTATTTATGGGGAAATGACCAATCCCTACTTTGTGTGGAAACCCTGAGAGCCTTCGCTGAGGAAGAGAGAATAAGGTGGATGTGGAATTTGGAATTAACAGTAGCTTTACAATTGTTTCTGAAAAATGCCCTGGGACAGCCGTGAGATGTACATGTCATACATTATCTACGTGTGCAAATTGAATGAGGCGAGGATTCATCTTCAAACTCAGACACATTTGTATTTCCCCCGTTAATGTGACAATCACACACTGGCATCCCACCAAAGTCATATCTTTTTTATTGACATTTTGATACTTCTTATTTCTTGCTGCAGCAGTTTATATTTTGCTGCTTATTTGCATGTTTGGCATCCCTTTGTCTCATCCTACCACTATGATCATTTGTATTTTCATACTGGTGCCACGGTCTTGTCCCACAGCAGGCAACATATGAAAAACATATCATAACACTTTTTTTTTTTTTTTTTTTAAGAAAAAAAGAAAGAAAAACGGCAAATTAGGTTACCAAAAAATGATTAACTTCCTCTTGCAGAGCAGGTGGCAGTGTGCACCTCGGACCAATTTTACACTCATCTGCACACCTACAGCCAAATTATAATCACCAATTAGACCAACAGTTTCTTCCGCCCTTAATGTGGCAGCTACATTACTCTGCCGTACGTATAAACAATCCAATGAATGTATTTCAAACCTGATTATAGACTTTTCCTGACCCATTTACTTTCCTAACAATACGATCAAGCAGATACTTATAAAAGAGGACCTTTTGTTTTATGGGAGCTGGAGTCATGAAGTCCTGCTATCTGAATATTAATTTTAGCTGAGTGCCTGGACTTCCTGTTTTTTATACACACATAAGACTGTGAAGCTAAATTCAACATCTTTGCCCGAATAAAACATACCAAAAAAAAGACACGAAAAATAATTGCCGGCTATCATCATAAGGGATTATTCTCCCCGTTAATCAGAGACTCGTCTTGTTGATGAGATGTCATTAAAGGGGACCTATCATCAGCTTCTTTATTTTGTCTCCTATATCCTTTAAGATGATTCAGTCTCATTTTAAACATGAGAAAGGTTTCAATTAAAATACTGTGTGTATGTTTAATGCCTGTAGATTAAAAAGACAAGCTTTCCAATGACTTTTTTCTAGTCTTGTGCTGGCTCATCAGCTTCACATTATGTTTTTCTGTCAATCTGGTCAATTTGGGAAATGTGTGCGTTTGGAAGGAGGGGGCTTCGAGACTCAAATTTGGAGCTAGACAGAGAACGATGTGGCTGCACTAAGCCCCAGTGTTAGATAAATAAGGACTATTTTAAAGTCATGCAGAGCTGGCCTAATCGAGCCCAAGAAAGCCCTCCCTTAATATCCAAAAGTGTACTGCTTAATTCCCGTCAGCTCACTGTGACGTCTTCAAACCTCACGTTTTCTACAAGCAGCAGGTCAGAATTTCTATGCTATTCACTTCGCAGCAATGGAAAGCAACAAGAAAGCATCCGCTATTGTTATTGTTTTATTTAAAAATAAATTAAATTAAAAATTAAAAATAATTTCAGGTAATTTAATTTTCTGTTGATCAACCAACACTTTAATTAACTGATTATTTCAAGTCAAAAAGTATAACTTGAGCTTTTTAATGTTTTACATTTCTGATACTGAATGTCAGTGACAGAGAAACCCTCACTGGCAGGTTTCTTTAGCAAAGAGTTCAAATGCAGGTGAAGCTCTGAGTACACACACATGTTCATATCTTTGACTGGGGCCACTTTTCAGCATATTGACTGGAAGACATCAAAATCGTCTTATTACAATACAGCATAAAATGAAACAGCAGTACAGCCAATAGTGTTTTACAACATCCAGTCACCATTTGGGTAAAGTCCATGGTGTATATTCTTATCTGAAAATACAGAACACTGTAAAAATATGGTTGCAAGCCTATAGCAGCCATATTCAATATTCAGTTCAATTCACTTCAACTGAGTTCAATTGTATTTATATAGCATCAAATCACAATAACAGTTGCTTCAGGGTGCTTTATATTATAAGGTAAAGACCCTACAATAATACAACGAAAATCCTTAACAATAAGACCATCAAGTACTTGGCGACAGTGGGAAGATGAAACTCCCTTTAAACAGGAAGACCCCTCCAGCAAAACCAGTCTCAGACATTGGCAGCCATTGCCGTGACCAATTAGGAGTCCAATACCATTTTTATACTATCGTGCATGTTATTGTGCTATTGCTACTGTGGTGGAAACCTTAATAACCCAAGTATCAGTCAACTTTGAAAATGACATGACTTTAAATATCTGTGTTATGGGTAACGTGGAATATGTACTCACCGAAAACCTTTCGGTACAGTTGAGAATAGTGCTTCACCACCGTTCCATACAGCCTCAATAATAACTCCCAATAACTTACAATGTCTACAGAAAAAGACATTGTAAGTTATTGGGTTACTGGTAGTGGATTGAACTGAACTCCTCTGGTAAAGTATGTGAATGATGGTATGGTGGAGATAAAAGAGATTTAGAACTACATAATTGCCAAGTTTATTAATACTCATCATGACTTTGTCCGCTGCCTTTGTATTGCTATCAAAATGTACCCATAATTATCACAAAATAAGTATTTTATAAAAATACAAGCCCGTACCGTAAGGCTTTGGGGGTGATCTGGAACGCTGACTGTGAGTCAGACCTTTAGCCAGATTCCAAAGCATTGTGGGAAGCCTTCCCCGAACAGGACAGGCTTCAACAACAACAGATTCAAACACATACACACACGTCCAGTTACTTCTGACAACATGCTTCCCCGTTAGCTCTTAGCGTTGGCATATAGATGTGTCTATGATGATGAATAGACAACACCAAATCAAATAAATGAAGTCTATTATCAAGATGGCTTCAGAGTAGTGAAAGTGATGTGACACTTAGGATAATATTAATTTCCTGCCCTCTGTGCATCACCCTGACTCCTGTCAGCAGGACAGACAACAGCAGAGTATCCTTCTCCTTTCCATTTGCTCTCTCTGCATCTCTTTTGTGACTGGAGCACTGAAACGGGAAACACACACCTCTCTTATTTATTTCTAGCTAGTCGTGGAAGTGCAATCGGCCTCGTTCAAGATTGACAATTTTATGCTGTCAAATTAAAAGAACCCTCTGAATTAGCGAGATAATTGCATGCAATCTCCCTTTAATGGGGCTGTCAGTGATTACTGGCTGCCTCAACCAGCCCTATCAGTGGCAGGGGAGGGGAGTGTGCTGAAATGAAATGTCAATCATATTAGCATAAATGAGTAAATTAGTGCAAGTGGCTCATTGTCAGAGCAAATCAGGCCTGATGTGCCACCCTTCGACCCACAGTGGGGACTGACACTGTGAGGAAGGAAGGATGAGGAGGACGAAAAAACAGAGCCGGCAGGGAGGGAGGGGTAAGACAGACAAAGAAATTACATGTGAGCACATGGTGCTGACAGCTTATGAGATGTACAATTATTATCTTCAACTGGTGAAGCACATTGTTGTGGCAAAGAGCAGTCGGCAATGATTCCTCTTCATCTGCTCTCATGTCCATCTATTTAGGGCCACGTGTGCTGCCAGCTGCAGATGAAACTCCGGCCTTAAAGGCTGGATAATCATGACACAAGAGGAAGAAATTTAAGGAAGTTCTGAGTCAGGCTTTTAAGTGCACTTCCTCAACATTTGCTTAAGAGCTCTTCCCTTGTTTTTTCTCACAGAGGGTTTCTCAAACACTTACATCTTACGTTTCAATCACATTGTAAACACGAATAAAAGAAGGGCTTTCCTCAGCCCATATGTAGCTTTTATTAAGGCCTGGAACAAGGACTTATTTAAAATGTACTTAGATGAGTCACCTCAAGTACAGATTCTACGTCTTATTTTCTCACTTCTGTTTTTGAGACAAGGCGAAAGCAGAAGGTAAAAGTCAGAAGTGTTCACACTAACTTGGAAGGTGTTCGTGTATGTTTTAAATAGGCTTTAAAGATGCATTCAGCTGATAATGGGCAGGCTTAGACTAGTAGGTCGGTTGCACACTTTAGCATTGGGCATTATCCTGATGTAGCAGTATCCACACGCTACTTCCCATGTTGCAGAACAGAGGGACCCTTCCTCGTTCCTCAAAACATCACTTATTAGAGTGATGGTTTAAATATAAAATCAAGCACACATCCAGCATTTTGTAACTAGGAACAGTTCTTTAATTCAGTTCATTCCTTTGTCCCATCTTAATATTTCTCTCTTAACAGCCAGTCTCAGATATGCCTTCTTTTCAAATGTAATGCTACTTTGAAGATCAGCATCCTGGAGTTGCAGTTTTCAGCGCTGACAGTGAGTTGGTTGCTTTGTTGTTACCATTTAATAAAGCAGCCGTTCCTCAGACTGCAGACTCTGATGTACTCGCGCCTTCGCTCACTTTGGACTCCCACTTTTCTGTTTCCCACTGTTCTGGTTAGAGCCAGTTTGCACTCTTCAGTTAAGGGAATAGTGCACACTGCACCACACAGTGGAACATTTCTTACAACAACAATGCAATGGCTCCAAACACAACCAGTCAACTTTATCGCTTCAGCAGTGTAACATTAAACGCAGCCTTTAAACGAATACATTTGCATTAGCTGCAACAGGCCATAGGAAACCAGGAGTGATGGTTGCTGAAAATGGGTTTCTACTAAGAAGTCTGATTAAAATCCATTCCATTAATCATTATTTATAGCAACTTCATTTTAAATACATTTCCATCTCCTTTCCTTTCAAAAACAAGGATATTTCTAGTTGACCCCAAACATGCATTAGATTATCGTGCGTGTTTCTGTGTGTATGTGTGTGAGAGTGACACCTTACACATTACAGGCAGTCAGCTAATCCACTGAAAGTGTATAATGCTGATGGGTGCCACTTAAGGAATCAGATTTGGGATTTACTGAAGAGCATTTCTGCAAAGGAAAAGACTTTTGTTTTAGCACTTTTATTAAATCGAAGCTCTCAGAAGAGGCAGATTAAATATCCACTTCTTTCAAACTGTTGCCTAAGCTTTTTTGTTATGGCCCAGGTTCACATAACCACAAAGGCGGTTATGGACCCAACAGACATTAGAAAACTATTTGAAATGCTATGTGTTAGCATCATCTGCCTTAACTGTGAAGTCAGTGCAGTCCCCCTTTAGGAAGTGTTTTTTTTCTCCTTTTGTTCAGAACAAAGTTTGACAAAACAAAAAAATTAGTAAATCTAAGAAGCGTTTGGGCTTTGGGTTTGGTTAACAAAATATCTACACCCTCCAACTCTTTGTCTATGTGTGTGTGTCTCTCACACACACTCAGACGTTCAGACACGCTCAGCTCTTTCCTCTACGATTTCCCACAGGCAGCGGGGACCGAGTGTAAATCAAGGCAAAATTCCTCCAGTTCGACAATTCATTTGTCCACAGGCTTGTTAGGCAGGAAGAAGGAGGAGAGGGAACGCGTGTCAATAAATCATCTGACGCCTGGCTATATTTATGCCCACAGCAATGAGTTTAACAAGGAGAGCAGTCCTTGAAGCAATATCCTAAGTGGCACTTCATCCCTGTCTCCTTCTTCTACACCCTCCTCCCTCTATTACCCACCCCTCCACCACCGCCACCACTTCCTCCTCCTCATCCCTCAGGAGGCTTCTGATTGTGAAGTGGCAGAAGATGCTTCAGTTGGAAGCGCGCAGACGGAGAAGAAAAAGACGGGCCTAGACACCCGCCCGCTGTCTCTCAGCTAAAATTATCCCGCGAGCCGCAGAGATTTTGAGAACTTCATTTCCTTGTTCATAATTAAACTCCTCAACCTTAATCTGACCCAGTCATTCTCCTGCTGGAGCCGAGCTGGGGCTTCCTGCAGCGCTCACTGAGCCCTTCTTATTACAGGGATCAGAATTCATCCCCCACTTCAGCTGCCAAGTGTGGGTCACCCTATTCAATTATTTTTTGCCATTCATGGCATGTGAGATGATAGATACTGGACTTCCATGCTAGCATTTACATGCTGGTGAAGCGAGCACGAGAGTTCAGGAAAGGTAACTAAATCTCCACTGTGCACAATATCACTGCACAATGACGCTCACTACAGAAAACCCTTTAAACACAGCCCTTTCCATGTCATTGCCTGCACTGCACACAGACTATCAGCAGGTGGCAGTCCTGAACCAGCTCTCTCTCTTGCATGTCCTCCCTGCTTCTTTCCCACACTCTCCCACCCACTGCTGCTTTAATTACTGGCATAAAAGAGGGAGCTGTTTGTCCTGTTGGCTCCTCGTGGACTATCAGCATTGCTCAGACTAAGAGAGACGCTCTTCTTGTTTTGCTGTCAAAGCCGTTTCCAAAATTAAGAGTAGCCTGGCTGAATAATTAAAAAAAGAGGAACAATCAACACTAAAAATAGCAGCTGACCCTACCTTCTCTGACCCTCTGTGTCATTTAATCTCCTTTAAAGAGAGATGATTATGAAGAATGAAAGAGCACGAGGGAATCAAACACATCTCCTGCCAGCACTGTTGTTAGTTTTGCCATGAAACCAAAAGGTGCCACGATCAACATGCGGAGTCGGCCGCTGGCACAGCTACACCTTATGACCTACATGAGCATGAGACAACATCGAAGACTAGGAGAGAGCATGTAGGTTATCAGACACTTTGACCAGCTGTGACAGAGCGATAGCCTGGAAGTGCGTCTGACACCGTGGCAGTATTAGCAGATTTGTCAGTGTCAGACCCTGGTCTCTTAGCATCGGTTTAATATCATAGAGATCCATCCGAGTTAACCCCTCCGCTGTGTGGGAAGGAAAACAGCAGCAGCAGCAGCAGCCATGATGTTCAGCTTCTCCCGCATTGTCTTCGCTCCCTTATGATTTACCCAGACCCAGAAGTGTGGCCTTGTGCCGGGCAACATGATTTGAACCAGGGTGGAGAATGGGATACAAGCTCAACTCCATTCATGAAGCTCCCTCATCGAGGGGGTCGCAGCGGTGAGCCTCTGACCTCTCCTTTCTCAATGGGTATTGTGTGGGCCCGTGGATCGGAGGGTAAAACAATCCATATAGGTTTAACAGGCATGAAGCAGAAAGGATAAAGCCTTGTAGACACTGGAAAGAGAGGCCGTCGCAGAAGCCAAAGGGCCCTGCCCTCGGCATGCTGCGGGTCAAGGGCAGCAGGGGAGTCTTGCAGGGTTAAAGGTCACCGACATGCTCACCTGACTCGTGCTATTATCTCATCCCTTTGAATTTGTTGCCTTTCATATTTGATTCCATTTCACTTTTGTGCAGTCAGTAGCAATGAACGGCTGCATTCAGTGTGCAGCAGCCCAGGCGAGGGGATTAGCATGCTATAACCTGCTTTGCAATCAACACAAAAAATAACCTTTCCTTTGTTTTATATTCATCTCTTTCTTTTTTCTTTCTTTTTTATTTGCACCTTTCAAAGTTTCATGTATGATCCCACATTATATGCCCAACAAGACAGCAGCAGTGCTCCCAGTCTGTATCCACCCCACGTCCCGCTGTAGTCACCGTGCTCTTTAATTTAACCTACTTTTGTTTTTTTAGTTGCTCTGATCTAAAAATAAATAAATAAATACATTTTTAAATATCAATCTGCAGTTGAATTCCAGGATTAGGACCTGTGCGTCAAATTAATTCAGTTTTACCGGGCTATGGAACAGATGGCTGTTTCATTCAGGACTCGGGGTAGTTTTGTTGCCTGGCACTCTCAAGCCAAACCAAATCAAAGACCATAAACTGTCACTTAGGGGCAAGTGGAGTCTGGTCCTGCACACGGTCTGACTGCGAAAGCATCAGTCATCATTCGACCACATCGGGCTACTTGCAGAACCTGGTCAGAAATTAATTGATAGTTGAGATGCAAAGCCGATAAAGGGAGCTGCTCCTTTTGGCTAGCTGTGGAGAGGAGGGGTAAAAACTCAAATTCAGGGTCTCACCTCAGCAAAACTAGCTGTGAAACCTGGTGTTATGGGGAGTGTTAAGGGACAGCACAAAAGGCACCATATTTGAATGGCACAGATGTACTTTTATAGTCCCCACAGGAACATAGCAGGCTAAAGTTTTGGGTTTTTTTTATTCTAGACAGCCTGCCTATGATATTCACGGCTGAGATAACAACAATGATCCAAAATGAAATGCTTTAAATACCAAATAGCTCCAGTTTAAGGTTTAATGTCAGCTGAAGGAGATGTTGACTGTATGATAACTGGAATACTTTCTTACATTTAAAGTTATAATACAACAAGTGCAGTAATTACAGGAGTTTGTCCACTTGCTCACACCATTGATGAAGTTTTTCTTCAAACACACTTCTGGACGTTGAAGCTATTCTCGCTTGTGTGGTGGACAATGCGATCTGAATAAGCTGTTACTCGGGCAGATATGGCGAATAAATTTATATTTCTCGACAGTTATGTGTGAGTCATTATTTTCTTATGTGATTACTGTGTTCATTGCACCCAGCAAACTTGATGTGTGCTCTATAATAGAATATGAACTCCAACGTGAGTGCTGCGGGCCTGCTTGTTTTATAGGGCTTTTCTACTCGCTCCCTCTCGCCGCTCTCTCTGTCTCTCTGCCTCTCTCGCTCATTGAGTCAAGGCGGGAGTTTACAGGAACAGCAGGCAAGCAGGCAGGGCCTTGTCACACGGCGGAACAACACAGGAATGTATTGTATGCGTTAGAAAGACAGGACAGTGGGGCGAAATAGTGCGCCAAGTTTCCTAAACCTGTTCTGCGGGCGTTGAAACGCATTATATTGTCTATCCCGTGAACAGACGATTCAGAGAAACTATTGCACTTTGTTTTATGTGGCGTACCGGGTAAAAACGCTGTCGTTTTGTGTTGTAAAACAAGAGTCACATACACGCACACACAAGTGAGCCGCGGAGGAATCGTTAAGGTTGCCAGTGAGTGCTGCGGCGCTGAAAGCACACACAGTAAATTGAGGCTCCGGCTTCCGGGAAAACATGGGCTGGATTTTGATTTTAATCTGTTCCAAAAAACTGTTTTTAAAAGTGGGAAAATGAAGAGGGGAAGTGTAATAATTTTTTACGTTGTCCTCCAACTATATTCCGCCAAAGTGTGACAGTGAAACGTGTCGTTTTCAGTGCTATTTTTGTCATTTTCAGTCTGTGCTAATGAGCTGCCTGCCTGTTGGAGGGAACGGTTGCTGTACTATGACCTCTATCTCGACTTGACAAGCTTCAGCTCAGTGTTGAGAGCACCAGAAACCTGGCTGCACAGGATGTTGAACTGGTTATTCTGGTGGTCGGTAAACTGGAACATCCTCGTGTGGGTCAGATAGTAAAAATGCTCCACAGACACACAATTGAAGCTTTGGAGGGGTGTGGGGCTGCTGAATTTTCTGTACTATTAAATATTCAGGGCAGACATGTTTAGATGTGGTGGGAAAGTTAGCAAAAAGCTACCTTCCATGTAGCCTATAAACGTAAAGGCGAGTTTGTCATACTATAGTTTGTAAACAATTATAATGAATGGAAATGAATTTAAGAGAATATCTGTTTGACTAAAGTCAAAGTAGCAGTAACGTTATACTGTCATGCCAGACTGTTGTAGAAAAACGCTAATATATATCCATACAGTGCATTTATTATTGTAGATAGATGAAAGTGATACAAACAGTATGGTTATTAAAAATGATTTTCTTGTCACTCCAAGTTATTTGTTAAGACGTTTATATGCATGCACTGTCCATGCCATCAAAACAGCCCGGTTTTTTAAAGAGCATGTTGAAGGCCAGGTCTGTGTGACCACAGACATGTTTAGATCTCCACTATCTAGACGGCGGCCCTCATCCTGTGCAATCTCTTCAGTCTGTCTGCCCTGGAATGCCGCCACTGACAGCAATTCTTCCCTGGGACAACAGGGAATTATTTGGAAAGGGTGACAAAATCAACACACCGTCTGCCGATTATCCCCCTGCTATTCTGGGTCCTTTGGCTTGGCTGTGTGTTCAGAGCATCAAAGAGCCGTCGGTCTAAAGGGAGGAGAAGCGCAGTTTAATCAAACATTTGGGGGTGCCTCTGTTTTCAGTGTCATGTGCCACCATTTCAAAGAAATGAAATACTAAGAAAAACAATCGGGAGAAATCACCCCCTTTGGAGCAAAAAGACTTCAAGCCCATGCACATGTGAATCTCCATTTGGGTGCATTGGGTCTTCGTGCAACCGAGATCATCTTTGGGCCAACTTCAAACAGTTCCTTATCGTCTGTTTCTGCGACACGAACCGCAATCATTTTTTAAACCCACATCTTTGCATTAATATTTCAGGTCACTGATGGGCGGCCAATTATCGAGTGCCACAAAGACAGAGCGTGCTACATGACGTTCGATTAAGGAACTAGAGGAAACATTGTCACGAGAGACGCTTCTCTTTGGATTTGGACTCCATCACCTGGTGCGTATGCCCCTGTTTGGCCTGATAATACCCTTTCTCTACCCAGGCCCTTTCTTGATTGTCACGTCTGGTTGACACAAAGTGCTGCCACACGGATGGGGGTTCACCCCTCCCTTGAAAGCCCAGCTGTCAGTGGTTACATAATAGCTGAGCCTTGTTGGGCTGGCCGGATGGCTTTGTGTGCTTGTCACTGAATGTGATTGTGGGTAAGATTAAGCGGCGGGTGAGAAGCCACAGTTAAGGGGTTCCTACCTGGTCTCCTGCAGAGATGACAAGAAGAAGCAGAATCAGAGGTTTTGGAGAGTGCTTTAATGTGGCTCTGCGAGAATTGCATCCTCTTTTCACACCACACATTGTGTTGATGAACAGCGCTTCTCGCTTACATCCTTGATGTTTTATGTATTGCCTAAGTAAAGACCTCAGAGGGGAAAGCTCAGCTGCATGGGGGGCCGATGAACTGAGCATCCAGTGGTGATATATTTAAACAAATGGCATTAACCAAATGCTTTTTTTTCTCCTTTTTTTAAACTAAAGCTGTAAAATAAATAAATAAATAATCCTCCACGCAGATTCAAAAACCAAACACTCTGATGAATTTTTTTAGCCCTCGGCCACAATCAATAAGTGCTTATGAAATATCATATAATGAATTCACCTAAAAGGGAAAAAAGGCACTTTAGAAATCACAGACCAAGACCAGGACATGCGTGTGATTCCAGTAAACATGATTTAATAATAACTCTGTTATTGAGCTTGAAACCATAAAATTCACGGGAAGTGGGTGGGGGTTGCTAATTTATTGTAGAGAAACCTGATTTCCCCTGGGCCTATTGCATTATAGCACTCTTTACCCAAGGAACGGGCAGGAACTGCTTCAGCTGGGGGTACCCTCTTGCCCTGAGAGTGGATGGTCACAGTGATTCCTATCAGATCAAATCTCTCCTAAAACACCTCCAAGTCCTCAATCCACAGGCTAATGACTTGGTTTGCTGGAAGATACTCTGCTCCCTTCTCCTCTTCCTCTCCGTCTCCCTCCTCCTGCCATTCCAGACCAGCTTTTTCCTCTCTCCCCTGTTTATAACAGAGAGCCAAGCCTTACATTAAATCTGTGTTTCTGCATAACCGGCCTTGTATGTGTTTTTTTTTTTCTCCTCAGTCTGCTCGGCCCTCTGCTGTCTCCCTCTCTCCTCTTTCTCTTGCAGTGGAAATAGCGCAAACCAAGCCAGTGCCTCACTATCAGCGCTTTTCTGCACAACCTGAATTCTTCCAGCACAACAGCAAATAAACAGCCATGCAAAAAGGGGGTGGGGGCTCTGAGTACAGCACGACAGTGCCATTTAAAACTGTGGCTATGGAAACCCCTCTGTCTTTTCTCCTAATATATGTTTATGTTGCTGGGTTTGATTGACAGATAAAGGCACACTGGGGGAAGAGCCTCCTTTAAAATGCATTGTCTTCAGCACCTCCTCCCTCTCTTTCTTTTTTTAAATTTTCTCTTAAAATAGGCCTCTCTGGCAGGTTAAAATGAGACAGAATAAATTACTTTAGCTGTGTTTTGCCCTTCTCTCTCTACTGTCTTGATTTCTACAGTTGCAGGACAAAAATCGCTCTCCTCTGTGCCTGAAATTTAACATTGCTGTTGTCCCTGACTGTGTTCCTAGAGCTCCTTTTTTAATGTAACAGTCTCAGCTAGGATTGCGTATGTGGCGCCTGCTGCTATCAAACAAGGGATATCAAAATCTCTTGGAGAGGCATCCGGCCAAATCCTCGAGTAGGAAGGTTCAGGGTAAAGATGCTGTTATAATTGAAGAGATATTAGTTCTCCTTGTCGGTTTTTCATTTGCAGTAATGACTAAAGCGAATAAATGGCACTTGTTATTAAGAGGCACTTCTTTTTTCACGGCACAGCAACTCTGTAAAAGTTATTTATTAACTTATTTAAATCCAAACCAAATACTGTATGCTAAAGGAGCATACAGTCATACATTTGCACCTGTGCTGCTATTGATCCATATTCCTCCACCTCTTGTGTCATGCCAAGAGCTTTTTAATGAATCACTTTCTGTTTGTAATGCTTCTGTAACCTAATGCTAAGTTGTGTTTGGGCCAGTTGTCTGGAGGAGACAAACCATACTACAGAGACACATGCCAAACAAAACCCTTGGTTGGCACTATGATGTGGGCATCATGCCTTTGCCAGCCTTCACTCTGTAGGGCCTGTGCCAGCCTTTTATAAATGCCCTATTTGGCAAGAGCTGTGCCCAGCAGTGTCTCTTAAGGTTCTGGTTCAAATACCCTCTTCAAATGTGAACCCAATCCAAATCCTAAATGATCCAAATGATGCGTTCCAAATTGTAAGCTCTCATATCACATTCAGAGGAAATCGTGGATTATGTTTTATCAACTCCACTGGCAACAGATGGAGAAAATCTGGAAAGTCATATGCACAGCCTCGTTTTACTTTATTGTCACACACTATAGTACATTTTGTTCGTTAATCTCAGCATCCTTGTCTCTTTGCCATGTGCGGAGAATAGGAATGGAGCTGCAACATATCAGCGTTCACGGTGGGTTTTCCAGGTATTCAGAGGTGAGGTGCGTCAAACCACAATTGCTGCAAAAGAGCAATTACAGTTGAATGTTCTCTTTCATCAGCATTTCAATGCAAAGATTTGAAATCTGACCCTCAAGCCAGTACCACCTCCATCCACCTTCCTGCAGGCCAACAATCAGTACCAAAGAATAGTTTCTGCCCTCAGAAGCCTTGTTGTCCCCTATCTCAGCACCTCCCCGCAGAGTCAAGATAAAGTTTTGTTTTCACAGTTGACTAGTGGGTGGGTGGTGCTGGATTCCCCTCACCCCCCCACATACACACTGGCTCCAAAAGGTCATTCTTGACGTGTGCCATGGGGGCATGCTCGCTGTTATCCCACATGCCGCCTTGCAAATGTAGTGTTTCATGTGACAAAGTTTGTCCCCAACTTTTCCTCCTGTTTCAGTGACTCTGACACTCACATTCGTTCCCTTCTTCCTTCCAGTTTTACTTCATCCTTGCCCTTTGTGAGTAAGAATGATCGCGCCTGAAACAGCACAAACATCAGCCCCCATAAGAGGGAAGAGTTCAGGCACAACGAAAGGCGCATCTGTAAACAATGGGTAAAAGACTGGGACAAGAAAATGATTCAGCTGGAAACAGCTGAAATATATCCAATTTCAGAATATGAGAAGATTGGTCTCTTGAGCATCTTCAAGAGCCCAGGGATTGAATAACATCAGCCGTTTTTCAATATAATATCTTGTATCAACATACTGATATTATGTGCTGAAAATGGTTTCTCCATAAAAATAGACTCTATTTTCCGTGGTGGATAAGTACAGCAGCTCGCAATTCTTTATTTTATTTTTCACACCATCCATTCATTCATGTCCAATTCATCTTCTCAGCCTGCCACAGTTCATATTGATGCATGCTCAGGGCTGTTTTGTAACAGGTAGCTTAATCACACCAGTCTTCAACGTGTCAGTTTTGTCCATCTCTCTGCTAGCCCACTCTGCTTTTCATTAAGTCTGCATTACAGTCTGCTATTTCACCTCCAAACAAACACAGGTCCCCTGACTGCCACCGCTGATTGGAAACTTGTAGCTCCTGAATCCCTAATTCAAACAATCATATTTGGTTCAATTAAACTTTTAAATATTCATTCATTCTTTCATGAATATACTGCATGAGTGGAATCTAAAGTCCAGTCTGTCATGTGCACGTGGAAAGGAGAGCAGCGCCATCAACATCAAAGTATTTTTTGAAATGAATGAAATCTTTTACAAGCGTTATTTTATTAAAGTATTTTTAAGGCGATACAATGCTTTTTTCCATTGTTTTGGTGTTTTAGATTTATTTTCACACATTTAATTGTTTGTTAATTTAAAATTAATCATTGCTTGAAAGGAAAATATCTCTTTAATTATTTTATAAATCGATGAACTCCTTTTTCGGTCTCACAATGCCAGATTTCTGGATGATCTTACTGTCTGAAAATCTTAGTCGCTCCATTGAGACAAATATGAAGTGAGGGACTTTGTGTGATTATAAAGTCATTCAGGTCAAAGCAACAGCCAGCCTCTGACAGCGAAAAGTTTGAAATGACATACATTTGGAGAAAAGGAAGTGAACAAAAAACCTAGGAAAACGGATAAAGTACAAGAAGCCCTCTGACAGCACAAACCTCCTCCAAGGCAGCTCAGTATTTACTTTTAAATACTTTGTTCTTTTTAAATGTACTTTAAGAAGTTTGTAGTGCAGTAAAAACAAGCATAAAGTGCATGGTTTTGTTATTTGCCCTGCTGAAACCCATTACATAGCTAGTATAATTATTGGTTTTATTTATGTGGATACAGTACACGTGTAGCATTCCTGCAATTACTTAATACATTTGTTTAAATGTTTTTTACAAGTAATAAATATTAAAAAATCATTAAAAATTGAATTTTTTTTTAATTCTAAAAAAAAAAGGATTCTTATTCAGGAACAATTTGAATTTAAATGGTTATATCCTGTTACTGTAATGCACATAACAGTCATAATAAAATAATTTGATATTTAGAATCCCCATATATCATTCCTCATACATGGTGTCAATACAAACAATGGCAGTAAGGAAAATAGTTCTATTTTAGCTCTATGTAGTATTATTATCATTTTGACCTTCAGATCAATCTGACCTTAAAGACCTTAAAGGAGAGGTCAAAGGTCAGATGTGACATGACATTTTAAATCCTTTAAATCCTACTTTCTATGTTGAAAATAAGCATCACACTTGTAAGAATCAGATTCTAATTTATAATGCTTCTATATTGGTGTTAAAAGGGAGTTTTTCCTTCCCACTGTTGCCAAAGTGCTTGCTCACAGGGGGTCATATGATTGTTGGGTTTTTCTCTGTATATATTATTGTAGGGTCTACCTTACAATATAAATCGACTTGATTCGACTCTTGTTGTGAAATAAAAGTGTATAAATAAAAGTGAATTGAATTATTCTTTTTGACCATATGATAGCTCAAAAAGTTGGGTCTGTTTAAGGATCCATTCATGTGACCCGCTATGAGCAAGCGCTTTGGCGACAGTGGGAAGGAAAAACTCCCTTTTAACAGGAAGAAACCTCCAGCAGAACCAGGCTCAGGGAGGGGCGGGGCCATCTGCTCCAACAGGTTGGGGTGAGAGAAGGAAGACAGGATAAAAGACATGCTGTGGAAGAGAGACAAAGATTAATAACAAGTGTGATTCAATGCACACATGCACGTAAATGCTATTTTATAATTTAGATTTTTCAAATTTTCAAATTTATTTAACACAGCTCTTGAGTGCTTGACTAATGTAAATTAGTGTTTATAGAAGTCCGGTGCTTTCTTTTGATATACATATTGAAAAAATAGATTATGAATATGAATTTGTTGGCAGACTCTTCAAAGATGACTATTAATATTAATGAATATTAGCCAAAAAAATCACAGTAGTTGGCAAGTACAAAATAATATGGTGTATTAAATGCTATGACGTCTCAAACTTTGTATTTAAACATGTTTTTGTAAAGCTAAGTCAAGACTTACAGGTATACATGAATCTGAAAAATTTTGCAGCCAAATCAGTTAACATATAAGTGTTGCACTTACACTCATATAAATCTTTTGAGTTGATCTTAAATTGAGGAAATATAACATTATGCACCAATAAGCCATCTTGAGACTGGAGTCTAAGAACACAGAGAACAGGAGGGTCCAGAATAAAGGACCCTCCTTTAAAAACGTAACAGACTTTAGCAACATAACAGACCTCATGATATCTGTGCAAGTTTACCTCTGGCAGAGTACAAACTGTTCCACGAAGAAGAAACTTTATTACGCAGTTACAGTGTGGTGTTGTTATGAGAGAGCTAATTGTCTCTTTATTGATTAGGAAACTAGCTTAATTGGCTAGCAAGCTAGGCTTCAAAAACTTTGATAATAAGTTACTTGAAGGGAGAAAGAAACTGCATTGCAATGAAAAGAGAATTAAGTCTTTTGTACAGGAAACATTTTTTTTCAAATCAGGAATTCACTCAATGTTTAAGTTTCATTTTAAAGTAAATTTAAAAAAAAAATCTTTTAAAAGCAATGTGGTGTTGCTTTTGTTGCAGTGCTTTTTGAAGGCTTCTTTATTTCATATTTAGTGGTAAATCTGGTGGTAAATTCCACATACATTGAATGTTACACATTGAATTAGCAGGGGAATGATATATATATATATATATATATATATATATATATATATATATACATACACCATTTTGCAAATTTAATCAAAGCAAAATAACTGGTTTGCAATACATCAATTAGTACTAGTAACAAAACTTTGAATACCAAACTTCTGTCTGACTTTCCAAACTGTTTCTCTGACTCTAGAAGCTTCGAGGGAATTTTTCCACTAGAAAATTTCAAATTCATTCCAATAAAACTGACATTTTACAATAAGGCGCATGCAGCTTTTACAAGAAACTCAGCGGGGTGTGTTCAGATCTGACGCTGTAAAATTTAGATACGGTCAGACAAAAGTCGTGCATGTCTTAAAGTCGCTGTAGGTAAATTATAGACTGAATACTCAGAAATTCACTCTTCTGTAACTAGCTAAGCCTAGCAAGTACAGAGACTTTGGCTGGCATGTCTGACCATAGAGACTTCTACAGGAGTCATAAACAGGTTAATACTTAGAAGCTAGAATATAAACTTATTAAAAATAACAAGAAGCTTTAATTTTTTTGGAGGAATCCAGGTTTTGTAATCCCCTATAGAAGCCTGTGGTGGTCTTTTTCTTCCCATATATTTGGCTCCTGCTTCATAGCTGAGAGACTGAAAAGATGCTGTGTGTGATTTACGGGGACCTGTGAATCACACACAGCATTGTTTTTCAGTCAATGAGAAGCTCACACGCTGGGCTCTCTGACCCACAATGGAGCAGTTCCTACTATGCTCACAGTGATGAGTTTCCTTACTACAGAGATGATTCCCCTGACGGTTTCTTTTCATCCCTGCTGAAAAGAGAGCGAGTACTTCTCTGTCCTTGCAGGGTGGACACCTTAATTTTGAGTGCTCTTAACCTTGCCTGGCTTTGTTGAGATCGGGAGTCTTTCCTTTGCTTCTCTTGAACACACTGCGAGAAAATGGAGTGTTTAGAATTCAGCGCCGGTGCCTGTGTGGACTTTATGAATTTGGGGACTTGGGAAAAAAATGCCCCCTAGCAAATTATCACCCCACACACAAAAAAGGTGGATGAAAGTGCTCCGGTGTAACCTGAATATGTCCTATCGGCTTTGATTTGAAAGCCTGTCATGGGGCATAGAAGTCCCCTAGTCTATTTTCACCTAAGGAACAGAGAGAGGATTTCAGTGCTTAGGAGAAAATAATACAAGGACTGATTGAATGTGTGCTCTGCAGTTCAGGGTGAGCTGTGGCCACTAGCAAAAAGTTTGATTCCATTTGATCAAATCAGGTAAGAACAATGGCTGAAAGATTAACTTGAAACATGACCTCATAAGGTTGCAGAATAATTCCCAAAGTGCTTTTTTAATATCCGTTAATCTATCAAAGCAGTATGTTGGGATTAAATGTATACTGTGGCTCCTGACTGTGAAGGCCGGGCCAACATATGTGGTTTGCTTTGTCTTAAAGCCAATATAAAAACTGTTGTCCACATTTATTAAAGAATTGTGCAGGAAACCGTGCAGGTCACCTACTGGACATTTCTTACTCCAGCACTGTTTACGAAACAGTGGGTGTATGTTTGCCAGGTGTACATTTAAACAGCAGGTTCCACACACAAACTGTCTGGGAACAAGCCGGATGCCAATTGCACTTCGCAAAGTGGCACTTCCTTCCTCTACACACTCCAGACTATGCGTTGAACTGCTGCCTGGCAACCATCTGGAAGGGACCCAACTGTTTTGATTGTGTGTGGCCGGGACAGCGCGGGTGTGGGATTGACACTCGTGTTGGGTGCAAGTGTGCGTAAATGATGGACTCTTGACAGCCATAAATTCTCAGTGTGTACAGTATTGTCAGGTACGTGTTGTGTGTGGCTATTGTACACGTGGGTGTGCACCATGCATGTGCGCCTGAATTCAACTCCGGTCTTGTTAGGGAATTCCACACCACATTATTGGGTTGTCTTGGTGATTGTATGGCTTCATTCCCAGACTGGATCCCAAGGGATTAAAAGAAAAGCAAAACTCCTGAATGATCAGTCACCAGTTAACTCAGCTAGAGTGACACTTTTACAGTCCAGTGCTGAAATTATGTGAACAAAGTTGCTCTATTAAAAATGCATATTTAAGAATATCAAAGGCCTACATAACTGAACAGAAATGGAATATTTTTGGCTTTGTTGAGTTTGTAAAACATTTATGGCCCCAGCTAGTCCAGTGAAATGACTGTGTTGTATTGAAAAACCAGATATGACGATATGAATAACGAACACCCAGCAAATTTTTGCGGCTCTAAATGCAGCTGCTGTTTTCTTTCTTTTTCCCTTCTTATGATCAACCCCTGATAAGAAAACAAAAAAGAGGGGGATGGATGAAGTCCAAGCTGCTGCCCTGGTGACGGCCAGGGAAGCCATGGCACCAGGGCCGAAGGTGATGCATCAAGCTCATCCTTGCAGGGAGGCGGTGGCGTAGCACAAGTAAACACTCTTAAATCATCGTCCTGGGACACATGAGGGGAGAGTGGGGGGTGGTGGGGATGTAGCGAGGAGAGCGGAATGCCACATGACCCCCCCCCCCCCTCCAATCCCTTCTGGCTCTCCCTGAGCAGGCATTATCAATGGTCAGAGCAAAGACACAAATCGCAGTCCAGGTGAAACAGCTTGCAGGCCTTCATTGCTTTTTCATCTTTGGTGAAATAATTGTAAATTTGACAAAAGACACAGGGATCAAAACTGTGTAGGTAGTATGAATCTTTTCCTGCGTGTGCCAAGCCAGATTATGACAGCGAATTAGTGAGTAGTAAGTTTTCATGGTAACACTTTTTCATCAAGTCATCTGTGGGAGGCAACAGTTATAGTACAGGGACTGTATACGAGCAGCAGTATCAATTACTGTAGGTGGCTGTTGTCTGATTCAGCTCCAGCACTTCATAGAAAGAAACTCTGCTTTCGAAGTTTCATCCTGTCCCTATTAATTCGGTGCAAAAGGAGGTCCTCGTGCCTGCTGCCGCTGAGCTTGTCCGAACAGGCAGCGTGGCATTTTAAAGAAAACCATATCCTTGTAAAACAAGAATCACATAAATAAATGCATGGCACTCTCTGCTGCACAGGAGGTCTTTAGCATCATGTTGTTGCTCTCCCACAGAGATTTAACATACCATATGATCTCAGGGCTTTTAAGTCACTTTGCAGCCACACAGGCGGCTGAAAAAACAGATAAATATTTTTCAAGGTGAACCCAGATAAATGGAGCACATTTTGAAACCTCTTCTAAAATAGGACTGAGAACATGCAGCATAGAAAGCAGATTGCAGTGCGCTTTAAAATATATATATGAAATATATATATATATATGATATATATATGAAAGAGAGAAGAGAGACTTATAATAAACAGCAAGTTTATGCTAAAAAGAAAAAGAAGCTCCCTACCCCCCTCCTCCCTTACAGCCTTCTATCTGCGCTCTCTGCTAACACACACACACACACACACAGCACACACACTCCTCCCTTAGCCTATATAAGCAGACAGCAGCTGAGCTGACCCCCTCCACCCTGCATTCTCTCCTTTATTAAACATACAAAAGCTGTCTTTGCAGCTTTGAAATACATGTGGATATGTTTGTTGATTTCTTAGCAAAACTTCAGGAAGAAAACATGGTCTACTTCTGCACAGATAGTGTGAGCAATATGAGCAGAAAGCCCCGCATTGTAGAGAGAAAGGGCTGAGCAGAGCAGGGCGCTGCTGCTTCCCATCCCCCACATTCACATAGCAAAGTTCTGCTGCTTTTGCAAGCGGCAGTGCTGCCTTCACGTGCTCCACGTGAACGCTGCGAATGCACAGTGTCGCAGCGTTCAGGCGCTACAGCTCGGAAGTGAACGTTATTTTTTCACAGCCTTTTCACTTAAAGTCGTGAGCATCTCGTGTTATTCGATTATATGAAAACGAAAATACTGTGTTGTCAGGCTTGTCTGGTTTTTACATTAAAAGCAAAAAGCACGTGCAATGCGGTTAAGTACGTTATTTACGTTAATGTGCGCTACGTTATTTAAAGTATAGAAGGAAGGTGTCGTTTCGTATGAAACAGTGAAAAACATTATAAAATGTTGAGTTTCCTCAATTTTGGTTATTACTTGTAGTTGTCACCAATATTTTTTTTTCTTTTAGCTTGTGACCTGTGCGTACGTCTTTGCTTTAAAATCTTTTCTTTGCTGTTTTGTTTGTTTGTTTGTTTTTTAAATCTAATGAATTCGACACTTGTTTCCTGTAAAGTAGCTAATGTCACCTTAGACCTATTAGAACAGAATCTAAAGTGCTCCTTTCACTCCCCTGACATTTTTGTTGTATTTATAAAGGAGATTTGGCACTCTGACCGCACTCTAGACAACCTTAGCTTATGGCAATTAAGATGTTAAAACATTTTATACTCTCTTTCATATTTACTTAATTTTTCACTCCCTATAAGTCTTTAATATTAGACTAGGTGACGTTGATTAGGAAAATTCCGACAGCACTTGAAAGCAGCACGAGGGCTGATGCTGCTGCTAGGAGAGCGCGAGGCAGGCAGGCAGAGAACACGAAGAAAAAGGGGGTGGGGAGAGAGAGAGAGTGGTGGAGAGACTTAGGGTGTCTGTTCCTGTTAATTGTATAGGGCTACTTCATGCTTTCTCCAAATATGTCCTGTCCACTGTGTGCTGGAGTGAGCCTCGACTCCTACATGATATGTTCAAATATTCAGCGGCCCTGTCACTTTTCCCACCATCGCTGTTTCTCATTTTCTATCTCCACTTCCTGGTCTGAGACTGGCTCAGTCCATCCCCCATTCTTCTTCCTTTTCTGCTCCCTCTCTCTCTCGCGCGCGCGCTCTCAAACACACACATGCGCCACAAACATGCACAGGTTGTAATTTCATGCTTTCCTCCACTTTCCTCCGCTGTACCCACTTCTCTCATTTGCTGTTGTAGACACATGGAAGCAGTCACTTCCACCCATTAGCACACTCTTATAGAAGATGACATTGTAGCCTATTTTGTTCCACCCCTTTCACCAGCTGATAGAAACCCACAAATGAATGTAACAGATTCACAGCTTAAGCACGAACTGCACAGTTGTGGCTGAAATAAAAAAAAAATAGTATGGCAAAAGAAGGGACGGCAGAAGTGTTTTGATAACACAAAACAGTCAGTATTTAGCAGTGAGATATATAAAGAAAGACCATGAGCACCAAGCACGTGGCTATTTGAAAGATATTTGAAGTAAAAATGAAATGTGGGAAATTCTGGTTATTTGTAACGACAAACAGAGCTATTCAACATCTACTTTGTAAAGTTACGTGTATCGTAGCAGGTAGTATCCCCAGTATAAAAGCATACAACTAAAATCGTGTTTTATTTACTAGGATTATATTATGTATTATATTATAACGCATATTGATGAATTCCTATTTAAAATGAAAGACAGCACAGAGAATTAGTGTAACTTATTTTCTAAATAAACATCTCTCCAGGAGACATTAGCTTTTTATTAATTTGCGTCACTTAATTACCCTCTGTACGGCTGGCACTTTATGCTAACAAACACCGCTTCTCGAATACGTCGACGGTTTTATGTATGCGCTCAGTTCAAAGCGTATTAGACCTTCAATAACGGCTCTCCTTGTGTATAAACAACAGGGAACAAGCAGTCCGAATCCAGTTGCTGTAGATTCCGCTCCGGGTTTTTATTTTCTCGCGACATGTCGGTAAGATGGCTGTATCTCGCGGAGCCTCGTGCTGGTTTGGTTGATTTCTAGCTCGCGCTCTCGTTCTGTAACAGAAGGCCCCCCTCCAACACACACACACTCACTTGTGTCGGTTAAATTCACTTCCCTGGCTCTGTATTTATACATTTTTTCTTTCACAAACTTTCCCCTCTCTGTTTTAACTTTAAACGGAGTCGCGGTGGATTACCGGATACCGGTCCGGGCGGAGGGAAAAGGGGGGAATGAACCGGGACAACGGGTACGTTGTTATAAATATACTTGTATTTATATTCAATGGTTATTCGAAGTTTGATTGTGTGTGAGTCGCCGTGCTGAGAGAGAGGCAGAGAAAGAGTGGGGGAGAGAGAGAGAGGGATATCATGGCCGCTCAGGTCGCTAGCGTCGCCACTCTCAACACTAGCCCGCCATCCGAACTAAAAAAGCCGGATCGGGACACACAGGAGGAGTCGGTACCGGGAGAGAAACAGCATGAAAATAAGGAACCGGGACCTGACGGCGGATCTCCTGGGCAGAAGGAGCTGCAGGACGGGACCGATGCTGGAAATGCTGGGGGAGGAGGGGATCCTGACATGAAGAACGGCAACGGGAATTTACCCAGGGTAAATAATAATAGCAGTAATCAGAATGATACAGGCGGGCCCGAAGGGAATAACCATCCCGGGATGGGACACCACCACCCGGGCCCCTTTCCTCCACCTCCTTACGGTTACAACCAGCACTACACCCGGGCCCCTTTTCATCAACATGGCGGACAACAAAGCCCTGGCATGGCAGCTGCATCGGGGCCGGGCATGATGGACTCTTACCCCCCTAATTCACACGAACACGGCTACCCCAACCATTACAACAACTACAGCCCGTTCCAGAACAGGACTTCTTACCAGGGCCCGGGATACGGGGCCATGAATTCCCCGCGTAACAACCAGCCTCCGGCTGGGGGGCAGCCAGGCAAGCAACAGCCAGCAGGAGGAACCACAGCTATGGCTGCCTCTTATAATAATCAGAGATATAACATGGGAAACCAACAACCTACGTCTACGCCAACTTTAAATCAGCTTTTGACATCCCCCAGCCCTACCAGGAGCTACCCGAATTATCCCCAAGGAGACTATAACAATCAGGAGGGGGCCAACAAGGGACCAGGGGATATGGGCAGCAGTCAGTATGGTGGGGTCCATCCGGCTTGGCAACAAAGGACCCACCATCCGCCTCCCATGAGCCCGGGAAACACTGGACAACCTCCAAACAGAAATCAGGTAAACTTCACTCACTGCACTGACACACTTTGGCTGACTTAAAGTCTCTCAGTCGCTGAGAAAAAGCACTGTAGAGTTGAATATTGCATTGGACCAGCCATTGTCTATGTAGCAAGAGCTCTAAAATGGCTGCCTCTCTCTCTCTCCCAATACCACCCCTGCAATAGTGTTTAGACAGAGAAAGAAGCCGCATATTCCGTCAGAAACAACTTTCCGAGACGTGGGTATCGGTGTGTGTCCCTGCTTGGTACAGGGCAAGAGTTAGACTAAGTAGAACAAGAGTTAGCGGGGAGAAAGTGTGTGCGTGTGTGCAGGGAGATGAGGTGATATTTGTTCGCGGTATTGCTTTAGCCTCGCTGTCAGTGCTGTAACCGCTGTCATTTCTGCGAGAATCCGCAGCGAGTCCGGTTCTTTTCGGTGCCGAGCTCCCTCCGGTGCTATCAAAAGTTGTGTCAGTGGCTGTCGAGGCGATAAACAAGATGCAAATGACAGCGATAGCAGTTAAATAATATTTGCATAATCATTAAGAAAAAGAGCGCTGTGTCTGTTAAAAAGCCGCTGCAGGCCGGAGTAGAGATGTGTCTCAGAGTCGGGTGAATGGCAACAATTCCATCCCGATAAAGTGTTTACTCGGATCAAAGTGTGATTGTGACCGCGATTGATTCGTCTCGACTTGAGGGTTTTCATTCATTGCGGGATCGGTTCGACTCGGTTCGCTGTCTTTTTTGCTCTGCCTCTTTCCTCCATGTGCCGCCTGTAAACACGGCCCCGGCGCTCGGAGTTGGCAAAGTGCAGATTGCCTTTGCTTTGGGATTTGAATTATGGAGGTAAAATCCTGCTGTCAGAGCCAGGAGACAGTTGGTCTTAGGTTGACATGCGAGCCGAGATCTGATTGGCTCCCCCATCCCTCTGCTCTCGGCCATTTATAATTGCATCTAATGGAAGGCTGCAGAAAAACAGCCCCCTCTGCCCAGTGTTCCTCCACTGCGTAAAGAAAACATAGTCCCTGCCTCTCTTTTTTGATTTTTTTTGTTGTATTTATTATCATTTTGAGCGATTTTGAATGCAGCTATGTGGTCGTGTAATTAAAAAGAATTGTAAAAACATATTTATTATTCTAGTGATATCAACAGAAATCTAAAACACAAAGACTACTTATTTATCTGTAAATGCTACCCTATGATTTGGTTGCATTTTATTTGTGAAAGCATTTTGAGAATATAGTTTGCTCAGTTCCTCCCACTGCAGTAATTTGCATGATGATGTAGTGATGTGGAGTCACCGTTGTTTTTATTTGTGTGATTAACCTGGCACGTGCTCAGTCACTGCTTTGCTGTTATTGACCTGGCATGTAAAGTTTGGGGGGTTTTTTTCTTCATTTTTTCCCATTTTTGCTTGTGGGGGGAGGGGGGTACACAGCGTGCACTGCTCCTTCAAGTCAACTGACTCCAGAACAGCAGAGAGAGTAGGTGTGGTCATATAGCCCCTCTCCTACAACTGTGTTCTGTGCTGTTTCCAGATCAGGAGTTGAGGAGACTGGTGTGGCCCTGAAAGTCTTGTGGCCACGTGATGGAGCCTGCCTGGCTGCAGTTGTGTTTACAAGCAAGCAAGGTGTCAGCCAAGTGTCACAGCTTTTTTTTTTTTTCTTCTTCTTCTTCTTCCCGGCAGGTAGCCTAATTTACTTCCACAGGCAGAGTATGTCAACAGTGCTTACCTACATCTTTCTCTTAAGAGATAACGGCCCCTTGTGTAGTGTTTTATGCTACAGTTATGTGTCATAGGCAATGTAGGTAGGTAGAGTTGGATGCATTTGAGAATATTTTGTGGGTTTTGGCTTAATTAATTAAACATATATAGGCCACAGAAGGATGCTTTATCTGTGTACATACAGGATTGCGGGAGGCATAAAATTAAACTCTTTATTTGACATTTGCTTAAAAACAACATTTTTATATCTCTTCTGTATTCTCATTTACTTTCAGTGTCCGTTTTCTCAAAACATTTTGCACGTGGCTTTTGTAAATGAAACGTGATAGATGGGCTGTTTGTTTTTATTTCCCACCAAAAGATGTTTCATCAGACTTTTCATCCAGAGAGGTGAACCCACCACTTGTTGCTTTAAACTTTTAAGGCGACAGCTTTTCACACATTTTGATTGCCACTTTCGCTGCATCCACAACAAGTTAAATTGCCTGCACTTAGAGCCGGATGGTGCACAATTGTAGAGTGGCTGCAGAAGTGCTCAGTTCAGTGTGTTTTAGAACAAACACCCAGATATTCCGCAGCAATTGGACACGGGCCGTGTTTGCTTATCGCCATCGCTTTATACAAAAAAAACCCCCACATATTCCAGGACGGATGAGGGGTGTCGTGCTGAGTGCGCCCATCTTTCTCCGGAGGGCCACTCGCTGCTGTTTCCAGGAAAGTTAGGATGCTCCTTTTTACGTTCAGTTTGTCACCTCCAGCATGTGGAATAGTGTCTGTGCCCGGGGACGGCATTAAATTTAGGCAAACTGGGAATTGCTGCTGTCAGGGTGGATGAGTTCAATTTGAGCAGGGTCCAGCCTTTATTGCTGTAGAGTTGCCATATTTACATCACTTGCTTAAATATTGGATGTCGGCAGTTAGATACATGCAGATTACGTTCCTGACATTGCATATATATTAAATAGCGCACATCTGAATCCTATCTCGTTTTATTTCTTTTCAGTTGAATATATTTTAGAAAACCTTGCACATTTTTCTAAGTGTCAGTGTGTCTAAATGGCATTTCTTTCATTTCTAAACTGAGCATTCATCAGGTTTGCGTAGTACTCAGGGTGTCAGATTGAGAGTTATGAACTTCAAATAACCCTTTTTTATATTTTCTATCATATCTGATTGTGTCAAAGAAATGCCCTGCCACCTTTCTTGGAATTTGTTGCTATGTTTGTGGTCGGTGATAGATTGTGTTAGCACAACATCTTTAACTGATTCAAATGATATTTGTGGGGGAGCTTTAATTAATTATTAAATACGCTATAGAAGGTGCTCAGCTGTAAATATTTTAATTGTCAAGTACCTTGTTATTGCAGTGTTTCCCACACAGACTATACTTGGGCAAGCTGCCCAAATGTAGGGTGCCCTAGTGTATCTTTTTATTACTTTATCCATTCTTTTTAATGGTAGTGACCAGAGTCACCCTTGGGTAGGGTGGTTAGGTGCCTGCTGTGTTGGTCCTCGATGTCGGTCCGCTGTTTGCAGTGTCACATCCTGTAGTTTGACAGAACTCCACAGTCTTAAACCACACCAGCTGTAGTTCTTGTTTTGCTCTATAGAACCACCATAAGCTAGAGGGCAACTCTAACCAGACCCTGGAGTTCGTGGAGAACTGGTTCATGTTCCACCATGCTTAGCCCACTAAGCCAGCATCAGTAGACCTTGCTTTGCAATCTGCAGTTGAGGGAAACACTGCCTGATATGCTCAGCTGCCTCTCCAGTAAGTCTCAGTGGTCCTTGTTCTGCTCTGGAGGTGTGTTGAATGCTGGGCGGTCACTTTAGTGTGAACCTGTGATGCAGGTGCCTCTACTGCACTAATTTGACAGCTAAATAGCAGTGACCTTAGCAAACTGTCCAGCCAGGAAATGGTACTGGTCAGTGCTTGTTGGTTAGCAGTAGGTGAACTTTCAAAATGAGATACTATGATGTGCCTCTACAGCTAAGTGTATGTGAAATGCTGCAATTAATTCCCAGAGGGTGTCAAACTCTAAGGCTACGTTCACACTGCAGGCGAAAGCGCATCAAATCCGACTTTTTTGACCCTATGCGACCCATATCCGATCATGGTATGACAGTGTGAACAGCACAAATCCGATATTTTCAAATCCGATCTGGGTCACTTTCGTATGTGGTACTGAATCAGATACATATCTGACGTTTTAGAAAGCGACTGCTGTTGAATGGTCATGTCGCATTAAATCCATCTTTTACGTCACTGACACAAGACAGACGCCAATTATCAGCACCGGAGAAGACATTGTGAACGCTTCCTGGCCATCCAGTGAAACTGTTGGGAAGACAACGTTGGAGAAACGTGAACATTTTATTTGTACTGTATAATCTGCAGACTCTGACAGAAATCTGCAACTATCCTTTGAAGAACCGCTCCTCTCAAAACAGCAATAAGGATAATTATTAGGCCATATGTAAATAACAAAATAACTTTATAACTTAAAGCAAAATTTGGAAACGTAAAGTCCAAAACAAGTCTTTATATTAACAGCCATCAGTCAAACAATACTGTTTGGTCTGGATCTAAACCGAGCGCGTTGTGTATGACGTCTTCTTTTGCGCATGCGGGCCACTTTGAGGGTTCACACTAGAGTGCGTTTGCTGTCACATTTTATTTGTAGTGTGAACAAACAGACAAAAAAAATCACATTTGATCAAAAATTTGGAATTGAGCATTAAGACCTGCAGTGTGAAAATGGGTTTAAAAAATACTGCACATGGATTGCTAAGTGTTCTTTGGTAGCAGTCACCCCCAGTGAAAGCAGTGAATTATCATTAAAATATGCAAACAGAAGTTATGATGAGCTAAAATTTGTTAATAGAATGATTTAGCTTGAGAATGCATTAGCTTTGTTTGTGTTTATGTCCTTTTAGCCTTGTATTTTCTCAATTTCTTCCACAGGAAGACTGATGTCTAATCCAATACTTTTCCTTCATTGGATTTAAATCCGTGGATGCTTTTCCAATGGGCTAATGAGCCTTCAGAGCAATTCCTTGCAAAAGAATTCAAGGTTTTGCTGGAAAGCTGGAGGATAATTGAACATTTTTTGGTTGTTAAGCAAATGTAAAGGTAGCAATGACTGTATTTTAGCAGAAGGCAAAAGGGCTTTGACAAACTATCATTAGTGTAACTGAACTGAGCAGACTCACAGTAACTTTAACTCTACAAGAGTTTGTCTTGATGTCAGTGGTCCAGGTGCAGAGAACACATTACCTTAATGGATATGATCTAAGACATGGTGTGTGGAGGACAGGACCTTTCACTAAGGGCAAATAAACACATGTGGGACCCAGACTGTTTTCAAATCATAGCAAAGATATGTCACATGAGGCCACTGCTACATGCTTGTTATGTTTAGTCAGGGAGATTGTATGTTTGATGTCTGACTGCAGAGTTTGATGTGGCAGTCAGTAGACCAAAGTTCAGGTCAGTTTTTCACAGGCTACCCTCTGCTGAAGTGCTGCCGACTACATTTCAGCAGAGTTTATTAAAGGCTTCAGCTCTTCTGTCATTAGCAGTGGCACGATCAGCCTTTTAATTGGTGGCTCTGGTAATAATTCAGCAGCTGTTGTTTTTTTGTTGTTGTTGTTGTTGTTGTTGTGTTTTTCAACAAGCCACTCACCTGCCTTGGGCCACCTGCTCAAGATGAGTTAATGCGTTAATTGAATGGTGGATAAGGGCTCATATTATGGGTTTCCATAACACCTTGCACACAAACAAATACTCTGAAGTGGATTGTAGTGGATTTGTTTTTTTTTTTGCTTGTTTGTTTGGAATGGTGTAACGCCAGGTGTGTCCCCCACCTCCCACCACCACCATCACCAGAGATGTTCAAAAAGTTTCCCTTTTGCACGGGTAAGGCCACAGTTACACATTTATTCGTTTATTTAATTAACCAATAATGACAAAGCACAATAAACAAAGTTGTAGATTAACTTGGATTTATTGTTATTATTATTTTTGTATGTACTGTTTGAGAGCGTGGGAATTTGTAATGACATTGTTTGCTGCTGAGAAAATTCTAATTTGCATTTGGTTTGAGTTATTTTTTTAGTTTATTTTTTCCACTTAAAAATTGAATTAGAAAATAAGTGAAGATAAGAGAATATTTCCATAGCGTCAGTGACTAGTTTCATTTCAGTCTTTGCCAGCTTTTTTGGGTCCAGCCTCTTGAATCTGTGGAAAATTATCTCTCCTAAAATTAAGCGTGCATAGTTGCCTCAGTTTAGTCATTGACAGGAGTACCACTACTGAGATACAGACTGTTTATACACATCACTGTATAGCACACTATCTACCGTTATTCAGTCGCTTGAGAGCCTAATGCTGGTCTTTGACAGCTGGGCCAGCAGTTTCTGTTTTGTTCCTGTTCACTAAACACAACTCCCAGTTCTAAGAAAACACACAGCGCAACTTCCCACTACTGTTTGGACCCCTGTTTAATAGGGCTTGGTGCCGTGGAGAAGAGGAACACTGGGCATTCGAAAAGGAAGTTCACTCTCGGCTCTTTAGTCTGCTCTGCTGAGTAATGATTCTCCACAGGCCTCATGGACAGCATGCTGCCTCCTGGCAACTGTATTTGTGTGTATGTGTGTGTGTGAGAGAGAGACTGAATAGTGTGTGTGTGTGTGTGTGTGTGTGTGTGTGTGTGTGTGTGTATGAGGGAGAAACGGTGTCAGTGATACCCGGGGGAGGGGGTGGTGGTGGTGTTTTGTGAATGATCTTCGTCTGCCCCTGACAGCTGTGTGTATTTCTGTGTAAAGTGCAGCAGTTATGTGGTTGTTGTGTGTTTGTGTGTCTGCCACTGCCTCAGGATCCTCTGACCTGCTCTTACTCCACGTGTCACCAGCCATCCGTCTTTCTTTACTAACATCGCTCTTTTTTTTTTTTTCTTCTCTCAGCCACAGCACACAGCTGTGTGGTCCAGCTCAGTGTATTTTTGTTGTTCTTTTTTTTGTTTGTTTTTTTCCTCAGCTCCTTGATGTTCCACCGGCATCTCCCAAACTTTATTGATTTCAAGTTGTCTCTAAAACGGTTTGTGTTGGGAGTCTTTGGTTTAATGACTCAAAAGGTTAATACAGACACTGTCATGGTGGAAATGACTCGATCTGAATAATTGTATCCTCTTTGTTGCAATTGAAAATACATTGGGAAAAACAAGCTGCTCGTGGACAAATGTCAGGCTTGGGCTATTGCATCAGGGCATGCTGGAATGTAAAGGTAATTCATTTCTTTTGACATTTACCTTCTAAAAATGCTTCGGATTAGCATAGTAATATCCTTCTCTGGGCCTGTGTGGGACTACAGACTTCATTTACATGACGTATGGTGTGTGTGTTTTTATGGAATAAAGTGGTTAACCTTTAAATGGGTGCAGTTGTTGATACTCTGTGGTAGAGAATGATGCTTCCTCCCAGCTTTCATGCAGCTCTCACCTTTGATCTCCGCAAAGGGGGGAAAAAAGCCAATGGCTCATCTATAAAGCAGGGGGAAAGGAATATAAGGGCACAAGATGCTGCTGATCTTTCTACCTTAATTTCCTTTGTGGAACTCGGCCGTGATGTGAGCTGGAGGTGTAATTGTGCCCGCTGGTCATTACCTCGCTTTCTGTTTTGCCTAATGTGATATTCACATGGGTTTTTTTTGTTTGTTTTTTTCGTTGTTGTCAATAAAAGCAAAGCTGTGGAAATGACAATTCCTGTGAAAGCCCCATGTTTGAGGGGAAAAAATTCTGTTAGTAATAGATAGAAAATAAATGTGTAACAGTGAGGTAATAAAAAGCTACAACATCAGAAGCAAATGAGAAAAAAAGATTTTCTGCCTTTAACAGATTAGTTAGAAAGTAGTATTAACTGTTCTAATTAATGATCATTTATCTTTTTTTCAACGAATACAGTTGGTTGAACTTTTCAGATGTTAGTACAGTCATTTTCTTTTTTTATTGTGTGACCTGCAATTTCTAATTTTGTGTGAGTCTGACTTTCAGTCTTGCTACAAAGCATATTTTGTTATATAGAAAATTCAGTTTATAGTAAAATTAAAACAACAACAGTAATTTGTTAACTTTTATAGGTTAGTGAACCTTGATCGCTCTGACAAAGATCAATATACTGTAAAGTAGTGTTGGAAAAGAACTTGTTAGCAAACCTCCAGAATTCTAGGTAGCACTGGGTGTTTCTTTCTCACTCTGCCTTTGTGCACTTCAAAAAATGCAGACTAAGCTTAATCTATCTTTGACCACAATAAGATCTGAAATAACTCCCAACGAAGGAAAGGAGATCTGATCCGAGTCTTTGGTGAAAACAAGCAAACAAACAGAGGGCATATTGCTCATTCTCAAATCAATAACTGATCATAGGGAGTATATGTTGCAGACTGTGTAACTGCTTTGTAATTGTAATGTCTAGGTATGTTTTCAGAGAGTCACTGCTGGATACTTTGACATGCACACAATACTGCTAGATAAAGTATTTTTTTTAAGCAACTGGTTCCACATTTCTGTTTTTTCACATTCTTAGTCTTTCATGTTAACAACTACAATTTTTGGGTTTTGGACTATGACAAAGCGGCTATGTTTGACAGTTTTTAAGAGTTTGTAGATGAAAAGATGAAGTGTCTGATAGAGGAAATAACTGATTAGTTGGCAGCCTTGAAGTGAATCCCCTCTGGACTGTCGGTGAGATAAAACTTAAATGTCACTTTTGTGTCTGGAAATGTAAGAGGCAAGCTTTACTGCTCTTTGACACTAGAGATTATAAAGTAATCTACTTAACAGTTTAATTGACAGTGCACATAATCAGTAGCAACAACCTTAGCAGTAACTGACATCAGAACAGTTCTTACTGCTGGAGTCTGACTTAGACTCTGTTTAAAGTTCAAAATGATGCTATTAAAAGTAAGGTACTTGTTGTTGCTTGACATAAAATAAATATCATACACTTTTACAATAAAAACAGGCCACATTCCAGTTCAGTATCACAGTTGGTTCCTGTACCAGGTATCAGCAGCCTGTTTGGTTGATGGTTTGTTGGGCACATGGATGTAGGTGCAAAGTTGCACAGGGACAAGCAGAAGAAGCAGTTTACTAGCGGTATTGTTTCTGCCTTGTGTAGCAGGTGATTTCTGATGTGCCAGGCTGCTGCTAAGATTGTGCTGCTTTGTTGATGCCTATGGTGGCATGGCTGTAGAAAGAACAGTAACGGGCGTTGACATATTTGTCTCTCTACCTGGACATTTGCATGAGCGTGTATGTGAGAGGCGATTCTACCCACAGGAGAGTGCAAATTAACAACCCCAACGGTCTCACCACTCCAGTTTACTCTCTCTCATTTGTTTTGAAGCGTGTTGAGAACAGTTTTTTTCTTTGTTTTTTTTTTACAGCTGTCTAGCTTTATTTATGTATGTGTTTAGATTATTTTAAGACTAGAAAGCCCTGCTGTAAAGTACAAAACCCCTTTTATTTCATTAAAATGACCCGTCTGTGATTCAGATTATGACCAGGCATGTTTTCCTTATGTTGACAGAGTGTCTGACGTCAGCATCAGAGTTGTGACTCTAACCATGAGGCAGCCAGTGACCCAGCCAGGTCCTTAAGTGGCTTCGCCTCATTCAGCAGCCAGGGTATTTTTGGCATACTAGTGAGTGACACACTTATCGTAATGGGTCGTCCAGGGTTCCAATGGTCAGCCTGAATAAGCATCCTTCTCGGCAGTGCCTGCTGAGCCTCGGCAACGTGATGTAACCGATCGCTGTCTTGCCTCCAATGCTGACAGAGCATTGGAGGAGTTGCTGTGCCCGCTAACCCATCGAGTGGCTTATCTCTGAGCAGGAGAGAAGAGCAGAGACCACTTTTTCTTCCATGAGCGTTCCCGTTAAAGTGTTGGTGTGACCAGTGTGCCAGTGCCACTCTTGAACTGTACTCAACAAGCCACACAGGTGTGCTTTACAGGATGAGTGTCCACTGTAACTACGTTTTAACAATATTCTAAGGGCTGCTGTGTAATTGTTAATGTGTCATTAAGTTTCAAATTGTTTCACAAGTTATAATTGAAGAAATGTTTTGGCTGTGTTTCACAGTCAAGGTGGGCTTAGTGTAGTTTAAATTAGTTCAGTATTCTGCTTTTTTGAAACCTGATTTGAAAGTAAAAATGCATTTTCAAAATGCCTTTTGTTCTGTTTAACAGTGTGTTGATAAGTTCTTCAACAAAGGTGCAATATACATGTATTACTTTCTATTACGCCACTGTTGCATGTTGAACATCTGGTTTGCTGCCTGCTGTTTCTCACCACATGCTGCACTCTTTCCACTGGCTTGCTCTCAGCCCTGCTGATCTCCCATCCAAACTCTCCTCACCTTGTCTCACTCCTGGGACACAGCCGCTGTCACCTGGAAATATATGTTTGGCCTGACAGTTTGACAGCTGGGAGTCACAGCCAGTGTTCACTCTCTTGTACCACCAAACCTTAACATTGCACTGACAGGTCAGGGAGTTTTCCTACGCTTTTTTTGTACTGGGTGGTAACAGAAAGAGTTTCTGATCTACCTAATTGGAGAGCCACACACACTGAGTCATCAGTACAGTGTGGGAACCAGTTAGCACCTCACAGCTATGTTGTTAATCATCAGTAAACAGTCGCTCACATGTGCCAGTCGCCACAGTCATGTTGGTACTGATGTGTTGAGTTTCTTATTTTTAAAGTTATGGTCAAGTAACATTTTGGACAACTATACAGAATCATGATTCTGTATAGTTCTAACTACCTTTGGTCATGCAATGGTTAGTGAAGTCCTACTATGGAAAGCTCAGCTTATTCACTGTCATGGTTTTAGTTCTTTGAAAGCAGTCGCAGCAGAATGGCAGACACACATTGGCCATTGACTTTTAACGGACACGTCGTTAGCATGTTTTGTTTAGTCTTGAACTTAATGAATTGATGCTTTTTTTTGTAACAGGATAAGTGCAGTCACAGGAAACCCAGTGCCAAGTTTGGGCTTTAACGTAACACCCCAGCTGTATTCATTTAACAGAAACATGATTAAGCTCCTGTATTTAACACATATTAGCTTCAAATTTCATGGTGTATTAACATATATGTTTTAGCATAAAAATGTCTAATAATTGTTATAGCAACAGATCATATTTCTGCAATCTAACCACAAACCACTTTGAGACAGGGGAACTGGAAGTAATTATTCAAAGCTTTTCAACATTAATAAAACTGCTGACAACCTTGCTGTAGTTTTCACCTGCCTTCTCTACACATACTGTCAGAAAGCCAGGTGTTTCAGATTCCCCTATCTTTAATAGCACATGACTAGGGTTTGAGTGGTGCCTACTGGTTCTTTAACTTTATGAACTCATCAGTTTGACAGTCACACCATATTCACAGGTCTTCTTGATAACTTCGCTTGGAAATATGTCAAATTATACCTGTTTTTAAACCATATCTCTGGAGCTTTTCTTTCCATCTCGAGTGTGGATGTTTAAATCGGATATGAACAAACTTCCCTTCAAAATGCGTGGATGGACACAAACCACTTGTACTGTTGTTATTATGTCTGGAATTTCTCCTTATTTCTCAAACTGTCACAGAAGATGGCTGCCCCTCCCTGAGCCTGGTTCTGCCAGTTGTCTCTTCCTGTTAAACAGGAGTTCTTCCTCCCCACCATTGCCATGCTTGTTCATAGGGGATATCTATTCATACCTCGCTTCATCTTGATCTTGGGAGAAGTAGTTTGAAAAAATAAATTTAAGGTTGAGTTGTTACCAGATCTCCCATTTTTTTTGTTGGAAGATTGAGTTGTCTGAGCTCATGATCTGGTGGGATGACGAGCAATTTAGTTGTTATTATCTGAGTATTTGTTCCCCAAATGCAATTGAAAGTTCAAAAGCTACAAAGTAGAGCTCCAGTTAAGTTGTTTTTGTCAAACTACATTGCCATTAACTGAGCCAGCAGCATGTGCAGACACTGCTGTCTGTGCTGCCGCCACGGTTTATTTCTCCCTGTGTGATTGTTAAATGTCAGAGTAAAGTGGAAGCTAAAGAAAGAACCGACTAGTCTTTAAGGTTTTACAAATGTTCTGCTATCAAACCTTATTTTAACAGACCCAGGAATACCTGTAATATATGCGACATCTACCTATGGCTGCTTGTCAATGGAAATAAAAGTGCCCAGAAATGCAAAGGGTCCCTTTTAAGCAGCAGTGCTTTCCTTTATGCCTTTTAACCCAACCCTAATTCATGCAAGAGCAGCGTCTTGTTTTTTTCCTCTAGCTCCTACTTTTCTGTTGTCACCTCTGTTGTTCTTCTAAGCTTTAAATAGCCCTGGAAAAGCTTCACTTCTTCCTTCATCTCGCAGAGATGTGAAAGCAGATTTTGTCATCCAAGTGCACGAGTTCCCTTCTTCCTCTCCTCCCAGAACAGCTTTTGAGTTCTTTGGAACAGCTGGGTGAACATCTGGGTGTGTAGGGTGCTGTTGCCTCTGCTCAGTACGGATGATAGCACCAGCAGGCGCCGGCTGCCGCCCCCTCTACCCAGCCCAATCCTCGTGCTTGCTTTTATTCAGAGTCATGCAGTGGTCAGCACCAAGTAGAGGTTGATGCATTTGGAAAGCTAAGACTTAATTGTTTAATTGAGAATGTGCCCCCCTTCTTAGCTTGCTTACTGTAGCTTACAGGCATAGATTTTTCCACAACTATTTGGACACATTGGTAGGCTTTGCTTAAGCTTTCCTTAAGCTCTTCTGAACAAGCACTCTCAATTGTTTACTATGCTGGAGTTGGGACTTTGCTGTGTTTGGTGCTCGGTTCAGTTATTATAATGATCGCACAGTTTTTAACACCCCTGGGAAAATTTTAAAACTTGTCTTTTAATTCGATTTAAATAATGTTATGAATTATTAAGGTAATAAGAATTTTTAATAAGGTTTCCCAAAATGTAATTAGCCCTTAGATACTGATATCCAAATGGGACTAACATTACAGCCTGGGGCAGGTCTTGGTCATCATTTATTTAAATGAATCAGTGTGATTGGTCATTGCTGTAGTGCAACTTTTTTTTTTTTTTTTTTTTTTTTGGCATAAAGCTTCTGTTGCGTTTTTATATTACTTGAAAAAATGTTTGTACTGTGCTCATGTGAGACCTGAGTTCTGGTTTCAGGATGTTGCGTTTCCTGATATGTCACGTTGAAGAATATTAATTTTTTTTTTTGTTGTTTTGGTTTTATAAGAAGGACTTTCTTTATACTAATCACTATAGCCTTAGTTTAATAAATGCTAAATGATGTCAAAACATGGACAACATCAAGATCAGTTCATATTACGGTCTAATGTAATTAGGACACATATAAAGAGTAGGAATGGAAATGGGTTAAAATTACAGCTAGCTAAATTATATTCCAAATAATCTTTAGGTGGAACGTTTTTTAAATCCAGCTCTCCAAGTTTGATGCTATTTTGTCACTGTCTTGTATCATTTCAAAAAAAAAAATCTGTTTTAAGTCTAATCGTAAAAGTGCACAGTGTCTGTCTCCTAGATCTAAACTGGGAGCTGGTTCCACAGAGGAGGGGCCTGAAAGCTAAAGGCTCTGCCTCCCATTCTACTTTTAAGGAACCACAAATAAGCCAACAGTCTGAGAGTGAAGTGCTCTATTGGGATGATTTACAATGACTTTAAATTTGCTTCTGAATGTAACAGGGAGCCAATGAATGCAGTCAAGGACAGCTACAAGCAGCTTAGCCAGCGACAGGATTGCTTACGTGTAACAGTTTTGTACTCTGGGAGCGATGAAGGCTAGAAATTCTAAAACAAGTCATCAAATTTATTTGGATGTGAGTTAATGAAATATACGGTTTAGGTATATTTTATGATGATTTTGGTTTTTCCCTTGCATAAAAGATAGGATGACTGCCACCAAAATCAAAAACTATACATATTCCAGATGGGGGAATAGTTAATTTAAGCATTATTTCCACATTGAAGACACCCATAAACATATGAGTAGGTGAATTGAGAATAAAATAATCCCTACAGGTGTAAATGGATAAAAATCTAATAATACAGTATTTTTTGGACCGTAAGGCGCACCGGATTATAAGGCATTAAACGAAACAAAACAGTCAGATAAGTCAAACTTTACTCAACTCATTCCTCTTGCTTCCTCCACTTCTATACCATTGATTCATTAATGTTGAATTCTCTGGTAGCGGCTCTATAAACACTGGAACAACAGTATATGTTGTTCCAGTGTTTTTCTAATTTTTGCTTTGTAACTTTGCACTGTCCACTTTCTGCTGTAACAAAACAAATTTCTCACGTGTGGGACTAATAAAATGTTATTTTATCTTACATTAATGACTAATCTCATATTGCAGGGCTCTAGACTAACCTTTTGCCATGGGCGTACCGGTACGCCTAACTTTAAAAAGTTAGGCGTACCGGCACAAAAGTTAGGCGCACACAAATTTTATAATAATTTATATAATATAATGTGTTTTTCTGGATACACTGTGCTTTTTCAGCATTCAAAGATTGATGACACCGTGTCAGAGCACTGGCTATGAATTTCAGAAGGATCAGGCCTTAACTTAACAGAAAAGTTAGCAATAGTTCTTTTCCTATTACAGCTACATCCACTTCTGTCGTGCCTAGGCTGCTCACTAGGGCTGGGTATCATCACTGATTTCTATAATCCATTCGATTCCGGTTTTCAAAGTCCCGATTCGATTCAACTTAGCCTCAGACAGTCAGAAATATTATAATTCTGATCATTTATCAGTACTGACTTCATCAGAATTGTGAACATCACAGCAGATGCCTTTGTGTGAAAGTAACTGAGAATAAAACACAGAAAAACATGAAGGAGATTTTCCTGGTCTGGCTTTTTATAGCAGATAACCTTAAAAATATTCTACAATGTTCTGCATATAAAGTTTAAATTTCTTCAGTATTGAACAACAGAAAAAATAGGCTTTCTTGTCCGAGGTCATTTAAGTGAAAAAAAGAAAAAGAAAAGAAAAAGACAGCAGCCGACAGCGCTGTAAACAACGGTAGACTGGTGGGTAATAAGCGAATGAATAATACAGAAAAAAAAGATTTGGGGACGGGAAACTGTTCTTGAAGTACAGAGAGAGATAGAGAGAGAGCTAGCTGTGCATGGAGTGTGATTTTAATAGTCGTGGAAGCAAAACAGCAAAATTCATGACGACATTGATCAAATGTGAAGCACAGTTTGCTGCTTCTTTTGCTGCTGGCTCGGTGAATTTTGGTTGGAGAGAGACAAAACCTGCAGCTCAGAATCAGCGCAAAAAGACGTAATCACAGCGCGGACCGGACGCATCAGAATCGCTAAGCTCCGACAGCGTGTCCGTCTCCGGGCCGTCGGGTGAGAAAGCCGAGAAAGACAAAGTTGATTCTGATGCGTTGGTTCCGCTCCGTGTTTACGTCTTTGTGTGGAATCCGTGTACCTGCTCTCATTTACTGTTTGGTTGTTGTTGAAATGGTTTTGTGAGCTTTAATCTGAGAATCTGGCGTTTCTGGCAAAACACAGTTATATTTAAAAGTCGATTCAGGATTTAATGAATTGATATCGCTTTATTCAAGCTACTCACCTCCCACTTCCACCTGCACTTTCAACTGGACCACGGCCAATCAGAGAGGTCCCGCCCCTTACTATCTCTGATTGGTTTAGTCCACAATAGGGGCATAATGTGTGTCTGTTGTTGACCACAGGGAAGGTTGCAGATTTTTTTTTTTTTTTTTGCTACCCGAACAGTTGGTCGCACAGGTGCAACCAAATATTTTTTTTTAGTCGCACCACTGAAAAATTTGGTCGCATTTGCGACCAAATTGGTCGCACTCTAGAGCCCTGTATTGTGGCTGGATTACCTCAGTTGTTCTCCCTTACTGAAGTTTGGTCCATTTACAGCAATTTTCCATGCGATTGCATTTGTCAAAAAAAACATCAGGAACTTTTAACAAGTGGAAAAAAGTTAGCGTTCATTCTCCAGGTTCACTGTGTTACGCTTTATGCTAACATAGCTGTGTCACTAGCGATCACTAGCACAGCATTATATACCATCTAGTCCAACTTCAGTAACCCTACAAACGTCACTATTGTGTAGTTTTCTGTCTTCATTCATGTTGGAAGTGATAGCAGAGCTGTACATTTTATTTTTTTCCAGAAATCTCTCAGTCAGAACATGATATAGCATGTTTAGATAACTAGCGAAACAAGCGAGCTAACTTCCTACTAACTTTCTGGTAACTTCTAACTCCGTTAAATTGAATAAATTCTGTTGTCATGGATGCCTGGATGTTAAACTTAATTGTTACACCTGGTAAAGCAGCAACACTGATCATTTTATTAAAGATGAAAGAATTTACACAGTGTTCGTTTGACTTTGGGACCTGACGCGGACGAAGTTTTGGACCCAGATTACTATGAGTCGCGAGGCTCCTGACTACGGTAGCCATAATGCTCAGACAATCCATCAAGCGGTGCGGCTTCGTAGCTTAGCAAAGTCCTACTAAAACATTTTTTGACAGATTTTTGAGCGCCGTGTACCACATAAAATCGAGGTCAGTAAACACAGCCAGAATTCATAGATAAGGCGCACCAGATTATAAGGTGCACTGCCGATTGTTGAGGATTTTAAGTGCGCCTTATAGTGCGGAAAATATGGTAGATGTAACGGCAATTTTTGCTGCTATACCATTTAAATAAATAAAGACAAGAGGTTTAATATTCAGCCTAGGTTCTTGGTCCTCTGTCTGCTGTATATGAGTTTAAAGGGAAGTGTTACCAGCATGACTCCTCACTAGAGCTGGGCGATAGAACGATAACGATATGTATTGCGAAATAACTTTTCCTCAATAGAAAAGTTAAACTATTGCGATAGGCCTCATCTCGCTTGTCCTCTTAAAAAAAAAAAAAAGAAGAAGAAGAACAGCTAATCCAAATTAACTAGCGCAGAGCCGAACCAATCACAGCCGCAGCGTCACGTCACGTGACTTGTTACGTACAGCACAAGTGCCAAGCCGCACGTGTATTTGTTTGGGAAGCAGCCAGCCACCGTGGCGCCCGGGTAATGGAGGAAATAAGTGTGCCGACTAGAGAAAAATCAACCGAGAGCGTGACCGAAGGTTACCGAAGAGAAAACAGATGATGGTTCCAATGCCGGAGAGATTGTCGAGCAGAAGAGCCATAGAAGTTCCGTAGTGTGAAGGTATTTCGGCTATTTCAAGTCTGACAAAAAACAGAGTAGCGCGCACTGTAAATTGGGCCGAAAGCAAGTCTGGAAATACAATAAACCGGTGCATGCTCAATCTCTGACTGGAAGCGCTAATTCGTCATTCGGCTTTTGTCAGACTAAAGTAACTGTTAAAACTGTTTGAAAAGCTAAGCTATACAACAAGGAGAGATTGAGAATTTCCTTTTAGTTCTCAGTTTATTTGATATTGACAAAAGTTAGTCAATTTTGTCTGTTCTTCTGTAAAACAAACTAAGATTTATTTTTAGAATTACTATTTTGTTTCTAAGTGGAATTGACAATTTAGTAGTCTGTTTTGTTTGTTCTATTTTGAAACTTAAACGCTTTAGCGGCTGCCTTTTGTGTAGTTTGCAATATTTGCCTTTATTTATCTGAAACAGTCTCATGTTAAGTACATCTACCCTGTTGAACTTATTATGGGAAATAAATATTTAAATCAAAACAAGCTGCTGATTATTTCACATTTTACTTGTGAGCAACGGCACATTTAAATCTTACAAATATAGTTATTTGGCTTATATCGTGATATATATCGTTATCGCCTGAAATGAAAAAAACATATCGTGATATGAAAAAATCTTATATCGCCCAGCTCTACTCCTCACACAGCTATAAAAATGTCACTAGAGAAAGTGGATGAGGAACACCGTCGCTTACTGTGGAGGAAAGTGCTTAACCCTTCACTTGTACAGCGACAGTGTTCGGAGCTTAAACAGTGAAGTCGGGTCACACTGGGCAGCTCCCACTGTGAACGTGAGTGCCGGCATTAACGTGGGGTCAGTTTTCGCTGCGCAGGTTCACATGACGGACCCTTAGAAACAAATCATAGCTTCTGACTTGACATTGGTGATAAAGAGCAGGATATCCTCTCTCTTTATGGATGTGACTTGTATGACGTAGCCACCGTCTGAGAGGGGCCGTAGCCAGCATGTGTTGTTGCTGTAGTGTGTTTGCATGTCCAAGGGCTTTAACACTGAACAGTAGTGTGTGTGTGTGTGTGTGTGTGTGCCGAGTCAAGGCCATGTGGCTGTGTGGCGGATTAAATTAGCAGCAGTCCCCACCCCCCCCTCGGTCCATCTGCTCTGCTTGGCCCCATAGACTCCAGCTTTGCACTCAAGCTTTGCCCCACCCACTTCACCCTCCCCAGTGCCTGACAAATCCCTTTCCCCAACCCCATGTCACACACGCGCTTTTGACTAGTTGCTATATCCACCAGCAGCCCCTGTTATCATGACACAATATACTCCATGCAACCTCTTCTGCCAAGAGTGCTCTGGCTTCCCTCTATGCAGATTAGCCATGTGCTAATTGTAGTTATTTTTTTTATGGAACAGAGGGAAAAAAAGGAGGGGAAGCGTTTCATTCAGAACTGATTAGATGACTGAGCAGAAAAGGAAAGAGTACCGTGTTGTGGCTTGAGACGTAATCCAGCACGCATAGTTAAGGCTTCTGTGTGAGGAAGGTTTGTTGTAAACCTTTAAGTCACGTCGAGTCAAGAACAATGTGCCAGGAGTTTAGTGAGATTCTGCCTGCAAACAAACACCTCAGAGACTTGAACTGATTCTGATGAGGGGGTTTGTAATACATTTTGATGAGTACATTTATACTGATATCCTTGGTTTTAGTGTAAATTTTATTGCTTTAAATCTGTTATATATTATTCATGAGGAAATATAGTTCTAATCATTTTTGCAATGCCAAATTATTTCCATAGAATACTGGTTACTGGCATATTTTCATCTTTCGTATGATAAGATGCCAGTGACCTTTCTAAAGGTGTAAAAAAACAAAAGAAAAATCAACCTGACAGGAAAAAGTGGTTGCTGCAACACTTTGTCACATACCTTTTGATCTGTGTTTGTCAGGGAATTCCCCTACATAACAGAACTTCTTTTTTCCCCCCCCAAGTCACATTACTTTTATAATGCCATACTAAAAATTTAATACCCACTGAAAATGAATGTTAACTTATTTTACACTCTGATTTATGGCTAAATGCTGAGGACAATGACGGGCACACCACCTCGCCGGTTATATAACAAGCAGTCTATTTCATGAGACTAGAATATCATAGAATATTTTATTTGTAATTGGAATGAGTTATTTTCAGATACCATGTTTTTTCTTTGTTGTCTGATTTACTCTTTTATGTTATTTATGTGTGGCTAAGGTAAACCACTGGCATTCACAGGGTCATGGTAAATGTTAAAAATTAACGGACATCTATTATGATCCTTTTCTAAACCTTATTTTTTATATTTGGATTCTATCATAATAGCTTTGCATGATTCACAGATCAAAATAATTCTTAATTTATCTCATGCTGAGCCTCGCTACTGCTCCTCTGTCTGAAATGAGCCTCTATTTAACTTCTTATTTGCTGCCCCTCATAATCTTGCTACAGAAGATGTGTGACATGACCATATAAGGGATATGCTCTCTGATTCTCAGTGGCACCACACAGATCCTACAGGAGAAAATATATATGTATGTATGTATGTATATGTATGTATGTGTGTATATATGTGTATATATATGTATGTGTGTTGTGTATGTAAATGACACTAAATGGGGAAAGCAGGTTATAAAAGACAGTTATAATGTGACCAAGCTAATTTAGTGCTATTGTTACCCAGGAGTATATATTTCTAAAGGTTGCTAACATCTCGTAGGGTTAGCCATCAAGCAAGAGAGTGCTACCTGTTAATTTGGGGGGTTTTGTAAGTCGAACAATAAATATAACAGTTTCTCTGAGGTCTTTTTTTTCTCCCAAATGCTGTGTTTTAATGTTCAGTGTAATTTGTTTGGTTGTGTCATGCTAACATGCTAAAAGCCCTTTCAAGGTAACACCAAAAAGCAACTAACATATTAAAATTGGTGAGAGCTCTGCATAGTCTGTTGAATTTAATATTTGATGCATCTTTGTTGTATATGAAAGTAAACTGGAACTTAATGTCATTTTTTTCAGTCAAAACATAACATTTGAATTCTCTGCTGTACACTGTGGGGATTTTAACGGACAAAGTCAATTGGTTAGTCAAGAAAGGGGAAATAGTTCAAAGTGTTAAATGCTGTTCTAAAATAGACTCAAACGTTTATCATTCACAGAGTGGCCTTTGTTGAAAAACTGGAATTGAGAATCTAGCTTTTAATACTGTATGCTGTAAGAAAGTAGTTTTATAAATTCCATGAGATGGACCATATTTTGCCAGTAAGTGGCAGGTGGCAGGTTTCTCTGCGAGACCTTTATTGTGGCCATTTGTCTTTCAAAGCACTTGGATTCAAAGCACTTGAACTCAGCTCGGTAGTGTTGCGTGCCTTATCGTCTTTCCGCTGTGTCCATCTTGACCTCACCACTAAAACCACTGACATTCTCCTGTGATACATCAGAAACGATTCTCTTTCTGTCCTTCGCCTTGAACATTCAACCACCAACAATGCCCATACTGTTAAAGATATGGCTGTTTCACCTTGAAATCCAGTGTCCTTTTAAATAGATCAGAAACTAACAAATGATATGTATTTATCTCCTCTATTGGAATTTTTCCCCTCAACCTTGTACTGCTAATCTTTGCTAACATAATTCTACTTTTATTCTTTTTTTTTTTTTTTTTTTTTTTTTTTGGTTTTGATAAAATTCTCAACTTGAGGAGAAGCAGCAGTGCTAATTCTGTAAGCAAGAGAACGATAAACAGACTCTTGTATAGCATTCACAGGCCTCTGTCTACAAGATGCAGTAGACTCTTTAGTTGGGTTAAAGCAGACATTCGCGCACCTACAAAAGCTCTCTGGGAATTTGAAGGATGTGTAATGGTATGTCCGATGTGAACAACTTAAGCAATGCAAGGAAAATACTGGTAAACAGATCAATGAAGTGCCGAGCAGTAGGCCGGCCACAGCTATCTCCCAGCCTGCAGAGTACAGATGTGTTAACATGATCGAATGAGGCAGAGGTAAAACAAACACCCTGCGTTCCTCATCTTTATGCTGAGCTGTAAACCATATGCATTTAAACCCATCGAGCCAAAACATGAATGTGATAAGATTATATTGAGCGCGGTTTTCGACACGTCCTACCCATATTGTGTGGTCATGATGGCGATTCATTGGATTTTTGGAGTTTGGCTTCAGCTACTTTAATTATCCAAACAGGTTATTGAATGCTAATTGACTGACTACATTGCAGATCAAATTTTTCACATTGCCAGTAGTGTGATAGCAGATTTATAATTTATGTTTTTTTGGGGGGGTTTTTTTTGTTTTGTTTTGTTTTGGGGGGGGGGGGGGGGGTGTTGTGATGTAACGCATATGAAGGCCAAAGCCCGCAAAATAGGGCTCAAGGTAGTAGTTATTTTTTATGCTTTACTGATTTCTAAAAAGGTCAGTGACTTTGATCCAGTGACTTTGCAGTTAATTATTACAATAATTAACTTGTACGTAGAAACAAAGTTTATAAATCTGTTAATGCCGTGCTGCTCATTGTGGCAAGTCATAATCACAAATTATTGCGGTCAGTAATATCATCGACGATTAAAAACAGTTGCTCAATTCAAGCTTTTGAAACATCATGCATTTATTGAACTTTTTTTAAAGAGTGGATTTCCATGAACTCATGAAGCCTGTCAGGTAGAGACAACTGCTTGTCCCCACAAGCTAGAGCCTACACCGTGAAAAGTCTGCGGGTGTATCAGAGAAAATAAATACATTTGTACTGGCTGTATACTGGGAGAACTGGTCCACGTAAAGTGGAAAAACTGCAAAACAAGAGCATTATTGATTCAACGAATACGACAAATAAATTTTTCTTCTAAATGATGTTTTCATAATCTTTAGAAGCACAAATTGCGCTAACAAAATTCAATGGAGTGCAGTCTACCTGTTTCTTCTGCTTTTTCACCTCATTTTCCTACAGAAAAGATTTAGAATGTTTAATAGTTATGACTCAAATAATAAGAAAATGAAGCCTAATTTTAAATACGTTAACACACTTGTGAACAGTGCACGCTCACCTTCACTATCTCCTGACCTGATCAAAGCACCTCTATCTGCATCTGTGGAGTGGGTGATAACTGAGACACGAGAGGGAGAAGAGTGGTTGTTTCGGGAGCCGTTACTATGCACGTTCCACTCCGGGCTGGAAACCCCGATTGTAGTCAAGTCGTACTTGCGAGCTCTCTCCCCACTGAGCTGGGCGCCGAGCTGTCATGGTTCTTAATGGAAAAGCCAGTTTGTTCGCTCGTTTAGAAATATTCTCACTGCTGGCAAAAGTATCGACTGAAATTGGTGAGGTGAAGAAAGGTTGATTGTTTTATGGCCCAGTCATTGCTGGGAGATTTTTGTCTAAATGAGAAATAGATTTTACCTTTAGTGTGCCGGCTTTTGTAGTTTGTTTGCATGCTAGTCATTTTTCATGTGGATTGGAGGACATTACCAGTGATTCAGGCCTCGGTGGCACACTTTACAGATAACTCAGGAGGCTCTGTCTAACTGCTTAAGCAGCTCATTAGAAAAGAGCTATAGGATATTTCTGTCCAGTGAAAGAAACCGCTCCAGTTTTTTTTTTTTTTTTTCTCCTCTTGGCTCCTCATTGCCATAATTGGACAAAAGAAACTTTTGGAAATGTGTAAAAAAAAAACAGCAACAATGTGGTGTGGTGTCCTTTCTTCAAGTCTGGGGTTAAAAGTGCATTAGAGGTCACAGTGGAGCCTGTTACCTCTACCCCTGGTGCGGTCGGTAATGACCCAAGGGAGTGCAAGATACCCCATCCCACCTCCCACTGTTCCCACCTACTCCTTCCCTGCACAGACATCCAACACAACACACAAACACACACTCTTGTGAACCTGGAGGAGCTCAGGAGAGTTTGGCCTGGGGGAGGCTAAAGGGAAAATCTGGAGTGGAATATGTTATCTTGGATAATGTCGGTTGACCACGCTGACAGCTTGTTGATCCACCCCTTCTCCACACCCCCACCACCACCACCTCCAACAGCTACAGTCTTCCGCAACACACACACATATTTTCACACACTCGCAAACACACAAGCCTCCTACTGAGTCACCCCCTACCCCGACCTCCCCCTCTTTCATTGCAGCACTGTCATTCATAGAGTGCCAAAGCCTGCTGCTTTATTAAAGCCCAGGAAGAGCAAGCCCTGGCCCGGGTTCAAACAGCAGTGCAGCTGGGACCTGTTACATTTTCGGCAGACTGCCCTCTCCGTCTCACTGGCTATAAATAGCCCCAGTGGTTGTCTCCCTTAACCGAGGAAAAGAGGTTTTTGGGGGAGGAAAAACACACCCGTACGCACACGCGCGCGCAGGCACACACACACTCACACTTGCACACAGATTAATAACCGTGGGAAGCAATGAAACCTTTGTGTCTGCTGCCCGAGGTCAGCAGGCCAGGAGGTGTTGCTACTTCAAAGACCCCGTTGTGGTTTGTACTTTCAGACGCCGCTGCGGTGGGTTTGATGGGAACATGCACAGGCTGTCAGAAGTGTGATGTGTTGATGGCATCAGACCATGGCAAACGAGCAGAAAACTTGTTGTGAATTGCTATTTGTTTATTTTTCCACTTGATGACCAGTTAATAATGCTGCAGTGGAATCCCATTTTATAAATTTTTTAGAAATATTGGATATACTTTTTTTTTTTCTCATGCCGGGGGAGTGTTGTGTCGGAAGGGATCCCACCATGTGTTATGTACACACAAACACACTGTCACCGACTTTATGGCATAGACATTTTATGACACTGGTTCCAGCTGTTGACAGATGAAGCTACCTCATTATAAACCACCACCAACCCAGAATATGCCATCTGACTCCGTAACATTCCCTGTTTTTACCACGTGAATCTCTACGAGTCCAGGATGCCCTAGGTCATTCCCCACATCCACCACCCCACCCTTTATCCTTACACGGCTTCCAGCTGAGAGGTGGGCACAGCTCCAGCCACCGCAGACACTTCCACTTCCTTAAGCTTATTTTCATAGAAACCTTTACCAACGTCTCTGCCGTAACAGTATCCACCCACTGGCACAATGATCTCCTGGGCCGGGAAACGCTCCTGGCGGATGTAGTGGGCTTATTCATTCATTCATGGCCAATTTTTTTTCCCTTTCTATTTGGAAAGTAAATCCACTACAGTTTTTTTCCCTCCCTTCTGCTTTTTGTTCTATATTTGCTTGATTACACTGTGGCTGGTTTATGAGATGATGCTCATAGGACACACTGCAGTGGAGTCATGCTGAGTAATGCCTTCTCAAGACAACTCACTAAAAAAGGTTCTAAAATAACTCTAGCTAAATTTGACCTGGACTGCATTTTCTCATCCTTTTCTGTCACATCACTGTGCTCGGAACAAGATCCCTTTATTTCTATCACTATAGAGCTTGTTAGGAGGTATGACTGAACCCTCTAATAGGGACTCTAGACATGCCATTACCATCAGCACTAAAATCACAATAATTGTGTGGATCACGCAGTTATTTCTAAAGTCAGCTTCACCATACAGCTTTAATATCAGAATTGTCATTCCAGCAATCTATTTTGTCAGTTCATGGATGTATCACATATTCTCTTTGTATCTTCTCCAGCCTCCAGGCCCAATGGACCAGGTAGGGAAGATGCGCAGCCAACCATATGGAGGACCCAACCCCTTCTCGCAGCAGCAGCAAGGACCTCCCACAGGGCCTGGACCCCAGCAGGCAGGCTCTTACCCAGGGCAGGGCTATGGCCCTCCGGGCCCTCAGAGGTATCCTATTGGGATGCAGAGCCGACCACCCGGAACCATGAGTGGCATGCAATACGGACAACAGGTCAGTAATGATTAACTTGGCTCTCTATTTGTACAGTTTTAATTGAAACCTTACACAACCAATATTTGCTGTTAAGACATTTCTTTGCAGATTATTTTTGAAATATCTGGTGACTTAGGCTAAATTCTTTTCATCAATTATGCTAGTAAATTTAGCAGATTGTCCACTAAGTAGGTGATGAGATGTTTTTGTACATTTTGGTTTACTGCACCAATTTAAAAGTCCTTAAAAAGAAATGTAAAATAATTTGAATAAGAAATATGACAAGAAAAATATTTGTGAGGTGATATGTAGCAGTCGAGTTTAAAAAAGCAGCACTGTGCAGTCAGAATTTATTCCACAAATTTGTACCATCTAGTGAGAAGAAGACATGAACTAGGATAAGAAACTACAGCATGGTTTGAGAGGAGAGCCTGTAGTATCGATAGGTAACACTCTTCTGCAATACTGCCAGAGTAATAGAGCATTGGAACAACTATGTCATTACTAGAAAGTCTAATCCAGGTCAAAACAACTCTTCGTTAGCAGAAGATATTTAACAAATGTCATGTATCCAGGTACAGTGACTTAAAGGAATTGAAAGCCATTAAGGCATGACCCTGTTCTGGCTGTCATAGGGAAGATGGCGTGTGCGTGTGTGTGTGTGTGTGTGTGTCGATTACCGTCGATGTCATATCTGAGCCCGCAGACAGTTAGCTTAGCATAACAATTGTAATTAGACAAAAAGCTAAAGATCTGAAGGACTAACAGTGTGACCCTGTGTCTGTTTTTTTAAACTAGATATATCTTGTAAACTAGAGAGGATAAAGTGCATTAACACATAGCCAAATAACGTTCACCTGCTCTGCTAGACATCAAAGAAATATCGGCATTGTCACCTTGAGTGTGTCTTACCTTGCATACTTAAACAGGACTTTAAATAATAAGTTATTAGGGTGGATGAAAGCCCCAACCAAAATTCTGCCTCTTCTGTCACACCAACCCTTTGCGCGCCTTCCCCAACTACATCCACGAACCTCCTCTGAAGAGTCCAACCAAACTGTGCTTCTGTATCTTTTTCACTTGAATCCCAAAAGGCTCTGAAGAAAGAGGAGGGGTGAAAAAAACTCTTTACAGGGATAGACACAAAAGAGAGCAGCCCATCAGTTTCCCACTGTCTGATTTATTTTCATGCTTGAAAGCCAAAGATGGGGGGGAAATCCAAGCTGTGTCGACAGGCACAGTGGGCAGCACCTTCTGACAGCGTTGTCCAATTGAAAACGGCAAACATCCAGTTTGCTATAGCTACTTACTCATAGCTAGGAATAAGCCCCTTCTTGAACTCTCTCAGCGAGGCAGTTCATCTTAACAGAGAAATGCATGCAGGGAATCCCGTAGAGTGAAGCCTTTTTCTTGTGCGTCCGCTGCCTGTGGTCTTGTGCCCATTGTGTGGTGTGATTATCTCATACTGGCCTGCCTGGTGTTTGACCGTGGACTCGATAAGTGCCCTGCAGAGAAGAAAACGGCTTCCCCGCCTTTGTCAGACAGATACAATACAGCCACTTCGCGTTGTTTTAAATGTGAGGCCATTCTTTACTATCTTGTATTTTCTTATAGTTCTTGAGTAGCTGAGAACCCCCTCACCCCCCTTCAGTCCCCTTGCGAAGAAGAAAAAACCCCACACATGGCCCCCCCCCCCTTCTTCTTTTCTTATTACAGTGTTTCCTCACAAGGTCAGTGCTTTCTCCTTCCATGTTCCTTGAGGGTAATGAAACAAAAACACTGGTATTGAAAGGCATTCCGCGAGCAGGTTCGGGCAGAATATGAAAAGGCTCATATTGAAGTTCAAGGAGATGAAGTCAAAACTCAATTTTTATTTTCATGCCAGTAATTTAAAGCAATACACGGCTGAATTCCGACACTTGGATGCTTTTTCTTATGTGCTTTGACTGATCAGTTTATAGTGAGGAACACACCACTCAAACTGAGGGGTGGGGGGGGGCAGTTTGTCTTTTCTGTTTAATCTGTGAGGAAGATGAAGAGATGCTCTGATTACTCTGTGGAGAATGAATGGTAAAAAATGAAAAGGGGAAAAAAAACTAAAGAGGTGACTTTGAATATTGAGTTATTTTTATATATTTCTGCAGATCCCATCAGTACACATGCTGTATTCAGGTAGTGACTGATATTCCACAGAGGGGCTCCAGATAGTAAAACTGTGCCTGGTTGTGTCTGCTCGCACTTTCAGATCAAGCATCGCTAGTCTTCCCCTTTGAAGATAAACTACTGTTGATAACTGATATCCTATTTTCTAGATGTCAGCATATGGACAACAGGGCCCAGGAGGCTATGGACAGCAAAGTCAGGGCTACTATGGTCAGCATGGCCCTGCGCCTCACCCTGGACAGCAGCAACCTCCATACTCTGGCCAACCCCAGGGAACCTCTGGACCTTCATACTCCCAACAGGGCCATCCTTCACAGACTCCAGGCCAACATGGGCAGCCAGGACCCCCATACCAACAATCTCAAGGTCCCCACGGCCCTCCTCAGAGTCAACCTCCGTATAGCCAGCCCCAGCAGTCTCAGCCAGGACAGCCACCCTATGTATCTCCCCAGCAACAGCAGAGTCAACAACAACAACAGCAGCAGCAGCAGGGACCTGGTCCGCAAAGTCAGCAGGGCTCTCAGGGCCAGCCTGGGTACCCGCAACCCTCTGGTCCAGGGCAGCCACCACAGCAGCAAACCCCACAGCAGCAGCAGCAAGGGCCCCCACAACAACAACCACAACAACAACAACAACAACCGCAGCAACAACAACAACAACCAGGAGGTCCACCACCTCAAGCCCAACAGCCTCCAGGTCATGGTCAGCAGGGCCAGCCATCACCATATTCTCAGACTCCCCCGCTGCAACAGCAGCAACAACAACAGCAGCAGCAACCACCACCACAACAACAACAACAGCAGCAGTCACCTTATCAGAGGTTCCCACCTCCTCCACAGGTAATCCTCACACAAAACTCTATTAGAACACTTTAGCTGTAATTTGATGTGATGTACTGTGTCAGGGGCAACTGTGTTTCCATTAGCAGGAGATTCCTGCGCTGACACATGCTCTTGACTTTACTGTACTTAATCAGTGCTGTAATGATGTCCGTGCTGATCTAACAGTGGCACTGCAAACTGCCTGCTTCCCAGGAAATGCCTTCACTTGATAACTGTCAATAGTCGGTTGAAAAGAACATTGCACGCTCAGCTTTCCATAGCAAAAACACATGGAAGAAGTGAGATTCTGCTCTGCAAGGGTTAAACAGGGAAACGGCCATGAGAGCTTTTGAATAAACCTTTGGTGTGGCCCACTCAGAGCTGCTTTGTTGGTAATTAAGCTTTAATTACTTAGTTAATTAAACAGGCTCCTGTCTGTTAAATGGATAGTATGAACAACAGGAAATGGACCGCACACAAGACCGTTGACAGAATGGGGCAGTTTTTAGTAGTTTCTTTTAAAAAATAAATAAAAAAAATATGATAAATTGAAGTTGAAGCACAAGCTGTAGAATAAGCAGCGAGTTTTCCCCATGCCATGTGAGCCCTGTGGCAACACAAACATGACGTACAGTAAATATTCAAATCACAGTCGGTCACGGCTCTCTACATTTATCCAGCCCAGTGGAGATCTGTTATTTGTATCAGTGTGACAGTGGTTATATTAGCTGTGCACTGCAAAAAGGGAACAAGCAGTAATAAATGCTCGACTCTGAGATTTTATTTTATTTATTTTTTTTACATTGTGTCCGTTTTGTCTCTTGTCTTCGTTCTTCCAATCAGGAACTCTCCCAGGATTCCTTCAGCTCACAGTCCAGCGCTCCTCCATCTAACCAGCCAAACAAGAGCAGTCAAGAAGACAGCATGCAGGCGCGGCCATCCAGTCTGCCGGTGAGGCTTCTGTCTTCGCTTTTAACTTCTGAATTTTGTAGCAGGTTTCATCGCCAGAACTCCACAGACCACATTCCCAGACGCCCTTGATGAATATCCCACAGAAGCAACATTTAAACTAACATTTATAAACCATTTGTAATCGTATTCGCATAGTCAGCCCAACATGTAGGACAGCACTGATATAATTAGTGATGTTAGTCAGACTTGATTGAATTCAGAATCTATAGCCATATGTGGTAGAGGAAAATCACCCAGCTCTAAATGTCATTATGGCTGCCTCTGTGAACATGTTATAATATTTTTCCTTTATTATTTCGATAGAGTGGAGTGGAGATTGACAGGAAATGTGGGGATAGAACAGGGGAATGACATGCAGCAAAGTTCTGGCTGGGTGTTGATCCGGGAACTAGGCTGCTTTAGCCGATTTGGTAAGCGCCTAAAACCCCTCGACCATGGGTTCACCCCTTAAATGAGATTTAAGCAAATCCCATCCTGGTGTTTCTTACTCTGTACCCATTTCTCCTGCTTGAAACTCAGACTGAAATTGAACTTATTTCTCAAAACAGTTGATGTTTACTAGGCTTTGCTCTGTGATTCAGTTTGAGTTACTTCAAAGGTGAATTTGTATAGTGTCACTCAGAGTGAAGGAAACATACAAATGTGGAGTAAATGTTGGCTCTTGGATCCCACCGTGCAATCGATTGTGCTTGTGAATCCAATGGTTTGGTAGTCAATCTATTCAGAGCAATGTGATGGAAATGTTATACATGATCACAACTCTGTGGGTATAATGTGCTTTAGTAGAAAAAGGCCTAATATTTTGTTCTGCAGATGTTAGTGGAGTAATAGCTTTGTTGCTAAATTCACAGTATCTTGAGCATTTTCTCCCTCCTAGATGGAATATTTGAAACCAAGTATCTCCCACCCTCTTCCTAACTTCCCCCAACATGTCGTGGCAGATCGTTGTCCCTCTCCTGGAGCCTGGTTCTGCTAGAGGTTTCTTCCTCTTAAAAGGAAGATTTTCCTTCCCACTGTCGCCAAGTGCTTGCTCATAGGGTGTTATCTGATTGTTGGGGGTTTCTCTCTGTTATTCTATGTTTTACTCTACAATATAAAGTGTTTTGAGGCGATTGTTGTTGTGATTTGGCGCTGTATAAATAAAGTTGAATTCAGTAGTATCTGGATATCAGTGACAACAGCACAAGAATTTTTGAAGGAGAGGTAAAGAGCGCTATAATGTTAATTTAGACCCCAACCCTTCCCACAAGAAGCTGATAGCACGAGCAAGCAAAGTCACGGTTTCCATTTGCTCTTAAAGAGCAAAGAAATCAGAAAGTGGGGAAAAATAGTTCTGCCTGGATAAGGATTGTTGAAAGTGAAGCAAATCTCGCATCTGATAGCCCTCTGGCTAAGATAAAGGTGAGAGAACCCCCCAACCCCACACACACACACTCACCCTCCACCAGCCCTCCACCCCATGCTCCGTGTTAAAGAGGTGTCTCGCTGTAACACGTTGCAGTTTCCATGGCAGTGTTTATAGGTCAGACTGCAGATCTAACCTCATTCTGGGCCTCAGGGAAGGAGAGTGAGAAATGAGATCATTAATAAGAAAGAATGAAAGTGAGGGAGCAGAGTTTGGAGGGGTGGGAGGGGGGGGAGATGTGTGGGACTGAGGGAGTGCAAGAAAATAACTTCAAATAGTGTGAGTGATTGGTTGGAGTGGAAGATGCTGAAAGAGGGAGGGATGAGAGGCAGCGCTGTCTACGCCAGTAGGGGATGCCCTCAGGATGTGTTTCCCTCCTCTTTTATTTATTTCCCTTATTTATTTATACACCTCTCTGTGGACCTGGCCATTGGTCAGGAAGGCTAGGCCAGGGCTATTTTTATTTATTTATTTATTATTGTTATTATTTTTACTTTCTATCTTCTCAGGGATTCCCCATCAGTGTTGTCTGATTGGCCGACAGAGCCATTAATCTGGTTATGGCAGTGGTAAACAGATCTCCTCCTCCCGTTCTTTTTCCTCCTCATCCCTGCGGCACGCACACCAAAGTGTGTGCAGATGAGACCATGCTAACTCAGAGTATAACCCTGCCAGCCTGAGTCCGAGCAGCTGGGGTGACACCTGCAGGTGTTAGAAGTAGATGTGCATCGATGATACCTGTTGTACAAGGTGCTGAAGTTATTCTGTAACCTCTGCCAAAGTATAAACGCGGCAGAAAATATCACCAACAAGTCAGAAATGCTGAGAAAAGGATTTGTGACAATGAAACTCTACAATAAAGAGTGGTGTAAAAACTCCAATGCTTTGTGCGATAGAACTGAAATATGTGTAAAGGCTGCTATCAGTAAGAAAAAAATAGTACTTAGCCCGGTCCTTTCCCCGAACTCAAAATAAATGGATGTGTTGTTAAAAAAAGAGCCACACATTCATTACAGCCTGCATCACAATTCTGCTGTTGTTAACAGGACACCTGCTTATACAGACAGTGGTCCTTACTAGGGCTGGACGATATGGGCTAAAATTCATATCGCATATAATTTGAAGCATGTGCGGTAACGATATATATCACGATATATTATTTTCTTCTGTATAACGTATTTTCCACACTATAAGGCACACTTAAAATCCTTTAATTTTCTCAAAAATCGAGAGTGTGCCTTATGTATGAATTCTGGTTGTGCTTACTGACGTCGAACCGATTTTGGCGTGCAGAAATCTGTTAAAAATGTTTTAGTACAACTTTGGTAAGCCGCACTGCTTGATGGATTGTCAGAGCATTACGGCTGCCGTAGTGAGGAGCTTCGCGGAGTAATCTGGGTCCAAAACTCCGTCCGCTTCAGGTCCCAAAGTCAAACGAACACTAAGAGTTAAAAACTGTCTAAATTCTTTCATCTTTAATAAAATCATCAGCGTTGCTGCTTTATCGGGTGTAACAATTAAGTTTAACATCCAGGCATCCATGAAAACAGAATTTATTAAATTTAACGGAGTTAGACGTTAACAGGAAGTTAGCTCGCTAGTTTACACCTAAACATTTCATACCATGTTCTGACTGAGAGATTTTTGAAACTAATTAAAACGTACAGCTCTGCTATCACTTCCAACATAAATGAAGACAGAAAAGTAAACAGCAGTGGCGTTTGCAGGGTTACTGAAGTTGGACTACCTGGTATATAACGTTGTGCTATGTGATTGCTAGCGACACAGCTATGTTAGCATAACAGTAGCACAGTGACGCTGGAGGATGAACGCCAACTTTTTTTTCCACTCAATAAAAGTTAACGTGAGGGATTCTGGTGGTCAGGGACAAATGCAATCGCATAGCAGGATGCTATACACGGGCCAAACTTCAGTCAGGAGAACAACTGAGATTATTCATCCACAATACGAAGTTAGTTATTAATATACTGCAACAACATGGGAACAGAACAGCTGCGAGAGAATTCAACATTAATGAATCAATGTTACGGAAGTGGAGGAAGCGCAGTTTTTGGCTTTCCCCATATTTCAAAAGTGCTTCATCTCTTTGCTATGACTGTCGCCCGCCATAATTTGTAGATGATAATGGTTTTAGCCGCTGCGATGCTTTCGACCAAAACAGGCGCAGCTTGATGACATCATCAACATGCGCTATCGCGATAGAGCGATATAGTCAAAATCTCTATCGTTGGCCAAATTTATATCGTTTCTATCGTATATCGTTTATATCGCCCACCCCTAGTCCTTACTACTAGCTAGTTGAGGTAGGCAGCTCGAGCTATGCTGCGTCACACACATAACATGGCACTCTCTACTTATACCATATAACAAACACAGCACAAATTGGCGGTCTGTTTAATTTTTATGTCGCTGCCCTGCATCACTATCCATCCCTTCTAACACCTCAACGTCCACCGACAGGCTCTAAAAATTATCACTCCAGTTTTTGTGCATGATTTCTGGGGACCTGTGAGGTCGGAGCCCAAAAACCAGTCTAAGTCTAACTGCTCTGCTGTAATAAAATCATTTCAAACGTGAGGTCACTGCAGTAAAGAAAACAAGATGCATACTTGTATAAAAAAAAAAGAAATGATAATAACATTTGTGACCAAGGAAGACAAATATCAAAAAGAATTAATGTAGTTATAGTAACTCGCTAACTTGAGCCGTTTTCGGGCTTGAATGTGAAGTTGCCCTTTGTCCCGTGTTGAACACACCAGGAGACAGTCAACCTTGGATTTGTTGTCACCACTGGAAAACCTCTGTTTGGTTTAGGTGGGAATTGGCCTGGATGGGTACCTATTGCATGTGCTCACTTTGACATTATTAGGAAGCAAGCCAGGTTTGGAAGTAATATGTGTAATATCTGATCTGATTATTATTGAATTTTTCTATTTTAACATGCAGTTCCCCCAAATAACCGAGAGAAAGATTTACAGCTGCAGTCATTTTGACTGCTTTACTCATTGTCCTTCTGCTGTTGCTTTATGACTGTATGGGTGCAGCTTAAATAAAATAATGATTTAAAAAGAAAAGAAAAGATCATTTAAGGGGTCTTGGTCAGACTTGTTGGGGTTCATATGTGTTGGTTTGACCACATATGAAACCAAGGTTGTATAAATCAAATGTATAGAAATGTTTTTTTGTGTGTGTGTTGTCCACACACAAATTCTTCCTTGTATTCTAGCCCAATAAATGTGGAGGTTTTATGTGGTATGATTATTTTTATTTTCCACTTATTAGTGGATTGATGAGCGTAATAGATACAAATTTTCCTGTTCTTGTCTCAAAATAAGTAACTGGTACTAAATTGTGTTTGTACTTCTCTCGTTTAGGAAGCGTTTGCTAATCTAATCTTAAATAACTAATTAGCCTTACGCCAAGCAAAGGAGCGTATTTAAGTGCATCTGTCAGAAAGAAAGGTACAGGTTTATTTTGAAGGGGGAAAAAAAATGTTTATTTTGTAAGAACCTGCAGTAATTTGTATAGACTCGTTTCTTTTAATCTGCCTGAGATCTTGTTTGAATCCCGATCCAACAGCGACTGAGGGGTAAATGCCATTTAGCTACTTTAGTAGCATTCGTGCAGAGCCAGCCAGACATCACCTCATCGAGAGCACAGATGGGTCTGTTTGAGGCAGGTGCTTAAAAACCCAGCGTCTGTTAGGCCGCTGCTGAGGTGGGAATAAAGGTGTACAGAAGGCTCAGTGCCTGCTGGAAGGTGCAGGTAGGAGAGCAACAGTCGGTTTGAGAACAGGGCTGCGGATAAGAAGTGGAAGAGAGACAGATTAAAACATAGAGAGACACACACATGTGCGGTCAGAGTGGAACTAGCTGAGCAGGTTCAACTGGTTCCTGGTTTGTTTTCACTCTGGCTCCAGGAGACACATGCACAGTTTAACTGTTGAGTATTTACCTCGCTGTTCATTTGATCAGTTCTGAGGAATCCTTTTTTATGTTTTTACCGTTTGGTTATCTAACTGAAGCTTGTCTTGGGGGGGAAAAATACAGCAGCAAAGTAGTAGTCTTTGTGGTCTTCGAATATTCATCTGGCCTTATAACACTTGTGGCATTTCAAGGAAAGGAAATGAATTAAGAGATAAGAAGTAGGGGAGAAAAAAAGGGTTTGTGTTCTTTTTTTCAATCAAATACTTCACATTATTGACTCTGTTTGTAATGAATAACCATAGTTCATGATTAAAGAGGGGACTCTGCCTTTTTAAAAAAAAAAAAAAAAAAAAAAACACATGAATGACTTAGCTCTTCTTGAGGAGTTATTTAATTTCCCCTCTGGCAGCTCCCCAACGAGTTTGATGTCTGTGCTAATGTCACACGTCTGGGACACACCTTTAATGTTGACGTGTGATGCTGGTCAGATTTTTGGGGTGTCCGTGTGTGTTGTAGTAGTAGCCCTGCAGACGTGAATACTCTGGAACTCGTTCATCGAGGGCCCAGCAGAAGTAAAGCAGGCGTCTTTCATACTCCTTAGATGTGACACTTCCTCTCTGTGTCAAACCGTGGAAAGGGGAATAACTAGCAGGTCACCATCAAGCCCCGTCACTCCCACCCACCTCTCTTCTAGTCTTTTTTCCCTTCTTTTTCTTTAAAATCCCCTTCTTGTCCTTTCCCAAGTCTTTTGTACACCCTTTCTCCACTGTGGGGCTAATCCCACTCAGGACCGCCCACTGCTTGTGGTGCTCCTCTTTTCTGATGTGTCTGAATGTGCTCTAGACTTAAGAGGAAGGTCACATGTTGGTCATACACTTGCACTCGAGTTTGTTTTTTCTCTCCTCTGTCCTGGTCCTCTGGTTTCTCTTCTCACAATAAGAGTCTTTACCGTTAGGAGAATGTATTTCCCTAATTATGCAGATTCTTGAGCCTTATGTGTAAAGTCATTGATGCATTTCTGCTATTTGTGTTCTCAAGTTCCTGTTTTTTGTTGTTTTGGTTGGACAGCCATCCACTGAAGATCCTAGTTTTCCCCACCTTTAAACGTATCACTGCTTATCTTGAGTCCCGCCTTTGCGTGAATCCACTCTTATCCAGAGCTCAGGGACCACCCACACCAACAACAGTCCCCCCCCTCCCCCCCCCCCCCCCCCCCCCCCCCTCTTAATGACCTTTAATGTTATGTGCCAAGCCTTCTGATCTGGAACCGAGGGATCTTCCAGCCTTGCTGATCAACTCCGAGTCCCCCCCCTCCCTTCCCTTCCCTTCCCCTCCCTTCCTTCTGCCTCCAATCCCCATTCCCTCCTCAGCCCAACCCAGCTCTGCTCTCATGCGGCAGCTAAGCTTGTTTTTGCGACATAGCTCTGGAGCAATCAGCCTGACAAGGCCGGCCCACTTTTTTTTTCTCTCTGTCTCTCTCTCTCTTTTTTCTCCTACCCAGCCCAACCCCCTCAGCGCCTTTTTCATTATTACACTCTGTTTTTGTGCAGCATTTCTTTATTTCTGTTTGAAATATATTTCTATATGAATATATTTCTCCCCCCTCTCTCTCTCTGACTCGTTCCTCTTTCTGTCTAAATTCTCGTTTTTTCTTTCCCTCGCCTGCGCCCTCCTCCCCCTCTCTTCCCTTCCTCGTTCGCTCTCTTCTCTCAGTAAATCAGCTTTCATAACGCTGTGCAGCGCAGCCTTGTTTTGCGAGGTTCTGACAGTATTCAGAGTCCTGGGCCAGTTTCCTGTTGCTATTCTGGGGGCCTTGCTTCCTGTGTGGACATGTCTTATTCAGATTCCAGGGTGCCTCCCCCCCATTCTCCCAGCTTGTCTGTTTCTTTCTCCTTCTTTTCTTTAGATGATTTTTAATGAATGTATTTGAGGAAATTCAGTCTGTTGACAAAGTGTCTTGTTTTGCATTTACTTCACTGAATTGTTTCTCCACCTGGAAAAAAAAAACCACCCCAAAAACTTAACAAAAAAGCCCTGACACACGCACGCACACACGCACACACAGAATGCATCAAGCACTCTCCCTTCTGCGCTCTCTGCACACTCACTCACTCTCACACTCGCGTGCACACTCTCCCATGCCCCTCCCCTCTGCCTCCATTTTTGCTGGGCTGAGCTAGTTTTGCAGCACAAAGACTGTGGCTGACTGCAGCACTGTATGTCCCTGGCTTTCTCTGGCGCTCGCTGGAACAAGCTGCTGAGCACGGACTGATGAAAAGAGGCTGACAATGAATTTAACTCTCGCTCTGCGAAATATCCCTTTTCATATTACATATGATTTTTTTCCTCCTATCCCCAGTTAATTCACTGCTGGTGTCCGTTGCTTTAGTAGCGCCCTCTAGACACACTGTGTGACAGTAAGAGGGAGGGGCGTTGCTGGTCTGGAAAGCAGGCAGACTGGCTGTAGAGGTCTGGAGCCTCCCCACCCTTCTAGCTCCCCCACCTCACCCCGAGGCCCCTCCAGCCCCCTCAGCCCTGCGCATCCCATCACCCCTCACCTCGGGCTGGGCAGCTGCCTGCCTCACTCGGGCATCTGTGCGCTGCCCTGGGACTCCCTGCTACTATTGTGATCTCCACAAAAGGCCCCCCACGCACACACCATCTCCCCATTATTCACAGCAATCAGACCCCTCCAACCACCCCCTCCCTCCTCTCCACCGCCTCCCTTCATCTACTCTGTGGTAGCTCCACACAGGCTGCTGCAGTGTTTGTGTGCATTGCACACCTCCTTTTTTTTGTGTTACCCCCACAGTGAAGCTCAATTAGGCAAATGTGGAGCGTTTAAAAAAGACCTCCCTACTTATTGATTAAGATTCATAGTTGGCCTAGATTTTTTTTTTTGACTGCAAGCCTGTATCACACAGCAAAGTAAAAGCTGAACAGCACCGATCAGTGTCAGAAGGATTAGATTTTCGTATACCGTGGCATCCTCCCTTTTTTTTGTTTTTGCTGGTTCACTCTTTCATCTTCTACTTTCTGGTCCATGTTATTATCCTACCCACGCTGCTGATAAAGTAGCAGTGTAATGTTGATCTCTCGGGAGTTTGAGCTTGCTCATCTGTGGAGGTAGTAGACATTGTGTCTGAGATATCTGTCCCCAGCAGGGTGCTGTGAGCATTGTGACACCCTGCTGTTGTTGTCACTATCCACCTTTGTTATTTACCTTGGGGAGATGAAATTGCACAAATGCAATTTGTTAATTTCAAACACTAACTGGCGTTCGAGTCATCTGCTCGGTGGCATATATATATATATATATATATATATATAGAGTAAGGGTGCATGGCGCACCTATAGGATGCTTTGACTGTGCCTGGAGTTTCTCGTCTGTCTGTGCTGTGTGTGTGTGAAACCCTGTAATGGCTGCTGCTGTTTGAGGCAGGGGCCTGCCTTGCTTCTCCTCCTTTCTCCAGTTCTTCCCTCATAGTGGGATGGGAGTGCCCCCTTATGGTTGAGCTCAGCCCTGCAAATCTTGAGCTGGGGCTGGAGCAGCCTCTCCCCAGGTCTTTGGTTGACTTCCCATCAGCCCTTGGTACGTGGACACAGTCCCCAGATACAGGTGGAGGCTCTGGGGTGGCGGCTGACATGTCGGCAACGCCCACACGTCTGTCTTCTTTCTTCTTTTCAGCAACCCGCTGGCATTTCATGGTAATGTAGCATTGACTGGTGGTTTGACAGAACAAATATCTTAAGTTGTACTTTGTCTAAGGACTGTGTGTCATTTGTGAATGATGAAGACAAGCGCTCTGATCATAGGCGAGAGATAATGTGCTTTTGGGCTCAGTGAGTCAAGTCAGCACATTCAGATTCTGAGCTGAGAGAAAGAGAAGAGAAACTGCGCTGAGGAAAAAAAAAATTCACTTGATCTTAAGCTTGAAAGGGAAGCGATGACTTTTCCCATGACCCCATTCTGATATCAAAAGCCTACTTTGTCCTGAACAAGTGGTAAATGCGCAGCGCTGGAGTGCTCTGCTGACGAGGTCATTGGCATATAAACATAAACATCTCCAGAATGAGATGGCAAAAAAAAGACAAAGTTTGAGCGTGCCCTGTCCGCTTTGTGCTTCCGTGTTGTCTCCCAGGCCTCCCCAACAAATGTAATTAAAGGAGCTGGAGGGATATTTGGGGGTGTGGGTGTGTGTGGGGGGGGTGAACAGGGCTTTGGTGCGTCTGCGTTTCCTGTAACAATGACGGGCTTCTTCTTTTGTAGTAGCTGACTGCACCGTGACCCTGCCAGGCACGCAGGGAGGCCGTCGACAGAGACAGACAGACCTAGGAATGGCAGCAACAGGGGGGAGGGACTGTGTCGGCTCTAACGTGTCAACCACGTGGATCACAGTAACCATGGCAGCCCTTGACATGCAGCCAGCTTCCCCCTCTTCCTCTTCCATCCCTTTCTTCTTACTCTCTTCACTTTGCCACAGCGGATGTGTCGACTCTGAGCGAGCTGGGTTTGTTTTGTTTTGTTCTTGCTGTATATATTGTGTTCAGCATCTGGAGGCCTGAGAACGAGGGAGCTTGCCAGCCCAGGCAGCGGGTGAGACTCTGAGGTCTGAGGATGACAGAATGAAGCGGGTCAGGGAAAGTGTGTGACTCAAAGATGAACTTTGACACCCCCCTCCCTTCTCTTCTTCCTCCTCACCACCACCACCAGATCTAGTTACACCACTGACCAGGGTTACATGTTCCAGATACGTGTCATTAACTCCGAGCCACTACGCTGCTTCTTCCACTTTCTGCTTCTCATAACCTACCAAAGAAAAAAAGAGGGAGAAAAAAGGCTGGCTTGGCAGACTAATGGCTCTGGTCGAGCTTGATTGATTCAGTGAAGTAATCTGCAAATGGAATACATTAGGACGGCAGAGAGCAGAGCAGATGACTCAGAGACAGCACGGGCGAGAGAGAAGTGGAGAATGTAAGAACTGTGGGAGCAGCGAAGATTTTCAGCATTTGTGAACAAGAAGTGCGTTAGAAGAAGGAGACGAAGAATAATAAAATTCTGGAAAGTTTGTATCGTTTTTAAAATGAATTTAAAACGAATTCATCGTTCGAAACGCTGCTTTTCAGCCTTTGAAAGCTCCCGAAGTCTGTTCTGCACTTCTCAGCTCTGAAGTTCCATGTTAGGCAGTGCTGGGAAAAAGCACAAAATGGCTGCCACAGAGAGGCTTTCTACAGAAAGAGCTGCAGCTTCTCTGCTGCTCTCTCTGCAACACGGCTCACAGGTCCTCCCCTTTCTCCCCCTGCACATAGAGAAATGGCTCATTTCTGTATTTTCATATTGTCAGTTGTCATATTTGCCATTGATAATGCTGCTGTGACCTTCCTTCAAGCTCCCCCCCTCCACCCACACAGAGTCACACACCACACCTGTGCTCACACGCTACTCCAACTTAACCACGCCACCTCTCAACTCCTCCTCATGCCTGATCTATGTCCTCTCTCCTCCTCTTCATCATTTGCCTTAAATAATGAGCGCGTTGAATAGCAGAGCCTCAGCAGCATCAGTATCACCAGCATCCACCACCCCTCCCCCTCCGTCCTCTCCTCGCTGTCCGGCTTGTGCAGTCAGCAGAACAGGCTGGTGCTGTGCAGTATTGAGCTGGGAAAAATCAATGACTGCGGAGTGGGAGTAGGTAGGAGCTTGTGTGTGTGTGTGTGTGTGTGTGTGTGTGTACAATTCTTCTGCCTATCCAAGCTGAGGAATCAGAGCTGTCAGATATTTACAGAATGTTAAAGAGCTCAGTCTGTACGCTGCATACGTGCCACTGTAGCAGTGCACACAGGCTGCACAAACGGAGCTTTTGCCGGCGTTATCGGGCCATTAAGGCATATTTTAATTTTTGCGGTTTTCATGCCGTACCATGCAGCGTTGTCACAAAAACACATTTGTTTGTTTTTTTTGTTTACTTTCCTGTTTTTCTCAGATGTTATGTCACTTTAAAGTCCTGCTGATTTATTCTGGTCCCAGTCTGGACCTGTTAGCACCAACCAGCTTCTTTTTGTTTCTTACAGATATTCTGTAATCTGGAGGAAAATAAAAATGGAAGACTGCTCTCACAACTTTATTCCAGCTAACTCAATCCCAGCTTTTTGCTGGACACATGATGCACACTTCAGTGTGCCACACGGTGGACTTTAAAGTGTGGCAGGAATGACGAATGCTAACAGGCCGTCTCAGAGTTAGGAGTTCAATTTTAGCACCAGAACAATGCAAACGTGGTTATTTAAAATGATTCTCTTGAGCTTTAATCAATGCTGTTTGGAAATGGTCGTTGGAACCCAAACACAGCCAAAGATCGTTGAAATCCTGGTATTGCTTGATAATATGGTGGTCGTACCTTTAACCCGCCATCCTAACCCATCTAATATTGATTGGTGTAAAGTGATAGTTGCTTTAATGGCATGATTCTTGTCTCTGTGTTTAGCTGGTGGTCATCAACCTCTAGGCTCCAAGACGACAACATAAATGTGTGTTTCATGCGTAACTAGTTTGGAGTTACATCACTGCCAACCTTTGATTAAAAGTAAATCTGTCAACTGAAAATAGGCTTAATAAAAAAAGGCAGAAACTCCACTACACAAACTACACACAAACTAAACTAAACAAACTATAATAATCAGACAGTTTACCTCAATCCCCAAATCTTAATATGGTTTAAAAGCCACTGTGAGGCGGTACTACCAAGAATGACGACTGATATACTCGATTGATCTTGTTCTGCTTTTACACCCCCATGGATCTCTAGAAGTACCCCACATCCACGATCATGTGTTAAATCCTTTTTTCTGTCTCATAATGACAGTTTGTTCGTCTTGAGTGTGCATCCTCCTGCTGAGGTGTGTCTCCTCAGCTGAACCCACTAACTGAATCCTTTCCTCTTTGGTCTGTGTTGAGGAAGCCGTGGTTTAGAACTTGTTTTGTGGCTGAGATTTGACTCTGAGCAGCAGCTTCTGAGTCTCTGTGAGTACCAACTACAGAGGTGGTCATCGTGGCATCTGGCCAGTCGGAGCCCTTCAGATGGAGCCGTCTGTCAGATGACCAGTCTTGTGATCTCTTGGTTGGGAACAGGAGAAGGAGGGGGTGGGTGTAGGTCAGCTGACGATGCTGGCTGCTGGAAAAAGGGTTCCTGCTATGGTTGTTTGAGCAAAGAATGTCACGCTGTTCGGTTCCCTGTTCTTGATTCCAAAGCACGAAGACCTAATGATGTGCCTCTAACCCACTTTTGCATTTGCGAACATTAATTGGGAGTCAGCCAGGGAAACACTTTGGAGTGCGATACTCCCTTCCTGCTGCGTTTCACGTGGTTTTGTTGGTGCCGTATTTCCAGTGTGGGTCAGAGAGGCCTGGGTTTGTGCAGTCACCGGAGCAGGAGAGGAAGAGCCGGAGGGAGGGAGGGCCGAAGGAACGGGGTGAGGGTGGATTGGAGGGGGAGGGAAGGGTGGATTCTGAATCAGCGTCGTCCTCCTGTCACTCCCTCTGGGGTTCCTCCATCAGGTCACATCCCAAAAATAGCAACGGGCGCCGTTTCAAGTGCAAAACCGCCGGCTTCGGGGCTGCAGCCAGCCTGCGAGTGTGAGATTTCTATGGGAATAGTTGGCCACAATCCAATGAGTGCTGCTTTATTTTTCTCTCCCACCCCCTCCTCCTCCTCCTCCTCCTCCTCACTCCCTCCCATTTTTTTCCCTTCCTCCGATGTGACTGGCAGATGAGCTTGCATTTCTGAGTGAGCACATGGTCTCCACGTGAGTGGCCAGTGTGTAAACATTCACCTTCCCACAAACATAATCATTGCCGGCTGCCTTCCTACCTTCCTGCCCGCCCGCCCGTCTTTGTGTCGCAGCCAGCGAGGCTCAATAACAACACCACATGGCACCAGAGCCCGTGCCCAGCACCAATTATTTCAACTGCCTCCCGAGATGACTCGCTTCAAATGTTTGTTTTTTTCCCCCCACTTTCTCTTTGCAAGTCAAACTCAGTTCTCCTTGCCAGCACGGATCATTATCGGCATTATGGGAGTGATGTGTGGAGTATTTTTAAAAAGGTGGGAAAAGAAGTCATTGTACCCAAATGTATTATTGAACTGTAATAGGGCTGGCAGCCTTCTATGAGAGAGTAACATACACACCCCGGTGAGGGCAAAGATTGCTGTAATGCATCAGTGCCCATTTGGATTTCCACTTACTTGATTTGACTTCTCTTGACTTTGACATGACACTGAAAATAAAACAGCCTCACCCTCCTCATGCAGGTCAGGAGGAGAAAAGCCTGAATATATTCATCATTTCTTATTCATTTCTCCCAAATGTGATTCCCAGAATGCAGCCGCTTTCTTTTTCCAGGTTTTATACGTTTTTAGAGCCTCATTTACATCCCAGCGCACACACTCACCCTTACCTTTTGATATCAAGTATCAGTTCTTCCACTTAATTTCTCTCTTCCCATCATAAGCTGAGCCTCCACAAAAGAGTGGCAGAGATTTTTTTGTTTTGTTTTGTCTGATGAAACCTGAACAGTTTGCTTGTTCTGTATTTGCAGCCCATATGCTCATCAGTTACTTTTAAAGGCAACTTGTTGGACAATGCGTCTTTTTGCCGCAGCCCCGATGCCATGATCATGGTTGTATCACAAAGAAGAGAATAACTCCATAACTCTGGTGGATTTCTGCTTCATTTGTTACCAGAACCATATCTGAACATTTCATCTTTGATTAGACTAGCATGCCTTACTACAGCAATTGTAATGATATGATATCTATCCCGGTGTACCTACTGACTGCACTTCACTGCATATCGAGTTGATATTGCTAATTGCTTGGTAATTTCCCTTCATAGCGACACGTTTAGCTAACGGCTAGCCATTACAGCTTGAGAACTGTAGCACTGGCCTTTTTCTCCTCGTCTGTGGGCCTCGCCGCTGTTCTGGAGCTGCTTGGTGGTTCTTCATGTTAAGGAGAACTCATCAGCAGCTGAGTCATCATCGCTTCACAAAATGATGCAAATGCTTCCACAAGCTGTAGGAACTGATACTTTATGGAAAAGCGAGAGAGAAATGTGTTGACTTGTTATCAGTAACAAGTTGGTGATGTGAATTGTAAAAATAAATTTGTTAAGCCACTTGTTACAGTGTAAACGAACGAATGTAGTGTCATCGTCGACTCATGTTCTGTTGCTCTTCTCCTTCAAGGATTTATCCGGCTCCATCGACGACCTTCCCACTGGTACAGAAGGCGCTTTGAGCCCGGGTGTCAGCACCTCGGGCGTGTCCAGCAGCCAGGGCGAGCAGAGCAACCCGGCCCAGTCACCCTTCTCCCCGCACACTTCGCCTCACCTGCCGGGCATACGTGGACCCTCGCCGTCACCTGTGGGTTCCCCAGCTAGCGTCACCCCTTCTCGCACCGGCCCCCTGTCCCCCGCTGCTGTGCCAGGTAAACGCACAATACCGTTAATACTGTTGTTTCAGACCTACAGCAGCACACAGCTAAAACATTATTCTGTTTCTACTCTGCTTTAATACAGTTGTTTTAGATCTTCAGGTCTTTAAGTTCAGTCGTTTTGAAATGGTCTTTGAAATCTGAAATTCAGCTGCGAAAGACTACGTAGGGGGATTTTATGGCAAGGAAAAATGTGAAAATTAAAACCAAGTTTGTTCTAGAAGAATAATACATAGCATTATGTGGGTGTCAGTAGAGAACAGGATAAAGTACAAATGCAGAATATTTACAGGAAAATCACCATAAATATGATGTCCTGAAACAACTGAGCAGTTATTTATTTTCACTTGCCAAAGACTGCTAAATGTAAAAATGGACCTGCTCGATACGGCTAACCAACAACAATAATTTCAATGTCTTTGTAGTCAGCTATTCATCGTATCCAGCAGAAATCCTGTCTGACATATTTAATAAAAAACAGACAGATTTAGAGTTTTAATTCAAAACTCGATGCGGATCACATTTGTAATTTATGAAGCGATTTGCAAGATATGGAACTTTAGGTTTCTCCTAACATGATGCTAGTAAACCATTCGCTGACGGAGAGACGGAGGTTACAGTGCCACCCTCTGCTCATTGTGGAGAGACTTGCCACAGTTTATTAGCTTGAATGTGACTGGCTCACACTCATTTTATGGCCAGTATTTCAAAGTTTAAAAGCAAGCATTGATTGTAAATAAAGGAGACAAATTTCCGCAGTTCCCACGGTAATTTCAGACCCATGTCATCGCTGTCCCGCAGGTAATCAGATGCCTCCTCGGCCGCCCAGCGTCCAGTCAGACAGCATCATGCACTCATCCATGAGCCAGGACAGAGGTGAGTGTGTTGGAAGTGTTTGCAAACAGAAACCCATTAAAGAGTATCTCCTCGTGTGCTCAGTGGCCAGCAGTGTGTGCGCCGCATTCTCAGCAGCTTTTAGGTGTGATTGTTTGCACTTGTATGCATTCCTCCCATCTGCAAGCACTCCCCCAGGCTGTGCTTCTAAATAAGAATGTGCTCTACTTGCCAGGTCAAATGAGAGCAGGCAGACACACTGTACTGTGTTGTGTTTGTGAGGAAGTGAAGAGCATAAGCCATAATGTGTTGTGCAAATGTATGCTAAAGCAGATGTAGCGTGGAGTTTTTTGTTTTTGTTGTTTTTTGTTTATTTTCTTGTTTTTTTTTTAACATTAAGTGTTTAACATAAGATACAATAGGCATCTAATTATTACCACTTAATATTGGTTGCAGAATTAATCAAACTTTGATATGTGTGTGTAAAAAGTAACAGTGTTGCTTAATGTTCCCTGTCTTTTCTCCAGTGTACATGCGCAATCCTCAGATGCCTCCTTACGGGTCCCCTGGACAGCCTGGCTCGGCCTTATCTCCACGCCAGTCTTCAGGAGTCCAGATGCATGGTGGGATGGGCCCTTATCCTCAGAACAATACCATGGGAAACTACGTCCCTCAGGGGGGCCAGTACGGCCCGCCAGGTGAGACATGAGGCTGTGAATCTTGGGTGGTGTTGCTTTGAGGGCCTTCTGTACAGCAGGAAAAATAAGAGTGCAGTGTCTCCGCTCTGTCAAATCAAGCAGACTTTTTTTTCTTTTTTTAATACTAAAAATATTATGAATGAGTTTACAGTGGTTGTCCTGTGACCATCACAGTTTCATAGATAGCCCAGATTTTTTTTCTAAGAGGCTTTGAAGTTTCCTCTCACTTCTTACATTCATGAAATTATATCAGTGCACTTTGAAGTCTCAGATGGTTTCTGTGGGCTTTGAAGAAGTTCTGCTATGAGTCATAGCAGAGAAAGGCGGGAGCCAGATAAAGCCCGCTTCATCAGGCTGCTTGTTCTGACAAGCTGAGGTAAATTTAGAGCCGGACTGGTGAAACTCTTTATCCCGTCAGTGACAAGTGACTAGATGAAATCTGTTTTAGGCTGAAACACAGCAGGAGCGCATGAAACTCTAAATGTTGATCTGTAACACTTTCAGGTTATCCCAGGCAGCCCGGCTACACAGGGATGCCCAACGCCAATTACCCCAGTGGCCCCGGCATGGGTGGCTCCATGAACCCCATTCCCGGTCAGGGCAGCGGGGCTCCGTATGGAAGCATGCCACCGGGCAGGATAGGTCCTGGGCAGATGGGCACTCGGCCTTACGGTCCTGCCATGGCCTCCAATATGGGCGGCATGCCTCCTCAGGTGGGGTCCGGCATGTGTCCCCCTCCGGTCATGACGAGGAAGGATGGTGGTCCTTCCATGCACCACGGACCAACAAACTCTATACACAACAGGTGGGTGCTCCTGGCTGCATCAGTGACATCTGTGTGAGCCTGTGACTGTTGAGGGTCATTGAATGTATAGCTTTAAGGAGATTTTCTCATCACTTTGGTGTGTGTGTGTGTGTGTGTGTGTGTGTGTGTGTGTGTGTGTGTGTGTGTGTGTGTGTGTGTGTCCTTGGTTTACCTCACACACAATCCAGTCTGTTACATGTTTTGGTGCTTGAGTGGTGGCAGTAGCCCAAACACTTATCTATCACAGAAGAGGAGATGGTCTCTGCAATCACTGAATCACATCCTTCTTAAGCAGGGATGCCTGTTGAGCCTACAGAGCAGCTCTTGTGGGCTTGGCAAATGGTACCCTATGACTTAAATTAATGTTTCCTACAAATGAAACTGAACTCTGTGAAGGAAAAGACATAATTCACTCACGCAAAGTCTGTGTTTGCAGTGGATCCTTTCAGGGATTACTTGTGACTAATTATTAGTTGATTAAATAGGTGATGCTTATGTTTTGATGCTTATGTTTTGTTTTTTAAAAGGAAACACGACCATATTTGGACACAGCCCTAAGGTTGCGTCTATGAAATGTTTTTTTTCTTCTTATTTTTGTACTCTTTGCTCAAATTAAGGTAGAAAAATAGAATGCTAGAATTGCATTCACCAAAAACTGCTGCACAGACATATTGGATGGGCTGGGTAGTACGATTAAGTTGACAGCAAACCATATTATTTGTCAGAAAATTCCATTAAAATTTATCCAAAAGGGAGCAACAGCACAAACACCGTGAGGAAGTCCAGTTCAGAGACTCGAATTAGCAGAGCTGAGACGTAGCTCACCTCCAGCCGCCTGTGTCAACGCATCTGTCAGTCATAGCGGCCATAAAAGTCTCTGAATGTTTAAGTTAAAAACAACAGTCAGTCACTGTGGACTTGTTCTACAGGAAAATATTTATAGAAGCCAAAGCCACATTTTTTGGTATCAGGCTGTGAACACGCTTTTTGAAACATCTGAGTCTGTGGAGACTGACTTTCTTTTGGAGCCAGGTTCAAGTGACCATTGTAGAAACAGCACTAATTTCACTCTGACACAGCCTCGAGATGGTACCATTCATTATCTGGAATAAAATTCTGCAGAACTGCACTGACTCACAGGGATTTCATCTACCTTACCTCCCCAACTTGCTTGTTTACAACTTCTTGTCACAAAGAGTGGGACTGTGTGCCCTGGTAGTGGCAAGTTGCTGCTTGCCGTCTTAGAAACATGTTAACTCAGTTTGACATTAGAAAAATAGAAATAATTAGTTTAACTGACCAGTATTTCTAGTTTCTGCTACAGGGGTGGCAACTTTTAATCATCCTGTTCAGAATCAGAATCAGAAACTTTATTGTCATTGTCATGAGAACAACGCAATTAAGAATGGTCCCCGATCATTGCATCATCCCTAGCAATATCAAAATATAAATAAAACAATAAAATTCAATAAATAAAATTTATATGACTAGTGCGCATCCATTGTTTCTTTTTGGTTATTGTTTTTTAGCATTTCTTCTAATCAAGCATTCTTTTCTGTAGGCCACCCAGCTATCCTAACATGTCCCAGGGCATGATGGGAGCAGGCTCTCCGTATGGCCCAGGCATGAACAGCATGCACAGTATGATAAACCAAGGTGGGCCAGGGCCGTATCCAATGGCAGGAGCAAACATAGCCAACAATAGCCCTGGTGAGTACAAGTGAAACTATAGCCCTGATCAGGTGATTGGAGTACAGCTGCAGGCCTGAGGGTTGTGTCTATAAAACAGTTTTATAGACTGGTAATCGTTTTATTTTTATACCCTTCTGTCATTGCCCCCGTTCTCCCAGGAATGGCTCCAAGTTCAGAGTTTGGCATGGACAAAATGAATCCTGCTCCGAAGATGAACAACAAAGTGGACGGGACTCCCAAGCCAGAATCCAAGAAGGTACACATTCAAAGTCCAGCTTTTTTCCCCCCGCCCTCCTTTTTTCTCGTTCTTACGATTTTCTTCCGTCACCCGTCCAACAGAAGTCGAGCTCTTCCACCATCACCAATGAGAAAATAACCCGTCTGTACGAGCTTGGCCCGGAGCCAGAGAGGAAAATTTGGGTGGACCGATACTTGGCCTTTGCTGAGGAGAAAGCCATGGGCATGAACAATCTGCCCGCTGTGGGCCGTAAGCCCCTCGATCTCTTCAGGCTCTACATATCCGTCAAAGAGATCGGCGGCCTCACCCAGGTACACCTGGACTTCCACCTGAATTTGATGTGAATCGTTCAGATCAGAAGGACGATCGTCGGTGATTTTAAAAAATAAATAAAAAATTTCGTATACAGCTTTCTGAACCACCTCCTTCCTCTCTCGCCCACCAGGTGAACAAGAACAAGAAGTGGAGGGAGCTGGCTACCAACCTGAACGTGGGCACGTCGAGCAGCGCAGCCAGCTCGCTCAAAAAACAGTACATCCAGTGTTTGTACGCCTTTGAGTGCAAAATGGAGCGCGGCGAGGACCCTCCCCCAGACTTCTTCAACACGGACACCAAAAAGAACCAGCCCAAAATCCAGCCTCCCAGCCCAGGTGAGCGCTGCTGCTCCGCTTCACTGTCATGCAGTTTACTGCCTCCTTAGATTTAAAATGCAATGAATGAAGCTTATTTCAGATTTCCCTTTCTCCCTTGGGCGCAGTTTGGATTAAGTACAATTCATCACATCATCTCTGCTCTATTTGCCTCACATCAGCTGTCTATAAACTAGTCTATTTTATTATATCCCATTAATTGCCGTTTTTAAAGCCATTCATAGAGCATTGTTTGTCATCTCATGTAGGAGCAGCCACCCTCCATAAATCGCTGCTCCCCTATATCGTAGGAGTTATAAATGACGGCGGCGTAGCTGTAAGTCCTTTGGACGGTTCCACAAACACATGCCTTGGGGGAATAGTCCTTGGCATTTGCACAGGACATGACGAAAGACTTGTCCTTTCCGACTTCCCCACTTTGATTTTTGTGGCAACGGTGATGACAGCAGAATGCTAAATGTTTCAATGAACTGGGTAAAAGTCAGCGGATGAACTGGCGCTCATTCATAGCAGTTGTTAAGGGTGAGGAGGTTGCAGCCAGGAAGGGTCATTGCTTGTTGCATGCGATGCTGTTTATTTTGGAGGGGACTCCTTGTTTATAGCTGCCAGGAGCAACCACACCAGGAGCAACCACATGCTGCTTCAGTCTGGCTGAGACCCAGGCTGTCAGACACGGGGCACTGAGTCAGCGCCAGGGTGTTGTTACAGGAGACATCAGGGTGCTTGTCAGCTGGCATCAGCCCTCTAGTTAGTACGAAAGAAGGGCAGGGGAGGGTTTTGGGGGTGGGGGTGGTGGAGGAAGTAATGGCAGGAGAAAGGCAGGAGGTGATTTGGCGATAGCGATGCTCCGTCAGTGGCGTGTCCTCGCTGCCTGGTGCCTGGCCCTGGGCTACAGCAGCACGGCAACACTCCCTGGAGATTAGTGCTGAGCCAGAAATGATGAATGGGGGAAGAGGGTTTTGTGTGTGTGTGTGTGACTGTGTGTGTGTGTAAAAGTCACACGATTCTCTCTCTGACTCTATTTCTATCATGCCCTCCCTCCCTTCATCTTTAGTAGAGGGAAATCCCTGCCCAGAGGGAGGAGGGGGTGAGGGAGGGTGAGCCAATGAATGTTGTGTGCATGCGTGAGAGCTCGAGAGGCAAGAGGGTGATGTGAGAAAATGTGAATAACTGTGACCTGCCAGTGACCCGGGTGTTGTGTGTGTTTGTGTGTGTGTGCCAGTTTAATGAATGGGAACCTGTGACTCATCAGACTGGCTTGCTAATAGTGAGAAGTCCTGAGCTGAAGTTAAGGATGATTGCTAGTATGTCACACACACAACACAAACAAAATATCAGTCACACACACACACACTCACACATAGCTGGCTGTCTCCTGTCTCTACAGCCCAGGCAGTAATCTGTCACAGTGAGGGTTTACATCACTGTTTCCTGGTGGTTCCTGGAGCCCAGCGGTGTTTGAGGAGGGGGCAGGCATCCTGTGATGAGCAGGAAGATTCAAGATTTTTTGCTGGCTATGCACTCAAAAGCCAGTCAGCTCAACACAAACTGTGTTCCTCTGTGCAGCGCTCAGGAATTTCTTAATGGGATTTAGGATTGCCAAAAGCAGCATGTGCTCTAAAAGCCCCCAGCAGTGTTCTGCCTAACCCGCCTCACTATCAGCTATCAGCTCTTGCCTTTATTCCTCGAGCGAGGAGGAGGAGGAGAGAGGGATGTTCTTTGAATTCTCTGGAATCTCTGAGTGTTACAAACCAGAGCACTTGACTGTTTTTCTTTTGTTTGTTTTTTCTCCCACTTAGTCATTGTGTGTATCCTTGTGTTTTGCAGCTGGTTCTGGATCCCTGCAAGGACCCCAAACCCCTCAGTCCACCACTAGTTCAATGGCAGAGGGGGGAGACCTGAAGCCCCCCACACCAGCCTCCACCCCACACACGCAAATGCCCCCAATGCCTGGCGTAAGGTACGATTCAAAAACCAGTGTCGTGCTTCTGTGGCTTTCGTACTAAAATCTCCACCTGTGGTGAAATTGGATCAGAGAAGCAAGAACTGGAATACAAAAAACAGCAAAATATGCATTAAAGTTATCACTGATGGGGTTCTGTTCACATGTACACACAAACACCAGATTAGTCAACAGGAATATGAAAGGATTATAGTTATAAAGTATGCACTTTGGGCTTAGAAGACTACAGTAAAAACTGTCTTCTGTGTCTTGTTAGAGGGACAGAAAACATTCAAAAAAATAAATCAACAAGAAAACTTAGAAAAGTCTTAATTACTATGAATTTTTCACATTCCACATTTTGCTAAAAAGCCATCTGTTTTCCTACAGGAGTAGTGTTAATCTACAGGATCCCTTTGCTGATGGCGGAGACCCAGCGTTTCCCAGGAGGAACGCCATGACTCCCAACTCTCAGGGCTATCAGCCTGGGATAGGCACCCCGGAGATGATGGGTCGGATGGGTCCCTATGAGTCCAACAAGGACCCTTTTGGAGGCATGAGGAAAGGTGAGCACCGTCCACGTAACCAAACCCCAGATTCTGTAAGGGTTCGTTCATAGCCATAACTAATATTATGTTTGTTTATTTTTAGCAGGGGAACAGTTCATGCCACCCGGCCCCAACAGTGGAATGGGGGAACAGTATAACAGAGGTCCACCAGGCCCAATGGCCAACATGCCAATGAGCCAGAGGCAACAGTACCCGTATGGATATGAACGAAGGTAAATATACTATAGTTGTAAATAAGATAAGATGATTGTGATCTGACCTGTGCCATTTCAGTGTCCTTTTCTCTTTCCAACTAAATCAAATCACTTCATGATTATTGCTCGTTGCTTTTATAGACAAGAGCCAGGCATGGGCCCTGATGTCAACATGGGACCGGGAGCTCCTCAGCCCAACATGATGCCTTCTGGAGCTGACACAGGGATGTACTCGCCTAGCCGTCCTCCACCACAGCAACGGTCTGTACCATTCAGGGCAGAGACTATTCTGTATAAAGATTAAAAGGACAGACATGGTTGCATGTCAGCATTTTGTCAGTGAGATCATTGATAGATTTAAAGATATTTACAGAGTTTCTTATTGTAACTGAATCATTTACTGAAATGAAGAAATATAGTAATCTGAGTGTGTATTTTTAGGCATGAGTCCTATACAAATCAGTTCCCTGGCCAAGGAGCTCCCCCTGGTGGGCCTTACCCAAATCAGCAGCCAGGAATGTATCCACAGCAGCAGCCAGTAAGAACAGTTTGTCCAGCATTTGCAGTACTCCTATTATTACTTGGGTTTCTTTTTTCAGTGTTCATGTAATGTACTATGTTCTGTTCCAGCTGAACAGAAGTATGAGCTGTTGCTAAAATTATTGTGCTCAGCTGAAGATTGTAATGCTTAATTTTGTGTGCTGACAGAACTACAAACGTCCTGTGGATGGTGGGTATTGTCCTCCTGCCAAGCGCCATGAGGGAGAAATGTACAACGTTCCTTACAGTGGGCAGCAACAGCCAGGACCCCAGTCCTCGGGGCCCCAGGGCCAGCAGGACATGTATAATCAGTATAATGCATACCCTGGAGGGGAGCGCCGACCGCCAGGCCCACAGAACCAGTTCCCCTTCCCCTTCGGACGGGATCGAGGGCCGTCATCTGCAGGCCCCAATTCCCAGTCCTCGATGCCTCCCCAGATGATGGCAAGTCCCATGCCTTCAGGCCCCGATGGTTCGCAGGGCCCAATGTGGCAGGGCCGCAATGAGATGGGCTACCCCAACTATCCCAACCGACAGGGACCCCCTGTGTCGGGCCAGGGTCCCGGCTACCACGGCATGAACCGCTCAGAAGATATGATGCCATCAGATCAGCGCATGAACCACGAGGGACAGTGGCCTGGCCATGCCAACCAGCGACAGCCTCCGTTTGTCCCCGCAGGCTCTGGACCACCCATGACCAGATCCCTGCCCTCCACCTACTCGGCTTCCCAAAACCACATTCCTCAGGTGTCGAGCCCAGCATCCATGCCCCGATCCATGGAAAGCAGAACGTCGCCCAGCAAATCCCCCTATATGCATCCTGGAATTAAGGTGCAGAAAGCTGGACCTCCAGTTCCCGCGTCCCACATTGGCCAGGCTCCCGTGCAGCAACCCATGATCCGGCGAGATGTGGCCTTCCCTCCTGGCTCTGTGGAAGCTACCCAACCCCACCTGAAACCCCGCAGGCGGCTCACCATGAAAGACATTGGTATAAAATGTGATTTGCCTGATAACTTGTAACATTACACATGTAATAAACAATATGCTTATGTTTACCTGACCTGGATTTACCATTTGATATTTCTCAGTTTGCGTTAAGACAGCTTTCAGATACGAATTGCGTATTCACACTAGGTGACACAAGTATGTAGTATGTATTGCATGTAGTATGGAGTTAAAGTCCCAAGATTAGTAAACCTTAACATCTTATTTAAAGCTGCAGTGACCGATCATGGTTACTTTTAGTTATATTCATTCTGTTTTTATTTTCAAAGGCACTCCTGAGGCTTGGAGGGTAATGATGTCATTAAAGTCTGGCTTATTAGCTGAGAGCACCTGGGCCTTGGACACCATTAACATTCTGCTGTATGATGACAATAGCATTTCTACTTTTAACCTTTGCCAGGTAGGTTGCACATATCCACAACCTGTTAGCATTTGTTTCTGTCAACATTTCAGAATGACTTGTCAAATTTAGTGACCACCACCTTTGCTTTCACAGCTACCTGGATTTCTGGAGCTGGTAGTGGAGTACTTCAGACGCTGTCTCATTGAGATCTTTGGCATCCTTAAGGAGTATGAAGTAGGAGACCCTGGCCAGCGCACCCTAATAGACCCCAATGCAGCTGAGGACTCTGATGATGAAATTCCCATGCCTGAGGGCGAGGACATGAACTCGGACGAGGAGGACGAAGAGGATGAGGAGGTAGAGGAAACAAAGACCAATCCTGACACTTCTTCACTGGTCCAGGTAAAGGAGGAGGAAGAGGAGGACGAGGAGAACTCCCACAAAGATAAGTCTTCAGAGGATGAGGAAGATGAGAAGGAAAGGGAGTCTTCTATCAAGGAAGCCAATACCTCTACCTCAGGGTTCTCCCACGACCCCAGTATACACTCGGAAAAGCCCAAACAGGCTAGCAAGTTTGATAAACTCCCCATCAAGGTGGTGCGGAAGAAGAATCCCTTCCGGCTAAACCGCTTGTCCAAGCTTGGGCAGCGGCAGAGCTTTGACAGCGGCCTGATACACTGGAGCGTGGGTGGTGGTGACACTACTGAGCACATCCAGACCCACTTTGAGAGCCGGATGGAGCTTCTCAAGCAGCGAAAACAAACAACAGCAGCCGCTGACAACCGCAAGAAGGTCAAGGTGAATGGGACAGCAGCAGAAAACCCAGAGAAGCCTAAATCCAGTGGTGACGATAAGGTTCGGCAGCAGCAGCCCCAGTTTTTTGAACCTCACAAGTCTCCAACAAAGACTACCACGCCTCCTCTTCCCATTGGCGCACCAGTCACTGCCACCATTGACGATGTACTATCCGCTCGCCCGGGGTCGGTCACGGAGGAAGTAGTTCGTGGAGGTGCCGAGGAGCAGAAGGAGAACGGCAAGTATTTGTTCAGCATCAACCCCGATCTCCAGAGCCGCCGCAACATCAAGATCCTGGAGGATGAACCTCACAGCAAGGATGAAATGCCACTTAGCACTCTATCAGACTGGCAGGACTCGCTAGCTCGGCGCTGCATCTGCGTCTCCAACATTGTGAGGAGCCTCTCCTTCGTTCCTGGCAATGACCTGGAGATGTCCAAACACCCTGGCCTCCTGTTGCTGTTGGGCCGCCTGGTGCTGCTCCACCACAGGCACCCTGAACGCAAACAGGCGCCTGTTACCTACGAGAAGGACGAGGAAGACGAAGGCGTGAGCTGCGAGAGAGACGAGTGGTGGTGGGACTGCCTTGAGGTGTTAAGGGAGAACTGCCTGGTCACTCTGGCAAACATCTCCGGCCAGCTGGACCTTTCTATCTACCCAGAGAGCATATGCCTGCCTCTCCTTGATGGCCTGCTCCACTGGGCTGTGTGCCCTTCAGCAGAAGCCTTGGATCCCTTTCCCACGCTGGGGCCCCACGGCTCCCTTTCACCCCAGAGACTGGTCCTCGAGACCCTCAGCAAGCTCAGCATCCAGGACAACAACGTCGACCTCATTCTGGCCACTCCGCCATTCAGCCGCTTGGAGAAGCTCTACGGCTCGCTCGTGCGACTCGTCGGCGAGCGCAAGGTGGCCGTCTGCCGTGAAATGGCAGTGATCCTGCTAGCTAACCTAGCCCAGGGTGACAGCCTTGCAGCACGAGCGATCGCTGTGCAGAAAGGCAGCGTGGGCAACTTACTGGGCTTCCTGGAGGACAGCCTAGCGGCTACGCAGTACCAGCAGAGCCAGAGCTCCCTGCTACAAATGCAGGGTGGACCCCAGTTTGAGCCTACTAGTGTGGACATGATGCGGCGGGCAGCGCGGGCTTTGCACGCCCTGGCTAAGGTGGAAGAAAACCACTCTGAATTCACTTTGTACGAGTCGCGGCTACTGGACATCTCGATGTCCCCACTTATGAACTCTCTGGTGTCCCAAGTAATCTGTGATGTACTGTTTCTGATCGGCCAGTCATGACAGCCGTGGAGAGGTTTCAGCTCTGCCTCTTTCTATTCCCCCTAAACCACCTTTTTGTGTGTGCGCGTGCGTGCGTGTGTCTGTTAGTTGCGCGTGAGTGACAAAAGCAAAACTTTTTTTTTTAGTTTTTGTTTTTTTTTTTTAATTTATGCAAAATCAACTCGGATTCCACTGTCTTTCTTACCCCTGCTTCTCTCTATAAGGAAGGAATATCATGAAGTAGCTGTTGATTTCAAACATCTGAAACTGAAAGAAACTGGCAAAGAAGAACAGACTGGGACCCAGGCATAGGACAGAGTGTGCTGCTGCCCTGTAGAAAGGACTTTTTTTTGTTTTTGTTTTTTTTTTATTGAAAAAAAATCTCCAGAAAGAGAAAAAAAAAAAAGAAAAAACTGTAACCAAAGTTGCTGTCTCGTTTACAGTGAGTTTGGGGGATACACGTGTTCGCTTTCTCCCTCGGGGGAGGTGGGTCGTCAGGGGAAAGAGGGCACAGACTAAACAATATTATGGTTCATGTTTGGAGGCTACATAGACTCATGGACTGTGGTGTGGTATAATTGCTGTAACTTTGGATGCTATATACTCAGCCCCACAGGAACCACATTATTGGCTGTGAACAGATGTCTGTCATGGGAGGCCTGTGCAGTAGATTGTAGGACTTTTTTCTGTACTGTACACCTTAAAAACTGTAAACATACTGTAATAATACTGTTTCACACTGAGATCCGCTGGCTTGGCAGCAAACTGTAGTTTTTAAAACCAGTTTTAGTTAAATGTCGAGAGAGAAAAACGGCTTTCCCCCCAAAGTACGGTGAACCTACAACACCCCGACCTCTTCTCTTTGTCCCTTGATTGTATGACTTGACCCTTATATTCAAAAGTCACCTCTTTAGGACTGGTCCTCAACTCTAGATGCAGTCCAAGCTGCAGTGTATATATGATGTTGTACATTACACTTTCTCTTTCTCGACTTCTGTTGCTCTTCACCGTTTTTAATCTTTGACGAGTTTCCCTGCATCGAGAACGCCATGTGATTACTTGACGCCCGCCCTCTCCGTTACTTCAGCGCCTCACCCCGCTCGTATCACGCTGTGTGAGCGTGGGGACGGGGGTCGTTAAGCTGCTGTCAGATCCAGCGCCACCCCCTCCTCTCAGTAAACACAACTTCAACTTTCTGTTCGTCTGGGTGTAGAGAATATTAACACAAATCGGTTCCATTCGAGCTCCTTCATAAACGACAAACTAGACCTTGATGAAGAAACTGTTTTTATTTTATTTTATTTTTTTCAGTGATGCGGATTCTGCATATTTGTATTTCAGATGATGTAGCTAAAAACTTGATGTAAATTCCTCTTTTTTCCTTTTTTTTGGCTTAATGAATATCATTTATTCAGTATGAAATCTTTATACTATATGTTCCACGTGTTAAGAATAAATGTACATTAAATCTTCGTAAGACATTTGCTGTGGATTTATTTATTATTCTTCTTTACATGGTTCAGGCCGCAGTGAATAAAGCCCTGAATTTTTTATTTGGCTCGCATTTCACTCGCGCTGAGACAATCTGATACGACTAAAGCAGCTCAGAGCGCTTGTGTTTTGCTGACGCTTTTGATATTTACACACGGATGCGGAGACACGGCACATCTCATCTCTGTGCAGTATGCTGCTTATTGAATGCACAGCCATGTTTTCCCATCCCTGTATTGATTGACATCTCACCCCCATGTTACAAGGCTGTCCTTGTCCCTGGGTCGCACATGCTGATATTTACATATATATTTACATTACTTGGGGAACAGCCAGAGCGCTTCGATACATACAGATAAGCTAGGAGCTGACATTTACTGCGAGAAACGGTGACTTTTTTTTCCCTCCAGAATATCATCTGATGTTTTGACAAAAGTTGAATTCAGTTTGGAGACGGCAGAGCACCTGGTTTAATGTGTGATGGGGGGGAAGCACCCCTACTTATTTAGCTACAGCCGACAGGATAATGAAGTTTTAAAGTTTTCCATTCTTGTCCTCAACGGAGAGACAAAATAGCATCCATAAAAAAACAGTCGGCATGAGCTAAATGTGGCACCAAGTACGTTTTCAAAGCCTGCTGCCGCTTCTTGATGTTGTTTTACTTTAGTCGTATTTATTCAGCAAGTCTCACTGAGATCAAGATGCAGGAAAAAAGTAAAGTCCTGGCTTGCTTTAGTGTGTGACTTTAGTGGAATGCTTCAAGGCAATGGATCTAAAATAACCCCAAGTGCTATAGATAAGTCCCAGAGATCACCTGCAAACTCAGATCATAATAAAAGGAGAGATATACATAAAGTGCAGCTTAAATGGCTCTAAAGGCTCACCAACCAATTTAGTATTGTACGTCTCGCTCCCTACCACTGAAAATTTGAGTTAACAAACATTAACATGCTTTTTTCTTATTTTAAAATAATGAAACTGTACTTTGAGCTCAGAGACTGTGACTGAAATTGCACAGAAATCATTTGTTTGCTGATATATGTTGAGCTGTTTCAAATGTTTGATTTCAAATAATGTTGTTTTACATAGTTGCTCCATTTTTGCTCACGTGCATTTTGTAGTGCTAGCTAGATGGCTACATGCTGAAGTTCTGCAAGAAGAGCACTGACTGCTGTGTACATGAATACATGGCAGACATAAGAATGGGGAATGGGGGCCGGCTTAATGGTAAGTGGAACTGTGGGACGATTTGCAGGACAAGTATCTCCTGGTATCACCTGAAAGCAACGCCAGGCTGTAGCACACACAAAATCAGCTCCCTTTATATTAATATGTTTTAATTTGCCTAATTTGATTTAATTGATTATTGATCGAAGATAGCAGGTCACTGTTCTCGATGGTTACCATTAACCCCTGCATGGGATTATAGTGTTTCCCACAGAAGTAGACAGCGTTTGTGGGAGTAGCAGGAGGTAACATGCAAAGTTTGAAGGTGTGCTTCATCCTTGGTGAGCTTGATCTACACATTTGGACCTACTTTTACTGCTCAAAGGGAATCGCCTGATGGTTTTAGTCCTCTCTCTAATACTATAGAGTCTTTACTTACAATATAAACAATCAAAATTCAATGAAAGAGGTGCTCATCATTTTTATATATTCAAGTGCATAGTGTGGAAGATGTCATAGGGCTTTGAGGAAATCAGATGTAAAGCACAATATTTATGAGTGTTTTAAGTTGTAAATCAGTCAGATTTGACCCAAACACGACAGGAAGGTTAATTTTGTCCGACTGTAATCTCTTCAAGTCATTTGTCAGTAATGGCACAGCAGCAGAGGTCTTTATAGAGTCCTTGTAGGTTGGTATCATGCTCATACTGCAACTCACCAGTGAATTATTTATGGCTGTAGAAGTCAGTTACATCTCTGTAACGGCTCGTTTTGACAGTGACCAGTTACTGTACACATTGATTGGGGGTTATTTTAGGTAAGTTTGAATAATCTTTGATCAACACCAAAGAGAAACTAAAGCCTAAGCAGTAATTTATAATAGAGAGATGATGTTTGTTTTAAGGCGAAGTGGTTGAGTCTGTGCCGGGGGAACAACAGACCTCGACTTATGGAGCCAGTTATGAACTCTTCTTCTCTGTCAGCATCTCAGTAGATCCCTACTAAGGAGAGCCATTAAAACAACCCCCAGTTCATCTGCGAACCTACTCGGCGCCATTCATACCGCCACCTGAAGCCAGCTGAGGCCTAAAGACATCTGTCATGGATTTTTCTTTTTTCAAAGAGCCATGACAAACACTCTTGACAGCCAGTAGTAAACACATGCTGCCAGAAATTTTCCAGGTCTCTAAAGAGATTCTCGAGCCGTTATAATCACATCAACAAAGCACTTAACAAATCTCCCAAAGCCCCGTCCCACTCATCCAGAGAGTCTTCCAATGTACAGTAGCGCTGGCAGCACTGATTCCAGAGCATGTTGTGCTGAGCTGCGTACACACTGGAAACGATTCACTCGTCGTGCATCGCTTTGAAGCTGCCAGCCGGTCGCTTGCAGACATTCCAGGCTCCCGTGACCTTATAATGTATTTACTAGCAGGTTATATATGTCAATCACGGGTCGTCTTCACTCTCATTGACTTCAGTCACTAACCTGAAAGTTTATAGCAGGTCCGGTCCACTTTGCCTCACCAGCAGTTATTTCACATGTAATTGCATGAAGCTGCCAAATATCTTTCACCTTCTATGGTCTCTGGTCACCACGTTACTTCCAGTGTGGACACGTCCCCTTTCTTTCCCTTCCTTACAAAACAGATTTTAGATGAGTAAGTACTTTTTGATTGCCAACATTTGTAGTTGTTAAAGCAGTAGATGATCATATGCAGCATATAGAAGGTTGGAGCAGGTTTATGATGCTTTATATGCATCAACTGAGGAATCGTGTCTTTCATTTTATTTAACATTTATACTCAGTATTTAATTTGTATGAACTTTTTCCTATAAGTCAGCCGGCTCCTCTCTCTGCTCTAAAGACATGGTGCCCTCATCTGGTCACAACATCAAATTACAGCGTGTATCTGCATAACTGCTGTAAAAGTATGTCTTACCCCCCTCACACCAGTGTGACAGCTGGTGGAAGCAACTCTAACACACTCACTTCTTGTATTGGGCCAACCTTTATTTCTTTATACTTCCAAGGAGCCAGACTTTGTTATCCTTTTTTTTTTTTTTTTTTAAAGCTGTCAGGTTTTTCAGTGGATATTGGCTACTTTTGCACAAATTTCCACTCCTTGTACTTGTACATTTTCAGAAAATGCTTCTTTTTTTTTATGTGTGTGTGTGTGTGAAGTCACTTAACAAACACCAAAGAAACTCAAGGGATGAACCAATGTTTTGTCTACAAATAACACACAACTTTGCAAAGAACCAGTTTTAAATCTTTAGTTATTGTGTTCCTAACAGCCTAACACAAAACAATCTGTTGAACAGCATCTTCATGGTCATGCTCTTAAGAACTAAAAAAAGATATCTAGCAATGACCTGACACAGGATTTGGCATCTGGCTGTTCAGGCGATCCGTCTACTGTTGATCAAAGCCTCATCTGAGATGCTTTCAGTGGATCAGTGGCTGTCAAGAAGCCACTCTTTAGGAAGGGAAATGGGGAGAAAAGACTGAGGTATTCAAAATTACACAAAAACCGGACTGAAATGAAATGGCAACAGGTGGTATGGAGAGCTGAAAATATTATTTTTGTTTTATTTGTCATCATTATATATGCAGGATGTCAGGAGAGAAGTACAAGGCACAAGAGTATCTACAGTCATTTGTAAAACATGAATAAATCTGTCTTATGTCAATATACTCTACCGCTACTATTAGCCTGAATGTAAAAATCCCATTACACTTTTTTAGGATAGAAGTATAACTTTGGAATAATGTAACAATTTAAAGAAAGAAGAAACTCTGGATTAACCCTTGGATGCACAACCTACCAGTACCTACACTCTTCCACGAGTGGGGTCAAAAATGACCCCAAATAGAAACAATGCATTTTGCTATAAACTCGGTTGTTATTCTTCAAAATCTTTAAAACGAAGAGTTGTAATATTTTCATATTTGAGGTATTCCTCATAAAACATGATTGTGACATGAGGCCCTTTGCATTTTATTTATTTTTTTCATTAATTTTAAGAAATTGCAGTTTTTGTATCACTTGTATCACTTTTGTGTGCTTGCTCTGCATATACTGCAGAAGCTGGGTCTTCACTCTGAAAGGCACAAGTTGTTCATCCACTGTAACACAATCACTGAGGATGAATTTCTGCCTGTATTTGACCAGGAACAGACCCCATATGTAGCGGAAAGCTGCCATGTGGTTTGTTTTCAGTCAGTAGGCTCTGGTCCTCTTGTCATCAAAGTGCAAGAAACTGCGAACATCTTTAAATCTTTGAATTGACATAGTGGCCTTGAACAATGGGTTATGCAGAGGACTCCCAAAAAACACACCGACTGGTACATCCCAGTTCTTCTCACTTCCTGCAAGAAGGGTCAATCAAATGAAGGCCAGGAGCTTATGTTTGATTACATTTTTCCACTCTTTTCCCCTGTCTGTGGCTACTCTTCATGCCTCCATGTTTGTGCATGTCAGCACCTCTTCTATTATATTATCAGACATGAACATCTTCCATGCATCTATTGGGGAGACAGTACTAGACCCAGGTGCAAGTCCTGGCCGACTAATTCAGAATATTGTGGCTAGAGCAGTAAGATGGGCTCATTCTGTTAGACTCAATATCCATTTCCTCTTCAGAGGACTCCTCTGTATCTGACTGGCCTTGTTCAGTGGGGGGGACAATAGTCTGGGTCCTCTATATCTGAGATGTCAGATTCTGAGTCAGTGCCTCCGATGGGCTCTTCATCCCATCCGTCCTGGATCATTTGTAGGGCAAGGTCCACAGCTGGCCTCATAGCAGCCATGTTACTTTAAATATTAAAAAAAAAAAAACATCAGAAAGGACAATGTTTGAAATGCACAGGAAACTATAAACAGGGCTGCACATAAATGGTCCGCAGGTGCACATTTGCTGTCAAAATAAAAGACGCGTACCAGATAAGAAGTTGGGACGCTCGTTTGTGTACATTAGATGTTCTGGAGGAGGACAGATATTTGTTCAGAACTCTTAAAGATGTCGAAAAAGCAAGCTCCGTAAGCAATTACTTTGGTGTTCCTCCACCACAAAAGAGGCACGTATTCTCTGAATTTCCGGGAATACTTTTATTTTGACAGCAAATGCGCACCTGCGGACCACTTATGTGCAGCCCTGACTATAAATCGTGTATGTTACTGTGTAAAAATTAATTCTTTATCCATCAGAAGTGTAAGTGGGACAGTCAGAGTTGCTAAGAATGAACGTTTCATAGAAGATTCCATAGGAACTGCTTGGGGTCATTTTTGACTCCACTTGTGGAAGATTGGGGTAGTGATACAAAAACAGCATTTTCTTTAAATTAATGAAAAAATAAATAAAAATGCAAATGGCCTCATGTTACAAACATATTTTATGAGGAATACCTGGAATATGAATATATTACAACTTTGCATTTTAAAGATTTTGAAGAAAAACAACCCATGGGGTCATTTTTGACCCCACGTGTGCATCTAAGGGTTAAACTAAAAAAAAAAAAAAAACGGAGGGGAAAAAAACAAGGAAACGATAAGTAATAAATAAATTATTAATAAACGTCACAACACTGACAAGGAATGGCGACAGCTGGATGCTAGCAAACATCTGTATTTAGCGAAACAACAGGTTACTCTGGTAAACCAAAAAAAGTTAAGTACGACCAAGAATAACCTTCATACATTAGAACATAAATATATAATGTTCTTAAAAGCACAAACTACACAAATAAGAATAAAAAAGGCTGACTCCGTCACACCTGCTCCAGAAATGCCTGATAATTAGGTCAACAACGTCACTGCACGATTCGACCGCAAGGGGGCAAACTAGGCTTTTCTGATGAGGGCGCTCTCTCTCAAATAAACAATGATACATCATATGCACGTGTGTGTGTGTAAGCGTGTTCAGGTCATTTACTGTTCCTCAGGTTGGGGTATGTTGATACATAATGAGCAGCCAGACATGAGCCACCTTCCCCTCCCAGGAGCTTTGTTTGGACTTAAAGAGAGTTTGGTTTGTGGCATCTTGCATAAAAGGAAAGCCAGAAGTTGGAGAGGACAACCTTAATGTAGACATTACATATGAACCTTATTTAAATGATTTTCATATTATTATCATTGACGATGATAATGATTCATTGTCCCTTTAATCAGAGTGAATTCAGGAAGGAGAACGTAAAGCAGGCCATTATTCCCTTATGATAGTTTGCTTTGTAGCTCAGTGTACATGGGTGAATATGGATGCACAAAAAGTGCAGTTGTTTACTGTGGAGCACTAAGGAACATGGAAGGTCATCAACAGCTCATATGTATATTTTTTGTTATATTAAGTATAATTGATATGAATGATCCCACAGTTCTGTTGTAATAACTTCAAACTATATGTGCCCTTGTCAAGACGATGGGTCAGATTGGGAATCAAAAGGGGAAAAGGAGGATAGAGAGGAGGCTCATCCGAAGTACTTTGGCTTATATCCTTTTTGTTAATCTAAAAAGACCTGAAAGTATCAATGAGCTGAACATGCATTTGGTGATGCATAAATAGTAAAGTGACTGTTCTACTTCAGCACTAAAAGCACAACATGTTTCATTCATAAAAGCTTTTATTCTCCATCCAAGTGCTTTCTATGTGACATTCACAATAACAAATGCACCAGGAATAACTCAGGGTTATTTGTATATAAGGCACCAAATCTCAAACCAGAGGTTTATTTGCAAGGTTTAGTGTTGATGACAAGCAGTCGACCATGAACTGCAAGTATAGGAAAACAACGTCCTCAGAGGCTTGGTTTTGGAAAAGTGTCTTTACTTCTGCTCCTTTATGATGAAATGTTTCAGTCCACAAAAAAAAAAATATATAAATGAAAAACATCCACCCAAGATGTGTATAGATTCAATTTCATGTGGCCATTTTGCCAAAAAACAAACAAGGTTTTGTGAAACAAAAAACATGATCACTTTGTGTACAATTATCAAGTGTTCAGTGAGTTACAAGTGTTTTTCCTTTAATAGTGCGAGTGATAGCACTCAGGCTAGCTGCAGAGCTGATGCATTCGTCTGCAGGTCAGAGTGACCTGCTGGGGGTAACAAACAAGGACACATACACACACACACACACAGGACTGTCACAATACATGCCAGGACAGACCAAGGAATAGAAATCTACTCCTTGTTAGAAGGGTGCTCTTGTGGACCCAATAGATCCACAGCGGGTCTTCTGGTGCACTTTTTGGGTCCTTTTAACTCCATGCCATCAGGAACAGTTTTACAGCTATTTTAATGTTTTCCTCTAGAAATCCAACTACTGACATAGTCTGAACAATACGTTCAAATTAAAACTCAGAGGAAAGTGAGTTTGCCGAGAAATTATTGGAGTGTCCCCTTACAACACAACCACAGCTGAACCATGACTCAGCAGCTTGAGCCATCTGTCTAAACAGATTTCAGCCAAGACTTAAAAGAAACAAAAAAGAAAAAAGTCTCCAGAAAGTAAGTAGCCCAGTCTCCCGTCCCCCACAGGAAGCAATTGAGATGTTTCAACTGATCTGACTCAGAGGACATCATTTTGTAGGCAGGGCGTTTACGCACAGCTCTTAACTGCGTCACGTTTTCTTTAATCTGGGCAGAGCTAGGTGCAAGTCATCCAGGCTAATACATACAATGACACAAGTGTTTACAATAACTGGACTCTGTCTCCACTGTATTGTGTCAGAAATGCCCTGTAAGCACTTCCTTCTACAATTTAAAAAAACAAAACACTTGAGCAGTACATTATGATGCTGCACAGTGCATTGCTGATACTTCTCAGCTGCTTTAGAGAACGCAACTTTTCATAACAGTCGTTTGGAAATAAGCTAGAGTAAGATTGTGTGTTCTCTGAAGTGGATCTTTGCATCAGGAGCAATTTTTCCCCCCAAAGAGTAGTTTAGCATCACATCATTTACTCACTAGAGGGCACCAAGTCTACATCCATAGACACACACAAGCTTTGGCTTTTAATATTACCTCACAACTGGGAGATGAAGTCAAGACAGAAGACAAGATTTCAATTTAATAATTTATTTAAGAAAACGTTCAGCTATGTCTTCTTGCTGCACCTGTTGGTAGGAGAGACACCTTAGATACCAGCCAGACATAAACAGAACAAAGTAATGAGATACTCACCTTCTAGTATCTTGGACGTAGCTTGATTGTCATCCATTTGGCATGCGGATGCTCAGATTTGCTTGGGTTGAGATATTCCATCTGCTGTGGGGGAGGTGTGGTAGTTTGTGGCACCTGCTCGACCTCTTTGTCACCAAGCCGTCTGATAGCATAGCCTCCAAAGTGTTCAGGGACCTCAAAGATCCTGCTGTTACTCCCATAGGCAGGCAGACTATGAACTTCCTGGGCTGGATTCCTGACTCCCCATGGTGCTTGAAGAGGGTTCCTACTGGTGGGCCTCCGCTCTGCGAAGGTGTAGCTGGGTTTGTAGCTCACCATCATGTTCGAAGTGGAAGACGGCATGTAGCCTACTCGGGTGTTCCCAGTATTTGCAGGAAGCAATGAGTTTCCGTATGATTTCCTAAAGCCATGGACGGGGAAGTCTCTAGCAATACTTAAAGGTTCAGATTTATGTTGAGTGACCCGTTTTGCAGGAGCGCTTGCTGATGTTTGCCCCCGTACAGCTGCACTGGCAGGTTTCTGTGCTACAGAATGCTGAGAGGCTGGTTTAAACAAGGAGCTTCCTGTAAGAGTTTGAAGAGATGCGGCGCTGCTGGATCCAGCCTTACTAGTTTGGGGTGCACCACGCTGAAATGGCCAAGTCATTTCCTTGTTGCTATCAGGAAGGCTGTTCTGGTTTTGACCGAGTCCATTCAGCGAGTTCCCACTTGCAACAGCAGCAGAAAGGCTAAAAGAGGAGCGGTTTGGCACCTCCTGAGCATTAGTGCCCTTCACATTTGTGTACCAGTTAGGTTTTGTCACCAAGCTGCTCTGCACTAACCTTACCAAGCTTTGGGCTGGTTCTGAAACAGTCTGTTCATAGCTGCTAGCAGAAAGCCCTTCACTATAGCCTCTGTTAACTGTAGTCCCTGCGCTGAGGCTACTGCTGTGAGCTACTCGTGGAGAAATGAAGGCCTGTCTGATTTGATCCTGGGAATAGCTGCCATCTAGTCTTCTTAGTCTACCATCTTGCTGTGAAAAGCCAACATATCTGTTACCGTTGTGCATCTGGGGGCTATATGCTGAGAAAGAAATAGCGTGTAAGCCCACTGTGGTAATAAATCACAGCACTAAAATAACTTAAACATATAAATTCCCCACTTACTTCGTGTAGCCCATGAACAGCATACATGCTCTGCTTGAACTAAGAAAATCAGCAATATCCTGCTCAGAAGCAAAACATCAAGGTCAGGAGAAATGGGACAACAACAAGGTGTAATAGAATAGCTGCAAAGTAGAGCCCTACCCCAAACCAGCTCCACAAGCCCTTCCAGATTTCCAAAGCATGCTGCCTTACTCAAAGCAACAGTAACACAAACACTCTGAAGCTGCTCACTCTGCATGTGTGTACCGCAAAGAGGTGACATTTCTTGCAACCTGTATCCAATCACAGGCTAATGAGCAGATTGTTTACAGCTGCTGTTGTGCTGCTGTCAGGCTAAATGCTGGAGATTGTTCCAGAAAGCAGGTCTGACAAAGTCTCATCCTGAAGTCAGAGTCGATTAACTCATTTTTTGGTTACAGATGATCAGTTAGCTCAGTCAAATGTAACTTTGTTCACACAGAGTTACGTGTGTAGGGGTAGTGGAAAAAACCCCATCATCATCACCATAGCAACTGGGAAAATATAAAACTGAGCCTTAAGTTTATAAATCATTTTGGGGCTTTTTTTCACCTTTATTAGAGAATTTTTGTAAGGATGAGACAGGAAAGTAGAGAAGATGTGCAGCGAAGGGACTCAGAGGGGTCAGAACCAAACCTGGGCTGTTATATTGAGACTCACGCCTTCTGGTCATCTGCTCAACCACTAAGTTAAATCAGCATCCCACAGAGCCTTAGGTTTATTTGGAGGAATAAGGAACATGAGTGTCAGTGTGAATTATAACATTTTTCTAAAATAAATAAATAAATAAAAATGGAGGGGAGCACTTTCCTTTCGCATCATCTGCTCAGTCATCCTAGCTTGAATCTTTTATTAATAGACCAAACTGGAAATCCATCAAATCTTCACATTTATTTTTCTTGTAAATCTCAATATATTTTTATTATGCTTTAACCTGAAATAGAGAAAATGCAAATGAAACCAACTGAATGTAGCACTATGGATCAAACAGATACATATAGAGCAGCTCAATTTATATAGCTCCTCATATCTAGAAGTTTACTTACATACAGCATCAAATCACAACATCAGTCAATGAAGGTGCTTTATAAAGTAAGATGAAGACCCTACAATATTACAACAGTGGAAAGGAAAAACTCTCTTTTAACAGGAAAGAACGTTTTACAGAACGAGGCTCAGGGAGGGGAAGCCACCTGCTCCTGATGGGAGAAAGACAGGATGAAAGGCATACTGTGGAAGAGAGCCATCCATCCCGTCAGGGTCATGGGGTGCTGGAGCCTATCCCAGCTGCCACAGGGCGAGCAGCAGGGTACAGCCTGGACACATCACCAATCTGACACTGGGCTAACGCAGAGAGACAGATAACCATTGACAGCTATGGGCGATTTAGAATCACCAGTTAACATGACCCCGCTAACTGCAGATCTTTGGACTGCAGGAGGCAGCCGGAGAGAACCTCAGAAAGGCCCTAGCCAGATGGAAGAGTCAGGACCTCCTTCCTATAAGGCAATAGTACTAAGCACCACACCACCATGATGCCCAAAAGAGTGTCAGAGATTAATCATCAGCAATAATGATTAAATGCAGCACAGTGAGTGAAGAAGAAATACTCATCATAGGATTTTCAATCAGCCTCTAGGCCCAGGCTCCTCCAGCAAGGCACCAACAAGTAAACCGACACTGACTTCAACGGGCCATCACAAGGTAACACCAATCTCAACATTTTCAAAAAGGCAAACCCAGGAGTTGAAGAGGAGTTGGAGGAGATTAGGAAATCGCTTAATTTCATGTCTGATGAACTGAGCAAAGTAGCTAAACAACAGGGTATGCTACATGACCTAATGGATGAGATAAAACAACTAAAAAACTTGATAAAGGAGAAGGACAAGAAAATAGACAACTTGGAACGGCAAATCGAGGACCTTGAGCCATCAATTATTCTTCGGTTTGTGAGTCGCAAAACAAAGATTGAGTTACTGAAACAGGGAAAGAAGCTAAAAGGGACCAATGTGTATTTAAATGAACATTTAACGAAAAAGACTGCTGAAATTGCAAGACAGGCACGCAGCCTGAAACAAAATAAGATACAAGCGACCTGGATGAGGAACTGCAAAGTAATGATAAGACTAAATGGCACTCTCAAAGAAGCGAAAGTTGTGATGATAAGAGAACTCAAAGACTTAGAGCAATATAAATAATCAGGAATCTACTATGGAATCTATTGGAAAAGTGACGATTGGATAATGAACAATGGGTATGGAAAGTGTTTCTGGCCTTATGGCTCAAAACAACAACAACAACAAAAAGCACATAAATGACAAGTTTGGACACAGATTATAAGTTTCCATTCAGAGATATTGAAGAGGAAGAATTTGATTATGAAAAGGACTGTCGAGGTGGTTATTTTGCCACACACGCTGAGAAAACGAACATCAAAACGTTTAATTATGCAGAGCACAACATGCATGACCCTGAAAGTAACACTGACCCAGATAACCACTTCTACAATAGCAACAATAATACTTGTGAGTACTATACAGATGACCAATTCAATATGAATATTAAAATGGCAAATGCATTGTCGGTCATACATTTCAATAGTAGAAGCCTGTATAAATTTTTTTTTTAAATTACAGAATGTTTAAGTAAGTTAAAAAAAAGTTTAATATAATTGCAATATCAGAAACATGGCTCGATAATGAAGCTAGTGAAATGGAAACGGAAGGATACGAATTATTTACAATGAACAGGGTGAATAAAAAAGGAGGCGGTGTTGCTTTATATGTACATAAAGTTTTGAAATGTAGTCTGATTGAATGTATGTCAAGCGCCATAGATAACGTATTGGAATGTGTTATTGTGTGAGGTACAATAAGGTAAGGTACAATGAGGTCTTTAAAATAAGATATTTTATATATTGACATTTGATATAAAATAATAGATATATTAAATGTATATGAGTCCTATTAAGTAAACTAATATTGGAAGGGCATCCAGAAAAATTTGCACCAAGTCAAACATAAACACCTTCACATGCTGGTTCAGGTTCCCGTGCAGCATGATGGGAGCAATCAGAGAGAAACTCAGAGTTTGTTTAAGAAACAGCTGCTAGTGAGCAGGTCCGGTTACCCTTTAACTGATAAGTGATGGATTTTCTTTCTAGAACAAAAGACCCAAAGTTTCCTTTGTGCTGGGGATTAACAAACTAACTAACCGACTGACTAATTTTCTGCAAACAGTAACATTTAACTTACCTGCTCTACTAGGCAGAGAATTCACCTCTCTGTGTCAAGCTTGACCTTGACAACCATCATATAAGTCTTGTTGGCCTTGTTAACATTATTAACGATGCCTCCTCTACCCCCTGACGCTGAAAAGACCCAGGCGGCGGTAATGATGCGGTCGACTATAACCGTGACAAACGACACATGAAGATCAATGTGCTTCCACCTTCTGTTTGCAGGTTATAAATCAGGCGCTGCAATACCACCACCACAATCTCCATATCAGAGATTTCAGCTTCATTTGAATTCTGCTTCTTTTTTATATGTGACTGCACAGAGTGATAAGCAGAATGCATGTTAGATTTGCATGTGAGTGTGATATCATCAGCGTCCTCTGTTTTTCTGACTGATCTGTGACCATGTGGGATGCTCCGCATGAAAATGACCTTTTATACTGTGAGTGTAGGACACACACACGCTAAGGACACACTCCCTGGTAGTCTGACAGGTGTGAATCTTCATCCCTGACTGTGCTTAGTCAATAGTGATGACAATTCCCTGCAAAGACAAACGAATCAGTCACTTTGTCCTGCTGTCCATCACGTGCTTCATCAAACACTTCTTAAGCCTAGCTTTAGTCAAATTTAGAGTCCCTTTTTTCATCTTTTAGGGACTTGAGTGTCCAATATTCTCTATGAGTCACAGCAGTGATAGCAAATTTCTTTGTCTCTGCTCTAGGAAAAAGTGACACCTCGCATGCAATGACCAGATGAGTGTGGTGGCTTAGATCAAAGACACAATTTCCTGTCAGAGGAAATAGCCCAGAAGAATTTTTTTCAGGAGCAGTTTCCTCTTTTCTGAATTCTTTCCATTTATGCCTATCAACATTCATATGAAAGTCCTCCACTGGAATCCTTCCTCGATGACAAAGGTGTTATGATGACACAGGAGGAATGCTTTAAAAAGAAACCTACGCGTGACATTAATCAAACTGTAAATGAGAGCTATGCTTCAACGTAGGTGACTCTTCTCTCCTTGGGGATGGTCACTCTTGCTCAAAATTCTGCCGGCATCGGGTCTCACACTCTTATATTTTCTGCCTTAATGCCGATTTCTACAGAGCAGGGAGTTGTAGCAAATGAAAGGCATTGTTCGGTCTCCGCAGACCCCTGACCTGTAGATGATTGGCACACAGACTCATTTTAGAAGCCTCTCTCCTGTAAAGGTTACACTGTGTAAGGTTTCACTTTGCTCATGAGCTCCGTGCTGGCTAAGACAGATTAATATCTGCGTGTGCAGGACCACAAAAAAGGGGGTGTGGTGGAGGAGAAGGCAAGCACAGCATCCGTATCTAATTTATGTGCAGAGCTATGCAGGATATGGGGACTTTTGTCAGAAGGGTCAAACCATGCAACGCCTGCTGAATCAGAAACTTTTGTTAAAAACAAAGATAAAGATACTCAAAAGTGAACTGTGTGTTTCTCTGAACTGTGCATTGCTCTTGTGTGTCAACCTGTCTTCCATTTGTTTTTGTCTTTTTGTTGTTTTTTTAAGTTTCCTTGTATGTTATTGGTTTTCGGTATATGACCTCTTGGACTGTTTTCTGGAGTTCTGCCTGACGTTACCCTAAGTTGTTTGCCAAAACCCACTGACTATCCGTTTTATTGACATCTAGCTCATATCTAGTCTTGGAAGTTTGGGAGCAGTGAGTAAATTCTCTAAGTGGTAACTATATCATCCTAACAGAGCTAACCAAGCTAATAGTATAGCTTTCTGAGACATAGCTTCTGGATCCTCATATAGCCCAGAACCTCTTGGGCTAAACATAAATAGCCCACTTTGAGACCAATCAAATGTCTTTCTTATTAATGTATGACTGTAGGAATTGCACAGCTTGGGCTAAAAGTGGTCTGACATTAAGAAGCAAATGAAAATGACTACATGTTAAAGTTGGGCCTAGTTTTCAGGGTTACAAGGTAAGATTCGTGGTCAATAAGTCATTTAATAAGTAAAACATCTATCGTGTGAGCTATCAACACATTAAATGGCATATCTTCACACTGTTTCATATAAGGCTGAAAATAACCACCCGTTCTGTGTCAAGCAGCAAGGCTGTGGGGCAGAAAGCCTCAATAATGAGTAGAAATATGTCAAAAAGCACCATACAGTAAGGAATCTGCAGAGGTTTCCATTTTAATCCATTGATAATATAAAAATATTAATTAGAGCAAGTTCTAGTGTGTGTAACAGTCTGCACTTTTTGATTTACACTTGGTTTAATCAAACTTAAATCCTTTTTGGAGAGACTGACTGTACATCTAACACCTGAGACTGATACTACAGGCAGGATGTCACACGCAGTGCTGTAACAGGATGTTCTCATCCAAAGTGACCCGTATCAAACTCCTTCATGTAGCAAGATGATGTAAAGTCAGAGAGACAGACAGTCAGCAGATGGTGTCTTCACTCCGGAAGAATCTACCCTTTGGCCTCCGAACCGATTCTCTCCTCCTGACCAATCAGGTGCTTCAGATCCCTGTGGGGTGCGTAGGGCCACCTCCAGCTCGGGCATCTGGTCAAGCATTTGAAATAATGAAGGCAATAATAATGAGCTTAAAACTCCTCCCTCTGGGAGGGCGAGAGGTCAACCTACCTATGGAGAGTTCACACCTAACACATTCCAGGAACTTAAGGATTCATCATCATCGGAGCGGCTGCACTCCCTCCCCTCGCTGCTTCCATAACACTTCCAAGTTATCACAAGTTTGCCCATATTTTTGTTTTGTTTTGGTCATCAGTTTTAACCAGAGGCATCAGTGAGATGTGGGAAGAGATCTCTAAAGCACTGCATCCAAACCCGCAGCATAAATCATGAAATCATACAAACGTGGAGGCTTGTTATTATGGCTGACTGGGATGGATGCTCAAAGACAAGAGAAAAAAAGGTGCCGTAAATCCACAACTGTCCCGCAAATCTGTTATTTCTAGTTCATGTATATTTGCATCCAGGCTGAAAAATGCAAAAAAACCAAAAAAACAACACATGTTGGTTAAGACTGAGCCGATGCAGACATTAGAAACCTCAGACTTGGTTTGTAACGGTGGTTTTGGCCAGCTGACACACGGAGTGTCCCAGATTCAGTCCTCTTTCTGTTTTGGTCTCCACCAACTCCTCAGCAGTTTAGGCGGCTCTTCAGCTGCTTTGTCGTGTAACTAAAAAGTCTCCTGTTATGACGAACAACTTTCATATTGCACATGCACGCTCTTGACACATTGCTCCTGTGAAACTAATGATAACTGCAGCTTTACTTTTCAGTTTAAATGGCTTTTCCCATCACTTCCTGTAGCTGGAACCTGGAAGAAAAGGCATAGCCAGCAATAAATTAAGCCACTGCTCACAATACTGTGATCAAATGACTCCACTCTCCAGCCAGACTATCGTATTTGCCCTGCCTGCTGCTCATTTCCAGCCCGGCTCATTGATGCATGAAGCAGATGATGAAGTAGCACAGGAGTTGTGAGTATCTTGTCCTTTTTTAAAAATGGGTCAAGGCCATTTATAATCACCAAGAAACGGCAGCCATACTCTATTTTTGCGAACTGGCCAGAGGAGAGAGTTCTTAATGAAGTATAGCTCGAGTCCTTCGTTTGGTGCGCTGAATCAGTCGCATGGCTTGATTATGTTTGGTGATCATCTTTACGCCATGTTGAGCTCCCTTGAGAATCTTAAATCAGAGACATAAAAAGAGTTGAACTCTCTTCTCTTTAAACTCGAGTACCTGGAAAAAGCCTCGGCTTTGGGGTTTCATCAAGACTTTGTGTAGACACAGATGAGTGGGACACAGATGAAAACAGATCACTTTAACTGAGAACTGCCCAGCCTTATCCTCCTACAATAACCACATCAACGCTAAACAAAACTTGTGACGAGCCACAATCGAGGGACTGGTCCACGGCCAGCTGGAACACAGCAGAGCCCACAACAAGGCTTTAGGACACTCTGCTCTCAGGGTAGAGGCCCAGAAAAGGGGACGGGGAGGGGGATAAGTCACAGGGGATAGGGTGGGGGTATAAGGCCTGGCAGTCCAGTGCTTTTTCTTCTTTTAAAGTCGTAGTCAATTTGGAGATCAATAGAGATGCGATTATGATGACTTCAGAGGGCAGCTGCATTGTTGCCGTGGAATGTTTTACATAAGCGTTGCGTTCATACAAAACTCTGTTGAGAAGCATTTGTTTCTCATTTATCACGGGTCTGGGGACTCGTTGTGGTTATGCACCAAGAGGTTTTTGTTTGAATTTCAAGAGCATGAAGAATCCCATTGCGACATGCGGAAACACACATACACACACACTCGGTTTTACACAAAGCGGGGACAGAGGGAGTGTGCAATCAAGCACAAATCGAATCCATTTGTGGAGTTTAATAAGTTCAAACTGAAATTTCAGTCCTCGTCGCTTGTTTTGTGTCAGAAAATTGAAGCTGCGGTGATACTGCCGCTTATTGCGGTCTCTCCTTCAACACCTGCTTGGATAGTTGATGGTATATATCTGATATATATCTTTGCAAAGCGAAATACAAACTATTAATTTGCACCATTAATTTGTTTGAGGAAAGACCAAACATACACATCTTTTGTTTTTTGCAGATACTATGATGGCAGTGTGTATGCCTACGCACCATTCTAAATGTGCAGTTAGCTCCAGGCCTTGTAAAATGATAAATGGGAGGCCAGTTGGTTTTAATGGGCACTTGGGCCACTTGTACCAACTCCTCCTTCCTTGCATCCTCTGGCAAACACAATTAGCCTCATTGATCAAGTGAGCAACAGAACAATGGGTAAGTACCCCACTGGAGTTTTTAGTCTCCACCTTCACTGAGCAGACTTGTTAGAGATGATGGATAGGCAACATCTGAGAAGCTGGGCCAATGACTTCGCTGACCTCACGCCACAATCAAGATAGCTGTTATAGTAAAAGTCTAGCAAGACTAAGGTTTGGCGCACCACATTGGATCTGAAGCAGAGTGTTTGTACAGTTCAGTTATACCAAATGTAAATAATGACATGATCCCCATGATGGGAGAGACAGCTGTACTTGTCATACTATGCTAGTGGAGAAAAGTGGGAGTGGGGGGAGGTGGAAATGCCACTTTGTCTCTGTCATCACGCTGCTGACTGTTGTGGGTTTATTTTTTTATGTTTTTTTTTTTTTAACATGTTCAATTCCTCGCAGATGTGGCGATCGCTTTCAAGGCATATTCTCTATCATGGCCATTAAAGCTCAGTGTAATGGCGCCAAGATGTTCCCCGAGACAGCAGGCGTATAAAATCAAAAGCCTGCTGCGCTCCAGAGGAATAAGTGAGAAAGAAATCCTTTGAATATGTATTTTGCGCGAACCGCACGCTGCACGGGAACATAAAGCTGTTACACTTTTTAAAACTGCTTCCTCAAAAGAAACCTAAAAAAACAGCCTGTGGGAACGCAAGACATGGTGAGCAAAACTGAAACAGAGACATGATCTTTTAATCAGATACGTGCGGCAGTCTGAGGGAGAGGAGTAATTGGAGTAGTTTTTTCCCCCTGTTTTTAACAAGCCTCTCTTTAGCACAGGGAGTAATGGAGAGCGCCTGGATGGGTCTGTAAGTTCCTCTCTTTCCTTGGATTCCTGCTGAGGCAGTCTCCCACAGCCCATATAGCAAGCACACCATACATTTCTCAGACAGGCAGACTCATAAAAAGACAAAAAGGCACTGCTTCAAATCCACACTTTAATGAGTGAAAACGGAAGTAATGACATGCAGGGAATCATTCTTCTTCTCTCTGTCTTGCAAATTGACACCAATGACCCGTGGCCGGCTTAATGTCCCGGTTGTGACACGTTGCGTAATGCCAAATGAAAACTTTTCCCGGGATTTTTCCCCCCAGGAGGAGATTATTAGGAATGATGACACTTGAACAATAGCTGGATCAGAGCGCTCGACTTTGTCATCGTGAGTGAATCCTATTACGTGACAGCATAATGGCCATCTATGAAAACAGAAACAGAATGAGTGTCAACAAGGCGTCTTTTCAGCGCCGAGAAACAAAGCTCATTTGAGGCGTCTCGCCACCCGAGCCGTCCCTTTGTGCACGGCGTACGAGCCTCAATTGTTTTCTCATCGCCGAGTAAATGCCCGGCTTAATGTGGTGCCGCAGCTCGGGAGAAATGATACCTCCGGACATTAACAGTACGTTCATTTCTGCTGTTTGCATAATGCACAAGGTTACATTTGGGCTAAATGACAGCACGGACATGTACAACTTTCTAATGCTTTGTCATTCCACATGCAGTGAACTGGTTCCAGGTTATAAACGCTTCTGGGCCGCTATCAGGGGAGTATGGAGAACATCTTGATGGGATGAAGATGCTACTTTGGCATCAAACAAAGGCGAGGCTGTTTCACTTAACTGCAGGCCTCCTTTGCACCACAGACAGCTAGAAATGTGGGTAATAAACAAACTGATGAATGGCAGCTTGCCATCCGCTCTGTGTGTGTTTGTCTGAATTTGGAGCCTCAAAAGGCCTGAGAGAATCGCTTTTGTCTTCTATGAAGACGACAATGGCTGAAATAAATATGCTGTAAGGATACATTTTGATTTATTTGGCCATGCTGGATTGACATGCATGTACATTTATGTTTAATTTCTAACCCCCCACCGCATCATCAGCAGTCCACTCAAGTGTCAGGGGTAGGGTTTGAGCCCAGGGTTTGTGGGGGTGGTGGTAAAGTAACCGTAAACCTACCCCTGACCCTAGATGGTTACCGGTGACCTTCTGGATGTTAAAGAGGTGAACGAAGAATTATTGGAAAAACAACTTCCCCTAAAAGGACACTTCTCTCGAAATAAAAAACATAAAAGCCAAGAGCATATTCTTCTTCCTTTTCACAAGACTTAATGCCCTTAACTGGTCAGAGCAAACTGCTGAATGAAACAATGTAGCTGGTGTTTCAGAATCATCTGTATCTTATCATCGGAAAGAGAGAGAAAAAATCCCTTAAACAGAAAAATGTGGAGAGCCAGACCTCTCTTTCAAAGAGCCTCCAGAGCAGCCTGTTGTCTTTAAGGAGGGAGAGAGGGAGGGAGACTGCTTTCAGCGGCCTCGGGCCCGGGGACTGGTTCTCATCATTTTGATAATAAAACTCAAGGAACTGACACAAAGCGACATTTCATTGAAAAAAAATAGCAGAAGGGGGGCCGGAAGAGTTCCGCTGGTCTGCGTTGGATTGTCCACCCCTCCCTCTTATCCGACTGCCAAAGAGGAGCGGAGCGGTGATATTTTTTTTATTATTATTATTTTTAAGGAGAGTGTTTGGAAAAGCTTTCTGGTGGTTTAATTCCCCTCCAGCACCCTGGGAGGGAGGAGGTGGGGGTGAAATGGTTTAAAGATGAATGAGTGATTGTGCTTTAAATTCCCAGAGGTTTGTTTTAATAGTGTCGAGTTTGTATGGCAGCGTTTTGTTGCTTCTTTTCAAACAGCTAAATACTGAATGACTGTGCCATGTGGAAAACAATACCTGACTTTAGGCACTTGCTGTTACTTTTGTGGAGTACATAAAGAGCAGGAGCAGATATAAGAAAAGTCAGCCAGCATAGTCTTTTTGGAACAATCGTGCCCACTCGGGACAGCAAAGGAATAGCGATAGCCGATAACAGTGCATGCTTCAGTCACCATGGCTCAAAGGCTCTGAACATGTTGCTTTGTATATATTTACACATCTGTACATTTTATACACTTTTCTACTTATATATATATATGTGTGGGGGTGAGAAAGTCTGTCTCATCAGAAAATACAGCAAAATGTCCTCTCACACATCAGCGCTGTTGGAGACCTGTGATAACCTGGGGTCAGAGTCCATTTCGAAGCGGTAATGGTAGCCTTCCCACACCTCCCTGCAGGCATCTCGCATGTCATAGATGCGCTTCTTGATGCCTTTGCGGTTGAGGTAGAGTACAAAGAGGAAGATGAGGCCGATGAAGCCCAGGACTATACCCAAGAAGACATAAGAGGTCTGCAGAGCAAGATCTGCGGCCGCATCTCTCTCGTGGCATCCCAGAGTCATCGTCCCCACGGCAAGCAAGGACGTGTTTCTCATGCTGGCCGGGAAGGCGCACGCGAGGCTCTCGACGTCTCTGATGCGATTCTGTGACCTGTTGAGCCACTGAGCAAAAGGTTCAATTCCACATGTGCACGTGAACGGGTTCTCTCCCAGCAGGAGAGCAGCTCTGGGCAGGGAGTCCAGCTCTTGGAGGCCCTCTTCTGACAGAGTTTTGAGGGCATTGAGCGTCAGGTCGAGCACCTCCAGCTGCTCTAAACCCAAAAGGGTGGAGTTGTGGATGGCCACCAGGGAGTTGTTGGAAAGCCGGAGCATCCGCAAGCTGCTCAGGTAGGAGAAAATGCTCGGGGGCAAAAAGATGAGACTGTTGTCCGACAGGTCCAGTGCTCTCAGGGTCTCCAGGGAGCTCCAGTGGAGAGCCGTGCTCAAGTTGATCACCGCAGAGTGGTTGTAGAGGGCTCGGCTCAGGTTGAGCTCCCGCAGAGACTGGTTCAGGACGGCAAAGGCCTCGGGATGAATAACAGCCAGCTGGTTGTTGCTCAGATCCAGAGAGCGAAGCCTGTGCAGTCCTTTGAAGGTGAGGGATTCCACCTCAGAAATTCTGGATTTGAAGATGACACATCATTAGCAATCACCATCAAGACTGAGAGAATGAAAGCACATTTACCTCGAATCAAACCTGAAAGAAAACTGAACGTGGTCATTTGAACACAGTCTACTACTATGCACACGGGTAACAGAACTTAAACCAATGGATCGGTGCAGTTCAAGAACAATGGGGGCCATGTGAAGAATGAGAAACAGAGTTTTGTCACAGTTTCAGTCCTTCGGAGCTTTGCATTAGCACAATAGCAAAAAGCCCCAGAGCTCAGGGAGAGTTTCTTACCTGTTATTGCTCAGAGATAGGTTGGTAACATTCTCCAATCCTTTGAAAGACTCCGGACCGATCCGGCTGATCTGATTCCCCGTTATAAACAGATTCCTCGTGTATCCCGGGATCCCAGCCGGGATACTCTGCAGGTCTTTGGAGACACACTTCACTGTGTGAGCCGCCTCTGAGCACTCGCAGCGAGGAGGGCAAGAAGCGTATACGGAGGCGAGGAGCGCGCAGAAAACAATGCCCTGCGTCAAATCCAGCATGTTGGAAAGGAAAACAAAAAAGTGTCCGGTTAGAGAGCGGCGGCAAGAAACAGCTACAAAGAATACACGCACACGGGGAGAAACGATCAGCTTCACCGAAACATCATGATCACGAGCTGTCCCGGCCGGGAATGCGCCTTTAACTTTGGATCCCTGCAGAAAGTGTGGCCGGGAGGCTGGCTCTGATTTCCATGAGAACAAAAGTGAGGGTCGTGTAGATCAGAGGGGGTGTTTGATCCTTCGGGGCGTTGCTTCTGCTCCAGCAATGAAGTTAAAAGGACCATCGAGGAGTGTAGTTATCTGCGGGGAGGGGCTTCTCTCCGCCCGGATCTACGAGATCTTCCCCTCAGCCCTGAGCAGAGAGCGCAGGCATGAAGGATGGATGAGGAGGAGAAAGTGGCCGGGATTTCAGCGCTCTCTCTCCCTCTCTCTCTTTTTTTCTGCACTCAAATATAAATCTGAATGTAATGAATTCTGGACTTTAACAGTTTTATTTCAGAACAAAGAACAGGCAAACATACTCGTCATTCCCAGCTCCCCAGGTGGTGTGCGCTAAATGTGGGGGAGGAGTGTTTGGGGGCCAACCTTCAGCCTTTGATCCCCCCTTTTCTTTAACACCACGATGATCTACTGGATAATGAGACTTTTGGCCACTTGGCAGCTGAGTATGAAACCTGCGAGGACTTCCTCTTCTTTATAAATTTATTCCGACAACTTCCAATGACTACTACCTGAATGACTTCCGAGAGTATTTAAAGACGAGCAAGGCTCTCGCATATCATGACTCAGTCTTAAAACATCATCCCTCCTGCTGACAGCCCTGATGAAACACAGCAGTCACGACTGAATGATGCGAATTCAAGAGAGAGAAAAGCAGAGCCACAAATCTATAATAACTTTTATACGCATTAAGGCTGGAAGTCGGACACATTCAGAGTTCGCATCTGTATGGTCTGCAGCATAGAAGATATGTTGGGATTAGAGAAACAAAGGAGGGTTTTTGACATTGCAGACTGGTATAAGTGGATGGTGGCACTAATAATAGCATCCCAACTGTCTTTTGTGAGCGGTCTGAATCGCTGTGGCCACAGGTCTCCGCATTCCAGGACCCGGCTCCTGGATACAACAAGGCACCGCAGGAGGCAACATCTAAAACCATTCACATCATCCCCACTCAGTGTGGTATTCCCGCACATGGCCGCCCTTAAATAGGCCCAAAGTACTGCTGATCTTCACAATCTCTCTTTCAGAAATATACCTTCATATTTATGTGTTACAGGCGGCAATGTTGTGAGGCATGCCGGCTGCTCTCAAAAGGACCGTTCATTCCTCCACTGCCTTTTATGCCTCAAAGCGCGCCAAATGAGCTGCTTCATTAAGGACAGGTTTCACATTCAAAGACACCTTTTGCGGTCCGTTTTCTGACATTTAGCGCAATTACAGAACACCAAAGGGATTTTCACTTTACTCTTTGTTTCTACTGGGATTTTCCACAGACAGGTCCACAAAGTCTGCACCTTAAATGTCACTGCAGTTTAGGCATAATGAGCACATTTCCACGTTTTCTTTAAAGGCATGCTCCTTCTTGGACATAGCAGTGTAGTCTGCTCAGCTCAGTCATTTAAAAGAAATAGTTGACATCTTAGGGCATACATATGCATTTTTAAAGGGCTACTGACCTATTCTACCACTACAAATAAATGTCATTTTATGACGCAAAAAGCACCTTTCATTTAAATTTATCTACAAAAGGCCTCATGTAGGTTACAACTACACGTCTCATGTCCAAGTTTGCTGCGTTAATTGTCTTATTGATCATATTAGCCTTTTGCGCTAGTTAAATGGTTCTGGTCTTTGCATGCTCACTCAGGTTATTCATCAGAATTATTTTTCTCTAAGAAACAAGAGCCATGTTATGATGACTTTTTTTAAGTGAAGCTTTCATATATTAGTGTGTACTACTCCCTTCCCAAACTAGCAGAGATATAATTCACTGCTGCTGCCTCTTCAGTGCCGGCGAGGCATCAGTTTCCCAGACTTGGTGGCACAAGTGTTCCCGTTGCTCAGTCGTGCACTGGTGTCTCCTTCTCTTTTCACTCCAGTTACAGGCAGTTTGTTCTGTTCTGTCAAAGGGAGCAATACACACATTTGAAATCAACCATTTAAGACACATGGAACTCTCCCCTCAGAACAAAACAAATACTTTACCAGATTTGATTTTTTTAACTTTGAGCTCCCAAAGCTAACAATCCAGATCCCAGCTAGTTAAAGTACTCGCTCTTTGATCATCAAAGCAGTTTTTCAGCTATGCAAATTAAAAACCAAAAAAAAAAAAAATCTAATTATCTACAAAATATTAGAAAATAGTGTGTTATGCTTACACTGATACTTCACTGGAATCACTGATGATTTTTAATCAATTTTCATGTTACAATAGTCTTAAAAAGCAGCTTCCCTTTTCTTCCTGTGGGTGCTGTTACATCTCACCTGGTTGAGAAGGCAACTCATTTATACTAAAGGCTACTGCAGATGGCTGGGTTCGATTCTACCATAGAACAATTTTTCCTGTATCTTTAAAGTATTACTAAATAAAATGTTTTTATATTTTATAGAGAGCTGCCAATCTAGTTGGGATCCAGATTGGCCATTTCAAACACACAAACAGGCAGGTCTGGTACAATCTAATATTTTATTTATTTTCACTCAATTTTACCAGTGAATACAGAACATTTTAAAGAGATTAAGGGAAAGACTGAGTAATAAATATAGAAATCAATTACTAGGCAGTTTGCTGCAATGATATGCAGCCGATTATTAATCGAGAAGCGATAGCTATGAGCCAACCACGAACATCCCTCTCCAACAGTTTCACTCTCGCATGCATGCAATACACACATGCTGGCATGCAAGTGCATGCCCTCTCTAATGTGCAGAACACGCACAAACACACACACTCATCCAGGCACAGGTCTGCCTCACTGCCAAGCAGACAGTACAAGTACAGTAAAGAGGGCCATTCAAATCTGAAGAGTGATCAAGTTAGCAAAGTATATAAAGAGCACCTGATGTACAGTCTGATGTGTAAGTATTTACAGGCAACATGGGTGAAACACAGAACTAGAGGCCACAGAAATTCTGCTTCCAACAGGAGCCTGAAAATGGTGTTAGCCCTGGAGTTACTACAGAAAACCCCTTTAAGCTCACACTTAAATGACATCTACTTTGGATTATTGCAGGATGTTGGTCGGTATACATCAAAGCTTTGCGAAACAGTGCTGACATTTCACAATGACCTTCCAATCTGATCTGCAGAGGTGAAAAACAGCAGGAGCGAGCGACGCTGGTCAGGCGCCGAGGTGGAAACGGGGGATTTTCAACAGGGGTCGGTGAGCGTGAAAAAACCTGAGGATCCTGGCTACCTGCTGCTTCTGGCAGCACCGCAGACAAAGAGAGGGCTCAACACTTTTTTCCCTGTTTGATTGCAAACAATGAGGGGATTTGAAGCTGTTCACGACAGCCATGGCAACGGATTTTGAGTGCCAACCATCATGTGCATTTCGTTTTTAGAAGGAGGAGTCAAAAATGACCATAAAGCTGAAAATGCAAAGAGAGGTCGTTTCGAGGCACTGACTCTGGCTTTTTCTCGTAAAAGTCGAACGCAGCAAAGGGACAACAAAACGAAATCGCAGCAGGTTTCATACCTCTGACATCAGCTGGCTTTTCATCAACACCTTTAGAGTCACAGACAAACTGTTCCACTACCAAGAGACTAAGATATGGAAGGACACAGTCTGTGCTGGTCACACAAAAAGGCTTCTCTATTCTCTAATTTTCTACCACAGCCATATTCATTGAGGTTGCTACAATTGTTGCACTGATAGATAACAGTATCATGAGGTGATATGTGTAATGTATGTCCAACAGATCTGAGAAAATATTTCCCTTTTGAAGATGCAAACTCTTTGATATCCTACAGAGTAAGAAAATGCACAAAAACACAAACTGCTTTTGTGTATTTAGGTAGACGTTGCAGTGCTGTGGAAGAGCTACGTTAGGGTCAAGCATGAGATGCAATAGATTCCTGCAGAAAGGCAGCTAACTGAACTAACATGTCGGTGCACCCCGCTATAAATTTGGCATCCTGGAAGCACTGAATCATGGGATTACAATCCCAATCCGAGTAAAATCTGAAAGCAAGGCATGGATGTGTTTCCCTCAAAGAGTTCAACAATGTAGGTACTTCTTTTCAACTGTTTACTGTTACACTTTGCAGGCGGCAATGGCTTAAAACCGCCAGTCACACTTTTAATATTCAGAATCCAATAAATGCTTTTGTGTAGTCCTAGTCATTGCAGGCGATTATAAATGGACTTCCATCACTGGGACATTCTAGCATCCACACGGCAGTAAAGCCAGTGATCATGCTCGAGCCAGCAATCAGGCATGTCCTGGACAATCCTGTCCATCAATCTTCTCTCAGAGGTGAGGAGTCTTTGTTACTGGTTTCCCCTCTCCTGTGTTGTTCAAAAGGTCAGCGCCACATCTGACCCACGAGGGGGTTTCCACCATGTCCCTAGACTTGCTCCCAGGTCACCGGAGGTTGAGGGCCAGGGCCACTGTAAGGACGATGCCCATGAGCATCAGAAAAGGCAGCCAGGTCTTCAGAAAGCCTGCACAGCTGGAGAGAGATGACAGGAAAACCAAGGTGAGGAAACAAGCATGCGGTGATGTACACAAATACAAATCGGGGGAATGAGCTCTTATTTTTTTATGAGCCCCCTCCCATCCCAACCACAGCCCTTATAATGACCAGCAGAAGACAAGGGACATGGCATCTTCAACCTTGTTCTTCCTGTAGCTATGGCAACAATCAGTGTAGATGATATACACATCTTTTTTTTTGTTTAACCCTACTGAGAGGCAAAACAAGCAGCTGGTGTGGAAAGCTAAAAAACTAAGAGAAAAATAAGTTAATTAGAGCACAGACATCGCACACACTGGTGTCTGGACTTTTACAAGCAAAATGGAAAGTAACTGATGCCAGCCTCACAAGACATCTCTAAATGTTCTAGAAAGCAAGGGTTGCATGTACGCTGTGTCGGAGCAAAGTAGCAAATGTTCAGTTGATCACAGGGACGTTTAACGACTTTGTTAAGGGGGTCATATGATTGTAGGGTTTTTCTCTGTATGTATTATTGTAGGGTCTACCTTACATATACGGTGCCTTGAGGCGACTGTTGTTCTGATTTGGCGCTATATAAATAAAATTCATCTCTTAATCAACTTGAGAGGAAAGAAGGTCGATGATGTTAGCCATGCTTATGTTAAGCCACACTCAGCAAACTTAAAGAGTGTGTGTGTGTGTGTGTGTGTGTGTGTGTGTGTGTGTGTGTGCGCGTGCGTGTGCGCACTAGTATATATAGCACAAAGGGCTACACGTTTCTGTGGCATCTGTGTTAAGACTATCGGAATAGCATGATTTTTTTTCTTGAATTTAATCGACTAGTAAAAGCAGTCACAAGAAATATCCTTAGATTAAATAAGACTAAATATTGAGGCCGCTTTGCATAAGTAAGTAAGAGTGATTAAGTTATACTAAACAACCCTTTAAAATTTTAACGATCAAGCAGGTAGTCAGAGCACATTTTCAATTAAGAATAATTAAATTTAAAAAAAAAAAAAAAAAAAAACAAAACTTTGAGTGACTGCGACAACTTCAGAGGTCTCGCTTCCCGATACTTTCGGACAATTACTGCAGTTCTGCTGGGATGTGTAGTTTTTTTATTGTCATGCTATAATTTAAAGACATTCCAGTAATGTCCTATATACACTCTTATTATTTCCCAAGAATCAGGTCTCTCTCTCTTGTCCTGAGACACAACAGGTTCAAGGCATACCTGTGAAATTATGTCCGAACCCCTGGGATTCCACAGAGAAACCTCATTCACAGGCTTCAGCCCTACTTCTTAGGCAGGCTTTGAAGAGAGCAGCTGTGGAGTACAGGGCTTGCACTGTATCACCTTCTAAGGTAGACAGCCTTCAGATATCTCGAGAATAAGGATGGTAGTCACTAATACTATGTGCATTCCTCTGAAAGTAGTTCACGTCATTGCTCCCCGGAAGATGAATTTTTTTAAAAGGATACTGTTAGTCTGTTCATGCTTATCTGGAGCAAATGAAACATCCGAGTAAAACATCACTAGATCATCGTAACTGAGGTTAGATTTGGATAGAAAATTCATGTGATTAATAATTGTGTTTGTTTTTTTAGCAACAGTCTACAGTTGAGTGCCACAAGATGTCTTAAAAAAAAAAAAAGCATGACCTGAGCCTCTACATGGGTTTGTAAGCTTCCCCTGAATTCTTTATACTTCGTCAGGAAAACAGGAAACCGGTGTAGTGATTTATTGAACCATAGAAACATGCATGGAAATAGAGTCCATAAAGCAAAATAAAAAGTTTGTGTACAATTCTAACAAGCTTGAGAAAAAAAAAAAAAAATCAATCTTTGGTATGACAAAGTGAAGCTTTTGATCAAAATCATTGATCGGGGCATGAGCTGGGGACTGGCTGCTGTTAGTTAGGATTACTCCAATTTCTCTCCCTTCTCTGCTCTCTGTTTCACTGTATGTGCATCTCATCCCAAAGACAATATAGAGCACATAAGAGAAAAACAGAGCTTGTTGGCATAGCAAACCGGAAATGCCTCCAGACTGATCTTAGTTTTTCTTCATGCACTGTTACGTTTGATTCCAGTAAGCCAGGGAATTGCTGCTGACGTGTGGTGCAGTACATGCAGAACAATGCAGAATTGAAAGGAATGGATCCACTATGCAGCCTAGCTATTCGAATTCAGTACTGAACCAATATCAGATACACACCAGAGTACGTCATCAATAATTTCCTGTTGCACTGTTTGTCCACTAAAAACTCCACATCAACTGTTTTTCTGTCTTTTTCTGTCTCTCAGACACGCTGAGCTTTTCTTACCTCACATGCTTTCCGTGGATGAGAGCGAGGAGGCAGAGGTTGATCATGTTCCACGAGGTGCTATTTTCATATCGCATCAGATTCAGAGCCATTGCGACATGCGAGTGGCAGTTATCACAGCATAGGTTGTGCTTTGGAGAAGACAACATTATCAAGAATCATTCCCACTATTTCTTCACTTCACAGTTGAGGCAAAGTCATTCACACAAGACCACATATTTACCATCCTGTGTTTATACTCCTCTGAAGCGTCATGCACGGCTGTGTCCCAGGCATTGGAGCCGCTGGCGTAAACCTTGCTTACATCAAGCATCCAGTATCTGGATTTAAGGAGGAAAACAAACTTTATTGTTGTGTGTGACAGATTTAAAGAGACAAGTCGTATTTACTTACTTTGTTGGTTGTCCAAAAGCCATGTTGTCCTCCTGCAAAAGATGAAATATTTCTCTAAGTTACCCGTGCTCACTGAAAGCGGTTTTATGTTGTTTGGGGTTTTTCTTTTGGGTGGGGGGTTACATCAAAGCACTAAATAAAGACACCACCATTAGGGCAAAACTTGTTCAGCTATGTAAGGTTGAATAAGAGACATTTTCAGCACCCTAATAGCCGGAATATGTAGTTTAGCATCAATTTAGGAAATGGGTCTAACATCCTGTTTGTTAGGATTCACTATTGTGTTTGCTTGTTTGTGTATACAAGTCAAAATGGATCCAAGCTGCAAGCTCTCTGTACTCTTTCTTCTATTACAAGGAATAGTGTACCTTCAATTCCCATAAAAGAAAGTGACATTTCGGAATAAAAAAAATCTGAATGTTCCAAAAAAAAAAAAAAAAAAAAAAACACAAAACAAAGAATCTGTTAAACGATAGTCTGACAACACAAAAGTGCAGCAAAACAAAGCTCTCTTTAAGAATTTCTACAGCTGCAAAGACAGAACGTTTTCTGACACACAAGGCAAACATCGCTATTTTTGCCACAGCACAGCATAATCCAGCGGTGGCACTGCAAATGTATGAAATTGCTCATGAGATTACTGGGAGAGTACTTTGTAGCACTAAAACCACACTTAATTAATGACTTCCTACACTACTGTGAAACAGTCTTACTGGTCCTACTGGAAAACCTAGATGTCCCACATTAAAACACAATAGCGCTGTGCCTTCATTTGCTCATACTGCACAGTGTATGTATGTAGATGTACAGCCATCTATTCATTTCTATTTTTTATTCTGTGTCAGAAGTGAGAAATACTGGATTTAAAGGCAACAGGTTGCAAGGCACAGCATGTCTGATTTTTATTGGACCCTTTGTTAAAACTAACAGTGAGCTCTTTATGCTCATATCTATCACGAACAAGGGCATTTTACCATAGTAAATCTAGCATAAAAGGCTAAAGGATTGTTTGTGAATGTTGCAGAACTTCAGTCAGTACTCACTGAAACAAAGTAAGGCCCAGCAAAGTCCCGGATGACTCCAGTGGAAGTGCAGATACCCATGTGACCAATGAAGGGAAACAGCCATCTGAGAGAAACAATAACAAACAAACAAACAAACATGCAAAGTTACCATCACTACATTGAAGTACTATTTAAGAGGGCCTGACAGCAAAAGTTGAGATTAGACAAGCCAATACAAACACACACTTTTGATTAGTGTATTATTTACTAGTAATATCACTGAAAATAAAGGCGATAGTATGAGTTTTAAAGCAACTGCGTTGTGATATTCAAAGTTTCAGTAAGATATACTTTCGCAGAACTATAACACTGATGACCCAAAGTCCTCAACGGCTGACTTTAAGCATATCATTTAATAGCTGGCATGTTTACCATTTTGTTTGCTTCGTATCGGTGATCCAAATATCTGCATATTTATATTTATACGTACAAACATCTTCAGTTTAAACCGTGCTCATTAAATGTAACCGTTCTTCGTGCACAGCTGTAACTTAGACATTTGTTAGCAGCGAAGATAATCTAATATAAATCGTTTTGGAAGAAGGGCAGCAACAGGAAGGTACTGTGCGTCTGCTAGCTAGCTAAGCTACAGCTGTCACCTCGTGCGATTTCTGGAGCATTTAGCCAAAAAGCGATAACTCACGATAACACGGGGATAGGTGTCCACACTATACAGTAAGGATAGCGACTGGCCTCCGGGTTAATTTTCTCCGAAGCTATGTGGTAATTCTTCATGCTCTCTTTTTCAACATCCGCCATCACCAGCTGTGGACTATGAACTTCATTTGTCCCACCGCGTCAAGCTACCCGGATACTCAGGGGGAAAAAAAATCTTACTGTCAAAATAAAACACTACATCTACTTTTAGTTTGGCAAACATCGTAAAGACGGCATCAGTATCAACAGATATGCTAAATTCACCGACATTATCGCCACATCTGAGAAAAATAGAGACAGAATAAAAGCGCAAAGCACTTTTATAAAAGTTACATCGTTTACTTTGAAAGGTTCAACCAGAAGCGCCTTCTCTTATTTGATGAGACTTCACTTTACTATCCTGTTGGATTCGTGACAGCAGTTGTTTCCGGGATACTTGTATGCCTATGAGGAATCAGTCAGCAGTGGGATACGTGTGTGCTTGCATACAAAGTAAGGAAAGTTGTGTTTGGTCGATTATTTGTTCTAACAATGCTTCTTGGCAATCTTAATCTTATGCTGATGGAAAGTCGGTTTATTTCCCATTAAATGGTTCCACATTTGTAAGGAAAATGCATTTTTGTGAGTATGTGTATTACATCCATAAAAATAAAATAAAATTAAAACAAAATTAAAAAACAAAAAATCCCCCACACAAACTGGGATCACTAACTTTTCTGAAAATGTACAACCGAAGAAACGGGTATCGAGGAAATGTTTCTGTTTTTATTCCATTATTATTTCCTTTATTGACAAAGAAAACATTTATTCCTTTTATTTTTTCACTAATTTTCAAAGTGGATACAGCCCATAAGTGCTTTACTCAAGAAAAGCTCCCTGGGTTGTCCTTACAGTTTTTAACACTCATCTGAGAGCGGGGTGTGGGCAAGAGGTGCTGAAAGGAGGAAAAAGAGGTGGTCGTCAGGGAAACCAAGATAATAAAAGCCGAAGAAGATAAGAACGCGTGCGCGCATGTGAAAACCTATAGTATTAAGGTTATAAAAACATGTAAAGGCTTAATTTTACACTTAACACAAGCTAATTATTTAATCCTACACAATGGGAAATGGTATAGCTAGCTCCCATGGTCCCTGTTTCTCATTCTTATGCCCCTCTGCAGCCCCTAATCTCCTCAGTGTGTTCAGCTGTTGCTAATTGGCCACACCTAGTCAAGTGTGGATAAAAGCATAGCTGAGGCAGGCTTTCAGGGGAGGCTCGCTAGCCCATGTCTTGGTAGGACCAGCTATTTTAGCCAACTTGCAACGCATTTTAAGATAGAACCTCTTCTCACCTAAATTCTGGTGTCCGTCTCCTTATTTATGTTGCGGCTTTTGAGCCGGGTCGTAACGCTCATGAAAATGCCATAAAATGTCAATACTTGGTAGGAAGAAACAGGTAGACGTGTGGACACGTTTTGCATTTGATGTCAAGGAAAGTAAGATGCTTTGAAAACTGTGTGGATGACTCTCACTAGTAAAAACACGACAAACTGTTACACCTACACTGTTAGTCAACTGAAACACTATAATCTTATGCTATTTAACTGAGTAAAACTATAAGAACTTAAATGCCTAAATTATGACTGAAAGCTGTTTTAGTCAAAACACTCAAATTAAATCTAAGTTTTCCATCTCAAATTAATTGAGCCTGTGGAACGAGTTTGATCTATTATACAGTGTGTGGCTGTGGACAAATATTTAGAAACATCCTTCAAAAGCAGTAATAGCCAAACCTTCCGCTTAGAGGAGAGATATGATAGGGCAGAAACAAGACGATGATGATGACACCACTCCATTTGAAGGGGGCAGAGAAAACATTTTTGTGAGACTTGCAGATTTTCACTCATCCTTCCATGACCTTTTGGGCATATTTGTACCTGCTCTGTGTATCTAAATTACTTTGTAACTTTGGGGAACAAATACATCCACTCAGACTCTTTAAGACTTTGCCAACAAAAATTCCCAGTTTTGAGTCAAACAGGTCCGTTGTTATCATCCAAATTCAATCTCGCCACAAAGGCTTTAATGGAACTTCTATCCTGTTTATTGCAAAGGCCTTTATTTGTTTCCATGCCAGCGCACAGAAACCCTCCAGCACTGTGGAGGTGGAGGGCTCCAGCTATTGAAGGAGTTATCTATGGCAGTGGTGGAAATGGAAACAAAGATGAACCCAAGGGATCCACCAGGGCTCTCTGTACTCTATACTGGGTCCCATTAGATGTGACAGGTGATAAATTGTGCGAAGGGCAAAAACAAACTACTCAGCAAAAGCAGGCAGACGTTGATAAAGGAAGGCACACTGGGCTCATCATTGGGGAGCTGAGGGAATTCTCCGGCAAAATGCCACCTCGATTTCTGGCTGAGCCATCCAACCCAATTAGGCCTGGAGATGGGCTGCTTTAGGGACTGTAACTCGGTGACACGGTATTCTTTTCAGTCATAGGTTTGGAAAGTAAAATGTCAAGCATCCGATAGTTTCCAGTTCAGCTCCCCGGACAGTGGTTACAGTAATTTGCTGAAGTGGGGATATTGATATCTTTTTTTGATATTATATGAAGGCTCACATTTTTAGGTCTGTTTGTTTTGAGGGCTAAAATCCCAAATATCTTTGCTCGCTGCACACAGTATGTAGCACTTAGTTTGTTGTGATATGAATGACTGACTGAAGAATCGCTGGTACAGCAGAGCTTAAAGTAAAATGATGAGGGGGTCTAAAAGTGTTGTGTTTACTTTTAAAAAGACTTTGATATGAGCTGAGTATGAGATCAAATGCATTGTAGTTGTAATGCAAATCTTTCCTAAGTCACAATTTACACTGGATTAAATTAATCCACACTTCACTAAACACACTGCATCTTACTGCAGGCTTACTTAATAAGACCAGACTGGTAATGATGTTCAGGAGAAGGAGCAAATCCAAATGGCCTGGTGGAGGAGTACAAGTATCTGACGCTCCACAGCACTTTCTCACTTTCAGTACCGCTGCCATAAGGACACAAGCAGGAAATCTTCCATACCTCATGCAATAATGCTCTACAGTGCAACATATGTGAATAGCAGACTCCTCTGTTCTTCTGACAGTGACATCTGATTTTTTCAAAACTGAATCAAGTAACTCACTTAAAATTCAGCTTTGTTTTTTGTTTTATTTTATCATTATTTTTTTTATTATAATTATTAGTGCATACCCATATTATAGTACAGTTCGGCTGTAAAATAAAAATTATTGTAATGGTTTCATAAGGTGTTATTGTTGCATAAATGTAAATAAATACATAAAATTGTTGCCAAATGACATCATACCATCTGCTATAGGTAAGAGTCTTGAGAGGCCTGAGACCAACCTGTGTGCCTAGTTGTGTTGCTTAAATCCTGATTGTGCACAGGAATTGTTGGACAATGAAACAAACACACAGATTATTATAGGAAGATTATGGAGTGTCATATTAACAGTTATTAACAGCTACAAGACTACACAGCTACACACACACACACACACATATATATATATACATATATATATAATTATCAGCTGGTGCTTGCAAGGTTTGTGTTAATTTGAGTTTACATTTTTGTCCACTAGATGTCACACTATTCTAGGTTTACAGGAGTCTACTTTTTCTTAGTACATTATTAGGAATGTACTTCTGCTTTTGACTCTTTTCAAATTTAGTTCATATTCTCCTTTATACACAATGTAACTGCCATATTAACGTAAGTGTTTTTGTCCAAATCTATGTCTTCACTATGTCCGATATGCCTTTGAAAATGTTAGAATCAGCTTTAGTGTAGCAATGCAACAACTTTTCTCCACCCTTACAAATGATTTTTAATAAAATAAAAGTAGCAAGTATCAATATAACAAAATAAACTCCAATGTAACAGCATCAAAAACAGACAATGTCAACGTTAACTGAGAGAATGTTAGAGCGTGGGGGAGAAAAGTAGAAACAGGGAGTATGTATTACTAAACGAGTGTGGTTAACAACAGGAAGTGTGCAAATACTTCTTTGAGAGATAAACAGTGAGAAGGAGGGAGTGGCAAACATTATAGTCTTTACATTTTTTTTATCAGCACACTTAGGTCTATATTTAAAACTGTGAAGAGGAAAAGGGTTACTGCTGATGTGTCTGTAACACTAAAAGACACTCAGCTTGCTCAAGTAAATGTAGATGAAATTACACACACATGTTATGGATGTTATGTGAAAGATTAGAGCATGAGTACAAATTTACAGTTCTAATACTGCTCAAGAAAACACATTTTTAATGAAATTAGAGACAGATTCTTTCTCTCTAACTAGAAAAAGTTGCATTTCCTGCAAAAGTGCACTGTGAATGCTGTGCAGTGGAATCTGAAAACAGCAGAAGAAGGAGAACTATCTGCTGAAAACACTGTGTACAAGCTGAACTCTATGCAGAAAACTGCTTTATTTTAAAGACTAGACTGAAGAGTGTCAAGAAAGCAGGGAAGATGTGCAGCAAAAGTCACATGTTGGGTTTGAACCTTTGCCACCGGATCTTACGGCGGCCGTTCATCCCACTGAGCCAAACCAGCTCTGGTCTCAAACGACGATATGATGAGAGAAAAAATGTGCACTGTGCAGAAGAAGCTAAACTGTGCTGAAAAGAGGTGAAAAAGCTGAAAATTGTGCTGAAAAGAGCAGAAGAGGCTGAAATTTGTGCTAAAAAGAGGTGAAAAGCTGAAAATTCTACTGAAAAGAGCAGAAGTGACTGAAAATTTTGCTGAAAAGGGGTGAAAAAGCTAAAATTTGTGTTAAAAAGAGTAAAAACAGTTAAACTGTTAACTGTAATAAATGTTGCCATAAGGGGGATTAAAACCTTACTCTCCTGCTCTGAGAACTGCTGCTCATCTCACTGAGCTAAAGTATTGCTCAGCCCAGAAAGCTAAACTGGTGATCACACTGATAATGTGGTCCCATTCAGCAAAATAGGCCCAAAAATGGCATAAAAGCTTAATATCTGAAAAAGTATAAAGGTTATGAGCACCAAAAGATATAGCATACATCAGGAGAAGGAGCAGAACAGTTTAAAGTTTGAATGGTGAAAATCGGCTGAAAACTGAGGGAGTAGTTAACCAGCAAAGGCCTGAGCAACTAGAATAACTAGAAAAAGTTCCATTTCCTGCGAAAATGCAGTGTGAATGCCGTGTAGTGGAATCTGAAAACAGCAGAAGAAGGAGAGCTATCTGTTGAAAACAGGTGTAGAAGCTAAACTCTGCTTTGTTTAAAAGACTACACTGAAGAGTGTCAAGAAAGCAGATTACATGCGGGCAGGGAAGATGTGCAGCATTGGTCCCATGTAGTACTCGAACCCTTGCCACCAGATCTCACAGCAGCTGCGCATCCCACTGCGCCAAACCAATTTTGGTCCCAAACAACGATATGATGAGAGGAAAAAAAGTGTGCACTGTGCAGAAGAAACTGAATTGTGCTGAAAAGAGGTGAAAAGGCTGAAAATTGTGCTGATAAGAGCAGAAGAGGATTAAAATTGTGCTAAGAAGAAGTGAAAAAGCTGAAAATTGTACTGAAAAGGGGTGAATCAGCAGACTTTCTGCTGTATAAGGGGGAAAAGAAGCTGAGGTTTGTGCTAAAAACAGCTTAAGAAGCTGGAATTTGTGCTGAAAAGTAGTGAAAAACTGAAAATTTTGCTAAGAAGAGGTGAAAAAGCTGAAATTTGTGTGGAAAACAGATTAAACAGTTGAAGTGTTAACTGCCATAAGCGGGATTCGAAACCGGGCCTCTTGGTATGAGAACGGCTGCTCATCTCACTGAGCTAAAGAAGGCCTCACGGCATTCTCACAATTAACTGGTGGCTCTGTGAATGTGTGTGTGGCGCGGGCGTGGTTTGGTGGCCCGTTGCAGAAGAGGGGTGACACAGTGAGCTCTCTGGGCGGCACGGAGGCATGGAGGCAACAGGTGTACGGGACTCTTTTAATGAGCGAGATGTCTTTTTGTGTGCCCACAGTGAGATGGAGCAGATGAGGCTGGCAGAGAGACGGAGTGGCTGCGTCCGAGGTGGGTAGCATAAACCGCAGATTATTGTAAAAAAATAAAAGACGTTAAGCATAACCCGTGTGTGTGTGGGTCCTGTGTCACAAGTGGTGCCGAAACCCAGTTGTGTGCTGTCATGTCGGGGGCCCCCGCCGGATCAGCCTGCCCCTCCCCGACGGCCCGCCCGCTGCCCAGCCTGCTGCCCAGCCTGCTGCCCAGCCTCCTGTCCAGCCGTTGCAGATTCTGGGGCAGATGATGTCCACTCCTCACTGTCAGTTGTCAGTAAACACTTAATCTGGATGATGAATCTTCACGTGACATATTACAAAGTCTGTATTATTAACTCTGTAATTAGGCGCCATTCTTCTTGTTTTACGGTGCTGTTGTTCAATCGGGGAACGCTCTCTGTTGAGGAGAAAAGCATGAATTTGTTTGTATACGGATTATCCATTGTTTAAATGTCCCGGTAGTCGAAAAGGAGGCAGAAGTGTTGAGAAATGCTAGGAGCTAACTGGGCACTAACCGTATCATTCAAATATATTGAATGTCGCAATGTTGGCAAAGAGAGGAAGTGACATAAGATTTGCGCATGCGGGATACCAATCGGGTTACCAGGTACGGATCGGGTAGCGACAGGTAGCGACAACGCTTCGTGGTCCCATGTATCCCACAATTCAAAGCGTGGCGGTGGGTGTGGATAATTTTGCTGCAAAATACGGCAGACGGCAGATGCGGAGCGGCCAAAGAGTAAACTTTCAAAAGTATGTACTGAATATTATGTCACTTATTTATGTGCGAATGTTTAATGATGAAGAACATTAAAACATTACTGTTGGCCACATCCCGGCAAAGTTATGTGACTAGTGATGATTGTACTTGCACTGTTAACTTGGTTTTAAAGCCTTTACTTCAAAATATACGCCGTCCAATAGTCGACCTTAATCCTACAGGGAATGTGATGATTTTATGGATAATTAAAGTCAGTCATATATCCACAAACACAACAAGCTGAAAGTCAGTGAATGCTGCAGGATCCACTGCACTGTTAATGTTAGCTATGTTATATTGCTGCCTCTGTTCGGTGGTGTCGAGCCAAACAGACTTCAACGTGTGTTTGAACGAGCTGACGGTTCACTCGTTAAGCTGAAAGAAAGATGCTTTAATCACAGGAGTCACACATGTGTCCACTGTAACATCTGGGAACTCTTCTTGTTTAGCACTCGTAATAACACAAACACTAAATCCTCCTTCTCTTGTGCTGTTTTGTAGCAGTGTATACACCTGAGACTGTCACCTGTCTGTCTGTCCTGCACTCTCTCTCTTTTTCTTTCTCTCTGATTGTGTAATAAAAGTATGAACATGTATTTATAAGTTACACTTGTGTTTGAATCCTGCAGCTTATCACACATTTGATTTCCATGTGTGACAACTGCAAGTGTCCAGAGTGAGGACAGACTGAGGGACCCACTGCTGCACATCATCTGTGAGGCTTTGCACCCCTGATGATCCACCAGGACAAACTCAGCAGTGTGAGGAAGAGGAGGAGGAAGAGCCAGCAGCAGCTGACAGATGGAAAGAATAGACAGACTGTTCCCTGTTTGTGAAGGACTGCTAGAAAAGTTTAAAATAACTAATTGTCTGTCCTGAATCAGTCTTATTAGGTAATGTTCAAATAATATTATCATTCCAGTGTTTTCAGTGTGGGAGAAAGTACTCAGGGCCTTCAAGTTACACACTATGAAAGGCAGCAACAAGTTTAATATTCACAAACCTAAAGTATGTATCAGCAGCAGAATGGACCTAAAAATAAATGCTTGTTTCAGTTCTATGAAGCTTTGAGTATTTTGGATTAGTAGTACTGCTGTGTTTGTTGCATCATATTGCTGTAATTGTTTATATGCTTTATATATTCTGAGGTAAGTTGATCTATAGTGTTACATCACATTCTATAAGGATGTAACAGGATGATCTATTCTGCTAAATGGGTCAAACTGGGCAGAAAGTTTGACCCATTTAGCAGTCTGTATTTGTATAGCGCTTTACTTGGTCCTAAGGACCCCAAAGCGCTATACACAATCATCCACATACTGGTGATGGCAAGCTACAGTGTAGCCACAGCCGCCCTGGGGTGCACTGACAGAAGCGAGGCTGCCGGACACTGGTGCCACCGGGCCCTCTGACCACCACCAGTAGGCAACGGGTCTTGCCCAAGGACACAACAACCGAGACTGTCGGAGCCGGGGCTCGAACCAGCAACCTTCCGATTACAAGACGAACGCCCAACTCTTGAGCCACGATCGCCCCGTTCAAGGCTCTGATATCTATTCTGTATGACTTAAAGCAGTTATGACATGGTAGGATTTTCTCACCCAATACAGGAACATTTAATATATCAGTCTACTCTTCATTCTGTCAGAAATAGTTATCAGAGCTCGTACACTTTCTTTTTACACATATACGTAAGCATTGAGCCAAATTTAGTAATGCCAACATATTAAAAGAACAATATTTGTCTCTTGGTTCTCAGCTATCTTTTACGGTGTGGTCTGCTGGGGCGGCAACATCTCTGCCGGGGACAGGAAGAGACTGAACAGGCTGATTCGAAGGGCCAGCTCTGTTGTAGGATGCCCTCTGGACCCAGTGGAGGTGGTGAGTGACAGGAGAATGTTTGAATGGTTAAGCTTTCATCCCTGTTGGACAACATCTCCCACTCCATGCAGGAGAATCTGACAGCACTGAGCAGCTCCTTCAGTGGCAGGCTGCGGCACCCACGGAGAGGTTTCGCAGGTCTTTCCTCCCCACTGCTATCAGACTCTACAACAAAGACTTTTGCAGCTGATCAAACCCACACATGTGCAATAAGACTGCTATAAGTGCAATTCTTTTTCTGACAAAGTTGTACTTTTGTATTTTCTTACTCAGCTGTATATAGCATTTGTATTCTATTTTGTTCTATTGTATATATTATTCTATTTCATTATTTTGTTATAGTTTTATCTTATCTTATTGTATATAGTATTTTATTTTATTTTATTCCATTCCAGTGTTTTCTAATTTCTGCTACATAACTTTGCACTTTTGCTGTAACGAAACAAATTTCCCACCTGTGGGACTAATAAAGGTCATCTTATCTTATCTTATATATAATACATCTATATATACACTGTCAAAGATACTGGTCTTTGAGTGAAGATTTAAGTTGATAGGAAATATAAATAACTTCAACTTGAATCTTTACTGAATCTCAGTATTTGTCAGAGTTCATGTTCACTGCTGTAATAACTAATAATGATATAATTGATTAAATATAATAATAACTTTAATATTGGCCAATAAAAAATATACTACTATATTGGAACATAGTGAAGACCAATTATTTAAGAGAATAAAGAGAGGTTAGTTTATTTTGGAGACAAGCTCCACTTATTAAGAAACTTCTAAAAAGGCAGGAACGCTCTTTAGAGGTTTGTGGGTGGCTCTTAAAAGAGCCGTTGTGGGGAAGTCACTGGGACTTCAAATAGGCTATTCTTTTGGCTGCCAAGACACTGCTCCCTCCGCCGAGAAGTGGGCCATGAACTTCTCCCTCACCGGGACAACCTCTCTGGAGAAGATGTTGGCTGCTACACGACCCAGGCCTTGCAACGGCCAGAATTAAACCAGGTCTAAATAAAACAAAAAAAGGACTTTATAAGATAGACCTTTGAGTTAAGGCTGGGCGATATGGCCTAAAATCCATATCACGATATAATTTGAAGCATGTGCGGTAACGATATATATCGCAATATATTCTTTTTTCTGTATAATGTATTTTGCACACTATAAGGCACACTTACAATCCTTTAATTTTCTCAAACATCGACAGTGTGCTTTATGTATGAATTCTGGTTGTGCTTACTGATGTCGAACCGATTTTATGTGGTACACGGCGCGCAGAAATCTGTCAAAAATGTTTTAGTACGACTTTGGTAAACTATGAAGGCGCACCACTTGATGGATTATTGTAGCATTACGGCTGCCGTAGTCAGGAGCCTCGCGGAGTAATCTGGGTCCTAAACTCCGTTAACAGCAGGTCCCAAAGTCAAACGAACACTGCGGCATCACTGAGAGTTAAAACTGTCTAAATTCTTTCATCTTTAATAAAATGATCGGCGTTGCTGCTTTACCAGGTGTAACAATTAAATTTAACATCCAGACATCCATGAAATCAGAACTTATTAAATCCAACGGAGTTAGAAGTTAGCAGGAAGTTAGCTCGCTAGTTTCCACCTAAACAGATATACCATGTTCTGACAGATTTCTGTGTGAATGTGTGCGTGAATGGGTGGATGACTGGATGCGTAAAGCGCTTTGGGGTCCTTAGGGACTAGTAAAGCGCTATACAAATACAGGCCATTTACCATTTTTGAAAAATTGAAAACGTACAGCTCTGCTAATGATGTGATACGTGACCACTAGCAAAACAGCTACGTTAGCATAACATTAGCACAGTGAAGCTGAAGGATGAACGCTAACTTCTTACCACTCGATAAAAGTTAACGTGAGGAGTTCTGGTGGTTAGGGACAAATGCAGTTCCATGGCAGAATGCTATAAACAGACCAAACTTCAGTCAGGAGAACAACTGAGATGATCCATCCACAATATGAGGTTAGTGATTAATATAATGCAACAACATGGGAATAGAGCAGCTGCGAGAGAATTCAGCACTAATGAATCAATTGTAGGGGAAGTGGAGGAAGCGCATTTTTTGGCTTTCCCCATATTCCAAAAGTGCTTGTCTCTTTGCTATTACTGTCGCTCGGCATAATTAGCTGATGATGTTGTTTGCAGCCGCTGCAATGCTTTCGACCAAAACAGGCGCAGCTTGAGGACATCATCAACATGAGCTATCGCGGTATAGGGCTTTGGAGCGTGATGTCACGGGAGATGGGCCACGCCCCCTTCCGCCATGACAGTAGGCCAGCCAAAGGATACCATTTCAGCTATGGATCGTACGTGTTGTGTTGTCGGTTGCAACATTAGATCAGACGATCGTGAAGGCAAGAAGCTGGATAATGGGCTCTCTTTTAATCGTTTTCCGTCCTGGAGGCAACATGAGGGATCCCATGTATCCGATATTACTAAACAAAGACGTCAGGCTTGGATTGCAGCGATGAGACGAGCGGATATCGAGTTCTCTGCAATCCCCAGCTTTTTTTTTGGTTTGCTCACGGCATTTTCTTTCCGGTGAGTTCTAAATTAATTCATATCACTCTTGAAAGGCTTTTAGTGTTATTTTCAATGTGCTGAGGTCATAGATAATGAGATAAAACATGCTAATGTGTGATGCTGCAGAACCACGTCATGTCGACTGAGTAGCTTATGATTTGGCATTATTGCAGGCAAACCAGCATATGAAATGGATGTAACAAATCCAGACTGGGCACCAACACTGCACATGGGGCACGACGACATACCTGTATCAGACTCTGACCGGCACTCAAGGCGTACGCAACGGAAGCGAAAAAGAGCACCCATCGGAGGTAAACAACCCCCCCCCCTCTAAAAACATACTAAATTGCTATCACTGTACACTAATCCGCACATAACTTCCAGATGAATCACACACCTGTCATTGGAATATTGGTGTACATTTACCTTATGTCTAATTTTATCTTACAGGCTTTCGTTATGCAGCTGCAGAGTCTGAAGGTGTGCCCCGTGCAGAAGTGATCGATGAAGATATGACAGAAGACCAACAACAAAATCACAATGTCATGGAGGCAGTGGACAGCAGTTGTGTTGGACAAGTGGAGGTTGAGGTACCAGCTGCAAATGTGGACAGTGGTGATCGGACAGACAGCGTCACGGCAGCTAAAGGGCAGACGAAGGATTGTGTGTGCAATGAACAGGGCAGAGCAGAAATAAACCGGCTGTTGGAGGAGAACAGACTGCTTCAATCACAGTTGCAAAAGACAGAGCTGAATGAACATTTCTTAAAGGATGATACTGAAAAATTAAGATATTACACTGGACCACATTGTTATGCTGTCTTAATGTCCCTCTTCAACACTGTCAAAGATTTCCTGCCAATATCGAAGAAACTGACAGGTTTCCAAATGCTCTTACTCACACTAATGCGTCTGAGAGGGGGGGCGTGCATCAGATAAACACATCACAGAGAAATGTGGCATTCTTCAAAAGCTGTTACCAGGGGACGTAGTATTGGCTGACAGAGGCTTTGACATCAGAGATGCTGTAGGAATGATGTGTGCGGAGGTCAAGATTCCAGCTTTCACAAAAGGCTACTGTCAACTTGATGCAAGGGACTTTGAACAAACGAGAGCAATTGCCCACCTGAGAATTCATGTTGAGCGAGTAATAGGTAGTTTGCGCAACAAGTTCAAAATGCTACACACTACAATGCCAATCCGATTACTCATATCATGTGAGGGTGAAGACACAACACTGCTTGATAAGATTGTTAAGGTTTGCTGTGTTTTGGTGAATATGTGCCCCAGTGTGGTTGTCAAACCAGTGCAAAATGAAACCTGCTCTTGTTGAGTATTCATAAAGCTGTTGTGTTGCATGTGTAGTTCATTGTAAATAATTGTACTTTGTGTGAAGTGGTTTCAATAAAACAGAATAGTATATTTGTTTGTTTTTTTTATTCTTGATCTGTTCACATGTACTTAGCAAGTACATAAAAATGAAATGCAAACTATTTACATGGCAACACACAGCTGGCATTAATCTTGAACCACAAAATGAAACATTACAGGCTATTTAGAGCAGCACGTTGTTTGGAGAAGTATTTCCCAACAAGTTCAGGAAGGCACACTTTAAGAAAGAAGTCTTGTGCTTGGTTTAAACGCGGTTCCCAGAAATCCACATCAGGGAAGATGCGTATCACAGCAAGGTCTCTCTGTGTCCACACAACGAGGTCACAGTGGTCGTCTGGGTTTCCACTACACTTCCTTATTTCATACGGGTCCACATTACCGATGCACGCAATTTTTTCAAAGTACCGTCTCTTGGCGTCTGGGCGCAATCGGTCGCAATACAGCCCCTTACAGCCCCAGTCTTTTGCGCTGATTTTGAGCATGGTTCTGGCAGTCCCGATTCCAACACTCCAACACTGTGCGCTTGTTCTGCTTCCTGGCCTACTGACATGGCGCCGCGATCCCACAATGCACTGCGGCGTGACGTCAACTCCAAAGCCCTATAGTCTAAAATCTCTACCGTTGGCCAAATTTATATCGTTTCTACCGTATATACCGCCCACCCCTAATTCAAACCTCTTGCCAAGTTTGGTGCCACTGGTTTACTGTGAGCAACTCCCAGCCTAAAACGCTAAAAACAATAAAACCCTAACCTTACTTACTCTAAAATCTCTACCGTTGGCTAAATTTATATCGTTTCTACACTATTCCATTTATACCGCCCACCCCTAATACAGAGTATACAAAAGGGATAAATAGAATAAATTGGAGTAAGAATACGAATACAAAGGAACAGGGGTTATGCTAAAAATCCAGTATTATTCCAATATTAATCCTTAATCTAAACATGCAGATATGACCTTCATGTTTGACTCACTCCCAAAAGCAGCACCTTTATAATAGATCTGAGAGTAAAGTATAATTGGTACAAATCGTCTTCTTTAAAAGGCACTTCAGAATTTGAGTTTATCCCCTCTGTCTTGTTTCAAAGCTTCCATTCTAAGAAATTCAGAGAAAACTTTTTTATTGCAATACAATGTACAGGTCCTGTGGTGATAATACAATATTACAAAGGCAACGCATGCAATGAAAATGCGTTCCCATATCGTGCTTTCGAGGTTTCAGTGGCATAATTCATCACTGTATGCTCCAAAGGTAAAACTGTGTGTTGTGAAATATTTATTCACACTATACAGCTTGTAGTCTGCAGAGGTTATGTCTGACCAATAATTCAGGCAAAATAATTACAAAGATCTGTTAGTTTATACTTAAACCACAAAGGAGCTCATTTCAGTATTCAGGTCAAAGACTCTTGGTTATAGAAAACTTTAGCAATTTTCTTTAGCAGCTGAATTGAATTCAAAACAAATATCACACACAATGGCCTTCGCTCAGTGTTTTACAGTGTTTCAACCACTTTTTTTTAACAGTACACAACATCATTAAATCTCACAGTTTACAAAAAGACTTGTAAAACCTGCTCATTTTCTTGCCAAAGATTTTATAAGAAAATAGATATCTCGAAGCCATAAAACCAGGGCGTATATTAATATAGGGTGTGTCCTTTTAGTTTTATTTTCCTCATAGTTTCCAGAGAAATTTATTTTAGGATGAACTTTGTTTTTTTCTGACAAAGTGTGTCACATTTTTTTTAATGTGAGAACTTTTTTTGGTCAAAATGACTACAATAATAAAACACGTTCGTACAAGCCTCACTGTTCGTGGTGTGGTCATAGCGTGAATGCCAGGTTATGTAATCGTGTCTGTGTAAACTCTAAATCTCCGGAGCAAAGTCAATGATAACGAATGTTCCAGAAAAATCACCCCGAGGCAGTCTAAGCACCTTCCTCTGCCCTTCCCTCAAACAAATGAACTGATTTAGCATCTGTCCGGGACTTTTGAGACTGAATTAAATGTCTGGAAAGGTCTCTTGTGATTCAAGTTTATTTTCTAATGTCCTCCCAAATGTAGAGTAAGACATATTTCCTAATAAGCTCATGAGAAAACAGCTTCTAAAAATATTTATCTATAACATATTCTTGTGCACGTGTGTCAGGCTTAAGGCAACGCACTTCGGAGACTTTCTTTCGGTACTTCGTTTTAATGTTTTTAGAAAACCACCTTCTTCCTCAACATCCATCCGGTGTCAGAAAAATAAGAGCACGACTCACCTTCCGGTATACCTTTTCCAAAATAAAACTGTAACCGACATTAAGTTTAACAACCATCCCAGACAATTAAGAATCTCGAATGCAACGAAAAGATAGGGGTAGAATAGCTTCCAATGAGTTTTTTAAATTTTATAATACAGAAAAAGCAAATCGCCGTATTTCTAGCAATTATTATTAGATTTGACTTGTATATATCAGTAGTTTTTTTTTTACAGTACTTAGTTTTTAGAGCACATGTTTTATACTTTGGGAAGTACCCCTGATATGCCTCTTTGTAACTAAAACAAAGTCATTCTCCTGCTCAAGAGACTAGCTTTAATGCGTGAAAACTGGAAAGGTGTTGAAGACAGTGTGTTGGTTTTACATTCATTAGGGGTATTTAGCACTGGACTCTATAAGGTTCAGTTGTTAGTTCAGTCTTGGGGGTGTTTGGGGAGGGATGAAATTTTATTATGTATGTATTTATTTATTTGCAACGGAAACAAAACTATACTGCTAACAGGGATAACAACGACGTATGACTGAAAAATAACGCTATTAATTGGGTGGGGTAAAAGACTAAACTTCCGGCTGCATTTCCAGCGCCTCGACGGTCTTCAGAAGAGCGATTCAATCTGTTGAACGTACTGTCGGCAGGCGGAGGAGGAAGGAGCGGTCGTTTTACCGGCGGACATCGACAAAACTCAGGCTGGCAGGTGAGACATCATCCATTTATGACTTCATGGGTAGTTGAACACTAAACAGACCGCTAATGTTACGGACACATTAAGTCGAATAAGTCTCCTTTTTACTTTTAAAGAACTGTTTTGGGATGTTTTCTCCCCAAGACTCTGCAGGTAGCATACACACGATTATCTGGTAAATCGACACAACTTTAGCGAAGGAAGTTTGATATTCAACAGGCTGTAGCATGCTTTTAAAAATGGGAAGGGGGGCTTATGTAGGCAGTAAACTGGTGTGAGGTGCTGCTACAATAGCCTGCCACTGCAAATTAATATACAAAACTTTAAAAAAAAAATCCTTCCTTTGCTGAAATACAGACCGGAAGAGGAGGCTGGAGAACCGAGCTCAGGACCGGTTCTAGCCTGCTACAGTTAAATGAGGGCGGCCAGTTACAAAGAATAGACGCAACTTGGGCCAGACATTAACATAAACAGCTGATTAGTTACCCACAGGTTGCAGGGTTTGAGTCTTTTCTCTGAGATCTGTTCACATGATTTCTGTAAAAAATCACCACAACAAAATTCACCTGCCAACCCAGCAGGACAGCAGAGTAGCACCTTGGTCACGCACTGCACCCCAACAGTGTACTGAGTGAGATAAGGGGATCTTTAACCTTTCATCATCTTTCCATTGGTTCCCCTCTTGAAGCCCATTACAACTTGTGCTTCTTCCAGATAGGACTTGTGGACCAAATGTTTTATTTGTTGCATCATCTTGGCTCAAGCTGAAATAACCTGAAAGAGAGGATAAAGCACACAGCTGCAAACGAAAGGGGCGCGCTTTGTTTGTAACACAAGGGGGGGAAAGCTGACGGGTTTATATGACGAATTTTGTTGATACTTCCGAGGTACAGCAGTCTCTGCAGGAATCAAGAGCTGTAAGAGCCGCACAGTTCATCCAAACATAGAGACACAAACTCTCTCTAAACCCATACAACAAAAGCTGCCTCATTCTTCTTGGTGTGTCAAAATGCTTTACTGTGAGTACTCTTTAAAACAGGTCCCTCGCAGTAACAGTAAGATAATCACTTGAGAGCAAAATAACTGCTCTAATTGAAAACTTAGTAATACACATGCACAAGCACACATGAAGTGGCGGCTTCTCTCAGAGCTCTGCAGCCAATCATTAAAGATGTAAATAAGGAAAAATGTTTCTGGTTTTTGGAGGGGAGTGGGGTAATTACTAAAACACCTCAGCGTAGATATATTGTCTTGTTACGCGCATTAGCTTAAGGTGGGAAGAGAAAGAGCATTAGGACATAGCTTAACAACACAAAACTGCTCCTACTGGTAGAGTGGAACTACTCTACCTGTCAGTGACTCTATATGACATCTGCATGAGGTAAAGCAGGCTCCATGTTTGAGTGTTTCTACAAGCATCAGGACTGTCTATTACCTTAAAAGTGAAGTGGTTATAGATTTGCCTAACATGTGTAAACAAATCCCTGGGAGCAATGTTCCCTCTAAGCTGCGCACGTGCGCAATTGCGCACTGCTGGCACAGTCTCTGCGCACAGAAAATCTGCGTTGCGCACAAAAAAAATCTAACCTGAATTGAAATTAAAATTAATACTTTAACAATTCTGTTTTGCAGTGTTAGTCAGTAAGTGACTGGCTGCTCCCGTATGGGATTAGAACGATGCCACCTTATCCCATAGTCCAGCCAATAATGCGATTCACATTCGTATATACGCAGCCAATCAACGTCGTTGACAGGCTATGACAGCGTCCTTATGTGCCGACACCGGTGTTTTAGCTGCCAAAACGGCGTGGCTGATGTGGAGTGAAGCCATGTTAATGACAACGTGTACAACCACTGGAGATGTGAGCAGGACAGACGGAACAATTGACGGGAAAAGTGTGGACTTTATAACAGTTTTTAAATTGTGTTGAAAGGCCACGTAAAACCAGAGTTGTGATAAAAAGAAATGCAATGTTTGGTTTTCTTCCTGAATACTATCATTGTTTATATTTACTGCGGTAAGAAACAGTAAAAACGGCGTTTTATAAGGAAAAAAAGCCTTTCTTATTGGTCCAAAAAAGTACCATGTCGACCAATCAAAAAATGATATGGCAACGTGGCATCTAGTTGTTAAGAAACGGGGGGAAGTTTTAGGAGTGACGGGTGTTTTGAGATGTGAGTGATTTGAGACGTTTAGCGCAAATCTTGTGTAGTTAGAGTGTAGTGTAGTCATTAGTTTTGTTGTGTGTGTCAGAACAATAAGGCGACTGCTGAATGTTACAGGTGTTACAGGAGTGATACATCTCCTGCTGTCAGGCCTGCAGGTATCAGGCTGTTCTCCTTTATCTCATAGTGGACAGAAATTATTTTTTGGAGTGGCACAAATAATTTGTGTGGCATCAAATTTGATGCAGAACAGCTGATTGTTCTGTAAATAGTTTGAAATGTTTATTTAAAAATGCCTTGGCTGCATTTTTAGGTAAACAGCTGCAAAAAACGTTGTTGTTTGCTAAACTCAGTTACTTTTTTGAAGAAGTAACTATATAATTAATTGCCCAACATTGGTCATTATATACTGTATTTTGCAGACACAGAGTTACAGACTCTCTCCCAGACCACAGACTCATACTCATAATACAAGTCAGAGCTTTATAAAAAGAAAAAAGAAAGAAAGTTGTGTTTTCGAAATTGGAGTTCAAGTTATTTTTACTTCCAATAGTCTTAACATGTCAACCCTGTATGTATGTATGTATATATATATATATATATACATATATATATATATATATATATATATATATATATATACACACACACATACTAGGGGTGCAACGATACTCGTATCGATATTGAACCATTCGATCCAGTGCTTTCGGTTCGGTACGCATATGTATGAACAATACAAAAGTTTTAATTTATTTTATCAACTTTTCTTCTGACGATGCTGTCTGTGTTGAGAGCTCAGTGGATCTGCGTTCGATTACTCCGCCTAGGCTGCACTGTCGAGCGCAGATCCACTGAGCGCAGCGCAAGCTAGCAAGACAGAAGCTATGCTCATTGAAACATGGCAAATTGAACCTCCCCCACCCTCATTCAGATCTGGCCTTTGGAACTATTTTGGTCTTCATGTGAAGTATGACCCTGAAGGTAAGCGCGTCATGGACAAAAGTAAAACAGTATGTCGGATGTGCCACGCAATGCTCAATTACATGGGTGGGAACTACTGCGTTAGCGCAGTTTCCTCGTTAGCGTTAGCGCAGTTTGACGCTGTCCAGCCCCACGCACGGGGCGATCCGTGGTAGCTCGTTAACGGAGATTTGCCGTGTTGTGGCGTTAACGTCATTTCAGATTAGGGCTGCCACAAACGATTATTTTGATAGTCGACTAGTCACCAATTATTTTTGCGATTAGTCGACTAATCAGATCATGCATCCATTGGACATAAAACGTACAGCTTATTGCACCAGCATGCATCTGCTCTTAATATAACTATCATCAGCTTACAGCTTTAAGTGTTTAAGGTATGTGCTAACTAAAAATAAAGACAAGATTAAATTTACTAAATTTGAATGAAATTTGCAGATTGTTTCAGTGAAGTTTAATAAACTCAGCCATCTGCTCCTTGCTATCTAAAATATAACGGGACACCGGAGTATATTCGCGAGCATCTCACACTTCTGATAATCAGTTGTCTGCTTGACATTTATTCAGCTGTGTAAAAACGATAACTTTAATCTCAGCCAAACCGATTTACTCAGGAACAAATAAAATACTAAAAAAAAGCCAAACAATACAATTTTTAAGTTATCTAAGTGACTCATATATCATGTTTAACCTGAGTAGCGAAAGACAGCGGTGGGTTTGAAAACGATTTGCCGGGAGTCCGGTGTTCTCACGGGCTCTAGTGAGCCTTGAAACCCGGCTAACTATCGAGCTAGTGGGTAACAGACGTCTCCGAAAATGTCGGAGCGCTTTTGAAAATGTCTTGATAAACTGAGCAGATATTTAAGGTTTACACAGCTACATTCTCGCCTGAAAATATGTTAAACGTTTATTTTGTGACCCAGAAAGAATAATAAGAGTAATATTAAAACTAACTAGCTGCCGCCATTGTTGAAAACTGAACAGGGCTGCGCTATGAATTCTGGGACACAACTTCTTCTTCTTCGGGGTTTAACAGCAGCTGGCATCCTTGTACATGCAGTGCTGCCATCTTCTGTTTCAGTCCGTTATTACACTCTTAAATCCTACTACTTATTCCTGCGTCTTTTGTGATCTTACAAAGCTTCAAACGACGCATCGACTATCAAATTAGTCGTCGACGATTTTGATAGTCGACGTAATCGTGACTAGTCGACTAATCGTGGCAGCCCTATTTCAGATTAACGCTGACAGCACTAGTGGGAACACAATGAATATGACTGCACATTTACGCTGACATCATCCTAGTGCAAAGACAAGTGGAAGCAGACAAAAACAACAAGCACGCATGCTACAAACTTTACCCGAGTCATTTAGACAGCCGTTAGCACATGATTCTCCTTATGGGCACCTGATATGTTTAATATGCTGCTGAGAATATAGCCCAGAAGAAGCATATAGTATAGCTTTTATTTTGGAAAGAGCCATTTCTCTGTAATAAACTCTCTTTTCCAAAGATGAGTGATTCCTCGATCAGATAGATTTATTATTTTATCCCTTTGTTGTTTCAGCAACATTAAATTTAAAAACTGTACTTTTGAGTTAAAATATATATTTATAATTTTAATAAATGACAAATTAAAAAAGCATGAACCTTTTTTTGTATCGAAAAAATATCGAACCGTGACACCAAAGTATCGAACTGAACCGAACCGTGAATTTTGTGTATCGTTACATACATACATACATACATACATACATACAGGGTTATTTTAAAATACTTTACATCAGAAGAACTGCCTAACTGTGCTTTCTGCTTTGAATCCAGAAAAGATCTATTCAAACAATCCCTGGAATCATCCCAACAGCCTGCTTTGCCAATGTATATCACTGTTGTTGGAGCATAATGAAATGGTTGAGAATAAAACAAATTTGTGGGTTTTAACTCTTAAAAACTTATCTGCAGGAACTACCCAGTGTGCATCAGCCAGCTACTGACAATCATGGCAACCACTGTGATGGAGAGCATCGGCCGAGTGTTCATCAGCCTGCAGCAGATCCGGCAGTTTCCCCAGTTGCTGACTGACGCTGCACCGTCCATGCCCGGCACCGTCAGAGACACCGAGGTTCCCTCCTACTTCCGGGAACGCTACGTCTGCACCGGCTATCGTCCGCTCAACCAAAACTGGCGCTACTACTTCCTGTCCTTGTTTCAGCGCCACAATGAAACCCTAAACATTTGGACTCACCTGGTGGCATTTTTAGTGTTGCTGATTAAATTGTGCCAGCTTACTGAGACTGTGGACTTTATCAGTGACCGTCATTCGTGGCCCCTGCTCATCCTCGTCCTGTCCTCTTTGACCTACTCTGCATTCAGTGTTGTAGCTCACTTACTGGGAGGAAAGTCTGACCTTGCTCATTATTGCTTCTACTTTCTGGACTATGTAGGGGTAGCGCAGTATCAGTACGGCAGCGCTGTAGTCCACTTTTACTATGCTGTTGATGAAAGCGTCCATGGACTGGTGAGTGGTATCTTCATGCCCACCGCCACAATCCTCAGCTGCCTTTCATGTTTGGGATGCTGCTACGGCAAATACTGCAACCACAGCCTACCAACATGGGTGCGTAAGGTGTGCCAGGTGGTGCCTTCAGCACTCGCCTATTCCTGGGACATCAGTCCAGTGGCCAAGAGACTGTTCTTCTGGTCCAGCAGTGATCCAGCCATCATCTACCACTTTGGCCAGGTGGCGTTCTTCCTCAGCTGTGCCTTCTTCTTCACCTGCCCTCTGCTGGAGCGCTGTTTCCCCGGGCGGTGCGATTTTGTGGGACAGAGTCATCAAATCTTCCACGTTTTCTTATCTTGCTGCACCCTATGTCAGATCCACGCCTCCTACCTGGACTTTGTGGGCCGCAGGAAGTTGTACTCAAGTCTGCACGGAAGTGGTGATGCTGTTCTATTTGTGGGGCTGTATGTGGTCACTTTGATTATGTGTGTTGGAATTGCTGCTTTAATGTTGAGGAAAGTGAAACAAGTGCTGGACTTCAAATTAAAGTCCAAATAATCATACAAGCCTTCCTTTAGTGTCACTCCTTTCATCGAAAGGGAACTGATTATTTTTGCAGAATAATAAATAAATAGGTAGCAAATTGCAAGAGGGATAAACAGTGATATTAGAATTTTTATATTCTTATGGATTATTTCTGAATAACACAGAATTTTCATGTATTAACAAAGCCTGGTGCTTTATTTAAAAGAGTACAATTCTGTAAGTTTAGGAAGATCATTAAAAGTAAAAAATGATTGCCTACATGTTATTCTGTCAATTTACAGTAGTGTTATTTAAACAGATGATATGTACTTTGTTAAATTGTCATGTTGTAAGTATATTTTTGTAGCAATGTCTGGAGAGGATCTTGTGCAATGTGCAAGTAATTATTTTGCAAATTGCAAATTCAGGTGCAAATAATGTGCAAAATAATGTCGTCGTCCCCCCCCAAACATCCTGAATTGGATAAACAAAAGAAACTGGATATATGGATAGAGGGATGGATTTACTTTGGTTTTTAACAGTGTAACTATAGGTATTCTTTAAAGGTGATTACTGATCACAGCTAAAATCTGCATTTCTTTAAGATAAAAAGTCTGCTACATAATTCCTGTTCAAACACTACAGTAAAACTAAGTCATATTATAATATAGTGTTGCTAGAGAGCTGCAGTATTTCAGACCTTCACTATGTGCCTTGGTAGGCATTTTCTTCAGTTGCCTTGAAGGCTGAGTTTTCCTTGAAGGTTACTCCATCAAATAATAGCACAGTGTGCGGAGTCTTCGAAGGAGAGCGTTGGGTTTCTGCATGTAGGCTTTAAAGCTCTGAGGACACACTGGAATGTTGATGTCGACTGCCAGTCTAAGATTTAAACCTCATTTTTTGTTGCTGTGCCACCACAAGTTTCAGCATCATAGCACTTTGGAATATGTATTTAATGTATTTAAGAGAGCTAGATTTTTTTTTTTGTATGAGGGATTTAATATATAATGAAAATCGTTTTCAGTTCAGTTTTGTTTTTTCCTTTTGTTTTTGTACCCTTGTATTCTTCAGGTATATACCTTTACTGTAACCACTACTGGCAGTGATTAAGCGTGCCTTTAGAATGTTAAAGAAATGATTATGAATGTCACATAAGTGCAAAGCAAGGGAGGTTTTTGCTGGTGTTTGTGGGAGATGATAATGCTACTGACCAAGAGGTAAACTAGTGGGATTAGTCAAATAAGCATCTCTGGAGGCAGAAATAATCTTGTTTTGTTCTGTATGTAACAATGTGAAATGTCTTTCATGTATTAAACCCTTTCTCTATTCATTGTGTGAATTTGTAACAATACTTGCACAACCACAGAAGCCATAACAGTGCTTTTTTTTAATGAGGGTGTTAGGTAATGTGCTGCTCAGCTCCAGGGTCGTAGTAATCTTGCCACAGCTTAAAGTATTAACAATGAGCAATACAAAATGAGGGTACCTGTTGGTATTGCTGCTAGAAACAAAGAGGATAAGTATAATGTCATATACTTGCATTTATATAATGCTTTTGTAATTTTATTGGTCACTCAGTCATATTTCTTGTTATATTGTAAATTAGCCTGGATCAAACATCATCGTAGCTCATATGTCAGACGCGGCAGACATTTTCAGTGCCCAGAGAAGTGTAGTTGTTGCAAAGTGTTTTTCATGACATGAGCAACAAACCCAAAACTCACCAAGTGAACTCATAATAACCAAAAATTAAAATCACGTGAGCTAGGCAACACAGTTTACCTCTCTAAGTATCAAAAGTCTGTTAAAGCTGCCAAATCTGCCTTTTTGTCTAGCATTATTATGACTAATAGCCACAACCCCTGAGCCCTTTTTAATACTTTTAACTCTGTGATAAACCCTTGCACTACCACTTATAGGGATGCCTCCCCTGCTCTTTGTGATAAATTCTTAAAGTATTTCTCTGATAAAATCTCAGCTCTAAGGGCTTCTCATCCATCTCATTCATCATCAGTTTTAGACCCAGTTCCAGCCTCTGAATGCTTGACTGTCTTTCAACAGTTTGAGCCAGTGTCTTATTCTGCTTTAAAAGATATAATTGATCATCTCAAAATCTCTGGTTCCCCGCATGATATTCTTCCTTCTCGTTTCTTTAAGGAAGCTTTACATGTTATTGGTCCTTGTATCTTATCTCTGCTGAATGCATCATTGTCATCAGGTTGTGTACCGTCTGTCTTTAAGCATGCTGTGGTGCAACCTATTATGAAAAAGAAAAATCTTGACCCTAATGGTCTCACTAACTACAGGCCGATCTCCAAACTCCCTTTTATTTCCAAAATATTGGAAAAGGTAGTTCTAAAACAACTTCAGGCCTTTTTAGATGCAAATGGTATTAATGAAAAGTTTCAGTCTGGTTTTAAACCTCGCCACAGCACAGAGACAGCCTTACTTAGAGTTTTTAATGATCTTCTTTTAACTGTTGACTCTGGATATTCTGTGGTTTTAGTTTTACTTGACTTGTCTGCTGCTTTTGACACGGTTAACCACAACATTCTTCTATCAAGATTGGAACATGTTGTTGGTCTCAAAGGTACGGTTTTATCTTGGTTTAAATCCTATCTCTCAGAGAGGTCGTTCTCTGTTGCTATGGGCCAACACTCCTCGGCTTCTGCCCCTATTTATTGTGGTGTGCCTCAAGGGTCCGTGCTCGGTCCTGCTCTTTTCTCTTTGTACATGTTGCCGTTGGGATTAATTTTTAGAAAATACAACATCTCCTTTCACTGTTATGCCGATGATATCCAGATTTATTCACCTTTGAAATCCGATGTGACTGCTTCTTTGCAACCTCTGTTTAACTGTTTGCATGAAGTTAAAATTTGGTTATCACATAACTTTCTTACATTGAACAAGAATAAGACCGAAATCATAGTCTTTGGTAGTCACACTCCGCTAGACCAGTTAGCTGATGCCCTAGGCCCTCTCGCTAGCCATCTCTCGCCCACTGTAAGAAACCTCGGAGTGTTCCTGGATGGCTCTTTTAAACTTGAGAAACAGGTGTCCACTGTAGTAAAAAAACAGCTTTTACCAGTTGCGTCAGATTTCCAAAGCAAAGCCGTTCCTTCCTTTAAAGGACCTTGAAAAGCTTATCCACGCATTTATTACATCCAGATTGGACTACTGTAACTCCCTCTACTCGGGCCTCCAACACTCCTCTCTTTGCCGGCTTCAGTTAATTCAAAATGCAGCTGCGCGTCTTTTAACAGGTACGAGAATCCATGAACACATAACTCCAATTTTAGCCAAATTACATTGGCTCCCTGTTAAATATCGTATAGATTTTAAAATTATTTTGTTCACTTTTAATATTCTGAATAATTTAGCGCCCAGCTATCTTTCTGAACTACTCCATTCATACAATCCCAACAGAGCACTTAGATCGTCCAATCACAGGCTCCTAGCACAACCTAGGACTCGAATGAAGTCGAGAGGTGACCGGGCCTTTGCATCCGTGGCACCTAGACTCTAGAATAACCTCCCTGTTCATATTCGTACTGCCGAGTCTATCCAGTCTTTTAAATCACGTCTTAAAACTTATTTTTTTACTTTGGCTTTTGATTCTGTCTAGTTGGCTGGTCTAGCTTGTTGTGTTGTTACCTATTGTTTGTTGTCCTCTTTTATTGTTTGTGTCAGGGTCCTGGGTCTGAGCGACCAAGGATCCCTGAGCAGTTATGAATTATATTATTATTATTATTGTATGTATATTTGGTGTTGCTGTCCTTCTCCCTGTTTGCGTGTGTGTGTGTATATGTGTTTCGGTGGGCGCCTTCAGGCCTGGTGGGTGTGGCCCTGCTGACGGTCTGGCCACACCCGAAGCCACACACCTGCTGCTGATCAGGCCTCGTCGGGGGAGCTATTTAGGAGAGTCTTGGAGCTCCCACCGACGCGGGATCATTGCATGAGTCTCCACGTTAGTCATCTAGTTGAACTGAGTTAGTGTGTGTATGCCCGCGGTTATATGTGTCCTGACGGCTGCGTCTATTGTGTCCCCAGGAGAAGTGTGGAGCGCCAGACAGCAGCCAGCACGAGGAGTGCTGAGACACGGGAGCGGAGAGCACTGAGACACGGACTGGTCACGGAGAGACACGACACGGGAGTCAGGGGAAACCACGGGGATTTATTGTTGTTGTTGTTGCCAAAACCGTGACAGTTTGTTTTAACTGTCTCATGCTTTTACTGACTGTGAAGCACTATGGTCAACACTGTTGTTTTAATATGTGCTATATAAATAAATTTTGATTTGATCTTTACCTTATGTAAACCAGCTTGTGACTGACTATGTATAGGCCTGTCAGTTCACATTCAGTTAGTCTAGCCAGTACTAACAGCTTAAGGCAGCAAATCTAATAGTCAACATGAACACACAGGATCTGATAAAGCTCACCGTTCCCACCACTTGCTTGTTTACACAGCTAAATGGCTCCATATAAGACCAATACTCAATAAATGATTCCATAATCCTGAAAACAAACAAAAAGTGTTCCTACAGAAAAACAAGAAAGGCTCCTCTTGGTTATCTCAGTGACATGACATTGCCAGTACTATAAAAGTCATAGAAAATAAGCACAAAATAATATGCTTTGGTGTATGAAATTAATATTTCTGAGACAAATGATGAGTAAGAAAGCATGTAATAAACTCAATAGTCCACCATGTCCTTTTCACGTTTTGGAGAGACAAAGTTACAGTAAGCTGCAGTAACAGCAGTGGGAAACATTTTATTTCAAGCCCTTGATTTGTCCCGTGTACATACTTTTCTGGATTTACGGCCTCAGTTGTGAGGTTCGCATCATAGTGAATACAAAATGATGTTTATTTTGAATTTTGTTTTTTTGTTCTTATTAGAATCAAACAGAATGATAAAGCTCAGTCTGATTCAGGCCAGGCCTGTCTTGTGATTGACAGTTTGCTACCATATGAGTATGTACTAGCAAAAATGGTGATAATACTGACCCACAGTGTTATTATGCACTATTGCACAGACTCTGCCATGATTGAAATGACAGTAAAGCTGAATTGAAATTACACATCATTTCACTGCTAAAAATTTTTTTTTAAAGCATTAAATTGAGGATTTGTAGTTTTGAAAAGTAATTTGTCAGGTTGCGCAACTGAGACAACATCTTTCTGCCAATAGTTTCTTAACACTTTATGCAACAGATTTTTTCTTACTTTGTATCTATTATATGTACATATATACAGTATCTCACAAAAGTAAGTACACCGCTCACATTTTTGTAAATATTTTATTGTATCTTTTCATGGGAGAACATCGTGGCACATCATGGCAAAGATTTCTCTGAGGATCTGAAAAAAAAGAAGAATTTTTACTCTCTATAAAGATGGCCTAGGCTATAAGAAGACTGGCAACACCCTGAAACTGAGCTGTAGCATGGGGGCCAAGACCACACACCAGTTTAACAGGACAGGTACCACTCAGAACAAACCTCGCCACGGTCGACCAAAGACGTTGAGTGCACATGCTCAGCATCATATCCAGGGGGTGTCTTTTAAAAATTGATGTATGAGTGCTGCCAGCATTGCTGCAGAGGTTGAAGGCGTAGAGGGTCAGTCTGTTAGTGCTCATACACTGCATCAAATGGCTTTCATCCCAGAAGGAATCCTCTTCTAAAGATAATGCACAAGAAAGCCTACAAACAGTTTGCTGAAGACAAGCAGACTAAGGACATGGATTACCTGTGGTCTGATGAGACCAAGACAAACGTATTTGGTTCAGATGGTTCTCAAGGTTGTGTGGCGGCAACCAGGTGAGGAGTACAAACACAATTATGTCTTGCCTACAGTCAAGCATGGTGGTGAGATGTCATTGTTTGGGACTGCATGACTGCTGATGGCACTGGGGAGTAGAGCTGGGCGATATGGCCTAAAATCCATATCACGGTATAATTTGAAGCATGTGCGGTAACGATATATATCGTGATATATTCTTTTCTTCTGTATAACGTATTTTACACACTATAAGGCACACTTAAAATCCTTTAATTTTCTCAAAAATCAACAGTATGTTGATTATGTATGAATTCTGACCTCGAACCGATTTTATGTAGTACACGGCACATAGAAATCTGTCAAAAAATGTTTTAGTACGACTTTGGTAAGCTATGATGGCGCATCGCTTGATGGATTGCTGGAGCATTACGGCTGCCGTAGCCAGGAGCCTCACGCAATGTTGCCAACTCCTCAGAAAGGAAAATCACTATTGGCTGACCGAAAAGTCGCTAGAAGTCGCTAAATGACGTCATCGCCTAATTTGCATAATAGGTCATGCTAATGTAATTGTAATCAGAATCAGAAAGGGTTTTATTGCCAAATGTTGAGCAGGTTTACAACATTAGGAAATTGCTGCGGTACTTAGTGCAAACATACTGTCATATAACGCTTAAATAGACATAAAAATAAGAATTAAAAGTGCTAAGTAGATAGATATATACATGAGTGCAGGTGGTGATCAGTGCCAAACATGGAATGATGCAGTGAACACAGCGTAGGGTCATGTGTTAGTGGTGGGAACAGTCATATGGTTATTGTTCATGAGTCCAATGTGGTGAACACAAATGTGCTACCACATTTTGGTAAATTTTATTATTTTTAAGAAAAACATATGCCAGCAATTAAGACAATTATTATTTTACATTCATTACGTGTATTCCATAACAATTGAGGAGAGTAAAAGTGAGAAATAATAAGCGGAAATGTTGACCCGTTCGCCCGCGGTTGCCTAGAGCGGACCAACTTCCTGTCCTCTCAGACGCAATTCCGGAAACGATACGAGTGCTCCTGTGATTCTTTCTCTGAGACTCTACCTTTATTTTTACAGATTTGTATTCTTTTTGTTATTGTGGTCTTCACATCTGGGACCCGTAACACCAACAGCAGAGGGGAAGAAACTGTTCTTATGGCGAGAGGTTCTGGTGCGAATGGACCGGAGCCTCCTGCCTGAGGGGAGCAGGTCAAACAGACTGTGTCCAGGGTGAGAAGGGTCAGCTGTGATCCGAGCTGCACGCCCCAGTGTCCTGGAGGTTTACAGGTCCTGCAGAGATGGGAGTCTGCAGCCAATCACCTTCTCAGCAGAGCGCACAACACGCTGCAGTCTCTGTTTGTCCCTGATAGTGGCTCCAGCGTACCACACGGTGATGGAGGAGGTGAGGATGGACTCGATGATTGCAGTGTAGAATTGTATCATCATCCGTGTTGGCAGGGTGAATTTCTTCAGGTGCCTCAGGAAGTACATCCTCTGCTGGGCTTTCTTAATGACGGAGGTGATGGTGGGCTCCCACTTCAGTTCCTGGGTGATGGTGGTACCCAGGAAGCAGAATGAGTCCACAGAGGTGATGAGGGTGTCAGTAGGGCTGGGCCATATTATACCGTTCACGGTAATACCGGTATAATGTTAGGCAACGATAGGAAAATGAAATATCGCGATAGAATATGAGTAAAACGCGCATGCGCAGTGCCTTTGTTTTCATACAGGGAGTGCAGAATTATTAGGCAAGTTGTATTTTTGAGGAATAATTTTATTATTGAACAACAACCATGTTCTCAATGAACCCAAAAAACTCATTAATATCAAAGCTGAATGTTTTTGGAAGTAGTTTGTAGTTTGTTTTTAGTTTTAGCTATTTTAGGGGGATATCTGTGTGTGCAGGTGACTATTACTGTGCATAATTATTAGGCAACTTAACAAAAAACAAATATATACCCATTTCAATTATTTATTTTTACCAGTGAAACCAATATAACATCTCCACATTCACAAATATACATTTCTGACATTCAAAAACAAAACAAAAACAAATCAGCGACCAATATAGCCACCTTTCTTTGCAAGGACACTCAAAAGCCTGCCATCCATGGATTCTGTCAGTGTTTTGATCTGTTCACCATCAACATTGCGTGCAGCAGCAACCACAGCCTCCCAGACACTGTTCAGAGAGGTGTACTGTTTTCCCTCCTTGTAAATCTCACATTTGATGATGGACCACAGGTTCTCAATGGGGTTCAGATCAGGTGAACAAGGTGGCCATGTCATTAGTTTTTCTTCTTTTATACCCTTTCTTGCCAGCCACGCTGTGGAGTACTTGGACGCGTGTGATGGAGCATTGTCCTGCATGAAAATCATGTTTTTCTTGAAGGATGCAGACTTCTTCCTGTACCACTGCTTGAAGAAGGTGTCTTCCAGAAACTGGCAGTAGGACTGGGAGTTGAGCTTGACTCCATCCTCAACCCGAAAAGGCCCCACAAGCTCATCTTTGATGATACCAGCCCAAACCAGTACTCCACCTCCACCTTGCTGGCGTCTGAGTTGGACTGGAGCTCTCTGCCCTTTACCAATCCAGCCACGGGCCCATCCATCTGGCCCATCAAGACTCACTCTCATTTCATCAGTCCATAAAACTTTAGAAAAATCAGTCTTGAGATATTTCTTGGCCCAGTCTTGACGTTTCAACTTGTGTGTCTTGTTCAGTGGTGGTCGTCTTTCAGCCTTTCTTACCTTGGCCATATCTCTGAGTATTGCACACCTTGTGCTTTTGGGCACTCCAGTGATGCTGCAGCTCTGAAATATGGCCAAACTGGTGGCAAGTGGCATCTTGGCAGCTGCACGCTTGACTTTTCTCAGTTCATGGGCAGTTATTTTGCGCCTTGGTTTTTCCACACGCTTCTTGCGACCCTGTTGACTATTTTGAATGAAACGCTTGATTGTTCGATGATCACGCTTCAGAAGCTTTGCAATTTTGAGACTGCTGCATCCCTCTGCAAGATATCTCACTATTTTTGACTTTTCTGAGCCTGTCAAGTCCTTCTTTTGACCCATTTTGCCAAAGGAAAGGAAGTTGCCTAATAATTATGCACACCTGATATAGGGTGTTGATGTCATTAGACCACACCCCTTCTCACTACAGAGATGCACATCACCTAATATGCTGAATTGGTAGTAGGCTTTCGAGCTTATACAGCTTGGAGTAAGACAACATGCATGAAGAGGATGATGTGGACAAAATACTCATTTGCCTAATAATTCTGCACTCCCTGTACGCACATGGCCGATTGTTGAGTGAAACCAGAATTGGTTTGTAAAAATGGTGCAACTTCAGTGATGTGGAACTGGTTTGGTGTTTGTCCGTCAGATACACGACAAAGCACATTTTTTTTGCAGAACATGCAAGCGGCCGTCGTTATTGTCGTATTTGTCGGACTAAGATGCTCTTAAATCTGGGAGTAATCTGGGTCCTAAACTCCGTAAGCTTCAGGTCAAACGAACACTGCAGCATCACTGAGAGTTAAAAACTGTCTAAATTCTTTCATCTTTAATAAAACGATCAGCATTGCTGCTTTACCAGGTGTAACTATGAAGTTTAACTTCCAGGCATCCATGAAAACAAAATTTATTACATTAAACGGAGTTAGAAGTTAGCAGGAAGCTAGCGGAAGTTAGCTCGCTAGTTTCGCTAGTTACCCAAGCATGATATTGCATGTTCTGACTGAGAGATTTCTGAAAAAATTCAAACGCACAGCTCTGCTATCACTTCCAACATAAATGAAGACAGGAAACTAAACAGCAGTGACGTTTGTAGGGTTACTGAAGTTGGGCTAGCTGGTATATAATGATGTGCTACGTGATCGCTAGCGACACAGCTATGTTAGCATAACATAAACAGTGAAGCTGGAGGACGAACACTAACACTTTTCCACTTATAAAAGTTAACGTTAAGGTTCCTGATAGTTAGAGACAAATGCAATCGCATGGCAGGATGCTGTAAACGGACCAAACTTCAGTCAGGAGAACAACTGAGATAATCCATCCACAATACAAGGTTAGTCATTAATATACTGCAACAACATGGGAATAGAACAGCTGCCAGAGAATTCAACATTAATGAATCAATGGTACAGAAGTGGAGGAAGCAAGAAGAATGAGTTTAATAAAGTTTGATTTATCTGACTGCTTTGTTTCGCTTAATGTACCTTATAATCCCGTGCACCTTATGGTCCGAAAAATACGTACTGCACACTGCAGTTTAATGTTGCAAAGCACCTCTTTTTAACTTCAGTGGATATTATACATGATTATGCTCAGGATATGTCAGCCCATTTCTACTGGAAATGCCTTTTGGTTAAACTTTCAGCAAGGAATTTGTATTTGCACTGTTACATTTTTATAAAGCTTTAATGTACATAAAAACCAGCTTCTTGTTTAAGTGAAAGTAAATGGAAGGTTGTCTTTTTGCGCTAGTAATGTTGTGGAGTTGTATTTTGTCTCGCATCAATTATATCGTCAGTTATATCGTTATCGCAAATTTTCAAATATATATCGTGATAAATATTTTTGGCCATATCGCCCTGCTCTAGGTGTCAGTCAGGATGATGGGGGGGAGTGGGGCTGTGTGCTTCCTGAAGTCCACAATAATCTCCACTGTCTTCTGGCCATTCAGCACCAGGTTGTTGTGGCTGCACCAGGACACCAGACGTTCAACCTCCCTCCTGTAGGCAGACTCATCCCCGTTCGAGATGAGTCCAATAACGGTGGCGTCATCTGCAAACTTGATTAGCTTGACAGACTGGTGGATGGAGGTGCAGCAGTTGGTGCACAGGGAGAAGAGCAGAGGAGAAAGAACACAGCCCTGAGGCCGGTGCTGATGGTCCGGGAGTCCGAGACATTCTTTCCCAGCCTCACATGCTGCTTCCTGTCCGTCAGGAAGTCAGTGATCCACCGGCAGATGGGATCAGGCACATTCATCTGGGAAAGCTTGCCTTGGAGATGGTCTGGAAGGATGGTGTTGAAGGCAGAGCTGAAGTCCACAAACAGGATCCTGGCGTAGGTTCCTGGGGAGTCCAGATGCTGCAGGATGAAGTGTAGAGCCATGTTGATAGCGTCGTCTACAGACCTGTAACCTACGTTGTTGGAGAGAGAAATAACATCGTGGAAGAGAAAGTGAGTAAAAATGTCCTAAATGCATTTCGAATTTATTTAGAACTACAAATTAAATTTCTTTTAGGAATTATTGTTTTTTAATGTCACAATTCCAACCCTGCTCCTTTATCCGGGCTTGGACCAGCAAAAGTGACCTGAAATTGGCACTCTGGTGAAATTAATTTGTGTGTGTGGGTGTGTGTTTATTAGTAGTTTTAAACCTTGTGATCCACAAAATTGCATAACAGTAATCTATTTATACCGCCCACCCCTAATTCAAACCTCTTGCCAAGTTTGGTGCCACTGGTTTACTGTGAGCAACTCTCAGCCTAAAACGCTAAAAACAATAAAACCCTAACCTTACTTACATAGGCTTCAGTGGTGTACTGAAGAGCAAGTATCACACCGGAAAACAAAGCGCCCTACAGGAGTTTCCCCATGGGAAGTAGCATATGCTAAGGTGCACTGTATTCAGGGTCTGCAGCCTTAAAGGCCGCATTTTAAGGCCGATTAGGTCACAGCGACGCAACGAAGGCTGTCCCAATTCAAAGGCTGCTCCAAATGCGGCCCTCATTTTCCTGAATCTTAAGGATGGGTTGGTGTATCCTCCATGGCCCAACATATCCAAGACTTTATAGCGCGGCGGTGGTGTGGATAATTTTGCCGGAAAAAAACGGCAGAAGCGGGGCGCACGAAGAGTAAACTTTTTTTAAAGTAAGTACTGAATATTATGTCACTTATTTATGCGCAAATGTTTAATAAAGAAGAACGTTAAAACATTAGTGTTGGCCACATACCGGCAAAGTTAAGTGCCATTAGAAATTTTAGTACTAACTGGGTTTTAAAGCCTTACTTTAAAATATACGCCGTTCAATACTTGACATTAATCTTACAGAAAATGTGATGATTATATGGATAATTAAAGTCAGTCATATATCCACAAACACAAGCTGAAAGTCAGTGAATGCTGCCAAATATCACAGCACAAGCAGGATCCACTGCACTGTTAATGTTAGCTATGTTATATTGCTGCCTCTGTTCGGTGGTGTCGAGCCAAACGGGTTTTAACGTGTGTTTGAACGAGCTGGCGGTTCACTCGTTAAGCTGAAAGAAAGATGCTTTAATCACAGGAGTCACACATGTGTCCACTGTAACATCTGGGAACTCTTCTTGTTGAGCACTCGTAATAACACAAACACTAAATCCTCCTTCTCTTGTGCTGTTTTGTAGCAGTGTATACACCTGAGACTGTCACCTGTCTGTCTGTCCTGCACTCTCTCTCTCTCTGTTTCTTTCTCTCTGATTGTGTAATAAAAGTATGAACATGTATTTATAAGTTACACTTGTGTTTGAATCCTGCAGCTTATCACACATTTGATTTCCATGTGTGACAACTGCAAGTGTCCAGAGTGAGGACAGACTGAGGGACCCACTGCTGCACATCATCTGTGAGGCTTTGCACCCCTGATGATCCACCAGGACAAACTCAGCAGTGTGTGAGGAAGAGGAGGAGGAAGAGCCAGCAGCAGCTGACAGATAGAGAGAATAGACAGACTGTTCCCTGTTTGTGAAGGACTGCTAGGAAAGTTTAAAATAACTAATTGCCTGTCCTGAATCAGTCTCATTAGGTAATGTTCAAAATATTTTATCATTCCAGTGTTTTCAGTGTGGGAGAAAGTACTCAGGGCCTTCAAGTTACACACTATGAAAGACAGCAACAAGTTTAATATTCAGAAACCTAAAGTACAAACCGGATTCCAAAAAAGTTGGGACACTAAACAAATTGTGAATAAAAACTGAATGCAACGACGTGGAGATGGCAAATGTCAATATTTTATTCAGAATAGAACGTAAATCACAGAACAAAAGTTGAAACTGAGAAAATTTATCATTTTAAGGGAAAAATATGGTGATACAAAATGTCATGGTGTCAACAAATCCCAAAAACGTTGGGACAAGGCCATTTTCACCACTGTGTGGCATCTCCCCTTCTTCTTACAACACTCAACAGACGTCTGGGGACCGAGGAGACCAGTTTCTCAAGTTTAGAAATAGGAATGCTCTCCCATTCTTGTCTAATACAGGCCTCTAACTGTTCAATCGTCTTGGGCCTTCTTTGTCGCAACTTCCTCTTTATGATGCGCCAAATGTTCTCTATAGGTGAAAGATCTGGACTGCAGACTGGCCATTTCAGTACCCGGATCCTTCTCCTACGCAGCCATGATCTTGTGATTGATGCAGAATGTGGTCTGGCATTATCTTGTTGAAAAATACAGGGTCTTCCCTGAAAGAGATAACGTCTGGATGGGAGCATATGTTGTTCTAGAACCTGAATATATTTTTCTGCATTGATGGTGCCTTTCCAGACATGCAAGCTGCCCATGCCACACGCACTCATGCAACCCCATACCATCAGAGATGCAGGCTTCTGAACTGAGCGTTGATAACAACTTGGGTTGTCCTTGTCCTCTTTGGTCCGGATGACATGGCGTCCCACATTTCCAAAAAGAACTTCGAATCGTGACTCGTCTGACCACAGAACAGTCTTCCATTTTGCCACACTCCATTTTAAATGATCCCTGGCCCAGTGAAAACGCCTGAGCTTGTGGATCTTGCTTAGAAATGGCTTCTTCTTTGCACTGTAGAGTTTCAGCTGGCAACGGCGGATGGCACGGTGGATTGTGTTCACTGACAATGGTTTCTGGAAGTATTCCTGAGCCCATTCTGTGATTTCCTTTACAGTAGCATTCCTGTTTGTGGTGCAGTGTCATTTAAGGGCCCGGAGATCACGGGCATCCAGTATGGGTTTACGCCCTTGACTCTTACGCACAGAGATTGTTCCAGATTCTCTGAATCTTCGGATGATGTTATGCACAGTTGATGATGATAACTGCAAAGTCTTTGCAATTTTTCGCTGGGTAACACCTTTCTGATATTGCTCCACTATCTTTCTGCGCAACATTGTGGGAATTGGTGATCCTCTACCCATCTTGGCTTCTGAGAGACACTGCCACTCTGAGAAGCTCTTTTTATACCCAATCATGTTGCCAATTAACCTAATTAGTGTTAATTGGTCTTCCAGCTCTTCGTTATGCTCAAATTTACTTTTTCCAGCCTCTTATTGCTACTGGTCCCAACTTTTTTGGGATTTGTTGACACCGTGTAATTTTGAATCAACATATTTTTCCTTTGAAATGATACATTTTCTCAGATTAAACTTTTGATCTGTCATCTACGTTCTATTCTGAATAAAATATTGACATTTGCCGTCTCCACATCATTGCATTCAGTTTTTATTCACAATTTGTTTAGTGTCCCAACTTTTTTGCAATCCGGTTTGTATGTATCAGCAGCAGAATGGACCTAAAAATGAATGTACTTCTGCCCAGTTTGACCCATTTAGCAGAAGCCAGCCTGTTTAAGGCTCTGATATCTATTCTGTATGACTTAAAGCAGTTATGACATGGTCTGATTTTCTCACCCAATAAAGGAATATTTAATATATCAGTCTACTCTTCATTTTATCAGAAACAGTTATCACAGCTTGTACATTTTCTTTTTATAAATGTATGTAAGCAATGAGCCAAATTTAGTAATGCCAACATACTGAAGGAACAACATTTGTCTCCTATATACGATACACCTATATATGCACTGTCAAAGATACTTGTCTTTGAGTGAAGATTTAAGGTGATAAGACATATAAATAACTGCAACTTGAATCTGTACTGAGGCTCAGTATTTGACACAGAGTTCATGTTCACTGCTGTAATAGCTAATAATGATTAATATAATAACTATAATATTGGCCATATTATATTTACATTACCAAAGTGAGATGACTTTAGTCTCATGAACAACATTAGCTAATTGTTATTTACTAACTAATCTTAAATGACTGTTCAGTACAGAAATGAAGCCCAAAAATCATGTTTTACTGTTCTGTGGTCTCAGCCTCAGATACTTATCAAATCACACAAAGCTCTTGTAGAAACAAACAAACAAATGAACAAAATATGTTCTCCTTCATTTCTGTCAAACAAAGTTGTATGACACGTTTCCAGCGGTTAGTATCATGGTTGCTACGCAACCTGGGAAGCGCGACGGAGACTAGACCATCCCATTTCAAGCGTGCAGACCCTGCCACAGCCTGAGAACCATCACAGACAACAGAGTCGGGGGCGGGGCTTAAGCTCGGACAGATCAAAGGCCTTTACAACGTCACAACAAAAGCCTTTGTAACGTCACAACAAAGGTGCTTCGAAGGAGCTTCCAAATAGCTTAAATAGAGCCTTGGCGACACTCTACACCATAGTGATGGGATTTCCGGCTCTTTTTAGAGATCCGGCTCTGTCGGTTCGGCTCACTAAAAAGAGCCGGCTCTTTTGGCTCCGAACCGGCTCTTCGGGTTGTTTTGTTGCTTTAATTAATTTATTATTAACAATAATATAAAGTTATGCACAAAAGGAATTACTAACGTAAAAAAAAAAGTGGTTTTATTTATATATGTTTATATATAAATATATGCGGTGGCCCCTGGACACAAAACACGTACAAACTCCAAAACACATTTCTAGCATGAACTCAACTTCCAAAGAAGAGCTACTAGATCACTTAAATTACACGATTGAAAGCATGAAAGCATGTGTGTATTGTTTGTGTATTTATACACAGGCACTCATATATATTCAAATAATTAAAAAAAATTTCATTTACCTGTTACTACCACACACCAAATCCGGTCGTTGGTACTTGCTAGCTTGTGTAGCCACTAGGTAACAAAAGCTCAACACTGCGCCAAGCATCCTGGAGCACTTCTGTTGTCTTTTGTACGTGTTTTGAGTTTTACGTGTTTTATGTGCTTCTGAGTTTTTACGTGCTTCGGAGTTTGTACGTGTTTTTACGTGATTTGAAGTTTGTATGTGCTTTGTCTGTAGGGGCCACCGTAAATATACTTTTATTTATTCACTCCACATAAAATGTAATAAATAAATTATATAATACAAAAATCAACTATTCACATTTCAACTTTTAACTATTTAAATTTTCAGCTTTTTCCCTTTACAAATTTAAAGTGAAACAACACAAAACACTGCAAACCACAACACAATTAAATATAAATTAAATTATGAAAACAAAAAGAACATGCATATTCTCTGTCATATGGGCCCGCATGAATAAACTTTCTGAATCCTTTATCATCTGCAACGGAAAATAGTTGTGGATGATTACTATACCTTTCTAATGTGACGTTGTTGTCCCTGGCTCTCTTTCTCTCTCTCTTCCTTTGGCAATGTTCCTGTGCTACTGAGTGTAACTACCGCCCCTCCCCCCTCTGCCCAGCGTAAAGCACAAGGCTCGCGTGCAGAGTGAAGCGGAAAAAAGTGCGGGAGAGAGGCTGAGAGAAAGAAAAAAAAACCCCACGTGACGGCTCGCGATAAGGAGCCGGCTCGCGTCGTTCACGTCAAAGATCCGGCTCTAAGAGCCATTTCGTTCGCGAACGACCCATCACTACTACACCAGTGAACTCCAAAGTTGGTTCGTCTAAAGTATCGCTGAGTCTAAAATACCGCTGAAAGTCAACCTTTATTAAATATGTCTCACGTTTATGCTAGAGCTAACGATCGCGTTTCCCGTGCAAAGGTTCGCACAACTGAAGAGTTGCGGGCTGAAAAAGAAGCCACAAAAAAAGAGAAAAGTGACGGGTGCTGGAAGCACACAATCCGACTAAAGAGAGAGAGAGTGCAGGACGAACAAAGGGTAAGTCGGGAGTGGGGTGAGGCTGGCAGTACTGATCGGGTTGGTTTCTTCCGTTGTCAGCAACGGAGCAGCTCGGAACAAACAGCAGCTTAAACGGAATGCCTGTTTGTTAATAAATCAAATAGGGTTGTGTCTGTAGCTAAAGACTCACCAGCTAAGAATTTACTCCCACCCCTGCCTCCTCTTCCTGTTAAACCACAGAAAACACAGCGTGCCCCCATTATTAAAAAGCAACACAAGGATGTTGCACCTTGGGCACCACGCATGTTAGAGATGTGGGACATAAACACGAATAAAAAATTTACTTCCATCCCCCCCTCCTCTTCCTATTAAACCACAGAAAACACAGCGTGCCCCTATTATTAAAAAACAACACAAGCTTGTTGCACCTTGGGCACCACGCATGTTAGAGACGTGGGACATAAAAACGAATAAAAATTTACTTCCACCTCCCCCTCCTCTTCCTGTTAAACCACAGAAAACACAGCGTGCCCCTATTATTAAAAAACAACACAAGCTTGTTGCACCTTGGGCACCACGCATATTAGAGACGTGGAAATATTAACAGCAGTAAAATATAAATAACACCCCCCCAACCGGTTGCAGCAGATAGCCGCCCCTCCCTGAGCCTGGATCTGCTGGAGGTTTCTTCCTGTTCAAAGGGAGTTTTTCCTCCCCACTGTCGCCATGTGCTTGCTCATAGGGGATCATTTGATTGTTGGGTTTTTTTTTTTTCACAACAACATATTCACAACTGTTGTTGTGAAAATATAACTGTTGTTGTGAAAATATTCACAACAACAGTTATATTGCAAAGTCTTCACCATCCATCAGCCATTACAATACAAATAATAAAAATCTTGAAATACATAAAAATGTTGATGTTTGATTTTGTTTACTATTACGTGTCTGACAGTGATTGTCTGAGTAGATAAAACAGTGGTCCTGTACCACCAACATCATTATGGAGATGTGTGAGAATGACTGGGAGACAGACTGGAGGACTACTGTGAAATCAGAAAAAGCAGAGTGGGGAGGTACTTCCTGTACATTGCTTCTCCAGCTGTGTAAATTACATTTTTCTCAGCAGCAACAGCTTTGGGGTTAGGAGAATACCAGGACCAGTCAGTGCACAATTACCAATTCATCAGCTGCATAACAGCAGCTGGAGCCTCACAGCTGGAGCGCACTGTACTGAGTGAAACATTTTCACACTTCACAAGAAATAAGGACAGAAAAGTTTCACCTCATCATTCCCCAAACAAAAGGGTTTCATTTCCAGGTGCCAGGAGGACTAAGATGCCACTAAAGGCAGAATAAAAGCAGCATGCATATGCCCCTTTTCCATTAGTACCTTCTAGGGGTGGGTTTTGATCATCGATTTTTCGATTAAAATCAATTCTAGCTTGCATAACATGATATTGATTCATTAAAATCCTGAATTGACTTTTAAATATAAATTCATTTTGCTCAAAACGCCAGAATATCAGGTTAAACCTTACAAAATTTCGACAACCACCCAACAGCTAAAACAGGAGTTTTGGAGTTTGTACGTGTTTTGGAGTTTGTACGTGTTTTTACGTGTTTTGGAGTTTGTACGTGTTTTGGGGTTTTTACGTGTTTTGGAGTTTGTACGTGATTTGAAGTTTGTATGTGCTTTGTCTGTAGGGGCCACCGTAAATATACTTTTATTTATTCACTCCACAAAAAATGTAATAAATAAATCATATAATACAAAAACCAACTATTCACATTTCAACTTTTAACTATTTAAATTTTCAGCTTTTTCCTTTTACAAATTTAAAGTGAAACAACACAAAACACTGCAAACCACAACACAATTAAATATAAATTATAATATGAATGGTAGCCTGGTGGGTAATAAGCAAGCGAATAAAGCAGAAAACAGATTTTTTAAAATATTTTTTTATGGGAATCTATTCCTGAGAGAGAGAGAGACGGAGAGCTCTGCATGAAGTGTGATTTTTATCGTGGTGGAAGCAAAACAGCAAAAGTAAGAGGGAATTCATGACGATGTTTATGTGAAGCGAAACGTGAAGCTAGTTTGGATCTTCTTTTGCTGCTGGTTCAGTCAATGTTGTTTGGAGAGAGATCAAACCTGCAGCTTCAGAATCTAGCGCAAAAAAGAGAAACACAAAGAGTGGAGCCGCCGACGCATCAGAATCAGTGAGCTGTCGGCTTTCAGTCCCGACAGCATGTTCATTTACGTGAGGACGGGTGAGAAAGCAGACATCTCACTGATTCGCCGGGTCCGCACTTTGTTGTGTTTACTAGTGATGGGTCGGTCGCGAATGAAATGGCTCTTAGAGCCGGGTCTTTGACGTGAACGACAGGAGCCGGCTCCTTATTGCGAGCCGTGTTTGGTTGTTTTTTTCTTTCTCTCACCCTCTCTCTCTCTATCGCACTTTTTTTCGCTTCACTCAGCATGCAAGCCTTGTGCTTTAAGCTGGGAAGAGGGGGAGGGGCGGTAGTTACACTCAGTAGCACAGGAACAGAGCAGGAGGGAGAGACAGAGAAAGAGAGCCAGGGACAACAACGTCACATTAGAAAGGTATAGGTATTTCCATTCAGGGATATTGAAGAGGAAGAATTTGATTATGAAAAGGACTGTCAATGTGGTTATTTTGCCACACACACTGAGAAAACGAATTTCAAAACGTTTAATTATGCAGAGCACATCATGCATGACCCTGAAAGTAACATTGACCCAGATAACCACTTCTACAATAACAACAATAGTACTTGTGAGTACTATACAGATGACCAATTCAATATGAATATTAAAATGGCAAATGCATTGTCGGTCATACATTTCAATAGTAGAAGCCTGTATAAAAAATTTCTAAAATTACAGAATGTTTAAGTAACTTAAAAAAGTTTAAAATAATTGCAATATCAGAAACATGGCTCGATAATGAGAAAGTTAGTGAAATGGGACTGGAAGGATACCAATTATTTACAATGAACAGGGTGAATAAAAAAGGAGGTGGTGTTGCTTTATATATAGATAAAGTTTTGAAATGTAGTCTGATTGAATGTATGTCAAGCACCATAGATGACGTATTGGAATGTGTTACTATTGAAACCCATGTTGAAAAAGCTAGCAATATAATTATAAGTTGCATCTATAGGACACCAGGATCATGCCTTGAGACATTCAATGAAAAACTTGCTGCTATGTTTAGCAACCTAAATGATAAAAAAGTGCAAATAATTTGTGGTGATTTTAATATAGATTTGCTAAACCCAAATGGACATCAGAAAACAACAGATTTAATCAATACAATGTATAGTAACTCCCTTTTCCCTGTAATTATGAAACCAAGTAGAATAACCATTGATACAGCTACATTGATAGATAATATATTCACAAATAAAATTGACCATGAAATAGTAGGTGGACTTCTTATAACTGATATAAGCGATCATCGTCCTGTTTTTGCAACTTTCCAAAATTATTTTGGGATTAAAACTAAATAAAAGAATCAAACATTTGATATGATACGACATAGAACAACAAGAGCCATTGCTGCTCTCCAGGTGGACTTAAAGGAACACAATTGGAATGAGGTTTTTGCAAATGAAGATTCAAATAGTGCATATGATGCATTCCTATCAACTGTAATTTCACTATATGAAAAACATTGTCCTTTAATGAAAATCACTAGAAAGCATCACAGATCAAATAAGCCATGGATCACAAAGGGGATAGAAGATGCATGTAAAAAGAAAAATAATCTATATAAGAGATTCATAAAACAGAGGACAAAAGATACTGAAATAAAGTACAAGTTATACAAAAATAGATTAGTAAATACTATAAGAACAAGTAAGAAAGAATATTACCACAAATTATTGGAGCAAAGTAGAAGTAACACACAGGAAACATGGAGGATATTAAATAGTATAATCAAGAAGGGCTCAAAAAATAAGAATTATCCAGACTATTTCAAAAAAGATAAAGATATTGTGCTTGATAAAACTAAATACATTGCAAATGAATTTAATGATTTCTTTGTAAATGTTGGCTTTAATTTAGCAAAAGAAATTCCAGAGTCAAGAAATAATAACGACCTAAATAAACGTATTACTCAGAATGTGTCCTCCATGTTTATTGGTGCTGTAACTCATAGAGAAATAATTAACATTGTGAAGGCATTTAAAAATAAAAAGTCCACTGACTGTTTTGGTATTGACATGATATTAGTTAAAAGTATTATAGAATATATAGTGCAACCTTTCACATACATTTGTAATCTGTCCTTTTGAACTGGTGTATTTCCCTCACAAATGAAAAGAGCAAAAGTTATTCCAATCCATAAAAACGGAGAGAGATGTCAGTTTACCAATTATAGGCCAATATCACTACTCCCACAGTTCTCAAAAATTTTAGAAAAGTTATTTGTTAATAGACTTGATAAATATATTGAGACGCATAATCTCATAAGTGATAACCAATAGAGCGAAAAGGTCCACTTCGATGGCAGTGATGGAACTTGTAGAAGGGATATCTAATGCTATAGATAATAAGGAATATACTGTTGGTGTTTTTATAGACTTAAAAAAGGTGTTTGATACAATTGAAAATTCTATATTAATGAATAAACTAGAGAGATATGGCATAAGAGGGATAGCATACAAGTGGATGAAAAGTTACCTGGATGACAGATATCAATATGTCGAAATCAATAATGTAAAATCTAATCAGTTGAAGGTAACTCGTGGTGTTCCTCAGGGCTCTGTGCTGGGCCCTAAATTATTCATATTATATATAAATGACATATGTAGTGTTTCCAAACTGTTAAAATGTGTATTGTTTCCTGATGACACCACTCTGTATTGCTCAGGTAAAAACCTAGAACAGCTTCTGACTACAGCGGAAAAGGAGTTAAATATATTAAAAAAAACTGGTTTGATGTAAATAAGTTATCATTAAATATAAAGAAAACAAAATTGATTATTTTTGGCACTAGACAAATGAAAAATGTATCTAAAATCAGGGTTTATGGAATTGAAATTGAAAGAGTGAATGAAAATAAATTTCTTGGAGTGATAATTGATGATAAGCTGAGTTGGAAGTCTCATATAAACCATGTGAAAACAAAAATGTCAAAAACCATTGCTATTCTCTATAAAACAAAGCATGTCCTGAATAAAAAATCATTAACACACTTTATTGTACTCTGTTGCTTCCATATATGACTTACTGTCTGGAGATATGGGGTAATGCATATAAAACAAATACTCTTCCTATTTTCAAGTTACAAAAAAGAGCTATAAGAATTATAAATCAATCAAACTATATAGAACCAACTAACATTTTGTTTATTAATTTGAATACCCTGAAATTTTATGATTTAGTTGAATATAAAATGGCACAGATAATGTATAAAGCACAAAATAACTTGCTTTGCCCCAGTACTCAGAAGCTGTTTAAAGTCAGAGAGAGTCAATATGACTTAAGGGGAACAGATTTCTTTTAAAAATAAACAAGATAAGGACAAATATAAAGCAGAGATGTGTTTCTGTTAGAGTTAACCTGTGGAATAGTTATGACAGTGATTTAAAAAGGTGTAGTTCATTTTCCTTGTTTAAAAACATGTTTAAAAATAGAGTATTAGAAAAATATATAAATCAAGAATGAAAAGAGCAAAAATAATAATACTGAAACTCTTGACTGTTTTGCTTTGATGTAGTTACTTATCTAATGTGGAAAGTTTTTTGTTTGTTTGTTTATTTGTTTTTGCTTTGCTTTTTCTTTGCTTCGAGCCCTGTGTACAGGAGCTGCATGCAAAAAGATGTTTTGTTAAAAGGGTTGGCGTAATAAGCAAATGCTTCAGCCAATACCTTTTGATTAGCCTGGTCTCATGCTTTCTTGCTTTGTGGTAGATCTTTGTTCTGTATTCATTGAGATATTTGAATGCTAATCAATAAAAAAAAATCAAAAAAAAAATAGTAATCATCCACAACTATTTTCAGTTGTGGATGATAAAGGATTCAGAAAGTTTATTCATGCAGGTCCATATAACAGAGAATATGCATGTTCTTTTTGTTTTCATATTATAATTTATATTTAATTGTTGTGGTTTGCCGTGTTTTATGTTGTTTCACTTTAAATTTGTAAAAGGAAAAAGCTGAAAATTTAAATAGTTATATAGTATTATATGATTTATTTATTACATTTTATGTGGAGTGAATAAATAAAAGTATATTTATGGTGGCCCCTACAGACAAAGCACATATAAACTTCAAATAATGTACAAACCCTGAAGCACGTACAAACTCCAAAACACGTAAAAGCTCCAAAACACGTAAAAACACGTACAAACTCCAAAACACGTAAAAACACGTACAAACTCCAAAACACGTACAAACTCCAAAACTCCTGTTTTAGCTGTTGGGTGGTTGTCGAAATTTTGTAAGGTTTAACCTGATATTCTGGCGTTTTGAGCAAAATGAATTTATATTTAAAAGTCAATTCAGGATTTTAATGAATCAATATCATGTTATGCAAGCTAGAATTGATTTTAATCGAAAAATCGATGATCAAAACCCACCCCTAGAAGGTACTAATGGAAAAGGGGCATATGCATGCTGCTTTTATTCTGCCTTTAGTGGCATCTTAGTCCTCCTGGCACCTGGAAATGAAACCCTTTTGTTTGGGGAATGATGAGGTGAAACTTTTCTGTCCTTATTTCTTGTGAAGTGTGAAAATGTTTCACTCAGTACAGTGCGCTCCAGCTGTGAGGCTCCAGCTGCTGTTATGCAGCTGATGAATTGGTAATTGTGCACTGACTGGTCCTGGTATTCTCCTAACCCCAAAGCTGTTGCTGCTGAGAAAAATGTAATTTACACAGCTGGAGAAGCAATGTACAGGAAGTACCTCCCCACTCTGCTTTTTCTGATTTCACAGTAGTCCTCCAGTCTGTCTCCCAGTCATTCTCACACATCTCCATAATGATGTTGGTGGTACAGGACCACTGTTTTATCTACTCAGACAATCACTGTCAGACACGTAATAGTAAACAAAATCAAACATCAACATTTTTATGTATTTCAAGATTTTTATTATTTGTATTGTAATGGCTGATGGATGGTGAAGACTTTGCAATATAACTGTTGTTGTGAATATTTTCACAACAACAGTTATATTTTCACAACAACAGTTGTGAAAATATTCACAACAACAGTTGTGAATATGTTGTTGTGAAAAAAAAAAACCCAACAATCAAATGATCCCCTATGAGCAAGCACATGGCGACAGTGGGGAGGAAAAACTCCCTTTGAACAGGAAGAAACCTCCAGCAGATCCAGGCTCAGGGAGGGGCGGCTATCTGCTGCAACCGGTTGGGGGGGTGTTATTTATATTTTACTGCTGTTAATATTTCCACGTCTCTAATATGCGTGGTGCCCAAGGTGCAACAAGCTTGTGTTGTTTTTTAATAATAGGGGCACGCTGTGTTTTCTGTGGTTTAACAGGAAGAGGAGGGGGGGGTGGAAGTAAATTTTTATTCGTTTTTATGTCCCACATCTCTAACATGCGTGGTGCGTAAGGTGCAACATCCTTGTGTTGCTTTTTAATAATGGGGGCACGCTGTGTTTTCTGTGGTTTAACAGGAAGAGGAGGCAGGGGTGGGAGTAAATTCTTAGCTGGTGAGTCTTTAGCTACAGACACAACCCTATTTGATTTATTAACAAACAGGCATTCCGTTTTAGCTGCTGTTTGTTCCGAGCTGCTCCGTTGCTGACAACGGAAGAAACCAACCCGATCAGTACTGCCAGCCTCACCCCACTCCCGACTTACCCTTTGTTCGTCCTGCACTCTCTCTCTCTTTAATCGGATTGTGTGCTTCCAGCACCCGTCACTTTTCTCTTTTTTGTGGCTTCTTTTTCAGCCCGCAACTCTTCAGTTGTGCGAACCTTTGCACGGGAAACGCGATCGTTAGCTCTAGCATAAACGTGAGACATATTTAATAAAGGTTGACTTTCAGCGGTATTTTAGACTCAGCGATACTTTAGACGGACCAACTTTGGAGTTCACTGGTGTAGTAGTGATGGGTCGTTCGCGAACGAAATGGCTCTTAGAGCCGGATCTTTGACGTGAACGACGCGAGCCGGCTCCTTATCGCGAGCCGTCACGTGGGTTTTTTTTTTCTTTCTCTCAGCCTCTCTCCCGCACTTTTTTCCGCTTCACTCTGCACGCGAGCCTTGTGCTTTACGCTGGGCAGAGGGGGGAGGGGCGGTAGTTACACTCAGTAGCACAGGAACATTGCCAAAGGAAGAGAGAGAGAAAGAGAGCCAGGGACAACAACGTCACATTAGAAAGGTATAGTAATCATCCACAACTATTTTCCGTTGCAGATGATAAAGGATTCAGAAAGTTTATTCATGCGGGCCCATATGACAACGTTGACTGAACCAGCAGCAAAAGAAGATCCAAACTAGCTTCACGTTTCGCTTCACATAAACATCGTCATGAATTCCCTCTTACTTTTGCTGTTTTGCTTCCACCACGATAAAAATCACACTTCATGCAGAGCTCTCCGTCTCTCTCTCTCTCAGGAATAGATTCCCATAAAAAAATATTTAAAAAAATCTGTTTTCTGCTTTATTCGCTTGCTTATTACCCACCAGGCTACCATTCATATTATAATTTATATTTAATTGTGTTGTGGTTTGCAGTGTTTTGTGTTGTTTCACTTTAAATTTGTAAAAGGAAAAAGCTGAAAATTTAAATAGTTAAAAGTTGAAATGTGAATAGTTGGTTTTTGTATTATATGATTTATTTATTACATTTTTTGTGGAGTGAATAAATAAAAGTATATTTACGGTGGCCCCTACAGACAAAGCACATACAAACTTCAAATCACGTACAAACTCCAAAACACGTAAAAACCCCAAAACACGTACAAACTCCAAAACACGTAAAAACACGTACAAACTCCAAAACACGTACAAACTCCAAAACTCCTGTTTTAGCTGTTGGGTGGTTGTCGAAATTTTGTAAAGTTTAACCTGATATTCTGGCGTTTTGAGCAAAATGAATTTATATTTAAAAGTCAATTCAGGATTTTAATGAATCAATATCATGTTATGCAAGCTAGAATTGATTTTAATCGAAAAATCGATGATCAAAACCCACCCCTAGAAGGTACTAATGGAAAAGGGGCATATGCATGCTGCTTTTATTCTGCCTTTAGTGGCATCTTAGTCCTCCTGGCACCTGGAAATGAAACCCTTTTGTTTGGGGAATGATGAGGTGAAACTTTTCTGTCCTTATTTCTTGTGAAGTGTGAAAATGTTTCACTCAGTACAGTGCGCTCCAGCTGTGAGGCTCCAGCTGCTGTTATGCAGCTGATGAATTGGTAATTGTGCACTGACTGGTCCTGGTATTCTCCTAACCCCAAAGCTGTTGCTGCTGAGAAAAATGTAATTTACACAGCTGGAGAAGCAATGTACAGGAAGTACCTCCCCACTCTGCTTTTTCTGATTTCACAGTAGTCCTCCAGTCTGTCTCCCAGTCATTCTCACACATCTCCATAATGATGTTGGTGGTACAGGACCACTGTTTTATCTACTCAGACAATCACTGTCAGACACGTAATAGTAAACAAAATCAAACATCAACATTTTTATGTATTTCAAGATTTTTATTATTTGTATTGTAATGGCTGATGGATGGTGAAGACTTTGCAATATAACTGTTGTTGTGAATATTTTCACAACAACAGTTATATTTTCACAACAACAGTTGTGAAAATATTCACAACAACAGTTGTGAATATGTTGTTGTGAAAAAAAAAAAACCCAACAATCAAATGATCCCCTATGAGCAAGCACATGGCGACAGTGGGGAGGAAAAACTCCCTTTGAACAGGAAGAAACCTCCAGCAGATCCAGGCTCAGGGAGGGGCGGCTATCTGCTGCAACCGGTTGGGGGGGTGTTATTTATATTTTACTGCTGTTAATATTTCCACGTCTCTAATATGCGTGGTGCCCAAGGTGCAACAAGCTTGTGTTGTTTTTTAATAATAGGGGCACGCTGTGTTTTCTGTGGTTTAACAGGAAGAGGAGGGGGGGGTGGAAGTAAATTTTTATTCGTTTTTATGTCCCACGTCTCTAACATGCGTGGTGCCCAAGGTGCAACATCCTTGTGTTGCTTTTTAATAATGGGGGCACACAGTGTTTTCTGTGGTTTAACAGGAAGAGGAGGCAGGGGTGGGAGTAAATTCTTATTCGTATTTATGTCCCACGTCTCTAACATGCGTGGTGCGTAAGGTGCAACATCCTTGTGTTGCTTTTTAATAATGGGGGCACGCTGTGTTTTCTGTGGTTTAACAGGAAGAGGAGGCAGGGGTGGGAGTAAATTCTTAGCTGGTGAGTCTTTAGCTACAGACACAACCCTATTTGATTTATTAACAAACAGGCATTCCGTTTTAGCTGCTGTTTGTTCCGAGCTGCTCCGTTGCTGACAACGGAAGAAACCAACCCGATCAGTACTGCCAGCCTCACCCCACTCCCGACTTACCCTTTGTTCGTCCCGCACTCTCTCTCTCTTTAATCGGATTGTGTGCTTCCAGCACCCGTCACTTTTCTCTTTTTTGTGGCTTCTTTTTCAGCCCGCAACTCTTCAGTTGTGCGAACCTTTGCACGGGAAACGCGATCGTTAGCTCTAGCATAAACGTGAGACATATTTAATAAAGGTTGACTTTCAGCGGTATTTTAGACTCAGCGATACTTTAGACGGACCAACTTTGGAGTTCACTGGTGTAGTAGTGATGGGTCGTTCGCGAACGAAATGGCTCTTAGAGCCGGATCTTTGACGTGAACGACGCGAGCCGGCTCCTTATCGCGAGCCGTCACGTGGGGTTTTTTTTTCTTTCTCTCAGCCTCTCTCCCGCACTTTTTTCCGCTTCACTCTGCACGCGAGCCTTGTGCTTTACGCTGGGCAGAGGGGGGAGGGGCGGTAGTTACACTCAGTAGCACAGGAACATTGCCAAAGGAAGAGAGAGAGAAAGAGAGCCAGGGACAACAACGTCACATTAGAAAGGTATAGTAATCATCCACAACTATTTTCCGTTGCAGATGATAAAGGATTCAGAAAGTTTATTCATGCGGGCCCATATGACAACATTGACTGAACCAGCAGCAAAAGAAGATCCAAACTAGCTTCACGTTTCGCTTCACATAAACATCGTCATGAATTCCCTCTTACTTTTGCTGTTTTGCTTCCACCACGATAAAAATCACACTTCATGCAGAGCTCTCCGTCTCTCTCTCTCTCAGGAATAGATTCCCATAAAAAAATATTTTAAAAAATCTGTTTTCTGCTTTATTCGCTTGCTTATTACCCACCAGGCTACCATTCATATTATAATTTATATTTAATTGTGTTGTGGTTTGCAGTGTTTTGTGTTGTTTCACTTTAAATTTGTAAAAGGAAAAAGCTGAAAATTTAAATAGTTAAAAGTTGAAATGTGAATAGTTGGTTTTTGTATTATATGATTTATTTATTACATTTTTTGTGGAGTGAATAAATAAAAGTATATTTACGGTGGCCCCTACAGACAAAGCACATACAAACTTCAAATCACGTACAAACTCCAAAACACGTAAAAACCCCAAAACACGTACAAACTCCAAAACACGTAAAAACACGTACAAACTCCAAAACACGTACAAACTCCAAAACTCCTGTTTTAGCTGTTGGGTGGTTGTCGAAATTTTGTAAGGTTTAACCTGATATTCTGGCGTTTTGAGCAAAATGAATTTATATTTAAAAGTCAATTCAGGATTTTAATGAATCAATATCATGTTATGCAAGCTAGAATTGATTTTAATCGAAAAATCGATGATCAAAACCCACCCCTAGAAGGTACTAATGGAAAAGGGGCATATGCATGCTGCTTTTATTCTGCCTTTAGTGGCATCTTAGTCCTCCTGGCACCTGGAAATGAAACCCTTTTGTTTGGGGAATGATGAGGTGAAACTTTTCTGTCCTTATTTCTTGTGAAGTGTGAAAATGTTTCACTCAGTACAGTGCGCTCCAGCTGTGAGGCTCCAGCTGCTGTTATGCAGCTGATGAATTGGTAATTGTGCACTGACTGGTCCTGGTATTCTCCTAACCCCAAAGCTGTTGCTGCTGAGAAAAATGTAATTTACACAGCTGGAGAAGCAATGTACAGGAAGTACCTCCCCACTCTGCTTTTTCTGATTTCACAGTAGTCCTCCAGTCTGTCTCCCAGTCATTCTCACACATCTCCATAATGATGTTGGTGGTACAGGACCACTGTTTTATCTACTCAGACAATCACTGTCAGACACGTAATAGTAAACAAAATCAAACATCAACATTTTTATGTATTTCAAGATTTTTATTATTTGTATTGTAATGGCTGATGGATGGTGAAGACTTTGCAATATAACTGTTGTTGTGAATATTTTCACAACAACAGTTATATTTTCACAACAACAGTTGTGAAAATATTCACAACAACAGTTGTGAATATGTTGTTGTGAAAAAAAAAAAACCCAACAATCAAATGATCCCCTATGAGCAAGCACATGGCGACAGTGGGGAGGAAAAACTCCCTTTGAACAGGAAGAAACCTCCAGCAGATCCAGGCTCAGGGAGGGGCGGCTATCTGCTGCAACCGGTTGGGGGGGTGTTATTTATATTTTACTGCTGTTAATATTTCCACGTCTCTAATATGCGTGGTGCCCAAGGTGCAACAAGCTTGTGTTGTTTTTTAATAATAGGGGCACGCTGTGTTTTCTGTGGTTTAACAGGAAGAGGAGGGGGGGGTGGAAGTAAATTTTTATTCGTTTTTATGTCCCACGTCTCTAACATGCGTGGTGCCCAAGGTGCAACATCCTTGTGTTGCTTTTTAATAATGGGGGCACGCTGTGTTTTCTGTGGTTTAACAGGAAGAGGAGGCAGGGGTGGGAGTAAATTCTTAGCTGGTGAGTCTTTAGCTACAGACACAACCCTATTTGATTTATTAACAAACAGGCATTCCGTTTTAGCTGCTGTTTGTTCCGAGCTGCTCCGTTGCTGACAACGGAAGAAACCAACCCGATCAGTACTGCCAGCCTCACCCCACTCCCGACTTACCCTTTGTTCGTCCCGCACTCTCTCTCTCTTTAATCGGATTGTGTGCTTCCAGCACCCGTCACTTTTCTCTTTTTTGTGGCTTCTTTTTCAGCCCGCAACTCTTCAGTTGTGCGAACCTTTGCACGGGAAACGCGATCGTTAGCTCTAGCATAAACGTGAGACATATTTAATAAAGGTTGACTTTCAGCGGTATTTTAGACTCAGCGATACTTTAGACGGACCAACTTTGGAGTTCACTGGTGTAGTAGTGATGGGTCGTTCGCGAACGAAATGGCTCTTAGAGCCGGATCTTTGACGTGAACGACGCGAGCCGGCTCCTTATCGCGAGCCGTCACGTGGGGTTTTTTTTTCTTTCTCTCAGCCTCTCTCCCGCACTTTTTTCCGCTTCACTCTGCACGCGAGCCTTGTGCTTTACGCTGGGCAGAGGGGGGAGGGGCGGTAGTTACACTCAGTAGCACAGGAACATTGCCAAAGGAAGAGAGAGAGAAAGAGAGCCAGGGACAACAACGTCACATTAGAAAGGTATAGTAATCATCCACAACTATTTTCCGTTGCAGATGATAAAGGATTCAGAAAGTTTATTCATGCGGGCCCATATGACAACATTGACTGAACCAGCAGCAAAAGAAGATCCAAACTAGCTTCACGTTTCGCTTCACATAAACATCGTCATGAATTCCCTCTTACTTTTGCTGTTTTGCTTCCACCACGATAAAAATCACACTTCATGCAGAGCTCTCCGTCTCTCTCTCTCTCAGGAATAGATTCCCATAAAAAAATATTTAAAAAAATCTGTTTTCTGCTTTATTCGCTTGCTTATTACCCACCAGGCTACCATTCATATTATAATTTATATTTAATTGTGTTGTGGTTTGCAGTGTTTTGTGTTGTTTCACTTTAAATTTGTAAAAGGAAAAAGCTGAAAATTTAAATAGCTAAAAGTTGAAATGTGAATAGTTGGTTTTTGTATTATATGATTTATTTATTACATTTTTTTGTGGAGTGAATAAATAAAAGTATATTTACGGTGGCCCCTACAGACAAAGCACATACAAACTTCAAATCACGTACAAACTCCAAAACACGTACAAACTCCAAAACACGTACAAACTCCAAAACACGTAAAAACACGTACAAACTCCAAAACACGTACAAACTCCAAAACTCCTGTTTTAGCTGTTGGGTGGTTGTCGAAATTTTGTAAGGTTTAACCTGATATTCTGGCGTTTTGAGCAAAATGAATTTATATTTAAAAGTCAATTCAGGATTTTAATGAATCAATATCATGTTATGCAAGCTAGAATTGATTTTAATCGAAAAATCGATGATCAAAACCCACCCCTAGAAGGTACTAATGGAAAAGGGGCATATGCATGCTGCTTTTATTCTGCCTTTAGTGGCATCTTAGTCCTCCTGGCACCTGGAAATGAAACCCTTTTGTTTGGGGAATGATGAGGTGAAACTTTTCTGTCCTTATTTCTTGTGAAGTGTGAAAATGTTTCACTCAGTACAGTGCGCTCCAGCTGTGAGGCTCCAGCTGCTGTTATGCAGCTGATGAATTGGTAATTGTGCACTGACTGGTCCTGGTATTCTCCTAACCCCAAAGCTGTTGCTGCTGAGAAAAATGTAATTTACACAGCTGGAGAAGCAATGTACAGGAAGTACCTCCCCACTCTGCTTTTTCTGATTTCACAGTAGTCCTCCAGTCTGTCTCCCAGTCATTCTCACACATCTCCATAATGATGTTGGTGGTACAGGACCACTGTTTTATCTACTCAGACAATCACTGTCAGACACGTAATAGTAAACAAAATCAAACATCAACATTTTTATGTATTTCAAGATTTTTATTATTTGTATTGTAATGGCTGATGGATGGTGAAGACTTTGCAATATAACTGTTGTTGTGAATATTTTCACAACAACAGTTATATTTTCACAACAACAGTTGTGAAAATATTCACAACAACAGTTGTGAATATGTTGTTGTGAAAAAAAAAAAACCCAACAATCAAATGATCCCCTATGAGCAAGCACATGGCGACAGTGGGGAGGAAAAACTCCCTTTGAACAGGAAGAAACCTCCAGCAGATCCAGGCTCAGGGAGGGGCGGCTATCTGCTGCAACCGGTTGGGGGGGTGTTATTTATATTTTACTGCTGTTAATATTTCCACGTCTCTAATATGCGTGGTGCCCAAGGTGCAACAAGCTTGTGTTGTTTTTTAATAATAGGGGCACGCTGTGTTTTCTGTGGTTTAACAGGAAGAGGAGGGGGGGGTGGAAGTAAATTTTTATTCGTTTTTATGTCCCACGTCTCTAACATGCGTGGTGCCCAAGGTGCAACATCCTTGTGTTGCTTTTTAATAATGGGGGCACGCTGTGTTTTCTGTGGTTTAACAGGAAGAGGAGGCAGGGGTGGGAGTAAATTCTTAGCTGGTGAGTCTTTAGCTACAGACACAACCCTATTTGATTTATTAACAAACAGGCATTCCGTTTTAGCTGCTGTTTGTTCCGAGCTGCTCCGTTGCTGACAACGGAAGAAACCAACCCGATCAGTACTGCCAGCCTCACCCCACTCCCGACTTACCCTTTGTTCGTCCTGCACTCTCTCTCTCTTTAATCGGATTGTGTGCTTCCAGCACCCGTCACTTTTCTCTTTTTTGTGGCTTCTTTTTCAGCCCGCAACTCTTCAGTTGTGCGAACCTTTGCACGGGAAACGCGATCGTTAGCTCTAGCATAAACGTGAGACATATTTAATAAAGGTTGACTTTCAGCGGTATTTTAGACTCAGCGATACTTTAGACGGACCAACTTTGGAGTTCACTGGTGTAGTAGTGATGGGTCGTTCGCGAACGAAATGGCTCTTAGAGCCGGATCTTTGACGTGAACGACGCGAGCCGGCTCCTTATCGCGAGCCGTCACGTGGGGTTTTTTTTTCTTTCTCTCAGCCTCTCTCCCGCACTTTTTTCCGCTTCACTCTGCACGCGAGCCTTGTGCTTTACGCTGGGCAGAGGGGGGAGGGGCGGTAGTTACACTCAGTAGCACAGGAACATTGCCAAAGGAAGAGAGAGAGAAAGAGAGCCAGGGACAACAACGTCACATTAGAAAGGTATAGTAATCATCCACAACTATTTTCCGTTGCAGATGATAAAGGATTCAGAAAGTTTATTCATGCGGGCCCATATGACAACATTGACTGAACCAGCAGCAAAAGAAGATCCAAACTAGCTTCACGTTTCGCTTCACATAAACATCGTCATGAATTCCCTCTTACTTTTGCTGTTTTGCTTCCACCACGATAAAAATCACACTTCATGCAGAGCTCTCCGTCTCTCTCTCTCTCAGGAATAGATTCCCATAAAAAAATATTTTAAAAAATCTGTTTTCTGCTTTATTCGCTTGCTTATTACCCACCAGGCTACCATTCATATTATAATTTATATTTAATTGTGTTGTGGTTTGCAGTGTTTTGTGTTGTTTCACTTTAAATTTGTAAAAGGAAAAAGCTGAAAATTTAAATAGCTAAAAGTTGAAATGTGAATAGTTGGTTTTTGTATTATATGATTTATTTATTACATTTTTTTGTGGAGTGAATAAATAAAAGTATATTTACGGTGGCCCCTACAGACAAAGCACATACAAACTTCAAATCACGTACAAACTCCAAAACACGTACAAACTCCAAAACACGTACAAACTCCAAAACACGTAAAAACACGTACAAACTCCAAAACACGTACAAACTCCAAAACTCCTGTTTTAGCTGTTGGGTGGTTGTCGAAATTTTGTAAGGTTTAACCTGATATTCTGGCGTTTTGAGCAAAATGAATTTATATTTAAAAGTCAATTCAGGATTTTAATGAATCAATATCATGTTATGCAAGCTAGAATTGATTTTAATCGAAAAATCGATGATCAAAACCCACCCCTAGAAGGTACTAATGGAAAAGGGGCATATGCATGCTGCTTTTATTCTGCCTTTAGTGGCATCTTAGTCCTCCTGGCACCTGGAAATGAAACCCTTTTGTTTGGGGAATGATGAGGTGAAACTTTTCTGTCCTTATTTCTTGTGAAGTGTGAAAATGTTTCACTCAGTACAGTGCGCTCCAGCTGTGAGGCTCCAGCTGCTGTTATGCAGCTGATGAATTGGTAATTGTGCACTGACTGGTCCTGGTATTCTCCTAACCCCAAAGCTGTTGCTGCTGAGAAAAATGTAATTTACACAGCTGGAGAAGCAATGTACAGGAAGTACCTCCCCACTCTGCTTTTTCTGATTTCACAGTAGTCCTCCAGTCTGTCTCCCAGTCATTCTCACACATCTCCATAATGATGTTGGTGGTACAGGACCACTGTTTTATCTACTCAGACAATCACTATCAGACACGTAGTAGTAAACAAAACTAAAGTAAACAAAATCAAACATCAACATTTTTATGTATTTCAAGATTTTTATTATTTGTATTGTAATGGCTGATGGATGGTGAAGACTTTGCAATATAACTGTTGTTGTGAATATGTTGTTGTGAAAAAAAAAAACCCCAACAATCAAATGATCCCCTATGAGCAAGCACATGGCGACAGTGTGGTGGAAAAACTCCCTTTGAACAGGAAGAAACCTCCAGCAGATCCAGGCTCAGGGAGGGGCGGCTATCTGCTGCAACCGGTTGGGGGGGTGTTATTTATATTTTACTGCTGTTAATATTTCCACGTCTCTAATATGCGTGGTGCCCAAGGTGCAACAAGCTTGTGTTGTTTTTTAATAATAGGGGCACGCTGTGTTTTCTGTGGTTTAATAGGAAGAGGAGGGGGGGGTGGAAGTAAATTTTTATTCGTGTTTATGTCCCACATCTCTAACATGCGTGGTGCGTAAGGTGCAACATCCTTGTGTTGCTTTTTAATAATGGGGGCACGCTGTGTTTTCTGTGGTTTAACAGGAAGAGGAGGCAGGGGTGGGAGTAAATTCTTAGCTGGTGAGTCTTTAGCTACAGACACAACCCTATTTGATTTATTAACAAACAGGCATTCCGTTTTAGCTGCTGTTTGTTCCGAGCTGCTCCGTTGCTGACAACGGAAGAAACCAACCCGATCAGTACTGCCAGCCTCACCCCACTCCCGACTTACCCTTTGTTCGTCCTGCACTCTCTCTCTCTTTAATCGGATTGTGTGCTTCCAGCACCCGTCACTTTTCTCTTTTTTGTGGCTTCTTTTTCAGCCCGCAACTCTTCAGTTGTGCGAACCTTTGCACGGGAAACGCGATCGTTAGCTCTAGCATAAACGTGAGACATATTTAATAAAGGTTGACTTTCAGCGGTATTTTAGACTCAGCGATACTTTAGACGGACCAACTTTGGAGTTCACTGGTGTAGTAGTGATGGGTCGTTCGCGAACGAAATGGCTCTTAGAGCCGGATCTTTGACGTGAACGACGCGAGCCGGCTCCTTATCGCGAGCCGTCACGTGGGGTTTTTTTTTCTTTCTCTCAGCCTCTCTCCCGCACTTTTTTCCGCTTCACTCTGCACGCGAGCCTTGTGCTTTACGCTGGGCAGAGGGGGGAGGGGCGGTAGTTACACTCAGTAGCACAGGAACATTGCCAAAGGAAGAGAGAGAGAAAGAGAGCCAGGGACAACAACGTCACATTAGAAAGGTATAGTAATCATCCACAACTATTTTCCGTTGCAGATGATAAAGGATTCAGAAAGTTTATTCATGCGGGCCCATATGACAACATTGACTGAACCAGCAGCAAAAGAAGATCCAAACTAGCTTCACGTTTCGCTTCACATAAACATCGTCATGAATTCCCTCTTACTTTTGCTGTTTTGCTTCCACCACGATAAAAATCACACTTCATGCAGAGCTCTCCGTCTCTCTCTCTCTCAGGAATAGATTCCCATAAAAAAATATTTTAAAAAATCTGTTTTCTGCTTTATTCGCTTGCTTATTACCCACCAGGCTACCATTCATATTATAATTTATATTTAATTGTGTTGTGGTTTGCAGTGTTTTGTGTTGTTTCACTTTAAATTTGTAAAAGGAAAAAGCTGAAAATTTAAATAGTTAAAAGTTGAAATGTGAATAGTTGGTTTTTGTATTATATGATTTATTTATTACATTTTTTGTGGAGTGAATAAATAAAAGTATATTTACGGTGGCCCCTACAGACAAAGCACATACAAACTTCAAATCACGTACAAACTCCAAAACACGTAAAAACCCCAAAACACGTACAAACTCCAAAACACGTACAAACTCCAAAACTCCTGTTTTAGCTGTTGGGTGGTTGTCGAAATTTTGTAAGGTTTAACCTGATATTCTGGCGTTTTGAGCAAAATGAATATATATTTAAAAGTCAATTCAGGATTTTAATGAATCAATATCATGTTATGCAAGCTAGAATTGATTTTAATCGAAAAATCGATGATCAAAACCCACCCCTAGAAGGTACTAATGGAAAAGGGGCATATGCATGCTGCTTTTATTCTGCCTTTAGTGGCATCTTAGTCCTCCTGGCACCTGGAAATGAAACCCTTTTGTTTGGGGAATGATGAGGTGAAACTTTTCTGTCCTTATTTCTTGTGAAGTGTGAAAATGTTTCACTCAGTACAGTGCGCTCCAGCTGTGAGGCTCCAGCTGCTGTTATGCAGCTGATGAATTGGTAATTGTGCACTGACTGGTCCTGGTATTCTCCTAACCCCAAAGCTGTTGCTGCTGAGAAAAATGTAATTTACACAGCTGGAGAAGCAATGTACAGGAAGTACCTCCCCACTCTGCTTTTTCTGATTTCACAGTAGTCCTCCAGTCTGTCTCCCAGTCATTCTCACACATCTCCATAATGATGTTGGTGGTACAGGACCACTGTTTTATCTACTCAGACAATCACTATCAGACACGTAATAGTAAACAAAATCAAACATCAACATTTTTATGTATTTCAAGATTTTTATTATTTGTATTGTAATGGCTGATGGATGGTGAAGACTTTGCAATATAACTGTTGTTGTGAATATTTTCACAACAACAGTTATATTTTCACAACAACAGTTGTGAAAATATTCACAACAACAGTTGTGAATATGTTGTTGTGAAAAAAAAAACCCCAACACTCAAATGATCCCCTATGAGCAAGCACATGGCGACAGTGTGGTGGAAAAACTCCCTTTGAACAGGAAGAAACCTCCAGCAGATCCAGGCTCAGGGAGGGGCGGCTATCTGCTGCAACCGGTTGGGGGGGTGTTATTTATATTTTACTGCTGTTAATATTTCCACGTCTCTAATATGCGTGGTGCCCAAGGTGCAACAAGCTTGTGTTGTTTTTTAATAATAGGGGCACGCTGTGTTTTCTGTGGTTTAACAGGAAGAGGAGGGGGGGGTGGAAGTAAATTTTTATTCGTTTTTATGTCCCACGTCTCTAACATGCGTGGTGCCCAAGGTGCAACATCCTTGTGTTGCTTTTTAATAATGGGGGCACACAGTGTTTTCTGTGGTTTAACAGGAAGAGGAGGCAGGGGTGGGAGTAAATTCTTATTCGTATTTATGTCCCACGTCTCTAACATGCGTGGTGCGTAAGGTGCAACATCCTTGTGTTGCTTTTTAATAATGGGGGCACGCTGTGTTTTCTGTGGTTTAACAGGAAGAGGAGGCAGGGGTGGGAGTAAATTCTTAGCTGGTGAGTCTTTAGCTACAGACACAACCCTATTTGATTTATTAACAAACAGGCATTCCGTTTTAGCTGCTGTTTGTTCCGAGCTGCTCCGTTGCTGACAACGGAAGAAACCAACCCGATCAGTACTGCCAGCCTCACCCCACTCCCGACTTACCCTTTGTTCGTCCCGCACTCTCTCTCTCTTTAATCGGATTGTGTGCTTCCAGCACCCGTCACTTTTCTCTTTTTTGTGGCTTCTTTTTCAGCCCGCAACTCTTCAGTTGTGCGAACCTTTGCACGGGAAACGCGATCGTTAGCTCTAGCATAAACGTGAGACATATTTAATAAAGGTTGACTTTCAGCGGTATTTTAGACTCAGCGATACTTTAGACGGACCAACTTTGGAGTTCACTGGTGTAGTAGTGATGGGTCGTTCGCGAACGAAATGGCTCTTAGAGCCGGATCTTTGACGTGAACGACGCGAGCCGGCTCCTTATCGCGAGCCGTCACGTGGGGTTTTTTTTTCTTTCTCTCAGCCTCTCTCCCGCACTTTTTTCCGCTTCACTCTGCACGCGAGCCTTGTGCTTTACGCTGGGCAGAGGGGGGAGGGGCGGTAGTTACACTCAGTAGCACAGGAACATTGCCAAAGGAAGAGAGAGAGAAAGAGAGCCAGGGACAACAACGTCACATTAGAAAGGTATAGTAATCATCCACAACTATTTTCCGTTGCAGATGATAAAGGATTCAGAAAGTTTATTCATGCGGGCCCATATGACAACATTGACTGAACCAGCAGCAAAAGAAGATCCAAACTAGCTTCACGTTTCGCTTCACATAAACATCGTCATGAATTCCCTCTTACTTTTGCTGTTTTGCTTCCACCACGATAAAAATCACACTTCATGCAGAGCTCTCCGTCTCTCTCTCTCTCAGGAATAGATTCCCATAAAAAAATATTTTAAAAAATCTGTTTTCTGCTTTATTCGCTTGCTTATTACCCACCAGGCTACCATTCATATTATAATTTATATTTAATTGTGTTGTGGTTTGCAGTGTTTTGTGTTGTTTCACTTTAAATTTGTAAAAGGAAAAAGCTGAAAATTTAAATAGTTAAAAGTTGAAATGTGAATAGTTGGTTTTTGTATTATATGATTTATTTATTACATTTTTTGTGGAGTGAATAAATAAAAGTATATTTACGGTGGCCCCTACAGACAAAGCACATACAAACTTCAAATCACGTACAAACTCCAAAACACGTAAAAACCCCAAAACACGTACAAACTCCAAAACACGTAAAAACACGTACAAACTCCAAAACACGTACAAACTCCAAAACTCCTGTTTTAGCTGTTGGGTGGTTGTCGAAATTTTGTAAGGTTTAACCTGATATTCTGGCGTTTTGAGCAAAATGAATTTATATTTAAAAGTCAATTCAGGATTTTAATGAATCAATATCATGTTATGCAAGCTAGAATTGATTTTAATCGAAAAATCGATGATCAAAACCCACCCCTAGAAGGTACTAATGGAAAAGGGGCATATGCATGCTGCTTTTATTCTGCCTTTAGTGGCATCTTAGTCCTCCTGGCACCTGGAAATGAAACCCTTTTGTTTGGGGAATGATGAGGTGAAACTTTTCTGTCCTTATTTCTTGTGAAGTGTGAAAATGTTTCACTCAGTACAGTGCGCTCCAGCTGTGAGGCTCCAGCTGCTGTTATGCAGCTGATGAATTGGTAATTGTGCACTGACTGGTCCTGGTATTCTCCTAACCCCAAAGCTGTTGCTGCTGAGAAAAATGTAATTTACACAGCTGGAGAAGCAATGTACAGGAAGTACCTCCCCACTCTGCTTTTTCTGATTTCACAGTAGTCCTCCAGTCTGTCTCCCAGTCATTCTCACACATCTCCATAATGATGTTGGTGGTACAGGACCACTGTTTTATCTACTCAGACAATCACTGTCAGACACGTAATAGTAAACAAAATCAAACATCAACATTTTTATGTATTTCAAGATTTTTATTATTTGTATTGTAATGGCTGATGGATGGTGAAGACTTTGCAATATAACTGTTGTTGTGAATATTTTCACAACAACAGTTATATTTTCACAACAACAGTTGTGAAAATATTCACAACAACAGTTGTGAATATGTTGTTGTGAAAAAAAAAAAACCCAACAATCAAATGATCCCCTATGAGCAAGCACATGGCGACAGTGGGGAGGAAAAACTCCCTTTGAACAGGAAGAAACCTCCAGCAGATCCAGGCTCAGGGAGGGGCGGCTATCTGCTGCAACCGGTTGGGGGGGTGTTATTTATATTTTACTGCTGTTAATATTTCCACGTCTCTAATATGCGTGGTGCCCAAGGTGCAACAAGCTTGTGTTGTTTTTTAATAATAGGGGCACGCTGTGTTTTCTGTGGTTTAACAGGAAGAGGAGGGGGGGGTGGAAGTAAATTTTTATTCGTTTTTATGTCCCACGTCTCTAACATGCGTGGTGCCCAAGGTGCAACATCCTTGTGTTGCTTTTTAATAATGGGGGCACGCTGTGTTTTCTGTGGTTTAACAGGAAGAGGAGGCAGGGGTGGGAGTAAATTCTTAGCTGGTGAGTCTTTAGCTACAGACACAACCCTATTTGATTTATTAACAAACAGGCATTCCGTTTTAGCTGCTGTTTGTTCCGAGCTGCTCCGTTGCTGACAACGGAAGAAACCAACCCGATCAGTACTGCCAGCCTCACCCCACTCCCGACTTACCCTTTGTTCGTCCTGCACTCTCTCTCTCTTTAATCGGATTGTGTGCTTCCAGCACCCGTCACTTTTCTCTTTTTTGTGGCTTCTTTTTCAGCCCGCAACTCTTCAGTTGTGCGAACCTTTGCACGGGAAACGCGATCGTTAGCTCTAGCATAAACGTGAGACATATTTAATAAAGGTTGACTTTCAGCGGTATTTTAGACTCAGCGATACTTTAGACGGACCAACTTTGGAGTTCACTGGTGTAGTAGTGATGGGTCGTTCGCGAACGAAATGGCTCTTAGAGCCGGATCTTTGACGTGAACGACGCGAGCCGGCTCCTTATCGCGAGCCGTCACGTGGGGTTTTTTTTTCTTTCTCTCAGCCTCTCTCCCGCACTTTTTTCCGCTTCACTCTGCACGCGAGCCTTGTGCTTTACGCTGGGCAGAGGGGGGAGGGGCGGTAGTTACACTCAGTAGCACAGGAACATTGCCAAAGGAAGAGAGAGAGAAAGAGAGCCAGGGACAACAACGTCACATTAGAAAGGTATAGTAATCATCCACAACTATTTTCCGTTGCAGATGATAAAGGATTCAGAAAGTTTATTCATGCGGGCCCATATGACAACATTGACTGAACCAGCAGCAAAAGAAGATCCAAACTAGCTTCACGTTTCGCTTCACATAAACATCGTCATGAATTCCCTCTTACTTTTGCTGTTTTGCTTCCACCACGATAAAAATCACACTTCATGCAGAGCTCTCCGTCTCTCTCTCTCTCAGGAATAGATTCCCATAAAAAAATATTTTAAAAAATCTGTTTTCTGCTTTATTCGCTTGCTTATTACCCACCAGGCTACCATTCATATTATAATTTATATTTAATTGTGTTGTGGTTTGCAGTGTTTTGTGTTGTTTCACTTTAAATTTGTAAAAGGAAAAAGCTGAAAATTTAAATAGTTAAAAGTTGAAATGTGAATAGTTGGTTTTTGTATTATATGATTTATTTATTACATTTTTTGTGGAGTGAATAAATAAAAGTATATTTACGGTGGCCCCTACAGACAAAGCACATACAAACTTCAAATCACGTACAAACTCCAAAACACGTAAAAACCCCAAAACACGTACAAACTCCAAAACACGTACAAACTCCAAAACTCCTGTTTTAGCTGTTGGGTGGTTGTCGAAATTTTGTAAGGTTTAACCTGATATTCTGGCGTTTTGAGCAAAATGAATTTATATTTAAAAGTCAATTCAGGATTTTAATGAATCAATATCATGTTATGCAAGCTAGAATTGATTTTAATCGAAAAATCGATGATCAAAACCCACCCCTAGAAGGTACTAATGGAAAAGGGGCATATGCATGCTGCTTTTATTCTGCCTTTAGTGGCATCTTAGTCCTCCTGGCACCTGGAAATGAAACCCTTTTGTTTGGGGAATGATGAGGTGAAACTTTTCTGTCCTTATTTCTTGTGAAGTGTGAAAATGTTTCACTCAGTACAGTGCGCTCCAGCTGTGAGGCTCCAGCTGCTGTTATGCAGCTGATGAATTGGTAATTGTGCACTGACTGGTCCTGGTATTCTCCTAACCCCAAAGCTGTTGCTGCTGAGAAAAATGTAATTTACACAGCTGGAGAAGCAATGTACAGGAAGTACCTCCCCACTCTGCTTTTTCTGATTTCACAGTAGTCCTCCAGTCTGTCTCCCAGTCATTCTCACACATCTCCATAATGATGTTGGTGGTACAGGACCACTGTTTTATCTACTCAGACAATCACTATCAGACACGTAATAGTAAACAAAATCAAACATCAACATTTTTATGTATTTCAAGATTTTTATTATTTGTATTGTAATGGCTGATGGATGGTGAAGACTTTGCAATATAACTGTTGTTGTGAATATTTTCACAACAACAGTTATATTTTCACAACAACAGTTGTGAAAATATTCACAACAACAGTTGTGAATATGTTGTTGTGAAAAAAAAAAAACCAAACAATCAAATGATCCCCTATGAGCAAGCACATGGCGACAGTGGGGAGGAAAAACTCCCTTTGAACAGGAAGAAACCTCCAGCAGATCCAGGCTCAGGGAGGGGCGGCTATCTGCTGCAACCGGTTGGGGGGGTGTTATTTATATTTTACTGCTGTTAATATTTCCACGTCTCTAATATGCGTGGTGCCCAAGGTGCAACAAGCTTGTGTTGTTTTTTAATAATAGGGGCACGCTGTGTTTTCTGTGGTTTAATAGGAAGAGGAGGGGGGGATGGAAGTAAATTTTTTATTCGTGTTTATGTCCCACATCTCTAACATGCGTGGTGCGTAAGGTGCAACATCCTTGTGTTGCTTTTTAATAATGGGGGCACGCTGTGTTTTCTGTGGTTTAACAGGAAGAGGAGGCAGGGGTGGGAGTAAATTCTTAGCTGGTGAGTCTTTAGCTACAGACACAACCCTATTTGATTTATTAACAAACAGGCATTCCGTTTTAGCTGCTGTTTGTTCCGAGCTGCTCCATTGCTGACAACGGAAGAAACCAACCCGATCAGTACTGCCAGCCTCACCCCACTCCCGACTTACCCTTTGTTCGTCCCGCACTCTCTCTCTCTTTAGTGGGATTGTGTGCTCCCAGAACCCGTCACTTTTCTCTTTTTTTGTGGCTTCTTTTTCAGCCCGCAACTCTTCAGTTGTGCGAACCTTTGCACGGGAAACGCGATCGTTAGCTCTAGCATAAACGTGAGACATATTTAATAAAGGTTGACTTTCAGCGGTATTTTAGACTCAGCGATACTTTAGACGGACCAACTTTGGAGTTCACTGGTGTAGTAGTGATGGGTCGTTCGCGAACGAAATGGCTCTTAGAGCCGGATCTTTGACGTGAACGACGCGAGCCGGCTCCTTATCGCGAGCCGTCACGTGGGTTTTTTTTTTCTTTCTCTCAGCCTCTCTCCTGCACTTTTTTCCGCTTCACTCTGCACGCGAGCCTTGTGCTTTACGCTGGGCAGAGGGGGGAGGGGCGGTAGTTACACTCAGTAGCACAGGAACATTGCCAAAGGAAGAGAGAGAGAAAGAGAGCCAGGGACAACAACGTCACATTAGAAAGGTATAGTAATCATCCACAACTATTTTCCGTTGCAGATGATAAAGGATTCAGAAAGTTTATTCATGCGGGCCCATATGACAACATTGACTGAACCAGCAGCAAAAGAAGATCCAAAATAGCTTCACGTTTCGCTTCACATAAACATCGTCATGAATTCCCTCTTACTTTTGCTGTTTTGCTTCCACCACGATAAAAATCACACTTCATGCAGAGCTCTCTCTCTCTCTCTCTCAGGAATAGATTCCCATAAAAAAATATTTTAAAAAATCTGTTTTCTGCTTTATTCGCTTGCTTATTACCCACCAGGCTACCATTCATATTATAATTTATATTTAATTGTGTTGTGGTTTGCAGTGTTTTGTGTTGTTTCACTTTAAATTTGTAAAAGGAAAAAGCTGAAAATTTAAATAGTTAAAAGTTGAAATGTGAATAGTTGGTTTTTGTATTATATGATTTATTTATTACATTTTTTGTGGAGTGAATAAATAAAAGTATATTTACGGTGGCCCCTACAGACAAAGCACATACAAACTTCAAATCACGTACAAACTCCAAAACACGTAAAAACCCCAAAACACGTACAAACTCCAAAACACGTAAAAACACGTACAAACTCCAAAACACGTACAAACTCCAAAACTCCTGTTTTAGCTGTTGGGTGGTTGTCGAAATTTTGTAAGGTTTAACCTGATATTCTGGCGTTTTGAGCAAAATGAATTTATATTTAAAAGTCAATTCAGGATTTTAATGAATCAATATCATGTTATGCAAGCTAGAATTGATTTTAATCGAAAAATCGATGATCAAAACCCACCCCTAGAAGGTACTAATGGAAAAGGGGCATATGCATGCTGCTTTTATTCTGCCTTTAGTGGCATCTTAGTCCTCCTGGCACCTGGAAATGAAACCCTTTTGTTTGGGGAATGATGAGGTGAAACTTTTCTGTCCTTATTTCTTGTGAAGTGTGAAAATGTTTCACTCAGTACAGTGCGCTCCAGCTGTGAGGCTCCAGCTGCTGTTATGCAGCTGATGAATTGGTAATTGTGCACTGACTGGTCCTGGTATTCTCCTAACCCCAAAGCTGTTGCTGCTGAGAAAAATGTAATTTACACAGCTGGAGAAGCAATGTACAGGAAGTACCTCCCCACTCTGCTTTTTCTGATTTCACAGTAGTCCTCCAGTCTGTCTCCCAGTCATTCTCACACATCTCCATAATGATGTTGGTGGTACAGGACCACTGTTTTATCTACTCAGACAATCACTGTCAGACACGTAATAGTAAACAAAATCAAACATCAACATTTTTATGTATTTCAAGATTTTTATTATTTGTATTGTAATGGCTGATGGATGGTGAAGACTTTGCAATATAACTGTTGTTGTGAATATTTTCACAACAACAGTTATATTTTCACAACAACAGTTGTGAAAATATTCACAACAACAGTTGTGAATATGTTGTTGTGAAAAAAAAAACCCCAACAATCAAATGATCCCCTATGAGCAAGCACATGGCGACAGTGTGGTGGAAAAACTCCCTTTGAACAGGAAGAAACCTCCAGCAGATCCAGGCTCAGGGAGGGGCGGCTATCTGCTGCAACCGGTTGGGGGGGTGTTATTTATATTTTACTGCTGTTAATATTTCCACGTCTCTAATATGCGTGGTGCCCAAGGTGCAACAAGCTTGTGTTGTTTTTTAATAATAGGGGCACGCTGTGTTTTCTGTGGTTTAACAGGAAGAGGAGGGGGGGGTGGAAGTAAATTTTTATTCGTTTTTATGTCCCACGTCTCTAACATGCGTGGTGCCCAAGGTGCAACATCCTTGTGTTGCTTTTTAATAATGGGGGCACACAGTGTTTTCTGTGGTTTAACAGGAAGAGGAGGCAGGGGTGGGAGTAAATTCTTATTCGTATTTATGTCCCACGTCTCTAACATGCGTGGTGCGTAAGGTGCAACATCCTTGTGTTGCTTTTTAATAATGGGGGCACGCTGTGTTTTCTGTGGTTTAACAGGAAGAGGAGGCAGGGGTGGGAGTAAATTCTTAGCTGGTGAGTCTTTAGCTACAGACACAACCCTATTTGATTTATTAACAAACAGGCATTCCGTTTTAGCTGCTGTTTGTTCCGAGCTGCTCCGTTGCTGACAACGGAAGAAACCAACCCGATCAGTACTGCCAGCCTCACCCCACTCCCGACTTACCCTTTGTTCGTCCCGCACTCTCTCTCTCTTTAGTGGGATTGTGTGCTCCCAGCACCCGTCACTTTTCTCTTTTTTTGTGGCTTCTTTTTCAGCCCGCAACTCTTCAGTTGTGCGAACCTTTGCACGGGAAACGCGATCGTTAGCTCTAGCATAAACGTGAGACATATTTAATAAAGGTTGACTTTCAGCGGTATTTTAGACTCAGCGATACTTTAGACGGACCAACTTTGGAGTTCACTGGTGTAGTAGTGATGGGTCGTTCGCGAACGAAATGGCTCTTAGAGCCGGATCTTTGACGTGAACGACGCGAGCCGGCTCCTTATCGCGAGCCGTCACGTGGGGTTTTTTTTTCTTTCTCTCAGCCTCTCTCCCGCACTTTTTTCCGCTTCACTCTGCACGCGAGCCTTGTGCTTTACGCTGGGCAGAGGGGGGAGGGGCGGTAGTTACACTCAGTAGCACAGGAACATTGCCAAAGGAAGAGAGAGAGAAAGAGAGCCAGGGACAACAACGTCACATTAGAAAGGTATAGTAATCATCCACAACTATTTTCCGTTGCAGATGATAAAGGATTCAGAAAGTTTATTCATGCGGGCCCATATGACAACATTGACTGAACCAGCAGCAAAAGAAGATCCAAACTAGCTTCACGTTTCGCTTCACATAAACATCGTCATGAATTCCCTCTTACTTTTGCTGTTTTGCTTCCACCACGATAAAAATCACACTTCATGCAGAGCTCTCCGTCTCTCTCTCTCTCAGGAATAGATTCCCATAAAAAAATATTTTAAAAAATCTGTTTTCTGCTTTATTCGCTTGCTTATTACCCACCAGGCTACCATTCATATTATAATTTATATTTAATTGTGTTGTGGTTTGCAGTGTTTTGTGTTGTTTCACTTTAAATTTGTAAAAGGAAAAAGCTGAAAATTTAAATAGCTAAAAGTTGAAATGTGAATAGTTGGTTTTTGTATTATATGATTTATTTATTACATTTTTTTGTGGAGTGAATAAATAAAAGTATATTTACGGTGGCCCCTACAGACAAAGCACATACAAACTTCAAATCACGTACAAACTCCAAAACACGTACAAACTCCAAAACACGTACAAACTCCAAAACACGTAAAAACACGTACAAACTCCAAAACACGTACAAACTCCAAAACTCCTGTTTTAGCTGTTGGGTGGTTGTCGAAATTTTGTAAGGTTTAACCTGATATTCTGGCGTTTTGAGCAAAATGAATTTATATTTAAAAGTCAATTCAGGATTTTAATGAATCAATATCATGTTATGCAAGCTAGAATTGATTTTAATCGAAAAATCGATGATCAAAACCCACCCCTAGAAGGTACTAATGGAAAAGGGGCATATGCATGCTGCTTTTATTCTGCCTTTAGTGGCATCTTAGTCCTCCTGGCACCTGGAAATGAAACCCTTTTGTTTGGGGAATGATGAGGTGAAACTTTTCTGTCCTTATTTCTTGTGAAGTGTGAAAATGTTTCACTCAGTACAGTGCGCTCCAGCTGTGAGGCTCCAGCTGCTGTTATGCAGCTGATGAATTGGTAATTGTGCACTGACTGGTCCTGGTATTCTCCTAACCCCAAAGCTGTTGCTGCTGAGAAAAATGTAATTTACACAGCTGGAGAAGCAATGTACAGGAAGTACCTCCCCACTCTGCTTTTTCTGATTTCACAGTAGTCCTCCAGTCTGTCTCCCAGTCATTCTCACACATCTCCATAATGATGTTGGTGGTACAGGACCACTGTTTTATCTACTCAGACAATCACTGTCAGACACGTAATAGTAAACAAAATCAAACATCAACATTTTTATGTATTTCAAGATTTTTATTATTTGTATTGTAATGGCTGATGGATGGTGAAGACTTTGCAATATAACTGTTGTTGTGAATATTTTCACAACAACAGTTATATTTTCACAACAACAGTTGTGAAAATATTCACAACAACAGTTGTGAATATGTTGTTGTGAAAAAAAAAAAACCCAACAATCAAATGATCCCCTATGAGCAAGCACATGGCGACAGTGGGGAGGAAAAACTCCCTTTGAACAGGAAGAAACCTCCAGCAGATCCAGGCTCAGGGAGGGGCGGCTATCTGCTGCAACCGGTTGGGGGGGTGTTATTTATATTTTACTGCTGTTAATATTTCCACGTCTCTAATATGCGTGGTGCCCAAGGTGCAACAAGCTTGTGTTGTTTTTTAATAATAGGGGCACGCTGTGTTTTCTGTGGTTTAACAGGAAGAGGAGGGGGGGGTGGAAGTAAATTTTTATTCGTTTTTATGTCCCACGTCTCTAACATGCGTGGTGCCCAAGGTGCAACATCCTTGTGTTGCTTTTTAATAATGGGGGCACACAGTGTTTTCTGTGGTTTAACAGGAAGAGGAGGCAGGGGTGGGAGTAAATTCTTAGCTGGTGAGTCTTTAGCTACAGACACAACCCTATTTGATTTATTAACAAACAGGCATTCCGTTTTAGCTGCTGTTTGTTCCGAGCTGCTCCGTTGCTGACAACGGAAGAAACCAACCCGATCAGTACTGCCAGCCTCACCCCACTCCCGACTTACCCTTTGTTCGTCCCGCACTCTCTCTCTCTTTAGTGGGATTGTGTGCTCCCAGCACCCGTCACTTTTCTCTTTTTTTGTGGCTTCTTTTTCAGCCCGCAACTCTTCAGTTGTGCGAACCTTTGCACGGGAAACGCGATCGTTAGCTCTAGCATAAACGTGAGACATATTTAATAAAGGTTGACTTTCAGCGGTATTTTAGACTCAGCGATACTTTAGACGGACCAACTTTGGAGTTCACTGGTGTAGTAGTGATGGGTCGTTCGCGAACGAAATGGCTCTTAGAGCCGGATCTTTGACGTGAACGACGCGAGCCGGCTCCTTATCGCGAGCCGTCACGTGGGGTTTTTTTTTCTTTCTCTCAGCCTCTCTCCCGCACTTTTTTCCGCTTCACTCTGCACGCGAGCCTTGTGCTTTACGCTGGGCAGAGGGGGGAGGGGCGGTAGTTACACTCAGTAGCACAGGAACATTGCCAAAGGAAGAGAGAGAGAAAGAGAGCCAGGGACAACAACGTCACATTAGAAAGGTATAGTAATCATCCACAACTATTTTCCGTTGCAGATGATAAAGGATTCAGAAAGTTTATTCATGCGGGCCCATATGACAACATTGACTGAACCAGCAGCAAAAGAAGATCCAAACTAGCTTCACGTTTCGCTTCACATAAACATCGTCATGAATTCCCTCTTACTTTTGCTGTTTTGCTTCCACCACGATAAAAATCACACTTCATGCAGAGCTCTCCGTCTCTCTCTCTCTCAGGAATAGATTCCCATAAAAAAATATTTTAAAAAATCTGTTTTCTGCTTTATTCGCTTGCTTATTACCCACCAGGCTACCATTCATATTATAATTTATATTTAATTGTGTTGTGGTTTGCAGTGTTTTGTGTTGTTTCACTTTAAATTTGTAAAAGGAAAAAGCTGAAAATTTAAATAGTTAAAAGTTGAAATGTGAATAGTTGGTTTTTGTATTATATGATTTATTTATTACATTTTTTGTGGAGTGAATAAATAAAAGTATATTTACGGTGGCCCCTACAGACAAAGCACATACAAACTTCAAATCACGTACAAACTCCAAAACACGTAAAAACCCCAAAACACGTACAAACTCCAAAACACGTAAAAACACGTACAAACTCCAAAACACGTACAAACTCCAAAACTCCTGTTTTAGCTGTTGGGTGGTTGTCGAAATTTTGTAAGGTTTAACCTGATATTCTGGCGTTTTGAGCAAAATGAATTTATATTTAAAAGTCAATTCAGGATTTTAATGAATCAATATCATGTTATGCAAGCTAGAATTGATTTTAATCGAAAAATCGATGATCAAAACCCACCCCTAGAAGGTACTAATGGAAAAGGGGCATATGCATGCTGCTTTTATTCTGCCTTTAGTGGCATCTTAGTCCTCCTGGCACCTGGAAATGAAACCCTTTTGTTTGGGGAATGATGAGGTGAAACTTTTCTGTCCTTATTTCTTGTGAAGTGTGAAAATGTTTCACTCAGTACAGTGCGCTCCAGCTGTGAGGCTCCAGCTGCTGTTATGCAGCTGATGAATTGGTAATTGTGCACTGACTGGTCCTGGTATTCTCCTAACCCCAAAGCTGTTGCTGCTGAGAAAAATGTAATTTACACAGCTGGAGAAGCAATGTACAGGAAGTACCTCCCCACTCTGCTTTTTCTGATTTCACAGTAGTCCTCCAGTCTGTCTCCCAGTCATTCTCACACATCTCCATAATGATGTTGGTGGTACAGGACCACTGTTTTATCTACTCAGACAATCACTGTCAGACACGTAATAGTAAACAAAATCAAACATCAACACTTTTATGTATTTCAAGATTTTTATTATTTGTATTGTAATGGCTGATGGATGGTGAAGACTTTGCAATATAACTGTTGTTGTGAATATTTTCACAACAACAGTTATATTTTCACAACAACAGTTGTGAAAATATTCACAACAACAGTTGTGAATATGTTGTTGTGAAAAAAAAAAACCCAACAATCAAATGATCCCCTATGAGCAAGCACATGGCGACAGTGGGGAGGAAAAACTCCCTTTGAACAGGAAGAAACCTCCAGCAGATCCAGGCTCAGGGAGGGGCGGCTATCTGCTGCAACCGGTTGGGGGGGTGTTATTTATATTTTACTGCTGTTAATATTTCCACGTCTCTAATATGCGTGGTGCCCAAGGTGCAACAAGCTTGTGTTGTTTTTTAATAATAGGGGCACGCTGTGTTTTCTGTGGTTTAACAGGAAGAGGAGGGGGGGGTGGAAGTAAATTTTTATTCGTTTTTATGTCCCACGTCTCTAACATGCGTGGTGCCCAAGGTGCAACATCCTTGTGTTGCTTTTTAATAATGGGGGCACGCTGTGTTTTCTGTGGTTTAACAGGAAGAGGAGGCAGGGGTGGGAGTAAATTCTTAGCTGGTGAGTCTTTAGCTACAGACACAACCCTATTTGATTTATTAACAAACAGGCATTCCGTTTTAGCTGCTGTTTGTTCCGAGCTGCTCCGTTGCTGACAACGGAAGAAACCAACCCGATCAGTACTGCCAGCCTCACCCCACTCCCGACTTACCCTTTGTTCGTCCTGCACTCTCTCTCTCTTTAATCGGATTGTGTGCTTCCAGCACCCGTCACTTTTCTCTTTTTTGTGGCTTCTTTTTCAGCCCGCAACTCTTCAGTTGTGCGAACCTTTGCACGGGAAACGCGATCGTTAGCTCTAGCATAAACGTGAGACATATTTAATAAAGGTTGACTTTCAGCGGTATTTTAGACTCAGCGATACTTTAGACGGACCAACTTTGGAGTTCACTGGTGTAGTAGTGATGGGTCGTTCGCGAACGAAATGGCTCTTAGAGCCGGATCTTTGACGTGAACGACGCGAGCCGGCTCCTTATCGCGAGCCGTCACGTGGGGTTTTTTTTTCTTTCTCTCAGCCTCTCTCCCGCACTTTTTTCCGCTTCACTCTGCACGCGAGCCTTGTGCTTTACGCTGGGCAGAGGGGGGAGGGGCGGTAGTTACACTCAGTAGCACAGGAACATTGCCAAAGGAAGAGAGAGAGAAAGAGAGCCAGGGACAACAACGTCACATTAGAAAGGTATAGTAATCATCCACAACTATTTTCCGTTGCAGATGATAAAGGATTCAGAAAGTTTATTCATGCGGGCCCATATGACAACATTGACTGAACCAGCAGCAAAAGAAGATCCAAACTAGCTTCACGTTTCGCTTCACATAAACATCGTCATGAATTCCCTCTTACTTTTGCTGTTTTGCTTCCACCACGATAAAAATCACACTTCATGCAGAGCTCTCCGTCTCTCTCTCTCTCAGGAATAGATTCCCATAAAAAAATATTTTAAAAAATCTGTTTTCTGCTTTATTCGCTTGCTTATTACCCACCAGGCTACCATTCATATTATAATTTATATTTAATTGTGTTGTGGTTTGCAGTGTTTTGTGTTGTTTCACTTTAAATTTGTAAAAGGAAAAAGCTGAAAATTTAAATAGCTAAAAGTTGAAATGTGAATAGTTGGTTTTTGTATTATATGATTTATTTATTACATTTTTTTGTGGAGTGAATAAATAAAAGTATATTTACGGTGGCCCCTACAGACAAAGCACATACAAACTTCAAATCACGTACAAACTCCAAAACACGTACAAACTCCAAAACACGTACAAACTCCAAAACACGTACAAACTCCAAAACACGTACAAACTCCAAAACTCCTGTTTTAGCTGTTGGGTGGTTGTCGAAATTTTGTAAGGTTTAACCTGATATTCTGGCGTTTTGAGCAAAATGAATTTATATTTAAAAGTCAATTCAGGATTTTAATGAATCAATATCATGTTATGCAAGCTAGAATTGATTTTAATCGAAAAATCGATGATCAAAACCCACCCCTAGAAGGTACTAATGGAAAAGGGGCATATGCATGCTGCTTTTATTCTGCCTTTAGTGGCATCTTAGTCCTCCTGGCACCTGGAAATGAAACCCTTTTGTTTGGGGAATGATGAGGTGAAACTTTTCTGTCCTTATTTCTTGTGAAGTGTGAAAATGTTTCACTCAGTACAGTGCGCTCCAGCTGTGAGGCTCCAGCTGCTGTTATGCAGCTGATGAATTGGTAATTGTGCACTGACTGGTCCTGGTATTCTCCTAACCCCAAAGCTGTTGCTGCTGAGAAAAATGTAATTTACACAGCTGGAGAAGCAATGTACAGGAAGTACCTCCCCACTCTGCTTTTTCTGATTTCACAGTAGTCCTCCAGTCTGTCTCCCAGTCATTCTCACACATCTCCATAATGATGTTGGTGGTACAGGACCACTGTTTTATCTACTCAGACAATCACTGTCAGACACGTAATAGTAAACAAAATCAAACATCAACATTTTTATGTATTTCAAGATTTTTATTATTTGTATTGTAATGGCTGATGGATGGTGAAGACTTTGCAATATAACTGTTGTTGTGAATATTTTCACAACAACAGTTATATTTTCACAACAACAGTTGTGAAAATATTCACAACAACAGTTGTGAATATGTTGTTGTGAAAAAAAAAAACCCAACAATCAAATGATCCCCTATGAGCAAGCACATGGCGACAGTGGGGAGGAAAAACTCCCTTTGAACAGGAAGAAACCTCCAGCAGATCCAGGCTCAGGGAGGGGCGGCTATCTGCTGCAACCGGTTGGGGGGGTGTTATTTATATTTTACTGCTGTTAATATTTCCACGTCTCTAATATGCGTGGTGCCCAAGGTGCAACAAGCTTGTGTTGTTTTTTAATAATAGGGGCACGCTGTGTTTTCTGTGGTTTAACAGGAAGAGGAGGGGGGGGTGGAAGTAAATTTTTATTCGTTTTTATGTCCCACGTCTCTAACATGCGTGGTGCCCAAGGTGCAACATCCTTGTGTTGCTTTTTAATAATGGGGGCACGCTGTGTTTTCTGTGGTTTAACAGGAAGAGGAGGCAGGGGTGGGAGTAAATTCTTAGCTGGTGAGTCTTTAGCTACAGACACAACCCTATTTGATTTATTAACAAACAGGCATTCCGTTTTAGCTGCTGTTTGTTCCGAGCTGCTCCGTTGCTGACAACGGAAGAAACCAACCCGATCAGTACTGCCAGCCTCACCCCACTCCCGACTTACCCTTTGTTCGTCCTGCACTCTCTCTCTCTTTAATCGGATTGTGTGCTTCCAGCACCCGTCACTTTTCTCTTTTTTGTGGCTTCTTTTTCAGCCCGCAACTCTTCAGTTGTGCGAACCTTTGCACGGGAAACGCGATCGTTAGCTCTAGCATAAACGTGAGACATATTTAATAAAGGTTGACTTTCAGCGGTATTTTAGACTCAGCGATACTTTAGACGGACCAACTTTGGAGTTCACTGGTGTAGTAGTGATGGGTCGTTCGCGAACGAAATGGCTCTTAGAGCCGGATCTTTGACGTGAACGACGCGAGCCGGCTCCTTATCGCGAGCCGTCACGTGGGGTTTTTTTTTCTTTCTCTCAGCCTCTCTCCCGCACTTTTTTCCGCTTCACTCTGCACGCGAGCCTTGTGCTTTACGCTGGGCAGAGGGGGGAGGGGCGGTAGTTACACTCAGTAGCACAGGAACATTGCCAAAGGAAGAGAGAGAGAAAGAGAGCCAGGGACAACAACGTCACATTAGAAAGGTATAGTAATCATCCACAACTATTTTCCGTTGCAGATGATAAAGGATTCAGAAAGTTTATTCATGCGGGCCCATATGACAACATTGACTGAACCAGCAGCAAAAGAAGATCCAAACTAGCTTCACGTTTCGCTTCACATAAACATCGTCATGAATTCCCTCTTACTTTTGCTGTTTTGCTTCCACCACGATAAAAATCACACTTCATGCAGAGCTCTCCGTCTCTCTCTCTCTCAGGAATAGATTCCCATAAAAAAATATTTTAAAAAATCTGTTTTCTGCTTTATTCGCTTGCTTATTACCCACCAGGCTACCATTCATATTATAATTTATATTTAATTGTGTTGTGGTTTGCAGTGTTTTGTGTTGTTTCACTTTAAATTTGTAAAAGGAAAAAGCTGAAAATTTAAATAGCTAAAAGTTGAAATGTGAATAGTTGGTTTTTGTATTATATGATTTATTTATTACATTTTTTTGTGGAGTGAATAAATAAAAGTATATTTACGGTGGCCCCTACAGACAAAGCACATACAAACTTCAAATCACGTACAAACTCCAAAACACGTACAAACTCCAAAACACGTACAAACTCCAAAACACGTACAAACTCCAAAACACGTACAAACTCCAAAACTCCTGTTTTAGCTGTTGGGTGGTTGTCGAAATTTTGTAAGGTTTAACCTGATATTCTGGCGTTTTGAGCAAAATGAATTTATATTTAAAAGTCAATTCAGGATTTTAATGAATCAATATCATGTTATGCAAGCTAGAATTGATTTTAATCGAAAAATCGATGATCAAAACCCACCCCTAGAAGGTACTAATGGAAAAGGGGCATATGCATGCTGCTTTTATTCTGCCTTTAGTGGCATCTTAGTCCTCCTGGCACCTGGAAATGAAACCCTTTTGTTTGGGGAATGATGAGGTGAAACTTTTCTGTCCTTATTTCTTGTGAAGTGTGAAAATGTTTCACTCAGTACAGTGCGCTCCAGCTGTGAGGCTCCAGCTGCTGTTATGCAGCTGATGAATTGGTAATTGTGCACTGACTGGTCCTGGTATTCTCCTAACCCCAAAGCTGTTGCTGCTGAGAAAAATGTAATTTACACAGCTGGAGAAGCAATGTACAGGAAGTACCTCCCCACTCTGCTTTTTCTGATTTCACAGTAGTCCTCCAGTCTGTCTCCCAGTCATTCTCACACATCTCCATAATGATGTTGGTGGTACAGGACCACTGTTTTATCTACTCAGACAATCACTATCAGACACGTAGTAGTAAACAAAACTAAAGTAAACAAAATCAAACATCAACATTTTTATGTATTTCAAGATTTTTATTATTTGTATTGTAATGGCTGATGGATGGTGAAGACTTTGCAATATAACTGTTGTTGTGAATATGTTGTTGTGAAAAAAAAAAACCCCAACAATCAAATGATCCCCTATGAGCAAGCACATGGCGACAGTGGGGAGGAAAAACTCCCTTTGAACAGGAAGAAACCTCCAGCAGATCCAGGCTCAGGGAGGGGCGGCTATCTGCTGCAACCGGTTGGGGGGGTGTTATTTATATTTTACTGCTGTTAATATTTCCACGTCTCTAATATGCGTGGTGCCCAAGGTGCAACAAGCTTGTGTTGTTTTTTAATAATAGGGGCACGCTGTGTTTTCTGTGGTTTAATAGGAAGAGGAGGGGGGGGTGGAAGTAAATTTTTATTCGTGTTTATGTCCCACATCTCTAACATGCGTGGTGCGTAAGGTGCAACATCCTTGTGTTGCTTTTTAATAATGGGGGCACGCTGTGTTTTCTGTGGTTTAACAGGAAGAGGAGGCAGGGGTGGGAGTAAATTCTTAGCTGGTGAGTCTTTAGCTACAGACACAACCCTATTTGATTTATTAACAAACAGGCATTCCGTTTTAGCTGCTGTTTGTTCCGAGCTGCTCCGTTGCTGACAACGGAAGAAACCAACCCGATCAGTACTGCCAGCCTCACCCCACTCCCGACTTACCCTTTGTTCGTCCTGCACTCTCTCTCTCTTTAATCGGATTGTGTGCTTCCAGCACCCGTCACTTTTCTCTTTTTTGTGGCTTCTTTTTCAGCCCGCAACTCTTCAGTTGTGCGAACCTTTGCACGGGAAACGCGATCGTTAGCTCTAGCATAAACGTGAGACATATTTAATAAAGGTTGACTTTCAGCGGTATTTTAGACTCAGCGATACTTTAGACGGACCAACTTTGGAGTTCACTGGTGTAGTAGTGATGGGTCGTTCGCGAACGAAATGGCTCTTAGAGCCGGATCTTTGACGTGAACGATGCGAGCCGGCTCCTTATCGCGAGCCGTCACGTGGGGTTTTTTTTTCTTTCTCTCAGCCTCTCTCCCGCACTTTTTTCCGCTTCACTCTGCACGCGAGCCTTGTGCTTTACGCTGGGCAGAGGGGCGGTAGTTACACTCAGTAGCACAGGAACATTGCCAAAGGAAGAGAGAGAGAAAGAGAGCCAGGGACAACAACGTCACATTAGAAAGGTATAGTAATCATCCACAACTATTTTCCGTTGCAGATGATAAAGGATTCAGAAAGTTTATTCATGCGGGCCCATATGACAACGTTGAGTGAACCAGCAGCAAAAGAAGATCCAAACTAGCTTCACGTTTCGCTTCACATAAACATCGTCATGAATTCCCTCTTACTTTTGCTGTTTTGCTTCCACCACGATAAAAATCACACTTCATGCAGAGCTCTCCGTCTCTCTCTCTCTCAGGAATAGATTCCCATAAAAAAATATTTTAAAAAATCTGTTTTCTGCTTTATTCGCTTGCTTATTACCCACCAGGCTACCATTCATATTATAATTTATATTTAATTGTGTTGTGGTTTGCAGTGTTTTGTGTTGTTTCACTTTAAATTTGTAAAAGGAAAAAGCTGAAAATTTAAATAGTTAAAAGTTGAAATGTGAATAGTTGGTTTTTGTATTATATGATTTATTTATTACATTTTTTGTGGAGTGAATAAATAAAAGTATATTTACGGTGGCCCCTACAGACAAAGCACATACAAACTTCAAATCACGTACAAACTCCAAAACACGTAAAAACCCCAAAACACGTACAAACTCCAAAACACGTAAAAACACGTACAAACTCCAAAACACGTACAAACTCCAAAACTCCTGTTTTAGCTGTTGGGTGGTTGTCGAAATTTTGTAAGGTTTAACCTGATATTCTGGCGTTTTGAGCAAAATGAATTTATATTTAAAAGTCAATTCAGGATTTTAATGAATCAATATCATGTTATGCAAGCTAGAATTGATTTTAATCGAAAAATCGATGATCAAAACCCACCCCTAGAAGGTACTAATGGAAAAGGGGCATATGCATGCTGCTTTTATTCTGCCTTTAGTGGCATCTTAGTCCTCCTGGCACCTGGAAATGAAACCCTTTTGTTTGGGGAATGATGAGGTGAAACTTTTCTGTCCTTATTTCTTGTGAAGTGTGAAAATGTTTCACTCAGTACAGTGCGCTCCAGCTGTGAGGCTCCAGCTGCTGTTATGCAGCTGATGAATTGGTAATTGTGCACTGACTGGTCCTGGTATTCTCCTAACCCCAAAGCTGTTGCTGCTGAGAAAAATGTAATTTACACAGCTGGAGAAGCAATGTACAGGAAGTACCTCCCCACTCTGCTTTTTCTGATTTCACAGTAGTCCTCCAGTCTGTCTCCCAGTCATTCTCACACATCTCCATAATGATGTTGGTGGTACAGGACCACTGTTTTATCTACTCAGACAATCACTATCAGACACGTAGTAGTAAACAAAACTAAAGTAAACAAAATCAAACATCAACATTTTTATGTATTTCAAGATTTTTATTATTTGTATTGTAATGGCTAATGGATGGTGAAGACTTTGCAATATAACTGTTGTTGTGAATATGTTGTTGTGAAAAAAAAAAACCCCAACAATCAAATGATCCCCTATGAGCAAGCACATGGCGACAGTGGGGAGGAAAAACTCCCTTTGAACAGGAAGAAACCTCCAGCAGATCCAGGCTCAGGGAGGGGCGGCTATCTGCTGCAACCGGTTGGGGGGGTGTTATCTATATTTTACTGCTGTTAATATTTCCACGTCTCTAATATGCGTGGTGCCCAAGGTGCAACAAGCTTGTGTTGTTTTTTAATAATAGGGGCACGCTGTGTTTTCTGAGGTTTAATAGGAAGAGGAGGGGGGGGTGGAAGTAAATTTTTATTCGTGTTTATGTCCCACGTCTCTAACATGTGTGGTGCCCAAGGTGCAACATCCTTGTGTTGCTTTTTAATAACGGGGGCACACAGTGTTTTCTGTGGTTTAACAGGAAGAGGAGGCAGGGGTGGGATTAAATTCTTAGCTGGTGAGTCTTTAGCTACAGACACAACCCTATTTGATTTATTAACAAACAGGCATTCCGTTTTAGGTGCTGTTTGTTCCGAGCTGCTCCGTTGCTGACAACGGAAGAAACCAACCCGATCAGTACTGCCAGCCTCACCCCACTCCCGACTTAGCCTTTGTTCGTCCTGCACTCTCTCTCTCTTTAGTGGGATTGTGTGCTCCCAGCACCCGTCACTTTTCTCTTTTTTTGTGGCTTCTTTTTCAGCCCGCAACTCTTCAGTTGTGCGAACTGTTATGGATTCAAATATTGGGGATGGATACAAGAGGAAAAACCAAAATAACAACACTGGTCCGGCCGGGTTGAGTCAAACGATGATTTTAATGATCACACGCGTGGGAGATGGACACCGTACGCAGACAGCATCAGATCTCAAAATGGTGGAGCATTGATCAAACTCTTATAGCCTCTAGTGGCCCTCACCTAATCATAAAAGCCTAAACATTCACATCCTTTCTCTCACACGGCGCTTAAGCTACGACCTTGGTTCCCCGTTTATCTGCTCCTGCTGAGATGGGGCAGAAAACCTCTCCAGTATGTTCTGTTCTCTTCTAATCAGACAAATAAGGCGATGACTTTCTGCGAACAGTATTTCTTATAACTCAGCAGTATAATGCATCATAAAACAATATCATTCATTCACAATAAATCAGCAGTCTAATGTAATGCAAATCAGTTTAACAAATGCAATAGTTATCACCTTCTTCTAATTCAGGAGAATAATGCAAACTAAAACTACATAATAATTCACAATCTTTAATTAAGGGTCTAACATGGCATAAAATAGTCAACCTTTATTAAATATGTCTCACGTTTATGCTAGAGCCACTTTCATTGTGTTGTTTATCTTGTGCAGAGGGACTGTCACAGTTTGCCGAGGCAAACTGCGTGGAGTGTGAAGAGTGGACCCAGGTGCAGACATTCTAAAACTTAAACTTAACTGATGATGAGCTGTTTATTAAGGCAGACAGAACAGTACAAAATAAAAGGGCAAAAACAATGCAAACTAAGCAATAACCTAAACTGGATAAACTAGAAAGAAAGCACAAACTATGAAAACCCTGGCAAACAGAAAAACAAACAAAACTCTAAACATGGCAATGATGATGAGCATATATACACACACATACATATATATATATATATATATATATATATATATATATATATATATATATATATATATATATATATATATATATATATATATATATATGTATATATATATATATATATATATATATATATATGTATATATATATATGTGTATATATATATATGTGTGTGTGTGTGTGTGTGTGTATATGTATGTGTATATGTATATGTATATATGTATATATATGTATATGTATATATACACATATACATATATATATATATATATATTTATACATATATATATGTTTGTATGTATGTATGTGTGTATATATATATATATATATATATATATATATATATATATATATATATATATATATATACATATATATATATATATATATATATATATATAAAACAGGAAACATAAGACGCAGACATGACAACCTGAACTAGACAACGTAAGACACAGACATGAAACACACGAAGGGCAAAGGAGATTTAACATGGGTGGAAGACACAAGGGGAATCTAATAACAAAGAACTAAAACAACCTAGGCATGATAAAAAAAATGAACTTAGAAAACCTGAAGGGCTTAAACTTAAACTAAAACTCAAAACGCTGGGTCAAAAGACCCAGGATCATGACAGAGACAGACTATATGCAATATGTGATCATCTAACTGTCACTAGTTTCTGCTGCTATGAGATGATCCGGTTTGTGATAGTTAATAGTGTGGTACAGCAGCTGATCATAACGTGTAAAAGACTGTCTTCTCACTGTTTTTTGGAGCACCTATGTGTACATGCATATCCTCTAATCTAAAACAGATGCCAAACCTGACTGCTTGTTTTCCAAGGATGTCTCAGTGGTTAATTGGTCTCCTTAGCAACCCTTTACACAATGTTCCTCCTGGCAGGGCATCAGCTGTTATTTACATACTGGTTGGAAATGCTTAGCAGTGAGATGCTGTACATATGTATTGATAATTAGCTCAGACAAGTAGCACAAATGAAATCTGTCTGCTAATTGTACCTTAGATAAACAACGCAGGCCTGTAACTGAGAGAGGACTCAGTACATGTAAAGGATTCAGTGCCAAACACTGAAGCATGTTGGTTCTTACTTCACCTAGAGGGGTGAAGAGACTTGGGTGTGAATGGGAATAATGAAGCTCCCAAACTAGCTGAATGGGAGGGTTTGGCATCGATATCTTGAGTCAGCTACAGCTGAAAGTGTCCTTCTCATAAGAGTCGTATCTGTCGTGATGAGCTTTCTTATTGGATCAGGAATGAGATGACTGACTGAGATTATCACTTTTCTGAGACGATGCTGTAATATCCCTTCAAAGCTGATTGAGCTGCTTTAAACCTAAAGGCTTCTTTTTACCCACATTGGTCTAAGGCCAGCTTTAGGGCATGACTGGGTAGCTAATGCAAACTGTTTCTCCAGTGTGGGAACTGCAATTCACTCTAGAGCTGCAGGCATTGAATGTGCCAGCTTTTGAGCCAATGACAGAGTTAAGATGAAAAAATAAAAACTTTCTGTCTGACAAATGCTTTGGAGCACCCAAGTAGCTGGTTAAACCCCTTGCAGTTTCTTTCAGTACTTAGTGGAAGGCAGGGAATTCAGGGTTCAGTCTGTGAAATCGAACACACCGTTCTCTCCCATTTTAATCAGTAATGGGGTAACTTGTGTTCAGTTCATGCTCAGATTTGTTTTCTGTTTGCAGCATCCTCAAGTTTGAAGTCCAAACTTCTTTTTAGAATAAGAAGTCTGTTCCTGTATCCTATTGTTGGTTTGGCTGGTTGGTTTCCGAGTGTTTCTTGCAAGATATGACTAACAAAATACAATCTAACAGCTCTCTACTATTCACTTTACTTCTATTCAGTTTAAATTATATTGTCCCAGTTCACAACAAGGTAAAGGCTACAAAACCCCAACAATCACACAGTAGCCTTTGAGCACACACTTTGGGACTGCCTTTGTTCATGTTATGTTTGTTAAAATTAATGCAGTACTCAGGGGCATTACTCTTCTGACTTCTATGAATTCTTTTGGTAATAGACACATTTGTTTTACTTAAGGTGCAGTGTTTTAATGTGCCTATATTACCGTGATCAGCGAACAAGAGAGGTTTTGTGTTGGGATTTTTAATTGGTTTGCAGCTGACAATGTTATACAAATTTTCCAAACTGTGAAAATGATAGATGTACATTTGTTCTTTCCTACTATTCTAACTGTTTGAAAATAGATCTTCTCTTGAGCTTCATGTGCTCCTGGTACTTCAGTTAGGTTTATGATGTCATCTTCAGTGATAAAATAATAAAATGATGGCAGAACCTGCAATTTGTTACTGGTCAAACCTTTAAAGTAAGTGATAAAACTGATGAAAACAGTTTGCATCAGTCATCTACTGACAATCACTGCAACCATGTTCATCAGCCTGTAGCAGATCTGGCAGGCTCCCTGGTTGCTGACTGAAACTGCATCCTCCATTCCTGACACTGAAGTTTCCTTCTACTTCTGTTAAAAAATTAAAAAAAAAAAAAACTTAACTAAAAGTGAATAAAACTAATGGTCAGTAATGGTGGCTTTGATTTCTGTATCTCAATGGTTGTGCTGCCCCCTCAAATGTCAGTACCGGGATGTGAGTGTGGTATACTTGAGCTGCTCAGGTATAATCTTTCTAAATATCCTTGAAGGAATCACTGGGTTTGATGCACTTTTTTTCCTTTATTTTAGAAGTCTTTGTTGTTGTTGTCAAATTAATGTAATTTCATGTATATGGTTTGGAGTAGAACCTATGATGATTTAGACCTCACAGGGTGAACCCAACACAGAGGAAAATTACATCAGGATACACCTCACGCTGAACATGAAATGCTGATTGTCATCTGTATGTTCAGAATTCAAAATGAAATTTGTGTCAGACCTCCCTACCTACATATTATATTGCCAAAATCAATCGCTCGTCTGCCTTCACACACATAGGAATGTAAGTGACATCCTATTGTTAATCAATAGGTTTAAAATGATGTCGTCCCCTCTTTGGGGAAGAGTTGAAGCTGCAAACCACAAAGATTAGAAGTGTGTTTTTGGGGAATTTGTGATCATTATTCCAGAAGTCTTGGCATGTAGTCTCCGCTCTAATTCATCCCAAAGGTGCTGGGTTGAGGCCAGGACTCTGTGCAGGCCTGTCAAGTTCTTCTACACCAAGCCTGCTTATCGATATCTTTATGGACCTTGTTTTGTGCATTTGTGTATTTGAACAGGAAGGGGCCATCCCCAAAATGTTCCCACAAAGTGTGGAGCATGAAACTGTCTTGGCCCCTCAGTTCCCTTCAATGGAACTAATGGGCCAAGTCCAAGTCCAGAAAGACAACCCCACGCCATAATTCCCCCTCCACCAAACTTTAACCTTTATAACATTCTCCTGGCAAAACCAGACTCATCCATCAGATTGCCTGACAGAGTGGCCTGATTCATCAGTCCAGAGAACATGTCTCCACTGCTCTAGAGTCCAGTGGCAGCATGCTTTACACAACTGCATCGCTTTGCATTATGATTGGTGATGCAATGCATGGACACAACTGCATGGCCATTTAAACCCAGTCACTTCCACTTTGCTATAATACCACTAATACCACTGTGTAATATTTAGTGGTGAGGAAATTTCACAACTGCACCTGTTGCACTGGTGGCATCCTATGGCAGTACCATGCAGACCCATTCTTTCACAAATGTTTGTAGAAGCAGGCTGCATGTCTAAGTGCTTGATTTCATATGCATGTGGTCAGTGAAGTGATTGAAATTTGTACCCTTTCCTCATTTGTTCTGTCTTCCAAACTGTGTTGACTTTTATTATATTTAATTCCTCCTCTAGTCCCATGTAGATCTTTGCTGGTAAGAGTTTGATGTTCAGTTTTATTGCAAAGGTTATGACATACTGCATATGTAGATCTTTGTGCAGCATTAAATACTTTTTATTGCTTGTGAATATTAAAAGTATTTAATCATCATTCATTAATATATCATCTCTGTCTTTTATCGCTCACAGACAGATCTCGCTGTAGACCAAAAATATCTTTCTGCTGCCCCCAAGTGTTCATGAAAGTACAATTCTCTAAATTAACAGATTTGCAGAAAGGCTTTTATTATTTCTCCAATGAGCATGTTTCCTTCCTCTGGTGTAAACCTGGGAGATAATATTGTTCCTCTGGTACAACTTTTTGTACAACAACATATACCAATAAACAAAATGTGTACACAATAATGAATAGTGGGGTTATTTTGCTTTGCACCAATTCCAACAAATATTGACCCTCCTAGCTGTAGTTAGTGCAGAAGTCATAAAAGTGCAGACAAATGTAATGTAACTACTTTTTTTGCATTAATTCCAGCAGAAATGTTCTGGGCTCTTCTGCACAGCTCAGTTACTTGTCTAAAACCCTAAATCAGCTAAATAATGGGACTATTGGACCCTTTCCCACATTCCTGCTTTCTGTCTAACACTAGCCACCCTGATTCAGCTGTGCTAGTTACATTTTTTTACATATTACTTAATAAGGCTCAAAATACCCATTAAATCAAATCATGCAATAATATACAGAAGACTTGCCACTTTCTGAGTGTGGTGTTATTAAACAGAAATGTAAACAAAAGACTTCATAATTCAGGGAAAACAAACAACCTTTCAGTTAGCCCCTCACCAAGAGGTCATGTTAAACCTAGGCAACATTTGTTTGATATTCATGTAACACTCACGTATTCCCCTTTCATATTCCAGCAAGTTTTACTGTTGTTAAATGTTATTTCAGCTGTTCTGTCCAGTAACCATCTTTATTTTCAGCAGGGCTGCATCCATTTATGGGTGCATTTTCAACCCACACGTTTCTTTTGAGACATGTGCTGTGTCACTTCATGTAATTCGTTTCCTCCATGTTGAAAATTAATAAATATGAAGACAAATAGTAAATGGGCCTAAATATGAAAGAATATATGCTTTAAGTAAATATAATATTTATTATGTGGTTTTCCAGTCTTTTTATTTGCTTTATTGTTGATATGTCCACAGACCTTCCAGGTTTTTTCACGCTAATTGGCTAAAAGTTCCCATCCTGTGGTGCCTTTTAAATATTAGAACCAGCCGGTGTTTTACAGCATCTCAAAGGATTAAAAATGCAACCCAGTCTCACATAAAGTGGGATACCTTTTTTTAAAAAAAAAAAAAATCATTTACCTTATGTTTTTATTTTGTTGTACTAATGTAAGGTGACTTTGAGGGTCTTTAAAGGTGCCTATAAATAAAACTTATTATTACTATTATTACTACCTGGTCATCATACTCACCAAGGCTCTAAACTTAACTTAGGCTGTATAAAAAAAGATGCATGTATCCACTGGAACATCACTAATTGGCTTGCTGACTACCATTTAGAAGTTTTAAAGCTAGCTAACTTATTAGTAAAGCAATTAACAATAATATTAACTATTAGGATAGCAAAATAGAGCCTTAAAAGAACACGGACTCCTTAATGACTTCTACTACAAACAAATACTGTACAAGACTGCAAATATTTATGCTGTAGAATCAAACATTTTATCATGGAAGTCCAATTGGATTTACTTGCTCTTAGAGGTGGCTGGTTTTTAGACATATCTGTTTTAAAAAATCACTCTCTGTCATGGTCTGGGTGGTTTTCCACAGCATCGGCTCCTCCCCACTAGGTGGAGTCTTTGTTGTTCCTCACCTGATGGCAATCATACCGGCAGTATTTATGACCTGTGCACTCAACTGGTCTTCGCCAGATTATCTGCCAACTTTACTCAGTTCTCGGCCTCACGTCTGTTCCTTGGTGACTCATCGTGTATATTAACCTTATTTCCTCTGTTTTCTCGTCAGCATCTGAAACCCACCTACCAAGCTCTCCTGGATACAAGTTTGAGCCGCCGGTAATCTCTCGCTTTTTTCGAATTGCCAGTCTCTCCTGCCTGCCTCCCTGCATTGCACGCAGCACCCACCTGGACCTCTCCTGCCTCCCTCCTCCACGCAACCCCCACCTGCAAGCTTGTAAGACAGCTCAGTGTATTATTCTCAGATTCACTGGCAGCTCTCTGTGGGATTCCCCTGACTGCTCTCTCCTCTGTTTCAGTGCCCTGGCCAGCCACAGTTTCCCCTGCCCAGTCCCTGCACCCAGTTATCCCTGCCATCTAGTCATAGTCATAGTATTTTCTCTCGCCTCAGACGTCTAGTTTATGTTCCTTAATTCTAGTCTGAAATTTCTGTTAGCCTCTGAGCATTGTAAATAAAGACTCTTTTCGTTACACCGCACCTCTGGCCTCCGGGTTTGAAACTGCACTTGAGTCCATCCCATTTCCACGGGCCACTGTGCCATGACACTCTTGTTTTTCTGGCAGTTTCATTTCAATGAAGAGAGGCAGAATATGAACCAAAAATCCATAAAAGCACATTGCATTTTTTTTTTTTTTTTTTTGCCTGTCCCGTTTGGCTCTTTTGCCATTAGAATTATTGTCTAAAGGCGAAGAACGATGCCCAAGAAGATCTCTTGATCTCCAAGGATCTTGGTGAGAAGGTGAAAACGGTTTGTGCAAGGTACTTTGCAACTCCACCCGCTGGATTTGTAAGAAGGAAATGTATGGCTAAAGAAGCACATTATGATCATGGAGTTGCCAGTCTCCAGACCTCAGTCCTCTAGAAAATCTATGGAGGGAGCTGAAGTTTTGAGTCGCCAAGCAGCAACAGCAAAGAAACCTAAAGGATTTACAGAGTTTAAAGAGAATCCTCTTTTGCAGACCAAAATGTTCAAATATAAATAAAAATAGAACAAAATACATAATCCTATAACTTGAGATTAAAAGTTATGAGTATTCTACAGGGTGAGTAGAATACTATGGGTGCCAGGTCCGAGCATTCCTAGATGAACAGTTTCCTGGAAAGTGGATTGGTCGTCGTGGGCCAGTTGAATGGCCTCCAAGGTTTCCCGATCTGACCCCCTTAGACTTTTATCTTTGGGGTCATCTGAAGGCAATTGTCTATGGTGTGAAGATACGAGATGTGCAGCACCTGAAACTACGGATACTGGATGCCTGCGGTGTTGCTATCAGTGTGTGAAGAGCGGGAGAAGAGGGTTGCATTGACAATCCAACACAATGGGCAGCACATTGAACACATTTTATAAGTGGTCAGATACTTGTAAATAATTCATGAAAGAATAAAGTTACGTTGAAACCAAGCACACCATTGTTTTTCTTGTGACATTACCAATAAGTTTGATGTGTCACACGGCCCTCTTCCTATAGGGCTTTGGAGCGTGATGTCATGGAATGTGATCTCCCACCATGACAGTAGGCCAAACGAAGCACACAGAAGCGTCAGCTATGGTTCGTATGTACTGTGTTGTTGGTTGCAACGTTAGATCACACGATAGGGAAGGCAAGAAGCTGGAAAATGGGCTCTCTTTTCATCGTTTACCCTCCTGGAGGCAACGGGAGGGATCTCATGTATCTGATATTACTAAACGAAGACGTCAGGCTTGGATTGCAGCGGTCAGACTCGGACCGGCACCCAAGGCGAGTGCAACGAAAGCGAAAAAGAGCACCCATCGGAGGTAACCCCCGCCCTGAACCAAACGAATCACAGACCGGTACCGGTCCGTGGCCCGGGGGTTGCAGACTGCTGGTTTACACCATGCTTGGAGCCCATAGCTTGTGAGCAGTGGTGCTACAACAATGCTAACATGTGCACAAGATATTTGGTATAACATGACTGGTACTTAAAAGAGTGGCTTCCAGTGCCTTTGCAAAACGCTGGTTTGAACTTGCTTCAATATCATTAATGCAGCTGCTCTTCTGTACTACTACAACAACAACTTGATGCATGCTCAATCTTCAGGCAAGGAAATCGCAGAAATTTGATTCTGTTTATCTGGACATAGCGTTTCCAGTTCTCTCGTGTATCTCCTACTGAAATCTCTTCATCCTGATGAACAGAATCAACTTTCTGGGCCTACTTACAGAAGTGTGGACCAGCAAATCCAACAGCAGAAGAGCCAAACAATCTAGATGTACAAGATACTTTGGCATTGTGCCACTTTAAGAGGATATTTTTCATATTGTTTACATTTATATCCTTCTGCTTGAACCATGTACTTTGTCACATATAAACAAAATAATGATATCTTACAAGTTAGGTTGTCTGGTATCTTACAGCAACATACGTGATATCCAGCAAGAGTTATTAAAATAATATAATGATATTTGTCATATAGACTATTTTGGGGGGATTGTACAGCCCAATATCAGAAAAGTTAAAAAGAAATTCAAGAAAATATGTGATGATGAATTAAGCCTGTCACAAGTAATGGATTCCATGTTGGAATAGGGTGACTGACAATGACTGGCTATGAAAAGTCTGTTTGGGAATGCATCATTGTTCCCCCACATAAGCTGGAAGAGGTGGCTGGGGAAAGAGAGATCTGGGTTCCTCTGCTTAGGCTGCTGCCCTCATGACCCTGACCTGGATAAGCAGAAGGATGGATGGTCTTTGCAAAATAAGTTTGTCCTTTTCTTCGTTTCTTCGTGTCCAGCCTAGCATACAATTCAGTATAAGCCTTTTCCGTTTTACTTTGTCACCACTCACTTGCCATGTCTCCCAGTACTCCTGCCTACTTTCTTCATCTCCCTGACTATTCCACTTTTTCTTTGCTGACCTCTTCCTTTGAACACTTTGCTATATTTCCTTATTCCACAACCAGGTCTACCTGTCTGCTTTCCTTTGTCCAGAAAACACACTTTCTTGGATACACCTTCCCTGGCAGCTTCCCTCACCCTGTCATTTGGTAACTTTTCCCTACCACGCAGAGCCTGTCTCAACTTCTTCCTGAACTCCACCCAACATTCTTCCTTTTTCTTCCTACCTTCACGTGCTGCTTCTTGATTTCTTGAGTCATGCAACAGCAACAAGCAATGCCTCCTGGCTACATTTTCCTCCTTCTTTCCTAATCCTTTCAGATTCTGTATAAGATATAGCCTACCTTTGTGCACCTTGCTACACTCCTTTTTGTCACCCTTTGTTCCCCCTCCTTCTCGAAATATGTGTTCACCACAACAATTTCCATCCCCCCCCCCAAAATCCAGTACCATTCGGCTCTCTTATTGCTTTGATCTGTATCCTCATGCTGGAAGCGAGTATCAAACTGCCTTTACTTTCTCTGGCAACTGATTGTTTGGAATTCTGCAAAAGGTGGATAAAATGTAAGAGAAAAATTAAGAAAGACAGGGTCTTAAGAGGACAAAATTAATAAAGTGAGATGAAGAAGGAGAAAGGGTACAAGAAGGAGGTGTGTAAGACTGAGTGAAAGAAGGTAGCAGCTTAGAGTGAATTAAATATATAACCCTATATGTAGGGCTGACAGGAGTTGATGCCTCACGCCACACTGAAACATGAATAAAGTCATGTGCTGTCTCTTTAAACTATGCACAGCAGACCACAGGATAGAGGAAGAGTAGAATCAAGTCTGCCCAAGTATAACAAACCATTTCCTGTCTATGTTCTCAACATTAAACATGTCAAAAGAGCTGCCAGTGATTGCCAGCGCAGATCTATGAAGCAAATAATAATGTAACTAATAACAGTGTTTAGAAATATAATTAATCACTGATTAACCTACCTAACCATTTTTTTTCCTCAGTCAAACAAGGGCCGTTGATGCCTTCAGACTGCTTTATCTCTGATCAAACATTCAAAACCTTCATAAAAATTGCTACTAGTTCTGTTTCTGTTACTATTGTATTCATAGTCATTTCAAGAATGCTGCAATTTGTGATTTCAGAGTCCACATATACATTTTTCTGGTACTTTAAAGGCAAATACGTTACTATAAATCTGTCTTAAATGTGTTTCCCACTTTTTAAGTTACATATGACTTCATGTTTTACTTGAAGTCGAAATGTCTTTTATTTTGAAAAGCCGACCTCGCCGGACGTCCTTCCAGGTTTAACAGCCACCTTGATAGCAGCGGGAGAAAGCTACTTGCAAGCAGATACACAAAGAGAGAGTGGAAGGATCTGCAGCTATGGGAATCAAACTGTACTACACCACTGTTACTGCCTCGAGGACGGTGAGTCAAGCAGCCATAATTGACAACATGTACTGTTATATTTATGCTTTTAGCTCCGGTGGCAGCAGCTAACAGTCCAACAGACACACCCAGCACCCTATCAGTAGTAAGCTTCCTCCTGACTAACAGTGCAGCGGGCCTATGCCTAACTCACTGCCCCTTTATTGCATTATTGAAACGTCAGAGTTATTAGTGTGAAAGCTCGATAATCATTAAAGTTATCATTGGGAATTAAATTTAAACTTAAACGACCCGTAAAGACAAAGCAGGTTGCCTTATTCCACCTAGCTTCCCTTGCCTTAGTTGGAGAAAGGTGTTTTTATGAAGCAGCTTAGCTAGCAGGTTTTTGCGTATAATTCTCCTTAAAGCGCTTACTTATTCTAATCAGTGAAATTCTCATAGTGTTATTGTGGTGCATGAGGAGTGGTTCATTGTAGCGAACACAAGTATCCGTTTCCTGTACAGAGAGAAGCGCACCAAACTACATTTAAAAATCTGGCAGCTGCTTGTTCTCGCTAATTTAAACCATAACGCTAAGGCCTGATATAAACAGAGTGTATCTAAAACGTCAGCATGAATCTGATTTACTAAACGGCACATGTTTCGAAGGAATTTGGATTTTTATAAGCGGCACACCCAATCCTCTATCTTCTTGTTCCAGTTATTCTAGATCGACAGTTAGCCCGTAGGGAATCGGTAATAAAATACAAATGTTCTTTAAATGAGAGCTAGCTGGTATTTCACATGTATGCCGAAGTAACTAGTAGAAAGTCTAACGTTAATGCATCAAACCACGTTATGTTGTCATGTGTGTATTTGTTGTATGGTCAGTGCAGCAAATTCTTGGATTTTGTAATAGAGTTTGGTTCATAATTTTCCACAGAATATATAAAGAAGGACTAAATGGAACAAGGTGATGTCCAGACTATCTGCAAACTGACATTGTACAACCTTTTTTTTTTAAACAATCCTTTTGCAGGACTTGTTTTGTTTTTGTTTTTTTTGAAGTTAGATTGTACAGTGGAGTGGGACTAACATCTGGTATCTATTAGCTGTGAGGAAATGCACAGTGAAAAGGTTGTAACAGGCGTTCATTTTTAACTCTTGCATGTGCAGCATTGCTTCTAGCTACGTGGTGGCTGCGGTGTGCTACACCCATCACTGTAGCATTTTTTAACCTAACTTATTTAAAAAAAAAATGATGATGCAACATCGTAGTTATTTAATACTTGTCTATGTTTCACTTTTGCTTTTTTATATTAAGACTAATGCAATTCCTCAAAACATCTTATTATAATTTAACTGCAATGGCATAAGTGTACAAAACATTTCTAGAATCACCTCAGTAGCTCAGACCTACATTATTACGTCAGTGTTTCCAGTCAGCTGCAGCACACATGAAACTTCTCATAATTCAGAGGTTCTTCCTAAAATTTTATGGAACAAATACGAGCAATTCCCCTTTTTTTTTTTTAGTTTAAGGAAATGAGACTGGGCTGTCTGTGTGTTGCCAGTTAGTGCTGTTTTTAGGTGTGGTTCCCCCCCCCCCACACACACACACACTTCCTGAGTCACCCACAAGATAGCAGACTGTCTACTACATCTATTAATCATCACATTTGTGTAACATATGCAACATAAAGCTGCAGCTTTTTACTGGCAGAGCATCAAAAATGCCTTAAATCATATTCTTTTCTATTACAGTGTTGTTCCTTTTTTTTTTTTTTTTTTTTTTTTTTTTTTTTTTTTTTTTAAAGAAGAAAAAAGGGTCTTGTTTTTTTTCCCTTTAGGGAAAATAGCATTACCAGGTGTATCTGAACAGTCCTTCAGAGAAGTTCAGCCTTCATCTGCCTCTTGTTTTATCACACACTGACTAAAACACTTATCAGCTTCACAGCTATCATGATTTTGCTCTGCTAAGCTCTTGGAAATGTAGTCAGTGAACAGCAGATTGGAAACTGTGGTGTCACATGTCACCGTATGCAAATTAAACACAGATAAATGAGTTGTCTGCTTCTTGTTAATTGTATTTGGGTTGATTAAGATCCTAAAACCCTTGTTTTGGCCTTTTTTGGGGGCTTTTTTTTAATGCTAGGTGAAGTCTCAACAGGCAGAAGTGATACGAATCCTTGAAAGCAAAAGCATCCAGTACGAGCTCATCGACATCTCTGTGGGCGGGGAGCTCCGTGATGAAATGAGGAGCAAAGTGGGGGACCCGACGGCAGTCCCTCCCCAGCTTTTCAACGAACACCAGTACTGTGGGGTAAGGAAAACGCGCGCGCGCACACACACACACACACACACACACACAGAGCCCTGTAAGCTGTCTGTAACGACTGAACATGTGTGAACACTTTTCAAAGTAAACTCCACCTGCAGGATGATTTAATCATGTGGTTGTTAAATGCATGTGTCCCTCAAATTTTCAGTATATCAGTAATCAATATATCATTAAATAGTTAACGCATGTGTCACTCGTTGGTTAGCCGTCGCTGTCAAATTGCTAAATGCCTTCAAGGAGGTTTGTTGAAGAGCATTTTTTTGGGTTTTATTTTATTTTTCTCTCTTGAAAATTTGATATCAAAATTCCACAGTTACTGCTTCTCTACTAAGTTGTGCCAGTATTAAACTGGTTGATCATTATACGCCAAGGATATGTGTGTGGAAAACTGAATTAGCATAAAAAGATGCCTGCGTTGGTGCTGCAGCAGTGGTTTCAAAATCTCTGCATTTGTATTTGAGATTTTTCTTGGTTACATTCAGAATCTGATGTTGCCTCTGTGCTGACAGCAGCTCCCACTCTCTGCAAAAGGACCTGCAAACTCAGTCACCTTTAATGGCCACGTTAGGGAGAAGTTTGATTTTCAAAACTTCAGCAGAAAGCCTTCTTTAATTCTCAACATAACGTAAATGGATCCAACAATAACTATAGAGGATAAAAAGGAACACGGTGGAGACGATACAAGAACTCTGTTACTTAATAACACGTAATAAACGATGCATTTAAAATATAAAAACTTTTGAATATATTTCAACAAAAAGTCTTGTGTTCTGACGTTCATTGTCATCCTCACAAATATCACATCAGGATGCAGGCGTACAGACACACACTCACATATTCTCACCAATAACGCAACGCTGAACTCATTGAAACAGTTGTTTTCCTTAACGGAGGTCAAGTTGTACAAAGTGAACAATACATTTACACGAGGCTCATGTGCTCTGCTTTTGATTTATCAGAGTGCTGCGTTACTTCCAGCAGTTGTGGGATTGTGCTGCTGCTGGTTTGTTGTTTTGTGTACTTATTAACACTGTTGGCGTTTTCTTCCTCTCGACAGAACTATGAAATGTTTTCCGAGGCAGTGGAAGCGGATACAGTGGAACAGTTTCTGAAACTGGCGTGAGGATGACGGAGTACCTTAACCCCATTTCCCCACCCGCCCCGTGTCCTATCAGAGTCCTGTTGTCCAGTCTCTCTGTCTCTCTCTCTCTCACTCTGCACCACTAGCAGTGACCACCCACTTTCAATGCCATAATGAAAAATGCCAAATATCATGAATACTACTAATCAGCAAAGACACATTCCCTGTAATGCACCATTACGCTTGAAATCAGTCTTACTCTCTTTTTATGTCCTTTTTTTCTCTCCATTTGATTCCTCTCAGATCTTATTTTCTCCATCTGACAGGCTAGTGTTAGTGCTCCTGGTCCATTAGGAATCAATGGGCTGTCTGAATATGCGGTAATTAGGTCGACTAATCTTGGCTGTGGCCAACTGATCGCCGGAGATTAAACTAATCCACTGGATGACAACATTTAACCCACAATCTTCCTGATGTGGCAGGCAGACCAGGCAGACCAAGCACACCATCATCCATCAGTCTTAACTACTTTTTGGCATCTTATTCTGTAGCCTTCAGGTTCCCATGTTGCACATTACAGCACACTGTTTGCACTTCATGTGGATGCAAATGTACAGCTAAGTAGCAAGGACTGTGAAGTCCCTCAATCCAATTAATTCAGAATTAGAGCAGCTAAAAGACAGATTTTAGGTGAAGCTGGTTTTTGAGAATTTTGGTCCATTGGTCTCCTTATGTAGGATGGGAGCTGACCTACTTAAAGGAACGGTGCCACCAGAAATCAAGTGTGTGTTCTTCACAATATTACAAATAAAAGCTAAAAATAATTAGCTTGTGTGCAATGCGTTAAAGCTACCGTCAAGTTTTTCTGTACCCAAAAATACATCGTTCTGTAAGTCTAATGCAACGACTTATACAAAGACAACTATTGATAACATTTTAAATGGTCCATTGTTTACATACATGTTTGCTAGCTTGTAGGCTTGTTTTTTGTCTGTCTGCACATGGCACTCTACTGCCACTAATGTCTGTTGGCAGGATTGTGTATGACAGTGTCCATCAGCACAGTGTAAACCAAAGGCAGTAGAATTGGTGGACATAGCTGCTGTGGTTTGTGAAAGTCTCTTATGAAGCCTCGAGATGAGTGAGCTCATGGCTTTACTGCAGTATTATTCCACAGAATTACATTTTACTTCCCTAAACCAAGAAAAATAAAACACTGTGGGACGCCATCAAAGTAAACCTGCACGCTGCATTAAAAAAGCAATGTCTTTGGATTCTGGTCAAAAAACTATTTAAAAAAAAAAAAGGTTGATATCTTAACTGAACACCAAAGTATTACATATATATATTTATGATTTATCTCCAATGGGCCAAACTTACTAAAAACTGGTTTACGCCTTAAAAAAAAATACATACATTTCAATAAGCAGCTGCTTATGTTTTGCATCCAATAGAGTGGGATGAACAGATTTCTTTATGTTGCATTTGGTGCCAATCTGTAATACATTCTAGCTGGTGGATGCTCACTGCAGTGTTAGCACTTACCTGCCATCTTCTACATTTTTCCGTAGTGTTCCTGTTGAACTTGAAAGCTTCATTTCTGGCACTGAGGGCTGCTCTGTGTTCATCAACACGGGGCAGAAAGATGCAAAAGAAATTAGAAGAGAGTTAAAAAACAAACAAACAAAAGATCTGAGTGATCTGGCTTTCAACCGTGTATCTTCTCATTCCACCGTCTATTTCATCTTACGGTTTCATCTGAATAACCTGGCATGAAGATGCAGTAATGTGACTATGCACTGAAACCCTGCCTCATTCTGAACACAGATGTAAAGGTGCAAGCAGACATGTTTGTACCGACCTGAATTAGTCTTACCAGCCTTAGGGAACACTCACCACATGGGAAAAATGAAGGCTTCACTTATCTGTGCTTTTTATGCATTCATGTTATTACGCTAATTATCATTAGTTTACTTATATTGATCATTCCATTTCTTTTTTCCCTGTTTAACTGAGAACAGCCCAGTTTCCCTGTCTCACTCATAGCACCCGTCAGTCCCCCTCGCTGTCATACTCGTATTGTTACGGTTTGGGATCACCAACGATGACGGCCTTCACACACAATGTTTGTGCACTGTTTTGTAAGTTGATGGTTGTGGATGTTTGCCTGTTATTGATGTATAATCACTATGAAACATGGTTCAGACATTCCACGTCTCTCTCTGAGCTCCTGCTTTGCTTTTGGACCAATTCCCCTTGGCCAAAAAAAAGAAGAAAATAGGGAATAAAATGCTGTTGTCTTCCAAGAAGATTGTGAAAAGTGATTTATGGGTTAAAAAAAAAAAATGAATAAAATGGAGTTGAATCTACCTGTCTGGACTATTCTTATACACATCCCTATATGTATTATCTGTTTGAGTGAAAGAAGGTCATTTTAATTTGCAGATCAGTGCTTTATTAATTTTTAGGCATCTTCATGCATGAGACTCTTAGTTTCTTATTCTCAGTTTAAATGCATAACCAGCTGCATTTGGGTAATTCTCGAAGAAATGGACAACACATAAATAAGGTGAAGAGTGGAGACAGAGCTAAGACAAGTGACAAGGATGAGTGAGAAGGTTTACAAGACTGACCTGCTATGATTTATGGTTTGGAGATAGTGGCACTAATAGAAAGGAGGGGAGGTGGCAGATGTTAAGATTTCCATTGGGAGACACAGGATGAGAAATGAGTTTATTAAAGGGACAGTTTAGGTAGAGGAATTTGGAGAGAACCTAAGAGGAGTAAAGCTAAAATGCTTTGGACATGTGCAGAAGAAGGTAGAAGGATGTAGCTGGCAGGAGGGAAAGAAAGGAAGGCAGGAGGGAAAGAAAGGAAGACAGCAAAGAAGATCTATGTACAGATAGGGTGAGACTAGAGGCAACTCCTAAAGGGAGAAGAGGAAGAAGGAGAAATTGGTAACATTAAAATTCACATTGAAGTTGGTATGTAGTATGATGTCGCTTGAGTGCAATGGCTCATTTGCCAAAAGGCCAAAGAACTGAGTGAAGACTTGGGAGGACCAGGAAACCTATGACCCCTCTTTCAATCCAGGGGCTCGATGCGGACATTCTGGAGGCAGGCCCGGCCCTAACCAATCTGGCGCCCTAGGCAAGATTTTAGATGGCGCCCCCCTACATCGGCAGTGTAGTGTATGTACTCACAAGAAACCGAATAGCTTTGTCTTTGACCTTTTTTTTTTACTTAAAGAAAGCAAATTCACAATCAGAATAATTAACAAGATAAAAAAATATATGAATAAATAAATGAATACAAAAAATAAAAAATGAATATATGAAATACAATAAATTTTACATACATAAACACAATAAAACGTGTCAACAAGTTGGATAAAATAAATTAAAAATACAATATAAATAAGGCACTGCACAAAACAAGATATTAAATAAACCAGTATGACTTTAACAACTATATTACAAGAAAGGGGATCCTACAGAGTTCTCTAGTTGTGCTTTTTAATACTGCATTAACTAGAATGACTTACAAATTACTGTACACCACCCCCTCATCAACCTCACATCACCTGCTACAGCCTTACTCTCCTAGTCTTTCTTGCAGCAAAGTCATCTACAACATCATCATATGACAACTGATTTGAGACCACATGATTTATGCTTATGATCACTGCTGGGTTGTGCTGCTGAGGTGGAGGCAACAGGAACACCGCTTGATGCTGCTGCAAAACTGGTGGGTTGTGCTGCTGAGGTGGAGGCAACAGGAAGACCGCTTGATGCTGCTGCATCATGGCTGGGTTGTGCTGCTGATGCTGCATCACTGGTGGGTTGTGCTGCTGAAGTGGAGGCAGCAGCGGTAGATGTGGTAGATGGCCCAGGGGTGGGATTTAGAAACTTCAACAGTGCATCTGAAGAGAGGAGTATGTCACACCACTGAGTATTAAAGTCTAATAATAAAAACATATGATTCCAGGAATAAAATGAAATGATATAATATAAATGAAAAACCAAAGAGATATATGTATGATGTTAACTGATATGCAAATTAGATTAGATTCAATTTATTGTCATCATTACAGTGAAATGCTGAATAGCAGAATGCAAAGTAACAGTATAATATCATATGAGAATGTTATGTTATGATTATCTTTGACCGAATCACAGCAGTGCTCATATTAAAAAACAGCATTCCCTCTCATGTGATATTGCTTAATTAACATTAATGATGTGCACTTTAACAACTAGGCTTACAACTATAATATATACAGGGGTGGAAAAGTGACTATTACCTGCAGGGTAAACGTTAGCTAACCAGAAGGCAATAACAATGTAAACAAAAAACACCTGCTTAAAAGATGAATACAAATGAGGAATGGTGGGAAAGGTGGGAGTACTGTAATTACCTAACGTTACATTATTATTTTCCATAACAATTTAGCCCCCTCCACAATATTAACTGACGTTAAAACAGTTAACTAGCTATTTATTGATTAGCAATTAGCGAATCATGTAACATTAGCTTAATGCTAAAAATTTAGGTTACTATCACATTCAGACAAATAATTTCATGTAGGCTAACGTTACCTACCTCTGTCTTTTTCTCGTTTCTCCTCCTCTTCTTTTCTCTTTTTTCTTCCCTGGGCACCTGACAGTTTTGGCCGTTTTGACATCTTGTGTTGATTTTTTGATGTGGTGACGTCCAAAAGGAACCATGATACGGGAAGGGAGGGGGCGCGCCGTGCGGGGAGGGGGGGGGGGGGCGTAATGTTGTAACAAATAATATTTCTATTAAATAAGCTTTACTTTGCATTTTAATTAACGTGGGATTATTTTTTGTATTTAGAAATAATAGTACCAACTTTTTTTTTTTTTTTTCAACATTTGTGGCACTGGCGTGGCGCCCCCTGATGGACGGCGCCCTTAGCATTTGCCTATACGGCCTATGCCACGGGCCGGCCCTGTCTGGAGGACTATAAATACCCCGGAGTTCACGCTGATAATAAAATGAACTGGGTTAAAAACGCCACTGCCAGGAAGGGCCAGAGTCGTTTCTATTTTCTAAGGCGGCTGAGATCTTTCAGCATCTATCAGACAATGATCAAGATTTTTTATGAGTTTGTTGTGGCCAGTGCCGTCCTCTATGCTGTTGCATGCTGGGGCAGCAGGTTCAGGGTCGCGGATGCCAACAGACTCAAGAAACTGGCCCACAAGGTCACATGAACATTATCCATATTGGCATTGGGAGTGGTTTTTAATAATAAAAATTCAGAGTATAATTTCTTCATATCTTCATTGCGGCTCACATTTCTGTATTGTTCAACTTCTCAAAATCTGAAACGTGAAAACTAGTTAGTTCATTGTAAACTATCACGTTACAGTAAGCTAGCAAAAGTGGCAAAAGATCTACTGTATAAAAATAACTATTGAATGAACTGATGTTCGTATTTCCTTAAGATGTTGTCTTAGAACAGCTAGAGAGTTTATTTTGAAAATCGACACCGGAAGTTTCGCTGTTAATTTGTTGTCGCTAAGTACTGAGCCAAAGAAGGAAGCTCAAACATTTGACAGGTAGCTGCTAAGGTAACGTGAATATTCGTTATTTGAAATGTATTAATGGCACTTCTGTAAAAGAAAATTAATTTGACTAAACTTATATGCGCATTACTCAGTGCTGTTTTTGTATGACCGTTGTAAGCAACACATTCATAGATTAGCTAGCTAAGCTAAGCTAGTTGAAAGCAGTGTGTTGACAGAATGTAGTTAAACGGGAGCCACAAACTTATAGAGACATATTAGCTTATGAAAAGCTCATTAAATCGGGACTTCTGTTTTATCTGATATCTTGTTTTCCTCTCTCTTTTCCTGCTAATTGTGTCAGCTGACACATGTTAGCTCCAACTGCTTGGTGTTTGTTTCTATCACAGGTGTTAGCAGGTGTTAATATTGCTTTTCGGCAGAAGTGCATCCTTATTGTCATCGTTTCGTGCTATGGATGAGTCGCTTTACACAGCAGAGACACTAAGCAGGACTTTATCATTTAAACTCAGCAGATTTGTGTTGTTCTCCTAACCCTTGATAAAACGGCTTTCATGAGAAACTTATTTAAAACCTGTTTACGATCTATATGAGACTATCTATTAATAAACTGCATAGATTTGTGTTACAGTTTAATTAATAAAAGACATCCTTTAGTTTGTCACTTTAACCTCCTAAGACCCGAACTCTTCCACAGCATGCATTTTTAATTTCTCTTTGATATTTGGGCTGATTGGGACCCGATGAATGTAAAAACAAAGAATTACCAGATTTATTTATTTTTTTACCTGATTTTTGTTTCTAAGAAAATTGAGAGCCACATATGAGGATATTCGTTTAAAATTTCGATGGAACAGTAGCAGTATAATGAGAGGACAATTGAGTATTTTGGTCTAAATAACCCAAAATGTGATGTCCACATATGTGGACGCCAGGTCCTAGGAGGTTAAGAGGCATGGCTGTCTATTTTTTTTGTAACTAGATATTTTTACTGTTAGAAATCCAATTACAAAACCAAAACAAAACACCACACACTTTTCTTCAACTGCAGATATATACGTATAGGTTCATAGTGTGTTGGACAAGGACACATTTTTGGAAGTTGCTGTCAAACTATGGCCTTGCTAAGTCTAAGTGCTTGTTATAAACTCTCTGTTTCCATTCATGAAAACAGATACCCACTCCAGATTGTTCTTGACTTGTTTAGATCATCTGAATTTGTTTTTCTTAACCATGGAAATATTTATGTCATCATCTGCAATATAGACAATTGGCTATTTTATTTATATAGCAAATTTCATTATACATAAACTCAATTTGCTTCACAAAGAAGATAAAATAAACAAATGGTACTATACACAGATACACACATACACAGCTATTGAGTGCAAGTCTTTGTGAACAGAACAGTTTTGAGTATTTTAAAATGTTTGCACACATGTAATTGATCTCAGGTCAGCAGGCAGCTTGTCCCAAAGAAGAGGACCACAGTAACTGGAGGCTAAAACAACTGAGAGCTTTGTGGACTTTTGAACTTCACAAGTTTATGAAGGATTTTAAAGGTAATTCTATATTGCACTTAAAGCCAATGAATCCTTTAGTTGTCTTTTGGTGTCTTTTAGACTTTTAGTGTTGCTTTGCTGGCTTAGCAACACTGGTTTCTTTTTTTTAAGAACTGCTGTGCCAGTTTGTGGTACAAAAAACCTTTTGCTGTATCTTGATAGTTTTATTTTATTATTTCAGCATGAAGGACAACTGTGAAACATACTCCATTTTACTTGTTCTTCCAAACTTTGTGTCACACCTTGAATAATACACACCTGGTTTCTTGTTGCTGTGTGTGGAGCAACCCTGTCCATGTCTCTCTCAATCTCTCTTTTTTCTTCTTAACATAAAAAGACTTTCAGCAGCAGCTTCTCTCTTCATCACAAGCTGTTTTGTGGCATCTCGGCTCTCTTCTTTCCCTCATCTTCTTTAAAGATGATTAGCGACAAACCCCCTCCCCTCTTTTTTGCTAGCATTTCCCAAATTGCTGTTCAGTATTGTAATATTGGAAATGTGCATTTATTAGTGATAGAACCAGTTAATGTTTCAGTTTGAAACATTAACTGGTTATTGTTGCCACTGTAAATTGAATTAAGATCATCTCTTTTAAATGCTTTTGTTTTTCGGTCTTATGCAGTCACATGTAAAGATGAGCGTCCCAGACTACATGCAGTGTGCTGAGGACCACCAGACAGTACTTGTGGTGGTCCAGCCGGTTGGCATCGTTCCCGAGGATCAGTTCTTCAAGATCTACAAGCGCATTGCCAGCGTGAGCCAGGTGAACATCAGGGACTCCCAGCGCATCCTCATTCGCTACCGCCACCACTACCTGCCTGAAAACAACGAGTGGGGTGACTTCCAGACACACCGCAAAGTGGTGGGCCTCATCTCCATCACGACATGTGCCACGTCCAAGGAGTGGCCCCAGACGGCCGAGCGCTTCCACGGCCAGAAGGAAGTGTACAGCTCCACGCTGTATGACTCGCGGTTACTGGTATTTGGGCTGAGTGGGGAAATTACCGAGCAGCAGCGCACGGACGTGGCCTTCTATCCCAGCTTTGAAGAGTGCTCTGATGTGGAGAAGAGAGTGGAAGACTTTGTGGAGTCCATATATATTGTCCTGGAGTCCAAGCGGCTTGACCGTGCCACAGATAAATCCGGTGACAAGATCCCCCTGCTCTGCGTGCCCTTTGAGAAGAAGGACTTTGTGGGTTTAGACACGGACAGCAGGTGAGTCGTTCTGTCATCGCAGTCACATTATTTTGCAGGTCGGTGGTGTTGTCTGTGTCAGGTTGCTTCTAACATGTCAGCCTCACCTGGTCAGAAATTCTCCTGTCAAAAATCTGTCTTTTGATTTTTGCTGTGTTCATTATTGTTTGTTTACCTTGCTTTATTTGTCTTTCTTCTTTTTTTTTTCTTTCATACTGTCCTGTGAGTTTATTATTGGGTGCAAAAAGGTGAGACATTAGACTCATTAGTTAATCCACATCTATCCCATCAGCTTTAGCTTTGCCCAAAAGAACACTGCTGCTGTTCATTTGATGATGACTCCAAACCAAACTCATCACTCCTGCGCATTGTTCAGTCTATGGACCAACTGGGTGGCTTAGTTGACATTATTGGCTTTGAATAACTGAATAATCAGAATTAAAGTAAGAGCACTTTGAATAAATAGTCTTTAAATGCAAGATAGTTCCTTCTTCCACAGGGAAAAGAATGAATCCTGAATGTACAGAAGTACTAATTAGCAGCATAACATTTTTGTTAATTTCACCAGTTACACACAGATTAATTCTACTTTCACAGTTGATTCTAAGAGAAGTTAAATAACCATGTTTCTAAGTATTTTTCCCATTTACAAGAAATTCTAATTACTCCCATTATACCTGTCCTCCTGGCTCTGTGTGTAAACAAAATGAAGGACATTTTCCATTCTTTTCTTCTAATGTTATTGATGACAGACTACCTAATTCAAAGTATGACTTTAGTGCCAAGCAGCAGCAGCAGCAGCGTTGCAGTGCAAGAGTTGTGACACATGAGAAGTCAAATTTAAGCACAAAAGTAACCTAGGTGGTGTTTTTCCTAGGAAATGTTAAAAGTAGAACCATAGATGGTATAAAAAGTGTACATAGCTGTTGTGACATCTCCAGGTGGTTTGCGATCTGTTATTTTGAAGCCTCCAGGTGAGCATTTCCACCAATTCCATCTTGGTTTAAAAAAACTTGAATATTACTAGAAAAGCTGTTTACTTTTTCCAAAAATCCTTTTTTTGTTTTTGGCTGGAATCAGGGTACTTCACTGATAATGAATCTAGACATTACAAGTTACAGCTCTTTGTTTAATGTGTTTAAGCCTGAAGTCTGGAGAGTAGCTAGTTCAAGTTCATTGATAATGTTGAAACACAGGCATAGGTTGATTTAATACGTTTTACAAATATAATGTCTCAAGCCCAAAATATAAATATATCTAATGCAGTCCAGTTGCTCATACAAACTTCTGATGGTGGACACAGATGTTATTAAAACAATTTATTTGTCAGTGAGATCATTTTTTGTTTTTAGGCTTTGCAAAAAACATTCTTATTTAACAACCAGCCATCTTCATACTTGCAAATGGGATGGGCAAAGCATTAAAAACAAACAGGGTTCAAACTATTGAAGTCTGAATTCATGGGTCATGGATTGCACTAGACTGTACAAGTACAGTGTTTATGTATCCATGAAATTCATAGATATAAAATCAATAATGAATGAAACTAAATGAGGAAAAAAAAGTCCTTGTTGTGTTGGCGTAATGAAACATAGACAAGACTTTATTTGCAAGACCCGTGTAGTTTGATCCTAATTACAGTGAAAATGGCAAAACCTTTTTAACAAAAGATACAATTAAAACCTATTAAATTTAAGAGTATTAAAATTCATAATGGGAAACTTTATTTCAATTGTACTTTGACACATCCTTCAATTATGTTGCTGATTTTGGCCTCATTAAATATATTGCTATTTTATATTATTTTAAAAAGTAATGGTAATATACAGTAGTATTAGTAAGTATAACTGATGATCAGATTTAGTTGATAAGCAAATACTTGAACATGTTTGGAACATACTGGAACATGGCAAGCGTGTCACACTGAACCGATACTAAACTCAAATCTGCTTGTGATCCACAAATAGATTTACCTCTGCCTGTTCTTTCTCCCAGGATGTCTGTGCCACAAACTCCCTTTTATTGCTTCTGGGAGGGTATGTCAGACACAGCAAGGAGCTGAGAAAATAAACTAGAAACATGGAGGATTTTTTTTTTCTTTTTCTTTTTTGTCAGTTTGGTAAAATTTGTCAACATAACCCGACTGATGGGATTTTGGTGCATTTGCTTACTGATATTTGGAATGTCTACATGTGTGTGAGTGAACTGCCTTCACAAAAGTGCGGTTTTTATTGTAATACCTCTTGTAGACATCTGAAACCTATGCCGTGCAAAGATAAAAAAAACAACAAGAAAGAACTTCATATTATAATGATTACAAAGGCGAAAACTAACAAAAACTAAATTAATATGAAACGTTGTCAATCCAAAAATCTAAACTGAAACGGGCAAACCCACCTTGCAAACTAACTGAATAGAAGGCAAAAACTCAAATTTAATATATAAATAAAAACAAATGCAAAACATTAAAAAGTCTATTTCTTTATTGATATGTAATGCTTGTACTTTTGGGGTTTTAGAAATGCCTTTTTAGATGGTAAATACTAGGGGTGCAACAATACACAAAATTCACGGTTCGGTTCGATACTTTGGTGTCACGGTTCGATATTTTTTCGATACAAAAAAATGTTCATGCCTTTTTAATTTGTCATTTATTAAAATTATAAATATATATTTTAACTCAAAAGTACAGTTTTTAAATTTAATGTTGCTGAAACAACAAAGTAATAAAAAAAAATAAATCTATCTGATTGAGGAATCACTCATCTTTGGAAAAGAGTTTATTACAGAGAAATAAATAAAGCTATACTATACGCTTCTTCTGGGCTATATTCTCAGCAGCATATTAAACATATCAGGTCCCCATAAGGAGAATCATGTGCTAACGGCTGTCTAAATGACTCGGGTAAAGTTTGTAGCATGCGTGCTTGTTGTTTTTGTCTGCTTCCACTTGTCTTTGCACTAGGATGATGTCGGAGTAAATGTGCAGTCATATTCGTTGTGTTCCCACTAGTGCTGTCAGCGTTAATCTCGTTGAAATGACGTTAACGCCACAACACGGCAAATCTCCGTTAACGAGCTACCGCGGATCGCCCCGTGCGTGGGGCTGGACGGCCAACACATTAACGAGCTAACTGCGTTAACACACTAGTTCCCACCAATGTAATTGAGCACTGCGTGGCACTTTACTTTTACTTTAGTCCATGACACGCTTACCTTCAGGGTCATACGTCACATGAAAACCAAAATAGTTCCAAACGCCACATCTGAATTAGGGTGGGGGAGGTTCAATTTGCCATGTTGCAAGGAGAGCTTAACTTCTGTCTCGCTAGCTTGCCCTGCGCTCAGTGAATCTGCGTTCGACTACTCCACCTAGGCTGCATTGTCGAGCGCAGATCCACTGAGCGCTCAACACAGACAGCATCGTCAGAAGGAAAGTTGATAAAATAAATTAAAAATTTTGTATTGTTCGATACATATGCGTACCGAACCGAAAGCACTGTATCGAACGGTTCAATATCGATACGAGTATCGTTGCACCCCTAGTAAATACCAGGGTAGTAATTTTATGTTAATATTGTACATTTGCGTGTGAGTGTGTATGTGTGAAAACCATTAGCTGAATATTGGTTACGGCTGATATCAGCAGTATTGACCTGTGTCCCTGTATCTGCAAATACTATGATATTTATGACATTTTATCACTGATTTTTAACTATTGTTTACGTCATAAGTGATAATATATATTATAAACAAGATTTCTTTGTTTCCCAGGCTTAAAATCTGAAATAAATGGATACAAAATATAATGCAAAATATAAAAAAAAATGTATCAAATAGTTATTTTTAAAAAAGGTGCTTTTAATACTGAAACATGAAGACACTGATGAAGGAGGAGCTGATAGTTTGGTCTCCTAAGCATTACATGTCATTGCTGCTGAAGTTCATCCCAGCTTTAGAGAGCATTTGGGAATAAGAAGGTGCTGTTTTGTGATCTGTCTGGCTGAATGGCACAGATCAGATCTCATCTCTTTATTCATGAGATCATGTGCTACATTCCAGCCTGGCACAGCAGCTCCTAAGACACGAATCAGATGAAAGTTTCCATAACTGCAGATCTAGTTTGATATGTTTTTGGTTTTTTTTATTACTAAGCAGTCTAGTTTCCTACCAGAAATAATTATCAGAGAGAAAACTGTTCACAAGCAGCCTGCTGAGCATTTGTATGAATATTTAAACTGCCCAAATGTGTGACACAGTTCTCCCAGAATAGCTGTTCCTGTAGATTTTTATATCCCTGCTTCTAGATGACACTCCTAAGAGAATTCTGCCCATGAATTCACTTCACCTGCTGATCCCTCATATTGTTTTCATACGACCTCCTGTTTTTCAGACGTCTCAAATGTCTTGCACAAGGCAGCTAAGTTCCCTGTGTGTCCTGGTAAAGTTGTTACCTCCTGTGTGTTCTTGTGCAAGGCTAAAGGCCAAGGGGTGGTAGGACAGCTCATACTCTGTCCTTGTCTTGTTGCTCTCTTTTGTTTTTGCTCTCCCTCCTAACATATCCTCATTGTAGAAGACTCCCCACCCCCTGCTGACATAGGAAATTACAACAGCATAAGTCAGAGTTGTTTTTTGTATTCAAACAAATCAATTGCCAAAAATCGAAACATTTATTCCAGATTGAATTGACACACTTGATCCACCCTGCTGTTGTCTGAAGAAGTTTTTTTTTTCCTTCCTCTTTCTACTCGTTTCCCCTCAGGCATTATAAGAAACGATGTCAGGGACGGATGAGGAAGCACGTTGGGGACTTGTGTCTCCAGGCAGGCATGCTGCAGGACGCGCTGGTCCACTACCACATGGCTGTGGAGCTGCTCAGGGGAGTTAATGACTTCCTCTGGCTAGGTGGTAAGTTTGGGAGGAAGCAGACTTAATACTACAGTTGTTGACAAGAGTAAATACTATAGCCTTTGCTCGCCTTACAGGCAGATCTCAAAACTTTGAAGCAAATGATCATTAGTGCAAACTGATCTGAGTGGTAGAGTGCTGTGTTTTTTTTTGTCTGCAGCTGCACTGGAGGGTTTATGCTCAGCCTCTGTCATATTCCACTACCCTGGAGGCACAGCAGGGAAGATGATGGGGCGCAAACAGAGTATCTCCCAGCCACTAGATGCAGGGAAACGCCACAGAGCAGGTGAGCACATCGCTCTGTAACCGTGCTGTCAAGCGGTGGCCTTGATGACTGTTTTCTATGTGTGAGTTGTAACTGAGTGAGAATATCTCTACTGATCAGCAGCGCAAACACTGCTAAGCTTTGCTTGCTCAAGAAAGCTGCTTACTTTGTGTGCAGAGTACCTCCTCAAACCTCCAAAGCTTTTCTCACCTAACCTGATGACTGCTAATTTACAGTTAACATCATTTATTCTGCCTGGCCTGTTATTAACTTGCTTTTAACTTGCTCTAATTTTAACACAGCTTTGTGTATACCTTAAGTTAACTGAATCTGTAGAGCGTCTGCTAAACACAAAGACTATTAAAACGCATTTGTCTGAATGAATCTGAGGATGTGTGGATTTCGGATTGGAATATGATTTATTTATTTTTTCCCCCTAACAATTAATTTTCAGATAGGTTTAAGTATTTATAAACGACATAAGGCTGTACAACAACATTAAACGAATGATCAAATTAAAATAACTAAAAAAGGGAATTTCAGTGACAGTAAAAATGTAACAGCAAACAAATTAAAGCTAAATGTTCAGTAAAAAGGAATTCAGCTATGCACTAGGGCTGCACAGTTTTATTGAATTTGAATCTTGAACACAATTTTAGCTCTTAACAATTAAATAATTGTGATTGAGTACTACTAAAAATGTATGCTCCGCAAACAGAACGTAAAGCAAAATGGAATCGGAGAGCTCCCTAAATGAGCGTCTGAGTATTTGCTTGCCTGTTCCCTGCACTGTGCAACTAGAAGTTTCCTGATTGTTGACTGGATGAGTAACACTGAATTAAAGACAAATGCACAAGAAAGTTCAAATATCTGGCACAGCAGAAGGCAAAGAGCTTGTCCTGCGAAGCAGAATATCATCTATTTGGCAATACTTCGTATTATTTAGTTCAAGTGATGTTAATCAAGAAGTATCTTAGTGTTTGTGCCACAACTAACTTACTCAAACACCTGAAAACACTTTACATACTGCATAAACCATTTCCAGAAACAGAGAGGGATCTCATGTCGCTATGAGTTTTAGTCCCGTCCCTCTGAAAATATGTCTTTTAAATAAAAGGAATGTAATGCAATGTAAATGGCCTGTATTTGTATAGTGCTTTACTTAGTCCCTAAGGACCCCAAAGCGCTTTACACATCCAGTCATCCACCCATTCACACACGCTGAAGTGTCTTGCCCAAGGACACAACGACCAAGACTGTCTGAGCCGGGGCTCGAACCGGCAACCTTCCGATTACAAGGCGAACTCCCAACTCTTGAGCCACGATCGCCCGTAAGAATGAAAGTCGTATCCCGCGCTGATTTAATTTTGTGTTAAGTTTGGTGATGATTTTTTTTGTATGTATGTGTTAGATTGATAAGGTGGAATACATTTATTTTGATGCAAATAATTTGTTTATTACTTTGTTAAGTTGTGTAAGTACACAACTTTTTTAGTACCGTTGCACACGCTCTGTTTCGCACATGGTTTTAAAGAAATTTAATCAACCTCCATATAGTTACAACCACTTTGTATCACATATTATAAGTGCTACTATGCATAAAATGTAACATGTATGGCGCTCTTATGTAGTTTAATATAGAGTTAAAATACCACTATAGTGTGTATAGCGGTGTAGTATATCAATGAGCCAGAGTGGCAGCAGCTGCAGCAGTGTAAATGTTTGGAAGCTTAACACAAAGCTTTATTCACCACACCTTATTGAGCTCAAAATTGTTTGTCATCACTTAATAGCATGTTGATTGGCCGATGAATGAGCAGTGTCAATAATACAGCTACATGCTCAGAGTGTTTCATGGCAAACCAGCAGCAGCTATTTTTGCAAATTGTTGGGACTAACACTGCTAACATTGCTCCCTGCGTCATGGAGTGAATCTGCATTCTCTCTCTCTGTCTGTAGGGGCTCAGGAGGTTCTCATTGATCCAGGTATGGAATGTATAACCAACTTAGCTCTTCTGGACAACAATTTGCCTGCTTGCTTGTGATCACACGCGCCCTCGTTTGCATCTGTTTTTATATCACTCTTCATCCTTCACCGTCACCACCTTGATTTATATAGTTTGTTTCACCAATCACCCGATGTATTTATCCCTCCTGTGACAGATGTTCTCCTCTGTTGGTTTGGTTTCACCATTTATTTTCTCCTCACAGCCTCACTTTCAGTCACCAGATCTTTAAATGACCTCTCTGTTGCTTCCATTCCTTATTTATTGACCCATTAATAATACCAGCTTACATCTTACTCTTGATTACGAAAGAAAAATAATTGAACCCCATCAAAATGATTTAAAGCAATTGCTTACTAGAATATTTCTCTTTGAAGACTGTTGTTGCTCCAGCAGGGGGCAGTCAAACACCAGTCGTGCAGACTTCCTGCTTACTAAACGCTCACTGTTGCTGAATCTGTCACTATATTAGCAAATATATTCTATTATATTTTGTGTATATTTGTATCTTCGCTAACTAAAAAATTACACAGTGTGTTGCACTGTACAATCATTGCCCCGTCATGATGCAAATGTCATTTGGTCAGCATCACATCGCATACATTGTGACAGCATCACAGTCACACACACAGGTCAGTGTGTATTCTAATCAGATTTGGCTTAGAGAGGCCGTCTGCACTTTCATTTAAAGACTAACAGGTAAGTTTACCTGTGGCTGTGTTTATATCTTATTGTTAATTTTACCCCTTCATGTTTTAGTTCTTTTAAATCGGAAAAATGGGATAAACACATTTGGTTCATCACCCTGTGGGTCTTAAACAATATTTCAATCCATTACTGTAACGTGGTCTGTGTTATGTGATATATTTGAAAGTATTTGTTGATGGGGTGTCCAGTACTGTTCCTTCAAAGAGTTTTCTCTTCTTCCTTTGTTCACTCTGTTTCTCCTTCCTTTCCTTTAGTAGCAGATCAGAGTGATGCACTGTCTTCTCTGTTTCTTTCCTGTACCAATCTTATGCTGTCCTGTTTTGACTGTAGGAGCCCTCACAACCAACGGCATTAGTGCGGACACCAGCACTGAGATTGGACGAGCAAAGAACTGCCTGAGTCCTGAGGACATTATCGAGAAGTACAAAGAGGCCATCTCCTACTATGGAAAGGTACTGCCCGAAGTGTACACGGCTGTTAAACCAGGTCCCAACCAGTGTGGTTGTTGTTGGGTTGGCTTGAGGATAATAGATTATTTTGCTTGATTTTTAGTTGGATCTTAAACATGAACTATTTTAAAATTTCTGTATAGATGATTACAGTAAAGCTTAATTGTCATTCAAAATTTCCCAATGAATTCCTTAACAATATATTCAAACACTAACAAGCAGGCCGTACATTTTCAATAAGAGTCTTCAGGGGACTAAACAAGGACAAGATGAGCTTCTTTCTAGCTGCTCCTTTTTTTGTAAGCAGTTGCCACAGCTGATAGATCTGCAAATTTTTGTTTGGCACTGATCTTTATGCTGGATGCTCTTATTGATGCAACCCTCGCAGGAATTTGTGTCTCCTTCTGCTCTCAAACCAGAGCACAGAAGCCCTGTGACAGTGATTAGTCCCATGCAAATCAGCATTTCTGTGATATCTGCCTTTCTGTTGGATACTTCCGGAGGCTTCATGCAATTGATTCTGAAAGTTTGGAGAACATTTTGGGCCACATGTTGTTTCCCAGCATGGAGGACGATGAGATTGACAGCACACATGGCGGCTTTTAGTGAGGAACGTAGAGGAACAGCAGGGCTCGCAAAATTTCAAAATCCCTGGTAGCCCTTCGGGCAGGGACTCTTCAGTTTTTGGTAGCCCAAAATAAATTTAAGTAGCCCGAATAAAAAAAGAGAGCAATTTTTTGATTGATGTTTTGTTTCCTGTTTTGTTTCCTTTACAATATTATACATTAAAGTATAATATTGTAACGGAAACAAAACATTAATCAAAAAATTGTTGAAACACAAATTACAACATTGTATAAAAATTACAATCATCAACTCAAATACTTGGTTCTAATTGAACAGAAATTTCTATGAACTTGTAAGAACTGTGTAGAACATGAATCAGCCTGTGTCAGATCCTGAATTTGAAATTTCCACTGAAGTCACGGGTAAGAGGCAAGTGGAACCAAGATCTAGGCCATTTGCTTTTTGAAGTTTGCAAAGACTGCTAAATTTTGCCAGTGGTAGTTCACTCTTTGCAACATAGTACGCTGTTCTAAACAGATTTTTCAGGTTTATTTTTAGTATGTTATTTGCAATTGGTGTTTGTTCTGGGAAAGATATTGCAGACTGAGCAATAATGCATTTCTTGCATTTCTCATGGGTTCTAATGGGGGTCTTTCTTAAAATTACTGGTCCCAGTAACAAAGGCGCTTGTCGACTCAGAAATCGAGGGAAAACCAACAACACACCCGGCAGAACATTATGTTATTTACACGGGTGCACATAAGTGGTCCGCATGTGCGCATTTGCTGTCAAAATAAAAGACGCGCACCAGATAAGAAGTTGCAACGCGTGTTTGCGTCCATATAAAATGCACTGTTTTTGTCCGCTAGAGTGGGATTTTCACGGCACATTCCGCACCACATCTCTGTGCGTTCATCATTTGTTTGAAGCCAGCTCACCTCCTGCAACTACTTTTCCGAGAATACGCGCTTCTTTTGTGGTTCGGAGTCCTTCTGACATTTCTTTGGAGGTGGAGGAACACCAAAGTAATTGCTTAAAGGAGCTTGCTTCTTCGACATCTTTAAGAGTTCTAAACAAATGTCTGTCCTCCTCCAGAAAATCTTATGTACGCAAACACGCGTTGCAACTTCTTATCTTGTGCGCCTTTTTTTATTTTGACAGCGAATGCACCTGCGGACCACTTATGTGCACCCCTGTTTATTATTTAGCTTGTCATATTGCAGCCACAGAAATTCTTTTGTCCATGAAACCATAAAGCTGCACTTTATTTTTTGCCTTATAGTCTGATTTGTCATAACTTTTCCGTTTTGTGGTAACCTTTTCTTTGGCTGTCACTTCTTCACCCTGACCTGTCTTATTTGGCTCAGCAGAACTAAAATATATATCCTGCTGCTTTTACACACGCACTCACTTAACGCTCAGCGATTCTCTGCGCGATCAACCTCTCACATGTTTAAGCTTGCTGCGGGAGATTTCACTTGTCATGTTTGCATAGTAAGCTAACGATTGATAAGACGATGTCAGAGGAATTGGTGCGCAAATTATCGTCACTCACCAATCAGTACTGTCGCTCTCTATACACAGTTCGCGCGATTGCAAAGTGAAAGCAAAAAAACCAAGCAAATTCAAACGAAATTTCCGAAAGAATGCAAAAGCATTGACATATATTTTCCCTTCCTACGATAGCCCGACGGGCAGGGCAGAGATAGATTTTGGTAGCCCGACTGGAAAAATCGCTAGCCCCGGGACGTCGGGCTAGCGATTTTGCGAGCCCTGAACAGTTAATGTATGACAGCCTATATTTAGTAACATAAGGTCAGTGTCACGCAACCAGGCACTTTTCCATCAATAGCTGTCATTATGTCCAGCCATTGTCAGAACCTTTTTGGTACACAGACTTGCTCATCTCATGTAAATGATCTGCATGAATGCAGTCATGGTCGATCAGTAGGGCTTCAGAGGTGCAAACATAGCATGAAACTGATTCATATAAATAATCACTAATATTTAAATGTGTCTCTTAACATTTCGATTCAGTTGTCTCAATAAAGGCTTTGAAAGTTAATAATGTCTTATTAAAAAAACTCTCTTGCTTGGTCTAGGCAGTAATGTTAGTCATAACATATTCTTGCATATGATGTAGGCTGCGATATTAAACATTTTATGTATAGTGTATATAAAATGGCACAATATCTAACTCCAGCTCATATAATCCTGTGATTTTCCACTGTACTTTTACAGTACTGCTAAGAATGATGTAATATTAGATTGTTGATATGTGGTTTTAACGTCTTAAACTTGATGAACCCTACAGAAATGCCTACAGAATAGAGGAAAATTAGACTCCTAGCAGAGAGCCACAGATGCAGTAGGGAGGTCCTAAAGAGAGATTTTTAGCTATTGAAACAGCAAGACAAAGTACTAATGGCAGCCTCGTTCTTTAGATCAAAACACCCTCTGCAGATTAAGAGCATTTATTCTCCTTTAATTGTACATGATAAGCAGCAGGTCCTGCCTGGGGCTGCACTTGTTCTCCAAAGGTGCTTTAGTTTATCTTTATTGAGGCTGTTCTCTTGATATTAGACTTGGTAAAAATGAGATGAGTGACCATCTAGAGGTTTGTGCTAAGAAGCAGCGTTGGACACTTGGCAAGATAACCTCGTGTTTTATCCTGTGGTTTCACTGTATCAAACTACTTCGTCATTGTGCATTGTCATATGAGGATGAGTAAGGGGTCAGTGCATGCAAAACCACCACCTACTGCCTGATCACTTCTCTAACTAAAACTTTTGTCTCCCCTCTGTTTTTTTTTTTCTTGCTGACTGCAGACATTTCTAAAGTTATTTCTTTGTTCTAGAGTTATAAAGCAACGTAATCCTAAAACAGAGAGCACTAAAGCCTTGTGCATGTTGATTTTATATGAAATTTGCAAGTCAGCCTGCAACTGCTTTGAATTCTGTTGTTTATCTGTTGTGTACTCTCTCTCAGACAGTTTTAATGCCATCAGGCCTGCAGTGGAAAGAATAGGGCAAAAACTCTCTTACGTGCTGAAAGAATACATCTAACAGCTCGCTCATTTAATTAGTTATTATAGCAGGAGCTCCCAGTGCTGTAATGATTGGTTATTTACACTGATAAGTCCATTAGATTATGTGGTCAGCATATTTTTGCCAGATTTCCCTCCTGGTTTTATAGTTACTAGTATTTACATTAACTGATGCAGTTAATACTATAGGTACATACAGCGCTTTCCTGACAGTGCTGCTTGGCTGTAGTAGCTGTCATGTTGATGGTGTATATTACGAGTTTAACCTCATATTTTTCCTATCCTGTAGTTCTGTTATTGTTTGTGAAATGATCTGCTCTGTTGCCAGTAGACCAGTGCTTGTTTGTGATGGGTTACATGCTGCAAAACCTCAGTCTTAATTATGCGGTTAACCCTGGTTTAACTTACAGAGTTGATAAGCACCTTCTTGTGAATAGTGGTTAAGTGAAGGGTAATTGAAGCCAGATTAAAAAAGATATGCTGAGTATCCTGATCTTGCTTCATAGTACAAGCCGCAGAGCTCCAGGTTAATGGGTTGTGTTTTTGACTTGAATGGGGAATCAGATTAGAGAAAATAAAGGGTATTTTTAAATACAGCCATTCAGTCTTTAGACTAATGCTCACACAAAACCTGGTAAGCAGAAACGTAAGCGCGTCGTAAGCTGTGTAGTAATATTTATTGATTTCAGCAGGGGGCAGTATTTTATTTTGTTTGAGTTGTTAAGGACTTGTGCATGCTGACAGCAGCTGTTTGTTATTATTGCTATACTGAAGCTTCATGGGGGCAAGCATGGGGGCATGTGTAGATAGTAGGACTAGAAGCTTATTAGTCAGCAATAATGCACTCCTGCACACAGAAAAGTTATTGTACAGGTTCCATTTATAGCACAATGTACTTGGACCCAGTACAAAGTCACCAAGAATACTATTAAAGTATCTTTAATGCTTAGGAGAAGCCGAATAGGCTCATTATGCTTCCAAACTATTCAGAAGCAATCCTGCTCTTTATCTTCATTATTATAATTGCCTCTTTGCACTGACCTTCTTTCAGCCCTTTTACCTGTAACTAGTTCATTGAGAATTAAATTACATCTCAACACAGAGCCATTCAGATATTAATTGAATTTTAATAAGGAGACAATGAGGGTGGAAGTGGAAGGAAGTTGAGGGACGGTGAGGTTTGAGAAGAGAAGAAAAGAGGGGAAAAAGGGGGCAAACCAGCAGCAACTGCTCAGCTTTTTCAGCAGAAACTGAGTAATGGTTGGGAATTCCTGAACGTAGAACAATAGGAGATCCGAGTTATCACACTGGTCCATCTTCCCACATCCGCGTTGACTGATGAATACGGTCATATGTTAATGAGAGAACATTCTCCCTGATTATGTGGTGGGTTGTAAAACTCAAGGCGACTCTGATCGACTGTTCATTATTCATTAACACCGAGCCTCCTCCTGCCCCTTACTCCTCCTCTTATCTTTCGCAGTACAAGAACGCAGGTGTCATCGAGCTGGAGGCCTGTGTGAAAGCAGTCAGGGTGCTGGCTATTCAGAAGAGGGCCAGAGAGGCTTCAGATTTCCTGCAGAATGCCGTTTACATCAACCTGGGACAGGTACGCCATCTGACCGGGAAATAAAAGCTTTCCTAGCCGCACGGGATGATTAATATGACCACTGGCTCTGTGGTGGACAGTTAAATCACAGGACCTTTAGCAAAAAGACACTCTAAAATGGGCCTTGCTTGCACCATATTGTGCCCTCGGAGTATGTATTGCTTTTTTGGTCTTAGCTCTTTATCATTAGATTAATACATTTATTTTTGTGTCTGAATTTTTTGCTCATACGACTTTGAGTCAGTGAAGTTCTTCCAGGACACCTTTGAGTACACTGATTCACAGTTTTTTGTTCTCCTGTTGTGTGAAAATGCTTCAGTTTTTCTGTTTGTTTGTTGTTGTTTTTTACATTTGTCATTGAAATTTTCCTCCTGTGTCATTGTTATTATTGTTCAGTGTGATGAAAGTGTTCTTAACAATTTTTATCTAGCGTCAAACTTCCAAAACCATTTAATAGAACAACTTTTTAAATGACGTGATTTTCTTTTCATTTGGTTGATGTTGGAAAGACATGTTAAAGTCACAGTGTGTAAAATCTCACCACTAGATGTCAGTAGATTGCAGTCAACTTTATCTAGTGTTGGTATCCCTGCCATTCCTAGAGCACAATCCTAGCTACGGTGGCCCCTGTAGGACAATCACATTTTGGTCAGTCAGGAGGGATTAAAAATGTCAAATTTAGATGGCTCACATCTGTTATGAATTATAGCTGGCGTATTTGTGTTATAGAGTTTGTGTATAGAAACATTTTTATTCACAAAAATCTCCAAAAGTGGATTCTGTTCATCTGACGTAGCGTTTTGTGGGAGAAATCTTTCGGCACTTATCCAAGTGACTTCTTCAGTCTCAGCTGACTGCAGGTTTCCCCAATCTTATAAACAGGTTGTTGATCAATGGTCTTGAGAATTTGTATAATTAAGATTAAGAAACTGACCTCCCAGCCCATTGTCCTTTCAGTGGGCTGGTTTCAGTCATTATGCAAATGTACTGTTTATAGGATTTGGGGAAACCTGCAGTCAGCTGAGACTGAAGAAGTCACTTGGATGAGTGACGAAACGTTTCTCTCACAAAACGCTACGTCCAGATGAACAGAATCAACTTTTGGAGATTTACTTTCCTGGATGACTGAGAATGCATCAAGATATTCACAAAAATGTTTCAACATGTTTAAAAAAATCTCAACACTAAGCAGTAAATCGTGAATAAAAAACCTGATATCTGTCAATTAAATAATACATTTTTACCCCAGACTCGCTTCAAAAACTGCAGCACAGTTCTTCCATAGTGAGTGTAGGCTGTCAGTCACCTGTCAGTATGCTGGGTGTTCACGTCTATTTAATCTAGAGGAGGGTGTAAAACTGCCATTAGCTGGTGTTAGTAAACTTTCTTTGAAGTGGATCTAAAATTGCTTGACTTGGATGCTTGGCAAATAAACAATGTGATGAGTATAGTCAATGTGTTGATCATTTTTAGGACGCTTGCACTGTAACGTTAGCTGTCAAAATGTTATCTTATAGCCAGCTGCTGCTGTTTAGCCGCTTGTTGTCAGCTTTCTAGAGACAGAACGATTTCATGAGTAGTTTCTTGACAATACATAATTGTGACAATATCAGGAATAAATAGGGATCTTATATGCATGTTTTTGTGAGACAGATGACCTCAGATCAGGAGATGAGCTGACGAAAATATACGGGTAACAAATTGTGTAAAAGAGCTGATTATGAGCTTTAAATTAAGTAACTTATAAGACAACAGACACTTTGCCTGTTTATTAATAAATGAAACCATGACATCATTAATCTTAAAAAACATCTGTACAGCTGCAGGACTCTCTAGATCCAATACAAACATAGATCTAAGAGCAGTGTCATTGAGATAGTAAGTTCATGCTGTAAACAATTTGTAACCAAATTTAGTTGTCCAGGAATGTCTCCTTTTCCCCCCCTTTTTTTCCAATGAGCTGGGCAGACAGCATTTCACTTTTAACTAAATCTCAGTGTTTTAATGTCAGGCAAAGTCGTCTTTTCATCATCTTTCATCAATGGGTTTGGAATATTAATGCTGCCCTCTTGGTACATTAGAAGACACTGATAAAAAGATGCCCCAACAGAAATCTGTGTTTGATAAATTATATATCTACCTGTCCTGTGATTGGCTTACAAAGTGGCCGTGATGTCACAAGAACACTTTTAAACAAGGTGATCTCACCATAATTTACCTCCCTCGTGCCTCTGAATATCAAAGCATGCACATGCATTGATGGATAAGATGAGGTGATTTTAAAAAGTGAATTTTCCAGTGCAGGAAGACATAATGGTGTTTCTCCCTTCCACAGCTGTCGGAGGAAGAGAAGATCCAGCGCTACAGTATCCTGTCTGAGCTCTATGAATTGATTGGATTCCATCGAAAATCAGCTTTTTTCAAGCGTGTCGCTGCCATGCAGTGTGTAGCTCCCACCATCCCAGAGCCTGGCTGGAGGGCCTGCTACAAGCTGCTGTTGGAGACGTTACCTGGGTACAGCCTGTCACTCGATCCTAAAGACTTCAGCAAAGGTAGCCTTGGTCACATGGTGGCTGAATAATATGTGGGCATAACAATTCACATTGTTTGTTTCAAGAACAAACAAACAAAAACCTACAGGCTATTCTTGTCCAGTCTCCAAACACATCTCTTAACTACTTACCTCATATTATGGATGCAGCTATTTTTAATTATTCATCTTGCCACTGAAAAAAAGAAAATGGTAAAAAATAACAATAACATTAATGAGAGTGAGACTTAAGGTGTTTTTATGCTTGCTTGCTGGGTGTCCTGCACTGATTTTGACATTGCGTCATGTGGCATGTGACACAGTAATTCCACAGCACCCCTCGATTTTTGTAACCCGGAAGCTCATTTATTCACTCCCTGCAATAACGCATTTACTGTGGTGCTAAATTTAGTCCAGTTCTATTCTGTTTCATAAAAATACCCGTTTTACTGTGGAGGCTCTAAACATGCGGAGGGAGGACTCACTGAAGAGTTACATGATGGAGCCAGTGCTCTGACACGGTGCTCACAGCCATCCACCTTTGCCAATTATGCACTCATTCTGATAAACTCTTCCCGTCTCATTACAAATAAATTAACACTCCTAACAGCACTGTCATGACCACATCAGGTGCAAAATAAAACAGGCTTTTAACAGTGTTGATTTTAGCACAGTAGCAGTAAATTGATCGGCACAGATTTAAATCGTAAATCATGGTGGTGTGATTCATCTCCTCCCCAGTTTTGGACTCTTAATTCCTATAAATAACATATGAAATAAGGCAAGCTGCAAAAATACTTTTGTCCATGTCTTTCAATTGCAAGCTGACACTGCTTCTCTGTAGTAAATACAGATTTTTAACACCTAAAGAGGATTTTGAGTTGGTGTGCACTGTAAATCTTGCTCCTAGTGAGCGACGGGGTTCCACGTTTAATGCCTCCTGTACACTCTGTCCTGGCAGCACCCTCTCCTAAACCAGACAGAAGATCTCCAGGAGTGAGAAGTGTGTCTGAAGTGTTAGGTGCTCCATGGGTGGAAGGGTAACGGGGAGTTGATGTTTGTGAACGGCTATAGTTAGATTTAGTTTTTTTTTTTTTTTTTTTTTTTTTTTCTTTTTTAAGGGTTGCAAGGCTGAAGTGCTGATTTTATATCAGTGAAAAGGAGTAATTCTCTGTGAATCGGTCTTCTCAAACTCTGAATGCTGTGCCCTCTCACAGGATTCACAGTGTGTGATTAACAGCAGTGTCAACATATTTAATGGATTAAGCTGATGAAGAGCCTTCATTTCATTACCAGCTTTGCTGTCTTTTCACAAGCACTCTTTCAGGGTGTTCTGCATTCGAACCAACACTTTGTTCAAAGAGAGTCATGGGTGACACCTGACCTGAGCTTTTGTAGACTACTCTGTACGGCCTCGCCTGATAAACCTTGTACTTTTGCAGACTCTTGACCCTTGCACGCTACAGCCTCTCAGTAGCAAGCACCGTCCATTCAAAAGAAAACAGCGCACAGAAACGTTCAGGGACATCGGTATTCTTGTTGTGATTGGTATTCAAGAGTTGTGGCGAGAGCGGATTTTGCTCTGATAAGCTGTTAATCTTGGGCCTTTTTTCCTTTGTAAATGCACAAACAAGCTGCATCTTTTAGGTCAAATGCTTGTCCTTTGAGCTGCAGTAGGCAGCATTGGACAGAAGTCCATGATAACATTTCAGCAAATTGTAATTAAAGTGGTCTGGAGGAGAGCTGGACTCGATCTGCACTTCATCTGTATTCTTCTGTGTCTAGCCCATGACAAAGGACTTTGACCAAAGCGGCTCTCTTCAGACCCAATCAGGCGAGCACTATAGAGTTGCATGAGGAGGGGGGAAAAAGGATTCCATGTAGAGGCAAATTTCACAGTGAAATAGGTGGACCAAAGCACTCGCACCACAGTAGAACAGAGTTACAATCCACATTTCACTAAGGTGTCTGGTTTAATAAGCTTTCAGTTAAAGAATTAAAAAGGTGGTTTTGGCACACATTTATCCTACAGTGCTGTCAGACATTTGTGACTTGGAAATGTCTTGCTGAGAACAGGTTTGCCTGCTATTTTTCATTCCTTCTTCTTTTAGACTCAAACTTACTACATAATCTTGATTTTCAAATACCTCATTTTTATCTTCATATTTAAAAAAGTTCCAAGTAGTTTCAATACAGTATGTTATGTTTAAATACAGTATTTAACCCTTTAAGACCTACCATAGAACCAAGTCCGACAGAGCTTATATTATATTTGTACATGCTGTAGTGCCATTTTTGGGAGCATTTCAAGTTGATATACATCAATACAACCATTATAGCCCAAATTTTAATGATATGTCTGCATTAAGTGCATAGTAATTACATAAATTGCAAAAAGTGCAATAAACTACAAAAAAATTTAAAATCGTTTTTGTTTTTTTAACATATATTTCTAGTTAGAGAAATTTAAGAGGCTTATCCCTCAAAACTGTAAATACAAAAAAGTTGCACAAAATAGTTTCCCACCACAGGAAATTTAGTTTGAGTGTCTTCATAGTTTTATTTTTGAAATACACCAATTTTTATCTACTGCAGGAAAAACGAAAATAAATATTATAGTGCAAATTTGCAAAAAAGCAGCATATGCATCAAAATAAACTATTTCCAGCAGTGCAATTTGAGTCCTAAGCATCCCAGAAACGACACAGAAAGTCATAAAGTCAAACATAACTTTTAAAAACACCAGTATAGGCTCATAAGGTCCTGATGGTAAAAAACTACATTTCCGCAAAATGACGTCACTTCCGGTTTCGGGCAGGTCATGGCGGACATGCGATAGTTCACGCTGATGGACTAGGAAGTGTTACAAACAGCTGATCGGATCGGCAAAGCTTGTTTCTGGAATATTATGTTTTTGTTGCTGCAAGTGCTTTTTATGCAGTTTTTGCAAAGCTATATGTGGAAGGAAACTGTGACCTAGGACAAGCTGATGGCACAAGATGTAAGTACAACTCCTCCGGTTTCATATGCAAAAAAAATTATTGTGCTACCTTATGTGGTTGCAGTGCTACCGGGATTTAAAAATAGTTACGCAAAACGGAGCGTGCCCGCTCAGACCGGCTTTAAAGGGTTAATACAACATAAAATAATACACATTGATGCCTAGAGCGCTTCCTGCAGGTGGTGGCCCTACAGGAGGGTGGTCCCATGTCCTTTTTTTGGGGCTGTGCCCCACCGGGCTCCATGGACTAAGGGCACCCACCCTGGGCCTTGGTCCAGGGTGAACCCTGTCCCATGGAGGGTGAACTGTTCCCTTGATCTTTTACTCATAGTGGTTTTCTGAATTACTCTTTGTCTGGTCCCTCACCCAGGACTAAAGCCCCCTGACAACATAGCTCCTGTGATTCCTGGGAAACACAAACCCTTCCACCACGATAAGGTAGCGATTTGCAGGGAGCCTTCAAAAATGAGCTTTTTAAAAATAACTTGTGCCAGTCATTTTGGAGAACTTGCCCCAATTCTTTTGTGGATTTAGACTTTTTCAGTTCTGTCAATTCTGTCACTGCATGTAATCCCACACTGACTCCATGATGTTAAGATCCAAGCTCTGTGGGGGCCATACCATCTGTTGGTGCAGAATCAATCTGGGACAGATCAGACACCTCCTCGATGATGCTGCATGATGAATTTAAACATCTGAAGTGGTTAAAACCCTTGCCAGAGTCCTGTCTGTACAATCTAGCTATTCTCTCTCTCCTCCCTTTCTTTGATCACACATCAGATATAAAGTTTACTGTTTGGCTTTTGTTAGAGGTAAAAGTAGATGGTTTCTTTGGGGGGTAGAGCAAATCATTGAAAAATAAAACACAAACAGAAAACAATCCCTATTTCATTATTCTAACTCACTAATACAGGTAGAACTGCAGCGCATTTCTTGGGAGTCAATTAAAATGTATAAATAATAGCATTATTCTATAAGGGCACTTCACTTAAAATAGAATAATTTTACACAGTTCAACATATAAGCTTCCTAAACAAGTCTTGGAGAAGAACAGTAGATAAAATCCACTGTATTCAAAAACTACTATATAACAGTGTACATAGTGATACAGTGATATGGTGATACTTCATCACTGGGAATTAAAAAAAAGAGTAATACATTGGTTTGCAAAACCTTGTCTTGCATCCTGGATCTGAGTGTTTTCGCATCTTTGCTTTTTCAAACCACACATATAATAATCAAGGGGCAGTTGTCACTTTGAAACGGTCCTTTTGGACATTAATGGGTTCTATAATTAGGAAAATAAACACCATTTTTCATGACTGAGACCCAAAACTCATTTACTTAGTATTTAAACTGAGGCCACTGACAAGGAGGGCTGAAGGCTGGTTGCCAGTAGATGTTAATACCAATGGACTTACAATTGGAGGAGTCGCCCCCTGCTGGCCAGTGTAAACAATCAAATGCACTTCCGTGTTTGTTTCAGAGCTAGATAATTTTTGTAGTTTGCCTCGGAACACCATCACAGTATATTGTAAATCAAACAATCAACATGTGATTGACGTGCAGACTTGGAGCTTTAATTTAATTAGTGTTATAAAAAATATCAACTGTTAAAAGATAAACAGTTGATAAACAGTGTCATGGCCAGGTGATGCCTTCTGCCGTGTTATTTCATGACAAATGAAGCAGGCATAACAGCTGTAGTTAATTCAAAGGCTTGAATTTGTATTTTATAACTTTTCACTGTAATTTTAATATAATTTGAAAATATGAGGCCCAAAGGGACGTTGGTGCAAGTGAGGGAGCGATCATTAGGCTGAAAAACCATCAGAGGGGGAAAGAGAATGAATGAGAGAGAGAAGATTTTATGTACTGCTCAGCTTGGCAACAACAAAAAGCAAGAAAGGCCAAAAAAGAAGTGCATGATGACAGAAACATTTCTGTGGTAAAGAAAAACAAATTCATAACAACTTGCCAACTCAAGAACACTCTACAACAAGCTGCAAACCAGTGGCTACACAGATAGATTATTAATAACTTTGTCAGAAAACATCTAAAAGAGCTATCGTAGTTCAAATTATGGAGGGCACTTTATGTTTTATACAAAGTCTATGGTAGTGTGCAGCTGCCTACTTTAACATTTAAGATTAATTTATTGATCGTGATGCAGCATGGGCTTCTAATGATATTATTGACGTAATCCTTTTATACAATGAATAAATACATGCAACAAATGTAGTAGGACATGGATATCTATAATTTGTTTTAAGTATCGAACTAATACTAAAGTAGTAAGTACTAAAACTTTTGGGAGTAGTGAAGTGTATTAGAACTTTTTGGATTAGCCCTATCACGCTGCAGGCTATATTATTTATCAGATAATTTCATCAAAGACGGTTTCATCAAAATCCTCCTAAAACCACCGATAGCACAAACACGGTAGAAAGGGCAAGTTCAGCAATTCTGATCATTTTTGTGTCCCACTGGTTGCTGCCTGGTAACTAAAAGTGGCATTGCTTAAAATGTAACATGCAATAATTTGGCTATTCATAACATAACATAAGTGTCTTCGTTAGTATGTTTGATGACGCTCTGGCCTCGCATAACTTTGAGTAGATATCACCACCTCAAGACGATTTGCCACTGCTGCAGGCTGACGGCTGAACACACAGATTGGATGCCGGATTTGTTGAAGTACCGTTACATATTCTAGCTCTACTCTCCCAGCTGACGTACCAATTCCCACAAGGCTGATGGGAAAGTAGGAAATGATGGAAGTAAGCCTTTTAGCAGAAGGGATCAGGTGAGAGTTTATGAGGCAATACAGTAGAGTTGCAAGTTCAAAAAAGAAAGAAAATGGGGATCAATAGTGCATTGCAATAAGGCTGCTGTGCCCAGAGACACAGTGGAGCAAATGGCTTTGTAAGTGGTTCATATGCCCTTTCTCACCACGCCTTTCTGCTGGCAGTAATGGGGACACTGCATTTTTCTGTCATCTTTTGTCCTCTTGCTGCTCTGTTGTCATTCTGTTGAATGAATTTTTGGAGTTCTCTCTGTTTGTAATAATTTGGATGCTTATAATTGAGGAGAACAATGGCTCTATGTGCCATCTCATCACCCTACACAGTAGATCTGAGGCAGCTTGAGGGTACAGTGCCTTTTGAGTCAGGTTTACTGCATGACAGTGTGACTGCTTGGCCGTGGCACCACACTCATTAACTTGGTGGTGTGTTAATTGGATTGCCAGACACCTCCAGTTCAGCACTGAAAATACCACAAATGAACACGTTTTTCGTGTTTGAGCGAGAGCGACATGCTCAGAAAATCCGAAGTGTCCTTTGGATTACTGTCCTCCAGATAAGCGCCGTTTTTTGGCAGACAGGTGGAAGTCAGCTATTTTTAGACTGCTTAGTGGGTGCAGTTTTCATGACAGAAAAAAAATCCCTTATGAAGGAATGGCATTTGCAGTTTTTTCAGATGGCAGAAGAAGTCAGGATGAATAACAGCCGTGGTAGAAAAATGCTGATAAGTAAAAAGCGTCATGGGCACGATTTGATGTTACTGGAAGTGGTATTTAAGCCGAGGAAACATCAGAGTGTTTACCAAATATCCTCCTTCCTTCCCTCTGGCCCCCACAGCCTCTCCAGTGCATCTACCCTCTAGTTTTTCTTTCCCACTCAGTGAGTCAACAGTAGACAGCTGGGAGTGGAGCAGGGTATCTCGTGGGGGGCTGAGGGCCTTATGTAACTGTTGGTGTCAAGATAGAATGCTATTAAGATGTCTTGTGGTGCTCTGCGGAAACAAAACACCGGCAGCTAAGTTAGCAAGCCAAAGCTTACACATGAATACTTTGAATTGATGGCCTCAGCGAATTAGTTTAAGCTAATTTTGTGCTTGTACAAGACGTTTGTGATAAGATCAGAGTTGGAGGAATTTGGCTCAAAATGAGTGCTAATTACTAATTATTCCAGACATCTCAGTAGGTCAGCGTGACCATCTGTTCCTCATGTATCTCAACAACTGACTAATCTGCTTGAAACTTGGCAGGTGTATTTCTGGGACGCGAGGAAGTGTAACGCTGAGTTAAAGTTTGTTTGGATGATTGGTTGTCAGATGTTGGCGTAGTTGTTCTTGTGCTTCCCCAGTTGCTGACTGACTGGTAGATGCTCCACTGTACATATACACACAGGCATGTTTTTCTCTGTCTTTCTGATTGTTACCCAAAACGAGCCTTTACGGGTTTATGAAAAAAGAACTTAAAAAAATATTTCTAACATAGCTTGACAATTTAAAAAAAAAAAAAAAAAAAATCATTAAATATTTCTTGCTTTTTGGTCTTTTGTTTCCTGTGACTTTGAATTTTTCTTGAAGTGAATAACCCTGATTATCTCTTCATCATGGCACCTCTTAGAAGGTGGAAAAATATGAGGGGGAAAATTAAGATTTAATGCGTTAGAAACAAAAAACATGTGCATTGTCCAAAGACATGCATGTTAGGTTAATAGGTGATTCTAAAGTGGCCCCAAGTCTGAATGTGGTTTTTCTGTCTTTATGTGTTCACCCTTTGATAAACTGCCGACCAGTCCGGGGTGTACTGTCCTCCTGGTATACTCCTCCATCCAAACCACAATCCCGAGTTGGACAACGGGAGAAAATGAATTGATTGAGTTATAGCCAGTGAAATCCCTAATTTCAACAGGAATATGATAACAAGATATGTTTGATATTATTCCAACAAAATGATTCAGTGTTATGACCTAACTCTAGCTGACTTTATGACATTTACCTTTTGTGTTTAAAGCTGATCATCCAAAGATTGAGAAACAGCTTTTATTGAGTAACGGGGAGAGATCTTATAGAATATGTTTACAAAGAGCTTATACAGACAGGGTGGGAAATGTGTTAAAAGATAAAGATTAACGAATTAGCATCAGCATAATAAAACTCAACACCGTGCTGACAGATATCAGCATAAAGATCTCAATACAATTTGAAAACAATATGGGAGATGATAATGTGAATGTTTGACATGGGACAACAAAGATTTAGCTGATCTGCGTCAGGCAGAATATGTCTCCGATGCACGTGTACTAATCTGATTTGATATCTGCATAACATTAGATGTCAGCAATGAGCTTTGTCAGCCTTGTAAATCTGACTTTTATTTTGTCATCTCTCTCCCTCTCCCCCAGGTACCCACAGAGGCTGGGCTGCTGTACAGATGCGCCTCCTGCATGAACTGGTTTACGCCTCCCGTCGCATGGGCAACCCGGCCCTGTCTGTGCGCCACCTGTCCTTCCTGCTGCAGACCATGCTGGATTTCCTGTCTGATCAAGGTCAGCTCACAAAAAAAAGTCAGGAGGAAACTTGAAATTAAGCAGAACACACTAATGTTTCATTGCAGAATTGAAAACCTGTGTGGTGCTTTTCAGCTTCATGCCCCGCCTTTAAAAAAAAAAAAAATCTAGACGCAGCCAACCTGTCCCCTGGTGATTGCAGCGTTATACCACGAGTTTTAATAGTATGCGATACACAACAAAGCCAGCTTTTTCTTGGCGGAAATGCAACATTGTGCTCTGACCAGAAATCCTGCGGCAGCAGCCAGGAGATGAAGCTGTGCAAGCCAGACTCTTCACTGGCCACACAAAAGAGGCCAGCGTAATCCCTGGTTGGCTACTATGAGAATTGACGGTGGGAGGGAGAATAAGGGAGATGAGGTGGGAACAAGATGAAGCAGACTCACAGTATAAAATATTAAATGTTAGCAAAGGGACTTCTGCAGCTCTGCCTAGGGTGTTGCTGGGACAAGCCTTCTTAGAAACAGCTCTGCTGGGAAAAAAAATGTCAGTCTACAGCTTTACACACATCAAAGGGCAGAAAAGCCGTGTGATGTAATTACTACTTTGTTGTTGTATCACAAGAAGTGAGCGGGTATTTTCTCCCTGAAGAAAGTGACCTTGTAAGCCGAGTTCTTCAGCAGTGCTTTCTGCTGCACTAAAATACCATTTCATATTTACTTTGTAACTTTTTGGGCTCAGAGCGCTGTCGGGTGGAGTTTTGGTGCCCTCCCTTTGATTGCCTTTAGTCCCGTCAGCAGTGTGATATTAAAAGTACCAGGAAGAAGCGAGGTCTTGTGAAATAAGTCCCTTTTGATGTGTGCACATATGTCATAATAGGACAGCAGTTTACAATGTTCTCACTCCAAGTTTGATTCCTGAGCACATGTTCGGTGCATCATCATCATCAAAGTCACTAAACTGTACTTTTAAATGTAGTGAAACTGGACAGAGTGATAAACTAAACCAATTAGATTCATTCAAAGTTATAAAAGCATCTCTGTCTCCCCTGTCCAAACTTCTAAAACAGCCAGTAAAAAGCTTTACTTTATTTTTCAGTAGTGTGATGTCTTTCTTCTGTTGCCGTGTCTTCTCATGACAAACATGTTGGCATATGTATCAAGAAAGACATGGCACCCATTTCACACATCCTGCCTTTACAATGGCAAGCAATACCAAGTGTGAAGCATCCAGCTGTATACTATGGAGCTGGCATTGCCCTCAGCTGCTATTGTGTACGCTGCCTGCTTTATGTATTTATTTATTGGATGGGAAGCTTTGACAGTTTAATAAGTGTTATACTGTCTCTCCCTTTTGAAATGAAGTGAAAACGTGTTCTCCTGTGTTTGACTGGTTCAGCTGTTTAGCTAGCAGAGCTGCTAATGCTTTAGCATCTTTTTTGCCATGGCATTTAAAAACAAAACTGAGGCAAAGTGGAAAACTGTTTGCTGGTCAGCAAAAGCTTGTCATTTGTGTTCGCTTAAACCAAAAATTCATTAATGTACAGTACTGTGAAAGTTCCCAGTTCCCCAATGTTAATAGACTGCTGTGGGGATGTTTGTTTGTTTTTCCATTTATATGTAACTCACATAGGTGTTCCTATCCTCTAAAGGTTCGTATAGGGCTGTTCGATATAACGATATATATATCAGTTGATGATATAAAAACACATGAAAGAGTATGCAGAGTGTTTACGGATGGGAAGCAAAAAAGCGCCGTCAGGTGCTAAAAAATAAACCTTAGACTCAAACGTTAGAACAGGCTTTTCCCCGCAGCACGCCGTGTAATAAATACTCACAAAGAAAACGGCGGGCGTTGCAACCTATGTCTAAAAATGTGTAGTTTCAGGCATCGGTTAAAACACTCGACTCCAGGTACACGACGCCCAGCTGCACACACTTCTGCTAGCCGAGATTCACAGAATTTACAGAAAATGTTAAGTTTTTGTGATTTATATCGTTATCGGGACGATCTTTGGTGCTGTATTTGCTCCATATATCACCTTGGGTTTGGAGAATAGGACTGATATTATTTGTCAACTATCACGATTTGCTTTAATAGTTGTAGTGTAGTTAATCTTTAAATAGTGGACTTATGCATGTAGCATGGCTTATTATGGATGTGTAACAGCAAAGTGCTGTTACAGGAAGTGATAGTGAACTAGAATGAGAAAGTTACTGTGATTCCAACTGGGGACATGCAGCATTTTCAGGATGTTGGGTCAAGCAAAAGCATACTTCTAGGTTACAGCATGCAAACTAGGTGTTTCCCGTGGATTTCATTTAGTACTTTTTTTTTGCTGTCAGTGATCAACTGCAAGAAGTTGTGACGACCATTTTTAAGACAGAGATTTCCTGTTGGAAGGCTGATTGATGAAGGTTTGCAAATAATTGCTGTCTAATTTAGAAATGCAGGCATATCACCAACACATTGCAATCAATCTGCAGTACGGTACTTAATTACTCCCAGGAAAAAGTAATTTGTTAATACTTAATTTTCATGTTACTCTGTAAAATAACCTGAAACGCATTGCCTCATAATTACCGGATAAGAATATAGACCTGAGGCTACAGTCTCACACACCAACAGAAATCCCTATCCTAATAATGATACACATATGATCATCTTTCTCTTAGTAGAGCACAAAGCAACGATAATAATGACCAACTGTTGGTCGCACCATCGGTCGCATTCTAGAGCCCTGCTTAAACGTAAGCAACACATTTATGCCATTTACATTTGTGTGTGGTTACCTCAAGCCATTGGCTTGACCAGTATCTTGATAATTATCTGTGTTGCTAATGTATGCCATTCAGAATTCTCTTTATTGTTATTTTTACTTAGTCATATTGAAGTAGACGTATATACATTTTGTTGGGCACCACTTGTTTTTCTGGATAGCCATTGAGTCTATGGGTGCTGGCTTAGGTCTGTGCTATCAGCGTTTCTTTTTTAACCTTGTTGGTATCTTGTAAATAAGCAGAGAGGAAGTGTTTCTTTGTCAGCAAAAATGGTTTACTATGCATACTAGAGGTGGGAATCACCATACATCCCACGATACGATATTATCACAATACTTAACGCACGATACGATATTATTGCAATTTTTAAAAATATTTTGCGATATTCAGATTCTGTACATAAAGGTAAACTTTATCAATATTAATTTTATCTAATAACAAAGTCTCACACTCAGTCTTTCTCTCATTTCAGTCAGTTTTATTGTTGACAAACTGAACGGTTTGTATTACAGTCTAGTCCAACTTACCATCTGGTACAATTATAGCTATTCTGAACTATGAAATTTGTGAAAACTATGCAGCCCCTTCAGCAATTGAAGAATTTGAAAGTAAATTAAAACAAAATATAATTTTACGTTAAATAAAAAAGTTTTAAACTTATTTTCATTTAAGACATGTTTTATTTTAATTAAGTAAACTGTCATGTTTATTGCTGCCATAAAAAAAGTTAAACACATTTGGACAGTGAAGGAATGTCAGGATTCTTGCTCAGAAAAAGGAGCTGATCAACATGCTCTGAAGTCAGAGCATGTTCCAGTCCACAAAAACTTTTTTTGTAACAAAATATCGATTTCTGCTGTCCCTGTATCGATACATCATTAGCAAACAAAATATCACGATACTACACAGTATCGATTTTTTCCCCCCACCCCTAATGCATACAGTTTTGTAAACTAAAGCAGAAGTAAGTTTAATATAGCTTACCTTATATAGTATGTACTTATAAAGTTGTATAGTGAGTTATTCTAGAGAAATTGTCACTTTAAAAAAAATTGTAGTGTTATTTTTTAAGATTCTTGTTTAACTTATGCTATTTTTGTAACTGCTGGCATTTTGTTAGCAATACAGACACAAAAATCTAAATTATTCCTAAAACTGTTGACACGTGTGTCTGTTGCTTCCCAACAGTTTTCATTGCACTATATAATTTAATAAGTCTCTCTCTGAATATAATTCTTTTGTCTGCGCTATCATTAAAGTTACTTGAAGCTCTAGTCTCACTGCTTCCTTGTAGTGCCTAGAAAAAAAAGAATGTGTCTTACAGCAAATACAGAAAACACCTGGGTGGCTTTAATTAAACGGATCTGTTTTTATTGCGTCATCTTTTTTTAATTGGCTAACACTATTATTCAGTCTGGCATCAACTTATTGTTAGCATTGTTTCTCAAAACATAAACAAGACAAATGACTGATTTAACAGTGAGTCTGTTGCTCACTGTATGATAAGTGAGATTTCTGTCAGTGCCAATCTGACTGTTCAGATGGATTTTTCATCCATCCATCCAGGGTTGGGTCACGGGGGCAGCAGTCTAAGCAGAGAAGCCCAGACCTCCCTCTCCCCGGCCATCTCTTCTAGCTTGTCATGGGGATCACCAAGGCAACAACAGGCTAGCTGAGATATAATCCTGCCAGTGAGACATGCCTGGAACACCTCACTCAGGAGGCTCTCATAAAAAAAAAAAAAGAAAAGCTGGAAAAGTAGGTGGCAGTAAAAGGAAACAGCGGGAGGAACATTTTGCAACTAAACGGGTTGGTTTTGGATTAAGAACATAATTGGATATAAGGAGACCATCCCAGAGTTTTTCATTATAGATAGAGATGGGTAGAGGTTCACCAGTTTACAAATTGTTGAACAGTCTCAAAATAATGTTTCTCAAAATAAAATTGCTAAAACTTTGATTATCCCATTATCTACTGTACACAACATCACCAGAAAATTCTGAAAATATGGTGAAGTCTCTCCAAGAAACAAGGCCATATTGAATATGTGTGATCTTTTAGCCCCTAGGTGGCAGCGCATTAAAAACGGGTATTACTGTCATGGAAATCACTGCATGGGTTCAGGAACACTAAATCAGAAAGTGTCTGAGAAGACAGTTTGATGTGATTTTCAAAAGTGCAGGTTAAAGCTCTGTCATGCAAAGAAGTCACATGTGAACATGATCCAGCTATCTACTTTGAGCCAATGTGGAAAACTGTTCTGTGATCAGACGAACTGAAATCTGAAATTCCTTTTTTGAAAATGTGAATGTCATGTCATCTGGACTAAAGAGTTAAAGGACCATCCGTATTAATGATGACTCAAAAGCCTGCATCTTCAATGAAATAGGGGTGCATTGGTGCCTATGAAATTGGTAGCTCTTATATCTGGGGATGTGTCGTCAGTGCTGAATGGAAAGTGCTGATTCCTGATTGCTTATTTATTTATTTTTGCATATTTCTCACACATTTCAAATCATCAACAAATTTTAATATACAGAAAGATAAAATGCAAATTTTAAATGAAGATTTCAATTATTAATGACTGTAAGCTATCCAAGTCATTGACATCTGCTATGGAAAGCCAGTGAACCACAGTGATTATCTGCAAATTGAGAACATTTCGAACAGTGGTGAACTTTCCCAAAAGTGGCTGATCTACCAGAATTACTCCAAGAGCACATGAATGAGTCATCCAGGAGGTCACAAAAGAAGCCTGAACAACATCTCCAGAACTGCAGGCCTCACTTGCCTAACCCATGCTTTTCTGGGTTCTCCATTAGGTCATAGTAGTAGTCAGACTCCATGCCACTGATTGGCTGATAAGTAGCGTCAGTTGATGAGTCATTGAGTGTCGTTTACGAAAATTAAAACCGCAATTTTTGAAATCCGGCGATTATATTTGAATCGGGGAAATTTTTTATGGAATGCCAGGACTGACATAATGAATGAATTAAATACACCATTAAATATTATCTATTAGAGCACTTCGCTCTCGCACTGCAGGCCTACTTGTTGTTCCTAGAGTATTTAAAAGTAGAATGGGAGGCAGAGCCTTCAGTTTTCAGGCCCCTCTTCTGTGGAATCCAGTTTGGATTCAGGACACAGACACTATCTCTACTTTCAAGATTAGGCTTAAAACTTTCCTTTTTGCTAAAGCATATAGTTAGGGCTGGACCAGGTGACCCTGAATCCTCCCTTAGTTATGCTGCAATAGACGTAGGCTGCCGGGGATTCCCATGATGCATTGAGTTTTTCCTTTCCAGTCACCTTTCTCACTCACTATTTGTTAATAGACCTCTCTGCATTGAATCATATCTGTTATTAATCTCTGTCTCTCTTCCACAGCATGTCTTTTATCCTGTCTTCCCTCTCTCACCCCAACCGGTCGCAGCAGATGGCCCCGCCCCTCCCTGAGCCTGGTTCTGCCGGAGGTTTCTTCCTGTTAAAAGGGAGTTTTTCCTTCCCACTGTCGCCAAAGTGCTTGCTCATAGGGGGTCATATGATTGTTGGGTTTTTCTCTGTATCTATGAAGCGCCTTGAGGCGACTTTTGTTGTGATTTGGCGCTATATAAATAGAACTGAACTGAATTGAATAATTACTTAAAATTGGAAATAGTTAATTGAATAAATATTTACGACTCTTAATTAATTAATTAGTGACACATTTAATTAAATATTTAATGATGTATTTATTTAATTTATTTTGGCACTATTGCCCCCTTCATGTCTGCTTTGAAATCATTTTATCTGTCAGCGTCACCATCAAACTAAGGGGGCGGAGGTTACGCTGCCACTGCAGCTTCTCTAACATTTGATTGGTTGCTGTGCAAAGTAAGTCAATACAGGTTGATCCTAGATAATCTATTGCTTGTACGGACTTGGGGCAGCCAGGTATCCCAGAATGCATTTCAAATCACAGGCAGCAATGGTGGTGGTATAAAGTTTTAAAATACCCTGTTTTTCTGTCACCAACTACACTTTTAATAGTGTTTTAGCTGCGATTGTAGTTGCCTAATCTTCACATGTCTGGTCAGGTTGTCAACATAGAACATGTTTGCAAAAGTACTCAGATTCTTTTCAGAGATGTCACTAGTGCTGCTAACAGTCAGCATGCAGAGCTCACAGCCCCAGTGTTCCATCTTAACAGTTTTTTTTTCTTCTTTTTTTTCAGTTGTTTGTTTGTTTGTTTGTTTTTATTCCACTCTCCGTGTTCCACATGTTGCATTCGCAGATTCTCATTTTCACCGAACGATTGTCTCTTTCCGCCTGGTCTTGTGTCTCTGTGCTATGGTAACATAAAGAATGAGCTGATATATTTCTCAGGACACCAGCGATCAGCTCAACAGGCCCTCAGTTTACCTGCATGCATCCTCCTCACCCGTCAGCTGTTTAACACCTGCTGCTAATTCAGGAAACATGCCCACGTTACCTGGTGATAGTCACAGTCGCAGCCGGTGCTCAATATGACGCAATGTCTTCACATTTTTCTGCACAAGATAAGTAAATATAGTATTTTTCCCAAGCGCAGGGCTGCTGGAGCTTGTTTCCCAACAGAGCACTTTATAGGCGAACCAGCTTTATCAGCGACTGATGTCCAATCACCGGCACACAGCTTTGAAACGTCACCTGAGTTTTAGCTCTCAGTGGTTAAACACTGGACTTGATTCACTCAGGTTTTGTCTGTCGGGTTATTTTTACTTCACTGTTTTATTTACAACTGAGCAGATTGGTTTGGCTGAGGTGAAAGTTACGTTTCATAACTGCATAGGTTTACTGAAGTTTAATGGCTCACTGGCACATGTGTTAGACTGAACCATTCACTTTTCCTTATCTGGTGTGTTTTGGATTTTTTTTTATCAGTGAATTTTGAGATTTTAGACAGGGGAGGGGGGGTTGGGAATGAGTTTTTTAGCATTAGATGGTGAGTCTTTAGCTACAGACACAAGCCTGTTTGTTTTGTTAATTGTTGGCAGCCGAACTCATTCCGTTTTAGGTGTTGTTTGTTCTGAGCTGCTGCGTTGCTGACAACGGAACACACGAACCCGACCAGTACAAGTTTGCAGGAGTGGTTCTTTTGGCTTTGGTCGAAAGTCATCTGAACCTTCCTTTTTTAAAACCACACTATGTTTCTTCCCCTCTGTTCTGTCTAAAACTGGGATCTTTTTACGAGCGGCTTTGAGAAGTTCCAGCTCCATATCGCGACGACGGCGTTCGTTCTCGGTGGCCTGACGTCGTTGCTTTAACAAATACTGTGTTTCAATTTCTTTCTCAAGTTTAGCCAAAGCACGTTTTTCTTTGACTCTCTCGTTATTATATTGGCAAAGTGCAATGCATTTGTCACGCCTTTTTTGCGTCTCTTCCATATGCTTTGCCAATAATATCACGTCAGCCTTCTTGCCAGCCTCACCCCACTCCCGACTTTCCCTTTGTTCGTCCTGCATTATCTCTTTCTTTAGCCTGATTGCGTCCTCCCAGTTGTTGTGGAGTGACTCAAACCTGGCTTTTCTTTCAGCCTCCTTTCTTTGTTCGTGTTCAAGGTGTTCCACTAACGTTTTTTTCTCCTGTTGCTCCTTTAACTTGATTTCTTTTTTAACTTCTTTAAGGTTATTTTTCCTTCTAACTTGCTCTCTTTGCTTATGAAGAACCGCGTATGCTTTAAGGGTTCTTAGATTAGCGTTATGCTGATTATTTTGAATTAATATGTCGGATATATTCATTCCCTCGCTAATTTTTAGTTCTTTTTCTTTTCGAGCTCTCAATTTTTTAAGCTCTGCGAGTACCTTGTTTGGCATTTGAACCGAGGATGTTTGGAGGGCCTTGTTGAAGTTTGGACCATCGCGATCATTAACTCTAGCATAAATGTGAGACATATTTAATAAAGGTTGACTTTCACTGGTATTTTAGACTTTCAGCGGTATTTTAGACGGAACAACTTTGGAGCTCACTTGTGTAGAGAGTATAGCATCGCTAAGGCTCTATTTAGGCCTTTGAGCTGAGCCTAAGCCCCGCCCCCTGTGCTGTTAATAGGGGTGGGCGTGGAAAGGATTTTGGCCTGATGCGCCAAAAATTAGTTTGTTTCTTCAACTTTTGAACAGTGGTACTCTGTCAGTACATATTCAGTAAATGCAAATTATTTACATGGCAGTGCACTTCAGGCATAAATCTAGACCCCTAGATAAAACATTATGGGTCATTCCCACGACCCACAGCTTTACTGTGTTCCAGCAAAGTATCCAAAAGCAGTGACAACTCCTCCATAGAAGCAGGTGGGATTTTTCTTCTTTGAGGACGGCTCCTTTTACCTTTCAATACGGAGGGTCTTTTTATGTTTTGATCAAGAGCCTTCTTTTGGGCAGCTGAAGAGGAGAGGTCTATCTTTTGGCCAACCTCTGGCTGTATCTTGGTCATATTACCCAGCAAAACTCAGTATGCAGGTTCATCTGTAACAGTCCTTGTGCCTCGGATCCGCACTGTTGCTTCTACATTAAACAGAAGAGCAGCGACATGGGTGCAGGTCTCCACGACTCCGGCCTTACAGGTGCAGTGGGCGGCTTCAACCTTTCTTGTGATGCTCAAAGTGACCCATGGCTGCAATGCTGGTTCATTCAGTCTTTGAGAGTGCAGGACCTGAAACACACACAGACAAAGTTAATTTAAAGACAAGAACTAATGAGCCAAGGGCGACACAAATGTGTTTTATCTACTTTATCATAAATGTAACAAAGTGTTTAGAAAGTTAGCACATACATGTAATTTTTCATTTTTTTATGTCTCCATCTATAGAACGCTGCATGTTATATTCTAAATCTGCCTGTTCTCTCTCAGAAACCTGCCTGCAGAAAATGAACCTAAAGTATGTAATGCAAGGATGTAATCACTTTCAAGATGGAAAAAGCATAAAGTGACAATCAATGTATAAAACTAAAATAAAATGTATTTTTAGTGACACAGGATAAAAACATGGAAGCAAGATGTATAATTAGAATGACTTACAATAAATATGAATAAATTATTGCAATTTCTTTAACCATAAAGAATAACTAAATCCTTCAGGACAATGTCACATGAATGCACTGAACTCACTATGTTATCCACCTAACAGAGCCTCCACACGTTCTCACTGTAATTTCCCCCTCATGAATGAATTTATGTTTGCACTAATTTGAATGTTTGGGGGAAAATCAAACGCATTTCACTCGCAGTACTCGAGCTGACTTACCTTTGTTTGAATGACAACTTGTACGCGCTGACTCCACAGACAAGGTACGAAAATATCTCAGGCTACGTCAATAGCGGTTAGTCTTAAGGGTTTCTACTCTACGGCCATATTTCATACGGGTCCACATTTCCAATGCACGCTATTTCTGCAAGTACCGCCGCTTCGCCTCTGGACGCAATTGGTCTCTATACAGGGTGGGCCATTTATATGGATATACCGTAAGAAAATGGGAATAGTTGGTGATATTAAAGTCCTGTTTGTGGCACATTAGTATATGTGAGGGGGCAAACTCCTCAAGATGGGTGGTGACCATGGTGGCCATTTAGAAGTCGGCCATCTTGGATACAACTTTTGTTTTTTCAATAGGAAGAGGGCCATGTGACACATCAAACTTATTGGTAATGTCACAAGAAAAACAATGGTGTGCTTAGTTTCAACGTAACTTTATTCTTTCATGAGTTATTTGCAAGTTTCTGACCACTTATAAAATGTGTTCAATGTGCTGCCCATTGTGTTGGATTGTCAATGCAACCCTCTTCTCCCACTCTTCACACACTGATAGCAACACCGCTGGAGAAATGCCAGCACAGGCATCCAGTATCCGTAGTTTCAGGTGCTGCACATCTCGTATCTTCACTAGAGATGGCACGATACCACTTTTTTATGTCCGATACCGATATCATAAATTTGGAGATCTGCCGATACCGATATGAATCCGATATAGTGTTTTTTAATCAATAAAACTGTTTTTTTAATATCTTGCTGCATTTTGTATAAGTTCATACTCAAGTTTAAATAAACAACAACACTAAAGCTATTCTGTTATACCTGTATGCAAAAAATACACTGCACCCAAAATATTTCATAGTTCAGCAACACTGATCAATCTAATAAACTTAAACCTACTCCAGCCTTACTATTCTGGTATTTTAAAGAGTACTTAGCAGAAATATTAAGCAACCTAACTAATAGGGTTGCAAACTCCCAGCAAAAAAAAAACAGGGAACCACCCTCCACCTCATGATTCTTAATTGACGTAATCAACTTTAATTTGATGCAGGTTGGAAAAAAAAAATTAACAGAAATAAATTATTTTTCAAGAATAATTAAATAGATTCAACATCTTTCTTCAACAGAATTGCAGAATTCACAGATGGTACTTTCCCAAAGGAAAAAGTACTACAGCTTGCTAGGGTATATTAGACTTAACAGTTACTATATACAGTAATGGACTTCTATACATTTTACATCAGATTAAAACTTTGGGTGTAAGATTCAGATAATTATTTAATAAAAGCTAGACATTTTAAATGAGAATAAGAAAGAAAAGTATGTCTTTGTGCCCCCCTTTTCCCTGTTAATGCCCTATCGGCCCCCCTGGCTATACTTTGCTAGATCCGCCCCTGCACAGTTACCAGCCGTCAGCTACGTAGAAAAAGATCCTGGTGTAGAAAGTAATATTAAATAAATTCTAACAACAGATTATCAAGGTTAAACGTGCTGCTGTTGTTCAGCTGCTGGTTTCCTCTTTCTGGTGCAAAGTGGGCCAAAAACAAAGAAGAGAGACGGACTCGCGACAGAAAAGCTGATCAGCTGATCATTAAGCAGTTTCATGATTGAAGTAGCAGCAGGAGAGGGAGGGAGAGAGAAGAAGCAGTCGCTCCATATATCGGTTGTTAAGCTTAACGTGGGAATGCTTTACAAACATTCAGAGATGAACTTACACACTTGCTTTATTTCTCTCTGGGATCACTTCCTCGGAGATGAAATGCCGGTTTGGTAGCGAGGCTACAAATACACACAGCCGCTCTATCACGTGAGCACACTGCTCCGACGTACTACGGTTATGGGCCGAGTTACGCCATGTCGCAAGTTTTGTGAGGTGCTTTTTTTGATATTTAATGGATCGGATTACATTTTTTATTTCTCTCCGATATCCGATCCAGTAATTTACGTCAGTATCGGATTATACCGATACGTAATATCGGATCGGTCCATCCCTAATCTTCACACCATAGACAATTGCCTTCAGATGACCCCAAAGATAAAAGTCTAAGGGGGTCAGATCGGGAGACCTTGGGGGCCATTCAACTGGCCCACGACGACCAATCCACTTTCCAGGAAACTGTTCATCTAGGAATGCTCGGACCTGGCACCCATAATGTGGTGGTGCACCATCTTGCTGGAAAAACTCAGGGAACGTGCCGGCTTCAGTGCAGAAAGAGGGAAACATCATCATGTAGCAATTTCAAATATCCAGTGGCCTTGAGGTTTCCATTGATGAAGAATGGACCCACTATCGTTGTACCCCATATACCACACCAAACCATCACTTTTGTTGTTCCAACAGTCTTGGAGAGATCCATCCAATGTGGGTTAGTGTCAGACCAATAGCGGTGGTTTTGTTTGTTAACTTCACCATTCACATAAAAGTTTGCCTCATCACTGAACAAAATCTTCTGCGTGAACTGAAGGTCCTGTTCCAATTTTTGTTTTGCCCATTCTGCAAATTCTGTGCGCCGATCTGAGTCATCCTCGCTGAGATGCTGCAGTAGCTGGAGTTTGTAAGGGTGCCATTTGTGAGTAGCTAGTATCCGCCGAAGGGATGTTCGACTAATGCCACTCTCCAGTGACATGCGGCGAGTGCTACGCTGTGGGCTCTTGCTGAATGAAGCTAGGACAGCCACTGATGTTTCTTCATTAGTGACAGTTTTCTTGCGTCCACATTTTGGCAAATCCAACACTGAACCAGTTTCATGAAACTTAGCAAGCAGTTTGCTAACTGTAGCATGGGAGATGGGTGGTCTCGTAGGGTGTCTTGCATTGAAATCTGCTGCAATGACCCGGTTACTGCATTCATCAGATATCAACACAATTTCGATCCGCTCCTCACGTGTTAACCTCTTCGACATGTCAATGGCTGTGAACAAAGAGAAACTTGTAAATAACTCATGAAAGAATAAAGTTACGTTGAAACCAAGCACACCATTGTTTTTCTTGTGACATTACCAATAAGTTTGATGTGTCACATGGCCCTCTTCCTATTGAAAAAACAAAAGTTGTATCCAAGATGGCCGACTTCTAAATGGCCACCATGGTCACCACCCATCTCGAGGAGTTTGCCCCCTCACATATACTAATGTGCCACAAACAGGACTTTAATATCACCAACCATTCCCATTTTCTTACGGTGTTTCCATATAAATGGCCCACCCTGTACAGTCCATTCTCTTTTGAGCTGCTTTTAAACATCTTTCTTGTAGTCGTCGTTCCAACACAGTGTGTTTGTTTTGATTTGTGGACCTGGAAAATAGCGTCGCGCTCCCACAATACATTGCGGCGTGACGTCAACTCCAAAGCCCTGTTAGCATTTCTATTCAGTCTACAGCTTGTATAAAATGTTTTTATATCTATAAGTTATCTTTAATTTTTTGATTTATACACCTTTAATAAAGTCTGTCATATAGTCTGTTTGAAATGTGACGTTAACAAATTTATTGCAATCAGCATTGTTGTGATACTTAGGTTAAATTCAATTTAATGACATATTTAACACCAAGTTAGTTGCTAGTAAAAGGATAAACACTCAGAGCTGATACTAGTCTCTTCTGGTTGTTAAGTTCACTAATGTTAATTATTGATGTAAGCAAAAGACAATTTGTTGCTAGATGCGGTAACATTATTCATTAATGTATTATTATATATAATTATTGTCTGCTCAACTCTCCCTCTTTCTTCTTCCTTTTTTCACTCTGATCATAACTGGTCTTTTCATTAAGTGGCTCTTTTTGCTTTCATTTGGTTTGTTTAACCAGAATGATGCACACCACTTAAAACAATCCTGCTGTCATTGCAAACTTTGAACTACCGCTGTGCCAACAAGCAAAGTTTGTCCCTACACTACCTGGGTACTTCAAGAAGGTGTCTGTCTTGCTTGCTGGCTAGCAGAGTCTACGAACATGACCATCTGCCATTACAAAAAGCCTGTCAAAGAACCTCCCCTTACATACTCCTAATCCTCCTAAAGGCACACAGATGTGTATAAAATATTTCCAAGTCCTCCCTTAGTGGACACACTTGTAAGAAGTACACCCTGTGGCTGGGTGAGCAGGTGTTGATGGTACAATTTATAAACTATAATTTTTCTTTAAGACTGGGGTTGTTAGTGCTGAGAGGGAATATCTCAGAAGTCAGTAATGATGCCATTTAATTTATGTAGGACACAAAGATGAGTCCTCTACATCGGTGCTCACATCATGTTTGTAATTGTTACTTTCCTGTCCTTGACAGAGTTATGTTTAGTTTACTTTAGGGGCATGGATTTTTTTTCACTGTGATGCGCTCTTACATTTATAGAGAAGAAAGAAGTCACCCAGAGTCTGGAGAACTACACCTCCAAGTGTCCTGGTGGAATGGAGATTATCACCCTTCCTGATGGCTTGAAGCTACCTCCAGTGCCCTTCACAAAGCTCCCTATTGTTCGGTAAGGTGGCAGTCTAGTTAATGTTACTCCAGCGTGGCTCGATTTCTTTCTTTAAAAAAAAAAAAAAAAGTAAGATGTTGCCTCTCCAGTGCACATGTTGTCACAACAAATGAAGTGAAGTGAAATGGATCCACATTGGTTTATGCTTTCTGTCTGGAGAGACTGCTGTCCCTGAAGTTAAACTGACTTTTTGTTATACTTTGATCAAGTGATCCCTTCACTTTATGGTTTGATGGTCAAACGCTTGAGAGATGAGTTACAATGTTTTAAATTAATGTCAATTATTGCCACACTCCATGCAATAAAATTAGATTAGTTTAGCCTTTGTCTCCCCTGACAGAAATTTGTCTTGGACAAATGAGTGGGACATTGCACATAAAATAGCATAACATTAAATTCACACACACATTCACAATTTTCACCTTTTGTCATTGAAAAGTTTAACTAATAATTGATGATTTACCACATACTCTTCAAATATGTGCTTCAAGGGGAGACGAATGGCACAGACCAATTGTCTTTCCAGTCATTTAATCAAATTTTGAATTGTCCTATAAAATAGTAACATAATGCTTTTATCCACATCATAAGCCCTAAGCTTTCTTTAAAAAAAAAAAGTTATTCAAGCACTGACTGATTCGTTAACAAGCATACTTCATATGGTGTAACTGACAGTCATTGAAGTGAAGGAAACTTTGGCGAATGTCTAAATACTTAACTGTTGTCACTTCAGTTTTTTCTCCACTAATTCAAAGCAGACGGTGAGCTCCTGTAGGTATCAGATTGAAGCTAATTTCATTGGTTTTAGTTTCTGCACCACCACTGCACAGTCCCTTTCCTTATTTTATTTTTTTATTGTTTTTATAAATAACTTAAGATTCAGATATTTCTGATTCCTGCAATTGTTTGTGTATAATGTAAGGAGTGGAGTACACACTTTCTTCAAGTTCCTGTACTTTTTTTGTTTTGCTGAACTTGTAACTTTTAACAAAGAATAGTACCATAATTCTCTCTTACAGTGGGCTCTAATAAATATGAATGTTCATCACAAACACTTTGAAATACCATATATTACATAAGCAGTTGTAAATAACTTTCTTTAAAAGGTTGCCTAGATATTGGGCGACCGTGGTTCAGGAGGTTGGGAAGCTCATCTTGTAACCGGAAGGTTGCCGGTTCAATCCCCAGCTTTGTCTGTCTTGGTCGTTGTGTCCTTGGGTAAGACACTTCACCTACCGCCTACTGGTGATGGCCAGAGGGGCCTAGTTTCTGTCAGTCTGCCCCAGGGCAGCTGTGGCTACAACTGTAGCTTTGCTCCACCAGTGTGTGAATGTGAGAGTGAATGAATAGTGGAATTTTAAAGCGTGTTGAGGGTGTTGAAAAGCGTTATATAAATGCAATCCATTATTATTATCATTATTATTATTATTATTTTTATTATTATTATATTGCTGCCATGTCAAATGATCATTAAGGAACTTTAAACCTTGAATACTTGTGGAAAAATACGGTAACCCATGCCACTATTTCTTCGTTGATAGATCTGTGAAGCTCCTTAATCTGCCCGTCAGTCTGCGGCCCCATAAAGTGAAAGGCCTGCTGGGACAGAATATATCCAATGCTAGCCCTTTCATCTACTCACCAATCATCATGCACAACAGAGGAGAGGAGCGTTGTAAGAAAATAGGTAAGTCCAATTATGATTTTAGTGAAGATGCCACCGTGTTGGGTCATAGTTGAAGTGTCCAAACCTGGTTTCAAAAGCGAGTCAATCCACATAGACTCCCATAGATGTTTCCAGTCTGGTACAAAAGCTGTGAAATGGTGGGGACTGGTAACCCTCAAAGTGAGGGGCACGGCTGTTTTGATTGGCAGTTATGCTGACATAAGCTGCCGTCGCTGTTTGTGGTGCCCTTTGGAACATTTGAATGGAATTATCGGACAAATAATCTAGCTTTTAAGTCTTAGTCAGTTCCTGATCCAAAATCTTCTTCTGTTCCCAAAATCAAAACTGTGTGGCATCACTGAGAGTTAAAAATGGCCATAATTCTTTCATCTGCAATAAAATGATCAGTGTGATCAGTGAGTCTGCTCTTTCAGATGTTGTAATAAAGTTTAACATCCGGGGATCCATGAACAACAGGATTTATGAAGTTTAATGGAGTTAGAAGTCAGCCCTCCTTGCTTTCTTTGCAGCCACTGGATAAATATCAGACATTGCAGAAACTGAAAATGTCTGTAGTGTTGATGTTTAGAAATCAGAGCTATTAAAAAGGTGCCAGAGGAACAGAAATCTTGTCCTATAGTCCCCATATAAAGTGGGACACCTGGTCAGTCTAGTCACAAATGGCTCGTTTCAGTCCTGAATGCCACCTGCACTGTAAGATTTGATCATCTGCCTCCTAACTTTGCCACATGAAGCTTCCTGTTGTTTGGATTGTTTGAAGTTTCATTTACAAAAAAGTTACCAAAGAGGGAAAACAGGAATTTCAAGTGCTGCTGTCGAAATTAGCAAACAAAAGCTAATTTAGGGGAGACAGTAGGCGTATTAGAGGATTACTTATTGTTCAAAGCATTTTCAAAACAATTAGAAAGATTAATTTTACAGCTCCTTATGGCATGAGAAAAGAGAGCTGTTGGACAAAGTTAACCATTCTAAACCAGTGCAGTCAGTGTAAAAGGCAGTAAGTTGTGGGTCAACAGGTTACTGAGATGATAAATTAGAAAAAATATTGGCTTTTTAATGTGACAATGCAAATGATAATTGTGATGTTGTCTCTGGATGACAGTCTGTATTGTTTAAGCTGAGACTGAGATCTTTCAACATGCTGCAGTGCTGTGTTGGCTAACTTTACATCAGTCTCCAAACTCAGCAGTTATCTATTTCATTTCTGTTTGCATCCAAAGTCATTGCAGACCTGTGTCTTTTTCTTTACTTTCCCCCCTGCTGAAATCAGCTGCTGAGATCCTATACTTGATTATAACCACCGTAATTTCTTTTGCAGGGAGTTAATTAAAAGCTGCATATATACATACAAATACAGTACATAAGACAAAAACAGAATTTCTTCAATTGTAGTAAGCTTGGCAGTGAGTATTTGGTATGACCACCTCTATTCTTTAAAAGAAACATAACTCAATTAAGAAAACTTTGCAGATGTAGTTTCTTTGAGTTCTCCACACTTCTTGAAGGACATTCAGGATGTTGTGTGTTTTGTGACTTGAGAACGCCACAATGCAGGATTTTCAAATTGATACCGTAAGTGTATGTAGTTAAAATGTCAGACAAGTTTAAATCTCCGTGGCCTTGACCTAAAGGTCAGAGGTCAGCTTGAGAAGAAGGTGATGTTGGATTTTGCAATTGACACTACAGGTGTTTGTACTAGGAGGCTGAGGGCTGCTGGCAGTTGCAGGTATTTTTAGAAATTGTTACTTCAAATTACAAACTTGGCAAAACAAGACATCAACCTGTCTGTGGATTTTTGACGTTTGATAATAGGAGGTTCATCTTAGAAGCTGAAAACACAAGTTGTCATATAAAACCACAGATCCTTTTCAAGGACAATGGCACATAGCAAAAGGATTAAATTCGATTAAATTCTCTCATTTACAGTGTCAAAAAAACGGCTTTAAAAATGTTTCTCATCTGGGGGAATTAGTGACTATTAACACTTTTAAACAGGCCCAGAAACTAAGCTTTGGTCCAGTCTTTGGTTCTAATTTCATATGCTGACCATATATAATTTAGTATAAAAGATGAATGCTGCTGATTGTTAAATACAGTATTTCACAGTGGGGTGCAGTAACAGCCCCTAACATCTTATCTCTAAAATGTTTATTAAAAAAATATTCTAACAGGACATGAGAGACAGTTTAACAAAATAATTTTACCATTAACGACGCAAATGCAAACACTGGAATGTTTGACCTTTGTTTACTCAAGTAAAAGTGAAAATGTACAGGCTCTGAAATGCAGCTCTTTGAAGGACATTTCTACCATTTTTTTTCTTTCAAAGCTAACTGAATCTTGTTGCTATATTAATATAGTAATAAAATAAATGAGAAAACATGGGAATACATAGTGTTATTTTTTTTATTTTGCGTTAACACCTAAATAGAATCATGAGCAAAGTCGAGGGTTAAAGTGAGATGCGGCAACAGGTGGGGCAACCCTAAAATCGGTTGTAGTGGCTTTGTGTGGGGAAAAGAATCACAATCTGGTCTTTAAGTGATGACGTGATAAACCCTGCTTCCGGGCCCAAACTACTCTGCGTTTAATAAGGCTGTTGTTATTTTTAACATGTTTTTATGGTTTGCATCTTCTGTTTAGTCTGAACAAGCCCCTAAAAACAGTCAGTGATCACTGCTGGCCTCTCTGTTTTTATTACCGCTAATCATTTTAAAACTCAGTTTTTAAAACCTTATGATGTAACTACAGCTCAGCCCATGCAGCAGTATATTAATGACTAACTTGACTGACCTTGTATTGTGGATGGATTATCTCAGTTGTTCTCCTGACTGAAGTTTAGTCCATTTACAGTATCCTGCCCCGCGATTCCATTTGTCCCTAACCATCGGGAACGTCACGTTAACTTTTACAGAGTGGAAAAAAGTTGGCTTCATCCTCCAGCTTCACTGTGTTTATGTTATGCTAACATAGCTGTGTCGCTAGCGATCACGTAGCACATCATTATATACCAACTAGCCCAACTTCAGTAAACCTACAAACGTCACTGCTGTTTATTTGTCTGTCTTCATTTATGTTGGAAGTGATAGCAGAGCTGTGCGTTTAAATTTTTCAGAAGTCTCTCAGTCAGTACATGGCATATCATGTTTAGGTGGAATCTAGCGAGCTAACTTCTTGCTAACTTGTAACTCTGTTAAATTGAATAAATTCTGTTTTCATGGATGCCTGGATGTTAAACTTACTTGTTACACCTGGTAAAGCAGCAACGCTGATCATTTTATTAAAGATGAAAGAATTTAGACAGTTTTTCAACTCCCAGTAATGCTGCAGTGATCGTTTGACTTATGGACCTGCAGCGTAGTTTGGGCCCAGACATAGTTAATGACGTCAGACTTAAGGACCGGATCTTTTCTGCTGTGAGCTCCAGCAGATTTTCTTTGTGGACAGGCTTTGATCAGCCAGCCTCTGTTGGTGATGCTGTTGCTTTGAATTAATTATGTGAATAAACTGAAGTATCATTTCTGCTACACTTGACATAACCCAACTATGACCGTGAACACAAAGTCCTTTACTGTAAATTCCCCACAGTATGACAAGCTAACCTACTTATTCCACGCTAAAGTGGCTTGTATTTTCCTGCAACCTTTGTATAAGACAAAGTTAGTATACCTCAGTTTGTTTTGCAGGACAACATTAAAGCAACACAACTTCACGTCATATACAGATCCAATATCTGATTTTAAAAAACGAGGACATTTAGTGACAGCTTTAAATTTCCAGTTTGTCAAATGCCACTGAGCAGCATTTACCTTAAAATTTAACCTTTCTTGTCTTTCCTACATCTTCCTCCACCTCTGGGTGAAGTTGGCTCACACTCTTCTCTCCCTGGGAAATGCAGGACACAAACATTTTGTTTGCTAATATTTTTTGAGCTGTTAAGAGATGTTGTATTTGACATTACCTGCCAATTTAAAACAAAACAAACAAAAAAACATTACTCCCTTCATCCTCACTCCTCTTCTGTAACGCTGGTTAGATGCTAAAGTACCGCGACCAGAATTTATGGACATCTGCACCAAAAAAATGCTTTTTAGAGTAATTCTGGCCCAGCTTTGCCCCGAGTATAGTAGTATTAATGATGCATAAATTATGTTTTTCTCTTTCATCTCTTTCTGCATGATAAGCTGATGATACACATCAATAGGATTGTGTCTTATGCATACTTGCCAACCTTGAGACCTCAGAATTAGGGAGACATTCAAAGGGGGGGGTATACATATACAAACAACTTGAATTTTACAGTAATTATTTATTTAAAGTAAGTTAAATGTCACCGTTATAGCTGTCCTCCAGCTGGGGCTGTCCAAATACAGAGGCTGCATCTACCTGAGGAGCCGGCCTTCGTGGTCTAAGTGGGCCGGGTCCTTCGAAAGCCGGGTAGGCTGGAAGTGAGCGACTGTGACGGTCTAGCCTCCAGAATTATGTCACAAGCTCTCTCGGTGGAGTGAAACTCTGCCGTCTGCTCCTTGCTATCTAAAATATAACCGGACGCTGGCGTAAATTTTCGACCATCTCACACTTCTGTTTAATCAGTTTTCTGTTTGACGTTTATTCAGCTGTGTGAAAACCCCCGGAGGAACCCTCCAGAGGGATTAATAAAGTTTTATTTTATCTAATCTAATAACTTTAATCTCAGCCACAGTGTACTAATACACTCAGGAACTAATAAACTGAAAAAAGTCAAACAATAACATTTTTAGGTTATCTAAGTGACTTATCATGTTTAACCTGAGTAGCGAAAGACCGCGGGGGTTTGAAAAGGATGTGCTGGGAGTTCGTTGTTCTCGGCGGCTCAGCTACATTTGAAGTTTACACACCTACATTCTCGCCTGAAAATATGCTAAAAGTTTATTTTGCGACCCAGAAAGAGTAATAAGAGTAATATTAAAATGAAATAGCTGCTGCCGTTTTTGGAAACTGGAGTTGGTTAGGCCGCGATATGAATTCTGGGATATGGTTTTACATTTTTGTTGTCTGGGAGGAAAGTCAGGAGAAATTCGAGAGAATGGTGGCTCCAAGAGATTTTCGGGAGGGGCACTGAAATTCGGGATTCTCCCAGAAAAAGCGGGAGGGTTGGCGTGTATGGTCTTATGGGCTATTGCCCCTCCACTTAGTCTCAAATTGGTTTGATGTTTCAGTGATGGGAAATAAAACTTTCCCTCAAGTAAGTCTGTTTTGAAAATGTAATGAGTAAAAAGCACAAATGTCTTTAAAAATGTAGGGAGTAAAAGTAGAAAGTTGACAAAAATAAATACTTAAGAAAAGTTCAGATGCCTAAAAACTCTACTTCAGTACAGTAATATGAAGTATTTGTACTTCATTATAAGCAGCTGAGGTGGGAAGTAAAAAGAGTTTTGAAAGAGATGAAGTCTTTGTAGATATGTGCTGAATATCAATGGTCACTTGAGGAGCTAAGACTGAAGCAACACAAATAAGATGGAAGCAATCCACTTTTTTTTCCCCTGTTTTCTGAGGTGTATTTCACACTTAATTGGCTGGCTATGAGAGTATGCCTGTGAGCCAGACCTGAGGTTGTGTGGGACTTTCCAGACATTCATATTATAGATATCTTTCTTTTGACTAGCTTAATTTCCCAGGGTGCATGGCTGCAGTTTGCCTTCCATAAATCCCTTTTCCTGCCAGGGTCTGAGGTAGGATTTTAAGGCCCTCTTTTGCAAGTCTATTTACAGCAAAAGGCTCTCCAAATGGACTAGAATGTGTTACATTTCAAAATGGAGATGGGACTACTGCAGCAGCATTTCAATGCGTTTAACCCCCCACCCCCAATACTTTAAATATCTTATTCAGGAATCATGGATACTTTTCTCTCAAAGTTGAAGAAATGTTTTCTGTCAGGTTCTCAGTGCCTGATCAGTTTCTCTGATCATTTCCTGACTGTTTGGTACTTTGAAAATCTTTTTCAGAAACCATAATGCGAGCACACCTTTTACCCTGCCCTTTAAAAACCCTTTTCTCTGGAATCTTTTTAATTAAGTTCTAGTATAATTTGATCTCAGTATCACTGCTGGTAGCTCATCACAACAGCTTAATAAATTTCTTTCTGTGAACTAACAATGACCCATTTAAAACAAAAAAAAAAAAGAAAAGAAAAAGAAATCCATCAAGCCTTAAAGAGCGCATGCATCAATTCAAATTACTGTGGATTTTGTGCCACACAATCTGTATTCATAACATGGCCCACAGTGTGTTTACTGTTGTGTGTTACACAGCTGTAGCGGTTTCTGAAAAGAGTCTTTAACAGGTCCACTCTGATAACATTAACACACAATGATTTCTTTTCTTGTTTCTTTCAAATACTGTAGTCTAGTCAAAGCTGCTGGTATCTCAGAGACACTTGTGTATGTTGCAGCAACGGGAAGACGGCTCTCACTCATAAATCATCATAACTTAGCAAATTATTGTGGTCAATGCTAAACATATCCAGTTAATGTTGGGCCTGACAGGTACCCAGTCCAGCCGTGCCGTTGTCCTGCGACCTGTTTGTCATTCGTATTTGTGCCATATGGATTCATGTCAAAATATACTAGCAAGTCAGATTAAATTTAATCATAATATTGATTTGAAAAAAATGACCTAAATTTCCTCTGACATTAGCCCATCTGCAACATCATTGTCCATTATTACCTCCACCAAGGACTTAATGATTTATTGGTTGACTGATTGGTTGCTGACAAAAAGCCTTGTAACTTTAAAACTATGATTCCTAGTGTGGTGCATGTTGTCAGAATATAGAAAGTACTCTAAAAACACTTGGATTTGATGTCACATTTACCTCTGACCTCTCCTTTAAAGTCTACTTTAAAGTCAATAGACTAATAAAAAGGTCAAAATTATAATAATGCTACATGCTGTTTCTTACTGCTATTGTTTATATAACATTGAGGTATGTAGAGGAATGCTATATGGGGATTCTAAATATGACATTATAGTTTGCATTGAAATTTAATGTCATATTTGACCTCTCACCTCATTTTTACATTTCACAACTGCCTTTCTTTCAACTTGACCTCAGAATTAAAGTATCATCAAGCGATCGGGCTGCCTAGTTAATTAGAAATATTCTGTAGTGTAATATTATATAATAAACTCAAGTTATTGAGTTTAGTGCTTCATGTTAAGTATTGTAAACATCATTTTCATAATGATGGCTTCATAATAGCCATTCAGATGATGCTTATAGCTGTGCCACACAGTACAAGCATTACCAAAGCTTTTGAAACATTACTTGCAGCTTAAGTAACCATCAGAATGATGTTGATAACTCACAAACCAGTAAGTAAACAGAATTAATTGCTTTTAGAAATGGAAACCTATGAATTAAAGTTTATACTGTCAATATTTGCAAAATTGTAGTTTACCAAACTCGCTATCATTATGTTTGAAAATATAGAAGTGTGGTTGGAGCATCACTGGTCACTCAGAAGGTCAAGGGAAGAACAGGAAATCTGTGCCGCTTTGACGACCACAGGAATCAAATTTACAGCCTTTTTAGAGTCACTCTGGGTCCTTGTACACTTAAAGGTGTGCGTTACAAGCTCAACAAGAGGATCTGCTCTTCTGCTCTGTCCTGTTTCTTGTCTATTGGAATGTGTCAGTGCGTAGCTGTTGCCCATTTGTCATGGTTAGTGTGACCGATTGTCAGCCTCTTACAGGTTTTCTCCCCCTTTTACTGAGAGGTCATGGAAATTAGTTGAACCAGGGTTTAACAGCATATGAAAAGAAAACAAGTTCCTTTTGTAATCTGTCATCTAAACAAAAAAGTGTTATACGTTTTGTGTGGCATTGTATACGTCATCACTGCTTAGCTGAAAAATCCAGGAAGTTTTTTTTAATTAACTTCCTGTTTGGTAATGAAAGAAAAAGATGTAACAAACTGATTGAACAGCTGAAAACGTATATCAAGCAGGAATGGAAAAGTCCTGGTTGTTTGTTTTTTTTAAAACAGTGATTGTTGCCTTTGATCATGAATGGCGTCATAGTGTTATGGTGGATTTTACCATTAAGTGCACCTGGGTTTTAATACCACTAAAATCTAATGTTTTTATGTCCATCTTTCTCTAGATTTCCAGTGGGTTCAAGGGGATGTTTGTGAAGTGCAGCTCATGGTCTACAACCCAATGCCTTATGAACTGCGTGTAGAAAACATGGTAGGTCGATTTATGACACTTAACCTTAACAAGTGCACCATAATCATGGTAAATATCAAAGCACAGAAAGTAGTTGCTATAGTAATAAGTTCCTAATAATACTGGTTTTCAGTTATTCTTGTTTGCTTAGTTATCCTACCTTAAAATCTTTCTTTTTTCTGACAGTTTCTAAATGAGTTTGGGAATGATTGCATTTGATTGTGAGAGCTCTTCTTCCTCCAGTGAGAGATCCATCTCGTGATGCTTGTATTGCTTTATTTACCATCCTTTCAGAGGTCGACCGTTCCCTTTCCTTTTCTGTACTGAGAGGAAAAAAATATTTTAAAGTGGACATGAAACACATATCATATATAAAGGCTAATTTACACTATAGAGCCATACTCTCTAAAACGTACACATATTTAACGCTGCCTGTGAAGCTGGATTTAAGAAATCAGTGCTTAAGGTTTTAACCAACCAGCACAGTCAACCTGCCAATTGTTGTGTTTATTGGCTGGTTGATGCTAATAGTGCTTAAACTAATGTAAGTCTAACTTTAGGCACTTATTTCTTAAATGCAGCTTCACAGGCAGCGTTAAATATGTGTACGTTTTAGAGAGCAAGACACCATGATGTCTTTATACAGACATCTAGTGTTTCATTTCTACTTTAAAAGAGACCATTTTAACCAGATTGTTTAATATTTAATAGTCAATGTATCTCCAGCTCATGCATAGATCTCTACGTCTTCAACATCCATTTCTAACTCACAAACGTTGTCACTCTTGCTTTTTTTCATGCACACATGTTAAGCCACTTTATCAAGTCAAGGGGTGGAAAACATTTCCCAATAAATTGCTTTTCTTCCTGCTCACTGCTGTCTCTGTTTATGAATGCAGTGATGTGGGACCTCCTTGAAATGCAAAGCAATCCTAAGGCTCGATAAAAGGCCAGCAGGGGAAAGCCTTGCTTTATGCTGTTAGATAGCAGTGGCATACAGGAGTGTACACAATGCATTACATGTCAAAAGTGATGTTGCTTTAATTATTTGGAAAGTCTAGAACAAATTACCGTGAAAGTTTTGTGACAGAGCGTAAGCAGTGACAGTGGACTCCTAATTGCGGAGGCCATCTCAGAGCTGGTGCCAAACAGACTTGGACAAGTCTTGCTGGTTGATTTAGCCATGCTGCATCAACACATAATGGCACATGCTGTTACAGGAGACGCAGACAACCTGCAGTTTGGAACATCTGGTAACTCAAGGAATAGTCACAGTCCACTTGTCCCTGAATTTGCATTTCTATGTGTAACAAGCCAAATATTTGTCTGAGAAATATCATTTCTCTACACCGACTTTTAAGATATACCATACTGTTGACTGAAAAAAACAAAAAAACTAAACTAAATCAGCATATTTAAGTCTGTGTAGGCTTTTAATAATGACAGAAGGTGACTGGACTCTTCAAGCTATTTGAAGACATTTCACCTTTCACCCAAGAGGCTTCTTCAGTTCATTCTTTAAAAACTTTAAAGTTAGAGATCATTAACATTTGGTGGCTGAACTACAACATTTCTTGTTGCCCCCAGTTTTATATAATCTTTCACAGTAAATGCAAAGTTGTGTGCATTTGTAAAAAAACATATGAAAAAAATGATTATTTTGTCTTTCTGCTGATTCCAGGAGGAATCCATATTCAAATATCTGGAAAGACAGCATCACTCTGGAATATGAGAAAACATTATACACATTTATGTCATCATCCAACAGATGATTCTTAAACCCTCAAACCTCCTCAGTGAAGTATAATGATGGTATATCAAAGATAAACTGGAAGAACAAAGGAGAAAAAAAGTCACAGTTTCAGTCAGAATTGTGGGTTAAATTGTGTGCTTAGAGTCAAACAAGCACAATAATTTTAATAGCACGAGTGTTTTTGTACACACTAAGTACTATGTATTGTGTTTGAACTGACCACTCAGTGTTCACTTTATGGTGTGCTATTGTGCGTTGGTTATTTTGTAGTGCTGTTTGAAATCTGAACTGTATATTTCATCCACTGTATACTGCAGTGCAATACCAAATCATCATGTGCCAAGAAGCCTAGTTGTTATTATATATTTATGTCATGAACCAAGCAGCCAGGAACACACAGGCACAAATGTAATCTTTGAAAAAATGGGTTTTATTATACCCCAAAAATGACAAGATGATTACAAAAATTCAAAATAACAAAAATAAACTTTTTAAGAACCAAGTGGTCCCATAAAAGAGGTTAACTTAACAGAACGCTACTCAAAAGTCACTTAACAAAAACATAACTCAACAAACTGACCTGCCCAAATGAGAAACAGCTCCAGTTATATAGCAAATGAACAAACCACTATATACACCAAAGGTGAAAACTAGAGAGATGACAGCTAACCATCATTCAAGAACAACCCCATTCCCCCTACATGATCACAATAGATGGTCCAGTCCATTTTATTGGCTTCTGCATTTAAACCAGCTCCACCCTCAGCCTCCACTTTCAGCCAAACCAGGAAGGACTGGAGCAGAGATCAGGTAACTCAGAAAGAGCAGAAATATAATTAATATAACATATACCTATATAAAATAACAAACAATGCAAAGCAAAGTCTATGCCACCATTTGGACTATAGCTTAGTGCTGTCATGCATTACAGGTAAACTCAAAATATCAAATTAGTTAACTTATGATCACAGAAGCTTTAGAGCATAATGTAAACATAAGACAAAAAGATCAAATGAATATTATCTAAGTATTTCAATTGTGTGGTTGCATGCAGCCATCACAATTTATATCGTGGTCCCTGTTAGTGGGTGGGATATATTCAAGTTAAACTAAAACTTTTGTCCTCAGAGGGTTGTGTTGAATGCAGAAAAAATGGGCAGTGGTCAGTGTCTATCAAAAGTGGTCCAAGAAAGAAACAGAGGTAAACCAGACTAGAGATGGCACGATACCACTTTTTTATGTCCGATACCGATACCGATATCATAAATTTGGATATCTGCCGATACCAATATGAATCCGATATAGTGTGTTTTTTAATCAATAAAACTGTTTTTTTAATATCTTGCTGCTTTTTGTATAAGTTCATACTCAAGTTAAAAAACAACAACAACAACACTAAAGCTATTCTGTTATACCTGTATGTAAAAAAACAAAAACAAAAAAACAAACAAAAACAAAACAAAACACTGCACCCAAAATATTTCATAGATCAGCAACACTGATCAATCTAATAAAGTTAAACCTACTCCATCCTCCCTATTCTGGTATTTTAAAGAGTACTTAGCAGAAATATTAAGCAACCTAACTAATAGGGTTGCAAACTCCCAGCAAAAGAAAATAGGGAACCAGCCTCTTCCTCATGATGCTTAATCAATGTAATCAACTTTAATTTGATGCAGGGTGAAAAAAATTCACAGAAATAAATTATTTTTCAAGAATAATTAAATAGATTCAACATCTTTCTTCAACAGAATTGCAGAATTCACAGATGGTACTTTCCCAAAGGAAAAAGTACTACAGCTTACTAGGGTATATTAGACTTAACAGTTACTATATACAGTAATGGACTTCTATACATTTTACATCAGATTAAAACTTGGTGTAAGATTCAGATAATTATTAAATAATTAAAAGCTAGATATTTTAAATGAGAATAAGAAAGAAAAGTATGTCTTTGTGCCCCCCTTTTCCCTGTTAATGCCCTATCGGCCCCCTGGCTAAACTTTGCTAGATCCGCCCCTGCACAGTTACCAGCTGTCAGCTGCATAGAAAAAGATCCTGGTGTAGAAAGTAATATTAAATAAATTCTAACAACAGCTTATCAAGGTTAAACGTGCTGCTGTTGTTCAGCCGCTGGTTTCCTCTTTCTGGTGCAAAGTGGGCCAAAAACAAAGAAGAGAGACGGACTCGCGACAGAAAAGCCGATCAGCTGATCATTAAGCAGTTTCACGATTGAAGTAGCAGCAGGAGAGGGAGAGAAGAGGCAGTTGCTCTATATATCGGTTGTTAAGCTTAACGCGGGAATGCTTTACAAACATTCAGAGATGAACTTACACACTTGCTTTACTTCTCTCTGACATAACTTCCTCGGAGATGAAATGTTTGCTAGCAGGCTACAAATACACACAGCCGCTCTATCACGTGACCACACTGCTCCAACGTGCTAGGTTATGAGCCGAGTTACGCCGTGTTGCAAGTTTTGTGAGGTGCTTTTTTGATATTTAATGGATCGGATTACATTTTTTATTTCTCTCCGATATCCGATCCAGTAATTTAGGTCAGTATCGGACCGATACCGATACGTAATATCGGATCGGTCCATCTCTAAACCAGACAGATCATGGGCAGCAAAGGCAAATGCACATGGGGAGCGAAGGCTGGCTCCGAGCCAACAGACGAGCTGCTGTAGTTTTAGCTAAGCAACACACTATGAGACAAACTGCACATAAATAGTTTGTGTGTTTGCTGATGTTTGTTGAGCTCAGAAACTCTGCATTTGAAATTACCTGCCGCAAACTACTGTTGCATAATGATACCTGGCTAAATTCATTGTTTTAACACGGTTTAGTTTTCAGTTTATTTATAGAAGTGTCAAAAATGTCTTGTAAGTGCTTATTTTACTTTTTCAATAAATGGTTAAGGAGCTGTGTTGAGCCATTAGGTCTATCATGAAATATTAGGTAAACACAGTTGTTACTAATCATATTAATTAGGGTTCTGCATTAATGTGATTGGTAACACCTGTGTTTACCTACTCTATAATGTCAAAAAGCTGTGTAAAGCCCAAGGGAAGAGGTTTAAGATGCTACTATGCCAGTATGTTGTAAGGTGAATTAGTCACACAGACAAGGTCAGATATGCCACCATCTCCTCCCCACCTACAGGTAAACTGATCAGTTCACAGATGGAGACTGAAGCTTTCACATCTCCATGGCAGCTGGGAACCTTAGGTGGTGTTGTAGAGTCACGCCGGTAGACAGACAGAATGACGTAAGCTGCCAAGAGCGCCCCTGTAACCCAGACAAAGTGACTGCCGGTACACTAGAACAACCATTTATCCACTGTACAAAACCAGCTCTCTGAAACACACAAACACACAGGGTCACTTTTCCTTCTTCTCTCATCAAGGTGACCCTTTAGTTTGGCAAGGCAGCCTCTCCTTCTCAGTCACCACACGACTTCAGCGCTAACACACAGCTTTGCTTTGTGCTTTATCGATTTTCCGTTAAAGTGGTGCTTTTTACTACAACTGCCAGCTTTTCATTTTCAGAGGGGTCACCATCAGATGCTTCTTTCATACTTTCAACAAACAAGTTTGGGTATCTGTTTGCTTTCTGTTAAAATGACTCTTTGATTTTTATTTTCTCTTTCATTTACTCAGCTTAGGTCAGCCCAGATAGTTATAATAAATATGGACTAATCGTTTTCTTCAGTCATGGCGGAAAAAAAGCAAATTTAATAGAAATGTCTGCTGTCTGGCTTTTGTTATAAAACGTTTGTTGTTGCCAAACTAATCACAAATAATATTCATGCTATAGTGACATGAGACAAATCAAAGGGATAAGTGCATTCTGTTAGTAAAACTCAAACAGTACTGCTCACTTTGCTTCACCTGGTTTCTTATTGTTAATGAAACAAGCTAATGAACCTTTTAAAGGCAGAAAACAGATCAGCTGTTTCGAGTAGCTTATCACTGATGCTTCTGCTATTAAAAAAAAGCTTGTAATGTCATGAAGTGAAAGCAGTAAGCGCTTAAATCACAGCGGTGGCACCTCAGAGCCTCAGCTCTTAGGCAGCTTTCTCTCTAGTGAGGTAGTGTCTGCTTTTAGGGATTGATGCAGTCATTACGTCACCTCAGTCTGCCTTGTTAAAGAAGGCTGAGTGTACTGGGAATGTAAATAGTTACTCAAGGGGACATGATTAAGCATTTATAAGAAAACTTGAAAGCCACAGATTTACTGACTAGAATTGAAACTTAGAGGATTTTTTCTTCCACTCCAGCCAAGTGGGCACAAGCTGGGATTTTTCCCTTCAGACTCCTACAGACAGTTAATTTCACATCCTGTTGTGATCACCACCAGGTAGTACAGGCTGCTGAGATTGCTAATAAGTGCCAAAAAGTTACGTGATTTGTTTGGCTTGTTTGCTAGCAAAATTATTCCAACAGAAATTTAATTTGATAAAAAAAAATTAATAAAAGTGGGGAAACAAATGAAGGGTTCTTTACAATCACAAGATCTTTAAAAACATGTAAAATTGAAAATGAAATGGGAATAATTTGAAAGGATTTTCTTTGTTTTCAAGAAAACATCATGAACTAATTCAGATCAGACATGTTTTCCAATGCATAAAGGATAAAGACAGAATAATCTTCTAATCCTGACAGCAGTATTGATGGGGTATGTCGCCATCGAGACATTTGATCAAAGAAATTTGAGTCACAGATCCATTACTTCAATGTGTTACCAAATGAGATAAGAACTTATCCTAAACGTTGGCATATTACTGTGTTACACCAGCCAAAACTTGGAAAACATCTTAATGCAGTAGAATAAATAAAATATCACAAAACAAAATACCTTGGAAGGTTTTACAAAATGTTATAAAAAGTCTTGAGGTGGTAAAACGTTTCTGTATCTGTCCTTGTGGAAGCGGAGCTCAAACAGAAGTGTTCAGCTGGATGTCCAGTATGCGGTGCAGACTGGTAAGGGGTCAGAATCCAACAATTATCCATAGCCATTCATCACAGTCATTTGGACGACCTCTGTATCAGCTGATGGTGTAATCCAAAAAGTGTGTTGCTCCAAATCAAAGAAGTCACTTGGTTGAGTGACGAAACGTTTCTCCCACTGAAAACGCTACGTCCAGATCAACAGAATCAACTTTTGGAGACGTTGCCCCAAACTGCATTCACACAGCAACAGTTGTGTGTTAAGGCTTACCCCCCCCCCCCCATTAGCAATTAGTCTAATTCCCCACATTCTTCTTATTGCTTGGATCAATGTCTGTCCCCCAGAACAGTCATGAAGTTACTGTCTTCACTGTGGCAGTAAGTGTGTAGTAGGTTTTTCACTGAATCTCTCAAATAAGGATTTTAGTATCTAGCCTGATTTAATTGATGTTCCATGATACATGTATTCTTTTTCTAGTGCAATTACATTTAGTACCTGGTGGTAGATGTCACTATGGACTACAATGTTGTGTGATGACTCATTTTTAGTGTTTTTCAAGTCATTTCAGTTCATTTCAGGTCAACAATATAGCAAGAAATCACAATAACAGCTACATAAACATGCTTTATATTTTAAGGTAAAGACCCTGCAGTATAGGGGAGAAAAACCAACAATCAGTGGAGCCCCTTTGTGCAAACACTTTGCGATGGTGGGCAGGAAAAACTCCCCTTCATAGGAATAATTCTCTAGCAGAACCAGGCTCAGAGAGATGCATTTGGTGTGAGAGGTTCGGGGTTTGGGGAAAGAGAAAACAACCAACGAGAGCATAAGGAGACAGAACAAAACACTAATGATATGCTGCAGCATATACACTGATCAGGTATAATATTATGACAACCTGACTAATATTGTATTGGTCCCTTTTTTGCTGCCTAAACAGCCCTGACCTGTTGAGGACTCTGCTAGACTCCAGAAGCAGTGCTGAAGGTGTAATGTGGTATCTGACACCAAGATATTAACTTTAGATCCTTTAAGTCCTGCAAGTTATGAGATGGGGGCACCATGGAGCGGACTTGTTTGTCCAGCACATCCCACAGATTCTGGATTGGAATGAGACACAGGGAATTTGGAGATCAACGCCTAAAACCCATTGTTGTGCTCCTCAGATGATTTATGAACAGTTTTTGTTTTGTGGTAGGGCGCATTATCCTGCTAAAAACACACCACTGTCATCAGGAAACACTGTTTCCATGAAAGGGTGTAAATGGTCTGCAACAATACTTGGGTAGATGGTACGTGGCAGTTTGGGTGGTGGATGGAGATCAGCATGGGCACCCTGACCGGTCTGCAGCTGTGCAACAAACTCTGATGCTCTGTGTATTCTGACTCCTTTCTATCAGAGTCAACAAACTTTTTCAGCAGTTTCAGCTACAGCAGCTCATCAGTTAGATTGGACCACTGAGGTCAATCAGCCTTCGCTATGCATCAGCGAGGCTTGCCTGCCCATGACCCTGTCACTGGTTCACCACTGTTTCTTTCTTGTCCTCTAGGACCCAGAAGTAAGCCTGCAGCCTGAAAGTGATATGTGTTTTTGGACAATATGAATACTATACTTAGAAAGTCTTTAAGATTTGATTGAGCCTGATGAAGGATTTTAAACTCAGTTTTGGATTTAATTGGGTCAGTGGAGAGAAGCTAATGTGGGAAAAATATGGTCTCTCTTCCTAGTCCTTGATGGTACTCCCACTGTAGTGAGTGGATGAACTGAAGTCTTCTTAGAGAAATTTAGAACAGCCTCATAATGAATTACAATAGACCAGTTTAGAAGTGATGAATTCTTGAAGTGGTTTCTTAGCATCATTCTGAGACAGAATTGATCTAATTTTAAAAGTAGTGAGATGTTTTGTGAGAGAGATTTTCAATTTTTTTAATATGGTCTTTTTGGGACTTTTCAATTGCTTTCTTTCACATATAAGACCCAATTAATTTCTACAAGATTTTCACCTTTTATAAGGTCTTAATGTTAACCTTACCTTCAGCAATTTATCATAATTTATTTTTTGACCTGTCACACTTCAAAATAATCATTTTGATATCTATGGCTTAGCTGTAGGTGTAATAAACCAGAAATATTATCTGAGCTATTCTTCACATCACCAACATTTTACAGTTGATTTCAGTTTAGTTCAGACACTTTGATTTAACGGTTCAAAGTTACCCTTTGGACGGCCAGTGCAAGATTCCTTCTGTGTTGTCATCAGTAGGACTTATTTTCATTCACCTCTCAGGCATACATGGCTCAAATGGTCATTTCCCACAGAGAATGATTTTCTTCCATGGAAATGGCCATCTCATACTGCCAGAAATTTAATCTTCAGGACATCGTGGATAGATTAGGATGATGGATCATTTGAAATGTTTTGAGAGATACTTCACACTGAATTGGTGTTGGAAAATTGATCTGCTGCACCTCACTCTGCTTTTTCAAAAGGAAAACAAATGAGGAACCGTGTTGGGCCAAAAGATGAGAGACTGGTTTTGCAGTCAGTTTTCCTTGGTTTTGGCACAGTGGCTTTTGCCGAGTGTGATTTCTGCATTACATCCTGGTCATTCCTACTCCTTTTGTGTCTTGCATTCAGGGTTTGCTGACCTCTGGAGTAGAATTTGAATCTCTGCCTGCAGCGCTGTCTCTGCCTGCCGAGTCTGGCCTGTACCCTGTTACTCTGGTTGGCGTCCCACGTACAGCCGGGAACATTACTGTCAACGGTCAGTGTGGCTGAAAAGATTTTTTCATTACTTGGATTGTTGCACAGATAATTAGCTGGAAAGATTAGCTTGTGTTTTTGCACACACGTTTGAATCAGACTCCTTTTTAAAGGTCAGTGGTTCACCATTCCACTCCAGTAATTTCATCCACTAAAGATTCTATTTTCTATTTGAACCCAGGTTACCACACGTCAGTGTTTGGTGTAACCAGTGATTGCCTGCTGGATGGCCTGCCTGGTGTGAAGACTAGCGGCTGTTTAGTGGAGGTCATTCCCGCTCTTCCTCGCCTCCAGCTCCAGACGTCACTGCCACGGTCAGGAACTCTCTGCACGCGGTCTTTGCTATGACACTAATTGTTCACTAACAGTCAGTGTAGAAAAGATCTGACTGTGTTGCTATGCTGATAATGTCACAGGTCTCAGTAGGCCAGGGGTAAACACTGGGTAAGCCTTGCTTTGCCAAATTGGGTGATGAAAGGTTTATATGTGGTTCACAACACCTGTTTAACAAAGATAACACTTCAACACTAATTACATTAGCTGGCAGCCAAATTGGCTAGACTGGGTTACATATATTTAATACAGCAGTTTGATGCCCACAGCAAAAGGCTAAAGTATTTCATAACTACTTGGTAAATTATTTAACCACTGAAAATCATGTTATGCTTTGTGGTTTCTCTCTACTAGCGTTGGCCTTTTGGCCTCATTTTTATCCTTAGTAAAGTAAATTGAAGTGTTAGACTGCGTCAACAGACAAGAACATTTTCCCATAAAAACATAGGAAGGGCAAAGAGTCTTGCTTTGTTCACCCATGATTGATGTGAACACCCTCAAACACCTTTAAAGCTTAAAGTCAGCACTTTAGCTTTATAGTCATTGTTTCATTGCACATCCATTGTGCTGAGGTACAGAGCCAAAACAATGACAAATGTGCGACTGTTGTACCACTCACAGACTGCTCTCTACTCATAGTTTTTACGCCCAAAAGTAAGAAAAGTTAACATTTTGAGTAGTGTGTTTTTGGCCAACGTGATGCAGTTTGCCCTTGAGTGCATGTGCAGGTTTCAGGTTTACACCATTATGTAAAAGTTGCCTGTGTTAGTATTTGTGTTTATTTCATGAAATGTTTGTGTTCAAGTATAGCTATGAAAAAGGGATCGCTTTGTGGCTGAGTGGTCTTAAGGTCATACCAATTACAAACCAAAGTTATATCATAGCAAGCATATTGGGATCCTGTGGTGAGAACAGAAACACTTCAAAGAAATCAACAGTGTAAAGCTTATTTTAAACCCAGGTCATGAACCACATTATAGCCCAAGATTGTGTGTTATTTGAGAAATGAAAGTAGAAGTCATGTGGTAAGATTTCTACCAGTAAATAGCAGGTAATGCACGCCGTCTGGACTTTTGTAAATCATTCTGACAGGAAAGCTGCTTTAAAAATTCACTATTTAGGTCATGCCTGTGTAAGTACAGCACTCATCAGCTTTTGATGTGGAAAATCTTTTTATTCTCTAATGCTGGAATATAGTTCGTGTGTCTACTCGAACAGAAGTGTAATATTTGGCTCTAGTGTGTGGTGTTCTCACAGGATGCACAGGTAGACCTTGAGTTTTGACTTCAAAGCTCAGAGAGTCTCTACAGGGTGCCTCACAGACGTTTTTTTGCCTAGAGCACTAAACGGCAGTATCTAAGGCTCCACTTTTCACATTTATACCATTTGAATTCTAAACATTAACTCAAAATTTGCAGTTTTAATATTTTAGAACATTGAAATTCTAGTTTGGAGACTGAATCTTTTGCTGGCATGCCCCATGTCATTAAAAATAATATGTCTGAGTCCAAATGTGGCAGGAGTGGGTTAGTGTTGTTGCCTGCAAGAAGGTCCTGAGTTCATTTCCCACCATCTGGCCCCAGGGTCTTTCTGTGTGGGGTTTGCATGTTCTCCCCAGGTGCTTTGGCCTCCTCCCACTACAGACATGTATTTAGTGGGGTTAGGTGATAATTCTAAATTGCCCACAGGTATGAATGCGACTGCAAATAGCTGTCTGTCCCTGTGTTAGCCAGGGTGTACCCCTCCTGCCCTAAGGCAGCTGGAATAGGCTCCAGCCCCCCCGTGACCCTGAATTGGATAAGCAGAAGAGAATGGATGGATGCTCATTCAGTGCAAATGAATGCTGAAGCATCACTGAAAAGGCTCCGAGTTAATCTTACAGCTTCAATAAAATGATCGGTGTGGTTGTTCTCAGACATGCTACAATAAAGTTTAAAGTTCAGGCTTCCATGAAAATGAAGATTTATGAGGTTTAGAAAGGTCAGATGTTGGCTGTAAGTTAGCTAGTTAATTTGACATCTAAAGATCATATACCATTTCCAGCAAGATAGAGCACTGCTTTAACTTTGGTTTTAAATTAAGATGTAAAGCTAAATAGCAGCAGTGTTTGAAAGCTTAGTGAAATAGGACTAGTTGAAATAATTATCTATGTCGTGGCTAGCTGCTAGGCTAACATAATATATGAGGAGACACACACACCTTCATCTATCCTGAGAAGCAGCACCTTAAACTCTCTTTTGAATAAAATGGGGGGTGGCTCAAGACTTCTACATACCACATGATGCATATATGATTGTATTTCAAGGCTATTCACCTAATCTGTGATTAGTTATAATGTCCATGTGTTTCTCTGAACCTACCTACAGGTCAGCCTACACACCTCACCCCATGTCCAAAGAAGAGCTGTCTAGCTCCGTGTCTGTCCAGCTGTTCAACGGAGAGACGCAGCAGTTGACCATCACCTTAGAGAACATTGGATCTGAGGACATAGAGACTTTGGAGCTCACTTCTAAGATTGTCAGCACCAAAGGTAAGCACCCTCAGCAAGATGAGCCAAGTCTGTTTATTATACCTTTTTGTTCAATTTTCTAGCTCTCGATTTAAATTTACAACAGAAATTGTGAAAGTTCAAAACACAGTAGGATTGCAGAAGAAAATATGGATTGAAAAAAAATGTGCTAAAACAATCAGAGTGCATTGAGTGTCTTATCTGTGTTGTAGTTGCAATAGGCTTTGATGGACTTTACTGCCCACTTAGTTTTTGCTCCAGCCTCTTGCAGCCCGCTTGTCCACAGTGCTGCAGGGGTCGCTACCTTGTTGTATGTGCATGGGGACCTTTCATGCTCTTGTGGCTTTCCAGTCTGTGTTCTGTCTCTTTGTTCAACACCTGCTCAGGCCGTCTGATCTCTGCAGTCCCCCTCACTCTGTTTCTCTGTCTCTCGCTGGCTTTTGTTCTCCTTTAATTGTCTATGTGGAAAAAGGAGGCAATTTATTTATTTTTTTGAAAAACAAAGTTATCTGGCATTTACTCCAGTTTGCACAGCGTTGAAGTAACTTTTATTTTACTTAGCTGTCGATGGTATATTTTAGTATCTGTGCAGCTGCAAATGTAAAGTCTCCTCCTGTTACTTTTTTGTTTAAATCAGAGTGGAACCAGATGTCATTAACTCTACAATGGGTGTCCTTTAAACAGCTTTGCTTTAACATTGTCAAGCTTTTGCTTTAGTAAGTCACCTGTTAAGGTGCCTGGGTCGTCGACCCAGTGTTTTGTGTTTTTGGTTCTTTGATTTTGTTTGTTTCTTTATATTCTAGCTTTCTTTGTCTTATGGGTTATTGGATTATTTTAATTGTAGGTTCTCTGTGTGGGTTTTGTTTGTTAGTCTTCTGGTTTTCTGTCTGTGATCCATAGTTGCTGTCTCCCCTGTCTGCTGTATCCCCATGTCAAGTCTGTGTCTCTGTGTTATGTTTCCTGTTTTACTTTGAAGGTCCATGTCCTATGTTAATGTGTCTGGTTTTGCTTCCTTTGTCTCGTTAGCCCTGATTTGCCCCAGCTGTGTTTCCCTCCTGTCTCTCGTTCCCTGATTGCGGCTCTGTGTATTTAAGCCCTGTGTTTTCTTTGGTCTGTGTTGCGATCTACCGTCTACTATGCTGTGTTCTGTCTTCCTGCCTGCCAGTTCAGTTTTTGGTATTTTCAGTTTAGTTATTTTATGTTTTTTTTGACCATTCATGCCTGCACACAGCTTTCACATGACATTGACATTCTACATATTAGGGGAAAACTAAAATATTGTTCATTCTCCAGGAAAACAGGTGATGCAAAAGCGAGTCATCAGTGATTTTTGTTATTCTTTCAGCAAGAAAGAAAATATGCTAGCTGTTAGAGAGTTGGATAAACCTGTAGTAAACAAAATGTGAAAATAAATCCAAACATGTTTAGTATTTTAGATTCTTCAAAATAGCCACCCTTTGAGATTTCCTTTGTTGCACACTATTGGTATTCTCTTGATGAGCTTCATGAGGTAGTCACCTGAAATGGTTTTCCAACAGTCTTGGAGTTCCCACAGATGTTGAGCACTTGTTGATCACCTCCTCCATGCACGGTGGGGACCATGCACGCAGTCTCCTCTGAGCAGTTGATGTAGAGATGTGTCTGAACTGGAACTCTGTGTGGCATCTATTTGGGCTCTGATCAGAGGTGCTGTTAATGTGAGATTTCCTTGACCTTCAGTGCTTAAAGTCGTTTCTCTTTACTTAGCTGATTGGTTTTTGCCATAATATGTATTCTAACAGTTGTCAAATAGGGCTGCCAGCTCTGTATCAACCTGACTTCTGCACAACACACCTGATGGTCCCAAACCTATTTAGAAAGCAAAAAATTGCACAAAGCAAAGGGTGGCTACTTCGAGGAATCTAAAATGCAAGACATATTTAGAGTTATTCATCAAATTTTTTCTTTGCTACATAATTCCATAGATTTTGCTTTATGTTATCCGATGTCTTCAGTATATAGCTACAATGTAGAAAGTAGCAAAAATAAAGAAAAAACATTAAATGAGAAGGTCCAAACTTTTGACTGGTAATGTATATATACATATACTGTGTGTGTGTGTGTGTGTGTGTGTGTGTGTGTGTGTGTGTGTGTGTGTGTGTGTGTGTTTGTTTTAAGCTATACAAGTTCAAAATCTGACTCAAAATTCCATCTCCAGGTGACAGTGTTCGGAAAGTTTTCTCTGTAGTAAACAAAACATGAAAGCCAGTGTGTGTCCTGAGAGTTTGGTGGTGCAGTGGTTACCACTGTTCAGGTCCGCTGGTTGGCTGGGTCCTTTCTGTGGCTTTGGTACGTCCTCCCACAATACAAAGGCAGGCTTTTTTTTGTTAACTGGTGATTCTAAATTTGGCACATTGGTTTAGAAAACACCTTGGTACGTAGTGAAATGCTTATCACATATTATTGTAAAGTAACTGCCATTAAGTCTAAATACTGGCAAATTTTTATTGGACAAAACTTAAAAATAATGATGCCGGTTATTGTGGGTTATTTCCAAGTGCTTCGTTTTCTGACACTGAACCACTGCATTAGCATTAATAGCTGGAAGGATTCCAGTTTATGAGAAACCAGTGTCACTTGACCATATTTAAAATCATTATTGATTTCTTTACTCGGAGCTGTCTCCACTGGTAAAATGCTACTCCAGTTATTCTTGCTGTAAACTATTTTAATTTATAATGAGTACCCTAAATTATTCAACACTACCAAGAGCAAAACTTATCATAGCTTTTAAAATATTGCTTCTATTACTCTCTCCTGTGTCGCTATGTAAATTAAATTTTACATTTTTCTTTTTTCAGATGCAGAGAGAAGTCTGTTGACATTTTCACTTGTTAATTCTGACAAAAACGCCTTTCTTCCCCACATACTAAAGTAGATCCTGCCAAGAAAATACCTTTGTATATCCTCAGTTTAGCCTCAGAAATACAGACATTTAAAATGAAGGAAAGATTTCTTGAAGATTTTTTTTTTTTAAAAACACTCTGACTCCCTGTGGTATCAGTGGGAGTTTAATCACGCAGCGATGAGTGAAGGAGGAGAAGCTGGGAGCAGTTTCCTTTTATCTGAAACTGATCTGACTTTTCTGAAATGGCTTCAAAATTCTGTGATGACAGGCTCCATGCCTCCTCTGCCCAAGGGTTAACACTCATGGGGTCAGTCTAGTCTGACTTTTCTTGGTCTTTCACATATGTTAAGGACTCTATTGTGTAGAGATGGCGCAAGCCTTTGGTGTCCAGTCCTGATGTAGAATTTATAACTCAGCGACAGCAGGATGAGAGAGAGGTGCTGCGCTTTACTCTTGCCTTCTATACAAAAGCGCTGCCCAGTTTTTGATTTAAGATAGATAGTAATTTGCTGGTCAATGGTAAAATGGTACAAGACTTACAAGATTTGAACACAGTAATCCACTGATGTCTACCTCTTAAAAGCTTGTTGCATCTCACACATCCAAGCTCCCTGCTGGCTGGACTCCAAGGAACAACGTAGTCTCTCTAGTTAACAAAGCATTCTCTTTGAAATAACACTGTGGTACCGTTTTGTTTGTTTTATGCTGCAAATATAGCGTTGCCTCCCAGGGAATGCTATTTTCAGAGTTGGATGAAGAAGTGATAAATATTCTGGGTCCAAATTTGAAACATCCAGTGCCTCAATAATATCAAAGACACAGATGAAATATCATTACTCTACCCAAGGATGTGAGCAGTATCATTAAATCCAACAACCAGTCTTTTTTTTTTTTTTTAATATGCTGAGTGTTATTATCTTATACAATTCTTCAGAGCTACAGTGTTTAAGACCTTTTGTGAAAAAGGTCCAACTATAAAAAAGGTTTTTGTTTTAAGTACTTAAACTTCTTAATTGTCCAAAGAAGATACAGCAGAAAGCTCTTCTCTTCTCCTCCTTTGTTGTTCAAATTCCTTGTGAATGAACTCTTCTGTTCTTCTTTTGTTTTTAAGTCTTTGCTGTTTTATCTTTATCCAGCCCTTTCAAGTCCTTCTTCTTCTTTGAATGCTTATCTTCTCCAATTTCAGTTCTTCTTATTCCTCTGATTCAAACTGATTCTCTTTTTCTTTTCCTTTAAAATTTTGTCTGCTAAGGACCAGTATTCGTAGTCAGACCAACAACAGTAGCACTTATCCATTGAGCCCCCCTGAAAGTGTAGTTATGGTATAACTTATTTAGTGCTTTTAGGTCATCATTAGTCACAAGTGCCTTTTTCCTGTCTTATTTTTTTTTTCTTTGCCTGTTTTATTCTCTGATTCCCAACAATAGGACTTATAAATCTTTCTGACACATCAGTATCCCCAATTTTTAGAGTCAATATCAGTGAACCATCAAATGCATGAAAATGCACATGAAAGCAGGGCTTTTTTTGTTACCATCTGGAAATAAAAGTTTCTTTCTAGGTGTCCTTTTTAAATGCATTAAAGATATGGTCACTTTGTTTAATACTGGCTGTGATGAACACATTATACTTAACGCTGGAAATAGGGCTATGCATCAAATCTCAATCTGAGTGCAGTCTAACCAGAGACGCCCAGACCTCCCTCTCTGCAGTTATCTCCACCTCTTCTCGGTGGACACTGAGGCATTCCTAAGCGTCCTCACGGACATCTCTTCAGCATGTCCTGGGTCTGCTCTGGTCCCACGGGCTAAGACTGTTAGATACGCCTCACCTATGAGGCGCCCAGGAGGCATCATCGTCTGATGCCTGAACTGCCTCTACTTTAGTCTTGAACTGGGTCTCAAACTTGAAGATTTTTCATCACAGCTGCTTGTTATTCTGCTGCCAACCACTCCAGTGCAAGCTGTAGGTGATGGCTTGGTAGACTAACAGAACCACGTCATCTGCAAGAAGCAGAGACAAAATCCTGAGACCACCGTACTTGACGATCTCCACGTGGCTCGAACACTTGAGCAACACTTGAACAGATGATAAAGAACTGGTGAAGTCCAACACTCTTCAGGAATGAGTTGAACTTGTTTTGAGAAATGTGAACCAAATATTTCGGATGCATTCCAGCACATTCTCCAAGTCCACAAAATACGAACATACTGGTTGGGCCAACTTCCACACACCTCAAGCCATCATGCTCCGTGGAGTAGACAGTAGTGGACCCAAATGCAGACAAACGAAACATGGAAATGGAGCTTGATTTTAACAAAAAGTGTGCCTTTTATTCGGGCCAAAAACACAACATTAACCAAACATGAAATCCAACTAAATGAGAAACTAATCACAAAAACCTAAACTGGGAAAACTAATATGCCCCATCACACCTTCAGATCGCCAAAGGCATTGAAGTGACCCAGTAGAACAGTGGAGTTCCTAGGTGGTGCACATAATATTACATTGTTGTTTGACTTCTCCTGGTTAGACATTTCTTTCATGCTAACTTTCCAGCTAACTTTTGTATGTTTTATTTCTGCTTTGTAACATCTACTGTACGCAACAAGTTCCAGGTAATATACATCATAATTGCGTGATGCATGAGTAAGCACATGCCAAAGCCCTCTCATTCTTTGATCTAATTGTGACACAATGACCACAATCCAGATTGCATTCTTTTCTACACCTATTTCCATGGGTGCAGGCTTTGTTACAGTACAAAGAAAGAAACCCTGTAACCAATAAAGTATCACATCTGAGCTGTGAGACCTTTGAAGGCCATTTTAATGTCAGATCGGCTTCCGTCTGGAGTGTGTCACAGGACATCTTTTAAAAAAACATTCAATTTAGGTTTTGCTTTGCTCCTCAAGGCTGTCTGTGATGATACTGCCTGTTGAAACGGTTTAAGTGGTCTTATTGAATAATGCACTCAGGATGCACTGTTACTAGGAACAATTTTTGAATAGAAGTTACAAACAGGAAACATTTTTATAGTAGTAGTAGTTTAATTTGGATATTTTTCCAGTGTTCTGCTTTAGGTCTGTGGTAGTTGGTGCATTTGAAGTGAGTACTACTGAGTCAAGAAGCACTATTGAGTTTTTATGGATTTTCTTTCTACCAATCTACACAGTATTATAGTATTGTATTGGTTGTTCTTAGAGCTGCAATAGCTGAGAAGGGAGAGAGGTGGTACAAAAATGACTCAAATGCATGAATTCATTTGATCTGCTTTGGTCAAATTGTAATAAACTTCTGTTTGTTCAGATAAGTTTCAACTTTTGTTTTAACGAGTGTTTTCTGAAGCCTATCGTGGCTAAGAGTGAGTTGAGATTGTCTAAAGCCCAAGTAAAATTAAACATTTGCTATGCTCATTCATCTTTGGAGTAATAATAAAATACCGAATACTGTTTTTGTACAGCCGTGATCTCTTGTATAAACCAGATGCATCAGCATTGTGCCATAGGCAGGAGGTCACGCTGACAAGCAGCCTGTCAGCTGCGGTCAATCAACCACAGACACTGAAAGGAAAAGAAACTGTGCACTAAGCAACAAGAGGATTTGGGCAGAGCAACAAAGAGATGTCGTCTTTGTGTGTCAAGTTTGTCTGTCAGAGTCACTGAATCTAATCTGTTTTGGAACATACAGTAGATGCCTTGATAAATAATGTATTCCTACATTCTTAGAAAATAAAGTACATTACGTTACAAATTTAGCCTTTAAAAAAGGTCCAAAACTTGAGATCGAGGATTTTATATATTTTTATTACGAGTTATACATACACTTGTAAAATGGACTGGTGTTTCAGTAGCACTGCTCTAGTGTTTAAAACGTCTCAAAGCTGTATCTGTTTTTACATCTGAACCTGCAAATGCAGCCAACTTAGGCAGTGCTGATTCCTGCATTACTTATGTGCTTCTCATTTAACCTAAACAAATAAGGAAATGGGAAGGCTTTAAAAACGAATTATCAAATTTTATTTTTTAAATATTTTGTGAAATTTAAATTCTCGCCTCATATTGCATCTTTAAATCTTGAATAAGTTGCGTAAAAATGAGTAAATATATCCATCTATCTATCTATAGTCAAAAAAGGTACACTTGGTCATCTTAAGGTGTAATAATTAACTCAAGTGGCACATTTGTGTAGATTGTAGGGACAGAAATGGTGCACCATTCTGATCAGAAGCTCTGAATTAAGATGTTGAGTTTATATTTGCGGGTAATGTTACATTTGGAATGCTGTACTTGTAGGTAGTTGTTCAAATTTTATTCTAGATGTAGATGATTTTCATGTATTGGAGTAAAGAGAATTCATATATTGAATAACAAGCTCCCGCTGTTATCTGATGAAGCCTTTTGTTAAAGCTTTCTAGTCAGAAAATGACTGTTAGGCCAAAACAAACATGCTGCCTCAGAGGAAGAACAGCCTGGTGGGCTGCATGATACAACCTTACCCCCTAATTGGATTGCAGTGCAGTTGATCATCCACTTCTTTTCTGTGTAACTTCATCTTCTTTGTTGCTGTCACTTGTGAAACCCCTGCAGCTTCAAGTAGTGTGGCTTAAATAAGGCAAGCCCTAGAAGAAATAACCACATTTTAGCGACTATGTATTTTTAGTCTGGTTGGGTAAGATTTCTACTAATGTCCCACTATTTAATAATGAGGAATTGTACACTTCAACTTGTATTATTTAACAGTTTAGCAGTCAACTCAGATGTTTTCACATGTAATTTATTTGCATCCTTGTTTTTAATTGTGCAGTGTGTAAAATCTCAGATGGTAGAATCCAGAGAAATCTCTGCGTACAAATTTAATGTGACGATGGACTGTAAAGGACAGGGAACTGGTCTCCCTTCTTCCCCAGTCACTGTAAGTGGTTTAACCCTTTAGTCTTCTAGTCAGGGATCCTTAAGCAACGTGCAGAACTCCAGATTGCCCCATATGTTACAGAAAAAGTAAGAGTAATAAGCTGTGAGAATGTTTGCTGAGTAAAAGCTGGAAAAGAGGTATGAAAAATATGTTCCTTTAGCATCCTCTTCGGTATCACCGCAAAGTCCAAAATCTAGCTTCTGTGACGGTCCTGTTGCTGTGAAAAATAGAATATACAGATTCAGGGATAGCTTATCCTGACATCCAGGCAGGGGGAGGCCTTGCTTATATGTGCAAGACACTCAGAAACCACATAGAAGTAATATACTAGCATAGATGCTGCTGGTCTGGTCCCTGAACCCTTCAGGAGCTGAAATTCTTTCCTAAACTGGGAAGATTTTGGCTGTTAAAACTACAACTTTTGATCCTCTCAGTTCCCAAACACTTACTGTGTGGATGGTAAAAAGAAGAGATGATGCAACACATGCTGCTTTCTCAGAGAAAGACTTTACGTACAGATAGTTCAGCAAAAAATTTGCACATTTCATTTACTGTACATATTGAGTAATTCTAAGAATCCAAAAAAGTGTGCAAACAAGGACGCTCAGGTGACAGACAATGTAGAAGAGAGGGGCAGAGTCCAAATTCGCTTTCTTCTTTTTTTCTGCGATGCAGTGACGAGATGATGCTTTTTGCAGTGTGTATAACTGACACTGCAGCCTTATCCCATCTTCTTTTATACCAAAATACTGTTTTGTTTTATATATTTTGTTATCTAGGCTTTCAGAAAGCTTCAGCTACAGTTTCTGTAGAGTTACGCAACAGTTTTCAAAAAATACTTTGTCTTTAAGGATCAAACCAAAAAAATTGTTTTGTTTTCCCCCCATCAGCCGATTAAAACAAATGGGTTTACCCCCAGATTTACAAACCTTAGGCTCTGGAACAGAAAACCTCCGCTGTGATTCCTAAACATGGTCTGGAGACTAAAGCAGGAACAATGGATATCATAATGGCAGAGAATGTCTTCAAGAAAGTCAGCAAGCGCTCACTTTAAACATAAACTTGTCATAAACAGAAATTACTCTTGAAGCATCACAAACATTTTTTGAGCATCTTTATTTTACCTTATTCTCTTGGAGTGCCGGGACCCTTTTTGATAACTATTGTAAACAGATCATTTCTTCATTCTGCTGCTGTCTCTGTTAGGGCGATCACCTTATAAAAAGGGTTTGGGTTACTTTAAAATGTGCATGTCAGGGTTGGGTAGAGGTGCCTTTCATATCAGATCATAGCAAAACATTTTGATTGTGAGAAAACGTAACTCTAAATAACTGACCACTTTGATAATTGTACCCTCTCCGTGTGTCTGTGTAAGGAAAACTGGTGCCGATGGAAATATATGCAAGCAATAAGTGCATAGTTTTATACATGTCTGCAAAACATCATGGTGTCTGTACACCGATCAGGCATAAAACTACGAACACATGCCTGTTGTTCCTGCTTTTGCTGCCAAAACAGGAAAACTGAGATCAACTTTTTCAGCACTTACAGTAGCTCATCTGTTAGATCGGACCATGTAGACCAGCCTTCAATACCCACATGCATCAGTGAGCCTTTGCCACTTACGACTCTGTCACTGGTTCATTACTGGTCCTTTCTTATAACAGCTAGTGACCACAGCAGACCAAAACCACCCTACGAGAGCTGCTGTGACCCAGTCCTCTAGCAACACAACTTGGGCTTTTTCAAACTTGATCAAATCCTTACGCTTCTAACACATTAACTTTGATGATAAAATACACTCGTATAAGGATTGTGATTTACCTCTTATTAGAAAAGAACATCTTTAGTTAATATGTTCTTCAAATCCATTTGAAAAACAAAACAACCATCAAGGAAGCATCAGTACTGCCAACCGGTGCTGCTAATGATGTTAATGTTAACTGTTTTTTTTCCTTTACATTTGAAACACAGCTTTTGCAGTAATGGGTATAAACCTCAAAGATGATCAATGATTTACAGCACTCATGTTAAGGCTGTGTGTTAGTTTTAGATGAATTGAAGCAGACATCTTAAAAAGAATTGGCTGGCAAAAATTTCACAAAACATTCTTCCGCTTGACTTAAAGTTGGTGTAAATTCGGATTGAGCTGGAGTAAAAATGGAGCAATAAAAACCAAAACATGTCGTTTTGGTGGCGGATGGAAGCATTCAATGTGTTTTGTTTTGTTTTTTCCTGGATTGAACAGACAGCATCATTCATCACAATCATGAAAGTAAATGCCATGTTTTCACCATCTTTATCATTCATTTAAGGTTACGTTGTGTCTCTTAACATAATTTTCTTTGAGCTTTTTCTTCTTCAGCGACTTAACGAGGCCCACCTGGAAGAATTAACGGCACCAGCTGTTCAGCGGAAAATGTGTTGATTTGCATGTTTTCTTTGCTAATTTTTTTTGTGCTACATTTAGATGGAAAACTAATCACTACTTTAACATTGCACACTAAGATTGAGTGAGAATGTGTCAGGTGCACAAATTCTCATTGCTTATTTTGTGTCTGGCCTCCTGTGGAGTTGAGTGTCGTCAGGTTTCATGCATTGATAAACTTGTGGTACTTCATATTTTTCTCCCTAGGCATTGTTCAGTCATACATATACTCAGCATTATGATATCACGCCTGGGCTGCATGTCTGATCCAGTCTGGGGACAGAGGCTGTGGTAGTGTAGCACCATGTGGACAAAACTAGTCTTTCCTGATCATCGTGTTACTTGTTCCCACCTGTGCCTCCTTTGTCATAAACTGGTAGTGGCTTTAGACAGGCCACAGCTGAGAGAGCCTCTCTCTCCATTCTCTTTGGGAGCTGAATGAATAAAAGATGAGCACAGTCACAATAGGAAGACATCTGTGGCAAAACAAACAAAACATTACTCTTTCCGCCGCAGCGCGCACACAGCCATCTTGGAATATGAGACCGCGCCATTTTCCCAGAAATAAATATATTCATACGACTGTATAGATAACAAAGGTAGCAATTTATTGTATTAGTTTTAAATAAGCATAGACATAAACTGAATCGTTTCTTAATAGCAGAAAATAAACTGGTGTCAGACCTTTCGTTCATCACTGTAACTTCATTGCTGCGTTTTAGATATAAACCTCGCTTCAGTCGTCTTTCAGAAACACTTGTACAAATTCATGTCTCACGAGGATGAAATACTTTTGTCTGCACAGCCCGTAACATGAAAGGTAAACGGGATTATTAATGCTCCAGTGACTGTGTTACCATGAGCAGACTGTCGGCTGCCTCTGCGTTTCTTTGTCATTTGACTCCATCAGGATGACTCCCTGTTCGGAGTCCTAGGGGCACCTAACACATGTTCTGGTTTTGATGGGGCCAGTGCAGTTAATCACAGTCACTCAAGACAATGCTTGCAATTTCACAAGAATTATTATTATTATTATTATTTTTTTTTTTTTAAAACAGAAGCTGCGTCAAACTATACAGAGCATATAAGGAGGACAGGAAACAGCTGTCATTTTCCTACTTTCTGCTGTAGTCACATTAGCAAACACAGTGGTTGGAGACCAGTGCACGAACAAAATGTTTGTGGTGGTCTGTCAATGACTTGCACAATGGTTGCTTTTAAGCCAAGGATCTTTCACATTCAGTTGGTATTTTCAAATAAACATAATAAGATGTAGTTAATCTGCTCTTTGTGGTTGAATGAGGTCAAGTTAGCAATTTCATGCAAACTGTTTGTGATGATACGGTGATTAACTGTGATGAATTGGAGAAAATCTGTTGCTGTCTACTTACATTCGGTGTCCAGTCAGAACCTCACAGATGTGAAATTCCTCGACTCACTTTCATATTTGAGTACGACTAGAATACAGCCAGTTATCAACTGGTTGAGTTGTAAAGAGACACAGGCTCATCGGAGTAGACTGACTCAGACTGACCGCAATGGGTTGTGTAAATTGGAAAGCAATTACATAACAACCTCTGGGCAGCCTGAGAGGGATTGCAGGCAGAGTTGGGCCGCAATTGTTTGAAGACAGGTTGCCTCCCATCACCTTGTAATCAAAGTTAGTCACTGCAACAACTATAATTCTTATCACTTGTTGCTTTAGCTCTCAAAAATGTACATTTACACAGAGAAGGGTGAACGCAGGTGATCAAATCTGATTAAACAGGACTGCATTTTGTCCTGTGAGGTTTTTTAAGTGTATTGGTGACGGTTCATTAAAAAAAGATCTGGTCATCAACAAAGGAGAGCTCCATAGCAGAATCAGCCAGAACAGTGGCTCAGAGAAACACAGCTCTTGAATCTACACACAGACTTGATAATGAGAAATGTGTCTGACTACTGATTTTATTAAGCTAGAGATTTGTAATCTTAATTTGAAATGATTGGTTTTTCAGAAGAATTATGCAAATTGAGCATTAGCTTGACGTTTGTTTTAAAATTGAAAATGATATTCATAAATCTCTTTAAAATTCTAATGTATAGCGCATCTTTAACCCAACACAGCTGAACAATACAACTTTCACAGTGGTATTATTGATTACATGGCTTTTAAAATTAGCTCTGCTTTGCACTGGTGGCCTGTACTCTCGCCCTATTGCAGCTCAGACAGGCCTCATTTCTGCTGCTATTCTTGTGACTTGTAATCAAAGAGTGTGATGACATCATCCACAATCATAGCTGTTTACCTGTAGAAATGTGAGGCCTGATGTTGCATATTTAAATAAATAGCTTCCCCCCTTTCATTTACTTCATCTCATTGCCTCCCCCCCCTCCTTTAATTCACTGCAAAAAGCTCTGAGTTTATGAATATTTAAAGGGGAGTGTTATTCACAAAATCTTTATTTAATGCTGCCTCTGTTCACATCCTCTTAGAGGGTTTTTACATGCTTTGCTTATGAATCAAGCAGGGAACTGTAAACCGTTGTTCTTGCAGCGAGCTTGCATATCACTTTATTCTGTGAGTGCGTGTTAAACGCAGCCTGCTTGCTGTTCCTCCAATACCTCAGAGCAGGAGAGGCTCACCTGCACAGACAGAACACATGCTTTTATTCAGGTGATGTATCATTCATTTGGCGCTTCTGTCTGAAGTGGATGCAGCTGAGCCATTTTTCGCAGGTAGCAGGGGTTTGTGGCATAAATTAGAGCATCAGGTATAGTGACGGGCACCGAGAGACTGGTGGGTAAAAGATCCATCAGCGGCTTTGTTGCTCTTGAAAGCTTACTGCAGAAGAAATGTGATAGTAACACCTTGTATTGTGCAGCCTGAGGCAGGTAAATCAGATGCCCCTCAGATGCTGTTTCTTTCCATCGTTTTGAACAACACACACACACACACACACCAACAAGTGCTCTGGTAAGCACACATTTGCGCAGGCTGCATTCAAATGGCTCCATGCACGTCTCTGTTTACTTTGACCAAATACTTTTGCATCCACGTCTTGCCACCTTGTATCCCAATGGGAAATTCCTTGGCATCTGTTTTCCGATATTTCTTTGTTTCACCGATCCTTTATGTTTGTTTTGTGTGTTTGCAGAAAAAGTGTTTGGGGAATTTCTGAGCTGGGAGTTAGATGAGGCATTGTCTCACCTGCCTCTAAAGCCGGGCCAGTCTGTGACACTGACTGTCAACATCAAAGTCAAGCTCGACTTCTCCGGCCAGGAAAACCTGCTGCAGGACCTCAACGATGGTGAGCCCTCTCATAATTCAGCACTAAAGATGAAAAATGCAGTTGACTGTTTCCTGTTTACTATAAGGTTACAATCTATAGGTGTTAGTACTTATTTATCAATATTTAGGTACTACATTAGAGATTTTAACATTTCAACCCTTATCGAGATGTATGTTTGTGTGCAAGTGCAACTAGGCATGCCAGACAGGTATGTTTGATGCTCATTAGAAAAAACAAAACTAAATAAAAAGAAGCATAAATAACATAAAAAAAAGGTTCAATCAAGTTTGTCACCTAAAAGCTAATCTGAGGCTTTCTGGGAGTTTGTTCCAGATATATGGAGCATAAAAGCTGAATGCAGCTTCTCTGTGTCTGGTTCTGACTCTGTTCAAAAAGTTCTCCTTATATAGACATCCGAGGCTACTTTAGAGACAAACAAGTGTGTGATATGTTGTGCAATTTTGTGAGACTGTGTGTCCAACCGAGAGACTGTCCTGAGACGACCTCCCTGTTCTTAATACGTGTGTGTGTGAACGTGCGTGTTTTACATGACTCTCTATGTACATGTTGGTGTAGGCCTGAATATGTGTGTAAGTGAATGTAGAAGGCCCTACTGGACCCACAGCTTCGAGAGGTGTGAATACAATGATATGGATACCATTTGCAACAGCTTAAGCAAATAGAAGGAATGATAGAGAACAACAATAGACTAATTAAAGTGATGATAATATGCGTACATTAATATTTTGCTCAGATTACCATAGATATAATTCAGAGATTATTCTGTCAACAGATTCGACAATGATGAATGATTGATCAATGATAGTTCTGATTATAAATTGTCACCATAAGAATACAAAATAAAATATCTCTTGTCCACAGAACTGATAAAAGACCGGATCCAGATGACCTGAGGGATCTGGAAGGTTCATACTGGGTCAGGAGGTCACTGATGTACTTTGGTCCTAAACCATTCAGAGCTTTATAGACCAGCATCAGAACTTTAAAGTCTATCCTCTGACGGACAGGCAGCAAGTGTAAAGACCTCAGAGCTGGACTGATGTGGTCCACTTTTTTGGTCTTAGTGAGGACTCGAGCAGCAGAGTTCTGAATGAGCTGTAGATGTCTGACTGATTTTTTTAGGTAGACCTGTAAAGATGCTGTTACAGTAATCAAGCCTGCTAAAGATGAATGCATGGACTAGTTTTTCCAGGTCCTGTTGAGACATCAGATCTTTTATCCTTGAAATATTCTTGAGGTGATAGTAAGCTGATTTTGTTATTGTCTTAATGTGTTTTTCTAAGTTTAGGTCTGCATCCATCACTACACCCAAATTTCTCGCCTGGTTTGTGGTTTTTAGGTGTATAGATTGAAGTTCTCTGGTGACCTTTAATCGTTTTTCTTTGGCACCAAAGACTATTACTTCAGTTTTGTTTTTGTTTAGCTGGAGACAATTGTGGCACAACCAGTCATTAATTTCCCCAATGCATTTACCAGGAGCCTGCACAGGGCCTTGGTCTCCTGGTGACATTGTGATATATATTTGTGTGTCATCTGCATAGCTATGATAGTTTGTTAAACAGAAGGGGTCCCAAGATGGAACCTTGGGGAACTCCACATGTGATACTTGTCTGCTCAGATGTGAACTTACCTATTGATTACAAAGTATTTCCTGTTTTTTAAGTATGTTTTGAACCAGTTTAGTACAGTTCCTGAAAGACCTGCCCAGTTCTCCAGTCGTTTGAGTAATATGTTGTGGTCAACTGTATCAAATGCTGCACTGAGATCCAGTAAAACTAAGACTGACATTTTTCCACTGTCTGTGTTCAGACATATGTCATTAAACACTTTGGTCAGAGCGGTTTCAGTGCTGTGGTTCTGTCTAAAACCTGACTGGAAGGCATCATAGCAGTTATTCTGTTTTAAGAAGTAATTGAGCTGTTGAGAAAATGCTTTTTCAGTGATCTTACTTAAAAATGGGAGATTTGAGATCGGCCTGTAGTTGTTCATTTGTGTCTTGTCAAGATTGTCCTTTTTAGTATAGGTTTTATTACAGCAGTTTTTAGTGATTCTGGAAACACACCTGATATTAAAGAAAAGTTGACAATCTGTAACAGGTCTGACTCCAAAGTCTTTGAGACCTTTTTGAAAAAACTTGTTGGCAGGACACCTAAACAGCAAGAGGAGGAGTTCAGTTGACCTAAGATGTCCTCCAGGTCTTTGCTGTTAATAGGGTGAAACTGTTTCATGGTGTTTAAACAGTTTTTCGGTGGACACAGTACATATTCTGGATCTGCTGTTGATGTACCAATTGCTTGTCTAATAATAATCTGAAAGTAAAATTACTTAAATTAATTCACATAAATGTGATCACACATTAGTGGGTATCACATTGGCAGCACTAGTGTATCTTTAACTTTATCATTAAAAATGATCCAAAATGCTGCGGAGCTGTTGGGCTATTTAAAAAAACAAAAAACAGAACCCCGGCCCAAAAACTGCCCAGTTAGTGGTAATTAGTGGTTCTTATTTTGTGCTTTTCTACCACTCAAAGCACAGCATGCGTCATTCACCCATTCAAGTGCTTCTTTATATGTCCAAGTGCTTTCTGTCTAACGTTCACACACATTTGCACTGTGATGAATGCATCAGGAGACGCTCTGGGTTCAGCCTCTTGCCAGAGATTGAACTCGCAACCCTCCGATTAGTAGATGACCTGCTCAGCCACCTATACAGTGGAGTCCAATAAAAATAAAAGAATCAGATCGTAATTGAGATTTATAAACCCCAGTATCAGTCTGGCTAAATTTTCAGGTCTGTATATCTCTGCTTGCGTATCGTAACATATTTATAAGCTAACCATGAATATTTTTTAAAAAAAGACTTTGTTAGTAGTAAGACATGGATTAGTGCTATCGCCTCACAGGAAAAAAGGTTCCTGGCTCGAGCATGCAGGTCAGCTGAGGCCTTTCTGTGTGGGATTGTCTTTGTAAGTTTCCTCAGGTGCCCCGCTTTTCTCAGTGCAGAAACATACATATTGGTTCAGCTAATGATTGTAAAATGACTCTGAATTGCTTAATGACAGCTGGGAAAAGCTCTAGCCCCCTGTCACAGTAAGTTGCATAGTCATTCAAGAAAATGGATGGTTTCTGTAATAATGTCAAGTATCTTGATTGAAACTTCTCTACTGATGGTTACTTTTGCATTTGTCTTTCAGTGGAGTGGTGTTGAAACAATAGACGGACCAGTAGCTGACAGAAATTTTGAATAATTGTTGGTGTTTTAAAAAAAATGATGGATTTACCTTTTCAAATTCAGGAGCTTTCCTCTTTTCTGTTTGCTGTCATTGCACAAGTACATTTAGCCTATTTCCTTCCATTTTATAGACAAAGCAATCGCTGAACTAAACTGGTGATCAGTAAGATAATCATTTTGAGTGCTAGCCCTGCAATGGAAAATAGTAAAGTCATCTTTGAACTATCCGTCTCAAATTATGTACATATTGATTGCTGATGAGTGTTCATGTGCTGCTGTACAGAGGAGTGTTCTTGTTCCAGGCATTCTGCCTGCCTTATTTAAGATTCTGCAGTAATATGATCGAGGTCTCAAGGTCTCCACACCTCCGTTTCCCTCCTAGCTTTTAGTTTCCTCGCTTGGATTTCCTCTCTTCTAATTCTTATTTCTGCTTAAAAAAATAGTCCGACCTTCTCCCCTACCTCGAAGCTCATTCATTGTGTTCCTCCTCCTAGCCTCTCATAGTTCATGCCCAGCCTTCTTTCTTTCCTGTCTCATTCCCAAGCTCTCTTCACACTGTTGAACCTCTTTACTACAGCCTCTATGGGCTGATGAATATTAATGAGCGATCAATACGGACCTGCTCGTGCAGCACAGAGTATTTTTCTTGGTGTGTTTGCGTGTACTTGCACGTGAATTCAAATGACAGGGAAAGTAAACGCATACAATGCTGCATGTTTATCTCAGCTCCAGTGCCAACTCGCCTCATGAGGTCATTTAAGCGACACTGCTTTAATGTTTTAATTAGCTGAGCAATAATTGAGGCCCTGAAATAAGGAGATAAGACTTGTTTTCTGCTATAAAAAGCAGTTATTATAGTGACACTATGGGATGCCGTTTTTATTAAACACATTTGATGCTATGTAATGGAGTCACATTAATAACGCTGTGTTAACATGCTGATGAACTTGCTTTGCAGAAAGATTTAGTTTTTTCTGTCTGTGCTCCGTGGAGGATTGTGAAGGTTTACAGATTATGGAAGTTCTGCCATCTTTGCTAATTAAACTGTAAAACCTTGATTATCTTTAGCACAACTGCTACATTCAGCAGCAGTTTAATTGTATCGCTTAGCCAACGCATATGGTGACACAAACATTTTAATTCTGCCATGTATGGACAAGTCCTTATTTTATCAGAGGCAACTTGGCCCAAGTATCTTGCCCAGAGGGAATAAGAAACTTGGCTATTTATGCAGTTGTTTTGTGGTGTATGAAACAGATGCATATTACCTCTCTAAAGGAAATGTTTGAGTGGAACATTATTGACGATGATATTGATCGGCACTGCTTTCTTATTTCTTTTCAAAGTTTTTCTGTCCCCAAGCAATGGTTTAAATACCATTTGTGGTAAATCATTGAGCAATAATCTACCCTTTTGTTATGATTTGGCATTTCAAGATGACATGAATTACTGTCTAAGAAATACAATCCACAAAAAAACGGCACTGCTCATATAAACAATGTGTTGATCTGCAAAGACCAAAAACAATGCTGAATTGCTGAAATATGCGATTTTCTACATGGCAGCACTCTTTTTAACAACATTGAAAAAATGTGCCAGAAAACCATTGAACCATTGGGTCTTCAAGATCAACTTATTGATTTATTGGTTGAAAACTGACAAAAATTGTTGTTACTCTAACTTAAAAGCTACGATTCTTACACATGTGGTGTGTATTGTAAATAAATGTAATGTTTAAAAATTTAAAATATCATGTTACATTTGACCCCTGACACCTGCTTGAAGGTCAATAGACTGATCTGAAGGTTATTAGTGTTAAAAGTGTTAATGATACTATACAGATCCGTTTAAAACCGTTTTTACTGCCATTGTTTGTATTATAGGGAATGATATATGTGGATTCCTAATATCACATTACTTCGGACTGACCTCTTCTTCGTGTCACATTTAACCTCTACTCTTACTTTTACATTTCATATCTACCTTTCTTTCAAGATGACCCTAAATGTCATACTCTCTTTGTGAAACGAACGAACAGGGATGATTAGTATTCAGTATGTTGTGAAGGGCACTGGTTCAGTATTTCAAAAGACACGTTTGTCCTCTTGTAAAAGTTAGATGATAGGGTCTTTTACACTTTGGGTAGACAGCCACTTTTCTAGCTAAGCTAATATAAATGTGTTGTAGTTTTTATTAAAAAGGAGTGCCCATATTTTGTAGCAGTTTCTTGAATGTTTAGCCAGCTAAACAAAATCTAATCTGAAGAAATGCATGTGACCAACTGTTCACGTATCCTGTGTCAAAAGCAATTATAACAACAAATAACATTTTAATAAGATTTTTTAAAAAATGAAAGCAAAAAGATGCCCATTGTTACCGATCCATTTAATTGAAATTTCTCTGTGTTATAAATATTCATTGTCCTTGGTAGCACAAGTAGGTCAACACAATCAGTCCTGAATGAATATAGTTGTTAAAAACGGCAATAACAAAATCTGAAGATGGCTGTGAGCATGTGGATGAATACGAATGTGGACACATGGAAACTTTCCTTTACTTTGCCCACATGAAATATGAAGACAAACTCGGTGTGTGGTCAGAGATTTGGTGTGCACACTACTTGTGTGTTGTTACTTAATGCAGCTGTACACAATTATGTGCAGTGTGTTAATTCACCACGGTGCAGAGAAAGTCGGCCTGCTAGCTTAACTGTCCACGTGGCACTCAGTGTGTAGTGTTTGAGCTGAGACCAGTGGGTTAAATTATGCCACGGGAAACAGAGGCAACATTCAAAACAGGTTGACCCTCAGTGATTTATCCTCAGACAGGCTTATCTCTCATTCTGTGTCCAGCTCAAAACCACGAAATCATAACACAGGATCAAATGGAAGTGATGTCATCACTCAGGAGTAATGGGCCTTGACTTACAGTGCTTTATTGTGTTAAATGGTGTGGGCGTCGTATCTAATGACAGTGTCAGTGTCTACATTAATGCTGCGGCTGTCTTTGAAGACAGCACCTTGTACCGTAGTCAGTGTCTGCAACCGTCAGAGAAAAAGACGCCAGAAACGCATCACTGGAGGCGAAGGAGTGGAGGCTGGAAGAATTTTTTTTCTTTCATGTCCTCAGTCGACATCTCTGAGCGTATGCACTGCCGTCCTACTGATGTAGCTAGTTTCAGATTACTTAACTTTTAACTTAGACTGCCAGGCTGAGCTCTTAAGAACACCTTTTTTAAAGTATTAACCTGTGACATTTTGATGTTAGCAGCATGGTGGCACGGTGGTTAGCACTGTTGCCGCACAGCAAGAAGGTCCTGAGTTCAATTCCACCATCAGGCCGGGGTCTTTCTGTGTGGAGTTTGCATGTTCTCCCCGTGTCTGCGTGGGTTCCCTCCGGGTACTCCGGCTTCCTCCCACCGTCCAAAGACATGCAGTTTGTGGGGATAGGTTAATTGGATAATCCAAATTGCCACTAGGTGTGAATGTGCGAGTGAATGTGAGTGTGAATGGTTGTCTGTCCTTGTGTGTTAGCCCTGCGACAGACTGGCGACCTGTCCAGGGTGTACCCCGCCTCTCGCCCTATGACAGCTGGGATTGGCTCCAGCACCCCCCGCGACCCTGAAAAGGATAAGCGGTAGCGAATGGATGGATGGATGGATGGATTTCAAATGTACTCTCGTTGTCAAATCATACAGCACAGCTGCTATTCAATCTACACTTTCCTTTTTATGGAAGCTTTTCATATTTTTGCTGTTGTGAACAGCTCGAGTATGTGGATTCTTTTTTGGGAGAAAATCTTTGTTTCAAAAACTTTCTGCTTTTACTTCCAAGGTACAGGCTAAATCAGTCTGTAGTGCTCACTATCAGAAAAGAATTTGTTAAAATACACTGATCGAAAAATGTAAAAGAAACGCTTTGAAATCACATCAGGGGGAAAAAATAATAATGCTGGACATCTATACTCGTATGGACAAGGTAATATGTTAGGAATATAAGGATGCCATTTGGTGCAAATGGAAATGCTCAGCCTACAGAGAACTGAATTTAAAGACACCTTGAAAGTAAAATGATGCAGCAGGCTAGTCCATTTTGGTTAAATTGTATGCATGCCTGACAACCTTGAGAGATGCTCAGATGGTGTCCTGGGGGTTCTCCTCCGAGCTCTGGACCAGGCCATCACTGAGCCCCTGGACAGTCTGAAGTGCAGGAAGGGCTGAAACATAATGTCCCAGAGGTGTTGTATTTTTACTTATTTTTGGTGAGGTAAGCTTGGTATTGATTCCATCATCCTCCAGGAGCTGCCTGCAGACTCTCACCATATGAGGCCAGGCAGTGTCGTGCATCATGAAGTACCTAGGACCCACTGCACCAGTGTAGGCTCTTCTAATTCTAATACAGTGGTTTGCAAAAGTATTTGGCCCCCTTGAACTTTTCCACATTTTGTCACATTACAGCCACAAACATGAATCAATTTTATTGGAATTCCACGTGAAAGACCAACACAAAGTGGTGTACACGTGAGAAGTGGAACGAAAATCATACATGATTCCAAACATTTTTTATAAATAAATAACTGAAAAGTGGGGTGTGTGTAATTATTCAGCCCCCTGAGTCAATACTTTGTAGAACCACCTTTTGCTGCAATTACAGCTGCCAGTCTTTTAGGGTTTGTCTCTACCAGCTTTGCACATCTAGAGACTGAAATCTTTGCCCATTCTTCTTTGCAAAACAGCTCCAGCTCAGTCAGATTAGATGGACAGCGTTTGTGAACAGCAGTTTTCAGATCTTGCCACAGATTCTGAATAATTTTGTAGGCCTCTGGCAGTGCTCATTGTTCCTTGCTACACAAAGGAGCAGATACCAGTCCTGGTGATTGGTGAAGGTCCTCTATGATCCTGTCCAGCTCTCCTGAAGTAACCGGCTGTCTCTTAGAATCTTCTTTATGCTCTTGAGACTGTGCTGGCATATAGAGCAAACCTTCTGACAGTGGCATATATTGATGTGTCGTCCTGGAACCTGCACCTGTGCAGTGTTACGTCCCTCTGCAGCCTCTAATCTGCTCAGTGTGTTCAGCTGGTGCTAATTGGCCACACCTAGTCAGGTGTGGATGAAAGCATACCTGAGGCAAGCGTCCGGGGAGCTCACTTGTCTTTGCCTTGGTGGCATCAGCCATTTTAGCCAACCTGGTTTTCCATTTTAAGATAAAACCTCTTCTCACCCATACTCTGGTATTCATCTCCGTTTTTATGTTGCGGCTTTTGAGCCGGGTCGTAACATAAGTGGGGGCTCGTCCGGGATTGAGTTTGGATATGGCACAGTTTAGCCTGGGTGATTTTATAGCTAAGCCTGCATTAGACCAGCTTGATGCATGTAGGAAGGAGGATTTATGTGCTGTTGCCGCGCATTATGAAATCCCTGTGGCTAAGTCCATGAAGAAGAGCGAGTTAAAGTCTCTTGTTGTCAGTGGGTTGGTTGGGAAAGGTGTGTTCCCTTTAGACGTGGACTCGGAGGATGCCGCGTCAGTCCTCGAAACCTCTGATCAGCCTGAGGTTTGTGCTTAGGAGGGGGCGGGGACACCTACGGTGGTCAAACCAGGTGGGGGAAAGCCACCAGCCTCTCTTCCACGGTGTGAGCCCTTCTCTGTTGAATCCAGTAATCCCAGTGTTAGTGCACGCGTAAAGGTACGTTTGGCTCGTCTTGAACTTGAGGCCAAAGAAAGGGAACGTAAGGATGAGCTTGAGTTCAAGCTAAAGTGTCGGCAGCTAGAAGCTGAGACATCTATTAGGTTGCATCAGCTGGAGTTGCAAGCTAACAAATTGTCTCCTGAGCCTTCTGCTCCACCTTCAGTGAAGGATGAAGATAACAATAGTAATCCTTCAGAGAATTCTCCCCCTGCTCCTGCACCTCCGACATTTGATGTAGGCAAAAACATTGCCCTAGTTCCACCATTCAGGGAGACTGAGGTGGAGGCCTATTTTAATGCGTTTGCATTGCTATGGCTTTACATTGGCCCAAGGAGGTTTGGTCCCTTTTGCTTCAGTGCAAATTAATTGGTAAAGCACAGGAAGTATGCGCAGCTCTCACTATCGAGGACAGTCTTGTGTATGACAATGTCAAAAGCGCTATACTCAGAGCCTATGAGTTGGTGCCTGAAGCTTACAGGCAGCGTTTCAGGACCCTGAGGAAATCCACTGCTCAAACATTCCTTGAGTTTGCAAGGGAAAAAGGGATACTATTTGATAGGTGGTGTCAAGGAAGCAAAGTTTCAGAGTTTAACGCACTGCGTGAACTGGTATTGTTGGAGGAATTCAAAAACTGTGTTCCTGACCGGACAGTGCTGTACCTGAATGAACAAAAAGTTGCCACTTTGCAGGTGGCAGCTGTCCTGGCAGAAGAATTCGCTTTGACGCACAAAAGCGTGTTTGTGGGTAAATCTGAATCACTCTATCATGAACAAATGAAAAAGGACACAAAGCCGCACCCTCAACAACCTAGGGGTTCCTCGGGTTCCAAGTCTGATAGACAATGTTGTTACTGTCACAAAGTGGGGCATATAGTTTCTGAGTGTTTGGCTCTTAAATGTAAACAAGTGCCCCAGCAATTAAAACAAGCTAAAGGGGTTGGCCTAGTCAAGTCGCTGAACTCCCCCTCTCATGTGACCATGAGTGAACCTGATAAGTGTTTTAAACCCTTCATTTTCGATGGTTTTGTCTCCTTAACGGGGTTTCCTGGGGATCAGAAGCCCGTGAGAATACTGAGGGACACGGGTGGCTCACAATCATTACTATTGGCCGATGTTTTGCCAGTCAGTGATGAGTCATCTTGTAATGCGAGTACAATAGTGCAAGGTATTGGGATGGCCTACATACCTGCACCATTACATTGTGTTCATGTGCAGTCGAAGTTAGCCTCTGGTTTTTTCAAGGTTGCAGTGAGAAACTCATTTCCTATTCAGGGTGTTGAGTTTATAATGGGAAATGATATTGCTGGGGACAAGGTACTCCCTGTTCCTGAAGTGGTGGATAAACCCAGCTGTATCCCAGAAGAGGATGAGCTGTTGAAATCCCACCCTGATGCGTTTTCTGTCAGTGTTCTTACCAGGTTGCAAGCTCGTAAGCTGGAGGAAGCGAACCTGAGTGAGACTGTTCTTGGATCTGTTCTAACTGGGGACAGAGAGCCGGCTGCTAGCCCTTCTAAACCAGCACTCGATGAACAGGGTCTGACTACTCTGTCTGAGGTTCTTCCTTTGCCAGTCTCACGTGAGTGTTTGAGCCATGCTCAGGAAAAGGATGAGTCACTCGCTAAGTGTTTTAAAGAGGTAAGCGAGTTAACAAACAATAAAAAGGCACACAGGTTTTATCTTGAGGATGGGTTACTGCTAAGGAAATGGGTCTCAAGACCTGCATTACAGCAGGAAGGAGGTGATGAGGGTTGGGGGGTGGTACGCCAAATAGTCATTCCTAGGGATTACCGGGGTGGCATATTGCAGCTTGCACATGAACACCCATGGTCAGGTCATTTAGGAATCACTAAAACCTATGACCACGTTCTTCAGCACTTTTTCTGGCCAGGTCTGAAGAAAGACATGCCAGGCAAAACATGCCAGGTTTGCCAAATTGTGAGTAAACCTAATCAGACGGTGCCACCTGCTCCTCTTAAACCCATCCCGGTAGTTGGCGAGCCTTTTGAGCGTGTTTTAGTGGACTGTGTGGGTCCTCTACCCAGAACAAAAGCGGGTAATCAGTTCCTCTTGACAATCATGTGTGCCACAACCCATTTTCCTGAAGCCATACCACTTCGAAAAATCACCGCTCCCACTGTAATTAAGGCTCTACTTAAATTCTTTTCAACATTTGGTCTGCCTAGAGTTGTTCAAACTGACCAAGGCAGCAATTTTCAGTCAAAACTGTTCAAGCAGACTTTACAATCACTTGGTATCAAACACATCCCTTCCAGCCCTTACCATCCCCAGTCACAAGGTGCACTAGAAAGATGGCACCAGACCATAAAGTTGATGATGCGAAAATATTGTCTGGTGACTGACAAGAACTGGGATGAGGGACTGCCATTCCTACTGTTTGCAGCTCGTGAAGCAAAACAGGAGTCCCTTGGTTTCAGCCCTGCTGAACTAGTTTTTGGGCATAGTGTGAGAGGGCCACTAAAAACTCTGAAAGAACTGTTTTTATCTGATGTGCAGCCGCAATCAAATGTGCTTGAGTTTGTCACGCAGTGTCGGGAACATTTGTACCATGCTTGTGCAATAGCTAAGAAGTCTCTGTCAGCAGCCCAAGGGAAAATGAAGCGGCAGTATGACAGGAAGGCAGTGCAGCGTTCTTTTAAACCTGGTGATCAGGTACTCATGTTGGTGCCCACATCTGGTCCATCTCTGTCAGCCCAATTTGCGGGACCATATGTGGTAGAGAGCAAAGTCAATGACACAGACTACATTGTTCGCACTCCGGATAGAAGGCGCAAAACACGGCTCTGCCATATAAATATGCTGAAACTGTTTCACTCTAGGGAAGACGATCACGAGGGCTCCATCTCACTCATTTCTGTGCCCATAAACCATGATGATGGTTTGGTGAAGGGTAGTGAAGGTCAGCAGAGTGGCAGTCTCGCAAACTCAGAGGTTCTTGGTGCCTTAGACACGTACCTCTCCTATCTTCCTCATGGCTTTTAAAAATATTGTAAAGCTGTAAAAGCATCTCCCTTCAAAAAGATGTGGAAATCCACCTTAATCCTTCAGTTTAGCTACAGGAGTAATCAATCTTTGGGAAAGGTGTCTCACAGCAGCTGAATTTACTCTGAAATAATACAAACAAACAAGGTTGGACATTGGTCTCTGTCTCATGAAATCATGAGGGAGGAGAAAGAAAGAACTCCACTCTTTTCAGCTCATATACTATCAAATCCTAGTGACTGTGATCGCTACTCACTTCACGCATTCTCTGATCTTTGTCACTTTGACACTTAAATTTGTAACTAAAATTAGTTTTTTAGTTTAAATGTGGAGGCATTTATATGCTTTATAAAAATAAATCAATCCAAATGAGGTAATACATAATGGATTGTTTTGTTTTTGGTAGTTAAAAAATTCACAGGCATCATCGGCAAGTTAACTTAATGTACACAAAGAGCAAAGAAAAGGGGATGTTTTGCTCCCAGATCTGCTCCTATGTTTGAAACGCTCCCCGGATGTCCTACTCGGATCAGTTGCAGATGCTTATTTACGGTATAGATATGTATCAAAGTATCAAAGCGGAGACCCAAGTGGAATTTAATTTTGTGGAAGAGAGAGAAGTCGCAACAAGACAAATCTAGTGAGTGAAGATTGTGATGTTTTTAGCGTGCTGTACGCTTTTAACTGACTTTATACGTGTATCTCACTGTCCTCCTTAGCCCGTAAGCCCGGTTTAGAAACTAGCAACTACGCTGCTAACAAAAACTAGCTGTAGCCTGAATCCCTATACTTACTGCCCTTCACTGATTTCCGCTGAAATTTAGGATTCATTCTAAAGTTTTATTAATAACATGTAAAGCCTTACATGGCCCAGCTTCTGTTGCTGTAGCAGAGCTATGAGACTTGATCCCAGCAGTTGGCCTCTCTTGTCGTCTGATCGGGGTCTTCAGTTGTTCGATGCGCCTGTGTTAAAACCAGAGAACCATTCTTTAGAGGCTGTAGTTCCTAAACTTTGGAACAGTCTTCCTCAGTCTGTCAGGTTGGTCGAATCATTTTGTTTTAAATAACAGCTCAAAACTAATTTTATAGGTTAGGCTTTCTTTAATCTCTCTGTTCCATTTTAATTTTGGTCTTTGTTCTTCTCATAGTGTACAGAGGTGTACATATGAAGGGATGAAAGTAAGACTGTATGTCAAACTATGCATGTTTGACTGTGTGTTTGTATGTTTGGACATGCACACTTATTTTTGATGTGCAGTTTTATGTCAGACTGCTATGTATGCTAATACTATGCTACTATGTCTAAATTTGATAAATATGGAAACAGCTCTGATCGCTAGCTGTTTTCCCTCACATGTTAACTGACATCATTAAAAAAATTCAAATCTTTTTTTAACTCATAGAAACATAGCAGATGAAATCTAAAAAATCCTCTTAACATTAATGAATAAAAAACTAAAAGATGCCACAAATACCCTGTTCGCTAATGTCACTGTTAAAAAGTCCAATCACTGCCTTATCAACTACAATCCCCTAATCTTATGCACAAATTACCAACACAAAAAAAGATTTTTTTTCTACAACCTATCACTGATTGTATTTTCTTTTACTGATCCATCCATGGAATTGGAAAACTTTAAATGTTCAAAACTAGTCTTACTTCCACTAAATTATACAAGACTGTATCAACTTTTAAAAATTGATCAAGGTCCCACCTTCCACCTCAGATCAAGGAGAGATCAGGTTGTGGGTTTGATGATCCTGAAAGACTCCATAGCTGAAGCTTTGAATTACCATTTCCTCCCTTGTGGTCTTTTTATTTAACAGGAATGTGTGTTCATTCTACTATATATAATTACCATATTGGTTCTGCAGAGGGATGCCTCAATGCCTCACCCCTTTCTTGACTATTTTTTTTTTTGTTGTAAAGTCATAAGTCCTAAGCCTTAAACTATGTGCTCTAAACTAAGTGTTTTGCATATTTGCCACATTTACATGTCTCAGATCATTAAACAGATTTTAATATTAGACAAAGATAATCCCAGGGAATACAGAATACAGTTTTTAAACGATAACGTCATTTTGCGATAACTGCTAATCAGTCTTTTACATCACTGGAGGAATTTTGGCCCACTCTTCTTTTCAGAAGTGTTTTAATTCAGCCACATTGCAGACTTTTTGAACAGGCATAGCTTGTTTAAGCGCATGTGTAAGGATCACAATCAGATTTTAGTCCAGACTTTGACTAGACTTCTCCAGACTTAAACAATCAGAGGTGGACTTGCTGTTGTGTATATCAAATAATTGTCCTGCTGTAAAACTTAAGTGCGCTTGAGCTTCAGGGCATCAACTGACAGCTCGACTTTCTTCTTTCATTGTCACATGTGTTTAGTCTGGACATCACTATGAAGAGAACAGGGCTCTGGACCTGTCGTTTCTGGTATTCTCTGGAAAATGTCAAACAAAATCCAGGATGTAGGGCTGTGAGTTTAGGTGCATCTAAAAGATGTCAGGCCCTCATGCCACCCTCATGTGCATGTTTCTGATAGTTTGGTCAGGAACTAGCCTGCTGGAGATGATTGTAATCCTTGTATGTCCTCTACACCTTTGAGATAGGGACTGGGCTGGGAGACTTGGAACACCTTACTATTTCATGTTTAGATGTGCCATCCTGCATGACCTTTGCACCCTGAATGGCCTGCATGTATCATCACATGCTAACAGTAGTGACAAGAAAAAAATAAAAAGTAAAACTAGAGAAAAATCAGTCAGGAGAGATGAAGAGAGAACAATGGTCTGGGGCTGCTGTCAGCAAATCTACTTCCTTTTTTCTGGGGGTTGTCTTGCTCTTGCTTCTGCTGTTCCAATGTGGTCACTTTCATTTTTTACTAAAGCAGGTCAAATGGATTCACAGTGGTTTTTACGTCTTGTACAGATTGATATCCCTACAGTTTAATTAACTTTGTTATGCTGTGATGTTTTTATTATCTTAGATTTTGAGCAGCATATAATAACAAGTTTATCAGCTGCATAGAAAAATATGCCACAGTAGTTTGAATTTCATGAATAGTGATGTCCAGAAAAGACAACTATGCTGAAATACACAATATGTGACAGAGCGCTTTTAAACACAGTGATCAACACTGCGGTGTTCATCTTTAACAGTTAAAGTTTATATTGAATGAGGATCGGGTCCAGCAGTGCTTGACTTGCATTTTCCATTATCTTGATGGTTCTTCCTCTGAACAACCAATTGAAAAAGATTCTAATGTAATGGTCATATTTTCAAAATCTGTTTGATATATTTGTCTTGTAGGAAAAAGCCTCATAAAGGTGAGTGCAGCTGACCTATCATCACTGCATTTCATGGACGTCTAGATCTCTGCTAATAATGTTCCATTTATTTCAGAAATGACACTCCCAATCTTTGCCCCTCTATTTGAACACTGGCAGCAAGGCCGCCTGTGATAAAAATGCTGAGTTCACCTGAATTTCCCTGAGGCCGTTAGGCAACGAGACAGATGCTGATTGGAAGGTGGGTGAAAAAGGAGGTGATGATTGTGAGGGGTGCCATCGTTAATCACAACACTCATTACTCACACGGTCCCACTTTACCACAGGACACGGCGAGTCATGTGTGTCTCCTGAAAGAGACTGTGTATCATAAAGGTGGATTCGACTAATAAAGTCCTACAAGCGTCACTTTTGGTTCATGTCCTTCCCCGGCACTCCGAGTTTATGCCTGCATGTACATCTAACCTATTAAAAAGCAGGATACAGCAAATGAGTAAATAGGAGGAAACTGTGTCAGCCAACCAGTCAGATTTGAATCTTTAGCAAAACATTTAGTCAGCGTTTCTATGTCCAGATGAATCCACTGTTTGGGGTTTTTAGTAAGATGGTTTAACTGTTAATGCCAGTTGACAATGTGATGATTTTTTTTTTTTTTTTTTGGGGGGGGGGGGGGCTCATGGTTAATTATATTCATATACATAACAATTGTTCTGCTTTATTTGTAGGATATTTTAACCACAAGGAACTTGTTTCGTTTCAGACTGGGATCGTCATGTATTCAGATATTTAAAGTTGAGCAGTAGAGCCAGAATGATTTTTGATTTTTTATTCTTTTCCTGAAATTAGGTATTTGCCAATCTGTCCAGCTGACACAGCTGATAAATACATTTAAAAACAAAAAAAAGTTGATTTAAAAAAAAAACAAAAAAACCAAAAAAAAAAACAGGAGTAACACTTTTCAGCCATGTTAACGTTGTTTTTTTTTTGTTTTTTTGCCTGTCCCATTTGGCTCTTTTGCCATCAGAATTATTGTCTAAAGGCGAAGAAAGATGCCGAACGGATTTACTTTACCAAATGGACCATCCCAGCCTTGCCGTAATGGTCTATTTGATTCACCTTTTATTGTTTATTTTATTTTATTTTCACTTGCTAAATACGGGACAGACTTGACTGGGGGAAAGAAAGAGGGAAAGAAAAACAGCGGGGAAGAGGGACGGGGATAAAGGACAAAAAACAACAAAATAAGCAGACAAAAAATACAAATATCAATCACCTGGATCACCTGTTGAGAAAGAAAAAAGAGAAAACAAGCAGAAGAAGAAAAAAGAGCAACATAATAAACAACATCACCATGATCTATGGGAATATAACAGTAAATACTAAATATTAAACATTATTGTGCAGCACGTAATATCGACAGCGCACAGTGTGCTTTGAGGTAGGAGCCAAAAAGGGTGTAGTTTGTGTGTGTGAGCACCCGTGTGTAAACCTGTGAGCATGAACGCGCTTGTATTAAAAGGTTCCTTCATGTAATGATCTGCTAGAGGGTGTGGGGAGCCACAGCCCCATCCTCCAGGGCATGAAGCAGCTATGGAGGAGATCATGTTAAGGTTGTTGACGTGGCTTAGTGTGTCCACCAGAGGACAGTCTGCAAAACAGCTCCTACAACCAGTTGAGCCAAGCAAATTCGGGGAGAGCGTAAGTGAGTGCATAACTACAAATAACAAATATATTTGCAATGACTAATATTTGAGCTGTCATAGTGTAACCATTGTAATACCTCGTGCATCCATCCATCCATCTGCTTCCACTTATCCTTTTCAGGGTCGCGGGGGGCGCTGGAGCCTATCCCAGCTGTCATAGGGCGAGAGGCGGGGTACACGCTGAACAGGCCACCAGTCTGTCGCAGGGCTGGTGACCATTCGCGCTTACATTCAATCCCACATTCACACCTATGGGCAATTTGGATTAACCAATTAACCTATCCCCACTAACTGCATGTCTTTGGACTGTGGGAGGAAGCCGGAGTACCCGGCGAGAACGCATGCAAACACGGGGAGAACATGCAAACTCCACACAGAAAGACCCCAGCCTGATGGTGGAATTGAACTCAGGACCTTCTTGCTGTGCGGCAACAGTGCTAACCACCGTGCTAACCATCGTATTAACATTAAGTGGCAACTAGGTTTGTTGCTTTCATTTACAAAAGCACCATTTTTGGTGGGCGAGTATTGAGTTACTTATTTCTGGTGGTATTTTTTTACCAGCTATTAAATTGCTGGTATTGTGAAATCTCTGCTTAGTAGTTCAGCTAATATCCATCTGATATCACTTATGGTTGTTAATTACAGCAAGATAAATCATTCGATTCTTTGTTAATGCAGTAGTAGCCTTGTATCTGAGTCCTGCAGCTACGCTTTGCAGCAGAATATGCAGTATTGGCTCTAATAACTGCAGGAGACAGTTGGTTCTGCTTTTTTCTTCAGTATTATATGATAATTAGTTTTTCTTCAATAATATAAAATACAATTACTCAAACATAAGTTGCATTTCACCTGACATTTATTACATGAACATGATATTAGACCCACCTCAAACATATTATTGTGGTAACGTGGCAACGCAGTGAAAACAGCGCGACAGTATCTTTGCACGGTAATAAGGTGCAACTTTCTTGTTTGGCTGGAAAAAAGCTCCTCATTCAGCACAAAACTGCAGAAAGAAGCAATTACCTACCAGCTGTTAAACACAGTCGAGCAAAAAAAGATTTTTCTCCAGATTCAAGTTATTATTTGTCTTTCATTTGCCAGGTGGTCAGAAAAAAGAGACTCCAAATGAATAACAGTGTAACTGTTAGATGTGTAAATAAGCAGCTTGTTTGCAATAAAACTTGATGATAAAAGTTGATGATAAAGTAAATCAGTGTTGTGTTCTCAACTTGTTTCTGTTGCCCCCAGGTGGCCCCAGAAGTCTGTTATTGTAGGTGTACCTAAATGAAGCCTCTGGTTAGATCAAAGTCCCCTTTATCTGCAGCAGGTGGGCAGAGGATAATTAATTAGTTTGAGAATTTTCTCAAAAAGTGCCTGGGTCCTTACTAACACGTTCCGAATCGAGAATCAGGCCTTTATTTAAAATAGACTGCAGTTGGAGACGAAAGAGCCCGAAGCACTGTGTGTTTGAACAAACTGTTCTTATTTATTTCATCAAAAAAATATGCAAGAAGGAAATCTGTGTGTGTTCTTTCTACCATTTATGAATTCTTGCTATTTTTACTAAGATTTTTTTCTCATCTGCTCACAATTGTTACGGCTATATTCATTTGTTTTTCCTGCCAAGTTGTTAGTCGGCAATGCAACCTATCCATGTTTATTGGTTGTTGTTGTATTTTTAGCATAATCCAAATTTTCACTTAAATGAATTCTAGCAGCACAGTAGTGTAATCCTTTAGTACAAGCAAGTCCCTTTGACAGAAGTCCTCTTCCATGTGGTTCTATTGAACTGTTTTCTATGTAGCTATTTTAGAGTTGGACAGTTTGTGAATATGTCCATCATGAACCCAATAGCCCAAGCTGCTGCAAAGGCCGGTAATTTCCCTTCTCTAGGGGGAAATTGCAGGGCTTTTTATCCTGCTGACGTCGGAGAGTGACATGATTCCTTTGACGTCAGAGCTTAAGCTGTGGGCGTCATTTTTGTGTATTGTTTCAGTGAGTTCAAAGCGCAGCAGCCCCTCTGGTGGTGCCTAACAGCTGCTGATTGTGCAGCTGCTTCTGTGTCCACGCTGCTTCTCTCAGGTCATGGACATAAAATCATTCATTCATATCCTCATGCACAAAATAGGACCATAAACCCAGTGATCTCAGATTTTCTGTTATTTTAAAAGTTTGAAAATCAGATAGGCCATAGAGCAATTGTGATGCAATAGATGAACTATGTTTGCTATCTAATAAGAAAAATGATAACAGCAGGCTGAGATAAAGTCCACTGATTTTGTATCATTGGGTAAACCTCTGCTGTGTATACACATGATTTTATGTCAGTGACAGCAGAGAAATTGTTAGATCTCTCAGTGTAATGCAATATATGCTGACAGCACTACACAGTAGAACTTACAGAATGACCATAAAGGTTAATCAAGACCTTTCGGAACAGCATAACTATAAAGGTTCATCACTGTGTGTTAGTTTCAGGGTACCCACTAATTTCGTCTGACCCTAAGTCGTTCTCATGCTAATTGTTGCTGTCCTGATTAAGTTAGTTATCTTTGAGCATGTGTGCAAGTTACAGTAACTGATGCAGAAATATGTATTACTAATATTTAGCTGTGTGCTGGCAGTTATCAGAGGTGTACCAACTTAACCTATAAAATAACCCATGCAGAGTATTGATGGGGGCTCAGGTTTCGCCCATTGGCTTTTTGGAGGGACCACCAGGAGCCAATTAACAGCAAGAAAGGGAAGTGAGAGTCCAGTAGTGAGGAAGCCACACACATACATTAGGACCTTTTCCCCTTTTATAGAGCATGTAAGTTGCCTAAACTAAATAATAAGAAAAAGAGAGTGAAGAAATGTGAGAGATTTAGATAAAGATTTCGTCTGAATACGTCTGAAACAGAGTCCCCCTTTATAATTATGTTGTGTGTCATATAGTCGTAGTCATATAGTTGACAGATTGGAATTAGGCCTCACTCACAGGACCACATACAGAACATAATCATGCTAACAGATTAGACCAGGGGTGTTTTCACACCTGGTGTGTTTGGTCCGTTGGTGATTGCCAACCTCGATCCAGACCAACTATCAGGCTCACGTTGCAAGATTGAGCTAAAACGCTTCTGTGGTCGTGTATGTTTTGTATTGTATTTTGGGATGCGGCAAGGTACTATATATGTGCAAGAGTCTGTAAAATATAGTTACTACTACTAGCTAGCAATACATTTTATGATTTCAGTTCACATTTGAGGAAATTCACACATAGTTTGGTACCAATTCTTTTAACGTTTTAGCTGCACTTCTTTCTTTTGGGTCTTAATTAAAGACTAACCTCTAAACTGTCTCTGTACTAAGTGTTGTTCCTCATAGTTTTGGCTTCTGCTGAAATTGTAGACCTGCCATGCTGAGTGAATTGTCTGTCAGAAGTTTAAAAACACTAAACAGTTGTTTTGGTTTGCATCAGATCTAATTTAGGTCTTTCTGAGCTTTCTAAGCACTACCCCATGAAGGAACCTCAGGAGTGACGATATTTTATAATGATACCCAACAGTTGTAGAAATACTCGAACCACAAATGATGCAAATGCTTTGCTAACCTCAATTTAATGATTTCTTGTTTTTTTCTGACTGTGTTTTGCTGTGCTTTGTCAACAGATGGAATCAGTGTGACGGGCTTACCAATCTCCAGTCCCCTCCGCCAAGTCCTCAAACCCAGGGCTGAAACCAAGCCCGTCGGCAGCGAGTCCAGCAAGGCTGAGTACAGCCACATTAAGGTGACTAAATAAAAGCCTCTCTGAAGTGCGTGGGGAAGAAAGGAAACCTTTGCTCAGTTCAAAATGCAAACAGTCTGTTTCTTGTGCTTTCTGGCTTGTTGTATGGTTTAGTGAAAATCCATTTTCATCCTTGTCCAATCTCACTGCACCTTTTCTCAAATGATAAGTATCTCTGGCTAGTTTCTTTAGTTTCTTACTTTGCCTCTGTCTCTCTTCCTGTTCACACCAATAGCTCTGTATACTGTGTGTGCATGGTTTTGCACAATTTACTGTCAATTAGACTTTCTTGTAAATGTCTGTGGAAGCAGTGTGTTTATGTGGATGGTAATACATCTTGGCTCCTGATGCACTCTGCTCATTGAATCTGAGCTGTAGACACGAGGGGAACATCTTGGGTTTTTGTACAAAAATAGCAAGAGTGAACAGGAGAATAAATTAGACTAGGTAATAAAGAGTGGTGGAAAGGAGACCGGCAGAATGAGAATGCACAGGATCAGCAGGGGATGTAGTTTCACTGAGGACTTGTGGGTATCTGAAGGGTAGAAATGGGCGGTCTGACTGAGTCTAGTTGCTGAGGGTTCACCTGTAGCACAGCAGACACCTGCAAGTGTGGAGACTACATTGTGTTGCCTTTGAAAGTCACAATGCCACAATACCTGTGAAAGCTTTGTCCTGTATGAATCATCCAGAGAGAAAACATATTTTGTTTGATGTTCAGATGTGCTACCGAACACATCTTTTCCATTGAAAAGTTTGATAGGATGATGACTAATTGTTGGGAGGGGGGAAAAAAAGAAAAACCCTTTTTCATAGTCTAAGCCTTGGTGAACTTAGAAGCTGCAGTGCAAGGTCAAAAGCAGCTGCGATATTAGTTTGTTCAGAGAGAACATCTTATTATCAAAATTCTATTTTAATTTTCTGTACTTCCTAGACAGAGTTGTATGTATTCTCAATGACGCTAGGCCAACTGGCATTGATTGTATCTTGTTGGATCGGATGCATGAAGATTTTTTTTATTCTTTTCTTCATTCTGTACTATCTCTTTCTCATTTTGCATAACACGTTTTCTGGTAAAACTCTGAATTCTCATCTTTTTGGATTTGCTGGATAAGTTGTTAAATATCCACTGCCCAGCCATTGTTTAAGATGGGCTGGACACTTTAATCAGTGGTTAGGCTTATTAGAGGCAGAGTTTGATTCTGGGTTTAAAAGCAGAATATGGTGCACGAACCTCCATAAAAAGACCATTACAAAGAGACTCTGGTCGTGCTAGAGTTCTGCCTTAGAGCAGGTTGTGAGGACGTGAGCTTTTTCTTTTCTTTCTTGTAGATGTATTGTTGGACATGCAGTAGACACCAGAGTGATTCATTTCACTGTGTGCACAATAGACGCCTATGCCTGCATGCTATAGCAAATTTATTCTGGGTTTGCAGCTGTATGACTCATTGTTGTTATAGGGTGTATTGTTTTCAGCACTTTGACTCAAACCTACAGGACCCAGCATACTCTTAATGCATTTTGACGTACAAGGGAGGAACAGGTATGGCATTGTTCAACATCCCAGCAAATAAGTTGGGTTGAGTGGATTCTATCATTCTTGGATGACTGTACACAGAATATTAATAACTGTGATTTTTCTAACAAGCTCTGTGTTTGTATGTCTTGAAAGCTTTCAGTCAAAATCAGGTGTGGACCATGTATGGACTTCTTAAGAAGCACCGTTGCTGTAAAAGTGGACAATCCAGAGTCTGTTTCACGCATTTCCACCAAAATAAAACAATAAGAGTGCCAGCATCAGTACAACACCACAACAATCCGTCACCCAAAGTTGGACCCACCGACTTCTTTGGCTTTGCAAGGGGTTAGCACAAATACTTTCCCTAGGAAGTTACCCCAGCTTCTGCTACAAACGTTATATAATAATGAGCTCTGAAACATGCAGAAATGTGGGTGGGTTCCTTAATGACAGAAACAGAATTTGCTCGTACCGACTCCACGTTGATCAAAATATGCAGCTGATTTGTTTTCAAGTGCACTCTGCTAAAGTTCATTGGCTTTAAAGCTTTAATGGCAAACCACAAGATTTTATGAGAGCAGCTTTGTTGTTTTAGTATTAGTACACAAGCTAACATAGTAATAAATCTGTTTGATTGTAAGGAGCAGTAAAGCCCAGTTGGTTTATTTTGAGTAAAAAGGAAAAAGATTGCTTAAGCCATTAGATCAGTAGTGGTGACCATCAGGTAAATGTATTCCTTTAATATACAGATCTATATTGACATGTACGCTGTTTATGTTTTTATAGTCTCTTTCATATCACTGACCTCGTTATGACACCAGAGAGAGGGGACATAAAAGGTTCATGTGCTGCACGGCTTACTGTCAGTCAAAAGAATTTGATTTCACCCCTTGACACAGGATGATAGAGGATGCCATCCCTAAAACAGGCACTCTGTATGACGTCACCAATGTAAACACTAAGTAGACTCAAATAAAAATCAAAGCAGAAACAGGAGGATATATGTGTAAAAGCACCCATAGAGGTCAGGCTTAAGTTTGGCGTGTAACATCTCAGACTTTCTTGACAGACATTGAAATTTAAACATGCTTTACGCAACTTTAATAGCCCGTAGCATCAACACGGAACAGCAATTACATACATTACATAACATACATTACATAGGACAAAGGCTCACAGTACAAGACAGATTCCAGCATAAAGGTAGGAAACAAAGGATGATATGGCTTCAGGAAGTACAGTGAACAAGCAACCCAGCTAGCTGCTGCTGCATTGGGCTGGCAAGAAATTTGTTTGCGTGAGCAGATATGCTCATGTTTGTGAGACAAAACCCAGTTTTATCCAGCGAAGCCTCTACCAACTGGAATTTGATCAGCGTCGAGGGGAAAAGAACGGCCAACATCAGAAGGACATTGAATTCATTATTGATTTTGGGGGTCACATCTGACCCTGAGCTGCTCTGTTTTGGCTAAAGTTATTTAACATTAGCTCACCTGCTAACCTGGATAAGCTGTATAAGGCTGGTCTTTTTTTCAAATTCATTTAAAAACTTAAATTACAAACTTGCCATAACCATATTCATAGTAAAGCCAAGTTATACTCTAGCTTGGTAACGACGACTCATTTGAACCTCATTAAATTTTGCCCTTTTATTTTTTAGCATTTGCATTGACAGCAGGCATTTACTGATTTTAACCATTATGCAGTTGCACAGATATTGCAGAGAGCTGAATTTGGCGCTGAGCACAATAATTGCTGTTATTAAATCCAATCTGTGGTTTTATGGGATTGTCCAATATTGATATTTTTGCGACATGGTTGTTTCTGGGAAGCAATTTATGCGTGAATGCCAGCAGCGCTTTCTTCCATATGTCTTCTCTCGTCCATTCGTCTTCTCTTTCTATATTGGTAAGACATAGTAGCAACCCACATTAATTCACAAACCCAGTGAAGAAAAAGTGTTTACATCGTAGAAACTTTAAGCATTGCTATTGTAACGAGATGGCTTTCTAACCATTTGATCATCCTTTATGAACTCTCCATGTTTTAGTGCCTTTTAGCATACAGCTACTGTTATATGAATACTGTTAATTCGTCATTGTGTGTGCGTGTGATTGGATGAGAGAGAATTTGTATTAGCTGATAATAACGGTTTTTGGCCGGGGGATGGATGGACAGATGCACCGGAAATTGAAACCCTTCTAGCCAAACTGGCTTGGCACTACAGTACCCTGTTCTCTGTGTATCTCTGTCTTTGCTGGGCCAGTGAAGTGTGAATTTGTTTCTAGCACCTATACCAAATTTATCTACTAATAACTGACAGGCATATGCTTCTACACGCTTTCTTCAATAAATCATATTCCTTCATGTTTTGTAAATATGGTCAATGTGTTATCTGGCACTGTTGTGTTTCTTGGCATGGATATTTGCAGACTATGAGTAAGTGCAATCAATCATGACTGATCTGTATTCAGCACAGGAGGAGTCCACATGTTTATCTCACTGACCTTCCATCGCTCAATCTTAACACCTGTTTTTCAATGCTTCTACCAAACTGCAAATGCCTGTGGGCTTGAAAATGTGTGTGTGCTGTCAGGGTGGAATGGATCCACAGTAGGTGAAGGAGACGTGGCTGCTCGGATGTGCCGTTTTTCCCGATTATCTTCAAATCTTCAGGCACTCATCTCCTGCGAGAGCGAGGGCATGTCCTTAACTGGGTTTCCTTGATACTGTCAATTACTTTACTCACCTCGTCACCATAGCTTTATGCTTCAGTCTGTCCTCAGTGGGAGTCCATCACCTCGTGAAGCTCAGTTCTATTTGATTGTGGTGCCAGAACCTTGGTCGTAGACACAAACATCTGATGTGCTTGACTCTGTTGAAAACATGAAACTTACTTGGAGTAGGAGCAGCTGCAGAGTTTTTTGTGTGGATTCTAGTGTAGGGTGACTTGAGTAACAGTAATCCCACTTTTGTGATTGTGCATGACTCCCTATAACACCGGCTGGTGTGCAGTCCAGTTCATTCACTTAGCCCTCCTGTGAACCTTTCTTTGGTGCTCGCTCGATGTCATCAGGGGCATTTCGAGGGGAAGCTGTGCTACAGAAATAGGCTGGCCCCTCAGACACGTTCGACGATTATCTTCAAAACGCCAAATGTCCAGCATGCTGTGAGACTGCATCCAGTGCAATTTTGCTCTCCTGTTCATAATGCCACATTATTGGAGTATAGAGATTAAGGTTAGAGTGTAGATGTATGTGCTCCTCTGAGGGAAACATTCTAGGACAGAAAGCTTTTACCGGGCTTCCTTGTGCCAGAATCAGGGGTCTTAGAGTGCACAATTTTCTATGCGACTTGCACCTCCTAACCCAGCCAAATATGAAATAAAATAGTCTCATTGCAGGTGGTTATTTGGAAGACATTTCTGCAGTAATGTCTCTGACAGGGGCTCCCAAAGTGGATTTGATGCTCAGAGCCTTTTCTATTCTCTGCTTATACTTTATGTATAATTGTGTCTGTTCAACAATTTCACTGTTGGTTCATAAAGTAAACCTCATCCCTGGTCTGTAGCTTCCTGAGGTCTTCCTGAGTAGCTTCACAGCATTGCATGGCAGTAATAATGTGAAGGCATCGTTCTGATTATCAGTTGAATCAACACCTCTAAAACACTTCAAACAAAATATTAAAACCTTAAAATACTATGTTCCTTCTAAAGAATGACTTTGTTGTCCAGCTACAAGCAAGTCGTTTTCACCAGCTTTCAGTGGAATTGTCCACACATTCAGGACCCTCAGGTGGCTTCGGTGAATTAAGAGACTTCAGCAGAAATGATCCGAACCAAAGAAACCCGGTCTTTGCCTAAAACCTGCACTATTTGTCAGATTTCTTTAGCTGTGCCTTAGTCTTCCACTGAGTGAAAATGATAACAGCCTGTAGCCTATAGATTTGCACTTGGATAATGTTTTGTGAAAGAATAATAACATCTGTCAGGCTGGAATTGTTTGTGACTTCCTCAGCATGCTAATGCAATAGCCAGCAATCTGTCTGCACAGCTATCTGCTGTTTCTGTGTATTGAGTCTCTTTGGATCTGAAGTCTTTTCTTTCTGCTTTTCGATCATTTCAATTAAAAAAAACTATTCATTATTGGTTAGTTTTAACTTCATCATGGTCTTCTCAGCTCATATAGGACTAAAGTCCACAAAGACACTCAACAGCAGTTGTGTAAAAACACTACGGTGTCAAAGATTGTGGCTACATAATCACAGACAGTGACAGAAGAGTGCAAATGACAGTTTAAGTTTAGAAAAATCAGTTTAGCAGTTCAGACTAAAAAAACAAACAAGGGAAAAGAAGTTAAATGGTCTGAAACATTGTTACAAACATTCACTCATGCTTATATTCACAACAATGGAAAATTTAGATTTTTGAATAGGATGTAAATGGAAACCAGACAACACACGACACACATTTCACACACGTACCTGAGCCGATGGGTTCAAATGGGGTTCAGCTCATGTGAATATTTAGTTAAAATATCCTCAAACTAGTAATACTGTGTGAGGTTGTGGTTATAAACATAAATCTAGATGATTCTGTATCTGTTAATGTAGAAACACTCGTTAGTTCTTATGATGAGTTTAGGAGCTAAATTTTCGAAATCTCTTCAGGAAGCATTGACTCAGCAAACTTCAAAAACCTTTCCAGAATTTATTCTTTTTTTGTTACCTTTTGAACCTCATAACACACCATTACTATGTCATAACTTGAGCAAGGTTTTATTTATTTTCAGATTGTCGGTAAGTCCCAGACACACATATATTCCAAGACATTCATCTTAAACATCCTGGCAACAAGGAAAATTGAATCGTGCTTGAGAAAAGCTAATGTAAGCACTTTTGAAACAGTAGACGAGTGTGCCTATGTCTGTGTGCAGTGAGAAAGAGCTATGCCTTTGGAAAAGAAATGCTGTCCAACACACACACACACACAGTTGGGTGAGTGTTAGGGGTGGGCGGGCAGAGCTTCTTCAGGCCTAATCAAATCCAGTAGAGACAGTCAGAGTCGGCTTGCTGCCTGCCAGCCAACCTGCCTGCTATTTTTAGAAGCCCAGCCCTGCCGATGGCAGTTTAGCTCTCTCCACATATACAGATCCTGGCTCGTGATAGAGATATTTATAACTGCCACAGTTGTCTGCCCAAGTGTGAAACTCCAACTGAACAACTGAATGATTTTCTCCTCTGTGGCGCAGGATTAAAAATGTTCTTTCTTATCTCTCCCCTTTGGCTTATCCACAACCAACTTTATGTTCAGTTGTATAGCACTTTGGGTTGTGATTTTTGAAGACTGTGTGAATTTAGCTTTTAAAGTTGATTGCAGGTTTGTGTCAGGCCATTTTCCGCCAGATGTGGCATTTTCTCACTCTTTTTTTGTGCTTTGTTTTAGCAATGGGTGTCTAGAGTGACAACTGATGCATTTATGCGTGTCACCCCAACCTGTGCTTACCTTAGAACTCCGTCCCCTCATGCTAAACTAAGCTCCTTGCATATAGCTTCTTTTTTTTTTCTGCTGTTTTTAGTTATGTGACAACCCCAAGATTTATAGACTCTGAAACTGGTCATGACGCTGGGAATCAAATCTGAAATGACTGTTAAATGTTTCCAAAGACTTCTGAAAAATATGCGTTTGTTGTTTCAACCCACTGTTAGTTGCATCAGCTATGTAGTTTGTCAGTGCAAATAGCATTTTGTCAATCTAAAAGACTGAACTCTGTCGTGTCTGATTTGATCATTCCATATCACACCATAAAATTTTGTAAATCCACTGCGAGACCAAGTAGAAGCCTTCACTTTGTTAGAATTTAGGTTGTTTTTCAGTTAACGTGACATTAACAGTTGGACGCCTTCTATTTATTTAGTTAAAATGTTGGATAGTAGTTAAGTCAGATGAACTGATATGGTAACTTTTCAAGACTAGACACCGTCTGTGAGCAACTGCTAGCAATGCAGAGACTATAGCATTGTGACAGTGGAAATTAGTTATTAGATTATCGTCATGTTTTTTTCCCCCAATCTAACCACTTATTGTTAGTTATTATTGCTGCCATAGATGTCATACTACAATGACCCTGAAGTTATAGATGAATCCACGTCAGATAGCATGCAAATTTATCTAAATGGCACTCACCAGTGTATTGAAAATGAATGAATGGGATGTTTAGTGTTGGCCAAGCAATGGCATCTCACCAAGAAATCTAAAAGTGCAGCACAAAGTGAACATTATTATCTCATCTTTACCTGAAGGAGCTTTTTCAAGATGAACACTATTCATACAATTCAGCACAGTTAATAACACGTTTTCTTTCCGGGCTATCCATTACTACCGGTCTTTATCCAAAACGCTAGTTATTGACGTCTATAGAAAATTGCACGTCTTAGCAGAGAATGTGAGTTGACGCTGCAGTGTCACTCCCATGAGAAGAGTAATGTTAGTCGTTCCAAATATTGACTTTAAGCTCATTAGAATTGTACAGATTCTGTTTTTTTGCTTCATATACTGTATGTCCGTGTGTGTTTGCACGATTCAATAAATCACTGCACCTATTTCCCCACCTTTTTTGTTTTGTTTTTTTCCAAGGTGTAGCTCGAGGCTTTTTGCCCAGTACAGTAACTAATGCTTATTACAAAAGCTGAAAAATGAAGTACTGTGTTTTTCACTTCCAGGGCTCCACACTGGTGTAATAACAGAAAGCTTTGATATCAAAGCTCACTTTGGTTGTAAACAAGTCAATAGCGTTGTACGAGTTTTATTCAGCCTAATCCACAGAGACACATATTCTGCTTTCAGTCAACCTATGATTAGACTTCCTGTGTACCCAGACATCTTGGCTTTGGCCATCATGGTGGATAGTATCAGTCTCTGAAGGCTGAACTGAACTTTACTGCGACAAAGAGAAAAGATTTTGTAGACTTTTGTGAGCATGCTGTTGATGTCCATGATCATCATCTGTGTTTATGCAAAATGTTCAAAGTGCCACAGTTCTCAGGTGTTGGTTGGATTTCTAACTGTGGTGTTCTTGAGAGTTGAGGGAATGTAAAATAATGGAGACTAACCAAAAGGCATAATCATCATGAGCTGTAAGTATACAGAAAACCCGCTCACTGCGCAGTGCCATTGGATTTGTTCCTACAAGCCATTTATTTCCCTGTGCTTTATTTACCTGTTGGCACTACACAGTCGTCACTGATTGCGGTTTGAAATCCTGCCTGTGAACCACAGCTGTGCCCATAGCACCTTTACTTTCCCTACTTTATCAGCATATGGCTGCCTGTTGTCTCCAGGCTGCAGCAGGTACATCACTCGTGCCTCAGTGCGAGTTGACGTGAGGAAACATGAGCGGGGAGAAATGGGAAAATAGATGGTGTTAAGGCTGGGGGATGTGTCACCAAGATGTAGTGTGGAAGCCTCCAGAGATTTCTAGATTTCTTATTATATTTTATTTTGCCTCTGTTTTGCTCTTTGCTACAAAAATGTAAGCAACACATTCTATAGACTCTTTCATGCTCCAGGTAGCGGTTTGATGAGCTCAGATGTATAATTTACTGCATAAAATACAAACAAAACAGAACTACAGTTGAGTGTGAGCCTTGTTTTTTACCCCCTTTTGGTTGTTTGCCTTACACGTAGCTTTTTCTTTTTCTTTAAAGGTTAGCTTCTGTGAATGCATCACTCATTAAGTTAAACCTCTGAGCTTTACCCAAGTGAGAATCGTTTATATTTGAGCAAACTGTGAAAGGGAGAACTTGATTTCCTCTGAGAGTCATCAAGCCTGTCGCTTCAGAGGAAATCTTTAGAGCCTAGTTGCAACATGCAAAGGGAGCACCCATTTCTAATAGCAGAAACATGAGTCGTCTTATTCAGTATTAGCTCTTTCATCCTGGCTGTGCTCGTATATAAATGCACAGGGAAGACTAGTCGGTGTCATTCATCTTTTCCCCGATGGCCTGTCACGGCTACGTTAGTACTAACGCTGTGATTTGGGACCTCCTGTCTCTAACTGATGGCCAAATGATCTGGTCCATTAAGACATGTTCCCCAGGGACATCTGAGTTTTGTATTCTTCTTTCTAATTACTACTCATGTAAAATGCACAACTCTGTCTGAGCTCCCGGGCAGCTTTTTATTAGCTAAGCAACAGTTGGTCGACTGGCTTGTCCCCATAGGTCTTTGGATTTCAGAAAGATTTCTTTAGTGGTATTTTTGTCTTCTATCTTTTAATAAACCGAACCTAAACATAAATATATGTCATATTTAAAATGATGGTGAAGAAATGGAATGTACAAATAGGATTTAAATGGTAAAAATATTTCTCAAATCTGAAGTGTAAAGATTAACCTTTAGGCCAAATTGGTTCTACATAAAAACCAGGGAGGTTTAAATGGAACTGTTACACTCCAACACTCCACTTTGGCATTTTGTTAGTTCCAGTCATACCAGAAGTATATAATGAATAGAATATGTAACAGACCAGAATGTGACGTGAAAGCTACAGTTGTAACAGTTTTTTTTACTGCACTTTATGGACTCCCGTGAAAACACACCCATGATTTAAAAGCTTATAGAATCACGTGTAGCCACAAACCTCTCTCTCACACGATCTTCGTTACAACGTTGCTTCAGTTCATTGAGGTTTGTGAACATTTGTTTATGCACAGTTCTTTTAACTTTCCACTACAGCATTTCAGTTGTGTTGACTTTGGCTGAATCCTCTTCTTGATCAACACTTCGATGTTTTTTTTTTTCTTCCTTCAGTCATTCTGTAGATTTGTGAGTGTGGTTGGGATCATCTTCCTGTTGCGTTTCCCAATTTTAGCCAAGCTTTAGCTTGACATTGACTCCAGAATAATTTGATATATGGAGTAGTTCAGGTCCTTTAAGGTCCTGTGGCTTAAAAAAACAACCCAGATCATTACCTACCTATTTTCTGCTGTGCTCATGACCAGTCTTCTGCTGCATTTAGAAAACAAGCCTGAATCATCACACGAAACACAGCAGCTGTTTACATTGTACAGACAAAAAAAAAAAAAAAAAAAATCAAAGCACCTCATCTAGCACCTAGCACTACTGATGTGTGTTACAAATCAGTGAAATGTATGAAAGTACCTTGATGTAAACTTGATGGCTGTTAGAATGGTGGATAAAAGCGGTGCATGAGCAGCATAGATCTGAGCAAGGTGTTTGCTGTCTAACCCATGCCATCCAACCCAACTTCTGGGAAAAAGTGACAGCCCAATTAAATACGGAAACATTTACTTTTAAGTTAATGTTTTAATTGGCAGGTTATGAATTAGAAATGACCTCCTACAGCAAGGAGGAGTAACAGGTCCAAAAATATCAAAGACAGCACAACCTGCTGTGATAAAGTAAATGAAGCTCAGTGAAAAACTCAGCCCCGCCCCAAGAAGGACATGGTAAAGTTTTGTTTATTAGCTTGGTGTTCATGTGTTCGTTTGTGAGTGTGAAATTGCTGGTATATGCAAGCCTAGGGGATGAAATTAGTAGAGAATCAAGCGTTTCATCATGCTTGCTGGACTTGAATCCATGTGTGAAATCCAGTGAGGCAGGCCAAGCGTGGCTCCATATGCTGCTCGTGGTCAATGACTGAACCGGTGTCAATCAGATCACCTTTGGATGCACCAAAGTCACCCTCAACAGGATGTTTGTGTAGCAACTGTGCTTCTGACAGGTCTTTGTTGGCGAGTTATTTGTTTATATTTAGTGTGTGTGTGCATCAGCATGCAGTTTATAATTTGCTCTCAGCTCTTCAAAGCAGGTTTCACATCTTTGTGGTCGACTGCTGCTGATAACTTATAAGAACAGCAGTGGGGGTCCAAGGTGTGATGAGAGGCTTCTTCTCGTCGTCTCTCCAGCTGGTAAATGGTGTGACACCTGTACTGGACCACAGGGTTACATAAAGGAGCAGGCGTTTGGTGTCTGAGGCACCCGTGGGTCGTCTGTTTACCTCTGATCACACATGAACAGAGGCAACACTGCGTGTGTGCAGTAGCCAGCCTGCATCTCATACAGATGCAACTCTGTCCCTGAGAAAATGCAGTGCTGCTGTTCATCCTCTTTCCTTTCCTTACATGACTCACAACCTATAATCAGATTGAACAGTATGTAAGCGAATTAGTCAACACTCCGACAACAAATCAAATTACTCTGGATGAAATGGTTCTTTTATCATCCACAGGAAGTACTTACACTCATGAAGCAGAAACACCTGGGTTTGCATTGTATGAGTAAGTGCCCAAATAATATTGACAATAGCTACGGATTAGTTTACTGTTTAAATTTAAGACCCTGTGTGTAGAATTCACAGGCAACAGTTGGCCACAATAATAATAGCGATTACAAGAATCATTATAAAGTTGTAACTACTTTTTCTGAAACTTGGTAAATGATTATTATATGAAACATATAGATAGTTCTGTTTGAGTAACTGAAGCATGTGAAAAATCTTAAACGTAATGACTTGATTAAAGATTATTCATCTAAGAGTGTACACAGAAGTGGCACAGCAGCATTGTTCCATTGTTACAGCTCCATTTTTGTAGGACCATGATGACCCTGGTGTTGTAGCCAGTCAGGGAGCTGTGATTTTAAATATTTGCACAAGCGGCGCGCAGGCGTTTCCCTGGTAACCGGGTGTTGTTGGGTGAGGATGCAGAGAGAGAGAGAGCGGATTTGTGAGCAGGGACAGTCCTGAAGGGTTTCAGCGAGCTCAAGAGGAGAGAGAAGCTTTAATTGGCTTCTGATTTTCATGGAACTGTGTGGACTGCATGTCCCTCCTGAGGATGTCACTACCTCAGCACTCATGTAGATTTTGCACTGCAGAAACTGAAACGGTGTAGCATAATGTATCCCAACCAGGCCAGTGTGTCTGGTGCTGTTTTCCCAGCATATCTGCAATGTCTGTGTGTGGTTTAACATGCAAATCACTCAAATTAGAAACTGTCATGCATCACAAATCTGCCAAATGTGGTGAATGTGGTTCTGAATGGCAAGATTGCACAATTTGAAAGAATTCTTTTATTAATAATTCTACCTCTGATAGACATTTTATGTATTTATTTATTAATTTTTTGTGTTTATATGCTGGGAAATATTTAATGAAAGTTTAACACAAAATTGGTGTGTCATCTGAATGTTGCTGGTAAAGTAATTAGATCACCCCCAAGAGTTTGGAATAATTACCCAACAGTATCCACAGAAGACTCTTTTGCTACATGAGAGAGTTTGCAGTTTGACACTGTTTGCAGGCACAACACTGTTAGAGGTAGCATTTGCCAGAATAAAGGCAGTTCAGGGTGGGATTTGATCCCAAAAATCCAATTATCCCTCCATGAATCATTTTTATGTCTTAAAAAAAGTGGGGTAGTGCAGAGTGAAACTGCAACGCAGGCACTCATTGTATTTTCAGTCATGAGCAATGAGACATGCCTACAGACGGCCTCTTACGAGGTGGTTTCCACTGGACCTGACTGTTTTTCCAGTAGCTAATGCTTAATGGTGTTTTTCCTCATTCAGTCATCACTAAAAAAATAATTAAGCTGTTTTAAAAAAAAAAAAAGGGTAATGTAATGTGTCTGTTAGAGGGGATTATATTCTGTTGGAGATGGGCATCTGCAGACCCCATAAGTCTTTACTGTTATACTTTTCCCAAGTTTGCTTGAAATCCACCTCATCAAAGCATGTGTTTTTGCTCTGCAGGAGGATAGAGAGTCATTTTTAGTGTTATGCAATTAGGATGGCATGGCGGGAGTAAAAAAACATTCGGAAAGGGTGTATGGGAATTATGTCAGATAAATACCAGACAGAAATAAAGATATTAATTGTGGATAGACCTCCTGCCACCCGTAACAATGTGTGGGCCACAATGAAGAATAAAATTCAGAGCTAACAAACTGTTGTTCGGTTTTAGGCTGCTAAGTCGTGAAAATGGAGAATAAGTTCATATTTGTAAATGAAATGTGAAATTGTAGGCGACTGTAAGGGATGTAAGGTATCCTTTTTTTTTTTCAGAACTTGTATTATATGTATTGTATCTATTATTAGCCCTTATTTATATTTATTGCATATTATATCAATATATTAATATGCAGAGTTATGTTTACGATGATGCATTATGGAGTAATGGGGAAGCCGGCCCCAATAATTTCAACAGATGGTTGCAACAAAGTTTTAGCATGGGCAGTGACACCTCAGACCCCCCTTTATTCAGACCCCTGGAAGAACACAGGCACGATCAGCATTACACCAGCAGTGTAAATCTGATTAGCAAAAATATAAACTAAACTATAGAAACTATAAATATAAAAGACATGAAAGCAGGATATTAAAAGCAATAGGAGTGAAATGAGCTCCTGATATAGAATTATTGTGGTACGTTTAATAATGTATAATAATTTGATTACAACTTAATATCCACTTGATGGCAGTTATGTCATTGTAAAGATGATTATTAACATCACTACGGGCTTATGTTGCTGCTTTTCCCCCCTCTCACTGCATGTCACAGTGACAATCATATTACTGGAATGATGCAGCTGCCGGAGGGAATTTACGTCATACAGTGCTCTTCACATTTTGTGTCACTGTTTCCGCTCTCCTCCACTTCCTATAATAACTTGAGCTTGACATCTCGTAACCCCCCTCATCGCAGATTCCTCATAGTTGGGAAGGCTGCTCACCCACTGTTTAAAATGTCTCCCATCCTAATTGCCACATCAGAAGCAAACCCTAACTGTGAAGGGGTGCAGAGCGTGACATTATAAACACCGCGGGCAGAAATGTCAGGACCATCATTAAATGGATCTGCTCTGGGCTCTTCCGCATAGGCTGGCGAGGTTTTTCGGCAGGTTTCGGAGCCAGTGAGGTGATTATACCATGCTATGGCAACTCGTGTGCCCCCGGGTCATCTTTCTTACCAAAAAGTACAGGTGAATAAATAAAACCTTCCATTTTTTCCCTGTCAGCAATGCTAGCTATTTATGTCTCCATGCAGCGTGTTTGTTACCGAGTAGTTTTAGATGCCCTGTCCCCCATCGGCTGTCAAATCAACAGACTGGTTCACAGCGCCCTCTCTCCTCATCGTCTAGCGATTATTACAAAGTCATTACACCACTGGGCCAATAAAAACATATTCACTCTTATCAGTCCTCCTGCCCTCTCCTGAATCTGTTGCCAACAAGCTCAGCAGAAACATCTTAATGTCAAACTGTGTCAAGGCCATAAATTGTTTGACAGTGCCTTTGCAAGCATAAAATTCAGATAGCACAGTAATCTCACATTCTCCTGTTGTTGCCAGCATGTTGCGTCAAGTTTGACGCCATCATACGCTGTCTTCAGTAATGAAGGAGAGCACTCAGCATCAGTTTCCAAGTGTCTGCAGGGCATTTGGCAACTTAGTCCTGTCCGATATTTGATCTGGATTTCACTTCAGCTGTTTAACTCTTCACTATTTCTCTGTAAGTTGTTCGCCCTCGGGTGCCCAGCTGATTGGCTCAGTGATTGACACCCAGGAACACACATGAGACGCAGTCCTAGCATCTTTCCAAATGAACATACTGCATCTGAATGCCCTCAGGCGATTTCTCAGTGTCCCGCTGAAGTCGAGGCCAGCAGGCAACTTAAACGTCTCGCTTCCCTGCCACTAGGCAGATGCAACCGAAGCAGGGGTCAAGCCTCATTTTAAGGACAATTAGACATGGAGGCTACAATTTCATCTCATTGTCAAAGTACGCCGTGACCCTCTGTCAACCCTGCGTTCAGCCACCTGCCCCAGATATGATGGAAAATCTGAAAATAAAAGATGACTTGGATTCCAGATAATAAAAACAAGAACAAGTATCAGATCAAGTTGAAAAAGTAAATGTTTTCAAACAATAATAATCTTTGATTTATGTCTAGGTTTGTAGGTCTAGGTCTGTGGAAATAATGTGGTGAAAGTCTCTTTCTGTGTGCTTGTGTCTGCAGTTACTGCCATTAAATTAGTGTTAGGTTGTTTAATCTAACATTGTTTTAAAAAAAGGAAATAGACTGTGGAAGACAAACATTCATTCTTTTTGAAGCATTTGTTTTTATTAAACTTTACCCAGTATGCCTGAGATAAATGAACAAAGACCTCCATATAATATACAGTGGGATGCAAAAGTTTGGGCAACCTTGTTAATAGTCATTATTTTCCTGTATAAATCGTTGATTGTTACAATAAAAAATGTCAGTTAAATATATCATATAGGAGACACACACAGTGATATTTGAGAAGTGAAATAAAGTTTATTGGATTTACAGAAAGTGTGCAATAATTGTTTAAACAAAATCAGGCAGGTGCATAAATTTGGGCACCACAAAAAAAGAAATGAAATCAATATTTAGTAGATCTGCCTTTTGCAGAAATTACAGCCTCTAAACGCTTCCTGTAGGTTCCAATGAGAGTCTGGATTGTGGTTGAAGGTATTTTGGACCATTCCTCTTTAAAAGAAACCATCTCTAGTTCATTCAGGTTTGATGGCTTCCGAGCACGGACAGCTCTCTTTAACTCACACCACAGATTTTCAATAATATTCAGGTCTGGGGACTGAGATGGCCGTTCCAGAACGTTGTACTTGTTGTCAAAGGAGCTTGAAAAGAAAAGCGTCTGGACTTCTTTAAGTTGCTTGAAGACGTTTCACCTCTCATCCGAGAAGCTTCTTCAGTTCTAAGGTCAAATGGTGGAGTCCCAGATTTAAACCTAGTGGGAGTCTCCCCCCACAGAGGGACAAAAGGACCCCCTGATGATCCTCTAATCGCCTGAGCCAAGGTGTGAAATTGGGTGTGGGTCCCAATCAGCCAGGGTTTCGGGTGAGTTCATTGTGAAACCTGGCCCCACCTTATCATGCGAATTCCTGAGGTCAGATGGCCCAGGATGTGAGTGGGCGTTAAGGCGTCTGAGGAGGGAACTCAAAACTGGATTATAGATGGCAGAGAGTTGGTGTCGTAAACCCCCGCCTCTGTTCAAAGATGGTCGCTCACAGTGGACATAGATGGCTTCTTTCACTCCTCTTTCAAACCATCTGTCCTCTCTGTCCAAAATATGAACATTGGCATCCTCGAAAGAGTGACCTTTGACCTTTAGATGCAGATGGACTGCTGAGTCTTGTCCTGTGGAGGTGGCTCTTCTATGTTGTGCCATGCGCTTGTGAAGTGGCTGTTTGGTCTCCAATGTAGAGCTCTGGGCATTCCTCGCTGCACTGTACAGCATACACCACATTGTTAAGTCTGTGTTTAGGAGTTTTGTCTTTCGGGTGAACCAGTTTTTGTCGGAGCGTGTTGCTGGGTCTGAAATGCACCGGGATGTCATGCTTACTCCCACTAGGTTTAAATCTGGGACTCTCCACCATTTGACCTTAGAACTGAAGAAGCTTTTCGGATGAGAGGTGAAACGTCTTCAAGCAACTTAAAGAAGTCCAGACGCTTTTCTTTTCAAGCTCCTTTGACTACGATGACCTGGATGACTGAGAACCTTCACAGACATGTTGTACTTGTTCCTCTGCATGAATGCCTTAGTGGATTTCGAGCAGTGTTTCGGGTCGTTGTCTTGCTGAACGATCCAGCCCCGGCGCAGCTTCAGCTTTGTCACTGATTCCTGGACATTGGTCTCCAGAATCTGCTGATACTGAGTGGAATCCATGTGTCCCTCAACTTTGACAAGATTCCCAGTCCCTGCACTGGCCACACAGCCCCACAGCATGAGGGAACCACCACCATATTTCACTGTAGGTAGCAGGTGTTTTTCTTGGAATGCTGTGTTCTTTTTCCTCCATGCATAATGCCCCTTGTTATGCCCAAATAACTCAATCTTAGTTTCATCAGTCTACAGCATCTTATTCCAGAATGAAGCTGGCTTGTCCAAATGTGCTTTAGCAAACCTCAAGTGGCTCTGTTTGTGCTGTGGGTGGAGAAAAGGCTTCCTCTGCATCACTCTCACATACAGCATCTCCTTGTGTAAAGTGCGCCGAATGGTTGAACGATGCACAGTGACTCCATCTGCTGCAAGATGATGTTGTAGGTCTTTGGTGCTGGTCTGTGGGTTGACTCTGACTGTTCTCACCATTCGTCGCTTCTGTCTATCCGAGATTTTTCTTGGTCTGCCACTTCGAGCCTTAACTTGAACTGAGCCTGTGGTCTTCCATTGTCTCAGTATGTTCCTACCTGTGGAAACAGACAGCTTAAATCTCTGAGACAGCTTTCTGTATCCTTCCCCTAAACCATGATGGTCAACAATCTTTGTCTTCAGGTCATTTGAGAGTTGTTTTGAGACCCCCATGTTGCTACTCTTCAGAGAAAATTAAAAGAGGAGGGAAACTTACAATTGAGCCCCTTAAATACTCTTTCTCATTATTGGATTCACCTGTGTATGAAGGTTTTGGAATCAATAAAATGACAACAGTGCCCAAATTTATGCACCTGTCTGATTTTGTTTAAACAATTATTGCACACTTTCTGTAAATCCAATAAACTTTATTTCACTTCTCAAATATCACTGTGTGTGTCTCCTATATGATATATTTAACTGACATTTTTTTTATTGTAACAACCAACAATTTATACAGGAAAATAATGACTATTAACAAGGTTGCCCAAACTTTTGCATCCCACTGTACATGTCTAACGAGTAAGATTAAACCATAAATGGAGGTGGTGGAATGAAATGCACTTTAAATGAAATCTTAAGGAATTGAGTGACCTTAGTTAGGTCAGATTGCTTAGCTTTTCCTAATAAGGCTCGACTCACAGAGAGAGACCAATTCTATACCTATGAAAGTGTTCTGATCTCGTATGTTTTCATTCTTCAAACCATTTGTTGGATTGAATGTGATAGCAACATATCCACAAAGCCAAACTAGTGTTTAATAAAAATGTAAAAAACTAAGTTAAAAAAGATTGCACGATGGCCATCTGACCTCAGGAATTCGCATGATAAGGTGGGGCCAGGTTTCACAATGAACACACCCGAAACTCTGGCTGATTGGGACCCACACCCAGTTTCACACCTTGGCTCAGGCGATTAGAAGATCATCAGGGGGTCCTTTTGTCCCTCTGTGGGGGGATACTCCCACTAGGTTTATATCTGGGACTCTCCACCATTTGACCTTAGAACTGAAGAAGCTTCTCGGATGAGAGGTGAAACGTCTTCAAGTAAACTTAAAGAAGTCCAGACGCTTTTCTTTGCAAGCTCCTTTGACGATGGTATTAAAAAACATTACCCAAACGTGGCTGTGTCAATATTGTTACAACTGGTACAATAATAAGAGCATTTTAAGTGGCTGAGGTCGTGATCTGTTAGCATACCCTTGTTCATTATTTTAAAGAGGGAAGGAATTATTCAAATATGCTATTTATTGACACTCATAGAAGGAGAGAAATGTGGAATTTTCTGCCACTAAACAGTGTTACAAAAAGAATTACCATATGGCAAATGAACAAATGGTTTTGTGAGAAAGGGCATCTGATGTCAAATGTCAAAGCAAAACATGCAAATCCATCCACTGTGGTGACCTGCTGGGAAATAAGGGAGCAGCTGAAAGTTATCATTTGTTTTTCAGAGTACGGCTTCTTTCTGTCTGCTTTAAAGGCACTGATTGCAGGAATTGCCCTGTTACCTTTCAACCATGAACAGGTCGCAGAGAAATCCAACACACCTGTTTAAAAAAATAAAAATAAAAAATTATAATTTAGTGTTTTACTTTTTTATTAGTCTTTGGCTGCTGTCATTGATCCTGAGCCACATTTGTAAACTGAGTCTGAAGCAGCAGAAGATACCATCCTGACTGTTTCATGTAACAAAGAAGTGTTCACCGTTGTTCTTCTGGGAATGGGTGACCAAATCATCTATATGCTGCAAAGAGCTTAATCTCATTCTGACAGAAGTGGCTGCTTGTTAGAAACAGTGCGTTTGAGTTGTCAGGTACATTCCCCACAATCCATCTGCTGCTGATGGAGAAGCTTTAAGAAATATCAGTAAATACATCCACATCTCATGGATTACTGAGTGATGCGGTATGTGAGACCGGGCTGTGCTGTAACTTAGAGCAGGGCGATATGACCAAAAATATTTATCACGATATACATTTGAAAATTTGCGATAACGATATAACTGACGATATAATTGACACTAGACAAAACATTTTACAACTCCACAACTTTATTAGTGCAACCCCCCCCCCAAAAAAATCAATGTATTTTCACTTAAACAAGCAGCTGTTTTTTATGTGCATTAAAGTTATATAAAAATTTAACAGTGCAAATTCTTTGCTGACAGTTTAACCAAAAGGCATTTCCAGTGGAAATTGGCCGACATATCCTCAGCATAACCATGTATAATATCCACAAAACTTAAAAAGAGGTTATACACACACAATACGGTAATATTATGTTGAAGCACAGTACGTATCACTCCGCGAGGCTCCTGCCTACGACAGCCGTAATGCTCCGACAATCCATCAAGCGGTGCGGGTTCGTAGCTTAGCAAAGTCGTACTAAAACATTTGACAGATTTTCGAGCGCCGTGTACGACATAAAATCGTTTCAAGGTGAGTAAACACAACCAGAATTCATACATAAGGCACACGGGATTATAAGGGGCACTGTCGATTTTCAGAAAAATCAATGGATTGATTTTAAGTGTGCCGTATTTTCCAAACAACACGGTAATAACGACGGCCCGCTAGCATGCTCTACTAAAAATAGTGCTTTGTTGTGTATCTGACGGACGAAAGCTAAACCAGTTCCACACCACTGAAGCTGCAGCATTTTTACAAACCAATTCTGTTTCATCTGTTTCATTCAACGATCCGCTTTTGCCCTCCTCATTCTCCGTCGCCGCCATGCTTTTTCCACCATGTGCGTATGAAAACAAAGGCACTGCGCATGCACGTTTTACCCATATTCTATCGCGATATTTCATTTTCTTATCGTTGCTGAACATTATACCGGTATTACCGTAAACGGTATGATGTGGCCCAGCCCTACCCTAACTTATACGGTGAGGTGTAGTATAGAAGCTTCACAAGGGACTGTGCTGTTTCCAGTCCTGTTCACCTTGTATGTCTCAAATTTTGAGTACAACTTAAACTTAGAGTACAAATCTATAGAAATAATCGGATGATTCTGTAGTAATTTTATGTATAATTGATGAGCAGGAGAGGAGTGCAGAGCATAGGTGTATGACCTGGTCGTGTCGTCTTGAGAGAAATCATCTGGTTCTGATTGTAAATCATTCAGAAACATGGTGATTGACCATGGAAGGAAGAGGGAGAGTTACATGGCTCCCGTACTTGGGCGTCTGCTTCCACAACACACTGAACTGGGAAACCATCGCAGAGGTTGTCTGTGAAGGTTCTCAGTCATCCAGGTCTTCGTAGTCTAAGGAGCTTGGAAAGAAAAGCGTCTGGACTTCATTAAGTTTCCTTGAAGACGTTTCACCTCTCATCCGAGAAGCTTCTTCAGTTCTAAGAACAATTGGTGGAGAGCCCCGGATTTTAAGCCCTATGCGAGTGTCCCCAAGAGGGTCATGGACGCCCTGTTGATTCTCTGCCTAATCACACGAGCCAAGGTGTGAAAACGGGTGTGAGTCACAATCAGCCAAGGTTTCGGGTGAACCCATTGTGAAACCTAGCCCCCACCCTGTCATGTGATTTACTGATGTCAAATGGTCCAGGATGTGAGTAGGTGTTAAGGCATCTGGGAAGGGATCTGTAAACTGGATTATAGATGGCAGACAGTTTGTGACGTAAACCTCCGCCTCTGTTCAAAGTTGGTCGTTCACAGTGGACATAGATGGCCTCTTTAACTCCTCTTTCAAACCATCTGTCTTCTCTGTCCAAAATGTGAACGTTGGCATCCTTGAAAGAGTGACCTTTGTCCTTCAGATGCAGATGGACTGCTGAGTCATCGCAAAAGTTGTGTCAAGCAATGCATTTTCTGCTCAAACAAAAGAAAAAGTGAAAAACAACCCCACATTAGTCACAGATTTCTTTGCATTTTTGACTGTTGATTGTTCTTCAAAACATTAGAGACTTCAAAAATTGATGTTATTTTTATTTCATTGACTATACGTGTGCCTTCAGTGGTAATTGCATAGTGTGCTTGACTATGCTGTCAAGGAACTGCGTTGGTATGGAATCCACACTGCTTAAATTGATATTGATTTCCTGAGTAAGACAGCCTATAAGTGAATTTTCCAAAATGTTGAAGTCCTCTAAGAAACACCAAAGCATTGCCTTTGTGCCAACAAACAGCAGTCAATAAACCTCGTAAGTTGGTGCATTTTTGAGAGTCCCCATTTCTGCCTACCTGTCGCTGTGATGCTGCTTCTTAGTATTCCTGTCAGGAGACGTGTGGCCATGCCATAATCTTCTCAGCACGATGCGTCAGGGTCTTTATCTCCATTCCAGTGCATTCAAAAAGCCTTCAGTTATTTGTCTTGTCTTCTCCTTTTTTGTTAATCCATTATGTGTAGGAGTGCGTGATGTTCAGTGTGCACATCCATTGTCGAACAGATGCTGCATTTTGTGTTGATGAACACAGAGGATGGTCTTATGGGGTTTTGTTGTGACACAACACAGCAATGTGGCGTGATGGCATTCAAGGTAAAAGCCAATCTGCCATCCGTGTCCCGTCTGCAGTGAGTAAGTGTTTTTAAAAAGATTTTAAAAAAGGCCAATGAAGACACAAGGCAATGGTGGTTTTCTGTAGTACATTTATATTAATTTAGACCAGCTTAATGGTGATATTATTATCAAGCATGTAGAAAAACATCAATACAGGCATAAAAATGTGTAGGAATGGTTGCAAATTGGTTTATAAAAATGTAAACGGTGTGTTTGTGTCATTGCTGGCATAAGATTTGCAAAGATGTTGGTGCAAAGAAAACACCCTGTTTTCTTCTGTCTGGATATGTAAGTTTATTTTGGCAGGATTCACCATTTTCGGTCCCTTTTTATATTAAGCTGTTGAACAGTAGTGAGTAGAGGTTGTGCAGAGGTTAGCATTGTCCTGTGTCCACTGACCTGTGTGGATTATTTACCACCAAGTCACAGGTGCAGAGTGAGCAATTATAAATGGCTTAGCACAAACTAGATAGCAATAATATTAACTGCCAGCTGTTATCCTGAATCATTTCTATGTCATTTGGTTCCTTGCACTCTCACCAAGGTTTGAAGCGAATAATCAGCAAAAACGATCTTCAAGGTCTTTTATATTCTTCAGCTCTTCTTAGAGTTAAGATCTTTGGGTTTAGTGTGGAGCCGTTTTTACACATTACTGTACTATTATTCCGATGGTAATCCGAGAGGCCTTTTTATTTTCCACATATCTCATTGTGTGCTTGTCTTTGAGAATTTCGTCCTTTGATAGAGTGTTTTATTTTGCAGAGACTGAGACTCTGAGATGCATCTTTCAGACACGATAACTAAGGTCTGGATAAAAGCTATCAAATATTCAAGCCTTTACTCAAGCTAAATATAGTTTGCAAGTTCTCTATTTGTAGAGTTAATTCAATTATTTTAAAATATGTAAGAGAACTGATTCATTTTTATGAGATACGTTAACCAAATGTATTGTTTGTTTGTTTGTTTGTTTGTTTTTTAAACTATTCACACTAACCCAATTCTGAAAGACTTTGGGCACTATGTAAGATGTAAATAGAAATAAAATACAATCATAAACCCACATTTTATTCACAACAGAAAACATATCAAATGTTTAAAATAGAAAATATTACTGCTTTAATAAAATATGAGCTCATTTTGAATTAGGCGTGAGTAACAAAAGGTTGGAAAAGTAAGTGGTATTAAAAAAAAAAACAGCTGGAGAAACATTTTGTAGCTCATTAGGTCAACTGGGAGCCGGTCAGTAACATGTCTAAGATCCTCTTTTTACACCTGAGAGTTTCTCAGAAGTACAGCTGGATGGAAATTCATTAATCTGTAAAAAACTGTTTGCAAATTGTGACCAATTCCAGTGTAATGTTCCTCTACATAAATGTAATGTCTGTAAATATCTTCCCATCTACAGAGCTTAATATCGTCCCAGTCTTAGCAAAATCTAGTGAAATCTCTGTGGGCAATGAACAAGGCTGGAAACCAATGTTGGATATATGTGATCTTCAGGCCATTGGGCAGTGCTGCATTAAAAATGGCCACAATTCTGTCATGGGAATCACATCGAATAAAACAAACAAAAGTCCGCATGTATGGGGATATGTATATATATTGCCTATGGATATATAGTTTACACATCTGGAAAGACACCATCGGTACACAGTTCTTCGAGCATTCCAGCCCTCTTATATTTCAGCAAGACAATACTGAACTGTATACTGCATCTAGCACAACAGCATGACTTTTTAGTAGAAGAGTAGGTAGTAAGCTGGTCACAAACTACGAGACTTTAACTTGGATGGAAACACCCCCTCCCAACTAAATACAACCTCTAGTTGTCAGTGATGGTGAACACTTTGATAAAGTCATTGCTCAAATCTGGGCATTCTCACCAATTATGATGTTTCTATGCATCTGTGCAGCCAGGCATTGTGTTGTGCTATTAAAGCAGTGTGTTGTTACTGGCATGCTCCTAGCACAGCCAGCTCATTACAGAAGGACATATTTTTAGCATGGTGTGATTGGCGTGGAGTCCTAAGAGGGCCAAGAGCAGAGCGAGAATTGAATGAACGAGGAGCTCAGGGGCTGGCCCTGGACTGAAGAGACAATCAGAGTACACAATCGCTGTTTGATAGTGTCGCTGAGACAATCGCTGATCCTCGAGAGGATCATGTTGAAGTTATTAGTACCACATAGGCAGCCACAAGACGACACTTACGTAACATAGCAACGGGTCGGCTTGTAGGAAAAATGAGTTGCATATCTTTTTATGTCTCACTGTTAGAAATACTCACTATAAACAAATATGTTGCAATACACTGTAGAGATATGAAGCATCGGTTGTTTGTTTGAATGAAGCATTTTGTGTCCCAGTGCAATGTTATGGCTGTTTGATGTGTTTAAAATAATTTTGACAACAGACGAGTTCTGCTGCAGAGCAAAGCTTTAGACAACGGTGTTAGGAGGATAAAGTTGTTCTTTGTTGGAGGAAAACAAGTGAGAGAAAATGTGGACTTATCCTGGAAACTGTCTACAACTGGTTTCTCTACTCAAGGAAGCAGAGGGAATTTAGTCAATCAATTTAAATGAGATTTATATCAACATGCTGTTCCTTTCATTCTGCTGCCAGCACAGCATGAGTCTGTCTCTTCCTGGAACTGTAAGACAGCTGTTCTTCGTCCAGATCCAAAGCAGACTGGCTCCACCACTTCACTTCCACAGTAGTAGTAGAGGACGAAAGTATTCAGAGGATATCAGAGTTTTCATTTGCAGCCTTTGTTTTATTTTGCATTCGATCACAAGGTTGGACTTAAAATTAAGCATTCTGATGCTGTTGATATGATACTAAGACCAGTGGTATAACAGCACATTATTCTAGCTGTTTGGTATTTGTGTACACTGATCTGCCACTAACAGATGGATGACTTTCAGTGAAGTGTAAAGTTTTTTTGTCTTTTTTTCTCTTCTTGTTCTTCAACTCCAAATTAGTGCCAGAAACACAGTTTCAGGTCATATGTGTCATTTAAGACAGTTTTGGCTTGCATGCATTATTTTCAATCTACATCAATGCATTTATGTACAGCGCAGTAATAAATCATAGGCTTCAGCTGTATTACTTACATACTGTTTCCGTACCTTTTCTAGTATAGTTATTTATTTGTAATTTAAAAGTTAGTGACCTTTGTTACATTTTGTCAAACCATCACTGTTTTTGAGACTCATTGGGTGATGTGATGTATAACCAACATTCCAGGATCCAGCCTCTGTCAGTGCGCCCCAGGGCAGCTGTGGCTACAATGTAGCTTGTGTGAATGTGTGTGTGAATGGGTGGATGACTGGTTTAGTAAAGCGCTATACAAATACAGGCCATTTACCACTGTACCATGTGTTTTTATAAGTCCAAAGACTTCACACTATACTGTTACTGTCCATGTCTTATTCTGTCAGTCCCCCCATAAACTAGTTATTTTTTATGTATAAAGATGTAATGTTCATTACTGTGAAGAGGATATTGTGACAGACAGTTTTGAAAATAGGAGTCAGGTGACTGCTGCTTAAAAATAACAAAGTTGTGCATTTGCTTTAAGATCAAACATCTCAAAGTTAATGCACATATCTTAATGCAGTAGCTGTGATTCCATTTGAATGAGTTCACTAATGAACAACACATCATTGCAATTTGCCCCCTTATATTATCCACCACTCCATTTAACATTTTCTTACTTTTTCAGGCAATTTAACTCATTTTTAATTAACCTGAACTACCTGGCAGATTAAGCAAACACCACTTATTACTGTAATCATGTCAATTTTTACGTCTGCTTCAGCATGTGTGTATGTAAAGCATAAGACAGCGTCATTAGAGCTCTCTCTGGCTGATTGTGGCGTTACACATGCAGTCAGACTGTACTAAATATGATTTTTTTTAAATGCAAGAGGAAGGTGAATAAAAGACCAACCAGCACCTGTTTGTGAGTTTTAGTTAGTGTCCTAAGTGAGGATGTCTGGAAAGCATTAGCATTAGCAAAGCTGAAACGTATGTTTGTTTGTTGAGTTGCTTAGGTCTTGTTTCATTGACCTTCATGTTGGTCAATGAAATCATCTGGTTGTAGTAATGTAATGTAGATTACACTGTTGCAGTGTGGGAAAGATTATGTTACAATTAAATAAGACAAAATAGATGAATTCGCTTAGAAATATCTACTCATTTTGAAATGTCTGGTTAAGCTGGATGAAAATCAACTCGTATCAGCTTCATGATATTTAGGTTTACTAACTTCTGTGAATCTGGATAATTTGGGGATGTTAACATTGTTAATGTTCTGTTGAACATGTAAGGTTACAAAGCTTTATACTAAGGCACACCTTAGTATAAAGCGAGAAAAAATCAGCGAGAAAAGTGGTAACAAGCTAGTTTCAAGTTTATTTCATTTAGCTGAGTGCTTTTCTTATCTGTGTCCTACCGTGTTTACAGATAAATGTACTTGTTTCTAGTCTGGATCTACTTAAGTCAAGTTTCTTCTTTTTAGATTTTGAATTTTTCCAGTTAAAAGAACAGAGTTAGTGTGTCTGTGTAATTTGACAACCAATTGGTGGTCTTATGTGCTTGAAATATGTTTCACCTCACATCCAAGAGACGTCTTCAATCCTAAAAACTGATGGAGTCCCATATGTTTAATCCATAGTGGGGTTCTCCCCTTGGTGGTGGTCCTGAGAGCCATTGATCTACCCTATAATAATAATAATAATAATAATAATAATAATAATAATGTCAGTCTTTAAGGGTCACATGAGCCAAGGTGTAAGTCCTTTGTGAAACACTGCCCCCCACCCTGCCATCATGTGAGTCATTAAGGTTACAAGGGTCAAGTTGTCATTTTGGGTTCAGTCGCAAGGGAAGGCATCTCAAGACGGCATCATCGGTGGCTGAGAGCTTCTGTCACAGGCAACATAACGGGACAAGACTGAGCTGCACATCTGCACCCAAAAGAGAAAGGATACTCTTTTAAGCAAGCTAATGGTTTCATCCTAAGGGGAAGATGAATAGCTTTCATGGGAATCCATGGCGCCATGGAGGGCATTATAATGTATAAGGAAGAGTGTAGGTTTGTAGAACATGAAAATATACCAGGACGTGAAATAAAGCCAGAACCGTACCAGATAAGTGTAAGTTTGGAATTAAGCTGTCGAATCTACAATAATAATAATTCTCTCTAATGTTGTTATCTCTCATTGCTCAGTGGGCTCTGCTTTGTTCATTAGGTTGTAATAGGTCAGCCGTCTAGCCAGCAGGCTCCAAATCATTCCATTTTGGCTCTCAGCCTCCACAAAAGTGGACAAAGAGCGAAAATAATCAAGGAATCAGTGATTTTTTTTTTTCTCTAGAAAGGCGCAGCCAGTTCCTCCATCAGCAATTTTCAGAGAGATGATATATGCTGCATAAAAAAAAAAAAAAAAAAAAGCAAGACCTTGGATGATCCTTTTACCCTGTTTCAGCCCCATTGCCTGAGTCAGCTAGTGCTCGCTCACCATAAACTGCCACTTTTAATTTCCCCACGCTTCGCCCACTTGGCTGCTTATCCTGTGGCCCTTCCTCTCTCCCCAGCACAGAGTACCTTTGAGTAATTCTGTGTGTCCAATCTCCACCACCCTCCCCCCATTATAGTGGCACACAGCCAGAAAATCCACGCTTTTTCACCCACACTCAACACCTTCTCCTCTCAGTTTTAGGATGTGACATGTTGTTCATGAATCATCTGTTTTGGAGTAACTTTGCAACACCTGTGCCTGCTTGTTTTAGTTTGTTTTGATCTACATTTTTTCCCCTCGTCTGTTCTTTTGCAGACTTTGGAGGCAGTGCTGAACTTCAAGTACTCGGGGGGAGCAGGCAAAGTTGAAGGCTACTACAGGGAGCTGTCTTTGGGTGTCCATGTTGATGTGGAACCTTCAGTGTTTTTCACGCGAGTCAGCACCCTCCCTGCTACCAGGTAACTATTAAAAAATTGTATAGCCTTTCTGTTTTTTATGTTTATTTTACTGTAAAAATCACAATTTTTACATAAAGAAGTTTATCTAAAGAATGAATGTAGGGTCTGCAGAGACTCGTGGGCTAGTTTGGTGAACAACAGTATAATAATGATAAGATAACTATTTATTTTTATTGTACTGACATATGTAGTACAAACTGTCCCATATCGCCTCAAAAGCGCAACAAAACACAACACAGTAAACTTTAAAGTGGATATGAAGTGCACAAAAAGGAATGAATATGAATAATAAATTAAAGAATGAATGAATAAATAGTATCGTAAATAATCATAATTTCTAAATCTTTCGCTGGCCTATTAACTAGAATATGATAACATGGATAACATTGACTGTATATAAAGGATGGACATTGTACCACAGTTGTTTCTTCACATTCTGCTGATAGCTTTTCCAGTAAATGCTTTGCAGAAGACTAATTCACTCATCATTCAATGCTCAGTGCTGCCTAAAGTTGTTAAAGGAAGTGTTAAAGTATCTCATATTTAGCAAAGTGAAGCAGTGTTTTCTAAATGCTGACAGTAAAGAAGTTGTTAAGTCTCCGTTCAATGGTTCTTCCTCAATTTTTGATCTTGTGACTTTCAACTTCCATGCAGCTTTTATATCTTACCGGGCTATTCGTGTAACTTCATCATTCAAACAGATAAAATAACAATACTAACTCAACGTTAGCGACTGCAGTAGCAGACAAGCAATGAATAATAACCTATCACAGAGCTTCCCTTGTCACAGCAACTGTTGATAAATCTCATTTTTAAAGCTTCATTTTGCGTCATACACAGTTTTCTCTCTTGATTTGGGGAGCAGATGCTGACATTCTCTTTAACCACTGCAGCAGCAGCCCTGCTATGACACTATTGTTAACCAAACCCGAGGACATAGAGATGATATTTTCACAGATGGGTCAGATAGGAGCAGACGTGAAGGCACACTGAATGGATATTCATGGCCTCACATATCCGCACCCATCCTCACCCACTTTTATTCCCTGGTCTGTCTCGCTTCACTTTACTATTTTAGTTCCCCCAACTGTCGTGAAAAAACTCCAAGCAAGGGAGACGGATCATAGCAGAGTAATGGCCACTTGAGGTGAATCATTAGCAGTAATAATATCTGCAGTTTAAGCCATCAATCTTGGCACTGTGCTGATAGATGTGCTGCACCGACTGTTATACCATCACCCTGTCATCACAGCCCCCTCTCCCTTATCTCTATAGCACCCTTAGCTCTCTCGGCCTCACAGCTCGATTATACAGTATCTATTGGTTATCAAGTAGATCTGAAAATATTTGAAATGTGCTGAAATTGAAAGGTTTAGAAATGTTTCAATAGACTGAGTCTTAAAAAGTCCTCTAAAGTGAACTAACCTTTTTCTTTCTTCTTTTAAAAATTTATTATGGCTCAATTCCACATTTACTGACTCAGTGGGCTTTATATCTTCAGTCCTTGGCCCTCACCAACCCAAAAGCAAGGTGCTCAAAAACCGCAGCGCATATTAACGTGCAAGAAGTCTCCTCACCCACAGACAGACTGTACTGTTGACATAATGTGTGAATATTTGGCCTCTTTCCATGTTTTCATGGAGAGTCTCGTGCAGAGCATGCTGTATTTTGTATCTGAGTTGCTTAAGGTACATTTAGGATTGGGATTTTTAAATATATAATAAAGATATTCATAAAACATCTTTACCACAATACCTTGAAAACTTGGCTAGTACCAAAAACTAGCATTAAACACTTTGTCAGATTTTTCTTACTCATTGAGTGATCAGAAAATTTAAATTATTCGATGTGGTTAGGATAGTTGCTTTTAAAAGTGTTCATTTATTGGAATAAGAGGGGAGATGTTCAGAATGAGTGTGTCCCAAAACTCGGCCTCTGTCTTTACCTTTAGCTCTTTCTCATTCTGAATGTTTAAAGCCAAGCTTTGGGTATTTCTGATTTTTGTGGTGGAATTACTTGTAATAAGATCGTCTCTTCAGCCATCAGATTTTCTTTTTAGAGAATGATCATCCTCAACCTACAGGACCTACACTGTCGTCAGCAAATTATATCAGAAACATAATGATTCTCCTTCAGCTGCCTGTCGTTGCTCTGAATTGCAGTGCTATTTTCAAAGAGAAACGTGCACAAACCCTGTGCTAACGCTCTATGACTTTTGTTACTACATCACTTCCTCCCTCATTGCCCTGCATGCCTGCTCAGCAGAATGATGCTCTTTCATTGAGTAACTGCATATTGTTAACTTTACTCAAAGAAATATGGTTAATAGAATTAGACCAGCCGCACCTGCAGGCCTAATTACTGCCAGACCTGTTAAATCAAATCACTTAAATAGAACCTATCTGACCAAGTGAAGTCATCCAAAGATCATTAAAAGCAACACATCGTGCAAAAGTTAAAGAAACTCAAGAACAGGTGAGAAAGAAAGTATTGACATATATCAGTTTGGAAAGGGTTAAAAAGCCATTTCCAAGGATTTGGATTTGAAACGGTGGTAAGCGTGGCATCCATTGGAGAGTTAAATGTAAAATCTGTTACTGACCAGAAAGAATACAAAGAGTCGTCTCACATTTGCCAGAAAATGTCTTGATGCATGCTCAATCATGGTAAGGAAATCCCAAAAAGTTGATTCCATTCATCTGGATGTGAACAGAAACGTTTCGTCACTCATCCCAGTGACTTCTTGAGACTCGAGAGGATGAGGAAGAAAATCAACATTTTGGGATTTGCCTAAAAACATCATGATGATCCCTAAAACTGTTGAGAAAAGATTTTGTGGACTGCTTAAGCAAACTTGAACTTTTTGGAAGGTTACATCATGTGTAAAAGCTAACACAGGATTTCATAAAGAGAACATCATGCAACAGTCAAACATGGGGGAGGTAGTGTGGTCTGGGGCTGCTCTCTACCAGAAAATCCTGCAGGAGAATATCCAGCTATTAGTTCATGTCCTGAAACTCGAGCTCGCGTTGGTATATGGATATAAGTTTAATTCCTACGTTTTTCTGTATTTTACTTATTCGCATACTATAGATGAAAATTAGTCTATGTGGCTAAATCTGACATATTTACATGATGAATTTAGGTGTGAATGTCGATTAACTTGAATTGTCCTTATAAATAAACAAACTTGGATTATGCAGCAGACGACGATCGGAAACATACGACCAAGTCACCCTCTGAATGGCAAAAAAGCAAAATGAAGGTTTTGGAGTGGCCTAGTCAAAGTCCCGACTTAAATCTAATTGAGACGCTTCCTCCACAGCGATGTGAAAGAGTCATTGCCAGTAATTTCAAATGCTTGATTGCAGTTCTTGCCGCCAAGGGTGGCACAACCAGTTATTAGGTTTTAGGAGGCAATTACTTTTTCAGACAGGGCCAGATAGGTTTGGATAACTTTTTTCCTTTAATAAATGAAATGATCGTTTAAAAAGCGCATTTTGTATTTAGTCGGGTTAGCTTTGTCTTCTATTAAAATGTTTCGATGATGATCTAAAATGTGTAATTAATATAAAAACAAAAACATCAGGATAAGTGCTCTTTTTCACAGCTCAGCAAACTAGTTGTTAGATAGAAGTCGGTGCCGCCAACTTTCCTTTCTTACTGTGTTAATAACATGCAGCACCAAACATAGGGGGCACCTGTGTTTGAAACGACCTTTGACCATCCACTGATGCATCACTGTTACCATTTAACATTCACAGAGTAAATAATAGCACGTCTGGACCTTCTAAGACTACCTCTACAAGGCTCACAGATGAGGGATTGAGATAGTTTACAATAAATATTTCAGACACATGGGGCTCACAGTGTAATAACATTTATTCAAAAACCCATTGTCTGCTTACCCATGCAGAGTCCACACGCATTCATTTTGTTTGAATTTCCCCTGTTGAAGAGTCAGCGTTACTTGTTCTGATAAGCACTATTGAAATTTTAAAAAAAGAGAAGTTGAGAGAGAATTTGGAAGTGGTGGTACGAAACTGCTCAATAATACAGCTGCTTATCCTTACGATCTGTTTTTCTGTTTTTCTCCCTCTCCTCCCCTTCCTGTCTCTCTACTTATCTGTTCCTCTTTATGTCTCTTAAAAAAAGAAAGAAAACCAGGAGAAATCCTCCTTATTTGTGTAGTAGTAGAGCAGCTGCTTGCATCAGTGTTTAGTCTCCACCGTTCTCCTCATCCAGTCTATTCCTTTTCATCATCATCTTCTTTTTTACTTACTTTACTTTTTTTTAAAAAAAAAACTTTTTCTTTTTTTCCTGTTTTTTCTTCTTTCTGCCCTCCAATGAATTCACTATTGGGGAAACACTGGTATTTAATGATTAGTGGATGTAAACAATATCAACAGATAAAACAGTACAGTGTTGTTTATTATTTCTTTTTTGAACTAATAAAATGGTTAACTCAGGCCATGTTCTGTATCAAGTTACATGTGAAGCAGACTTAAAAGTGAACCATCACGTAGTTCACATGACCACAGTTTGTACCAATGCTGATATAGTAAATATGAAAATTGTACTTCAGAACTAGTATGGGGGGAAAAAGCTAAAACTGGTTAAATTTGTGCTATTAATGCCAAATTAGTCACCTTCATATGGCTGTGTAATTAATTAATTCAACTAAAGGTAGCACTTCGTATTTGTCAGTTATAGTATATAGTTCCTTCCTGGCATCACTGTTAAATTCAGAATAAAACAAGACTTTTGTTTAGCTGGTAAATTGCTGTATGGTAAAGCTTTTGATTTTGTGGTTGTAGAATTCAAATAGTGAACCACTGCTGCATCTCTCTGCATGACTGTCTGTTATCTAAGTGTTGTTTTCTAATAAATGCATGACATTTTGTAAAAGAATCATCTCACCTGCTCCCAACAAGTGGGTGGCTTTGAGTATGGTTAATCCAGAATTGTGTGTTGCTGGATTGCTAGTGACATCAACTCGTGAATGTGTCCTAGAGATGATCCACAGGTGCAGACAAAGAAGAATAACTACAGCTTTACAAAGATAAATCTGCTCATTACTCCATACAGTTGTGATTCTTTCTCCTGTCTCTGTCCTTCACTGTTACTGTCCAGTGAGGCATGTTTTGTCACCTAGCTAGCTAACTGGCTAACACGGCTAATAAGATAGCTGCCACCGTCTGCTGTTCACCTTTTACTGTCCTCCTTTGACTTCCTGCTTGCCTTTTTCACTGCTCACACTTTCAACAGCATGTCACCACCTGATATGTACAGTAATATTAGTGTTATAACAGCAGACCAGCAGATTACGCTAATGAGTTACATTCTGCTGTGACCTCTGCATCTCATTTACCACTCTCTTTTTCTGAGTTATGCTGTTCTCAATGCAAATGCTTCCAGAACAAATGCACAGCATTTTAAATATGCTTATATCAAGTAAGGAACACAATGTGAATAAAGTGAAAAGAAAAATTAAATAAGTTTATGTCAAAATAAAATAGTGGCTTGCACATTAGGCAAATGTGCAAAAGGTCATATCTCCTTATGCATAGCCATACGCTTTAGTGACCTTTTATGAATTAGGGAGAAGCTTTTTTTGTCTCCTTCTTTTTCAAAATAAGATTAGGGGACAAAATTTGGCCACTAACAAACTGATTTAACCTTTAGGCTTCTTATGAGCAAAGAGAATGTGAGAAATTTCACAATTTGTTTAAAACTGAGTGTTGCTGAGTGTAGTCTAGTCAGGCTTGTTTCTTGTCAGCTCTGGCTGAAAAATGGAATATTTTACTAAATCATATCACGATCAAATACCTTGAAGTAAGCCAAATGAACGAGTACATGCTGTGCTTGACAACATCATCTGTCTACGATGTGAAAGCGTAAAACTTGATCACCCTAAATTAGTGGTTATCAAAACTTTCTCCTGGCAGGAGCCCCCTTAAGAAAATGAAAGCTGGACCCTCCCAAGACGATCACCCACCCATCTTTTTTTTTTTTCCAAATCAGTCTTTAATGAAAAAACGACCAGGTTCAATAAGCGTTTGGGCATTTTCCAAACATAAATTACATTCACTCAACTTTATACTTCGTCCTGATTCTCCTCTCCCCATACACCTCAACCCCCCATGGCCGGCCCCACTGCAGTGGTTCTGTGCTTAAAATAACACGACATGATTTCCATCTCGTTCGGTAGCCGAGCGATTGTTAATCTCTTTCAGGTGCTTTGGCGTTAATGAAATTAACAGCAGGTGCACTAGTGGGGGAACAATGAAACAACCCACGTGGAGGCCCCTGATGTGTGTCCGTCCCCCCCCGTCATCTTTTCTGACAGTTTCTTCGCTAGTTTTGTGTTTTTCTGTGGTCAGTGTCACTACTGGTACCATGAGGCAATACCTGGACCCCACAGACCGGTATCTGCTCCTTCGTGCAAGCAGGAGCAGGATGAGCACTGCCAGGATCATATCAATAGAGGGATACACAGATCTCAACAGGCTGGGCAACAGCGCCCCGCGTGTTATTGGGTATCGGGATAAAGTCCTTGGACCCACTGTAAGATCTGGCGGTGGTGCAGTGGGTCCTTGGTTCCTCCTGGTGGAACCAAGGACCACCAGGCCTCATGTGGTAAGAGTATGCAGGTAGTTCCTGGAAGAACTGACTGGAACCACGGTTGCCTGACCTAAATCCAATAGAATAGATCTGGAAAGAATTCCAAAAGGACACTATCTGAGGATTATCCTGACATTGTCAGGCACGTGGGGGTCATACAAACTACTGAGTACCATTTAGAGTTGCTGCAAAATGGACTAGCTTGCTGCATCATTTTTTCACTTTGGGTGTCTGGGAATTCTGTAGGTCGATCATTTTAGTTTCTTTCCTGACAAAGTCCATATCGGTGTTTCCAGCACGACTTTTTTCCCCCTCTGCTGAGATCTGATTGTCTTCTCTGTGTGTGTGTGTTTTTGTTTTGTTTTGTTTTTTTGTTTTTTAATTTCTGGGAGCAGTGTCATGCATATAGTATTTACTTTTTACTGATATAAAATAAGCTTTTATTGACATTGTAAACCCTTTTTCAATTGGTTATCTGACAACCAGATAACCAATCTCCATATTCTCAGTAAGCCTCCCAACATACCCACCACCATGCCTGCAGTTTATATTTTTTATAGTCTAAGTTAAATGCCAGTTTGAGTTTTCTCTATTCTACCGATCACATCTTATTTGACCTTTTACTCATAATGTTTATGACACAATTCAGTAGCGTTTTGTTCTTTTGGGCCTCTTCAGAGTAAGGCCATGTGTGAGTTGACAGATCTCTTAAAGAATGTGATGAATAGGCAGGATGTGTGAAATGCTCAGTGATCCATACTTTACAGGAACCTGTTAAAATCCTATTCACTTAGCACTGTGTTGACCTGGAAAAATGCTTTGCTGTTGAGGAGGAAAATTTTATGGATGTGCATTCTGTTAATCATGCATAGTTCAGGCTACGTCACATCAGGGAAAACGGTCGTTGGAAACCACTGCATGAGCAAAGTAATTGTGACAATGTGCCTTTGAAATCTTCAAACTTCAAACTGGCTTTGGTGCGTCAAGCTAGCTGTAAGACAGGGATAAAACAGCAGTAGGATGGAGTCAGTCTATCAATTTTAGTTTAACTGGATCAAGTTGGCACTTGCATGCAGTTTGTTTGTGATAATACCACAATTGCCGGTGATAAATCTCAATTCTGTTGTGGTATGAACCAGGGGCAGTGCCAGCGGTGGCGTGCACAGAAACCACACATCAGGCTGAGAATGGGCCCCATCTAAGTGGGGAAAATTCATCATTTAGAAATTATAAACAGATGCAGCTTGTTCACTTCATTAATGACCAGCATTTTATCAAAAACAGCACAAATTTGTGGCTGAAAAATAAGGGAACAAGTAATGTACTAAAAAAATAATAGAATAGTTCAGGTTTTACGCATGTGTTGCTCTCTTAAAACAATGTGATAGCAAATGAGACGATACTGAAGATGGATAAATATGTGTTAATAAGTCTTCTGTTAGAAATTGTTGGGGACTGAGTGTGTGTGGAGCGCAGGATTTTAGCAGATTTTACTACAAACTGTTCATCTGCATAAATCTGAATTCTGAGTGTAACAGCTGCCACGTACGATGTGTAAAAGAACACGAAACATTATTTAGCGTCAGGTCACGAGGCACCCGAGTGAAAAACCTCTCACATTCTCTTGTATGACTGAGGCCTTACTGAGAATATGGAGATCAGCCTCCACTGCTGGCAGATATCACAACTTTCTGGTAAACAGTAGGGCTGTGAAAAAGTTTTGACATCAGCCCTCACTGGGTATCATGTCGAAATTTTAATGTGAAAATTATTATTATTATTATTATTATTATTATTATTATTATTATTATTATTATTATTATTTTGGAGTGAATGAAAAATGTCAAGGAGAGGTAAAGTAAAACTCGGAGAGATAAAATCTATTTCTATGTGGAGATACTGTTAAAAAATTTAAATACGAGTATATCTCTAAAACTGAGAACATCATGAAAAAGTTAAGTTTCATATTTGTTTTCAGCCTTTTTGTTTTCATTTTGATGATTATGATTTGTATCTTATGAAAATCTAAAATCCATTGTCTCAAAATATTAGAATATTTGCTAGGACCAATCAAAAAAGGGTTTAAACCCTCTTGGTTGGGCCTCTTTTACCACGAGTTACTGCAACAAGCAGCAGGACATGGAGGCAGTCGATTTATGGCACAGCTGAGGTGTTATTGCAGTCCCAGTTGCTTTAATAGTGGGCTTAATTTCAATACAGTTGTATTTATATAGTGCCACATGACAGAAGTTGCTTCAGGTGCTTTATATTGTAAGTCCCTACAATATTAGAGAGAAAACCCCAACAATCAGACGACCCGCTCTGAACAAGTAGTTGGCGACAGTGGGAAGGAAAAACTCCCCTTTAAGAGGAAGAAGCCTCCGGCAGAGCCAGGTTCATGGTGGGGCAGCCATGACAGGACAGAAGACACGTAGAAAAGTTCATTGTGCACATAAGAAATACAGCGTCTAAAATCTTTTCTCTATGCCAAATGCCAATCGCAACACCGAGTGCCTGGACCAGTCGGAGGGTGATGGGAGGAAGACGGGACAAAAGGCAAAGATTCAGTTTGTCTTACCAGATTGTTCCTTTGCCATCAACGCCTTTTTTAATGTGCTTCTATGCTGTACTCTGTGAACATCCAGCCTTTTCTGCGTCTTACCCTCCTTGAGGAGGAAGCAGGCTGTGATGACTGTCATCTGGACAGCTTTCAAATCAACAGCCTTTCTTTTGATTGTGGCTGCATGTGCTTAATTAGCACCAAGTACAAAAAAAGACCTTTTTCATGATATTCTAATTCTTCTTTAGTGTGTTTTCTGTTGACTGTTTTTTTTGGCAAAGGATTGTTTGGGCTTTGATTTTAATTCTTTATGGACATTGTCCAAATGCTGACAAGACATTTAGTGTATAACAAATATTCATTGTGTGTTTAATAATTAGTGTGCAGGGAGTATGTCACGTTTTTGTGTCAGACTAGGCCTGCAAAATCAGCACCTATTCATTGCAATTTGCAGAACTGACTGAGGTGTGGGCTCAGCTCTAACCATCTTTGCGTTTTTGGTTCTCACAGTGTTATTTTTACCACCCTGCTGTCTTGCCCCAACAATGTCCCCAATCACATCAAAATGACAAACACTTTGATTGAATAGTTTTTTTAAAAAGTCGACCCATTATACTCTTTCTCATTTTTTGACACGTATAGTCATATTAAACATGGGCAAAACTTCAAATAACAATGTCAGATACAAAGTAACCCCTGTGGGTTAAAAGGTCAGGCTTCGGACTGAGCTTTTTCTAACCACTCTGTCTCAGACTCTCCCCCCGCATTTGTCTTTCTGTATGATGTCAGTCGGGGGATTTTCTTTATGACTTTCACGGCTCTGGGAGGGAGATCACCTCGTGTGTTGTTCAAACCTTTTTGTGAGGGGAAACTAATCAGAGGAAAGTTGTCTTTAAGGGAAGTAGCAGCACCGAGGACCATAAATAAAGATTATTTTGAACTGAGAGTCATGCAAAACTACTCTAGTGCAGTCCGAGGATAAAAATACGCAGTTGCAAAGTAGGATGTGTCCACAGAAAATAGTACACATTAACTATATATTATATACTGTTGTTTAACTATATTTATGTTTGCTTTACAAAACCAGCATGACCTAGCTTTGAACTGAGGTTCATGCAAAGCCAAATATTTTAAAGCATTTCCAGCAGAGTCCAAGAACACAAGAAAAACATAGAGCCAGAAATTTTTTATAGGCATAAAACAACAGTTGTTGTCCTTTTTGTACCTACAGGGTTTGCATAGTCTTGCTTTTTGTGGTCGTGGTTTCAAAGAAATATGTGGCAGACTCGGAGAATTACTCTTCTGCAACAGGGTCCTCTTCAAATGAGCAGAATACTGACCTCGTGGTTCATTTGTTAGTGTTGTGGGGTTCTCGGGAATAGGCAGTGACAGTCATTAACTCACTGTACTCTGTTCTTTGGCTCAGCACCAGGTGCACTGAAAATGATCTGCTGTTTTTGCAGGTGTCATCACATATGCATGGAAATCTATTGGTAGTAGGATGAAACGAATCCCTGCCACCTTCAAAACTTTAGGGTGTTGCTCCACAACTAAAGCAAGCAATCTATAGTTGTGAGTTATATTAAATGTATGTAAGGCAGCAGTACTGCTGTTTCATTAGTGAATGATTTGCTTTGTACACCACGAACAAAGAAGCAGGTTGGATGTGCGTTCACTTTGAAATGCTGGGGATAATTTTGCTCCCTCTCCGCCTCTCTCTGCTTTCAAAGAGGAATGTAAAAATTCACTGACTGAAATGGAGACAAATAGTTTGAAACCCTATTGGCGGTTTTGAATTATTTATTCAGCTTAGATCTCTGTGCCCAGCGTAGTAGCTCAGAATACTTATCAAAATGATTCAGTGTTATGACTCAGTTCCCACTAGTTCAAAAGCATAATCTTTAGCTTTCGTCTACAGACGTTCGGCAGTTGTTGCGGCGACAGATCTTGAATGAAGTCGTCCAACCGCTGCGCAGAATCATTTCATCCCTTAGTCTTTTAACGCCTACAAAAATGTGTGACTTCACATCGTGTGCGCCTCCATTGCTGTCTGTTCTGTCACTCTACCTGGTGCTTAGCACATGAGCAATGAGGCTTGCGTTCTTAACTCGATGCCTGATTGATCTCCTTCGCTGAACAGGATGGCTGATAAATCAGCACCTCCCCCTTTCTGCCTGTTAATCACATCTGACAACGAAGACAACTAGACAATTAAAGGAACCGGGATAGGCCTTAAAAAATATGCTCCTTTAATTGCCACGTCAGTTTATTAGGGACTAGGGAAAGCTCGACTAAAGCCTCCATTAACCGTGAGATTTAAGAGGCAAAGAGCTCGGTGGGAGGAGGGTGAATGTGAGGGATGATGGAACAATGGACTTCACAAAATTTTACAACACTGGTGTCAGTTCTGTCGTTCCTAGTTATAGTTTCTGTGTTCACTGTTTGAACACAGTTTGTTTGTTTACAAAGTAAAATGTCGGCAATGAATTGTAGGTCCTAACTGTAATTTTTTACACATTTGACTCATTTATCATGGTTTATCGTGATCAACCAATAATGTGGTAAATATTGATTTTAAAGCAAATATCTGAAGCTATATAATGTAAAGAGTCCAAAGCTTTTACATATAATTTACCCAGAAAGTTTGGCCACTTTCTATAATACCGTAAAGCCGCGAAGTTCTGTCACATTGTTGCTGTACGTCTATAAACTGCTTGTTTATGTAACCATATACTCGCTGCACTGGTCAGTGTGCTTCTGTTTCTGTTTTGCGACAGCCCTTCCTTTTATCTGTCATTATGGAGGGAAAAAAAAAATAACACCTACTTAGGGGTTAAAATTAACTCTTTGAAAATCCAGCATCATCTCTCCTGACTTGATCTAAATCACAAATTGGCCCTCTTATGATCTGCATGAGAAAAGCAGGCGCGGTATTATGTGGAGATGACCTGCCCCAGCTAGACCTGTGGGCCTGATGAAAGCACCGCCACCTTTGATGTTGTGACAAGGAGTGATGAGTACTTCACACCGTGTCTTCTCTTGATGTCGTGCTTTTGGTTGGCCCATGTATGTTGGTCTGTATTTTTAGAAGGTAATTTAATTTAGAAAATAATGAACTCCTATATGAATAAGCAAACCGTTATATGCACAGGTTACAGACAGACTGCAGCACACAGATGATGAGCTTTAAGTTTAGCATTTGTGAGTGTGAATTATGTAAACCTGTGCAAAATGGAAAAAAGCTATTTTTTATTTATGCAGCATATCTCATTCTAGGTGCAGCTTAAACTACCACACACACGAGCAACAGAACTATATAGATAATGCAAAACTAAGTCAATTCATTTATAAGCACATTTAAAAACAACAAATCTACAAAAAATAAAACAACAGGAGTAATGAAAAATAATACAGATGACAGATGAGGAGAAACTGATCAGAGCAATTGAACAACTGACATACTAAGAGTACCTCCTTCACATTGAATATAGAATAAAGATACAAAAACCCTCAGTAGACCACAAACAACACAGGAAGGAAATGGTATTGTATTAGATATATAAGCATTATGCAGAAGTAGATAATATATACCAAGTATTGATTTATAAATAGCTGGACATTATTAACTCGGGATTATTAGATAATATTATACTGGAGATAATATAATATAATACGTGTGCCATGATATTTAGATGCAAACTATAATATAAGTTGATTTTTCGATGTTTCTGTGAGGATGGCGTCATAGTAGAGTTTTTCCAGCACCCTCCTGGGACCTCTTCCTAACATTTGCAGCGTTTCTCAAATGCTAAAACTGCTGACAGCAGCATGGTGCAGAATATACAGTCACTTCTTGTTTCTGTGTCCACAGCACCCGCCATTGTCATCTACTGCTCGACATCTTCAACCCAACAGAGCACGAACTCACTGTCAGGGCCAAGAACAATCAGGACCTGGTTCTCCATGCCAGCGAATGCCAGAGGTGAGTGGAAGGTTTGACTTTTACAAACATACAGATATTTTCAGTGTACTTCCTGTATTGTGATGAGTCAAAACAAAACAATTTCAGAAGTTTATTTGGCTCTTTTCTTTCACCTGAGGCATTCAGGCAATATTTTCGGTCTTTCAGAGCTGGTTCACTTCACTGTTAGTTACTGCCTAAAGCAAAAATCAAAGTTATGAATTGACGTCCTGCCTTCCAGCTACTTGACAAGTAGAACTCTGCAGGGCGAGTGTTTAAATGTTAATATAGGTGTTTCTTTTTCTTCTTTCTTATAGCTGCGTGTATTTGCTTATGGCCATGATCTGTGGGTATGAACATGTCTTTAATGGATTTGTTCAGCTATTTGTGAGTTGTTATATATAAACACACTGACTTGTAGGTGTAATTGCAAAATATTGTTGCGCTGCGCCTGGACTTCTGATTCTGATATAAACCTGAGAAAGTCTTGGATGTACCATTAAGTCGTCTGTATATTATGATGTATGTGGCTCAGTTACAACCTGCCTCAGTCATGCCAGAAAGTATGAGACATGTAGACGTTTAATCTGTGGAGCTTTCTGTGTAGGTAATAATGTCAATCGATGATTGCTTTGAGTGTTTATTTGTTATTGAACTGCATAGCTTATCCTTAAATATAGGAAAGGTAAAGCAGAACTTGACACGCGCATTTTCCCTCGGAAAGCTCTTTTATTTAATGTAGTGGTGCTGTGTTTTATTTATTTTACAATGGGGGCACACTTTGAGTTTCTTTCAGTGTAAATAGCATTTAAATCCTTATTTTCTCACTATAAGAAAAAGAAATGTAATTTCAACAGCACGTCTTACTTTTACTACACGATGAAGAAATGTTTCTTTGTTTAATGAAAGAAATCTGGGACTCGATTGCACGAAACATATGTGTGAAATTACAGAAAAGGTGCTTGGGAGCTCATTGCCCAGACTGTCCTATAATTTTACTCTGGACACACTTTTTTAAAGACATTTCTATTGTAGAGAGTGAAAACGCAAACTAAACAGGAAGACTTTTTAGTGGAAGTTTCAGTAGAAGGACAAGCAGTAAAATTAAGAAAAAGTTAAAAGTTCAAAATGTTTTAGCCCCCCCATCCCGGCCTTATGTTTGATAACCCCATCCTGAAAGCTGAGATATTGTTCTGGGTTCTTTTGCGACCTCCTGGATGAGTCATTAGTACGATCTTGGATTAATTTTGTAATTGGTAATTAGGCCGTCCACTCCTGGGAAGGTTGACTACATTTTCAGTTGTGGATAAAGCCTCTCATCGTGACACACTGGAGTCCCAAAGCCTTAGAAATGGCGCTATAACCTTTTTCAGACTCACAGATGTCAACCACTTTGTTTCTCTTTCTTATCTGTTCCTGAGTTTCTTTTGTGCCACAATGTGTTTCTTTTTGACATCTTTTAGGTTACTTTACTTTGTCTGACAGGTTCTGTTTAAGCGATTTCTTCATTCAACACATGTAGCAGTAATCAGGCCTATGTGTGCCAAATGAAATTTAACTTGGCTTTCCAAAAAAATGATACGTTTTGTATTTACTCAGGTTATTATCATCTAACATTAAAATGTTTTTGATCATCTAAAACATACAAGTGTGACAAATATGTAAAAAAAGGTTCATCAGAAAGGAGGAGGTGCTTTTTCACAGTAGTCTAATATGACTTTCTAGTTGATGTGAAATTCTGTGTATTTGAAACAGACGGCTACAGAATTGCAATTTTCACCAGTTCAGAAAAATGTTATTTTACCCTGTTCAGTCACAAACTTATAGCAGACTGACTGTGTTATTGCCATTTATCACCATCTTGACAGATCAAAGCCTCTTTAAGGATGGCAACCGACTACGGGTGGCCACAGACCCGCTCCCTGTCTTTGAAACAACCATTTCAAAGGCAACAAGCTTGAAGTTCTTGCAATGGTCACAGTAATTATGACCATCCAGTGGTCCCAGCCACTGTTCATATTAAAAGGGGTTTTTTTTTGCTGCTGTTGTTTTGTTTCCTTGACAATGTTGAGACATACAGCGAAGAGCTCTGTGGCTCTCTTGGTGTAGAAGAAGATCGCTTTGATTCCTTAAGCATAGATAAGTGTTTCTTCCCTCTGTAATATGGTTCGATTAATTTAAAGTGTAACAAAGTACAATATAAATGCACACAAATCTACTAAGTCAGAGAATAATTGTAATTTCCTACTTCCATCCCCACCCATACCACTCAGACATGCCAGCACATGTGCACATAAATCATCAGCGTCTCCTGCAGCTTACCTCGGCCTCACTCGCTTGTGTGTCTGTCTCTCTCAGCTTGTCATTTCACTGGAAAGTGGCAAATTATGATTCCTGTCGGCACTCTCTCTCCAGTGCAATCTTTGGTCATGAGCGGAGGTACACCGTTTGGTGACTCATCGGCCCTTCTCTACAGGGGTGGGATGTTATTTTCTGAGACGAATTAGGGGGTGGAAAGGGATCTTTTCAGACACAGCCAAACAGCTCAGCAATCGGCTCTTCAAATAATCTTTCCTGGTTAGAAATGACTAGTTAAGTTCAGCAGGCTTGCCACAATTTGGGGCTATTATTGTCTAAAAGGAGATAACTTCAAATTTCTAAAAGGAAAAAAAAAATCCATTTTTATAATACCAGCAGTGTAGTGGGTTTTCATTGTAACACTGAAGGGTACTGTTTTCATAGGGCTGTGCGCAGTCCAGCTAACGATCAAGTTTACCCAAAGATTCAGTTGCTTAAAGAACCACTTTTACCAGCAATAAGTTCAAGTAATTATTTTCTGTGTGATAATCCATCACATCATTGTGGAGGCATTTTAGCCCACACTTCTTTACAACATTGCTTCAGTTCATTGAGGTTTGAGGGTGTCTATCTGCAAGTCCACACAGCATTTTAATCAATTGAGATTTGGACTTTGCACGTTGCAGCAACTTGATCCTTTTCTTTTTCAATCATTCTGTTGTAGATTTGCTGCTGTGCTTAGATCCTTGTTCTGTTGCATGACACCGGAGTTCATGGTCAGCTCAGTCACAGTAAGGTGCCCGTGTCCTAAGGCTGCAAAACAAGCCCAAATCACCACCCCGCTACCACCATCCGTAGTTGGTATGAAGTGTCTGTGCTGATGTGCTGTTTGGTTTTATCCAAAGGGCATTCCAAAAAAAGGAAAAAAAAAAGCTTTCTCCTGGTAAGACTTCCAAACAAGCCGTTGCTGTCATTTATGACCACAGGAGGATCGGTTTCGTTACATTTATGTCTCAATTTAAAGGCTTTCCCAATAGTTATTTTCATCATTCTTTCTTCTTTAAAGACTATGGTTTGAACTTTGTTGGCTCTCCAGGTGCTCCAATTACTATACACACCCAAAACAATTATTTTACATTTGCCTATAGGTGTTGATGTCAGGGGCTTTCTGCAAGTAATTGTTAACTTGAATAATGCCATATTTTGAATACATGTATTTAATTGAAAATGCAATTTTACCATTTTCAGTCTCTTGGAAGAGATTTCTCTTCCAAACTTCCATGCTGGTTTTCCATTTACCACCCTCTGTGGAACAAAAAAATGTAGAACTGAAATTATTATACTTATAAAAGATGCATGCATCCATACACCAATGATTGATTTGACCCTGGTCCTCTCAGATAGTGTAGTTATCTTTGAAAATAAGCAAGTAAAACCTCAGAGCGGTTGTGTGAAGCACCAAATGCATGTGCTCGGTGGTTATTCATAACTACTTGTAACTGAGACAATGTAAAAGAGAAACATGGCACACAAAGAATCCACAACTGAACGCTGACAATTTTCTACAGTTGTTCCATCCTTGCTTTCAAAAAGCCAGTCAACAAGTTAGGGAGAATCCTGACAGGTCCGCTTTGAGTACAGCGAACTAAACCAGAAATATAACTGTTATTGAATTAAGGTTTGTGATGCTGATTTTCTAGTATCAGTCTTTGTTTTACTGTATTTTCTTCTGCTGTTTAAAGTCAGGCCATCTGTTGCTGCTATGTAATTTCTTTAGTTGCTGAACTTCACTTTCTTCCATCGCATCATAAAACCAAAGATATGACCTTAAATGGAAGTCAAATGCTCTGTAACTGCTTTAAAACACTGCCTCTTTAGAATCTGACAGTGAATCACTGAGGCAAACAAGTATCAAGTAGCAGCAAATGCTGATGCTAAATAGACTGGTATGTAGTGCTTTTCTACTCTGCCTGAGCACTTAAAGCGCTTTATACACCAGCCCCATTTACCCAAGCACTTTTTCATACTTTCCGTCGAACATTCACGTGTTGATGTATGTATAGACTTGCACGTCTTTTCCTCCTTTGAATGGCATTCCATTTAAAGACAGCTATTGCCTTAGGCCCCACCAATCAGCATATCCGTCCCATAGATATTTCTCTTGAGGCCTGATATTTGAATTCATCGGGAAATCAGCTCAGAAGCAGCCTACTGATTCTTTCACAGCATGCACTTATTTCCAGGCAGAGAATACCCTCCCCAGCATCACTCATCCCCCATTCCTTGTTTGGAAAATGCCTTTCTCACATACCCAGAGCATGCTTAATTCAGAGTGGGGTAGAATTTTGCATGCGGTGAGAAACAGGGCCACTGTGCTGAACCATATTGTGATCGTCTTTCCAACTCCATCCTCTGTCGACATCAGATGGCCCTGTCATTTCATATTTCTGTCCCGTTCTATGATGAATGAGGTGTCAGGCACAAGATGTTTTCTGAAGTCTTCATCCAGGACTGCTGAAGCTAATGCTTCAATCTGACGTTTGCAGAAATGACTCTGTCAGTCATCCGTATTTTCCTGCTATGATTTTTAATTGTTTACATTGAGCCTTTTCAAAGCTACGCAAATAAAAAGTCATGAAAAACCCGCCTTGAGTGAAGAGGAGAAATGCAGTTTTTAGACTTTTCTAGACACTGAGCTTTTTCCATATTCATACACATTTCTGCATTTTCAGATACATGACATCCGATAACTTAGTTTCTGTCACAGGAAAACACAGAGCTTATCGGTGTTGGAGAAGTTCAGTTTGTGACATGTGTAATCTCTTCCTGTGAGGGTGAGAGACTGAGTGCTCCTTTCATCTTCTCACATCATTCACAGACGTGTCTTACAAGGTCTTCATCCTCTTCATGGTCTTCTTTAATGGCAAATGGGAGAAAAGTGAAGTACCTCACACTGCGAATGCTCACTTTGATGTTTGGGAGCCTGAAAAGGTTCTGAAACACTGACGCGATCCCACCACAGTGATATCCAAACCATTATTTCCTCCCATTTCGGCTTTTAACAGAGAAGAACAGAGGAACGATAGTGTGTCCTTTCTTCTTTTGTGCCTAGATTTTGCAGATTTTCCTGGCGTAATATTGCTCTTTCTCAAAACTATTCAAAGTGTGAGATTTTACAGGATCGTGCTGAAAATGGAATGCTGCTCTGGAATACAGTGAAATGCTAATTTCAAGCACCGTTACTGCTACTGAAATGCAGACCTATACATTGGTATTTGAGACTGAATTTCTAACTTGTAAGAATTGAAGGATACTGAAAATTATCATTGACCTTTTCCAATTGATTTTATTTGTTTTTTCTTGTCTTTTTAGTCTGTAAAACTATGAGCAAGTTCTCAGCTGTCAGCAGTTAAAGGTGCTAAACAATCAAGATCCAAACATAGGTCAGGTCTGTCACTTTCAAACTTCAGTGTTGTCGTCCTTTTTTTCAAACGAACTTATTCTCCAGAGGGTAAACGGCGACTTTAAGAACTGATGCCGCTGTAGACACACTCGAACATATTTCAGTGTTTCAAGGCCCTTGCCTCACACTCACTTTCACTGAGTTATGTTGCTAAACTGAATTGTGGATATGTTGCTTTTGATATCATTGAAGATTTGAGAGGTTTGGAAGTACCTCTGGCAAATTAAAGCACATTATGAAAAGCTCCATAGAAAGTGAGATGCTTGTACAGCTTGTTGGTGAGTCCTACATAGTTAGTATAGCTAGTCCTGCAATTGGCACAAGCCTCTGTAAAGCTGGCTAAACTGCACAGTTCTAGTAGGTGACTGTGAAATTTTAATGGAAGGACATTTTAATTGACATGTCTGTTTTCTTTTTCTTGTTTTTAATTTAGGTGCCCTTTTGTAGTTTGCTAGCACATACTGTAAACTCACAAAGCAGCTATCTAATAACATAAGCAGGTATAACGCTAAAAATCTGTTCATTTTTGCACATTATTCATCTTCTGTGGTGTCAGTGTGTATAATTTTGATGGATTAAATTATTAAATGTGATTAATGGATTTGTCATTGCAAAATATAACGCAAAAGTGGTTTGTAAACTTTGAAATTCTCTGAAATTACGGCCATTTGAATAATGGCGCTGTAAAATGTAGCTTTCATTCTTTAGTATGTTTCACCATTTATTTTGATTATGGATTTGATGAACTAATGAATTCATCCTGTGATTACTGCATGGTAGCTAATCCCCCCAAAATGATGACGCACTAACGGTCACTGCTCTGCATAAACGACATGTAAATTAGCACCATGCCCTTCACTTACTCTGTAGTCTTTGAGGAGGAAAATGAGAGATCCTCTGTGCTGTCAGGTGGATACAACATTTCTTAGATTCTATAGAGCAAATTATGAGATGAAGCAAATTGTTGTTAATATGAATAGAAAATAAGAAATACTGTCCAACATGTCACACTGAAAAGTCATTTTCATTTCCAAGATGAGTTCTTAAGCACTGTAATTACGTGGGTTTTATTGCAAGTCAGTCAGTTTGTTTGGTGACTGATTGTTTTGTGTAGGATGGGTTTGATGCACGTGTTGGAGCAGTATCTAATTATTGGAAATGGAGAGCGGAAGCCCTGAGGCTTCTGTCTATAGCTGTCATCTGGATGAATGTAACCCATTGGAGGAGGTCCGTGACCATCTCTTTCGTGTGATTCTTCTTACCTCATCGTCAATATCTTCCCGATTTTCTTAATAGTTTTCATTCCACAGTTTAGGCCACTGTGCCCAAATCTTACACTAATTGGAAGGTGGGTTTGAGTTTACAAATCAAAGGTTCAAATATTAGGAAAAATGCTGGATATTAAAAGCTGCACTATGCGTGTCAAGTTTCCCTTCAAGCCTTTACCTTTGTGTACATCTTGATTGTTTCTCTTGGACATTGGCACCAAGATCCAAATTTCATGTTATGGATCATCAATGGTGGGTCTGCATTTTTCAGCAGAAGACTCCAGAGTATCCACACTTGAGGCAGCATGAGCTCAACAGTTAATCCACAATCATTGTCTTTTTGTCCTTGTACATTTATGTGTAAGTGTGTACTGTAATCAGCCCCGACAGTGTGTCTGAAAGAGGACATTCAAGGAAACAATCAAGTGTAATCTTGAGTTTTCTCTTTACTCACTAGTCTTTCATGTTTCACGTTTAACACACTGACAAACTGGTGGGCATTAAAGTGCAAGTGGTTACAGCAGTGCAGAAGTGCAAAAGGAGATGGACTTAAAGGGAAATCAGCCAACTTTAAATCAGATACATTTAAGATTATTACGGTTTTTATTTATGTATTTATTTAATTATTTTAAGAGCAGCCTTGGGACTTCATGCCTTCCGTCCATGTCTTAGAGCGAGAGGCAGGGTACACCGTGGACAGGTTGCCAGTCTGTCGCAGGGCTAACACAGAGACAGAAAACCATTCACACCTATGGGCAAATTAGACTTTCCAATTAATGTATCCCCACTAACTGCATGTCTTTGGACGGTGGGAGGAAGCCGGAGTACCCGGAGAGAACCCACGCAAACACGGGGAGAACATGCAAACTCCACACAGAAAGACTCCGGCCTCATGGTGGAATTAAACTCAGGACCTTCTTGCTATGAGGCACCAGGCTGATTTCAGTAAACTCAAACACACACGCACACATTTGCCTCAACACGTTCCTCTAGTGCTAATTTAGTTTTTGTTTGTATTTAATTTTAAGAAATCAAAATTTCTCCTGGCTCCACAGTAATTTTTGTTAGAATGACTTATTTTTGGAATTACACAGAAAAATCATCTGCAGAAAAATGTTTAATATTTCCTCCTCATAAAACACCTCAGTTTTTGTACTGCTCAGCTCTGGTCATTATCTGCAATCAGTATACGGTCATGTTGTTAGGTGTTGTTATTGTTGTCTTATGGGAGAGTAGTATTCACATCAGTCAGTGGATATTTTTAAAATCAACATCATTTCTGAGGGCTGAGTAGTTTGCGTGCTCCGAGCCTTGAAAGTCATCTGGTGTCTTTTTCCTTGCCAGCAGCAGGTTGCTCTCGGACCTTCCAACACCCACTCTGCATCAGCAGACAGCTGCGTCTCCTTGGAGATTTAAATAGGCCTTTGGGGGGTTTACATCTTATTACAGAATCAACCTCCTGGCGCTAACTAGTTCCCACTGCCGTCCACCATTATCAGTGCAGAGCCAGCTCCGTAATAGCTGTAGTCGATCGTGTGGCTAGCACTCACTGCAGCACTTTCTCATTTCTTGCCATCTCCTCCCCATTCGCTGTGCCTTTTGGCTCTGCTGGATCGGTGCGCACAAGGGCAGACACGCCTCATTGCATGAGCTTTTCAAACAAAGCTTGTTTCCATGGTGACCACCTTTCCCCCTTCTTGTGCTACTTTTATGGCAGTAGAGCACATAATACATCTGCAGTCAGTTATCCCATCCCCAGCAGTCCCAGCTCAGAGTTTTTATATCATAATTTTTTCTTTTCTTTTGCAGAAAAGCATTTAGAAAATACACATACTCATTATGTATCACATCTATTAAAAGCACCTTATATCTGCTGAGGACAGAGCATAAGAACATGTGACCACTGACACGTATATTTGCTCCACAACCTGTTGTCTTTTTTTTTTGTCATCGTCTACAGAGATTTTCTTTTTTCCTCCTCTCACATTTTCCTGAAACGATACGTTCCCTAGGGGGCGTTTTAGCTCTGTTGCTGTCTGCGGATGCTTAAGCTGTTGGAACACAGAGATCTCTTTTTACATGTTGTTATATACAGCGCTGCTAGAACCACTCCACCTATCAGCCTCTCGTAGTTGTTTCACAGTCATTTTTCATCTTTTATTTGGTTATTAAAACGGGCTCTGCTATTCATACAGGCAGACATGGCGGTTATATGACTCGCATACAGTTTCTTCTCCAGTAACTTAATTAACCTTGATGTGACATTTAAGCCCTGCGCCCTCAAGGGATTATCCAGTTCTCTTACAGTAACACTTGTAATGTATTATTATTTGCAAACTGCAGCATCCTTGATTCAACTCCAACTGAGGGATTAAATTGCACGTCATTCTCTTCTTTGCACTCACATGCCCTGCTGCCTCTCTTCACTGCGCTGTCTAATAATGGCAAAATGCCTTCACCCAGCCCCCAAAAAAGCTGCTGGCGTTTAACAGCTGAAACAGAAATAGAAAACACTGTCAAGCCCTGTAATAGCACACGAATCCTCACTTTTAATGACAGCCAGCGCATTAGGATATTGTCTGCACAGAGGCATTCTTCACTGCCTATCCACATCCAGTAATTGGCTGTAAGGATTCCTCTTTGCTGGAGCTCAGCATATATCGAACAAGACGCTAATGGATGGAGCATCACCGCCTCTGCAGCTGCTGCAAACAAAGGGTTACAAAGAGTCAGCCGCAGTCTAAAAATAGACTGTTGCTCTCGCCTGCCTCTGCACAGGCCTCTGTGGATTTCACTCTTAAGCTTTTGCACGTGAGCTAAAAATAACCCTCTTTGTGAAAACATACACACACTTGCTCTCGGTACGCTCGTCGCTCTCTGCCTCTCCCCAGTGACAGAACACAATCGCGCACTGTTAAAGAAATATGCAAAAAGGGTCGGGAGAAATTGTCGATTGCAAACGATTTGCTTTTCTCTAACACGCCGTGGAGGACGTGTTTGAAATTGTACACACTCCTCACAGCAGGATCACAGCCTGTCACTCGAGAGGACATGCATGCATAGCGCTGCGACCACAAGAACTACACAAAATATCTCCAGCAAACAAGCTAAATAGCTTTAATACCAACGCAATAGTTACTGACGGGAAGCAATTACAGAAAATTTTATGAAGCTTCATCGCCACTGCCGTCATTGGAATCATTTTTTAAAGTTTAATCTGTTGGTAGTGTTTGTTTTTGAAGACTTGAATCTCTTGCACCGCTGAGGTGTTTGAAGCAGAGAGGCGTGCGTTCGCAGAGCTTACAGCTGAAATGATTTGTTTCTTCACATTGGTCAGATGAAAGCAGTCCCATATGCTTTAATGTGATTATCGTCTACGTTTGGTCTGAGGCAACACAGCATTTAATTAGGAAGGGGTCATTTTTCTGTGACCGTCTCATCCTAAGCTGGTGTCATTACTGCCATTAAAAAGGGCTTCACTGACACAGCTTATTGCAGGATGGTGATAATTAGGAATAAAGTGTTAGAAGTCACACCCAGTGGACAAGATGGTATTTAGTAAAACAAAGCCTGTTTCCGTCTAACACAGCACACATGTACATTTATGGAATAGCTGTAGCTCTCTGCATGAAAAATGTAATCCAGTCGATGCTTTTGTGAGTGAATCTTGTTTTTGTTTCTTGGGGGGGGGGGGGGTTGAACAGCATCTTCCAAGGGTTGTGAAATTGCTTTTGCCGTTTGCTGTTCAAATAAGAATAAGTCTGAAACTACTGCTCATATTTATTTCTGAAAATAAAACAACAGTAGCACATCTGTTGGTCGGTTATCGTTTACACTGCAATGGACATTAACTACTTACATTCAGTCTCAGAGATCCAGAATCTCAGAGATTTGAGGCAGAAACTTCCACCACATATCGTGTCATAGTTGCTGCAGGACTGCAAACAAATGCAACCAGTTGGCAATCAGCTGAGTTTAGTTGCCTGTTGCAGACAAGTTGTGCTTCTTTGCGTGGGTTGACTGAGACTGATTGCAGTGTGTTGGCAAAATGTCGGCATTCACTAATTAGAAGGCAATTATTTACAAGCTGTCTGAGAGTGATTGCAGTCAGTCTGAGTGGGACAGTAATTGTTTGGAGGTTTGGAGACAAGTTGCCTCCCACCAGGCAGCCTATGCAATCAGCTCATGATTGAAGGGGGTTGCTTAGAGGTTGAGAGTGCACCGCTGCTGCACTTTGTTGCAGCAACTATGTGCAGTTGGTCAATGAATGTGGAAAAAAGACATCATGTACACATGGATGGGCAACCAACTTTTTTTTTTTTTTCATTTTTGTTAGCTGCAATGTTTGCATCCCTCTTTTTTTTTTTTTTTTGTAGTGTAACTGAGACATTATATAGATGGAGTGCTGGAGGCCTCATTTACCAGCTTGGTTAGAAGGCTGTACATAAACTTCATGGCTGCCAAGTATATATCATATATCAAATATCAGAATTTCACTCACCAAAATTAAAGCTTCACAGCTGCTTCTTTATCATAACACAAATTAATCATACAAGTAAACATAAAAGACCAATCATTAGCCAACAATTTAATTTATTATTTAAAAATTTAGTTTAGCAGTGGTTAGCAATTAGCAATTTAGTTTAATTTAGCAGTGGGTGATCTGTTTTTAGTCTGGTTTTATGCCAGAAGGTCCCCTAACCCAGTTGATAAACTCTTTGAATCAGTACTGAGGTGTCCATAAATATCTGATATCGGTCAGCCCGGCAGAGACTAATCGATATCAGATTTATATCCAGCCAGTTTCCTCAAGAGCTCGTGTTTACAGACGGACAAGCTAGTTGTCAAGACAGAAGCTGCAATCTTTGACTAACCTTAAAACCAACACCAAGTGGAGGACTGAACTCAAATCCCAGCTTCAGCTTTCTCAGCCTTGTCCTTTGTGTTCCCAACCTTTCATCCCTGCTCGAGCAAAGCGATGAAAAACTTTCTGGACTAAAATACACACTGGTACTGCGTCAAAGCTAGGCACCATTTTTTCCTTTTTACAAATACAGCGTATGACACAAATACCTGCTTCTATGAATCTCTTTTATCAGATGCAGATTTCTTTGACGAAATTGGTTATTTGTTTTATTACAGTCAGTAAGCACAGCACCATGAAGATAAAGTGTAATCAGTAGGGTCTGTTTAAACCCTGACTGCTCAGCGAAGCCACAAAAAATAGCGCAGAACGTGACTGTACCCTTATGTTCTGTGCTTTAAACATGCTGTGATACACCTCTGCCTTGCCTCTGCTGTCACTGGGAGTCAAGCTCATTGTTAGTCATCATAATACTGAATAGATGCAGGCTAGAAAACAAAAACAAAAAAAATATATATTTGCACCTTGTAAAAATACCAGTGCCAAAGGCCTGCTCCCAGACACATGATAGCAAAAGAATAGACCTCTGTATTTGCAGGTATTTGTCATGGACATGAATACAATTGCTTATTTCTGTGGCTCTGGCTTCCATAAACACATGGCCTTTGAACATTTGTTTGAGTGGCCAATTCACAGCTCACCCTTTGACACACAGGAATGTGGGTGAAATCATTCCGTACATCCATCTAATCTCACATCTCCTCGTTTTTCAGCCTTGGGAAATAAACACCAAGCTGTCTGTTATTGAAGGAGGGGAGCAGGGAGGTGAAATGGACTGGGAATTAGGAGTAGAGATGTTCCACGGTGGCCACAGCTCAGCACGCAGTTTGTTATTAAAAGCTTTGTAATAGGCTAGATTAATCTCTAGATATGGTGTAATCTTTGAAAGACTCCACAATCAAATCACTGGAAGAAGATGGTGGGAGTGGGAGTAGGAGAGCTTTCTTTGTTAATGCTCTCCTGCTTTAGGAAAACACCATTTTGGGTCTGGTTAGGTGGTGGATGTAGCCTTGGCTCCACATTTAATTGCTGTGCAGTGACCCTGCTTACAATGGATTTCAGTTTTTCTCTTTTTTAAAGACAGGGTTATCCAGAATGCAGTTAACCCAGTTTTAAAATGTATTTGAGCAGGTTAGTCATTGTCTTCTATGCTTTATAATACTGTTTTGAAATCTAATTAATATCCCCCTGAGACCCAGCTTATTCAGTATTTCCTCTCTAGTGGACAAAAAGTTGAGAGATGCTGTTTTTCCCTCAGTTCTCAGGAGGACATTGTTTTGATAGATTTATTCGCCTGTATTTTGACTATTTACACCTAATGGGCAGTCTATATTTTACATACAATAACAATTAAACCTGATCAATATTAAAAACCATGTGACTCTTTAAATGATAAAGCAATACCTGATTTGATATTTGTTAGTATGTTTTTTCCTGTAATCGGTCAGTAGTGAGATGCCAGCAGCTTTGACATAATGGCAATATTTGGTGTCCAAGCCGTGAGAATGGTTAGCGGATATGATTATTTATAATATCATGGCATCGGTAGACGAACTTTCATTCACTTTTGTTTTACATGTTTAAAGTGTTGCTGAAAATGTTGGCATAACTGAAGCCGTGCTCTATAGAGTTTTAATTTTTTTAATTCTTTATTAAAACCAAGTCAGAAGTAAGTGATTTGAGAATTTTTGTGACTTTTTGAGCTCAAACTGGAAGCTCCACAGAGCAAATCAGTTTGTTCTGGTGTTTCTACTTAGACAATGAATACAGTCTGATAATCTGAGATATGTAATGTTGGTAATGCAAACATGTAAATCCTACAGAGTTTTAATGGTTATAATACAAAGGCGTGCATTGAAAGCATTTAAGCAGTTGTTTCAGTTTGTTTAGCATGTGGAGCCAAAGACTGAAGAAAACCTGCTGCTTCTTGGTTTGTGGTCATATAAACATGATTATATCTGCAGTGAACAAACACTATTGAATCTCAAATGAAGTTTCAAATGTCAAAGTTTTGCTCTAAACAATCGCTCACTGACCAAATGTTACCCACTGCATGAGACAAGTGTTGTCATGACTGCCACTAGACAAAAATTACATATGTTGAAGGCCAACAAAGGATGTTTGAAAAATGCACTTTTTAACCAGAGTTTTGCAGAAGTGCAGCAGACGTTAGTGGACGTGATGAATATGAAAACCACACTTTCTTCACTGTTGTAATTGCTAAACGTTTATTTTGTATTTCCCTTAAAATGCATTTCTTTCCGTATTACCATTTGAAGTGTAGATTTGAATGTGACCATCTGTCTCTTGGTAATTACATGAAGAAAACCAGTCCCAGACTCTGCCAGTCTGCGCCCTCCAATTTATCAACCATTTTCATTGTGCTACACAGTATTTATAGACTTAGTGTGTCATGTGCGCTTTTGAAGATGACTAAATAAAACACAGTGCCCATTTGAAGGTGGGACTTCAGTCAGTGACATAAGCCTAGTGCCACTAATCTTCAAAGGCGGGTGTATTTGTGGTGCAGCAAAGAGCAGCTTTCCTTATTGTCTTGGTTTTGAAGTCGTAATTGTTATTTAATTTGTGTTGTGCTTTGTTGTAAAGGCTGTGGAATAATAATTGCATTGCCTTTTCTCCTCCACCTTAATTTGATGCATGTGTGTTTCTGGACACACCCAGAAACACACACGGTAGAGACCAATACCGGCTTGAGCTGATTTAATTTTGGTAAAAATCAGGTTGAGCTTAAGGTCACACCAAATGTGACAATCAGTAAAATTTAGTTTTAACTGTAATGTCTTCACAGTAATATACTAGGTACTCAATTCCTTGGGAGACGTGAGTACCTAGGTTGGCTAAGCATTTGACCTTTACCCTCATTCTTAGCTCACAAGGTCAAAGGTGATCTTGAAAAAAAAATCATCATATGAAAGGGCATGGAAATGGTAAATGGTCTGTATTTGTATAGCGCTTTACTTGGTCCTAAGGACCCCAAAGCGCTTTACACTATACACAATCATCCACCCATTCACACACACATTCACACACTGGTGATGGCAAGCTACATTGTAGCCACAGCCACCCTGGGGCGCACTGACAGAGGCGAGGCTGCCGGACACTGGCGCCACCGGGCCCTCTGACCACCACCAGTAGGCATCGGGTGAAGTGTCTTGCCCAAGGACACAATGACCGAGACTGTTGGAGCCGGGGCTCAAACCGCCAACCTTCCGATTACAAGACGAACGCCCAACTCTTGAGCCACGATCGCCCAATGGAAGGAGCTTTACAACACACTTTTTATTTTTTCAGTACAACGCCTTATGACTAAAGCGCTTGCCCTTTGGCGGTAGCTGTGCTCTTTCAGTGCTCTCGTTAGACTTGTTTTTGGGCAGATTTTTGTTCATATAGCTTAGCTTTGTTGTTGTGAAGCAATATTTATCTCCAAAGGTTCAGTAAAAATAAAATTCTACTAACTTACCCTTCCTGTCGTGATCAGGTCAAATCTCCCCAATTTACAACTTAAAACACTCATAAATATTGTGTTTTACATCTGATTGCCTCAGGGCCTTATGACATCCTCCACACTATGAACTTGAACATATAAAAGTGAAGATCACCTCTTTTATTGAATTTTGAGTGTTTTAATCAACCTCTGTGGCGTTCCCCTAACGACCCCCTTTGGCGATGAAAAATGTTTGTTATCGTAATTTAAGAGCTGTTAGAACAGACCAGTCGATTTTGACCGGGAACAGTAAAGTAAGGGCAGTGGGGGTGCACAAAACTGGAGGCTTAATAAGTTATCATTTGAGTTGTCTGTGATGATGATATAGTGAAAGACAACACAAGAAACTAGTTCACAGGACACAGCAACTGTGCTCTATGAACCAGAATCCAGAGGTGAACCAGTCAGTGGATAAAGAGCTCTGCTGTGGATTTCTTATCAATAAAAAAGCAAAGCAAAGGTGGCCTCGTCGTTACTATACTTTTTATGTCAGAGCAGTGGTTCAACCTTAAGGCTTAGAAACAAACTGGGAGGGAGACACGACTTTTATCAAAACTGTTTTTGCAAGTTCATTCAAATCACAGCAACCGTTGTCTCAAGGCACTTGCCAGGTCTCTCTTGAAAATGACATCTTTTACCTGGATAAATAAAGGACTAATATTTACTTTATTAAAACCACAACAATCAAATGGCCCCATATGAACTAGCACTTGGTGACAGTGGGAAGGAAAACTGTCAGAACCAGGCTCAGGGAGGGACAGCTCTCTGCTATGATTGGTTGGGGGTAAGCAGGAAGTTTAAGTTAGCCTCCATGCTACCTGATGGATGTTTGGGTGATTTGCAGGTGACTAGAGAACTAAAAGTCATATTGTTTCATTTCTCAAAGTAGAGAGTGATAAGACTAATAAAAGCAGGAAGAAAGACTGCTAATGATTTCATTTTTGTTCTGAACTTTCTATGTGAGGTAGAGTCTGTTGGCGTCTGCCTCACAGTTTTACAGCAAAACATCATCATGACACCAGTAAGACAGGCCTAAGAAATTTCTTGTCTGCTGTTAAGTGCTGCTGTAGATTTTTTTTTCTTGTTGCATTATGCCCATGTCTCAGATTGCAAAAGGAATTTAATAGTTTTGTAATAAGCCAAAGGATTACCTAGTTTCACTGGCTGCATGCATAAAACCCTTTAAAATGCATTCAATTGTACCGTGGTAAAAGTTGCTGCACAGTTTAGCAACACTCTAAAACAGGCAAGAAGTCTAACACTACCAAATTTTCACATCACAGAGTTATTATAGCTCAAATTTAACCAAACATCTGCATATTACAGCATCTAGCAGATGAGGAACATCATCCACAAAAATGCAGTCATGTCTCTATCAGCACTTGACAGAAACACATGTTTGTAGCTGCTGATTGAACTTTTAGCTCAATGGATGATGGCAAGCAAGTGGGACTCCCTCTCACACGTCATTCCATTTGTTTGTAATTAATAGACCTTAGAGACAAGTAACAAGGTCCTCAAAAGACGCTTGTTATTCTTTTTCATATTTTCTGTCATATACGGTTATAATTTTGGCTTCATTTTAGACAAGGACACATTTTTAGGCTGATGTGTGTAGAAGTAACTCCTCTGAGCCAGAATCTCTGGCGTTAAACTGCTCTAAACAACCAAAATGTCTCTGCATGATGTCATTGAGTATTCCATGACCTGTTGGCATGTGGTTGCTGGTTGTCACTGGATGAAATTGGTTGCAGAAATGTGCCTTCCATACAAACTACAGGTGACTGTGGCAAGCTGCTTGTGACCAAAACAACTGCGATGAGGTTTTTGGTGCAGCAGTGAATGGTTACCAGGGAGCCGCTGATTGGTGTCTTGGCTCACATGACTGTCAATAACCACTCATTATTAGTCAGGCAATGTTCATTTTTCCCTAGCGACCACTGGTTGCCAGGCAGTCACCAACCAGTCTCTAGGTTTGTGTGACTGAGGCAAACAGGGTCTGGCTGTGAGCACATAAGCCCCCACTCATGTGTGATTCAAACCATATGTCTTTGGGGGCTATCTAAGGTCCTTTATGCTAAGGTTAGCATAAAGGAAGGAAGTGAGGTGAAATAGTTTTCCTAAGACAGTGAATTTGACAAAGTATAATATACTTGTTGAATGAAGCATAATGTAAAGAAGAATTATTTTGAACTTAATCGTACAATGCTACTAAAAATGAACTGGAAAAGCATAAAAACTTCCTTTTAAAATTGTTATTGATCTACATGGTTTTCTGAGGACGAATCATAAGTTAGAGAAAATGCAACACACGCCCATAGCTGGTATAAGCCTTATGCTAGGTTTCAAAGCCCTTCATTGCGATTGTTCTTGCCTGCCTTATAAAAATCCCTGATGATTGTGTGTTAGTATCGGTGTGCTAGGATACATGTAATTCACTCTGAATTCTACAGAAATGTATGCAACACCCACAGTATAGACGAGGAAACTTGCACCTGAGGGTGTTTGCTCAGACTAGATAAATAATTCAGCACTGGCCAAACCACACAGAGGCAGGTTGCTTTGGCTGCCATCATGCTGAGGTGTATGCAAGGTTTTCTGCTGAGATCTGTTGTGGGATAATGAGAAAATGTGTCCTGTAATTTGAGGAAGTATATAGTTAATATTGGATAATCACAATTTTAAATGTTTGAATGTAGTTACAGCTAGTTACAGTATGAACTATATCTAAGAAAAAGTAACATTGACCCTGAACACATCAATTTTTTAGTTACTCCATGGACTTGAATTGAAGTCTCCTCTGCTCAGTTAGAGTCCTGCTCTTCTTCTTTCTCTTTCTGTCTTCTTCTTTCAGCTGTTCCCTCTAGGGGGCACAACACCGAATCATCTGCCGTCATCCTCCTTCACTACATCCATGTGTATGTGAATGTTAGATAAAATGCACCTATGCGTATGAATGGGTGAATGTTGCATAGAGCACTTCAGCTACAGTAGAAAAGAGCAACATAAGAACCAGTCCATTCCATCCATTTACCGTACCAGTCCTGCACCAGCCTTGCATATTTCTCTCCCACTCCTGACTTAAGTCCTTTACACACCAGACACATAAAATACATGCATATATTTTGTGTGCTAAATATATTTTTCAACTCACCCATTCTTAATGGAGCTGCTCACACTGGTATACTGCTGTGTTTGGCAAGAAGTGTACTTGTAGTTCAAGTACTACTGTATACAGTAGTATACAATGACATACAAATGGTAAATGGTAAATGGCCTGTATTTGTATAGCGCTTTTTACTAGTCCCCCCTAGGGACCCCAAAGCGCTTTACACACCCAGTCATCCACCCATTCACACACACATTCACACACTGGTGGAGGCAAGCTACAGTTGTAGCCACAGCTGCCCTGGGGCAGACTGACAGAAGCGAGGCTGCCATATCGCACCATCGGCCCTTCTGGCCAACACCAGTAGGCGGTAGGTGAAGTGTCTTGCCCAAGGACACAACGACCGAGACTGTCCGAGCCGGGGCTCGAACCGGCAACCTTCCAATTACAAGGCAAACTTCTAACTCTTGCGCCACAATCGCCCACGTGTAGTAAATAGTAAAATAGTACAATTTTACCTCCGTACAGCTAGATGTTGCTACAAGTTGACTCCCTGAAATGATTTCATGGCCTCCTCAGATCTGGTCCCACATCTGCTAACAGCTCAAACTGCCCCACTGACATCCTGAAATATATCATATATATTAAAGCAACCATGATACAGCTTCATCTCCTGGGTCAAACTATGAAATTCTCCCTGGTCCTGCCTTCTCGTGAGAGTTGGATTAACGCAGAATCCCTGTTGCTTCCTTTTCTTGTTTAGAAACATCAGATCCAGCTCATCATTGCTTGATTCTGGCATTGTTATTTTCACAGTGCGTTTTTAGAATTTGCTACAAAAACACAACACGTTCAGTGTGCGTATGCATTTCATGACACGTTTGGATCTGGAAATTCTGATTTTTGTGTCACTCTTCGTAAAACTTGTGTAATGGCCACCTGCTTTACCGCAGTTCTTCTCTTGCCACCTCTCATGGAAATACGGTGTCTGTTTTTAGTCCCGGTCAGTAATCTTGCTGAAGGCTTTCCAGGGAGCTTTTAGAACAATCTGATAATAACTGAGTACAATAGTACATCTTAGAAGTAATAACTGTATGAATTAGCTTTTCAGCATCATTCTGAGACAGGATATTTCTAATTTTAGTGATATTGTGCAAATGAGTCCTGCATATTTGTTTAACGTGCACACAGAAAGACGAATACTGGTCAGAATGACTCCAAGACTTCTCATACTGTTACTGTACTCTGCTAACACTGAGGTCTCTCAGTAGTTTTGTTGTATACAAATATATATATATATATAAAAATGCAATAATAAATTCTCTCAAGAACCTGCTAAATATTGATGTTTTATGTTTAACTTTTAATATTTGGTCATTTCCAAAGCTTAACAGTAGCTCAAATATCAGCTGTGATCAATTTGAACTCAATAAAAATTCATGTCATTCATGCTTTTTTAACTTAGTTTCAAAGTTTTAAATGACAGTTATGTAAGGGTTATTTCCAGAGTCATAAACCTTTTCCTTTTGGCGGGTGAAAAATTACATAAGTACGAGTGTACATCTAAGTGCTTCTCCCATTTCCTGTTCCAGGATGGCCATCCAGGTGGACAAGTTTGACTTTGAGAGTCTGCCACAGCCGGACCAAGAAAGTGTTCGCTTCAGTAACCCCAAACAGCTGGAGGAGGAGCGACAGCACGCCCAAGGCTGTCAGATCAACAGCAAGCTGGGCATCTGTTGGAGCATTATATCCTTTCAGTGGTTACATGTACTATAAAAGCATCTTTAGGGGAATTGGCCTAAAGTGAACTACAAAGACCATAGACGTAGTTGGTAAATACTTTGAAATACGCTCTACCAGTTGCAGCTAATAATCCCCTACAGTCGTGGCCATAATCACGGTCAAACAGATTTTATCAGCATTCTTTTAACTGTTGTTGTTTGTTGATATCAGTTCGATCAGTGTTAGAGCACATCTGGACCCTTCATCTGGAGGCCTTCTGGCCAGTAGGCAACATTTTTTGCCCGCATTAGCAGATGGGGACGCTTATGGCAGAGCGCTTGCTACTCTGACACTGTGAAGTGATATATTAGTATGTGGGAATATAAATGTGAAATTAAATTTGTGAATTGTGAAATTAGACACTTTGCCAGAGCTCTTAGTCTGCGGTCCATTAAAGATAGTGACATTGTATTAGCATACCTACTCTGCGAGATTTAATTAGAAAAGTTTCCATTTGTAGTTTTTCAAAATGTGTGAGTATAGCATGTGGATAAAACACAAGCGGGAATGGTTGGCAGTGATCTGATTGTGCGTAACATTGTTTCATGAACCCACCATCCAGAGTGCTTATCCAGCTGTTAAGTGATGACGGCCTGTTTACAGCGTCCTGCCATGCGATTGCGTTTGTCCCTAACCATCGTGAACCCTCAAGTTAAATTCATTGAGCAGAAAAAAGTTGGCGTTCATCAGCTTCACTGTGTTTATATTATGCTAAACACAGCTCTGTAGCTAGCATATCATTATATTCCTGCTAGTCAAACTTCAGTAACCCTACAAACATCACTGCTGTTTAGTTTTCTGTCTTCATTTATGTTGGAAGTGACAGCAGAGCTGTATGTTTTAATTTTTCAATAATCCCTCAGTCAGAACATGAACTGGCATAGATGGAAACTAGCGAGCTAACTCCCTGCTAACTTCTAACTCTGTTAAAAATCATAAATTCTGTTTTCATGGATGACTGGATGTTAAAATTAAATGTTACACCTAGTAGAGCAGCAACACTGATCATTTTATTACAGATGAAAGAATTTAGACAGTTTGTAACTGTCAGTGATGCTGCAGTGTTCGTTTGACTTTGGGACCTGAAGCGGAGTTTGGACCTGGAAACGGTTAATGATGTCAGACTTAAAGACCAGATAGGAGTGTGTTAGGAGGGGTTAACGTTTTGGCTCATGTGTTTCGTATCTGTTGTTGTTCTCTATGTTGAAGATGTTTTTGATTTAGCAGATATAGACTATCCCCAAGTCAGGAGTTCTATTCTATATTAAATTCTCTATGTGGAAAAATTGAGTTTTATCGAAAGGTAGAAAACCTTTTTGAGCTGTTTGCCAACAGACAGCTATTTGGACAACTGCTCATCTTTTGCTACCTTGGTACTTGATTTCCTGATTCTTAGATGTTCTGCTCAAAGAGGATCCAAATGCAGATGTTTTTTGGGAAGACTGTTCTAATAAAAGAAAATTTTAGTCCAGAACTTAGTAGTGAGACTACACATATTAGAAACATGGAAAACTGGGGTGGTGAAAGAAGCATAAAAAAATAACTAAAGCTGCTCAGGTAGCTTAACAGTGTTGAGGAGCGCACACAAACTAAATAAACAAGGAGGAATGGGTGAAATGAGCCAGGGCTGGTTAGAAAAGCACAAAAGTGGGAACCCAAAGCAAAGAAACCAAAGGCAGTGAAGGAAAATCATATTTTCAAAATACAGCATAAAACAGTACAATGAATAAGGCTTAAGAACTTTGCAAACAAAAGCTGACGCGATTACACCTTATACTATCTGTATTTTAATTAACCTGCATTAGTCCACATAACACTTTCCACATCCAGACTTGAGTGTCTGGTATGCTGTGCTACATTGACACAAGTGAAAACAATAGCTGGAGCCCATGGGATCACCGAAATTACTTCTACTGTCTGCAAAGAACTTAAAATTTTTGCTTCAGAGACACAGGTCTGTGTAATTTAACTTTGATGAGGTTTCAGAAATTGCAAATCTGTTGCAATCTACATGCACAGAAATTTCTGTAAACTATTTAAATTCAGAATCCAGCCAGGACTTCAATTCAGTTCAATGCAGTTTTATTAATATAGCACAAAATTATAACAATGGCCACTTTATATTTTAAAGCAAAGCCCCTACAGTGTCCTTTGCTTACAGCTAAGACATCTTCAGTTCTTTTCTGCTGCCACGATAGGGAAGCAGAGCTTGAGAGAAGTATATAGTCAGTCAGTCTGGATTTATCTTTAGTGCCTTATATCAGCTCATCACTCAGTAGTTGGCAGTACTATGCACGTATCTAAGAGCTACTGATTGTTAGTGAGCATGGTAACCAGTTAATGGGGAATCCAGTCTGGGAGCTGAAAATGCTGTTTTCTATGTGTGTATGTATTTTGTTTTGTTTTTTCATGAGGGTGTAAACACTTCTATCACCATATGCATTGGTTTATCTCCCAGCACTTTGGCGGCTTGTAGGCAGGAATGAAGAAAGAAAGCGGCGTATGAATATATTCCCAACAGCATTCCCTTTACTGCAACAAAAAAAACCCTGAAGCAGACTGTTTGAACATATGTTACTATTGTTGTTTCTTTTTTTGTTTTTAAGTGTGAATAGTATCATGTATGATATATTAGTCAGGATGGTGTCAACAGGAGATTGACCTATAAGAACAAGCCAAAGAAAAGGATTTAGAGGCTTTGCAGTTTTGATCTAATTGGAAATGAGCTACACCCGGGCTGTCAAGTGAGAAATTGAACTAGAAATTAAAAATGTGACATTTTACCCTTTTAACCTTCATTATGGGTGGCTTGTGTTTGAAAATGGCTCATTAGGGTACAGTAGAACTGGTATAGAGTCTGTTACTAATTCAGTGCAAGCGACTCAACTGGCTATGCGACAGATGCCACATTATATCATCAAGTCAAACCTTGATGCTATGATTTTCTGCAGACTGAAACACATCCTTGTTGATAATGACTCAGCTGCTAAACTTGTCAGAATAGCACAATGTAAATTCTGCTTCAGGGTAGATTTTCCTTTTTACAATATGAAAAATAGAGAACTATAAAATCTGATTACACTGCATGTCACACTTAGACACAATTATTTGGCCTTGAGCAACTAACAGTCACTTTAATTTGTAATTTATGAGCTTGTTGATGGTGTTTGGTACTGATTCATAGAGAGTGATTCTGCCACACACAGTACAGATGCCATGAAAAGTGGAAGAGATAAAAAGCAAATGCTATGTGTGTGTCTTCCCCCTGAGGAGGTCATAGCCAAGTCCATGAGTCATCTCTCAATGCACAGTGTGGACGTTCCCCTCTCAATAGCGAGCTTAAAAAGCTCTGGATATGTAGTCATTAGTTATGATTATATCAATAATTACTATCAATTAATATCAATATACAATCTGACTAAAATGCATGTATAAAAATAAAAAAGTACATACATATAAGGTATGCAAAAAAGTTCAGAGGTTCATGAAAGTCAAAAACTTAATCTGATTGAAACTTAGTTGATTTCCCATTTAAGATAATCTTGAATGTCCGCATGGATTCCAACACTGCTGCTTTTTTTTTTTGATCACTCCCTGAAAGTCTCCCTCTGACATTTGCACTGTGCACTTTGATGTTTTGCTGTGGACCCCAACTTTTGTAACATCTGCCTTAAACTGACCTGAAATTGTGTGAAGGATTAAAAATGACTTGCCAACTGAATCTAAGTAGTTTTCAGTTGAAGGGCCCATAGTTTCCAATCAGGAATGCAGAGCAGGAGCATGCTCGTCATTTTATTCGCCATTCACCAGGTTGTGCTCCGTAAACGGAGTGAGAATGTCAATGTGGATTTTTGTCCCGAGTCACCTTAGTTATAACATTCAGTAGAAATCACATGAATTATGTTGTGTCCCAGCATTGTGCTGTATCAGAGGGTAGGAGCAAAGTGCAAGAGCATTTTTTTTCTTCTTCTGTAAAATGATTTATTAATAGCAGAATAGCTAAAAATGGTCCAGAGGTGCATGGGAAGATGATTTTAAATGGGAAATTATCAGATAAGCCTTAAAAATTCATTATTGACCTGTTCTCTGAACTTAAACTGAAACTTGATGTACACATACAGTTATTTGAAAAAGTACAATTTCACATGTTCTGTATTTTTGGTCGCTACTATATCTTAAATTCTTGAAATATTTGTTAACTCAACATAGTTTGAAGTTCAAAAAGAATGCCAATATTCATGTTGACTTGAAATATACATCTTGTACCAGAGAAATTTAGGACTAGTTTTAAATTGTGATAAATCACCTTCACTGCACAGCTGAACTGCTTAGGCAGGCTGTTTGTATAATTCATCAGTCAAAGCTTGGCTCTGAAGGTCTCCCGGACTGTCTGCGCTTATCCAATAAGAAGCTACTTAAAAGCAGAACAATACAGATTCACAAATTAACAGCTGAAAAGTCACTCTTTCAGCTCAAAGTAGGATGAACCAATTTTCCAAGCAACACTCTGGATTCCTTTTTATTTCAACTGCATAATAGAAATGTGAAATTGTTTAGAACTATCCAAATTAATCTGGGGAATAAATAGAAAAGTACCAAACCGTGAATGGCTGTTGACAATAAGTATAGACAGCTGACACGCATATTAATCATTCGCACAAGCGCCGGTTTTCTCTGAAATGGCCTGTTGAATGTGATGTTTAGTGCCCACAAATATACTGAATATAAAATAGCAGAGGTGAATTTGGAAGCCACTCCGGATACGAGTTCTGAAATACGCTGCTCAGAAGAATTCAAGGAACACAGATCTCTATGGCGGGGGAAAAAAAATTCTAAAAATCTGTGCTGATATGGACTGGGTAATGTTTTAGGAATGAAAGGAAGCCACAGCATTAATGGAAATGAAAATTATCAATCTCCAGAGGGTTTGATTCAGAGATACCCTGAGTGCTCCAAATGAGATGACAGAAGGTGTCCCTGGGGATATCCTCCCAGATATAGACCAGGGCATCACTGAGCTCCTGGATAGTCTGAGACACAACCTGACAGCATTGGATGGACCAAAGAAAATGCCCGAGATGGCATGGTATTAATTCCTTCATCCACCTAGAAGTGCCTGCAGACTCTTGCACATGAGGCCAGCATTGATGATCACCAGGACCAACCCAGGACTCACTGCATTAGCATACGGTCTGACAGTTGGTTCAAGGATTTCATGGCAGTCGGGCTGCTGTTGCCTGTGGTGGTCTCTGTGTCCCTCCATGGATATGCTTCCCCAGACCACCACTGACCTACCACCAAAGCAGTCTTGCTGAACGATGTTACAGGCTGTATAACGTTCTCCACAGCTTCTCCAGACCCTTTTCAAATCCATCACATGTGCTCAGGGTGAAGCTGCTCTTAGCTGTGAAAAGCACAGCACAAATGCCAATCAGGCTCCACAGTGCCGAGCAGTGAGTTTGGTCTGAGACATTCACACCAGTGGTCTCCTGGAAGTCATTTTGTAGGGTTCTGGCAGTTCCTCTTGGCACAAAGGAGCAGATGCTGGTCGTCCCAATGGGTTAAGGACCTTCCACAATCCTCTCCAGTTCTCCTAGACTAACTGCCTGTCTCCTTGATGTCCTTTAGTCTGTTCAAACTGTGCTGCAAGACACAGCAAACCTTCTGGTAATGGCGCATATTGGTGTTCCATCCCTGAGGAGTTGGACTGTGCACCTGTGCAACCTCTATAATGTCCAAGTATCACCTCATGCAACCAGTAGTGACACTGACCGTAGTCAAATAGAAAAGTTAGTGAACAAACAGTCAGAAAAGATGTCGGGGGCTTCCTACTCTAAAATCATTCCTCTTTGGGGATCATCTCATTGTTGCCCCCCAGTGCACCTGTTTTTAATTTCATTAACACCAAAGAAGCTGAAACTGATTAACAACCCCCTCTGCGACTCAACTGACCAGATCAATATAATATAAATTTAATACCGGCTTATTTCACAGTTGGTCGTATGACTAGAATAGAATAGAATTAGAATAGAATTCAACTTTATTGTCATTGCACATGTCACAAGTACAAGGCAATGAAAGGCAGTTTGCATCCATCCAGAAAGTGCTTTAGCAATAATATAGATATATTACAAAATATATATTAGCAATAATATAGATATGTTACAAAAATGGGTCTATTATAGGTATGTTACAATGTACACTGTAGGAAGGTATGTTACGAATATGCTATAACTATAAGTAAGTACAGGCTGTAGTGAGTGTACAAGCTATGTACAGGCTATGAACAGGATATAGATATGAAAACTATACGGAAATATGAACTATACAAGTTATAAACCGTTGTAGAACTAGTTGTAGAACATACTGTGTATGTTCAGTCCATGAGTTTAATGTGGGTCAGATGTCAGGAGGCAGAGTTCAGGAGCCTGACAGCTGTAGGGAAGAAGTTGTTCCAGTACCTGGTGGTCTTAGTCCAGAGGCTCCTGTAGCGCCTCCCAGAGGGCAGGAGGGTGAAGAGTCCATGTGCTGGGTGACTGGGGTCTTTGATGATTTTCCCAGCCCTTTTCAGACACCGCTTCCTGTAGATGTCATTTATGGCAGGAAGTGGTGCTCCGACGATGCGCTGGGCGGTTTTCACGACCCTCTGCAACGCCTTCCGGGCCGAGGCAGAGCAGCTCCCATACCAGACTGTTATACAGTTGGTCAGGATGCTCTTGATGGTGCAGCGGTAGAAGTTCACCAGGATGTCTGAGGACAGGTGGTTCTTCCTCAGAGTCCTCAGGAAGAAGAGGCGCTGGTGAGCCTTCTTGACCAACTTGGAGCAGTTGGTTGTCCAGATGAGGTCCTCGTGTATGTGGATTCCTACATACACATATACACTTATTCTGTTCACTTCACCCAGTATCCACTTAAAATCTGTATTTAGAACATGACATCTTTCCTGCAAGTTGGATGAGTGTAGTGAAAGTTTACGCTCTCTTTACAATAGAGTGCTGTTACAGAGACTACTCTTTGTGCATTAATCATGCCCATATTATATAATATATCTATTTCAAAGCTTATATGAGGGTCCACTGAGAATTTCCAACAAAAGTCAAGCATGGCTCAGGATACTGATCATTATACTACTGTATCATCCCTGTTGTACACCTGAAAACAGACCATATCTGCTAGCAGCTCGTGTTACCCAACAATTCCAGCAAAGCCTTGAAATAGAAATTCTACATGGCTTTGAGTGATCAAAGCTGCAACACTGACACTTTACCGTTATTCTCTGGAATACGGATGATGTGACGTGATTCACCGTGACTCAGACAATTCAACAGAAAGGTAGCCGCACCTTTCCACACAATATGCTTTGTCCATAGATGCCTTCACTCTCTCTTTCTCTTACCCTCTTCATGCATTCTGCACTTTCTCTCAAAGGTTAATAGACACAGGTTTGGTGCTCTAGGCGCTGCTCGTCTCACCCATTATTCCAAATGTCAGCTGTGTAAATGATCAGCGGCGTCCTTGTCATCACATATTATCTGGGTAATTGCCCTCTGACAACCGTATTTGTTTTGATGCAGTATTCATACATTGATAGCCTTCCCTGTGATCAGTTTAATGCCATCGTTATAAAAACATGCTCCCCGTTCACCTTTGACTTCTAGATGAATGCAAAACATAAACATAACATGATGGATCTGTCTTCAGTGCTGTTACCAGCAAATAATGTCTGTTTTTTTGACAGCTTTGGTAGTTATTCGAGGATGTTTGTGTAATATCAGCCTCTTGCATCCATCCACACATTTAGTGTATCTACAGAAGCAGCTGTGTTGGCTCTTTAATAATATAGTGGGGAAGTTTAAGCAGTTATGGTCAATGAGCAAACCGCTGATCTACATAGGTTTGTACTGTAATCCAAATGACTGACAGATCCACTCAGCTGCTGCTTGGGTTTCTTCGGTATATACGATCTAAACTGAAGCAAGATCATTTTCCTGCATATGTACTGTGTCAGACTTTCCTCTCTACAGTAGTAAATCTGTTACACACTTCTGGGAACAAACGGTACACAAAAGGACTACAGTATTGGCCTATAATTACCATTAAGAGCATTTTAAAAGGGGATTTGTCATTGTTGAAAGCCTCAGAGGGTTGTGGGTTTGTGTTAAAACGTCCACTAAATTGCTCATTTCCCCATGATTGACTTTGCAGTTTATTCGACGTTAAAGATAACTAGAAGCTGGCAGAAAGAATCTGAATGGGAGAAAAATTTATAATTCATATAAGGAAAAATAAGAAAGGATGAGAGAAATGAAAGCGTGTGGCCTCGTGCTCTGAACTTAGTGTTAGTATAGGGAGCAGGCAAATGGCCTGTCAGAGTACTACTGTGGAAATATTGTATGTAGACATAAAAACTGTCACAGAGAGGCACTCAGTGTTGAGTGTTGGCATAGAGAAAAGATTTCAAACACTGTATTTCTTACGTGCACAATGAACTTTTCTACGTGTCTTATGTCCTGTCATGGCTGCCCCGCCATGAACCTGGTTCTGCTAGGTTTCTTCCTGTTAGAAGGGAGTTTTTCCTCCCCACTGTCGCCACGTGTTTCCTCATAGGGGGGCAATCTGATTCTGAGGTTTTCGTCCCGTTATTGTAGGATCTTTTGTGATTTCGCACTAGATAATTAAAACTGAATTTAATTGAATTAAAAAAGTACTTTAGACCCCACCAACCTTTCCCGTGTTCATATCTAGGACTCAGTGTTTGTTTTCATTAAAGTTTTTCCCCACTTACATGGATTCTTTGTGTCACGTAACACAAATAAATTCATCATTCTTAATTTTCATGCAGATGTGTTATCGGTGCTTCAGACCTATTTCAGAAAACCAAATCTCCTTAGAAAACCCAAGACCCAAGCTGCAGACATTACAAATATCCAGCATTCAATTTCTCTAGAGCAGGGGTGTCAAACTCCAGGCCTCGAGGGCCGGTGTCCCCTTTAGGTTTTAGATCTCACCCTGGGTCAACACACCTGAATCAAATGACTAAATCATTACCAGGCCTCAGGAGAACTTCAAGACATGTTGAGGGGGTAATTTAGCCATTTAAATCAACTGTGTTGGATCAACGACACAACCTGCAGGACACCGACCCTCGAGGCCTGGACTTCGACACCTGACCTCTTGAGCATCTCATTCTGTTACACCCACAATTTTGGAATGTTAGCAACAAGCAAGAAATAAACAAATTAAATTCATGGTTCAGCCCAGGTTGGTATTTTCCAAAAGCTGACATGTTATTCCTTACATAAGTCAGCCATCATTGCTAATCAGACTACCAGCTTCACACTTTTACTAATGAATCCCTTTTTTCTATTGTTATCAATGAAAGTGGCTACAGAGAGACGTGAGAGCAGACACTCTGCAAACACTCCTCATACGCATTCAGTGTAACCACAGGCTAATGTTTGTTTCCACTTTTGTGCGGAAGATATAAAGCTTAATTTAAATGGTTGTGACTTGCTGTAATCTATCAGAATTGTCTTGTGTTTATAGCTTTTTCGCCATCTAATCAAAACTCCAATGATAAAATTAAATTAATGATGTTATAGATTATTATTTTCCTAAGTGTCCATCTACTTGCCTCGTACAAAACCCTGCTTCTTTTAATGTTCTTTATACAAATGAATCATTCTTGAAAACTCATGAAACTACACGTGTCAGAAACTATTGAAAAAGTGCATATTTTATGGGTCATGGACATGGATGGTTTATATGGGTTCTAGTATTGTTGTTAAAGTATTCAGTATGCACATGCACCACCACAAGACTTAGGTTTAGAGAATGGCTCCAACTAACAGGAAGCCTGCTATTTTGATTTTATCAAGCACTTTTATTACCTTTTTTTCAATTTCCAGGTTTATACTTAAACTTTTATATAATTATTTACAGGCACATGATACTCAGTTTGTCTTATCTAAATAGCCTTTAATATTGAGTTAGACATGCTGCCAAAAGGTAGTCAGTCTTATTACACAAGCATTAGCTGATTTTCACATGTGCTCTTCCCATATGGAAAAGAAATAGTAAAAACATATATGATTTACTCATGAAAGTGGCCACTTTCTCATTACTTTCATATATTTTTTTAGTAAGTATCCAAAACATACAAGTTTCATTATATTTCATTAATTTTTCAAGGGATCTTATATGTGTTTTCACTCTTGTATGCTTTTCATACAAGTTTCATACAAGACAGATAAAAACTTTATAAGATTTATATATATCTTTTCCATATGGGTTTGACATATGGTATACAGCAGGCACTGAGTGGAAACGGGAAGTGATATCTATTTCTTTGTGCGAAATCCTGCAACATTCCACGTCTGAAGACATACAAGCATACACTGACAAGCATCTTTGACTTTTCTCCGGCTTCGTTCCTGCCTCAGAATAGCTGTCTGTTAGTTATTGTTGTTATATTTAGAGTGTGATGTATTTTTATTTAATACCAGGTATGCAGTTATTTTTCCATGTGTAAATATAGAGCAGAGACTCCCATGCTGATTAATTCCTGAAACTCTCCAAAGCTTTTCCATGCTGCTGTCCTTAACCACGTCCACCCATCTCTGCGTCGCTGTGGAGAAGCCAGCGTTGAGGGAGTCCTCAATCAGCTGGTCCTGGAGCACCTGCAGCTTGCTCCTTTGCAGTGGGGTGAGTCTCTTTTGTGTGTGTGCTTGCATTTGTCTTCCTGCGAGATTAATGGTTGTGCTCACACGCCACACCCACAGTTGAATGTTTGTGAACTCGAGCTACTGGAAATGTGCAACATTATGACTAAAGCTCTACGTGGATTTTATTTTACGTCTTTGAGCATGTTTGTCTTCCAGTTAGTTATTTTGGTGGTTCCACGACCATCTCTCACTTGTCAGTTAGTGTTTAAACCTCCAGAACTGGTCTCAAGCCATGTTTTTTATTTGCATTTATAATGGGCCACAAGCTATTTTGGAGAAGTGTAGACAGCAGCTTGGGAAATGTGTGAATCACCGGGGACTCACAGAATTTGTAGGAGCACTTTTCAGTCTCACCATCTGTGATCATCACTAAAATCACTTTTGATTTACTGCCGGTGTTTGTTTTCTGAGATTCCTGGCCTCTCTTCGGGCCCTGCCAGCATTTTGATTAGTCAGCTGGGGCTGTCCTCCTTTTGCAAAGAGAAAGCAATCTGCGAAATGAAGCGACACAGCAGATCAAGCATGGAAATGTAAGAATCTGTTGAGACAGAAATGGAGGAATCAGGAGCAACATTCGCTGGATGTTTTGGCATTTGACATGCACTTTCTTCAAATACTTTCCAGAGAAAAGCTGATGTTCTGTTTCATGTGTGCATTCTTATTGCAGACATAACTGTTAATCCCTCATGTCTTCATTTCTGCAAAAGTAGTTATGCAGCTCAGACCCGGGCCTTTGCGAGGATTGCTTGTTGTGAGCCAGATAATTTGCCTCAGCCCATTAGGATGCCTTTATCAGGGTTGCCAAGGCTATCACAGGCTCAATTATGGGTATAGTTCAACGATTTCCCCAATGTCTAAAATCATTAGTCCAGTTGGATGCTTGAAATGTCTTTGCTCTCCAAGCCTCACACTAGTAAAATAGCTGTAGGTGAATGCATCTTTAATTTCAAACATTCTGATTACACTTGTGTTTAATTCCCACAGCGTCTATGGAGAACTGTTTTGTTTGCCTTCCTGTGTTGTCACTATACAAAGGTAACTCGTTCCTGACGTGATAGATGACCAAAGAGCCTAAATGAAGCTCAACGCTTAAGTAACGTATTATGTTAATGCTGTTAATATAGAATCATTCCAGAATTTCAGTCTAAAAATTTTACTCTGTTTTTTTTTCTTTCTCTCTTTTAGTTTGTGTGACACTCTCTTGTGTTTTCTAAGATTGATGCAGAAGCTGCTGCAGATATAATTTCACTGTCTGTTAGAAATGGCATGCATAGATTATTACAGCGCTGATGTGAAATGGCTGCATGAGATTTGTGCTGTTTGGAAATCAAATTATTTTCTGCTCCTTAATAGTCTTGATGAGTGCATAAAAAATACACGTTACATCTCAGCATACGTCTCTGAACCATCAGCATGCATCAGCAAATTTTAGCAAATTTAAAGGGTGTTAGCTGTCAATGATAAACATCTCAAAGTGCTTAAGTGTGCCAAAGGAGTCATTTACTTCCCAGTGCCACCCCAGGTCTGTTTTATGGCATTTTCCAGTCATATGGAATAGTGTTTTTCCCCCCTCATTCGTATCACACTCTACAGTAAAACAGTTTGTGTCATTCATATCAGATTCTAGGATTTCCACTTGACCTTGCTTAAGATGGCAGGCTTCATCTTTGCTTTAACCTTCATTTGGGGATGGCATAGCAAACTGTGTTCACAGGCATGAGTGGAAATGTTCCTGAGCCCATGCTGTAAATTCTGTGACAGAATCATTCCTGCTTTCAGCGCAGTGCTGTTTGAAATGTCGTAGAGATCCAGCACAGATTTTTGTAGGCCTTGGCCTTTGTGCACAGAGATTTCTCCAGACTCCTGGAATTTTTTATATTCTGGAATGTTTAGACATTGGTTTTTTTGCAGATTGGTGAACCTCTGTCGATATTTACTTTTGAACTCAGGTTCTTTTTATATCCAGTCATCATTGACCTGTTACCAGTTTACTCAAGTATTTGCAAAATGGCTGTCTCCTTTTAAAATTACTTACTATTCTGTCCTTTTTTGACCCTGACTCAACTGTTTTGAGACGTCTTACTGCTATCAAATTGAAAATGAGCTGATATTAAACCTATGTTAAATAAATAAATAAATTAGAAATAGTAACATGTCTCAGTTTAGATTCAGTGTGATTTTTGTGTTCTGTTGTGGAAAAATAAGGGTTTATGAGATTTGAAAATCATTCTGCCTTTTACATTTTATACGGCATCACAGTTTTGGGAAATTATCTTTTTCCCTTGGCCAAGATCTGCTTAGATAAAAGATGAATAATTACTGCAGGGCGATGCAGATGGGATGTTGAGCCAGGGCAGAGTGTGTGGCTGGACGCGTGGAGAGCCGGGTGGGTTGCTGGCTGCGCAAGAGTAGCAGAGGAAGTGTAGCTGAACCGAGCAGAGAGTCCAGAGTAAATAAATAAAGAGTGACATCCGGAGCAGAGCCTTAGGCCTGGGGAGAGCAATGTGAGCGCTGGATGACAGGGAGGCTGCAGGTCTGATGAACCGGAGGCAAATTAAATTTAGTCGTTTTACTTTTGCAATACTTAGTTTAATAAAATGTTTTTGTCGTAGCAAACTGTGAGTCTGTTTCACACTGCATGCTTTATCTTAACTAGTACTACGTTATCCAAAATTCATTTTTGAACTTTTCCATAATGATGTTCTTCTACAATAATTCATTTTATTTTCTGATGTGTAATGACAAATGTTCAATCATTTGCAAAACTAAACTGTAATCTTAAAACCTTATATTGCACTGATAATAAAAAATTAGATGCTTATTCAATAAAGGACTTGTTTGTTGTTCCTGCTGCTGTTGCAGGACGGGGTCAGATGCCCCCAGTGCTCTCAGGCCTGTGGAAAGTCGGCACGTTCAAACTGGATATGAACTCTATTCACCTTACTGTAACCATCTGTTACAGCTGGTGTCCTATTAGTATATCATTAAAACCACTCATCCACAGTTTAGTTAGTATACCTACTCATTTAATGCTGTCGATTGTTCTACTTCTAACAGTGGAGTCCGCAGTCTATCATGTTCATTTTCAATCAACACTTCAAACATATCCAACTTTTTTATTCATGATTCTAGCTGGCTGTTTGCACTGCTTATGCATTACCTAACAGCTGCTAGTCTTACTTTCTATTAATAATTTACAAATTTGTATTGATAATTTAATGTTTTCAACTACTTATTCATACTTTTTTTCTCTCGAACTCTTCAGGTCGACTTAATTCTTGAATTAAATTCTGTTTGTTTGTTTGTTTTTCATGTTATTTTTCAGGTACTCTGTCCACCCATCCTCCAGGCAGCGCAGGGTTGTAGTACTAAGTCGAGCTTAACATGTAACCACATTACATCCACTCAGCTGGTGTCAGAAATTTGTCATGTGTCACTAACTGTATGTCATCATAGCTGTTTGTAGTGAAACACAATATATTAAAAACTTAAACTGTGTAAATGCTTTTTAGTTACATGTTCTTGGCCTTAAGCTGGAGAAACGGGCATCTCTGCCTGTGCTTAACCAATTATGTGGCATGAGAAACTTGATCCTCTTCATGATTTGCTTCTATAGAAACCCTATGAATATTTAATCACACAGGTTCAAGAGAACATGGAAAGTGCCAGAATCAGTTTTATGGCTTTGTGTTTGTTTATAGTCTCATTACTATTATTGATTGGAGAGCAAACAGAGGCCATTAGTAAATGATTCTACCTCAGGGCAGAATCAGCCCCACAGTCCCATCAGCAGACTTCCAATAAAGTGAGATCATATATGATCAAATTCACTGCGTTATCACAAATATGCAAGTCTTTTTTTTTAAATTAGTAAAACATTGTTTTGTTAGTGCTGAATTTCATTTTGCTGAGGTTCAGAAAAATGGCCCTAATTCACTGAGTGGGCGAGAAATTAAAGCGGATTACTTTTGTGTTTCTGTGGTAAACCTTTGCTGACGACAAAACATCAAGTGAAAAGACATTATGCAATGAACACTAGATTAGAGAGCTGCGCTCGTTCATACTGTTCTGTCTGCCCTAAAATATAGTACGTGGAAAGAGTCGACAACTTTTACATCATCTCCACAAGTTTGATTTCACAGAAGCTATAATTCCTAACCTGCTGCCGTTGGGTTTTTATTTGTTTAAGAGAAGTATGAATATAGTGCTGTGACTTCAGTATACCAGACGTATTTACAATATAATTTAAGGCCATGTTGTTACAGATGAGGAAAAACCTTTATGACAGATTATATCATAGCTTATTCCTAGAATAGCTGCACTTGGCGCTATACGAGTCTGGATTGATACGTTTCTCTTTGCCTGAGTTTGAGCCCTAATTATAAAAAAGTCCTCTGACTTTCGCTGCTCTTCATAGTCCTGTAATTTTCAGCTCCGGCAGTCCGCCAGTCTGTTACAGATCCTGAAAAGCAAGTCTAAACTATATATGTTGACCGTGGATTTGGAAGCACTGTTGAAATTGTGAGACGGCTTCACAAACAGTCTAAATGTCAGCAGGGCAGTCTTGGAGATTCTCAGCTATTGTTTTTCACAAGACTGCTGGCTGACTGGTTTAATTATCTGTGACAAAATTTTATTGCACTCCCAAAACCCATAAGGAGTACTTGTCATCCTTAGAATTGGAGGGAGGACATTTGACGGGAGGCTGTTAGATCACATTTTTCAGAGGAAAGATTTTACTCAGCACAAATCACACCCCACTTTTTAAAATCTCCTTTCTAATACTGTGTATAATAGACAGGACATAGCTGAGCTGAGAAAGCAGGGAATTGAATTTGGTGCTACCAAAACGGACAAGAAGTTTACGTGAACGTGCCCAGATTTTCAACAAAAATGACTTCAGAGAATGATTTTGTCTCATTGCTGACCAAAAGCTTATCAAAATTCTTTCATAGTAGTTAAAAAAAATACTCTGTGGCGTTTTCGTTTAAATGAACAAAGTCACACTTGCATATGAAAACAGTATGTGAATTCGTGCTGTGCTGCATTTTAAACATGTAGGATTTTTCCCGAACATAAACGTGTTCAGAGAGGGTCCGGACCACGTGTGACCCTAAACTGGAAAAGCAGAAGAAAATTCATGGATGGATGAATACAAATGTTCATATGTACTGAAAGTAGAAGCATTTGAACAGTTTAACACGCCCGTAGTGACTTTAACACGAAACCAACCCGCCACACAGGCCCTTCATAGTTACACAGCCGGCCATTCTGTAAAGCCTCATTGATTATAGCATCTCAGCTGTCAGTTTGATTAAAGGTAAAGTGGTGCAACTTGTGATGGGAGTCAGCTTAATGGAGTGTTGTTAAATAAACATTGACCTGGCCAATCAAGATAAGATACCTTTATTAGTCATGTGCAGAGGTGTTTTTTTTCCTGTTCTCAAACTGATCTCCGTGTTGGAGCTCAGTCTGGGGGGAGTTATTTTTTCTCCTTATCTTTCCTCATGTTGTGTGTTTTCCATTGTTATACCTCTCTGACCTGTCTTCCCCGTGTGATGTTTTTGTGTAATGTATGTATGGTCGGAGGGTAAGATGGCGCCGCCATTGCGTGCAATAGGTCGGCAGCCTTAACATGAAATTTCCCCTTGTGGGACTAATAAAGGTATCTTATCAAGACGGAGCTGTGTGAGGGTGTGACACCAGCTGGGTGGATGATGATACTGTACACAGAGGGGGCAGCAGGTTTATATCAGACAAGAAGGACCCTGACATGTGTAGGATGGGACTGATAGTTTAATTGATCTGTAAGCAATCATCTCTGTACTTTGTAAATGAGAGCACATGTTATATACACACGTGTCAAGTCAGCTGCAAAAGCTATTCACTGTTATCCTATTCCTGGATAAAAATCTGACTCCAAAATTTTGAAGTTGATTTATGTAGTTATAGACAGTTGATGATTTTCAGCATTCGGTGTGTTGAGCGTTGTTACCATGCAGCGACGTGGAAAACTCGGAGCCTGAGCGCGGACTTTGTACCCGTTCCTCCCCCCACCTCACTACGCCACCAGGAAACCATTTCAGTGGAATACAAATGCAGCCATGAATGGAAAGACAAATGTTTAGTCTAGCAGAGGGATGGAAAGCGAATGGTGGAGGCCACGCTGTAAAAGGCGAAGAAATAATTTAATAAGACAGCACTTCTGAAACGACTCACACTCCTTTTCTCCCCCCAGTACCCTCCGCATCCACAGATAGACATTTGGAGCAGTCACAGGCAGTGGCTTTTCAACACACACAGGGGAGGGGGGTGGGGGTGGGGGGTGGGGGGATGCCTCATGGAATAATGTGGCTTTAAGCGATTGTCAGAAGCTCATCTGCCGTAAGTGCTGCAGGTTTGACAAATGATGCTGCCAAACAGCCCAGACTCACCTAACGCTGAAGTCCTGTTGCAGTGACGATGATTAGAGGAGCTGACCTGAGAGAGAGGAAAGAGGCGAATGCATGCATGACTAAAATGAAAGAGAAGTGCTCTGACTGCACCTGTAGCTGCTAATATGTCGCATCTGTGAGCACATCAATTTCAGGCTCCTCTGCGGTTTTCAGCACAGCAGTTATGGGGCCGGTGGGAGATGGCAGAAAGCCTTCTTCAGCCTGTGACAAGTTCCTAGAAATGCAAACACATCTACTGGGTGTTGGGCACATCTGTTTTTATTTCAGATATAACTGAACCTCGTGTGCAAACTTGTGCACCATGATTAGGTTTAGATCTAGTTAAACATCTGCCCTTCTTTTATGTTTATGTAATATATATTACTGTGTAAATGCTTATAATAAACGCGGCTAAAGTTTCAAAAAGCGAGTTAATCATAAGTCATCTGTATGAACCAGAAGCTCAAATTTCAGACTGCTCTAATTTTTTTTTCCAGTCTGGCTGTGGATGATGCCATTGACAGCAGATCTCCCTATATGGTTATCTCAGGCACACAGCTCCAGCTGTGACCACAGACAACCACACTACCTGCTTTTTAAACTTTCAATTCCTGGGGAGCAGTGAATTAGGAGAAAGTTGGTTTGAAGGTAAAGTGAGGACAAATAAAAGAGCCTGTTTCTGACAATGAATGAACTGAGGGGCTGCACTAAGATGAAGTATAAGAAAAATAAGGATTATTTTGAACTGTCACTCATTGGAAAGCTATTCTAGTTAAATCTTTTAAATGCGTTTGCTTGAAAGGCAAACTTTTTGCTTGTTTGTAACCTAATATGCAAGAAAACAGAAATTTCATGTAAATGATAAATATTTTAATAATAATACGACTTTACATTATTTAACTGAAGACTTTCCCCAAAGTGGCCCACTATGCAGCATCTATCCATCCTCTTCCACTTATCCAATTCAGGGTCACAGGGGGGCTGGAGCTCCCGGTTACCATAGCTACGCAGGGCTAACAGATAAAGACAGACAACCATTCAAACTCGTATTCACACCTCTAGGCAATTTAGAATCACCAGTTAAGCAATACACAAGCCCAAAACTAAATATATCAAAATGTTATATTTTTGTATCTCCTTGAATGGATTTTCGATCTACCAGTGCAGGTCAAATAAAGAAAGTGGTAACAGTAAAATGGCACAGACGCGATCATATTTGGTGCACAAAAAGTCCTACGACAGAGTACCTTGAGAAGTTGTCTCTTGACATAGGCACAAATTTTGAAATGTGGTGGCACGGTGCTGTAGTGGTTAGCACTGTTACCGCACTGGCTGCAGCCACTCTGTGTGGATTTTCCACATTCTCCCCGAGCTTCCCCCTGGGCTTCCTCCAGCTATTTTGGCATCCTCCCACAGTCCACCTGTTAGATTAATGGGTAATTCTAAATAAGCCATTAATGTGAGGTAGTTTAAGTGTTTGAGGTGTGTGGAATAAAGTGCTGTATGAATGTGACATTACTATATAAAAACAAGCACATTACCTTTTCACCTACAAGCACAGACACCCACAACATAACTAAATAATCTAAAATAAATCCAGCCATCCATTCTCTTCTGCTTGTACTGATCAGGGTCACTATCTCAGCTTCCATGCTGTGAAGGCATGGAATATCAACAGTATGTAAAGGTTAAATGACTCACAGTCTTACACGAACATGCCCTGTTCTGCATCTAATACTCATACAGTTATTTGATTAACTGATTCAGGGATACTTCCACTTTTTTTCCCGCTATCACAGGCTGTTTAGTGTTTACAACTTAGCAATATGCTTACTTGCTTTACTTACTGCTGTCAGAAATGTATAAAGCATTTTTTGCTCTATATTAAGCTACATCAAATCTTGACTGCATTGGTACTTACTAGCATGAAGTCATGTTTGTCTCTGGTTGTTTTTATTCTGTTACATTTTACTTCAAATTGCTAGAATCCAAAGTTGAATGAAGGGCAGTAGCGCTAGACTGCTTCACAAATCATAATTAGCCTGTTGCATTCTGGCTAACACACACACACACACACACACACACTATGTTTTGAGTATGCAAAAAGAATACATGGAATAAAAGCTTAGTGCTTCGATTTTAATTCTAATAATTAATTTTAATTGACTCAGCAAATGGTTTATTACAGTCACACAACTGAAAAGACTGGAAAAAGTATTCAATGTGAAACAGAGGAATTAATCACATACTCACATGGGTGTTCCTCCCTTCAAAGTTTAGTATTTTTTACTTGACGAATAAGTTAATCAGCTAAACTGCCGTACAAATTAGCATCAATTAATGTTTTTTACAAACAAGCGTGTAATGAATGTACTGTGTTGGTCTTTAGCCTGATGTGTTTTGCGTTTAGAAAATCATTAAAAGTTATAATTACATGAAATAATCGAGAATAAAGACTTGTTGGAGGAATTTGTATTTGTAGTTGTTTAGAGCTGTTCAGTTGTTGGATTTTTCTGCAGCAGCAGAAAAGGAAGGCGAGTAAACTCTGTAGATTTTTTTTTTCTTGTTTCCAGCACATATATTGGCTACAAGTTGTAGCCGGTGTGACGTCAGCCACTTGTTAGTGAACATTACTTACCCTGTGACTCAGGAGGTAGAATCTGCTGATCCAAAGATTGGTGGTTTGATACCTGGTTCCTTGGTCCATATGTTAAAGTGTCCTTTGGCAGGATGCAATACTGAACCCCAGCTGCCTCTGATGCATTCATCAGAGTGAGAGTTCTTAAAGGTACACAGTAAAGCTCTGTATTAATGTGCCTATGAATGAATGGGTATGGCTTACTGGAAAAACTTTTCAAAAATGAGATTTTAATCTGTAAACCTTCAGGAAAATCTACTCGTATTCTTCTATATCTGCTAGGACATAAACACAAACACACACCTTACCAGCCTCCATCTACTGGAGTGCAAGTAGCCTTAAATTTGCAGCAGGTGTGGCCCATTTAGCTGACTGATGGGTGCTGTGAGGAGGACTGGGTTGGCAGAGCCTGATTTATCTGCTTGTTTCTTTTTTAGCTCTGTCAGTCAGCCATCCTAAAGATCTCCAATTGAAGCCAGAGAGAGATATGGGACCATTCACACTTCTTTTGCAAGTCTCCTGGCTAGTCTGCGTGATTTACAGAGGCAGCCCTGACTCAGATGGACTAAGATGGATGTGTGGATGGAAACAAAGAGAGTCATATTTGCAGTGGAGGGGAAATCACGGGGTAGCTGAACAGGAAAGGCTTCAACTGATTCTTCTTCCCGGTTAGCCTGAGCAAGGGGATCTGACAGGAAGAGTCAGTTGCTTTTCAGCTCATCATTTAACCCATTATGAACGTGAATAATGATTTCTGCGCATTGTGTCATGTAGGATTACCATAACACAACACTGAGTAACAAAGCATTGTTAATACATTTTTACCACATTAGCAGGAGGCATGAAAGGATCATTTGTTCTACTTTGGCTGAAATCACCAGTCTTATCCTATCACCCTGGTAGCTTTAATGTGGAAATGAGAGCAAAGCGTAAACCAGCCCACTCTGCGATTCCCTATCTAGCCTTTCCTTTTTCTCTCCGGCCCTGTATGGATCCACAGTTAGCACATTTAACGGGCTTGGAGCGTCTGTTTATGGGGTATTTATCATGGCTACAGAACAATCCGGGCTGTCAGTGCGTCAGTTTGGGTGAGCTGTGGAAATAAATCAAAACTCCCCCAGCTTGCCACAGATAGCACACTACACACTCGCCCATTCATTTAGACTGCTGGGATGGGAGGAAAGAGTAGAAGAAATAAAAGTTTAGTAAAATTATATAGATGCAGCTAAAGTAAAGGTTTGAATTGAAGTTGTGGAGATCAATTTGGGGAGGTTTCGTCACAGTGTCCAGAAAAAACGTGCTCCATTTGAACTCATTATTTGTGTTGTATAATTGTAACTATCCAGTGTTTCTTCAGCATCGGCTTAGTTCTCACTGTTTTCCAAATGTATTTTCGGCCTAAACCTATTTCTCTTTCCCAGTCTTATATCAAATAAAACCACCTCCCTTATTGATTTCTTTAGAGGAAACAAGAGTATCCCCAACAGCTGTCTTTTCATTCCTCAAAGACAGATTACCTGACATTTCTAAATACAACCAAGTCCAACCAATGTTCCTACACTTATTTCTGCTAAAAGGAGGAACGTTATAGCACAGTTACTAAACTTTCCTCCATAAACCTTTAACTGTGGGAAATACTAACAAACATCTGATTGTGTGTCTTTAATGGAGACATACTTTTACTTGGGTCAATACAGAGTTAGTTAACTTTGATTTCGGGCAGTTTCTTTCACAAACTCGGTAGCAGCTTATCTTGTAGCCAGTGCTTGACTGCAGACCTTTTTCTGCTCACTTGTGATGCTGAACCAAGGTGCTCGGTGTATCGAAAATAATGTGTAGCTTGAAATAGACACACTGATAAGCCTGGAGAGTTGAAATCATTATCATGAGAATAAGAGGATGGATGGATGGAAGTTAAGAACTACTTTAAAGTTAAAAGTACAATGTGTAACAGCGCTACACTCGTACCCCTCCAAATTCACGTGCATATTGTAATCCAAGCTACTGTGGCTACTGCAGGGCAAACAAACAGTAGCCTTTCATCTGTAATGAGTGTAGGCTGTCAGTCCACTGTTTACCTCAGCTGTCAATACGTGTCCTCGTCTATTTCCCCTGGTTGGCTGTAAAACTTGGAAAGGAGTCTTCTGTCTGATGACAGCAATACTGAGATGAGCTGTAGAGGATATCCTGGGCTTTTTTTTTTTTTTTTTTTTGGTCCCGTTTGGATCTTTAGCCATCAGAATTGTTGTGTTAAGGCCAAGAAAGATGCCAAGTGGATCATCATGGCCTTGCCATATTGGACCATTTGATTGACCTTTATTATAATTATGTATTTATTTTATTTTATTTTCGGTTGCTACAAACGGGACAGACATGACTGGGGGATAGGACAGGGAGAAAGAATGAAAGAAAGAGAGGGAGAGAAAGAAAAACCGAGGGGAGAAGAGACGGTGAGAAAGGGGGGAAGAAAGAAAGAAAAACAAACAAAACACCTGGATCACCTGTATGGAGAAAAAAAAACAGAAGAGAAAGCAAACAAAAAAAGAGCAACATAATAAAAACAGCACCATCACAATAAACTAGCTAGCAGTAGATAACAGTAGATACTAAATATTAAACGCTATTGTGCAGCACGCAAGATAGACAGCGCACAATGTGCTTTAAGGCAGCAGCCAAGAAAGGTGTAGTCCGCGTCTGTGCACACCTGTGTGGATCAGCATGCTTGTATTCCAAAGGTTTTTCCATGTAACGATCTGCTAGGGAGTGTGGGGAGCCATAGCCCTGTCCCCCAGGGCATGAAGCAGGTATGGAGGAGATCCAGGCCCCAGACATCCAGAGGCCCCAGAGTACGAGGACCCGAGGAGGACCACCAAAGGGGAGGAACCGTGCCACCCTCCTGGGAAGAGCTGAGTAGAGCCCCAAACGAGAGGTCACCCAGCAGCTACGGAGCAGAGGCCAGAGGGGGTTGCAGTGGCGTGCCCGCGGGCTCTGCCGGCAGCCCGCGGGCCACAGGCGCCAGGCCCCGCCAATCGGCCACCAGGAGTGAGCCGGTACATACATGAGCGCCCAGCCCCAGTCGACAAGAACCACCAACACACCAACGTCTGAGGGCATCAGCCACCAGCAGGGAGTGTGGTGAGGGGAGATAGGCCTCCGTACTTTGGAGGGCCTGAGATGTACCCAGAGAGGTTGAGTCTAAGACCCAACCTGACATATAGACACAGACGAACAGGCGCACGTGGACACAAACGTGCATTCCCACCCCCATATACACAACCAAATACTCGGCATTCACCCAACATGTAGACAGACACAAATAGACACTGCACAGACAGTCACACTCCCCAAACATACTCTATATCCCAGGTCCAGGTACCCCCGCCCCCAGAGGGGCAAGCTGCACCTAGACCCAGGAGATGTAACCCTTCTCTCTGGGGTGGAGGCAAGCGGACCACCTCCTTATCTGCAGTAGCAGGGAGGCCCCGCATCCCAGACCATATCCTGGGCTTTTCTATTACTAAGCACTGGTGTTTTTGCTGCTGTTAGTCTTTAAAGCGAATCTGTCATTATTGGACTGGGATACTCAGCAAATACACTCTATGTACATTCTCTATTTTTAGAGACTCTTACTCTATTTTCTTTTCTTTTTAGGACATTTGAGCCTAACATTAGCTGGCAGAATGAATGCTTGTTTAGCTTGTTTGTTGTTTGGTGTCCAGAGATGGGAGGGTCGCAATACTGGGAATAAATACGCATGTGCACATTTTCACTTGTTAGAGCCCTGACTTCAGTTCAGGAGTTGAGGCTTACGGTGAGGAGGAAGAAGATGATGAGGATGAGGAGGAGAGAGAGCAGTGATGGAGGAAGCAAAAGACATTAGGTGAATATGATGATGAAAAAATAGACATGTACGGATATTAAATGGTAATATATAGTTTGAAAGAGCCATTTGTGATCTTTAAATTAAGAGTAGCTTATAAGGTGTATGTATGTGGCTCATAAAACATGATTAGGTGGAACCACGATGCCCATCTTGTATTCAAGAGGAACATGGCAGCTTCCACAAACCGGCACTTGCTCTTATGTATTTGAAATGGATTATTTTAAGTTTATGCAAACACATCAATTTATTTGAAAATTACACTCTAGTCAGTGTGTGTTTAAGAGTACAACACTTTTCAATTAAATAACCTTTAAAGTCTTGATTGCACCTTTAAAGATGGTAAAATCAATTAGATTCATATTAAAAGGTAAATTTATCCAGTTTAAAATCAATCGTAACTATTCAGTTACTGTTTGATTTAAAGGTTGGATCATTTAATTATTATTATAGTTGATTTTGTTCTCTGTATTATTTTTACTTTAGTTGTGTGTCTGTAAGGAAAAACATACAATACAAGTCATTTACACCTAAGTCTGTCCAGTTAGGAATCATCATTTTCACTTGTTTTGGTGCAAATCAAAGTGACAACAATCAGCAGAGAGAAACTATGGTTATCTATATAATTTGTATCATAAATACCATCTGAAGTATTTTAATCACAGTGGCACCGAGTCATCTCTTCCGTGCATGAGCCATGTTTGCACATTGAGCACCCTGGATAATAAAGACTTTAGTTTGATGGTCGCTTTGAATGTTATGTATAGAGCACGTGTGTGTTTGTCAGTAAAATTAGAGAGGAATAAACTATGAGATGATTGCATATAATAAGCAGTTTATATATAGGGTATTAATTGCATTGACTGAGCTATACTAACAATCTCACAATATGTCTTTTTCTTATTTAAAGGCATTGAATATATTAATAATCTGATATAAAATTCTGTCTCGATATATATTGAGAAACTGTTTCGCCTGCTTCTTGGTGATGTGGCCGCCGAGTCGGAGTTTGCTGGGTTCGAGCTGGGGCCAGTGCACAAGCATTTTTGTCTTTAAACATAATTCTTGGACATGTGCCCAGCCCGCCGTTCTTTTTGGTGACGGTGGTAGACGACATAGCCCGTCAGTGAGAGAGAAGTCGCTCTACTGCATCATCTGTCACTATCGATCCTCCTCATTGATGCTCTGATGCCACAGAGATGTAATCAGATCTTTTCTCACATGAATGGAGTAGCTTTGCTTTTTTCCCCTCCTGATTTCAGTCTGTGGATGCCTCAGATCTGTTTCAAAAATTAAATGAATAATGGAAAGTATAGAAATTTGTCTGATGTTTGTATCATTTGACCTTCATCATGTGAACTATATAAGGCTTAGCTAACTGGGATGTGGACAGGCATTGTATTTTTCTGCTGCAGCTGCGCATCAAAATAAATCAAGTTTTTAATGATTGTTTATGATTCAGAGGCTGTCAGCCATCAGTCAGCTGGGGTCTTTGTGTGTTTGCATGTTCTCCCTGTGATTGGATGGGATCTCTTTGGGTATCTTAGTCTTCTTCACACAGTTCTAAGACATTTATTTATTATATTTGTTTATTTTAAATTAGCTGGAGGCGTGAGCGTGAATAAGTGTTAATTTAATTTGATACCAGTACCTCATTCCTTCTGTGTTTGCTTTGTCTGCCATTGCTGAAAGGATCTCAAGTCCCACCGCTGCCAGTTTATACCTTCTGCTCTCACACAGTATGGATTTTCCTTTCCTTGCTAGGAAGCAGTTCATCTATCATGTTTCATTGAGGCTCATCAGATGTTGGTCAGGGATCCACAAGAACAGCAGCGCTGTGGATCCGTGTAACTGAAACCTTTTAGAATGTAATGGACTGATCCAGCTCGCACCACTGACAGGTTTCTGGCCCTGACACGTACCGGCCGTGGCTGTAACCGAACACCTGTTGCGAACCACTGAGTATACTGTTATCCTGTCATTGCCCTCTGACCTGGAATGCAAACTGTATCTTCCAGAGCAAGCAGTGTGTGTGGACAGAGCTTGCAGCTTGCAAAAATGATGTGCCTGGGTGACAGCATATTATGAGGAGACTTGGAGGGCTGTACAACATCGCTGCAGCACCCTACTTTGCTCGGAAAGCACAGGTGGTCCATTTTTGTAAACAATTGAAAAGTTCGTAGCATCACATAATCTCTCTTGCCCTTTCTTTTAATTTGCCCTTTAAAACTCTTTTCTTCGGTCTCATACACCCTTACATACAAATCCAAAACACTTTGACACTGAGTTTAAACGCTAATGTTGCTACCTCTGATAATGCCGCTGCTATGGCTGGTTAATGTTTGCTAAGATAAATGCTTTGTAGCACACGAGATCAATTAAAAAGGTAGTGCAGACTACGTGATTAATTATTCTGAAAGACGGACAAGAGTGTTGCCTTTCCACATAACTGCTATCATTGGCTGTTGGCCTAATTGTCACTAATTAATAGCTTTCATAGCTGTCAGGAAGGACACATCAAGACAATTCACAATAGAATGTTAATAAAGTCTAAATGTCCCAGTAGGAAGCAGCTAATTGATACAAACATCTGAACAGCTTAATGTTTGAGTCAAATTGAACTGACCCCATTAAAAATTATTAACTAAGGCAGCTGAGTCACGTTAAGGCATCTGCTTCCAAAATCAGTTAGAATTTGGAGCTGACCAACACTTATTTAAAGCAAGTGTTTTGAATTTTGGTCAGCAGTTATCCCCCCCTGTATCAATCCCTCACAGATGACAGAGTAAATATGTTTATTTGATTGAAATATTTGACAATCTTGTAATGTTTCAGTACTAGCCCGCATACTTCAGATGTTTACCAAAGGATGCACTACCCTAGAGAGCAGTGATGTGGAAATTCATGAGTAAAGACTAGCTTTCTAAATTTTACCAGAATTTAAATTTCATGTCAGTGTGGTAGCAGCAAACCCATGATTTGGCTTTAAGAAGTGATATCTCGTATCTCATCATATGTTCTGAATGGGATGTGACACCTTGGTCACAGATCCATTACATGGCCTTTCTCTGAATATCAGAGAGTGCTGACTGAAAGGGGTAATTACAGTGAAGTCTAGGAGAAATAACTGGGTTGTAGACATCGGTGAAGTGACCAGCAAAGGCTCATGTCTAGCTCCTGTTACAGTGGGAGCATCTACCACCTCTCCACTCCTGTTGCAGAGTTGCAGTTGATCTAAATGTGTTCACTGGGTCACTAAGACATACACGGGGGAGAAAAAGATAGATGGAACAGTTTAATGGGCATACAGAGGCAAAGATTCAGTTTAGGGCAGTTAAATGTCTCTTTTGTTAATGCAGTAGAATTTAGACTAGAATTGCGGCGAGTTGTCTCGGTCCACTGTTGTTTAATCAGATCGATCCATCCATTTTCTCAGCTGCTTATTGAATGAGGGTCTTGGTTGGGCCGGTGGCTGTATCGGCTCCACAGGCTAAGCTGCACCATGGACAGCCAGTCCATCACAGGGCTGCTCTAATGTGATTCTTTGTTTTACTATTCTGTCTGCTATATGGGCATTCTCTGAATATTGACTGTAGATGTGTAACAGCACTGTTTGCAAAGTCCCAAAACATCATTCCGAGCGATCAGCTTAGCTTTTGAACGCAGACGTCAGGAACATTACGTTGTATTCAAAAAGCTAACAGTCGAGACCATAAATCCATCAGGAAAGCATTAATTAGACTAGATTTCTATTCAGGTGGAATTTAAATGAACTAATTGTCCCAGAAAGAGTTAAAGAAAGAGGGACTATTGGTGTAGTAATCAGAGGTTTCAGTACCACGCAGAATGTTATTACTTTGTAACTGACCTTTGAGCACAGTCTGACCAACACACACATACACACTGTTTTTAAAGGCTGAATCTCTTTATGTCATCCTTTTATCCAGCTGGGGTGGCCTTTTGTTCTCCTCTGTCATCAGGACTTGGTATTGTCCTACCCACCTGGTATTTAAAGGCAGCCACAGCCTTGTAATTAGTTCCAGAGATCCCATTTACTAGTCTATTTCCAATAGTGACTTTGTCTGCAAACATAATGCCAAAGTCTTATTCATGGATCACAAAAAGAAGCAACAAATACATGTAACAGGTAACTGGTCTTTTTAGTGTTTTGCAGATTATGGAGCAGGATGGAGTTTCTTTGTTCTCCCCAAAGAAACATGAGCATTTAGACTGTTTCAGAATTTAAAGGTTATCTAGTCACACTGCCAACATTGTTGTAGGGTATTTGTAGGATTTTTGGTTTGCTTTCGCAGCTCAAAAAATATCTAATACAGTAACTTACACCCCAGAGAGCTCTAAGGTTTTGCACATCTATGCCTGCTAGCTGAGTTACCTGAATCAGCTGCACTGGATTGGACTGGGTGATGGTGAGTTTTTAGATTGCCCGTGAGTCATACTAACACTCCTCCATTCGGTTTTGTTCTTTTCAACATAAACTGCACCATTTGTCTTTTTTTATTTTATAATGGAAAGCAAATTAAAGCCCATATTATATGTTAAGCATGCATTGTTCACTTCACATTAAGCCTGTCTGCATAATCTCGAGTGCCGTTTTCCAGTATGTGATTCCTACAGAGGAAGAAAGTAGTCTGTTTTTAACTATTCAAAATACAGACAATACTTCAAAATAAAAAAACTTGTTTATTTGCATAAGTATATTGCACATCAGAGCCCTTCTTTTATTCCCTGTTGCTGAAAACTAGGTGAGTGTATGTTTCATGACCCCTTTGCGAGTGGTTGCTGGGTGACATAGAGCTCCTTGTATTTGCTTTGGTCACGAGCAGGTTACTGTGCTCATACATGGTTTGCATGAAAGATGACACATGTCTGCAAACATTTGCCAACTAACCACCGACTGTAACTAAAACTTGGAAAAGTGTCAAACAAACAGCTGTCCTTGCTGAAATCAGTACATGTCAAAAGTCGCAGCTTTTACTTTGAAGGCGAACGGTCTCCTTCAGTAAGTCGGCGTCTTCCAAGTAAAGTATGGTGAACGGAAAAATATGCTAGAGGAAAAAAGGAATCACAAAGATGTTGTTGGTATAGCTCCTCTTTAAGGAAGATTTCTACCTACTGCCAGCAACCACTCGACAGCCAGTTGGGCAATACACGATTTTCCCTAGAAACCTGAGGTTGGCAAGGGGTCACGGACCAATCACTACGTCTGTGTGACTAGCAGTTATATTCACAGTGACTGCCAGCAGTCGTTTGCAACTGTTTGGGAATACTAATTTTTTCCTAGCAACAAGCGGTTACCAGGGGGTTGCTGACCGGTCTCTTAGATTCTGTGACTGACGCCTTAACTAAATGTAACAATGGCAATGATTGGACTAATTACTCTTTCTGCCATTTTTGATTTAAGACTTCTTAATGTCCGTGAGACTAATGCATAATTTAATATGGCTAACGATCCTCTCGCCTTTCCCTTCGCCCCAACCTGTCAGAGTAGGTGTCTGCACCTCCTTTAGCTTCGTTCTTCTCTAGAGCTCTTCGTGCTTTTGCCTGTTGCTGGTGGATCGCCTGATCATTGGAGCTCTTTTTTTGTAAGGTCTTTACCTTTCTTTTTAAACTTTCTTAAAAAGTCTGCCGTTTAACGTTGTGCTATATAAATAAAATTGAATTGCTATGCTAACAATGTAAACCAAATGTAATGTTGATGATTGTTACCGTCATAGACACTCTGGGGGATTATCAAAAACCTCTATTTTCAGTCATTTGATTGAGACCATTCCAGCAGCACATCAGGGGTGCAGAGATGATTGGCAAGGAAGTTTTAAACCCAGCTCAACCTCTGACATCATCTGGTACCGTGCAGTTTTTGCAGGTCACGTCCATGCAAGAACACAGTCCAGAGGGATTACATTTTTCAAAGCACGCTGGCACTGTGATCCTCTCTTCTGAGTCGTAAAATACTGCAAGAGCTTGTTAGGACAGACTGTGCCGGTTTTTGGGGGGTTTTGGTGGGTGAGAAGCCTTAAAATTCAAGGATCTGTTGAATTCCCTGCCTTTTTTTCTTTTTCTTTTTTTTTTTTGAATGAATGCCTGCAGATGTTGGGATATTTCACAGATAAGTGAACTGTCTAAACTGAGCATTTGAGTGCACTAGATAAGCGTGTGTGCATGTACAATATGTGTCTGTGTGTCGATGGATGGGCGAGAGGGAGGGAGCCTGCCGCCTCATCCATTTATCCATTTCTCTCTCCCCACGGGGCCAGTGTTGTGCTAAATAACGGCGTATGCTCACAAAGGTTAAGCAGTGAGTCAGAACCAGTGATGACAGGTTGACCAGAGAGTCTCAGCCAGGCTGCCATGGAGCTTTATGCAGCAGATGCGACAACCCCACACACACACACACACACACGCACACAATGTCATTCTCTCAGCTCACTGGGCTTTATTGAATTGTGCTCTGCTTCAGTCCATGTTCTGTAACCATAAATCTTTTCTGTGTTACTTCTCCAGCATACAGACGTCGACTTTGAGATATTAAGGATGGGTTATTCTTTCTGTTTGAAATCACTTTGTTGGCATGTAATGCTGCTGACCAACATAATGCACCAAACATAAGAACTTTTAGTTTGTGAACTGAGAGGATTCGGTTAGTGGATGTAAACAGAACTGCAGGCACTCTATACTTTTTTACTTTGTTTCAATATTGGCCAAGAAAATGTCCCTTTTATATGGAAGCCCGTTTCCGCCACAAAAAAAAAAAAGGATCCATAACTCAAAATTCCGAGTTATTTTCTCGAAATTTCGACATATTAACTCGAAATTTCGATTTATTAACTCAAAATTTTGAGAAAAGTAACTCGAAATTTCGAGTTAGCGCTGCCAATCAGTAATCTACGTGAATGACGTCATTTCCTCGTTACCCGGAAGCTGAAGCCCTCAGCTACAAATGCTACAGCTAAGCTACCGGTATTACATCCAGTCGTGAATGCACAGATTGCTGAGTGTTTTCAGCCTGGCTTCACAAATGATGAAATCCCTGTGTTATTAGCTGAATCACATGGTGTTACTATCAGCAAACGTACTCGCGAAAGCGCCAATTTGTTGGGATCCGTTTTTGAGTGCGCGTTCCTCTGCACCATATGCTTCCGGGTAACAAGAAAGCGACCTCATTCACGTATATTTTTGATTGGCAGAGCTAACTCGAAATTTCGAGAAAATAACTCGAAATTTTGAGTTATGGATACTAGCTTTTTTGTTTTTATTTAGTGGCGGAAACGGGCTTCCATACTTTTAAACGCCCTAATAGCCTCCTGCAAGAGTATTTACTAATTGGTAATAAACTTCCATTTAGAGCGCTGCTTTTGGAGTTTTGCCCTCGCTTTTCTCACTATAGTGCTAGTGAGAAAAGCACATCTGTGTCACATCTCTCTTCAAATGAGCCAGTCAGCCAAATGTGTTCCAACCACACCCACACAGTTCTAATTGAGCACATAAGCTACATTTCCAACTTCCTAATTCTTAATAATTAACAGGCGACCAAATTGCTTGAATAAAATATTTGTTCTGTTTTAAATTTGGACTCTGCTTTCTTATGTGCTACCCTAAGCTGCACATGGAACGTGCCTTTCTGTCGCTGAAATTGAGACACGTACAGTACTGCAGGGAATTCAGGGGCATTCTTTGGAGTGAAACTGGTTCTTAAATGACTTAAATGGTCACAAAGGGGAAAGCTGAAAAGGGATTGCTGTAGAAGAAAAGTTTTCTCGGTCTGAACCGGAGCAGTGCTAATTATAGATTTGCAAATCCAGTTTAAAAGCCAAAAAAAATTGAGATTTTAGGAGGCCGTGCTATGAAAAGAAGGAATTTGAATGCTGGATTTAAGCTTGGCATTTAAGAGATTTTTCCCAAGCTTTCATGGATTTAAATTGCAAATCTTTCAGTCAGTATTGATTAGAAATGAGAATCAGTAGCAAATTGCAGACGTAACACATCCTGGAGCTGTTTACATCTTTTGAACGCACATCTTTTGTTGTGGCTAATCTGTTTCCCAGACACTGCATAGTGTGTTTAAGCCCTTTATATTTTCATTGCATTAAGTTCAGTGTATTCACAACAGCATATACTTATATCTAAAGAGATTTAGTGTTGGTTATAGAGGCATCAGACCTGGGTTGCACAGAGAGAAAGAAGATGAGATGCAGTCAAAGTGGAGCAGATTAATTGATTTTGTCACTGATGAATGCATGCAACCCTTGGAAGCCTTTTGTGAGGAGATACCTCTCGCTGCTTTCACACAGATTTTTTTTCCCTGATAAATTTCCCAGCATGATACTCCTTTTATTCCCTAAGAGCTTTTATAAAAGAACACCTGAAACCTTGAATACATGTCCACCCGCTTCTTTCTGTTTCGATAAGCAATTCCCCAGAAACGGGAGATATGAAATTATAATTCTGAAGGAGACAAATGGTATGTGGCGCTGCTCTGAATTATAAATGAAAGCAGAAGGGCCTTAGTTCTGCCTTCTTGCCCGAGCGTGATTCAGACAGTCTGGCGTGAGCAGGACGCGGTCACATAACAGGTGGAGACGCACACATGTATAAACTCAATCTGAGACCCACACGTTCCATATTTGACAATCGGCCAGTACCAGGCCTAAACTTTGCTAATACTGGATCGTATCTTGTGCTTAGCCTACATCACACACCATGGGTAAAAAAAAATTGCCAAATCACTGTTCAGTTGCATTGTGTGTGATGCAGGTTTTTCCAAGTAAGACGAATGTACGGGCTGAGTGAGTTAATGTAGATGCATTTTACATCAGTGTTGGTCTTGTTTCTGCCCTGTGGGAATTTAGTGCTAATCAGTCTTGTAAGAGGAATCGACTCTATCGATCCTGACCCTAACCTAAAGCTGTCAGGACACAACGATGTTAAGCAGGCCTTCAGGGAGCGATTCTGGATCTTCAGCAGAAGTTCTCGTCTTCTAGTTTTGGTCAGTCGGCAATAGTTTGATTCAATATTCCTACCATTGCTAATTTTGAAAAGGAAAAATACAATAACTAGCAGGGCAGTTGTGGCTCAGGTTCTAGAGTAGGTTGTTTGATAATTGCAGAGTGGGCGGTAGAGTCAGGGTGGTTCCTTTTATTCACCGTGACTCTAAAGTGTCCTTGGGCAGGATCCTCACCTGAGTGTGTGGTAAATTTTGGCTGCTGCTTTAAGAGACGATCTTGCAGACAGCAGGATGTCCTGGTCTGCTGGTCTAAGTACAGTACAAATGTGTTGTTGCCACGTGTGGTTCATTCATATGCACTTTACTGTTACAGCTGACCTCAATAAACATGTTAAGTGATCATTTTAACCACTGTTGGCTTAAACTCTGAATAAAAGTTTCATTTTTTGTACATCCCACAAGTACAACTTAGAAACTGTTCAGTTATGTTTGGCTATAGTTTAGAGGCTGGAGGCTGCTGCCTGGGCATGTGTTAGAGCTTCCCTTCTTTAGTGAACTGGCCAGTGAAAGACATTTTAATGTCATCCTGACCTGTGTGGCTGTTTACTGGATGTCCTCTGCCCATCTGCCAGTTTGAGTTAGTCTCTGCTCTAACTGCTCGTATGGCACTTTGAAGTGGAAGCCATGGAAACAAGTTGCGTCATGGTACTGAGAAAATAAATCAGATTTTGTCGGCAGTTCCAGACGGCATTCAAATTAAAAGAGCGCAATCAAGGGGTCACATACTATGCATTCACTTATCTATATCTATATTTAACCGAACGATTACAACCCTCAGCATTGCCAGTACCCATTAATATAATTTCACTAAAGCTTGGCAAAAATGAAGTCTTAAATTAATTACATAAAAAAACAGGTCTTAATATGTCACACATTTCCCAGAAATTTGCTATAGATCTTCAATTTGGAGATGGAGTCTTTAAGATTTGGTAATAAGTTAAATTTTGTCATTTGCTCTTGATGGTTTAATGTCACGTACTCAACATGTTACACGCCTTACTTTAACCTACAAAACCCACACCTACCTCTGTCGTAGTTTCAAGAATAACGTGGTTTAATAATCCACCTTCCTACGTTCAAAAGTGGTACATGACCTGACGACGCCGAGTCAGATACGATCCTAAAAGGTTATATCACAGTTGGAAAAACTCCTCCTCTGCTTTCACTGAATGGTCATATTAACTCATCAAACATCACTGTTTGATCTGCAGTGGCTGTGTAGTGACTTGTAACAAATAAAGAAAATTTATAATATAGATACAGAGTAAACCTCAAACAAATATTTTATAGCAGCAATATGACTAAATATGAAGTAAACAACAACTTTCAGCACCCAAAAAAATCAAATCAGTATCCTGTATTGGTGCTATAACCTACCTACTTCTAAGATTAAATCTATAAGAAATGCAATCTTCACCACTGTAAAGACTTACTGTAGGTGCAGTAGCTGCACACTTTGTTATACACTAGCAGAACCCCTGAAATGTGAAGCTCATAAATCAGTGTATGCGTGTTATAATGTAATAAATATACTGAAATGACCAGGTATTCATTTTTGTCTAAGTTCCTGTTCATTTTTAAGGAAACCTGAAATGTATTCATATGTTTTCCTCGTTCTCTGTCGTGACTCCACAGGGTCATTATTGCATTATACTCCTGTTTAATGTAACACTAAAATTTTAATGGTGCGTTATATTTAGTTGGAGCCACATTTTACCAATTTGCATATTTTAGCAGCAACAGCTGTGGAATCTCCCGTCCTCCTTGGGGCTCGCCTATAGCATCTGTCTCATAAGCAGGTAAATGAAGTCATGAAATGATACAGCAGTCTAAACTGTGCAGAAGAAATATGTATAGGAAGTTAGTTTTTTTAAGTAAGATAGACTTCAGTCATGTCATAAATGTAGCCCGCAGACATATGTCCACACTAGCAGACTAACTGTGAGTCAGTTAACCTCTGAGATCAATCTGGGATTTAATTCTGCACTTAACACCCAGGCTACTGGCAGGCCTGAGCTGTACAAATGTTCTTGCCAGTGAAAATGTTGTGTTATTCATTAGACTTATAATAGTAATATTTTTTAAATAATTTTTTTATTGCCTGTAGCTGTTCACTAAATTGTTAGTTTAGTTTGTTAATTTTACAAACTAAATGAATCCTTTTCATCATCTTTGCCAAAATTCTTTTTGGAACTAATTAAACTGAGTCACTTGGTTTCACGTAGTCAATTTATCCTGATTGATTTATCCGTATTCATTGCACAATCTGATGTTTTATCTCTTATGTTTAAGTGGCAGCCTTACGTGCAAGCCGGCAAGGCTCACTCAAGATATGATTGGTTTGGAAGGCAAGCCAATCATAACATGTTATGTGATAGTCCACGTAGTATATGTGTCCCTGTCAGTATAACACTACTCAGATAGGCACACGCTGATCCTTTCACTCCCAGACACTCCTGCCTCTCTGTGCTTGTACACATGGACCAATTCCCCATGTCTCTGAAGTTTGACAGGCTGTCTAACATCTCCAACATCACCTAAAGAATTAATGCAGATATCTTTAGGCTGTGCAGGGATTGGTAAGAACACAGAAGATTAGCATGTCATGCATAAATAAAAAGCTAATGTTTTGGAGCTATGAAGTCCACTGAAATGTCTCGGTCCTCACGAGAACGTAATCTGAGACTGATGATCTTGATTTAATTATATTGATTTTTATCATCCAAATTGAATTATTTATTTTAATTTTGATATCCGTGTCACTTCACGAAGCTTTTGTTAAGTCTGAATTAAATCTCGTCTGTGTGTGGTCATGAATTACTGGGAGCTCAGCCAGGGGATTGTTAGTTTAAAAGTATGCTTAGATGCAACCTAGCTGATTTCTTGCTGTGCATTTTAAACATCAGATGGAATTATTCACCCATTTTTCGAGAGTGCTTGGGAAAAACACATGAATAATGCAACAGCACTCAGTGGCTGTGGTGGGCCTTAATGAGATTTTTGGGAAGGTTGTGCTTACTGAGTCATCCTGGGCAAGAGGAGAGACGGGGAAGGGAAGAGTGAAGGTGAGCTAGAGAGAAGCGTTTCAGGTAGTAGCTTTAAATCTTAGTTTTAGTTCAACTCATGGCTGAAGCTAAATGTAATTATGGTCTCAATTACGGGTACTGGGGGCTGTAGCATGGGTCGTCTGTTATTATCCTTACTCACCCGCAGTGGCCTCTCAAAAAAAATGAAAGCTATAGCCCTATTAAAGCTACTGTAGGTCTACTCAAAAATACAGTAATAGGCAGATTTATGTGCTTGAAAAGGGTAAAAGCTTCATGATGGGTGACAGTCTGACCACTGAAGTGATGCGAACTGACAAAGTCTTGTTACAAACTTTTCTGTTGTGAAGTTCAAATGCATTATTCTTGTTGAATGCAGTATTTCTGGAAACTTTCGGAAAATAACAGCTGGTCGTGTGTGCTGTTGTAAAGTATTTAGTTAAAACAATCGTTAAACAAAATGTAAAAGAAATCATCATTTCTAAAACAGATCTTTGGTTGTAGTTCATTTTCATTTTTCTCTGTTTCTTATGCTTTAGATCAGGGGTGTCAAACTCAAATACACAGTGGGCCAAAATTCAAAACTGGAACAAAGTCGCGGGCTAACGTTAATATTTATTGAAATATATTTATTCCTCCAGATATGAGAATGAATCTTTTCTTATGGACTCAAACACGTTTTGCTGAAAAAGTGAATATGGAACAAGCAAAGCTTAATACTAAACAATATATATATTAGCTGTATAATACCAGTAGGCCAGCTCTAATAGTAATTTGGTGTGGCTTCGCGGGCCAAATATAATTAGGCTGCGGGCCAGAGTTTGACACCTATGCTTTAGATGCAAATTGCATTAAAAAAAAAAAGAAAAGAAAGAAATTTGGGGACAAAATTCCCAACTAGAAAAATGGGAATTGATTAGAGATACAGTACTGCACAAACGTTTTGACCACCTCATTTCTTGTGTGGGTACAGCTATGTATTGAAGCTTAAATGGGAATAAAGTATATAAGCCAATAACAGAGTTTGTGCACTTCTAATGAGATTTGGTAGGACCACACTTAAAAAAGCTGGAACTCTCGAAACAAGCTTTCTTGTCATGTTTTTAAGTAATCTTCAGGAATAGTTCTCCAGGCTTCGTTCTCTGTCGAGATGATGCCCGACTGGTTGAATAATGCTGAGGTACGGCAGGTGGTGAGCTCCCGCCTGGGTTCGTTCATGAGTCTTTCAATTTCTGACAAAATCCCCAACAGGCTGCAGTGTAGCCCCAAACCATCACATAGTCTCCACCGTGTTTTGCAGATGACTGTAGATACTCACTGTTTTACCTCTCTCCTGACTTTCTCTATACATACTGACAAGTGTTTGAACCAAAATTTTCTCATTTGGATCCATCACTCCATAAGACCCGAACGGTCTAGTCCAGTTTTTACCCTTAAAATGTCTTGTTGACAGCCGTCCTCCCACTGAGACCCTTTCTGAGGAGGCCTTTAGTAAACAGTAGATGGATCACTTGAAGGGTCAGATTAATTTCCTCTTGGGTCTTTTGTGAGGTCTTTGCAGGATTGTTTTGGATTTTTTTAAGGACATGACTTTGACATACTGTTCATCTGCTGTGGATATTTTTTTTATGCCTGCCACCTCATTTATCCTCCACTTGTCCAGTTTCGTCAAATAAGAATACACTGTACAGCATGTTGAAATGGTTGGGAATCACCTTGTTGGTGCAAAAAAAAAAAATTAAGCCTATTAAACTGTGTTATTTTTGTGAGTTTAACTAAGGAAATGGGACCGAGTTACACAAAAGCCCGTCTACGTGGAAGTAAAATACAAAAGTGATAGCGGACTCAATCAGCTTTATGAAAAGCCTTACAGATTGTGCTCATCGTTTAGTGGTACACATGTCTAAATTGTAAATTAAGTGTTTAGGTTAGTGCTCCAGATACTGCATGTTGTTGTGTGCACATTGTTTTTTGGGTTTTTTTGCTTTTGTTTTTTTGCAGACAGTTGAGCCTAAGGCCTATTCTGTACAAAACATTAAGGCATTTACTCGTGGTATTGTTTTTGTAATAAATATTATGTTGCAATAATTATAATAATGCAGTAATGAATGATTATAATTATGTAGAGGCCCTATATTGTAGTAGTTTATAGATTCGCCTAACAAGTAAAAGCTAGTTCAGTCCCAGGAGGAGACACAAATTCCTTTGGGGTTGCGTCTCGAAAGACACCCGACATATAAATTTGCCAAATCAAACATACAGACCTACTCACTGTGGTGACCTCTTGAGAGTAGGGGAGCAGCCAAAAGTAGCTTTTCATGGCAATATAATTGTATGCAAATTAGTCTATTGTCCAGGACTGTGCATTTAGATTACACCAAATACTGTACAAATAAGAGTTCACAGGCTAAAGCCGCACTACAGCCTGCTACTACACTGTGATTGCCCTGAACCTTTCGCCCCTGCCTGTTCTGATGATTTGGAGGAAGAGACCTTTTCACCTGCAAACACAGCAGCGTTATTACGCATCGGCTTGCCAAAAAACGATGTTTTCATCTTCTCTCCACATCCCATCAACAGGCAGCTGGCCAATACTAGGTGCAGGTTCTTATTATATGCTAATTGAGCTCATTTCTATTTATGCTGTAGCTCCAGCAAATAAGTAAACTGGGTGTAGCAAGGGAAGGTGTAGTTTTAATCCAAAGCAAATGGTTAGGAGGGCATGGATTTTTGATTTGGCCCAAGCTGGGACTACACACATAACTGATCAACTACACTGCTCCAGGGCTGCAGAGAGACTAACAAAAAAGTTTGTTTGTGAGGCCACCACCGCAGTACTATATATTGTAGCAGTAAATCCTAATAATGTCACAGGTGTCTTAACACTGCAGAAATATCACCCCTGGAGGAGGAGAAAGGGAATTAACGGCTACAAAAGCGCTAAATACTGTTGGTTTTTATCAAGCACTCATAACCCATTTTATTTTAGAGGGAAATATCTGCTGCTATAATTATTAATGGATCTGGTTATTAAGATTTTATATGAAAGGGTCAATCTAAAGTCAACTTAAGCATGAGTCGTCAAAAGTAAGCAACTGCTTACTTACACATGCAAATCTTAAGAAATCTTTTTTATAATAGTTAATGAGCCTGCAGATTAGCATTATTCCATTATTTGAAAGACACAATATCTCAAATGAACATTGCTCACTAGATATTTAATCCATTTTAAGGAAAATGGATGTTATTTGATCCATTGAGTTCTGTACAGTAGTTTTCCAACTTACCACTGGACATAGCTGAGAACAGCCCTCTACATCTGTAGGTTCTACATGGAATATTTGTATTTTCATTAATATATAGTACTGATGTGGTAGTGTATTAGTGTCATAGTATCTTCTCTCAAAAATCTTTTATCATCAGGTTTTTCTCAGTCTCTTCGTGCTTGATGTCAGACTGAGATGTAGAATGATAATGTGAGATAACATTGATTAACAGAAATCAAGATGCAGAGTACATGGCACACTTGAAAATGTGGTGTGCTGAAGTACTTTGTTCACATGTAGTATGTTTTTTGGCTGGAGGCGCACAGCACACCTGGGGCTCACATGGAAACATGGTGGAATTTGACAAAAACAGCTGCCAAACTTTCATTGTCACTGGGTGTGCTAAGGGCTAGTGATAGTCTGTGTTTTCTCTCGTACTCATCCCACCATGACATATTGCTACTTTAATAATTAGGCAGAGAGGTCCAGAGGAGCTTCTTCCAAATGTAAGATGATTTTTGTTTTGACTTCACCCTCTATGAAATTTAACCAACGCAGGGTTCTGTTTCCATCATCCTCATAATTTTAGCTCCATGGTTGTGGGGTATCTTTGAAGTTTGGGCTGTACAGGATTTACCAATGCAGCCTGATTAATCTGGTGTACATACTGACAATATGTGTCGCTCAGAGTAGAGACTGCAGAAGGCTCACCTCCCCAGCTGTCTGGAAATTCAGTTGAAGTCTTGAAGCTTTAAGCTGCTGGATAGATGCTTTAAATAAAATAACAAACATATCTGTGCGCTTCCTTCTATGGAGTATTGTCACAGAATAAAATGAGTGTTTTTTTGTAAATATGTTGTTATCTCAGTGGCTCAAAAGGCCTAAAGCTTTAAAATGAGTCAGAACACAGCGTTGTCATCATTTTTGCTTAAATTTGGTAGACAGAAAGTGGGAAAAATGCTCGGAGGTTTATCAGTGATGCTTAACTTCACTTTCCATTAAGAGTGAGTTTGCTATCAGGTTGCACTTGAATTGGTTTAAGATGGCAATTACATACAATCGGTTGGTGATATTATTGCAATTAACTGTAATAAATCATCAAAAATCATAACTCTGTTGCTGTCTGTATGAGGATGAATTCACATTGGCTGGACTCTTAAGTAGTTAGAGTATCATAGATTAAAACATACACACAAATTGCTCTAGCAATAGTAACGTAGTTATTCCAAAATGACAAAGGGAATGTAACCAGAACACAACTAGCTGGCAACCAGCTGGATCGAGTCTCCTATTGTAAGGAGACGTGTCACAGAGAAGTTGAGATCATCAGCACAGACTGACTCAGGTTAATTGCAACATATTGGCTGTCTGCATTTATTTGCAAACCTATGCCAATGTGTCTGAGAGTCAGTCTGTCAGCTGTTTGGAGACGAGGTGCCTCCCACAGCTTCAACACGGCCTGAACTCTGATAGGCAAGTTTTCTTGTCATTTATTTAAGTATTCTTTGGATGTTTAATGTCTTTTCTTCCATTCTCTGTCAAGATGATGCCACAGTCCTTCAGTTGTTGAATCAATCTGCTAATAGTGTTGAGATCTGAGCTGTGATTGGGCCACTTAGTGTTCCATTGTAGGTTTTCCTATGCAGGTACTTTATTGCCATTTGGGATTACTGTCTTGCTGAAAAATTTAGTTGTTAATCAGCTGCTTTCCAATGTGGTACTGCATTTGGGATCAAAATCTGACGGCACTATTCATCAATTTTTACAAGCTCACCAACATCACTGGCTGAAAAGCAGCCCCAAACTATGACTAACTATGAATAATTATAATAATACATTTTATTTGAGGGCACCTTTCTAGAACCCAAGGTCACCTTACAAAGAGAAGAAGAAATCAATAAAATAGTAGATTAAAATAGATTCTAATAAAATGTGTCTCTCGGGTTCTGTGTCAGGTTTCTGCTTTTCTTAAAGATATGACTTTGAGATTCTGTTAATCAAATCTTTGATAATTTTTTTATGACTTTTTGTGTCGCTTGTCACTCTGTTCATTCTGCAGTTTTTAACAGGTACTGCACACCCATGCAAACATATGCCAAGTTTCCCTACAATTCATCCCCACAATAAAAGTTTGTTAATTGCCAGCTTCTCTGTTACACACAGACACATCACTGGTTCAACCCTTGGATTCATCGGTCAGTGTTAGGCGCTTAACAAACAAAAACAATGTTCTTCAAGGACTGGACTGAAAATTAGTGAAAAAGCTGATTTTCCTTAAAAATATTCAAAGAAAAAATTTCAGAAAGATCTTCTGGAGAGTTATTGTTCAAGACCATTTTATGAAGTCTGGCTCCTTGGTAGCAAAATATAAACAAATAGGTGGTTGCTGAAGACTTTTGCGCACATGAAGGACTCAGGAGTCAGATCTACAGTAATGTGCCTGTAGCGCTGGTCGTCTGAAGTCTTTGCCGTATTTAATGTTTAGGTTTTACCCAGTTTACTATTTTACCTCAGTCTCAACTAATAGCTCTGGGACAATGGGGCATCTCAAGGATCAAAACACAAATGTTGGGTGGCATGCTATCAATGCCCCAGCATTTCACTGACTTAACTGTGTGAAAGGGAAAAACAAGACTTGACTGGTATCCAACATCATTATCCCCTCTCCTCAAATACTTTTCTGGCTCATTCAGTGAAGTTCATCCATTGATTTATTCATTCACCCATCTATTTATCCATCTATTTATCCTTCCTATTTTATTTTTCTCCTTATAAACAAAAGAGCTCATCCTTGTCATACCTGTGTAGTTCCTGGGTAAATTTTATTCCTTGATCTGGGTTTAGATGGGCTCAAAACACAATTTTAAAAGAATAAACAAGGGGTGATGCCAGCAAGCATTATGGTGATATAGCTACAATTTGTTAAAATAGCATTGTTCCTCATTTCATTTTTTAAATCCAGACCTAAATAAATTATATATATATATATATATATATATATATATATATATATATAGATATGTGTAACCTGTGATTTTCATTTTAAGTATAAGCTGTATGCATTACAAATACTTATTGTGCACCAGAGTTTAATTCAAACAGATAATAGGCACACACATTATTCTATACACATTTAATTTCCCAGGTGTCTTATAATAGTTGCTAACTCTTGGAAAATCATCTAAAAAATAAAAATAAAAATAAAAAATTCAAACATTTGCTACGACAAAAATTCCTAGTAAATAAATACATGTCACAATAAACATGTAAATGAGTCAAATAAAATAAGACTGAGACTTATTATTACAGCCTGAAGCTGAGGGGATTCGGTCACTCTCCTATCCTAGCAGCACTCTTGCCATGTTGTGGAAATTCTGATGAGAATTATTCAAGAGTTGCATATATTGGAAAGTGTAAATACATGTATTGTTAGAAATTAGTTGATGTGAGTGAGAAGAAAGATGAACAAATGGACTTGAAGTTCTAATCTCTCAGAGACTTTTTTATACTTCCTCCTTTGCTTACTCTCCAGATAAAGGGAAACAGCATGACTCTATTGGAAGTAGAAGATGGGGCATTGTGCTCTGCCTAGAATTTTTTCATTCCTCGCCTAAAACGTGACCAAAAAAAAATCCATTGCATCTCATGCTTTAATTAATATAAGACTGTGACAGCTGGAAGAAAATTAACTGATTCTTTCGCTCTTAGTAGCATATTTGTTTACTTCCCACTGTGGCCCCATTGATGTATTGATCTTTTAATATAAAAAAAATTGATCCTCCATCCGAAACAATGTATTTGAAAATATCAATAATTTGACATGGATCTGCACAGTATTTCTGTGGCTTAAGTGGGTGGCCTGTGAGGTCGTATCCACTTTGCACACTATTGATTTATCAGCGTTAGATAAAAGTCATGAGAAGAGGAAATTTTTTTTAAGTAGAAAAGGATTCTTGTAAGTGTGAAGGTTCATGTGAAAGGTCGCCAGCATAAACCTTCATGAGCTAAGACCTATGACTAGTGCTTCTGTTGCCTCAACATCAGCTAGGATGTGTCACGTATATTATTATTATTTTTCTTTCTGCTGGTTCTGAGTGTTTTTCCTGCAGTATCTCATCTACTTTTTGATAGTACTTCTATATATTCAAGGTTTATGAGTCAGAATTAGTGCTGCCATTGGAAATGTGTAGTCTGTGCTGCATATATTTTCCATGTTTGTCTGCACACAATCACTGCATACTATGATTGTATGGGAGGTAAAGAGGGAATAAGATGTGGCTACACGTACCCAGAGCTGTTGCACCTTCAGAGCACTCGGAGGTCTACAGGGAGGCCAGTGAAGGGAAAGCAATGAAAGTATGGCAGGATGATTAATTTTTTACCATGTATGGAGAACCAGTTTAACGAATGACTGTGGTCAGGCTTGCATAGTAATTCACATCACCATTTGAGGCAAAGGTGTTATGTCATCCATGATCCACTGAACCCTAATCTAATACTATAATAAGGAAATAATCCATTTAAATATGTTCCGCATCAGATGTGCGTGGTTGTGAATATAGGAAGGTGTGATTTAGATCATTTTATAGGGAAAGTAATTGCAGTGGATATGGATGTGGATTTAACCTGCAGTTACAAGGTAAAGGACCAATAACTGGTAGACAAAATACAGTAAATTTCACTGTGATACTTTAATACCCGTAGGTGCTGGATGCTGGAAGTCAGCTGTATTAACACATGTAGATAATGTGCCACAGAAGTTTTGACATGACTCTGTTGTTTCCTTTGCTTCAGCACGGGTTACGTTTTATTTGACTTCATTACACTAAAAGGTTTTTAGAGCGTTTTTGGCCTTTGACGAAGACAATTAGAAACCCCGGTGGGAAAGTGTCCAAAGAAGAGGCTTCAAGTTGTACTTTTAATGCGTTTGTCATTGCAAGTTTTCATGTTTTGCTTATTTTTCAGTTTGTTGATTAAAAATCTAAGAGGGTGGTGGGATTAAAAACTTATCAATTAAACTTCCATCCATCCATTCGCTTCCGCTTATCCTTTTCAGGGTCGCGGGGGGAGCTGGAGCCTATCCCAGCTGTCATAGGGCGAGAGGCAGGGTACACCCTGGACAGGTCGCCAGTCTGTCGCAGGGCCAACACACAGGGACAGACAACCATTCGCACTCACATTCATTCGCACATTCACACCTAGTGACAATTTTGGATTATCCAATTAACCTATCCCCACAAGCTGCATGTCTTTGGACGGTGGGAGGAAGCCGGAGTACCCGGAGGGAACCCACGCAAACACGGGGAGAACATGCAAACTCCACACAGAAAGACCCCGGCCTGATGTTGGAATTGAACTCAGGACCTTCTTGCTGTGCGGCAACAGTGCTAACCACCGTGCCACCGTGCTGCCCTCAATCAAACTTATTAATTAAAATGTCAAGATGCATTTGGATGGAAATGTTGCTCACACACAAGTGCAAAACTGAACCCTGTTGGTGTTTCTCTTAATTGCAATGACATCTCATGTTTAAGCCTTCGAATGCAAACCAAAAAGTCATTGAGATGTTTACAAGGACAACTAGAAGTTGAATCGTCATTGTTCAATATCAGCCATCAGTACGTATAACCCCATACCATCTCCATGTGTCTGTTCTAGTGTCCCAGTGCCAGCAGCAGTGCTGAGATCCATGTGTGACTGAAGTGTTGCCACTCAGATTTACTGGCACATCTCCCTGCCTATTGTTAACAGTGGTATGCCACTTTTTTCAGTGATGTCTTCTTGACTGCTGTTGTGATGCTGATGTTCTGCTGGCACTTGGCTGCTATGTTTACATATTATGCAGTTGTCATGCTGCTTTAATGTTCCACTTGCCAGTTGTCGCAAGTGTTCGTGCCAGAAAGAACTGGCATATGTAACCAATAGACGGGCGCTTTTGATGGACGACTCTTAATTAGCTCATGAATCATTTTGCTATATGCTGTCCTCTTACCTAATGCCACCCTGAAGGGATCCAACTGTTGTATTTACTCAGTGTTGCCTTTAACGTTGCACTTCAGAATCACAGTAATTCTGGCAACGGAGGTTTGAAATTCCATGAGCAGGAAGAATAGTCCCTGTTACAGTCTCATACAGGATTCAGGGTACCTGCTTTGTGAAACAGTGTAAGGATATAGAGGATATGGGGCAGCTTCACTACTGGAGGACTCAGAGGATTTTAAAATGAGTAGTGAAAATGTTAACTGGCACAGTGTGTGCTACTTGAATAAAGTGGCGTTCTGACATAAGCAGCCTTGCCTTAAGGGACCTTGCTGAGCAGTAAACATATTAGTCTTGTAAGACAACTAAAAGTGGCTTTTGTTAAGATACCAGCCACTGCAGTGATGAAGTCCATGACATTTAAGAGGCTCAGGAAAGGTGGATTACTACTCAGAATACAAAAACTATATTTCATTACATCATGTTACTTTAGATTACAAACAGTGATTGCAATAGTGAAAACATGGTTATGAATAAATAGAATAAACTCATAAAAACATCTGACCCACATTCTCAAATGCTAGTTTTGCCTCACTAGGACACATGAGCAGTGGACACAAGGGAATGAATCACTCATCACCATCAACAGAGGTTACTGCTACTGAGAGACTGTTTGACTGGCATTGATCATATCCACCATTTAACAGCCAGCATCTCCAAAGTATTTTAATCAATAACCTTAATCTGACATGTAGAAGAATCTGAGACGTATTTGAATTACAGTGAATGTGTTATGTCATGGGTATGAATCTGACAGTAAGCAGAACCACCAGTTTTTGCCAGTTTTCTGGCGTAGTTTGCAGAAATATGGCCTGCAATGAACTTCCACCTCCTCTGTTTTTGCCTTCAAACACTGATCCATGTCTTCTGTTTGAGCTAAATATTTCATGTTCTGACTCATCAGTCCAAAGCACCTGCTGGCATTATTCAGTGCTCCAGTTTTTTATGCGTAGGGGAGCCTGTTGGCTTTTTTCTCCACTTTGAAGGGGTGACTTTATTCTACTTAAAGTCTTCCAAAAACGCTGCTCATGACCAGACTGTATAGATGGGTTTACCAAGGTCCCACTGATTCCTGATGGTTCTTAGCTGATGGCACTACTGGACATCTTCCAACTTTTAAGCAAAGTTATTTTGAGAAGTCTTTCTCCCTGGCCAGCTGCTGCGTTTCCGGTCCTTAACCTTGCCTGTAGCTTTGTGCTTCTGCAGAAGAATTTGGACAGCACGTCTAGAAATGTCTTCCCTGAAGAAAAATGATTGATGTAGGATGATCACCTTGTGTCTTGCTGCAGCGACTCGAGGCTGGCTCAAAATGCAAGTCAGTTCCCGTAAAGCGTTGAGAAAAAGATCTTGCCCCTTCCTGATGTGTTATTTTTTGCATGTTTGTCACACTTAACATGTTTTAGATTATCAAACAATCTTTAATGTCAGACAAATATAAGAAGAGGAAATACGAAATGCGGTTTTTAAATGGCGATTTCATTATTAAGGGAAAAAAGCCATCCAAACCTACCTGGCCTTATGTGAAACTCAAATGGAGAAAGAACAAATATTTTTGCCTTTATATATCTGTACACTTTATAGATGCCGATTAGGTGCGTTAGCTATCAGCTCCACCCTCATATCCAAGTATTCATGACTTGTATAAACAACATGTCAGCGCCTAATACACTACTGTTGAGGATAATGGATCCATCATCATCAAATTGACCGTTAACAATGGTTATGTGAATGGACTGGCAATTAATATACTGCTTTTCTACTCTGAGCACTCAAAACGCTTTCTACTACTAGCCCTATTTACCCAATTCACCTACATATTCACCTCAAGCATTTTTTCTATTCTTAAGCACTTTGTCTAACATTCACACACACACTCACACTCCATCAGATGCACCAGGGACAACTCGGGGTTCGGTGTCTTGCCCACTGACACACTGGCATACTAGAAGTATCCCCAGCAACACTGAAGAGACCGGGGAATCGACCTACTGACTTTTCGATTGGTAGAAATCCTGCTAATTTCTGAAGCACATCCGTGCCAGTAACTAAAGTGTCTGCTGATAAGGAACTAAATGGTAATAGTTGTATTTTAATATAAAGTGCGACTCATTAATTTTATTCACTTGCACTGCTAACATCATCAGTTATATGTTACTAAGCTCCTGACGTAGCTCTTATAAATATCTCACTTGTGCAGAGATGTTCATGAAACTTTGCAAACTGCGGGTTCGTATCAGTAGTAGCTTTTTGTTTCATGTGCTGCATTGTGCCTACTAAATAAATATAAAAATAACTTGGTTTATTTTCAATCTGTGTATATCTTTGCGAGTGAGAGTTGCTGCTCATAGATATAAAATAGAATTAAGTTCTACTTATTTTTAGAGAGCAGAAAAGAAAATTAAGACATGGCAGGAAAATCTTCATCCCACTCGACAATCACTGTACGGTAATCGATACAGCTCTCAAATCTATGAGTTACCCATCGAGTTGAGAGTTGGATCTATTGCCATGTAGCTCTCCTAAAGAAAACAAATAAACCGAATTTCCAGTACAAACTCCCCCCACAGATCTTTATAGCCTCAGTGCAAACTAATCAGAAGTGCAGCCACATATTTTTGCTCCAGGGTATGTAAAAATGAAGCAGCTCGACTTTTTTTTGTTTTTTAATTTTTGCCCAAGTTTGATGTTCATGCTGGAAACAAATGCTCTCAGACCACCCGTGATTCTTTTAAATGGCAGGTAGAAAACCGAACAAGTCAGCAGCTTGCCATCATCTCCTACTGTCACATTGCAGCTTGTGCTATGTTGAGAATCACACTACAAGGGTGCTAATGATGATGGCGATCGCAGCCAGAGGCAAGTGCAGCTATTCTTAGAAGCAGCACTTTTTATTTAGGAGGAGAGAAGCGTGTCGTCTGCGGCATCTCGCCTGTTCTTTTTTCCTCACTTCATTAATCTGTTCATTTATTCAGTGGACTCCTCTTAATCTCATTCCTGTCTCACTCATTCATCATACCGGGATGGGTTGCCTTCTTCATTTTCTCTCTCTGTGCAGCTGAGCAGCAGTCCCAGATCTCAGTTGTCACAGTGATGAAAATAATAAAAATAACTCATTGAAGTGGAAACCATGCATTGAAATACCAATTTATAGAATTGCTCACATGCCTGCAATAGTGGCAGATTTTGAAGAAGGCTGTAAGGATCCAGGATGTAAGAAATGTACTGCACACCTTTTCCATCCATCAATCCTTCTTCTGCTACTTATCTATTCATAGTATTTTTTCGGTCACTACCCAGAGCTCATGGAAATAGGTGATCTAGCTTCCTATCTGTGACCTCACCTTGTCCCAAAATGTTTATTTTGGGACTCGTGTGTTATCTTTGCAGAATGATAAAGGTGTGTAGACTGGCCCAGAGAAATGGTAAATGGTCTGTATTTGTAAAGCGCTTTACTTGGTCCTAAGGACCCCAAAGCGCTTTACACTATACACAATCATCCACCCATTCACACACACATTCACACACTGGTGATGGCAAGCTACAGTGTAGCCACAGCCGCCCTGGGGCGCACTGACAGAGGCGAGGCTGCCGGACACTGGCGCCACCGGGCCCTCTGACCACCACCAGTAGGCAACGGGTGAAGTGTCTTGCCCAAGGACACAACGACCAAGACTGTCGGAGCTGGGGCTCGAACCGGCAACCTTCCGATTACAAGACGAACGCCCAACTCTTGAGCCACGATCAGAGAAGCTACAAGGGTCAGTCCACCTGCGGACCTGCCACTCACTGCTGGACATGACTCTGACCGGCCTGACACTGCAACCCCCAGCTTCCAAAACTGCCTTCTAAGCCAACTTTTTTTTTTTTTTAAACAAGATTTCTCCAGCAAGACGTGCAGATGCTTTGGTCGTGGGAAAGTTGGTCAATTATGCGTCTCAAAAATAAAAACAAAACAAAGAAAACCCCAACAACTTGCAGATGTTCTGTATGCATGTAGCTGGTCTCTCCAGAGCAACATTATTATTTATTTTAAGTTGGATTCAAGGCCGTGATGAATATGAAGTAAAATTTTCCTGCCAGGCCTGTTTTGGTTTGATCTCCACGTTTCTATGAAAAAGTTACATTTTGTGTCTTTATCCTTCAGTAACAGATTAAAATATTAGGGACTAGATTTAATAATGGTCTTGTGTTGGTTACTGGCAGCCAAGTTTCTTTTTTTAGAGTGACCTCCACATTTTGAAACAGCAGTTGGGCCAAAGTGAACAATAGTCTGCGTCTTTTTTTTGCAGTGCACAATATCAGAGTGATACTGTATTGTTTTAGAGCTCTTACCTGCTATATGGAAATAGATGCCAAATTGCAACAATTAATGGGGCTCAGACAGATCTTAAGTGTGTTGCTAACATTTACAAACATGGCACGTCAGCAGTAAGACACAAATGGGGATCTGTTGGTTGTCGTTTTTTATGTTCTGTCTGCACATTACAGTTGGCTGTATGACACAAATTTCAGGTTTTTGTAATATCGCAGCTCTTGTCTGGAAGAATCTTGTGCTCCTTCATCCATGACATTTTTCACAGTCCCCAGCAATTTCTAACACAAAAATCTTCCACTTGAGATAAAAACTGTTTCAGATGCCTCTCATTTATCTGAGCTGTCATGCTGTTTCCAGAAAACACACACATGCTTATAATAACCTGTTTTATTTTTGGTTTGGAGATTACAGACTCCCTCATCAGCTCTGCTAGTTTTGACCTGCTAATTTGCTTTGTTCTTGGTAGAGTGCTGCTACTGATTGAAATGAACTAGCCACATCTTGTTTACAAATTAGTACGTTGTTAGCATATCGCTCACAGAAGTCTCCACTCCATCGACATAGTAAATCTGGTCCTAGGAATCCTCTCACGTTTGTTCCAACTCTTTGGAGAGGACTTATGGACAAGTCATTAGGTTTGATACTTGTTGCTTCTTGAACCAAAGATAAGAAAAACACAGCTACAATGTCTTTGATGAAGTTGTTTGGAAACCTCTTCACGTTGTTTTCACCTAGAAAGCAATAGACGGTGATATTCTGATGGAGGTTTCTTCCTGTTAAAAGGCAGTTTTTCCTTTCCCACCGTCACTAGGTGCTTGCTCAAACAGGGTTGGGGTTTCTCTGTTTTATTGTTGGGTCTTTACCTTACAACATAAAGCACTTTGAAACGACTGTTGTTGTGATTTGGCGCTATTTAAATAAAATCGAATACAATTGATCCAAGATAGAGAAGTATTACACGGCAACTACTTTCTAGCTTTTTTATTTTTAGTATGGTAATTTTCCCTTTGATATTTCTTAATTGTTTTCATTGTATTGGTGCAGGGATATGAAAAGCCACCAGTCAGCTGTCTCCAGCAGATAAAAGTCTCAGAGTCAGTCTTTCATCTCTAATTGTATCTGATATTACTGGTAACAAAGAGAATATATTTAAAGAGAAAGCATTGTAGTGGTCTTTAACGGACCTCTGCTCTGGTAGCACCAATGCCATTTGTATTGCAGACATGTAAGACTTTCAGGGACAGAGCAAGCGCATGAGCTACTACTGAGAGCTGCTGCTGTAGCTACTGGAGGGGCCAGTTGTCCCGGCATCATGGTGCTTTCAACTGAATCCAAACTTCCAGATAATTTGCTTAGCTAAGCCAAGGGGCGCAAATGGATGCAGAATATCTGAGGCAACCCTCAGAGCCCCATTGACAAATGTGATCTTGGCTCTGATGTCAGCCCTCACTGGGATTCAGCTGACATGCTGTCAGAGAGTTGTCCTTTTGCCTTTTGTTCTCCTCTGTCATGCATGCTCATGGTGTAAAGCTGCACGGGCAAACCCCAGAAACAGTCATGTAGGTCTTTACAAGCCATCTGTCACCAGTGCTCTCATTGTTTACTCCCACTCTCAGCTTATCTGATTGACACGCAGAAAGGGAGAAGAGCTGGACTGACTTGGGTTGTATATGATTATAGTGCTTAATGCTGCATCTTTGAATTGTTTTTGCTGCCAACTATGCTCTTGTTTTATCCTCCCACACAGTTACAGGGTACTTACCTTTGTCTTTCTAACAGTTGCTTCATATGTAATCACATTCACCAGCATGTTCTCATTCAGTAGATTACAGTTGATCTACAAAAAGGTCTTTTGGCTTTCAAGTGGCTTTTCATTGCAATGAATATTAATATAGATATAAGCTATTTTCACTGTGGTTATGTCTGTGATGTCTATCTGTAAGTCAGACTAGCTCGTTTTGCCAGCTTTATGTAGCATGCAAGTCGTCTGGAGGTTTTAAGTAAGTAATTTTGCTTCATAATAATTACTACTGGTACTTGTGGAGTTCTTATTCCTTCATCCCTCAATCCTTAAAAAATTCTGCATCACTTGGAAGATTTACGCTTACAGCCCAGAGAGTTCTGCACTGTAGTAATGGTTTGCATCAAGAACAGTGATTTTGTTAGCCTCATAAAGTTATATCCTCACCCCAAACACTGGATAACTACTAAAGCCATTGAAAATCTACTATTGAATATTAAGTTAGATGTAAATTTTAGTCTCCTTTGTAGTAATAGACCATCACCTGCTAACCAATGCAGGCAAATATATTTGTGTGAGAAGAGAAAACCACAGCAGGAATCTTCACTGAGAATTGGGATTCTTCTTACCCAGCAGAACATGGGCTGTATGGTAATTTTTTCTTTCTTTGTCTGCACTGACACCCCTCTGCTCTGCTTCAACATATCAGTGCCAAATACAGGAATGGTGTCGTTGGGCTACCACTGAAGAAGAGATATACATGAAATATACATGAACAAGTGTTTTCCTTACTTAATATGCTGTAAGGGAATTGATGTACAGTATTCACACAAGCACCAATACTATTCAGACTTAATGAAAGTTATTTTGATTATTTCTAACTCACACTAGAGTCATTTGAGTATTGAATCCACAAATAATGTATCATGTTTGAGATGAGTGTGGTTTTTTTTTTCCTCAAAAACCTAAAAATAAAGTTCATATGTGCAAACGTATATTTCTTCTTTGATTTAGAATGACTGACACAATGTTAGAGTAGTAACTAAGAAGATATATTCATGATGTAGGAAAGTCTACGTTTTTGTGCTGCTGTGTGCATTTGTTTCCACGTCTTGTAGCTCGTGTTTGTGCCAGTGAAGTTCAAAGGTTGTTCAGAGCTGCACCGACTCTATTAAGTTACAGTTTTTCTCAAAGACCTCAGCCTGGACCACTTTAAGTGTCAGTGTTTCTTTGTGTCTTTCCAGACTCGATTTATTATTACAAAAATCTATAAATCATTCATTCTGGTAACTTGGTGCCCTCCTTTTATTATTTTATTAATTTAGAAGTCTGAGCTTTCCGTGAAGCAGCACTTACAGTGTGTGTTGGGTTGAATCGAGGGGCGTGTGAGTAAAATGGGCTTAAAAAAAAGACTTGTTTTCAATAATTATGAGTCTAACTTTAAGTGAATTTTCAGTTTCATAAAATGTTTATTTAAAGTTTGAATAACGACCACTGACCACTTTATTCCGGTTCCCAACCCTGTGTAACAGTGGACATTTACATGTTTTGATTAAGAATCCTGGCCTCATTAAACAAGTGAGCATCTGCACACACACTTTAATTTTGCAATAACAATTCTCTGCTTCAAATTAGCCAAATAAAATACTGAAGTGTTTTTGATTAGTGTTCTTTATCAACAGGTTGTGCCTGGTGCTCTGATCTTGGTCCTCATCAGTGACACAGCCTCTCCTCTACCCCTTAATTATATCAAACACACACAAACCTGCTCTGCCTAATTAGACCTTGGATGAGAGCCACAGAGGTTTTGCTCATGCCTCCCTGTATAATTGCATCTGATATTCACTCCTTAACAAGATTTTGCTAACCTTCTATTGACATTTAGACAATAAAGTTCTGATGGGGGGACGGGAGCAGCCGAGCTCAGCTGGCCTGTTAAACCTCCTCGAGCTCAAGCATCTTGAGTTACCGTCCACTCGCTCTTCATTGGAGTACGAGTCAACCTTCTGCATTTACTCTTCAGATGCTTTATCACTGCCAGAAATTATCAGACAAAGTCCTTTGATTTTTCTGTGAGATCATGTAAGAAATTGGAAGAATATTATTCATAAGTCTGTCTTTTGATCAGTTTGGTAATAAGAAAAAATGACAAGAGGGGATTGCAATAGTCAGCTAGCTCGAGCCACAAGTCTCCTTCTACACTGCAAACCTGGAACTGACCACATCCTGTTTGTGTACAAAGAGACAACAGGCAAAAGAGCTTAGCTTTTTAATTTATTTATTTATTTATTTGGGGGGGGGGGGGGGGATTTATAAATTACAGGCTACTAGATACCCAGCCTTGACACAGTAAACTGCTTTTTTAAATTAAATTTGTTTGTTTGCTGAGGTGGATTCATACTGTTGTGTGTTGCTCATGTATTTGTGACTTTACATCGACTGCCACTTTATGCTTTTTCACAATAATTATACAAGAAGCACTCAGAGAGCCCAGCTCACTCTGTGCAGTGTTTACTTTTAAGGGAATTTGTATTTAAACATTATATAAAAGTAGGTAATGGATAATAGGTACTGATGTGTAAATAACTGGACATGAATAACTTATCATATTATATTACAGTATGTTTCAAACTAAGTTGCTCTTTCTTTCTCCTGACAGTACTTTCTTTAAAGATGTAGCGTATTTTGGGTCAGCTTGAAAGAAAGGCAGATTTGAAGTGTAACAGTGAGGTCAGAGGTCAAATATCACACCATTTTTATGGTTAGATTTTTGTTGTTGTTGTTGTTGGCTGCTGTTTCTTTATTAGGAACAGACTTTTTCATATTTGACCAAAATCACATTCTTTCACTGACAGTAGAAAACAGCTAAATGTTGTACTTCAGTATAGTTGTAATGCACTTAGTGGATACACACTTTTGGCAGCTCCCTTATTGCCCATGAGGACACCATAGCGGATTGATCTGCGTGCTTGATTTGGCAGACTTTGCAGCAGAAGTAAAATAAGAAACTAGAGAAAACATACGAATGAGCTTCTGTCACAAACCATAAAAACTGAGTATAATAAGCTTTATGAATGTCACTTTTATTCCAGAGCCATTGAATTGGATTGCATTCAATTGTACAGGTGTTCAGCAATAGCCATAACAAGCCCCCATTTGCTGCAACAGCCATTTGGTCCGTGAACAGATGGCAAATAAATAGCCAGATGTTGTATGGTACTTGACAGTAGAAGAAGATTTATAGCTTCTGTTTTGTGAGCTGTGAGACCTTGTGGCGGTGCAATTTTGAATTTATCCAAGACAACGATCTACAGAGGCCTCTGTCGAAGTGTTAACATCAAGGACACGAGGGTGTGCTGCACCACTGTATAATGCATGTTCGTTTTAATCCTGGGATTTATTCATTTCTCATCAGTCTTTCATCATCCAGCCAAGGGCAGCACATGGAATTTTGACCGGACTCGGTGGCGATATGACTATTTTTCACTTAAATTAGCTTTGATAGACAGCTGTGCCAACACAGGCAGCTGTCTGCTGTCTGCTTGGCCCTTTTGTTGCTGTTGGCTCTTTTTCCATTTTTAATGGAGTCATTTGACAAATGATATGGATTATGGTTGTGTGGTACAGACCATCCAATTAGTCAGTCACTTAGCACTAATTTGTGTGTATGTATATGTAACACCCCTTTAGTTTATGAATGTAGGTAGCATTAGCTGATAACATGGTTGGTCCTGGCATAAAACTATGGTGGCGGTCGGTTTGCTAAAGTTTGGATCCAAAGACCAGAAATCAATAGAAATCGATTTATGATGTCACAGTGGCTGAGAGCATTTTTCATACACAGTGAGCAGATGGTGTCACCAAGTAATACCTAGCTTTTGGTATCTTCTATGTATCCTGGCCGACATCACCGATGACATGGAAACTAGCACATAGAAAAGTATTAACAGAAATATAAATGCATAAATAAAGTATTGCTGAAATAATGCAGAACAATATTGCTATCAAAGTCTAGGTTTATTTTTTCAAAGTCTTTATTTTCACAGTTAAAATTTTAAAGCTTTTCATTACTAATTACTGAAAGCTTAAAGACTCACTGCTTATCATTATGATGCCTGCAGGGGTCCATTCAAGGTGCAGTAAGATTTTACAATTCCCCGTTTTATTTCTAACTCATTTTTAATGGTCTTTTTTGTTTTAAACAAACTGCCTTCAGATTACTGAAATCTCTTTTTTCTGTGATCTGCAAGTATCTAATCACGCATAAGGTAACAGCGCCGCGTCTTATTCTGAAACTCTCATGAATCGAAAGATGTCTAATACACCCCTGGCTCTCTCTCGATGGCCTTTGTGATGGCCTGTGAAGGTGGTTTACTTCACTCGTCTACTATAGAGATAATTGATAGCCCCCAGTACTCATTACTTTTTCCTATATTCAAATCTGAGTAAATGCATAAGATTTGCCAGCGTAAATAACCTGTCTTAATACCTTGGAATTGACTGCTTTATTACTTAACAGTGGCATTTAACATAAAGCAATAATAACTTGACTTCTTTATTCTTCTTTATTTCTTTTTTGTTGGCGCTGGGGAAGTAATGTGTGTTAATTTTTCAGCAGCCATGGTGCATTGTTGGGTGTGTGCAGTACAAACCTTTTATCTAAGTGAGCACTTTGCACCAGAGCTGTTTGAGAATAAAATCTAATTATATTTGCTCGGTCTAGTTGGTCACCTCAAGCTACTTTTCCTATCCTTAAATCTTTACCTCGTTTTTTTATAATGCATAAACACTCAGGTTTTACATAAAGAAAATAATCAGGAAATGTAACAACGCATGGATCATATTTACAGAGAAGATACAGCTAATGGAAAGTAAAATGAATGATCACAATGAGCAAGCCACCAGTGCTAATGAAGGAAGACTGATAGGAAATGCTGAGAGGATGGGGGAGGAAGGGGCTGCAAGGTGGAGGATACAAATTAATGTGAAAGAGTGGGAAGAAGGAATCAACTTTGACTTGTGGAGATGGATATGGCGAGCACGTCCCACATCACTTAATGAGGGGGAATGATGGAGTTGAGAAGTGACAGAGGGGGAGATGGAGATGGAGTGCAGTCAGTGGAAGAGTTTGGAGGATGAATAGTTTCGCATGCTGACAGTGATCTGGGAGAGGGGTAGTCTAGACTGATGGAGCAACTGCATTCAGGTACCTGCTTCAGGAAGTTGATTGGTGGAGGTTGGTTTAGTGATGTAATGCTGTCCAGTGAGGTTTAACTTAGAGTCTAGAAACTTAGTGTTGGCTAATTCTGCTCGACCGTCTTTAGATTGTTGGAAAAATTTCACGTTCTTTTTTCATTTATCATGTTGAGTAAACTTCAATCAGTTGGTTTATCATTACATGCCAAAGATGACAATAATAATGATCCTAGTACTTGTTTCGTTGGTTTGAACAAGAGGTACAAAAAATATATTCTCCATGGCTAGTTTCCAACTTTGTTGATGTGTGCATGCAGTGTGTAAACTAATTAGAAAGGCATATTGGTCACGATACCATCTTTTATTAACTAGCTGTGCACGGTGTTTTATTTTAGTTTAGTTTATTTTTTTAAGAATTTTTCCTGTTGTAATTTTCCTCTGTAGTGCAATGTAAAAATTTAAGTTGATTACACTTGTACATTTTTTTTCCTACCAGCTGGCAGAAAAAGAAAATGTGATCTCTATAACACATTTCTTTTATAAAAACTACCAAACTTTGTTTGTTTTGGGGTTTTTTTGTCCAGGTAACTCATTTTTATTGTATTATGGCTTAAATTATATATGAGAGCTGCTTTAGTATGAATAACAGGTGGGAACCTGAGAAGTTAGCAGACCATTTTTCCCCATAAGATGTTTTCTTTTCTAATTTTTTTTCAGGAGTCAAAATTTGAGTTCAATTTAATATTACAGAGAATTTAAGATACACCTTGCTAGCCATGCTAGTTAGCCTGGTATGCGCACTGTTCATATATAATCTATGAAAAATACCAGTTGTCATTATGTATGGCTGAAAAAGTGCTTCTATTGCTATTCGGGCCTTTTATAATGCCTTAAAATATACATGCAAGATAATTAACGCTAGGAACAGACACACGAATGTATAAGCAAGCTTCAACCAATCCGATAATTAGACATCGCCGTTCCACTGTGCAACAGAGTATTTAAATCCTTTCCAAAATGAAGAAGCTAGAGTTGAAACATATTCATTAGTGACATAGTTAAGGTCGACCGGTTGATGACAGAGGTGTGTGTCACAAAGTGAAAATGGTTGTAAAGATCTTTATTTACCATTGCTTTTATCACCTCACGTGCTGGAAATTTGCATGGAAGACACCAACTTATCTGCAAATACTTGAAAACTGCTCACCAAGCAACTAAAAATTGTGAAGAGTGTGAAACAAACTGTCAATGCAGATAATTTGCCTTCAAAGTAAAAGCCATGCCTTATTGCTGAAACCAAATGGCAAATTTCACTTCAAATTTTTAGCTTCAGTTTCACTACTGCTTGGTTAAGTAGTTTGCAAGTGTTTGCAGTCAAGTTGGTGTCTTTTGTGCAAACTACTGCAACCATGGCAGGCTGGTGATTGTTTTGATCCCTGCTAGGGATTGTGACCAATTTCAAACTAGTATATGTAAGCAACCTCCTGCAACCACATACCGGTCACAGAATGCAAACGTTTATCTACTGACCAGTGGTTACCAGGCCGTCACTAACCAGTCTCTAGGTGGGCATGAAGGACGCTTTACCAGTGACAGAAGAGGAATACTTTCTAGTCTTAATATTCCATGATTGTGATTTTATAATTTCTTCAACAGAATGGAAACCAAAACGAGTTCTGTGTCTAATAGGATGAATTTGTAATATCATTCTCTTATTTTTTTTTAAATGTTATTTTCTAGTCCTGTGGATGCATGCTGGCAATAACATCCTAGAAACTTACACATGCAATCATTTTAAAATTCTTCAAAAATTATGCACTTTCCATAGTCTGAAGTCATGCAGTGATAAAAGTAACAGTCCCCTATTATAAGATCTACATCCTCTTCAGCTTTAGTCACACATGATGTTGATAAGCATTGTTTGCATGCTGGCTCGCAGTCTCACATCTGAAATTAAGTGCATTCATCTCCACTGTGCTGAGAAGGGTGGTAATTAAAATGTGTTGGAATACCGTGCAGTCATTACAAGACCTGCAATGAAGCATCACTAACAGATCTCAACAGAGACGAGGGCTTTGGGCAAACTCAAACTTTAAACCCAGTACTTTTCCGTGTTTAAGGCTGTTTTGATTAGAAAATAAGAATCTCTGCAGGTTGGAGTTTGTTTATAATGCGGATGGTAGTGCAAGTTTTGAATGAGAAGATTTGCGGTTTCATTTACTGTATCGGTCCTTGTTGAATCGTTGACGTCCCTGCAGGTGACTGAACTAACTTTTCTAAGACATTGATTGCCACACATTCTGTGGAGGAAATAATAACCTTGCAGGTAGCTCTGCTGTCTATAGTGATTTCCCCCCCAGCGAGGTACTGACAGCTCATTACCTCAGAATTCCTTCTTCACACTGATAATTCACCCAGAAAGCCATGCATGTCACCCCTTGGTTTCTTTCCCTTTGATGAGTGTGCTTCATTTATGTGAATGAGAAGACTTAATTTTGCTTTTCAGTTATTTTTACTGAGACGGCTGAACGTCAGGTCATACCAGCATTTTTACAGCAGACAGTCGACAGGAAATACCAGACTTTATAGATCATCTCGATGAGATAAAGTTAATCAATCCAGTTTAAACATTTATGTAGATTCCTGCTTAGTCGATCTTAAACATCTTAAACATGGCAGCACTGACCAATCTTAAGTTAACAGTAATAACCATAAATGAAATGGAAAGTCAAAAATTGAGCGATGATGCAGATTATTTGCACTTGGTTCTTGCACACCTCTCGTCCCTGTGATAGTGGCAGACATAACAGGGTAAGACTGGAGTCAGGTTCAGCATCTCAGAAGAGACGTACAACAGGTTTCAATTTAAGGTCGCGCCGTTGCTACTTGCACACAGGTTTGAGCAATAACACTGATTTTATTGGATGTGAGAGTTTAGTAGTGTATAGTCTCAAATTTTATATAACTGTTAAAATGTAACACAGTGAACTTAACAGGGGAATGATTTAATGGAATGTGATGTACAATAAATTGTGACAAGGTGAAGTAGTAAGCATAGTTTTGTGTGTGTGTTTCTGTACATCTCCTGTACAAACGTGATGTTTTCTTTCTTTGGTAGTTTCTTAAAGCCTACATGGATTGCATGTACCCTCGGGTTTAATTTGTCCATGACATAATTGCTACATTAAAGTACTGTACCCCACAGTGTTTCTGTTTGGAACATTATCTGCTCAAGAAACAAAAAAGCAGCAAGAGGGACATCATGCAGCAGCAGATTGTGTGTGGGTGAACAGGCAGGGATGTTTTTGTGCACCCCCCCCCCCCTCCTTTTTTAAAATAAATACATAAGAAAACAACATTACCTTTACTGTCAGCCCTTTGGTTCTTGCCTGGGAAATCCTCTTCAGTCACTGCTGTATCTGCGTCATCAGGAGCAATTTTTACCACTTTCAACCTCCCACATGATGGCAAGCTTGAAAAACAAAGCGAGGCACTATGGGAAACAGAGGTGCTTCCCCTGCCTTCTTTTTAAACCTTGTCTGTCATCTTGAAGCAGCTTGAAGGATATTTTATTTTCATTGTGCCTTTCTAGTGTAATCTGTACTAAATGTCCAGAGAATTGCTGTTAAACCTTTTTATTCCTTACCACCATAACACGTTTTACAGTGCGAGTCCGTAAAATTAGAATCTTACATGGTTTCAAGGGATATCCTTATTTCCAAGGTCATTCTCATGAAAGCTCTCCGTGTCAGTGGGGTTTTCACCTTATTAAACGAAGATCAGCGTGGATGTCGACGAAACAGCGGTGCGGGTTTCTTTTCTGAGCTGGTTTTAATTGGCTGTAAGGTTGGGACTCGGACAGGAATTCCACCTCGGTGCCCGAAGGTATCTCCAAGAAGAAAAAGTGGGTTCATTTGCATAATTAGGGTTGGAACATATTAAGAGGAGAGGCACAGTAGAGTAATGAGCCAAGAAAATGAGAGTAAGAGTGCAGAGCGGCATATGACACCAGCCATGTTTAGATCTGAACGCAGCGAATCTCTCAGGGGAGGCTCGCTAATGAGTTTGATTTGTCTGGAGATGAGTCAAAACAGTTGCTGCCTCCGCCTTCTCCCACTCCCCAACTCTGAATCTGTCCTCCTCAAACAAACACCTCCACCTCCTGTTGATATTGTTGTTCCAGTGCACAGGGTAGAATTGGCACAGCGAGCGATTGTACAGCAGCCTTGTTTGGTTTTCCAGTTTTGGAGATTATGCTTGTGGAAGAATCGGCAGATACTTTATGGTGCTGAACGTCCCCTGCAATTACATATGCCACACCATCCCAGTTAGCAAATATTTGACGGTGCAGAGACTATGAACCTTATTGTCATGCAATACAGTTCTCACATTTATCATGTTTCAGTTTGCTGTTGTGCTCGTCTATGTTTGCAGACATCGCTGAATTGTTAATACATGGCCAAAGCACTCAGTGTACCTTTTTTTTTCCCAAATCTGTGATGCTACTATGCTTGCATTGGTTGCAGTTATCAAATTATCATACACTTTTTTTTAGGTTAGTTAAATATTCTATCCCTTTAATTAGTATCACTATATCATCATCATGTGTTATAGCACTCCCTGAAGAGTGCTTGTCAGGCCAGTTGTGATATTTATTAACCCAAATGAGCCTCCACACACCCCAGGGATATCTGTTCTTACAACAGGGACTAGAAAGAGAGAGCATATTTCTCCTGTTTTGGCTTCCCTTCATTGGCTTCCTGTTAAGTCCAGAATTGAATTCAAAATCCTGCTCCTCACATACAAGGTCTTAAATAATCAGGCCCCATCTTATCTTAATGACCTTGTAGTACCATATCACCCTATTAGAGCACTTCGCTCTCGCTCTGCAGGCCTACTTGTTGTTCCTAGAGTATTTAAAAGTAGAATGGGAGGCAGAGCCTTCAGTTTTCATGCCCCTCTTCTGTGAAACCAGCTTCCAGTTTGGATTCGGGAGACAGACACTATCTCTACTTTCAAGATTAGGCTTAAAACTTTCCTTTTTGCTAAAGCATATAGTTAGGGCTGGACCAGGTGACCCTGAATCCTCCCTTAGTTATGCTGCAATAGACGTAGGCTGCCGGGGGATTCCCATGATGCATTGAGTTTTTCCTTTCCAGTCACCTTTCTCACTCACTATGTATTAATAGACCTCTCTGCATTGAATCATATCTGTTATTAATCTCTGTCTCTCTTCCACAGCATGTCTTTATCCTGTCTTCCTTCTCTCACCCCAACCGGTCGCAGCAGATGGCCCCGCCCCTCCCTGAGCCTGGTTCTGCCGGAGGTTTCTTCCTGTTAAAAGGGAGTTTTTCCTTCCCACTGTCGCCAAAGTGCTTGCTCATAGGGGGTCATATGATTGTTGGGTTTTTCTCTGTATCTATGAAGCGCCTTGAGGCGACTTTTGTTGTGATTTGGCGCTATATAAATAAAATTGAATTGAATTGAATTGAACAACAGTGAGCAAGATGGCATCCAGTTACAATAATACCGTCAAGAAGAAGCAAGAAACCAGAGTTGACAAAAACTAAAAGCTGCAATATATTGCCAAAAGTATTCGCTCCTCTGCCTTCACACGCATATGAATTTGAGTGGCATCCTATTCTTAATCCTTCCAAAGCCGACTCTTTGCAGCTATAGCAGCTTCACCTCTCCTGGAAAAGCTTTCTACAAGCTTCAGGAGTGTGTTTATGTGAGGTTTTAACCAGAGACACATTTGTGAGGTCTGACACTGATGTTGGGGAAGAAGGCCTGGTTGTTTCCTACTATTACGTGTGTTTATGCAAAGCTAAGCAGCTGCTGACTGTAGCCTCTGATTTAACACTTGTAAAACTACCCTGTGCATGAAGAGAATGTGGATGTTTTGTTTATAATCCACAGGGTTGGCTATCTACCCAACCCCCAAAACAACAAATCGGTCATCTAAGTCAGCAAATCGGCAACCAATCTCCATGGTCTCTTTATTGACAGTACACAGATGAGTCACTTTATGGATTGTGACAGTGGGCAGAATGAATAAGAGCAGGACTTTGTTTGTTTTTGTTTGTTTCTCTGCATCTAAGCTGTTGGATCTTATAGATGTCAGAGTAATTTGTTTTAAAGCAGATAATGAGAATTTTCTTGTTTTTGGAAATCGCTTGAGAAGAGGAAACATTAAGACTTTTTTTATGAATAATAGTTGATGATTGAAAGTCATCTGGTAAATGTATAATCCGTCGTGCTGTATGGTCACTGATAGAGAGAAAAGCCGTTCTGGTTGTGTTAAAATCAGTGTTTTGGATTTTCAGATTTGCAGCAGCTGCTTTTTCCTGTTTCACACTCAAGCTATCGATGTCTGCTGGGGGAAGATGGCCCCAATTACTTCTTGTCTATATGTGATTAACAGAGATTTGCCTTTAAACTCTAAGTGCAAGGGTCTGTTCAACACTTATCTTCTGTCCAGCTCACCTCAGACATGGACCAGTAGCTTCAGGCGTGCTCCTGATTGTGCTCCAAACCACATTGGACACATGGAATATGAATTTACATTTACATTTCTAATAGTTTGAGTAACGCAGAATGGTCGAAGACGCCTCGAGATAATTTATCATGACCGGTGTCGTTTTGCATGTATTGCAGTCACATAAGTGTTGTCTCAATCAGGCGAGTGCATCTCTGAGCTGTTAACATGATTGGCCTTAATTAATTCAGAGTTTTCTGATATCAGTCCCAAATGTAGTCTGCAATCAAGTGGGTTTTTTTTGCCTAATTGAGGCCAAGTGCCACACTAAATTACTTTATGGAAAATTGAAAAATTGGATCATGGCAGTTTTATTGCTGTTTGGTTACAGGTGGATATGTGAGAGGGGAAGAAGACAGGAAAGAAAGCCAAAGCCCAAAGCTCATATCCTGCTAGTGTGTACTGATGCTTCCTGGGAAGATATTCAGAGGGGAGGAATAAGAGTTCAAAAAGTAATATCACGCTGTAGCACAATAAGTCCTCAAAGTTAAAGCTGCAGAAGGCTAGATAAAAATGTGTACAGCCAAATAGTTTCAGTGTAGGCCTACAGGGTGTTCTCCTTTGCCGCTCAGGTGCAGCGGCTGTGGTTCATACTAAAAATGTTGTTACAACTATTTAATAGGTTACTGCTAACTTTAGCAATCATAGTCCTTTGGGGATGACTTTTAATGACTCCAGTGCTTTCTGACACTTGTTATAGTGTCACAGTGATGTTGAGTTGGGGTTTTTTCAGTGTACCTGGCATATAGGGTTGTTCCAAGCTTCTTGGAAAACTTTTGTGGATTTAGGTTTTCTCCATATTGTCTCTCTCAGTTGGTCCTTGTTTTGAATCTGTGGGGAGATTGCATATTCTTCCAATGTCTGTGTAGGTTGTCTCTGGGTTTTCTGGCTTCCCCTCACAGTCCTGAGATATGAGTGGGGTTGGGTGGTTTTAAAGTGGTGATTCTGCCCAGGGTGTACCTGCCTCTCGCCCTATGGCTGCTGGAATAGGCTCTAGCAGCTCCATGACCCTGAATTGGATACAAAGATGGATGGATACATATCAGTCACAGTTTTTCCTCAGTTTAAGAATAAACTATCATTCATGATAATGTTCTCTTTAGCACACTCCATGTGTTTTAATTACTCCAGAAGCACAGGCATGGTTTATTTCTATATAACTCAGAGCAGGAAAAATCATTTATCATAAAGTTGAACCTTAATTTCCTGTGGAAAAAAAATGGTAACATATGTATTTGACTAATAATTCTTCATAGTGTAAACAAAGTTATTTTTTTGCCAAGATTTTCTCTCTTAGGTGCTGAAAAGATGACGTTGTAGTAGGAGTGCTGCTTCCTTTGTACACACGTTAGACCAGTATTGCTGTTGGGGTAGCTAATAATTGCCCCCAGCCTGGTATGTCTACTATAAATATGAAGGATGATGTGATTCGCAGTCTTTGACAATGAGGTTGCTGAATGGGTAGTTGACAAAAAATGTACAAATAAGCAGTTTACTTTATCCTCAACTTATAGGCTGTATTGGGATTTGGACAGAGTGCGTTTATCTCTTAAAGCTCCAGACTACACAAGCATTTTCATAACCAATTCTCAGCATATGATAAAACCACAACTGGAAAAATTATATACAAGCATCTGCACTGGGAAAAAACCAGCAGTTAAAAAAGAGTCCACCCCTGCAGAGCTAATGGGTTGCATCATTTCAACCAGGCATTTAAGAGAATTATAAGTTGTTTGGATCCCATCTAAATGCTGCTACATGGGTACATAAATTGACATAAAAACCTACACATTTAAAAACTTTTTCCATTGTCTATCAAGGGGCTGGCATAAACATGCGAAAGCTGAATTTCTCTCAAACCAATTGTGGAGTTTTATTTTATTTTTCCCCCTCAAAATTACAAATGCCGTTTGAGGCCTTCCAGAGTATTATAGTATGTATGGAATTCATATAAAGACATTTGTGGCTCCAGAGGAAACTGCATGAAGTGTGTATGATCAGCTGGAACTGAAGTCAGCTCGTGTGCAGTGAGAAAAATGTGAGCTTACTCAAATCTCTGTAGCTGATTGTGATCTGAGCCTCGGAGCTGTCGCCTACATTAAAGTATTTGCATAACACCCAATTCTGTATGTTGAGCAAATTATACCAAGTTTTCTAAACATCCATCATGGGTCTGAGAATATTATTAAAGGTCAAGTGTAAAGGATTAATGATAATATAGTGTATATTTCCATTTTACAGTTACATTTTTTGGGGAAAAATATATATTGTTTCTATACTTTAGTGGATGCTTGTCAATCAGCCTATTAACAGTGACAGTGATCTGTTTTGAACACACAAACACAAAGATGTTAGGCAACAGATCCTTTAAGTCCTGTAAGTCATGCGGTGGGGTCTCCGTGAATCGGCCTTATTTGACCAGCACATCCCACAGCTGCTCGATTGAATTGAGTTCTGGGGAATTTGGAGGTCAAATCAATGCAAAGTCATTGTTTAGCTCCTCAAACCATTTCTGAACCGTTGTTGCTTTGTAGCAATAGGCCTGCTGAATAGGCCACATCCATCAGGGAACACTGTTTCAATGAAAGGCTGTGCATGGTGTGACATAATGCTTAGATAGATGGTACGTGTCAAAGTAACATCCACATGGATGGCAGGACCAGAGGTTTCCCAGCAGAACATTGCCCAAAGCATCACACTGCCACCGGCTTTCTTTCTTCCATTGCTCTGTGGGCCAGTTCTCATGTTCACGTGCCCATTGTTGGTGCTTTCAGCAGTGGACACACTGACTGTGTGTGTCTGTGCAGCCATGCACAACAAACTCTGATGCTCTGTGTGTTCTGCCACGTTTCTATCACTTGGACTTTTCTTGGACTCCTTTGATAGATACTGACCACTGCAGGGACAGTCTGTCCTTTGTCAAACTCACTCAAATCCCTAAACTTGGCCCATTTTTCCAGCTTATAACACGTCAACTTTCACTTCCTCCCTAATTCATACAGGTGCCACGGTGAAGAAATAAACAGTGTTATTTACTTCACCTGTTGGTGGTATATGTATACTGTGCACTTGTTCAGAATAGTGTTAGCTAAACTTATACCCCCACACTCTTGTTACAGTTTATTAACTCTCTCTATAAACTGCTAGAGAATCCTCTGAGGAATCCCACAGCTGTCCAGTTCTAATTTCAGTTTTTCCTCAGTGTCTGGATGTGCTGTGGAGGTCACAAAAGGGGGCTGTGGGTTGTTTCATCATTCTGCTTTATCCACAGTTAGGTCTGGCAGGAAGTCAAGACTTTTTTTACAGGTCATCCCAGTATGGGGCCACTAAAGTGTAATGGCACACAGCCATCTCACTATTGCTCTCCCACACTATTGATCTGTTTTATTTCGAGACGCTGCTGTATAGCAAAGATACTAGAGCTAAAGCGTTATTTTCTCTTATCACACTCACAGTTTAGTGGAAACAAAATTGTTGAGGAAAAAATCCAAGTATCTGGTAAAGTGTGAACCATGTGCTTAAGGCGGGCTGCGTTATATCATGCCTCGGTTGTTTCAATACAGGCAGGAAGGCAAATGGAATTAGAAAGCAATGGAAAACAAACAGAATGAAAATATTGAAGTTTACCACTTTATTTATGCATTTTTTACATGTTAGGATCACCGGTGGGAGCATGTTAGTCGATGGTGCTGTTTGGATGGGGTCTTTACATTGCGAGGACTTTGGGTGACATCTGCCTTGTGTTGACACTGCAGGCTTTGGCACCTTAAAACCAGATTTTAGCTGAAATGAAACAACATTTGAAGAGCCATGAGCCAGTCTAGTCACACTGTTGGCCTAGTTTTGTTTTTATATTCATTCATGGCATTTCTGTATTCTCTCTAATACAAGAGAGCCTCTCACATCTAATGTGATACTTTTATGAAGCACTAAAGAGCATGCTCTTGTTTCCACTCGTATTCTGACGTGTAGCAATAGGTGGAATTGTTAAATGTCTCAAAAGGTTTGAATGATCATCTTAACCTGTGCATCCCCCTTTTGAGTGCAGCTGAAAATGAAGAATAAGGATGCAAAACAATGGCAACCTTGGGTGCTGCTCTGCACACAGTGAGCCAGCAGAGTACAGCAATATTGTTGAAGAGGAAAACACAGAGATTGAATCAAGGGCGAAAAGGGAGAGAAGTATTATTTTGGTAAACATAAATCACGTAGCCACCAGTCGGGAATTAAAGCGAACGCTTTGGATGAGTAATGCTGCTGCTGCCGTGGTCGTGGTGCTCAGCGATGAGTGCGTCCAGGCTGGAAGCAGCCCTCGGTAAGGCGTCCCGAGTGGAGACGAGCCAATATTTTTCTACCAAGCTCATAAACTGCAACATAACCCCCAATCTTTCTGCTACAGGCTGCTGCTGCGGAGTTGAGCAAGTCTGCTTGTTTAGGGTGAAGCTTCTTAAATATGCTTCTGTTAACTGTTAATAATTACATACAGTGTTGGGTTTTGAGGAGAGGGGACAGATGGACAGCGATTACTCAGACCTTTTAGAAACATGTTGCAATGAGAGCAAATTTATAGCCGAGTAAATTTGCCTTCGCAAACTTATTAGACTGCATATGTTGCCACAGGACGGCCCGAAATCAGCAGACTTGTAGATGTACTGGCCTCCTGCTCCAACATGATTAACGTGGAAGTGTTTTATGTCACCTGAAGTAAGCGGGTTCCTATCATCTTTTCGTTGTAGCAGATGGAATATTTGATGGAAAGACGAGAGATATCAAATGAGCCGTTGTTATGGGGATAATTCTAAAAGGGGCAGATGGCTTTGGGGAATATCACAGGCTGGTGGGTTATTTTTAGACTTACTGCAGCACACCTCAACCTTTCAAAGCACATCCTCCGCCTCCGTTGGAGCATTCATCAATGACCCTGCCTTGCTAGCGGCCGCTGGCCGGGATGAGCTGTTAAACTCTGCTGACCTGGTCATCTGGGCCAGAGCACAACTCTTTGTTAATGTTAATCCTGCTGGATAAATCACTGTCGGTGTAGTAAGCCTCACCAGTAAGCCTGGTTTTACTTTACATGAGGTCTTTTGGTTGTGAGCTGGTCAGAGAAATCACTGTTGATTGTTCTTGATTTTAGCGATTTGTAGTGTACTATTTATTATTCAGATATGGAGTTAGCTTTAATAATTACTAGTATTACTGTAAGCCTCTTCTCTTGACGCCATTGCTTTTCTTGCACCACAAACGCATGCACGCTCATTGTCGACATATCGCTGATGTAATCAGTTTTCTGTGGCGTTAACTCTCCGTGTTTAACGAGCATTTCCTACATGAACGTGACATCTGTATTTGTTTGGCTCTAACTCATCCTCTTCTCTCTGTTGCTGCACAGTATTTGAGAGTGAATCTTAATGAGCTGTATTGACACCCGCGGCGACGCACGTTATAGTCTAGCAAACACTGGCAAATCACCCGGTGTCGGTCGTCATCCTTATCTTCACCTGCGCTCCTACTTCAAGGGTGACAGAGACACTGCGAGGGGCGGAGAGGCTTGTTTAATCCGAGTTGTGTTTTGATCGGTGGCTTTCATACTCGCAGGAGAAAGTGTCGTCTCTCTCTGTTTCCTTCCTGGTTGCTGTGGCGACGCCTGCTGCAGCGCTTCACTTCTGCCAACTCCAGCAGCATCTGGGCAGAAGTGTGTGTGAGTGTGTTACACATATTATGTAACAAGTTAGCACAGGCACCAAATTAATAAACAGATCAATTTCTCTCGTTCCTTGGAGTTTATTAATGAACCTGTCACAACCCAACAAATCAATGCATTAAAAATGAGCTGAGTTCTCTCCCAAGTCAGTTCTTGGAAAACACACACATTCCCTGTGATGCACCTGTTGCTCCTGCAGCACTTGTTGGAGCAGCATTTGGATATTTAATCCTCCTTCATGCTGACTTTTACCTAATCTGTGTTTTGTGGCGTCTTTCGCTTGCGTAATTCCCTCAGCTGGCCAAAACTGCTCTATGGTTCATTTACCACCTCATTTTCTTTTCTGCTACCCAACCCTCGTCCTCCTGCCTGGTCTGACGTAAAGTTCAGATGAGGATATTTATTTCACTTTTTTTTTTCTAGAATCTGAGAGCTAAGCAATAGTTTGGTTTATTGCTTTCCAGCCACAGATCATTGTAATTCAAGTTTTAGTAGTAACAAAAACAGGATTTGTGGAAGCACAAGCACGACCTTACTATTTAAAGAGACGATAATGAACATTTTTCTGCTTAACAGGGAACAGGCAGTTTTAAAGGGTTAAAAATAACAGTTATTGAAAGTTGTCCAAAACTTGTAAACTTTGGGTTTCATATTAAATCAGCGTTTTAAGTTTCTCACTTTGAAATATCAGAGATGAGACCTTAAGCTAACATTAGCTGAAGAAGCTGCAGTGTAGAGCTAAGACTATACGAATCAACAAATCACATCTCCTCTTAAGCTTTGGTAAATAATTTCAGACACAATCATAAATCTTAGTGATAACAAAAGGTATTACTTTGTAGACTTTGCCTGGAAAATTTGAAGCTGTGCATATAGATTTGATTGAATGACTGTGTAGATACACAAAAAAATCTCAACTTTAATCAGATTTTCATTACAAACATGTTCTCCTTAACTTGTTCTGGATTAATTATTTCCCATTTAAAGCCTGTGAGATGAAACTCATGCTTATTCAGCCTTCATAAAACCTCGACGCAGAACTTAACAGAAGGCTTTGGAGATAAACTGCGCACCGTGGTTCTCTCAGTTCTGCACAACAAGAAGAAGAACACGGCAGATGCTTTTCAAAAGCTGGAGGGACTCGTAGACGTTTACAGATACGCCTAGTGAGCCATAGCCAGTCAGAGACCTTGATCTCTCCCGTCTTGGCTGGCTTTTACTTTGCTCGTATGTGCTAATTTACCAATTTGATGAAATCCTTTTTATATAATCATAGGTAATTGCATCTATTTCTAACTCTTGTGGAATTTTCCTCTTAGCAGTGGCCCTCTTTTTCTTCCCACTTGTTGTTTTTCTGCGTTGGTTATCTAAGTCAGAAGATTGCCTCTGTGCTGATATGCAATCGAGGATGGCAGAGTAGAGAAACTGCAGCAAGTGTTCAGGCTGTGGGTGTGTGTGTGACAGAGCTGCGCGTGTGTGGGAGTTCATCAGCTCATTACAGACTAACCATCCTCTTTTGTTCGCTTTTAATGTGAAAGAATTTGTTTCCAGTTTTAGAGTCAATGTAGGCTACCTATAATTCGCACATCTCCTAGCAACAAGACTTTGAACAAACTAAATATAACTACTTGCAAAGGTGTCACTATAGGCTGAGCACTTCTGGCTATGAAAGGGTTATGTTTTGTGCGTGTGTTTATGGATGGGTGTGTGCACGCACATCACCAGAGGTCTTCCAGTAAGAGCAAAAGTCCGTAATTTTCCAAATGCTCTTCACAACAGCGTGAGGTGATTACAGTGTTGGAATAACAGCAAGCAAGTCAAGTAGATCTCTGCTGTACAGTGTAGGAAAACTTGATCATGTGCACGTCCACATGGCTAAACCTACTTAGTTTTGACACAATGTAATAAGTATTTGCAGGAAGAGGCCTGTATAGAGACAATGAGCGGATCACAGAGCTGCAGTTTCTGCTAAGTGAGTTTGTGTACTGGAAAAGGCAAAGTAGTTTGACTCGTACCGGGAAATGCATTATTTATACATGCACATAGCTATCAAATTAATCTTGGTGGGACAGCGCATGTAATGGGGGTTAAATGCATGCAGAACACATTGCAGATGGAGCTCAGTTGCTTGAGCGGCCACAAAATGATCCGGGTTTAGAGCAGGAATGGATCACTGTGCTGTTAAAGAAGTCAACACTTTCTTTTCTAAAGAAAGAAATCTCTGCATCGTCTGGCCCAGCCATCAGCTTCACATTTGAGTACTTTCTCAACTTGTTCCTTCATAAGTACTTATTCATGCCTGGTTTGTTTTTTTAAAAAAATCTGCTGCTGTGAATAAACCACATTAAGTACTCAAAACAAAACAAACTTCTTTTTATTCTAGACTACAAAGGTACAAAAAGTGTGGAAGGAGCCTCGAGCTAAATTTAGTAAAAACTGGAAAATCTACAATATTGCAAAAAATAAACAAAGACAGTTGATGATATTATCTTCATAATCCAGCCTTACTCTCAGGGCTTTTGTTAAAGTTAAATAATAATAATATAATCATAATGGGATTTTTAATTAATTGCATTGAGATCTTGGACGTCCGCTTTAACCTCTTAAGTCCCGAACTCTTTCATGGCATGCATTTTTAATTTCTCTTGGTTATTTGGGCTGATTGGGACTTTATTAATGTAAAAACAAAGAATTACGTAATTTTTTTTAACCTGATATGCATTTTAACTACAAAAATACTTTTCTTTGCAGGATATTGCACTGTTATGTGGATTGTTTATTCCAATCCTGGTCCAATACCAGCAGAGTAGCGCAGCATTTTTCAGTATAATCATTGCAACATATGACAATCTTGCCCCCTAACAGCTTTCTTTCTTTTTATTTTGCCAAATTTTTGTACTTAAAATTGAAAAATTTCAGCCAGGAAACAAAAACATGCTGAATTTTAAATATGTATCCTATTCATTTAAAATCAAGAGAAATGACAATAACAAGAGTTTCACATTGTATATTGAGTCCAAATGTCAAAGACGGGTGAAGCAAAACATGATGAGCAAGCGCTGGAACTAAACCAGAGAGGGAGAAGTGTCTACTGAGGTCATAGATCCGAGGAGGACGATGTTGTTTCTACAAAATGACTTCTTGTTGCTACCAGAGGAGCTGCACCCTGCTGGCCACTCGAAAAAATGCAAGCTTCAGCCAGTTAAAGTTAGCTTTACTTTTTAGATCCAGAAACTTCTCTATATGCATCCTATGAAATCTAGACAGACGCTGAACACAAATAATAAAAAGAAGGAGAAGAAAAGCTCTCGTAGCCCCTCAGTGTGTGCTGGTGGTAGTCTGTGTTGAGTGAAGTGTGTTCTTTAATACAGACGTGAGTCTCAATGTCACCCTCCTGTAGCTCCAGCCTCCCTGGGGCTCTCTCTCACTGGCTGTGACAGCACAGCCTCAGCTGCCCACACCCGTCCTCGTTCCCCTCCGCCTTCCTGCTGGATTGCCTATCTTAATACTTCCCCACTTGCCACCACCCCTCACTGTACACAACAGATTGGGGCACCAGCGGTGGCAGCGAGCTCAGCTCTTTCATCTGCCTGTCACACAGACTGAGCCGCTCTGACTCAGTGTTTATCACAGCCGCAGGTGTGACACTAGAAAGTATATGACAAGTGGTTTTCACGTGTGCGTGTGTGTGTGTGCGTGCACTGCTGTTATTCTCAGAGGAGTCATTACTCAGGTGATCTTTTCGGGAGCCCCTGAACTCCCACGTTTGAAGTCGATCTTCTTCTTAGCCTGCCTGGAGCGTGTAGGCGCTCAGTTCACTGAGCTCATTGTTCAAAACAAATCGTTGTGTCTCCCCCTGCACCTTAGCCAAATAGGGAACACATCAGGACTCAGTGGTCAACCTTTAGAGGAATTGAACTGAACTCACTCAGTGTGGATTTATTTCTTTTGCGGTTGTGACAGTGTGTGTGTGTGTGTGTGTGTTGGGTGGTTGTTATATTACTACAATGAACCCTTGCTAGATTTGAATGTTGTTTTTTTTATTCTTTCTCTCTTGTCCTGCCCCTACTGATCCTTTCTGTCCTCCTTGTTCTGTTTTGTTTCAAGATGTGTTGGTCAATAAGAAACCGTGTGACTGCGATGTCATCGCCGACTGTAAAGTGGGGGATGCTGTGAGCCTGGAAGTAAAACTGACCAATCGCAGCAAGAATTCAGTGGGGCCCCTGGCTCTGAACGTGGTGCCATATCAGGACTATCAGAATGGAGTCCAGAACTACGATCTGGAGGACGGAGTCACCTTCATCGGCTCCAACACCTTCTACATTGATACGGTCGGTCAGAGCCACAGTTCTATATCCATGTTGTTTCCCAGCAAAGACCTGAGCTATGCAAATACAAATCTATTCTTAATGGTGATAGGTCGTTGCAGCAGAGGTCACATATACTCAATTGTAACACAGTCACATCACAGGAGTTTAAGCTGATATTGTAATGGGCTCAGTAATTCCTAACTAAGGTAATTGCATTTTTTAAGCTCATAATTTCTGGAAAGAGTTTAGTCTTCTTAGTTTTAAATTCATTGTATGCAACAGTCGCTACCACTGATGTCTAGTAAATGAGCCAACTCACACCGAATCAATCCAAATAAAAAAATTGTGCTGAAAGCCAAAGTGAAAATAGTCATTCAAAGGATGATAAGAGAAGATAAATACAGTGTTACCCCCAAAAAGATGTTACACAGGACTAGAGAGCACTACACGCTAAAGAGATTTAATGAATGCTTTATAACACACTATAGAAAAGTTGGTGTTGGTGTGTAAATACAGTTTAAGGAGTTTACTCATGTGCAGTATTTGAAGTTATTATAGAAGATGTTTACAGCTCTGTTTTCCATATATGCTGCACATCTTGGAACGGCAGAGACAGACGTGACTTTTGTTTTGATCGATTGCACAAGTCACTGTCAGTTACTTTAAATAGAATTGAGTGGCTAAGTAGACACAGAGGAAAACACACTGGAAATTCTAAAGGTTCTACTTTTCTTAGCAAAACAACCCTAACGCCTCAAAAGACGGCATGGTCCTTTTACTCTCATCGTAAAAAAAATTCTATTGGCTCTGAAGAGATCCTCAGAGTCAGTATTTGTATATAACCGCTTCTCATTTCTGATGTTAAACAAGCTGCAGGCTGTTGAACAGGATTCGTCTGGTGCCAGAACAAAGAGTTTTAAAAGCACATGAAAGAATACTTGAATTCTTCGTTTTCATGAATGTGCAGAACTGCTTAATTCTGGCAGTCGTTCTCAGCTGAACGAGAACTTGTCTGCTCTTCATCATCAAAGCCAGTCATGCAGCTGAACCTGCATTAGGAAATGACAGCGAGGTGACCACTAACAGTTCTTACTGCTGTGTCTCTTTTCTGTCACCAGGTTAAACCCAACGAAAGTACTGTATGTGAGGGTGCCCTGCTTTTCCTTTACACCGGAGATTTCTACCTTAGTATCAAATTCCAGGACGACAGCGCTGGACGAGAGCTTCCTTTGGCCTGGTTCACTCTGCCCAGCGTCCACATCAGAGCGCTCGACACTCCACCACAGGCCGGGGCCTAAGGACTTCAAGGTCATAGACCTGACCAAGAGATCGGGCGTTTTGTTGCTGTTATATGTAAATACAGTAGCATTATAATGAATTGACATGTGAATATCATTTTGGTAAATGTTTCTGCATTTGTATAGTTAACACAACATGTGTGCTTGGGGTGAATTAAAACAAAACACACAATCTGCAAATTTGCGCGGGGTAATGTCAGGTGAAATGAAATTCTCCATCCTTTCTGAGCGCAGTCACCGACATTCACAACAACAAACTGAGGCCATTTCAGTGCAATCAAAGCAGGGAGACAAAGTAAATCGGCTCGTTTCCTGGTTAAGACAGCACAGCAACTCACACTGTTAACCAGCAGCAACACATGTTAACAATGTTGATCACTGAGGAAGCAAGCTAGCTAGCCTCAAATACAGGAAGTCATCTTATTAGCTGTGCAGCAGCATCTGATTTTGTGTAGCCCTGATTTGTCAGACTGTGGATTGCTCTGTATTACACATACTGTGTGGTTGGTTGTCAGTTGTAAGTCAAGGGGGAGTAAGTGTGCTCATGTTTTCATATTGTCTGAAAAATCAAGCTGGTTTGTTAAGTGGGTGCATGCGAACCAAAGTTAGCTGGGGGATATTTGGACCAACAGTTCCTGTTCTGTACCAGCCTCAGTTCTAACGAAGGCTGATGCATTAAAGAAGGCTGATAAAATATAATATGAAAACCTGAGCACACTTATATCTGAGCATTGCCAGCGGTTTCAAGATCCACCATTTACTTGCACACAACTACAGTCTGCTCACAAAGCCTGCTGTTCCTGGCCTGCACATTCAGCATATTCACAGGAGACATGGCTGCTATATGAGAAGAAGGTGACCTTGAACAAAAGTTTAAGTTAAGAATGGTTTTGATTTTCTCACCTCATATACTGGCTGGTTAGAAGCAGCCTGCTGGATAAGCCACAGAAAGGTAGCGCAAGACTCAACAAGGACGTGCAAAACAATGCTAGTGCTTTCTTTAGTTATTATTACTACAGTGCCAAATTCTGGGTTTAGCCAAGAGTGAACACTGAAACTGTTTCCACTGCTGTATGGACTTACCTCAGCCTGTATCAGTACACTGAATTATGCATTTGAGTCTCTTAGATTAGGCCTGTTGTGTGTGACTTATGATAGCTGTAAATATATGTTAAAAGAAGACGGCTATTGTTCATTTGGGCATCATTAAAGTTTTCATTTGTCTATCCAAGCCATTAAATATTTGTGCTTCATTTATCGTGCCCACTGAGGTGACCTTTACTATAACAGCTTTTTGCGGACGCTCGATTCTGACATTTACATTCTTCAAAATCCATAAACTGCAATTAGAGAGAAAAATATTACAGAGTAATAATCATTTTAAATGTTGAATTAATGCTGGAACAGCCGAACACCGTGTTGTTGACCGGTGATAGCTTGCAGGCTGTTTGTGCACTTTGAGTTATACACAATATATTTATAGCCTGTGATTGAGTTGCAGCTACACTGACACTCACCACAGTGTACACATCTGTGTTTTCATGCTCATTGATGCACTGGGAGTTACCCAGAGCACCCACAGCACTGCTAATAGAGTCCATTTGAAATCTGTTTTCCAGTAACAGTTGAATTTCTGCAACCTTTCAGGTTACTACAGGTTACTACAGGTCCCAGCGGAGTCTGAAAAGAAGGCTAATAACAAGCTCTCCCACCACCTGACACTGAAACTGTACCATGAAAGAGTTTGTATTCATATAAAGTTGTAGACAGTAAAAATGCAGGTTTTATAGGTGTATTTCAATGGACTTCTTTTTGTTTTAGTGCTGTGATGTTTTCTCCTGCATACAATGCAAACAGTTCCAAACTCATGCCCCCTGTACTGATGAGTTTATCTATGTATTTATTTGTTAGACTATTAATAGATTCTGCGCATGAGCGCCTATCAGCTCAATGTGGAACTCATTTAAAAATGAACTGTAGCTCTGGGTGGGTCCTCCTGCATTCATATGGTAAAAACATATTTTCTCTTAAACACAGTTGTTGATATCAAAGTGTGCACTCTGAGCTTCTGGCCGACAGACGGTGCAGTACACTCTCACTTTCAAATGTGCTGGACCTGAAAATCAACCTAAATAACAAAGCAAAGGTAGCAATTAAACGTATCCTACTGACTTTAAGTAATTTGATTACATGTAAATCTTTTCCTTAATAATTAATTATTTGAATAACTAGTAATACTTATTTAGCTTAAAATAGCGTAATTCCCCATGTAATTAAATGGAATTTCAGTGTATTGTATTTGAAGTGACAATGTAAGTATATTTACTAATACTTAGACAGTAGAATAAGAAGGTAACAGGTCAGGTTTTTAAAACAATCATACTGTAAATAAATACAAGCAGTGCATAAGTAATATTTCAGTACTTTTTGGGACAGAGGCTGTATTATGGAGTGTCTTAATTTTTTGTTTCCTTTAAAAACTTGACTTTTTATGTCCTTATTCTAGAGTATCTACCTTTCGATATATTCAGATAAATATAATTACACTGTAATTTCAAATAAGTTAAGCTGCATAGAATTTAGTTAAAGTGGGATGACACCCTTAGTCACAGACTGTATTATAAAGTGTTAATAAATTTGACACTGTTTCAGTTGCGTTTTACTCCAAATAATTGCGTCCTGTTTATGGAGAAAAAGAATCGTGTTTTGGTTTGTATCCCTAGTATTGGAGCACAGATTCCACTAATTCACCGTGGATGCCTTTCAGGGCCCAGAAGAAGAGCTGAAAAGGAAAAGCAGAAAACTGGAGCATTAAGAAGCAAGTGAACCTTCTGTGTGCTTCAGAGACTGGCCTGGCCGAGAAACACGGCACGTCTTAGAAAGTATGAATTTTATCCTCATCGGTCAAACCACACACTTGCCTGTCTTACAAACGCCACATGTTTGTTAGCAAAGTTCCCTCAGAGCTACTGAAGACGTTTGACAAGCATTTTCACAGACCTGCTGTGGCTTACAGCTTTCTAATTGGTTGTTGGCCAATTAGAAAGCTGTAAGGGAGGAGGATGAGAGCTAAAACCGTAATGACGGACACGCCTGGGTCTCGTCTCGTTTTGGCCATCGTTGACTAAATATTTCATCAAAACCTTTACAGGACATTTCATGCATCGTACTGTCCATCAACATCTCCAGAACTCTAAATGAGGGAATTTCTTTTTAAGGTGGCACACAGGCAGTCCTTATGGAAACAGTGTCTGGATTTAAAAACAAGCACTTCAAACACATTTTATTGAAGGTGTTTTATTAATATATATATTTTAATCTCATCTTTGTCCCAAACAGTATACTGACCATCCCAGGAGTGAGACCACCCAGAACAGACTTCAGCATCATGTCTTTGAATTTAAATGAGGTTTCTTATCAAACATCAGCACTGCATTATTAGCCCCCAAGCTTCATTAACTTGCAGCAAACCTGTAATTCTGATTGTAATCAGCCTAACAATCATCCATCAATCTGATGCACTTCCTCTCTGCCTGAAATTAGATTGTTTCAAACGTGAGGAAAGTCTTTAGTTTCAGAAAAAACGAGAGCCGTAGTGTCTGTATGAAAACGGTGATGAAAATGACTCTGCAAGAAGCCAGAGTTCAATTAAATCTCCTCTCTTTCAGTACTGACTGCTAAGTCATGTCCATTCACATATATCGGCAGGCTTGATATGCAAATGATCTCGGGAGTGAAATATATATATAGCAACATTTTTCCTGCACACTTGTCTTTCTTCAGCACACACCTTAATCCCCCCACCACCATTTCACTCCCGAGATCATTTGCATATATGAAAAATACCTAACCTGAACTCGGTGTGGATGAGTGCTGCTGCGTATGTAGTTAAAGTCCCGACAGCATGAAAATGTTAAACTTTCCATGTATTCACATTTATAACAGCAAATAACCTGCATGAGGTTTCTTCCTGTTAAAAGGGAGTTTTTCCTTCCCACTGTTGCCAAACTGCTTGCTCATGGGGGGGTCATATGATTGTTGGGATTTTCTCTGTATGTATTATTGTTGGGTCTACCTGACAATATAAAGCACCTTGAGGTGACTGTAGTAATTTGGTGCTGTATAAATTAAAATTGAGTTGAATTGAAAAAGTGGACAAGCTGACTTACAGATAATAACAAATAAGAAGACAACACTTTGTCTAATTAGATGAGTAAAAAACTCTTAAAACGCACGACAGACTAGATCAGAGGTCTTGAACTCCAGGCCTCGGGGGCCGGTGTCCTGCAGGTTTTAGATCTCACCCTGGGTCAAAACACCTGAATCAAATGATTAGTTCATTACCAGGCCTCTGGAGAACTTCAAGACATGTTGAGGAGGACATTTAGCCGTTTAAATCAGCTGTGTTGGATCAAGGACATCTAAAACCTGCAGGACACCGGCCCTTGAGGACTGGAGTTGCCTATCCCTGGACTAGATGTTTGTCCCTAACCCTTCCAGCTCAGCTTTTTTTAAATTCTCATATCTTATCTGCCACACCCACTGTTGTCATAAACCACAGCTATAGACTCAAGATGTTGCGTTACTGCAACATCATCAGTGACATCAGTAGTGCAATCTGTATGTGAAGCCTTGAGTTGAGTTTTCCTCGTCAATACCTCGATCTTTTGAAATCCCAGACAACAAATAAAGTGTAAATCTAACAAGCCGAGGCAGCCTGCGTGCTCACGTGGTAGCGACTTGTCAGTCACAAGGTCAGTAATGGAAACCATAATTCACAACATAAAGGAGTGGGGACAAGCTTAAGACTGTAAGGCCATCAGGTTACAGAAGTCGAAGATCAACGGACCCAAGTGTGTCACACTAGAGTAAAAACAGCACGGCATCATTCTCCTCCCTGGTGGTTGCCAGTGATTGCAGGGGTCTCGAACTCCAGGCCTCGAGGGCCGGTGTCCTGCTGATTTAAATGGCTAAATGACTTCAACATGTCTTGAAGTTCTCCAGAGGCCTGGTAATGAACTAATCATTTGATTCAGGTGTGTTGACCCAGGGTGAGATCTAAAACCTGCAGGATACCGGCCCTCGAGGCCTGGAGTCCGAGACCCCTGCCATAAAGGCTGTTGTTGCAAAGCGGTTGTACAGGTCACCAGGTGCGAGGCAACCTGTCTCCAAAATTTGGTCTGACTCGAACAGACTGCATTCAATTCCAGATTGTTTTACAAATAATTGCAGCTCATCTGTAATGTGTCTCTTTGCAGTAGTTATTTTATGCTTATATTCCAACATAAAGTTGGCCGTTTTGTACAAGCAGGAGTCGCTACTGAGTGCTGGACACCTATGGTTCTCTGCCTAGCATCTGTCTTTTATATGGCATTGCTATAGATATATGGGACTATTTTCTGTCGTCATGCCTCTTCCAGATCAGGCTTCTCATGTTCATCATGTTGTCTGATAATAGCTTAAGAAGACTGAAACATAGTTTCCCAGAGTATTAAATCAAATCAATCCTATTAGTTACATTCCTGTAATGTAACAAAATAGGTCTGATGAAGTACTTTAACTTGAATGCCACAGAAAATATGTAATTTACATTTGAAAACAAGAAGACAGCGTTACACTAGCACTCCTCTACTAGAACAAACCCACACAGAAACATTTGTGCATCAGCAGCTCATTTTTCTCAGTTTCCATTGCACTGTTGGCTGGTCTTGGTTTCTCAGTAGGTGAAGAAAGTTGTTTATTTTCTCTTTTTTAAATACACATGTATGAGTAAACCCCCCAAAAAAGACCTAATAAAAATAATTCTGTTGCTCATCTGAAGAACTTGATGCAACCAGGACCCTAAAAAGAGAAATAAAAGGTTAATGTACTTTATTCAGTGCTCTTAGCTGTGGAGCATTACATAAACAGTAACATTTTGTCAACTAGCACAAACCAGTTAGTTGACATTAATGCATCTTCTGTTTGTGGCTGGTATTTCCAACTGGGTTGGGGTTAACCAATCAGAGTACTCGGCTGTCAGTCAGTTAATCCATCTGGGTTGAATTTCCAACTTCTCTCACTCATCACTGTGGACATTTTCTGTCATATGTCTTTTCTGTCAGCTCAGATCATATGCAGAGAAATTCTGCCCGCGTGCAGCCTTCAGAAATATGTTTCAGTGTCTGTGCAGCCATGATGAGAAGAGCGATCGCACAGTAAATTCTGTGTCATTACCATGGAGACTAATCTGAGTTGCCATTATTAAACTTTCCTCTCGGAGCATCTCCAGAAATGCATTAACAGTTCTGTAGGTGGGCTGAGACTTGAGCTATGAGCTAAATATAGAGCAACTACAGATCCAGACGCTGCTGATTAGTGGAGCTGTTTAGACTCTTAAATGGCTGCATTTATGAACCGCTGGTCGATGGCTTGGTTTATGAACATATTCGGCTTCCTACCTGTGTCAAGATGAGTCTTGGGTCAAGTTTGCTGGGTTTCCTTCAGAATCTCAAATTAGGAGGAAAGAAAACCCCTTTGAAAGCTTTATAGAAGAGGAAATGATATAAATACATTTAAAAATACATAAAAAAAATAACTCGAGTTTATAAAAAGCTTTTGCATTTGACAAAGAGTTTGGTATCATCCACGTCAATTTCTTGTATTTCTGGTTTTAAAAAATGGGATGTTAAACATGAACAGTAACAGCTAAAGAGCATGAATCATACGTGTTTCAGGGCTATTGTGGATTTTCAGTTTTCATTCGCACTCCACCTTCACCCTATTCTCATGCTGTGGGTTGCTTTCTAATTAGGAGTATATGGTTTCCACTTCCATCACTGTGTTTTCATCTTGCTGCAGATTTATCCCCACATGTTTCTAACCAGGGTCAGTTTTTGGCAGAGGCTAAGTTCGTCTCAGGCACCACCAGATGGAGGGGGCTGTGGAGAAGGAAGAAATATTTTGCCAGCGCTCCTGATATTCTCTTAAAGATTTACTCACACTGTAGTAAACAGCTCGTACTGAGAGGAGACTACACAGATGTTAGGACAGGGGTGGGCAGTTCACTTTTTTACAGGGCCACAGGGCATGCCAACAAGCTGATCTCAGTTCCACTCAATTTTAACTTGATTTTTTTTTTTAAATAAACTGTTACTGGTGAGAGTAGATGTAAGTGAGAATTGGAGGATGAAAATGTGAAATACGCAGCAAAAATGCCAGGATTTGATCACTATTTCATAAACATTCCCAAAACCAGTTGTCAACAAAACATGTTTTTGCAAAATTCAATGGACTTAACTTTACACAGTGTGCTATTGATACACTGCATATAGTTTAATTACTTTATCTTCAGTTTTTCAGTTATCTTATTTAAATGAGAGAAAGCTTGAACAAGTCAATTAAATGTCAGGTTCAGTGTCTAAGGTGAAAATGCTTTGTGGTAGCCTATGTCACCATATTCACCCTTATGCTTCTCCAAAAGTGCAACAAACTGTCTGCAATCTTGCCCTGAACCAGTTACAATATGGACAGTTGACTCACCTAGCAGCCCCTTTCAGATTTGGACAGCTGTTGGTTCCATAACCTTCCTTTTTGTCCCAATTGTAGGCCACGCCTCTTCAAACTTATCTCTGCAAACGAATCACTAGTTATTCCATATATGAGACATCATAACTGGGCTGTGTTGCTCTTCAGCTACTGGGGTGGCTGCTGGAGGAGCTAGAGCAGGTCATCTACTAATTGGAAGGTTGGTTGTTCAGTCCCTGCATGTGTTATGTGAACTGCAAACTCACATCTCTAATTAACGCTGGTTCCAACGCATTTACAGTGAAGCTGCAACGCTTGTATGTACGTTAAAATAAATATATAAACACGAAAGCAACAAAACTCTGCTGTAATTTACCACAAAATTAAAAACAACAACAACAACGAGTTATTCACTGAGGAGTTTATCGACGAGGCTGAAACGGAAGAAAGTGGCATGAAGTGGGTACTTTAAGGTGGTCTGGGGCCTGTACAGTGCTGTTGCAGCAGAAGCTCAGCACTCAAGCATTTTTGCTGCATCAGCAACTAAGACAGCTTCTAACCAGCCTTTCCACTTGGGTGGGTCAACATTAGGATGACTAAGGCCAGGACCGTCTCTGTTCCTGTGCTGAGGATGAAGGTGCAGGAGGTGCACAGCTACTTCTGTGCCTGGATCAGCTGTTGCCAGGACACCCCCAGCCAGAGACTGAACTGAGCTGGCAACCCAGACACTGAGCAGATGCTTCATCTCCACCACCGGTCCCCCAACTGGGTCCATAAACTGCTCCACCACCTAGCTCTGTGGCTTGGTCGACCTTTTCCAGTTTTTCCCCTTAATTTGCTCCCTGTATTCATTTTGCTTTTCAGTCCCTCCCTCTTGATGTTTCCACCCCACCGGGGCCTGAGTGGACCCAGGTGGGTGTCAGTCTGTTTCATTCTTGAGCTTTTGGTTTATTTTACCTTCCTTGTGGTCCTTTGATCCGGTTGTCAGTTCTATTACCCTCCCTCAGTTTGGCCTTTCAGTGGAGTTCATGATTGTGTCTTATTTTACCCACCTTCTGGTTTCTGTTCATTCAGCTGTCTTGAGTCTGCATTTGGATCCTAATCCTGTACCACTCCAGGACATTGACCTTCTTCACTAAACCACTCAGTAATGACCTGGCTAAGGGATGAGTAAAGGTCACAATTAATCTGTAGAATCTAATTTATTTTTCATTGTTTTAAGGTGGAATGTTTTAATATAAGAAAGGGGAACCATAATTTCTGATTCTGTTTGGTGCCATTTTTGTTGCTTTACCCGGGTTTATTTCATTTCTTAGGCACATGGACTCTGGCAGAAGTGGTGTTCATATCTATTATAGCTACTGCATGTGTTGTGACAGCATAGAAATCGTTGTATTGGTGTGATGGCTGCCCTTACAGCCACACAGTGGTAATATCCACCATGTTAGTGTAGAGACTTATACATAACATTGCATTCACATTTGTCTTTCTTTAAATATAGGAATTAATTTACAGGACAATAAATAACTGGTTTTGGTTTAGAATTCATTCACATATCCACATAACACTGCATTCTAAAATAAGTGCGCATTTCAGTTTACACGGTTATGTATGATTAATCTTTTGTTTTCTGAGTTACCTTAGTTGCAGCTGTTCCAGTCCCTTGATTAAGAGCTTAGAGGTGGAAAAGGGGCGGCGCGAGCTTTAAAGGAAGACTGCAAATTGGTTCATGCCATAACTCGGGACCATGGGGGGGAATTTGAGTTCATTATGTTAGATTTAGTTAGGTTTTGTGTGTTTTACCCCTTCTCGTGTTTTTTGTGGGCTGATCAGCCACTATTTAAGTTTCCCCTTTGTAAGTTAGGTCAGTTTGTTTGAGTTATCAGTAGTGTTGTCAACTTTGAGTAGAGTTCTGTTATTTTGACCTCTTTTATGGGCCCAAGATTTTGATTCTTTTTGCATGATTTAACCAATTATGTTTTGGGGTTAAATAAAAAATCATTTTTTTGGACTTTAACCTGTGCCTAAGTTTTCTTCGCTGCTCGGTGTCAGGAGTGGGATACCAGCAGTTGAAGGCACAGGATTTTTTTTCTTCTCTTTTTTCCCCTCTTCACTTATCAAGCCATGCACAGAATGGGAAGGAGTGGCAAAGGAGCAAAATGAGATTGTCAAAACCAGCCAGTTGGAGTGGCAGAGCAAGTGAAAGAAGGAGAGGAACATGGAGCCTCTGGAGGGGTGGATAGCACTGAGAGTCAAGGTAAGGAGCCGACAATGTCAGAACTGATTTCCATCCTTCGTTCTCATATGGGTCAGGAGGCCCAGGAAGCAAGAAGAAGGGAGGAGTTTATTTGCCAGGAACAGCGCTTTAGAGCACTGCAACATCAGTTTCAGCTGTTGCAGGTAGAAGTGCAAGCTCGTACCCTGAGCCTCAAATGGAGGAACATGAACAACCAGAGGTAGGGCTTTTTGAAGAGGAGGATCCTCCCTGTGCTGGCTCCAGTAATGAGCAAATACATCATCATTCAGGTCAGTCTCGCTTTTATGAACCCAGGCTGGAAAAATTGACATTTTTTAACAACATTTGAATGCATGGCTGTAGTTTGCCGGTGGCAGAAAATGGACTGGGTTTTTCATCTGATTCCTTTACTCACTGGCAAAGCAAGAGGTGCGTATGTTCATATGGATGACTCTCTGGACTATGACAAAGTTAAGGCAGCTTTCCTTCAAAAATATGACATCAATCCTGAGACATATAGACTGAGATTCCGTTCACTGGAGGTAAAACCTGATGAGAATCCAAAAGAACTATATGTAAGATTGAAAGAGTTATATGAGAAGTGGGTAAAGCCAAAAGAAAAGACTGTGCATGAGGTTGGTGAAATATTAATTTTAGAACAATACTTGAGAACAAAGTGACAAAGTGTGGAACCTAAAGTGGAGTTTGAGAATGGGTTCAAAATGACATTGGTTGAGGTTGATGGGAAACCATTAAAGGCCCTTGTTGACTCAGGAAGTACTCAGACTCTTGTGCACCGAGACTTTGTTCCCGCAAATAAAGTTAATAATGTTGAGAGAATCCCTGTTTGCTGCATTCATGGGGATGAGAGGTCATATCCAACAGCAGATCTGTACATCAAAGTACAAGGACAAACGTATATTCTAAATATTGGTGTTGCAGAGAATCTGCCATTTCCAGTAGTGCTGGGTCGAGATCTGCCTGTGTTGTTTGACTTGCTGAATCCTAGTCATACATGCAATGTTGCAGTAACAAGAGCTCAAGCTAAGAAGAAAGAGGAGTCCCTACACCCACTCCGTGCCTTGCCCTTCTATGATGCGGACATAGAGACTGCACCTGGGAAGTTTCGTAAGTCACGTAGACAGAGAAGGCAAGAGAAGTTTCTACATACTGCTGTTCGATCAGGTCCTAGCACAGAGCCTGAGTTACCTCTGGGTTTTAAAATCCCTGTTAATATTATTTAAATGCAACATGACGATCCATCTCTGTTCCAGAAAGCTGCAGAGAGGAACCAAGGAACTAAGCAAGATTTGAAGAGCAGGGGGAGTTTCTGCTGAAAGATGGCATTTTGTATCGTCAGCAGGGTTCAGCATTACAGTTGGTGGTTCCCAGAGCAGTCCAGAAGGTGGTGCTCTCCTTGGGACACTCCATTCCATGGGCTGGCCACTTGGGAAAGCACGAAACCATGGCCCGTATTAGAAAATATTTTCATTGGCCTGGAGTGCGCTCAGATGTGACACTGTTCTGTAAAAGCTGCCCTCAGTGCCAGAAGTCTTCTCTTAAAATCCCCTCCAGAGCTCCTCTCCAGTCTCTACCAATTATCAGCCCTCCATTTGAACGGCTAGGAATGGACATTGTTGGTCCTCTAGAAAGAAGCAAAGCAGGCAACCGTTACATGCTTGTTGTGACAGATTACGCTACAAAATATCCAGAGGTCTTTCCTTTGAGATCAATAAAAGCCAAAGCAGTCGCCTTCTGTCTCATACAGTTCTTCTCAAGGGTTGGTTTTCCTCGTGAGATTCTTACTGACCGTGGCACTAACTTTATGTCCACTTTGTTGAAGCAGGTAGAATAATCCTTTAATTGTCCCACAAGGGGAAATTTTGTTGTAACAGCAGCCAAACAGACACATATACAAACAAACAGTACACAGGACACAGAACAGAAACATACACAATTTTTCTTACATATTTACATTAAGGACAATGGTTACTATATACAGAGAGTACTGTACAGTTATTAAATTAAATAAAAATAACTACAGATAAGAGGCAAACCAGGTTGTAGTGCAAGTCTGTTAATTAACTTATTGCAGTTACAGCGCAGATGTAAACATCTATGTTTGTTGGGAGCAGTTCTGATTGTACAGTCTGACAGCTGCAGGGAGGAAGGAAACGCTCCTTCATGCAACGAGGATGCAGCAGTCTGTCACTGAAGGAGCTCTGCAGTTCAGCAACATTTACATGCATGGGGTGGGAGACTCTGTCCATCAGAGATGTTATTTTGGCCAGAGTCCTTCTGTCTCCCACCACCTGCACTGGGTCCAGGGTGCATCCCAGAACAGAGCTGGCCTTCCTGATGAGTTTATCCAACCTCTTCCTCTCAGCTGCCGATAAACCGCTGCTCCAACATACAACACTGTAAAAAATGACAGATGCCACCACAGAGTCATAGAAGGTCTTTAAAAGCGCTCCCTGTACTCCAAATGACCTCAGCCGCCTCCGCAGGTCGAGTCTGCTCTGACCCTTCCTGTAAAGAGCATCAGTGTTGTGGCTCCAGTCCAGTTTATTATTCAGGTGAACACCCAGGTACCTATAAGAGTCCACTATCTCAATGTCCACTCCCTGGATGTTCACCGGTGTCAGTGTGGTGGGTCTGCGTCTCCGGAAGTCCACCACCAACTCCTTGGTTTTCCCGGCGTTGGTGGTAGGTGGTTCTGCTGACACCAGTCAACAAAGTCCAGAGTCCACTGTCTGTACTCTGAGTTGTCCTCACCTGTGACCTCACCAGGTGTACCAGCTCCTTGGGAGTAAGAGCCTGAGGACGACGCCATACCACCCTCAGACAGATGGCCTAACAGAGCGCTTCAATCAGACCCTGAAACACATGTTATGCAAATGTGTCAATGAAACTGGTACAGACTGGGATCAGTGGCTGCCCTACCTCCTCTTTGCATATAGAGAAGTACCCCAGGCTTCTACAGGTTTTTCACCTTTCGAACTATTGTATGGCCATGAGGTACGAGGCCCCTTGTCTCTTCTGATGGAGACTTGGGAGGGTGACCAAGAAAGGTCACAGGCTGTCAATGTTGTCTCTTATGTTGTCCAGATGCGGGAACGGTTGGAGAAGATGACGGAGCTGGCCCAAGCCCAGCAGAAGCACAGCAGCACCAGAAGGCCTGGTACGACCAGTCAGCTCAGCAAAGATCCTTCAGTCCTGGTCAGAAAGTGCTGGTGCTTCTTCCAAGTGACGACAGTAAGCTGTTAGCAAAGTGGCAAGGGCCATATGAGATCCAAAAGAAACTTGGACAAACAACCTATAAGGTCGCCATTCCAGATCAGCCCCGCTCCAGCAGAGTACTGCACATTAACCTGCTTAAGGATGGGTGGAGAGACCAAAAGCAGATGTCTTTCTGATCTGGGAGGTTTCGGAGGAGGAGGAAGTGGATGATCAGTATCTGCCAAAACCCACTCCTCAGAACCTGGATCTCAACCATCTTCCTGAGGAAAGACAGGCTCAGGTGAGAAACCTGTGTAAATTAGATGTGTTCAGTGAAAATCCTGGTAGAACGGACATTGTGGAACATGACATTGTGTTGAAAGATGGAGCTTCTGTGAAGACAATGAGTTGCAGGATACCTGAGCGTCTGCTGATCCCGTTGAAAGAAGAGATCGACCTGATGTCGTCACTAGGAATCATTGAAGCCTCGAAGAGCGAGTGGTGCCACCCGGTGGTCCTGGTGCCAAAGAAGGATGGCAGTATCCGTTTCTGCATAGACTTCAGGTACCTGAATGCAATATCACAGTTTGATATCCAACTCCCCGCATTGATGACATGGTTGAGCGCCTTGGGAAGGCCAGATCCCTGACAACAAGGGTTATTGGCAGGTACCACTGACTGAGTGCTCAAAAGAGCTGACTGCTTTCCGGACCCCGTGGGACTTGTTCCAGTTTAAAGTCATGCCCTTTGGACTACATGGTGCCCCAGCAACATTCCAGAGACTGATGGACCAGGTACTGTCTGACATGTCTGATTTTGCTGCAGCCTACCTTGATGACATCGTGATTTTCAGTTCTACCTGGGAAGAACACCTGCAACATCTGGGGAAGGTATTGGGGCATCTTCAGTCTGCAGGGTTGACTGTTAATCCAGCTAAGTGTGCCACTGCCAAGGCTGAAACAGAGTACCTTGGGTTTGTGATTGGAAATGGAGTAATAAAACCTCAAGGCGATAAGGTCACCGCCATAGAATCCTGTCCCTTGCCAGAGACCAGAAAACAGCTGAGATCGTTTTTGGGTATGGCAGGATTCTATCATCGGTTTATCCCTCATTTCCCTGCCAGGGCAGCTCTTCTGACGGATCTGACTGGTGCCCGAAGTCCCAATAAGATCACCTGGACAGAGGAGGCTAAGATGGCTTTTCAGGACCTACGACAATCTCTGAGTAAGAGCCCAGTCTTGCACAGCCCTGATTTTGAGAGACATTTCATTTTTCAGACTGATGCCTCAGAGAGAGGATTGGGAGCTGTTCTGTTACAGGGACCGCCTGGAGAGCGTCATCCAGTGGCCTTCATCAGCCGCAAGCTGTTTCCGAGGGAAGTGGACTCCCTGGACTCCTTTAAGTATTATCTTCTCGGACGGGAGTTCATCCTGGAAACGGACCACAAGGCTTTTCAATGGATAGAGAAAATGAAGGACACAAATGGAAGGATCACGCGATGGTATCTTGCAATCCAGCCATTCCGGTTCACCATCAACATCCCCGACAAGGATAACTGCACTGCAGACTCTCTCTCGCTGTCCCAGGGAGAGATCTGAAGAGGGGGAGTGTGTGATGGCTGCCCTTACAGCCACACAGTGGTTATTTTGTTATTTTGACCTCTTTTATGGACCCAAGATTTTGATTCTTTTTGCATGATTTAACCAATTATGTTTTTGGGTTAAATAAAAAAATCATTTTTTTTGGACTTTAACCTGTGCCTAAGTTTCCTTCGCTGCTCGGTCCATCACAAGTGGCATGTAATGAAGCAGCAGTGACTCAAATGAACCCTTGCTGGTCAGCTTTCTCTTTAGTCCTACTGTCCAGTGGTTGTGTGCAAAATGCTTCTGCTATTTTATTTAATGACTCTGTGTCCTTCAACATGACTGACACAAGGTCAGGATCATAGATCGTGGAAAAGAAAAATACCGTCTCTGGACAGCTCTACTTTTTCTTCCTTTCAAGTCAGACTGAAGGCAGATTGCAGTGACTCACACCACATCTTTTTAGAAACTTAGCAGCCTACTGCCAGGAGACATGGCTGCAACACAAGGGTCTGATATGCCAAAATGTATACTTTATCACATCCAGGTCATAATTGTTATTCATGTCGGATTCGTGTTTTTTTTAATATCACATTTGGACCTTTAATCTGTACAGGACTGCTCTCGTAACCTTTAGGTTCAGCACAAAGAAGCGTGCCTCTAAATGTCTGAACTGAAATGTTTTGTTGTCTGACGCGTGGAGACGAATGCAGCTGCCAGAATCACAAGTCTGTTCCTACTGCTGCACGGGATTAACTGCCTTGCTCAAGATCACTTTGACCTTTTAAATCTGTAGTGGAATGATACTGTATTTCACAAAAGTGCTTTCTTTTTTTGTGTATTTTAGGTCTCAGGTCCAATAAAGCTGTGGGCTCCGACTAACCTTTGACCCCCATTTCTCCTACTTTTTTTTTTTTTTTTTTTGTGTCTGTGTGCTATGATAATTAAATAACTGAACTGTTAAGGAAGAGACACACATTAAATAACTAATGAACTAACAAACTAGATAAATCGAAATATTCGTTTTTATATTGTTTTCATTTGAACAATTATTTCAATAATGACATAATTGTGTTTTTCATTGAAACGGTTGTTAAAATTCTATTTTTGTAGAGTTGGGATGAGCAATAAAATTTCCCTTTAAAGTAAGAGAACATGGATTATGTTATGTCTATTGCTTTCAGCGTTTAGTCGTTGTTTGCACAAGAACACTGTTACTGGCAAAGTGGAAAAACAAAGAAAAAACTGAAGATTTCAGGGGAGAAAACATTACACTTTTCATTTTACATTTTCACAAATCTGCATGTTTTTTTTTCTTAATTTATATTTCAGTAGCTTATTTATAGGTTATAGTTTCCACAGATTATTATTGTAGAGACTTTACAGGACAATTTAAAGCACCTTGAGGTGACTGTGATTTAGTGCTATACAGATAAAAATGAACTGAACACAGCTCTGTGTTGGTGAAATTCTTGGCTTGACTCAAACTTTACTGCTCTGCTGGTACTCACGATAAACCAAGAAACACTGTTCTGTGGTATGACTCCGGGGCTTTACATAAGCAAGGAACATGCAGATGGCGTCTTCTAATTTGACTTATGTGCCAGACTTGGTAGAAATCCCGTAGTTTTTCTTTTTAAGAGAAGTTCTGGGTACTTCATGAGAGAGGTGAGGTCAATATGAGGTGTGAGTGCAATCCGATCTTTTAGGCACATAAGTGATGAACCTGAGTCCGCATGCACGCACAGGATTCAGCACGCATGGTCTGTCTGCGTTTACTCTCCATTGTTGTGTGGAATGTGTAAAACGTGGACACTGTGGATCAAACACAGTACAAACTCAGACAAACTGCAGTGTAAATGTTTCGGATTGAAGTTCAGAGAAAAAAACTAGAACCTCTTACTTGCTGCCTGTGCTGAATATCATCACTGCTGTTAATCAGATTACTGTAATTGCTGCGGGACAGTCTCCCGCTGCTGCCATGTGGGAACCCAGTCTCGATTTTCTGTTTAAAATGCACTCGATCCGATGCCTCCTTGTTGCATGTCACGTGTTTCTGTGCCTGTTTAATGTGTACAAAAACCCGTGTCTGTATGGTGCAGAGCAGTGCGCTTTCCGTCCGTCTGTCCTCAGCACCATGGAGAGCGCGCTAACATGCGCAGCTGAGTCCGGTCCGGAGAGCTGATTCCCGCTGCTGCCAGAATGTGGAGGGAAAGAAAAAGCTTTATTGTGAACATTAAAGTGAACTCTCTCGGTCCATATAATGAGTAGGAGTGGTCACTGTGGAAGGGGTCGTTGGTAATGGAGAGCACAGGAGGGTGGGAGGGGGCTCTATCTGTTGCACACTGGGCTGATTTTCCTGCGGAGAGAAAGCGTCCAAGAGTGGGCAGACTGAGAGCTGAATCGTGACACTTGGAAAAGAGAAAAACGCTGAGAAAAGGAGGAGCGACGCCCACCGAGCAGCGTCTGGAGTGAGTGGTGACATCAAATGTGGAGCCTTCAAAATACAAGCAGCTCGTGACACGCACGGTGAACTGAGAAACCCCGACACGAGGAGTAAAAACACACATGTGGGTTTTTCTTTCTTTTTTTTCGTCCCAAATCAAAGTGATGAGCATACAGATCGGGAGAGGAGCTTTGGAGCGCGGTGTGCGCAACAGAGCATGAGTGCCACTGCGGACACGGAGTGCGCTGTGAGCAGCTGTGTTTATTCCACGAGTAAAGTGTCTTCTTCCTGCAGCTCCAGCTGCTAAACACATTTACCTTTGAAGGAAACTTTTCGTTCCGATGGAAACTGTTTTGATAGTTATTAGGATTTTTTTTCTATTCCTAAAACAACAACAACAACAACAACAAGTGTTGAGCTGAGGCGCGGATGAAGCAACAGATACGGAGGATAAAGCCGTGAATCTTTCATGTGCATTGTGTGAGTAACAACTCCAAACTCTCCGCCACTCTCCGCCACTCTCCTTACTCCGTGACCCTCCCATCTTAGGGACGACTCAGCACATTTGTGATGAGGATGTCCGCCGCTTCCGAGGAAGATCTGAGGGTTCCGCGGACAGTAAATTGATTTTTTTCTGTCTTCCTCTCTCTCTCGTGTGTGGAGAATGGCAGCTAAAAATATCTCGAAGATGTTACGATGAACAGGTTGTTGTTGTTTAGCTGAAACTTAAAGACCCGCGGGAAGATGCTCGGCTGTAGGACATTTTAATTCTCCTCACAGACAAAGTTCGACTGGAGCAGGAAAGAAAAAGAAAGGATCCGTCAGTGCTGATTTCTGTGGTTCATTTCGACCTACGTAGAGAACAGAGAGCAACAGACGAGCTTGGAAGCAGCTTGTTGATGGCACTGCGCACCGGGAGGACTTGGTTTGGGCAGGTCTTGCGCAGGGTCTCTCGGCTGCAAGGCTCCTGGTCCAGGCGCTCGAGCAGTCTCTTGTGTCTCTCCACGAACCAGGAGCAGGATTTGGGCTTCTGCCACCGGGATCACAACAAGGCGGGGGGCTCCAACTCCGGCGTTCACCGGAGCGCACCTTTCCGCGCCTCCGCCTCCAGGCGCTGTCCACACGGCTATCCCCACGCTTGCTGCGTCTTCCCGGAGAATCCGAGGGGACATGAGCCCCTCGGTCGCCGGTTCCTGTTGGCCATGAAGCGGCAAAACGTGCGGACCCTGTCCCTGATCATTTGCACGTTTACATACCTGCTCGTCGGGGCCGCTGTCTTTGACGCCCTGGAGTCCGACTTCGAGATGCGTGAAAAAGAGCAGTTGGAAGCCGAGGAGAAGCGTCTCCAGGGGAAATATAACATCAGCGAGGATGATTACCGCAAACTGGAGAGCATCATCATGGAGGCTGAGCCCCACAGAGCCGGGGTGCAGTGGAAATTCGCAGGGTCATTTTACTTTGCCATCACGGTGATAACCACCATAGGTAAGCCTAAACTCTAACATGTGTATAAATCTTTACAGGCTCACTGTGATCTTTGACGAGGACAGTTACATTTTTAGGGCGATAAAGCGGGCTGTCAGCAACAATTAGGGGAGAGCAAGAACACGTCTGTAGGTAAAGTTTTAAGCAACATGTTGCAGCACTCGCTCCCTGCTCCAAAGGGAACTGCGCGGTGAGAATGGAGCTTTGTGTGTCATCAGCCTCGTGAGATTTAAGCTCCTGAACATCACCTGTAGGTTAAATTACGCGGAAGAATGACGTAGCGTGATGTGCTCGAGTGCACTGTGGAAACATACATCATTTTTTTTTCGTGCAGCTGCACAATTTGAACTTTTAACGATGCGTCACCAGGAAAGTCTGACAGAGCAGATCGAGCTCAGGCTGTGAGACACCCCGAGACCGATCCTGAGAGGCCGGAGAGACAAAGCCGTGGCTGGAAGAAGAGCAGCGGGCGGTGTGTTGGTGCTGAAAGAGACAGTTCCTCTGAGTGCAGCCGCAGGCAGGACGAGAGTTCAGCAACTGAAACCTGACGTCACTCCAAGAGATCCTGCTCAGATCCTGCTTTTAAAAAGAAACTGTGTGTTTTGTCCCTGTGGTTATATTTACATTAGGTTTAATGGTTTTCCACAAGAACAAAAAAAAAGGACAGTGAACACTTTGCTCCAACTTGGCTACAAATGAAGACAGCTGCAGGGCCCGCCTGTGGGCACAAACCATCCCACTTTCCTTCCATTCCTTGCATTTATTTTTATGAGTCTCCTAAAATGCAACATACATCACATCAGTCTGACGCCCCTGGCTCTGACGCATGTGCGTCATAAAGGTTTATTTCAAGCTGGGAAGGAGGGGTAAACCGAGTTTGTCTTTGTTTACGCTCCACCGTCGGAGTGCATTTTAGTAATGCATTTTTAGTAATCATACTAACCATAATGTCAGATTGAAGCGACTTGTAATTAATTGGATTAATTGAAATGAACTCAGCAAAATAATAAAATAGAATAAACCTGACCTTTTAATCAGCCCAGATTGGGATTGTAAAAAGCCCGAAACTCGAAAACGAACTTCTTTTTACGCAGAGGTCACAGAGACTCGACATGGTGTTATTCAACATGATTTTCTTATGGGGAGGAGGACTAATGCACTAGGCTCATAGCTGGCCAGGCAACACCTAAAAGAGACACCAGCACGGCGCAGTGAAGGTGGATCTACTTTTGTTTCTAGGCTACAACGAGAGCCATTGTAATATTCACGTCGGGTGAAGTGGCCACATTTACTGCAGCTCTGTGGGAGACAGCGCTCTTTATGCGTTATCATACTCTTAAGTTCCAACAGTTTAGAGGACAGCCCAACTTTTCTTTCTCTTTTTCCCCCTTTGAAACATGTGAAGGTCTGACCTTTAGTTGACTTCCTGGTGTGACGCGTTAAACTGAGGAAGAGGATGGAATTAGACACACAATTGTTTTGAGTCCACTTGTGCAGGATGGGAATTATATTATTGTATCAGCCTGCAGTAAAGAAAGAGACGAGAAAAGAACACTGTCCAAAAAGTTATTGATTGCAAGAGCTTCATTTCATTTTAGAAACGCACCACAAAGATAAAGCTGACACAGTCAGGCCGTTCTGCAAAATGTCGTTAAAATCATTATTGACTTATAATTGCGGTGCTCTAATGTAAAACATCAGGCGAACAGAGCATTCAGCGGGCCTTCAGTTTGATTATTCATTTACAGGTACATTAAAAAAAAGAAGGATACAGATAAATTTTCCTCTTTTAGACCCCCCCCCCCTCACCACCTTTTTTTTTATTTTAAAGGATTAGTTTAGCGTTAGTCTTGTGATGGTTTTGTTGTTTTCACCACGATAAACCACAAAACAACAATAAACTGACCTCACTAACAAGTACTGTATGTGTACTTCACACCTGCTATATATTACTCATATTTAAATAGGAACGCTTCTTGAAATCAGATTGGATTTATTTGCACTTTAGATGACATATGTAAATATATTCTATTCTATTCTATTCTATTCTATTCTATTCTATTCTATTCTAAATTCATGCAGTACTGTGCAAAAGCTTTTTCATATTTTACAGTTCTACTTTCAAGGGGTCAGACTTTCTTGAATCTTTCTGAAAGTGCTCTTGAGCAAAAGTCCTCCAGCCTTTCTGAAGGTCTTTCAAAGTGTTTCTTTCGATTATAAGATGAACACAAGAGACAACTTAGCAAAGAACCGATTTTAAATTGTATTTTTACGCACTTTGTTACTAGCAGGCTGTTGCAAAAGTACATAACGTGCTCCTGTTTCTTTTGTTGAATCTATAGAAAATGCCAAAGATCACTCAGTTTAAATGGAATACAAAAGTACTTTTGCACCAGAAACTGGACAAGTGAAGGGCAAAAGAAGAAGCATCAGACCTAAAAATTATCTACAGCAGATGAACAGTGTTTGAAAGTCACGCCCTTAAGAAGCAGGAAAACTAAATGAAAGAGCTGACACAGAACCTGACACATACATCTGGTCCTCCAGTTCATCTACTGTGAACTGGTGGCTGTCAAAAACCCATGGTTAAGGAAGGGCAACAGGGAGAAAAGGGTGATGTCTGCCAAATTACATAAGAAGCGAACAGAAAATCAGCTGCAACAGGTCACATGGACTGATGAATCCTAATTTGACATTCTTGATTCAAACCCTCATCAGTATGTAAGCAGGAGGTCAGGTACAACAGTGACTTTAACTTCATTTTTCAGTATGACAATCATCCCAAACTGCACTACCAGTGGTGTAAAAGCACACCTGGACAGTAAAACACAGGGGAACAGTGTGGAGTGGATTGACCTCCACAGAGGATCCACCTCAACATTATTCAAGCATTGTGGGTTTTCTTGAAAGAAAAACAAAAGACAGACGACATCCAAAGAAGAGGTTTGAAAGTCATTCAAGAGGCCTGGAAAATTATTCTTACTTAAAGAAATTACAGGAAAACTTGGCTGAGAGAGTCGAGGCAGCGTTGAAGAATAAAGATGACGGACTTTCAAGTGCAAGTGAGAATTGCACATTTGCTGTTTTTGTTTTATCTACTGTATCTACAGTTATGTTTGCTATAACTCACTACACCAATTTCCCATTTTTATAGTAAAATATTTTTAAAAATGTAGGTGGAACCAAGACTTTTTTCACAGTACTGCATAATATATATAAATGATTAACATAACTAATATGATATAGTGTATTTACTGGCATGGTACCCTGACATAAATTTTAAAATTTATGTCAAATTAATGAAGGTAATTAAAATTTGTTTCCAGGATTTCTAAGGGTCATATATCTGATCTCTCTGTGCCACAGAGCTCCTCTCTGGGGTTGCCATGTTAGTGCTTGTTTTTGTGTCAAATATGTCTCAATCCAGAGTTAAAAATGGTCCAAAAACAAATGCATAAATCCATCTGATTTACTGAAAACCACCAAACAGCTGTCTCAAGACATCATTTTTTATATTAAAAATTAGTCATCCACCCAATGATTGAATGGTCCTAAAATGTACATCTGACCTGAAAGCAAATGACTCTGTGCTTTAGAGCACAAGCCTGCAAGATCACCAAACTTTGCTTTTTCATCAAGCAAGAGAGTTTTTCTTCTTCTCTGAGAAAAAACAAAACAAAAAACAACGATGAAGCACAGACTGGACAAAATGGACAAAGACAGTTTTCATTAGATGAAACCGTCACCTGGTCATAGTGAAGTTCAGTGAGTTTGATATGTTCAATACTCTCAATGATATTACAGTAGGTTTTAGTCAGATGGCATTTATTTTCTTGGTGCCTTGGGGACACTGTACAACTGGAAAGTCAAGGCAATCACACAAAAGCGTCTTGATGTGAGTTTGATATTTTTTTTGGTGATTTTCCAGCCACTTCAGACTTCATAAGGTTTCATCTGACACTCCAAGTAGGTTAAATCTTACTTGTGGGTTGTATTTGACCCAGCCATTTGTGCCTTTAGGCAGTGGAGCTTTGATTTTTCTTTTCTCTCTCTGATTTGATGAGTTCGCTCAATGATTGGATGGCACGCTCAAAGATAACATTCATCTGACAGTGGGAACTTTAATTCTTACACTCCTAACTGTTCTCAGAAATAATGAAACCCGTTTTGTTTTTCCAGTCATTATTTCAGCCGCTAAAAGTGGAAGTAGTTTTGTGTGAAATGAAACTGCTGCAAAGATAAGGGACCAATTTGGGCTGTGTCAACTATGAGCTGTTTGTGGAAGCTAATTAAATTCAGTGTGAACACGAGGGACTATGCAAGTGAGGTACAAAGATCTCTATTAAGATATGTGGTACTACACGTTGTTTTTCTTGGTTATGTACATATACAGGGGTATAAAACACACACTATACACCGAATATCACATGACCGTATCGACAAGACAGGCTACCATCTTACTGTAAAACCTGCCAGCATTCAGCTAAGTACATTCATCATTGACTCACTATAAATCTTTAAAGATCTTTCTATTAATATCGATGCATACCCCATGAGTCCAACTGCATCACATACTCATTGGTGATAAAGTAAAAGAATCACCCATAAAGTGAAGTGAATAAATATTATATAAAATTATATACTGTATTTACTACATAAATACCAAAATAATGTAGTAATTTAATTTAGTTTTTTAAAAGAAAAAATATAGTTTTAAAGGAAAATAATTACTTCAGTATTGATCATCATTTAGAAAAAGTGTTTTGGTTAACATGAGCGAACAAACAAGCTGTGGGAGGGCCACTGCAAAGAAACCAAAGCAATTAACCTTCTCACTTTGTTTGGATTTTATATTAAAAATAAATTCCTGAGATAAATTGAGATAAATTGCCAATTCCCAGGTTACTGAACCTTTCATAAAATAAAAAAGAGGGAAATTGATTGTATAAGTTTTAATTTGTATCATTTTTTCATTTTTTTTGTCTCAAACAACAAAAACATACAAGCCTGTTAGGATAGATGCTGTAGAGGTCTAAAAACTCAGGTATCAAATATGATATACTTGGAGTTATAGGGTCAAAACTGAATAGATACAGTTTTTAATAGAGTTAACACTGGAAATGATTCTTTTCTATGTATGACCAGTGTGAATACAGTTCAGTTCAAATGCTACTGAAAATTCTTTACTGTAACAGCAGCAGTGGTAACAGGAGTTGGAGATAGTAGTTGTGGTAATAACAGGGAGAGCTGAAGGATGAAAAATGCTGAATGTCAGGGCTGCACTTTAAATTAAGGATGTATACTTAATATAGTTACAGATTATTTTTTTTTAAAATCTGGTCTATCATCTACATCTGGAAGCCTCACCTGGGCGTGCCTTAGGCCCAGGAAAAGTTATAGTGCAAGTCGTGATCAGAAGCTAATTCTTATTACCATCATACTCCTGATCATGAGAGAAAAGGCCAGAGGCCTGAAACTGGAGCCCAGCTGTGATGATGTTAGTGCAGGTCTCAGCCTTAGTATGTATAAAGGCCCTGAGATGACTTTTGTCGTGATTTGCAGCTTTATAAATAAAACTGAATTGACTTGACTGTCAGAGCAGCTGTCTTGAGGGGCCCATCTCGGCTGCCAGGATGAAGCTGTAAGCACTCTGCACAGCACCCCTCGATTCAGACCGGCCTGCAAGTTCACTCTATTTATTTCTCATGATTAATTGCTCCAAATGTGATGACAGCATGTGGCGAGCGCGAAGTGTTCTCGCCGAAACTCTGCTCAGAGGGAGAAGAGCAACAACAGCGTGCTATAGTGAGCATATACACCTGCCTCATGTTGCCAGGAGACTAAAGACAGCTTAAAAGGTGAAAGTCATCTCTGCCAAATGTCTGGAAATATCAACATTTGTCTATACAGTGGATATGAACAGTTCAGGGTATGACTGAAAACTGTCACCAGTTATATTTTTGGACAGTGACTCAAACTGTAACAAAATTCTTGTCAATATTAATGCGCCACATATGGTGTAATTATTCACTGTGTCCTGTTATGATGTGCCAAAACATTATCAAAGTGTTCCATGACACCGAGTCTAATAAAGGTTTATCAGTGTGAGCACCACTTTAAACCCTAATTACATTTCAAACAACAACATAATGCTTTATAATCGAATATAAAATAAGGTCTTATACCTCAAATTAAAGATTTTTCAATCTCCTCTTTTACAGTTTGAACCATCAAAACTACAATTCATATTACATAAACAATATCAGCCAAATGTAAGAGAAAATAATGACGAAATCAGAGTAACATATTAGCAATTAGCATGACAGCAGATGATTAGCATGAGTTAATCAAATTTGATTAGCACGAGCTAATCAAAGACGAGCATCTAGAGCAATGAGTCTTTTAGCTTTATCCTACATTATAGTCAGAGATCAGCATGATAAACAAATAAAGGTATTCCACCTTTAAGTTGATTTTAAAAAATAAATTGAGCTAGTAGGACAAGCATGCTAGCAGAAATTTCCACATCCAACGATGCTTTAGCTTAAATCTATAATTAGCAAACCTAAATGCATGTATAAAAACTAAACAGATGAAACAGTAATAATTAATGTGGGGGCTCATCTGGGATAGATTTTTATTCCTTCTTTAGATTATTTAACTGCTTTTATTTGTATAAAATGGCTAACAGGAAGAGTAGACTCATAACCTTTATTAGTTAGCATAACACACAGCTTCTGTAAAAGCTCTATGTTGTGCTCTAGGTGTTTAGGCCTGCCAGGTCTACACAGTATAGTAGTACCCTGCGCTACAGACAAGTTTAGCTATGAAAAAACCTCCAGCGGCTTCATGGACTAGCTGCGCTCAAACACTGCTGTCTAGTGTCGAGCAGGAAGTCAGTGTTTACAGGTTTGTGGGTTTTTCCCCAGCGCTAACCCTTTTCACCTTAAATACAGTTTTGTGTAGCACCAGTAACTTACAAATGTTGACCGTTGCAGCTGAGAAGTACTCTGTAGTAACACGTTATTATCGTTATTGTCCACAGAGATACAAGGCTAGAGGAAACCTAAGGTGAATAACTTAACAGGATTCAATAGTGAAACTGTGAAAGCCTATTTTCAGAAAAGTCAAGTGAAATGCTTTTATTTTGTAGTGCTCCATAAGTGAGTGGTGTCCTCGTAGATAAATTCATCACCCGTCCTTTCTAATGAAAGCTCTTTGTAAAGATGAGTCAGATGCTGCGTCTCTGTTGGAGCTATTGTGCCAGTCACAGTTTCCATTACACTGCAAAGCAACTGGCACTTCCAGCACACGTCTTCTTGCAGGCTTTGTGAACCTGTGCTCACTTACTGAGGCCGGTTTATGTAGCAGTCCACTCAGAGAGAGTACTTTATGAGGCCACCTGTTTAAAACAAGTCTTTATGGACTGTAAGGTTTTTATACTATCTATAAATGATCTAATGGTAGAAAAGTAGTGTGTAAATATGAACTTATTGTCAATATAAGTCATACTGTTTTTACTGAATAAGCGGAGGTGTTATTGGTCATGGTGTGTATGACTTATATAGATGGTATATGCTTGGGCGAGAAAGGCATATTACATGTAATTGACATGCAATATGCAGATGTGTTAGGATCCATTTACATAGAATGCACGTCCTCTGATTGGTGTGATACTGCAGTCGGGCTACAAGCTGCTAAAAACAGCTTTTTGCTCGTCATCCTCTGGTTTGATAATAAACACTGTAATCTTGACAGGAATTGTTAGGTAGAGTCCTGGCAAAGTGAAGCATGCAGACAGTGATTGTTGTGTGTTTGTGTGTGTGTGAGATGGGCTGGAGGGTCAGTCCAGTAAGAGCTAAATACAGATTCAGTTGTCCAACATGGACAATCTGTATGCACCTCAAGGACTGATTGGAGAGCTGGACATACAATGTATATTTTACATCACTGTTCAACTTTGCTTTTCTTGGCTGGCAGTGGTGCAGCAGTTACTGCACCTCATGCTGTGCAGGCAAAATAAACACAGAGTCTTATATGAATTTTCTTGATGCCGTTATGAGCTGGAAAACCACGACTTTCACATTACTTTGCATAGACACATAAATCAAGGACACCGGATTAGATGATTTCCTCTCTCAAGCAGTGCATGATGGAGTATACAGTGTATTTTAAATCCAGGTGATTTGCTCATTAATAATACAAGACACTGAGCTGCACATTTATAATGATTAATAGCACATTATGGTACAATTAAGGATATGAATAAAGGCTTAAATTAAAAATGCCATAGTGTTGGTTTTTTTTACTGATTTGGCAAGACTTTAGTTGTCATCAATCCAAACAACTGACTAATTCATTTTTTAACCTAAAGCTCACTTCTCAGATCATTTAAGAAGCAATGGAACAAAAATAACCACATTTCTATTCTGTAAAAGTGTACTAAATCTTCCCAGTCCTATAAGTAATCATTGTGACGTGTGTTAGTGGATATTTTTTAGACCTTTTTCCTGAACCACGAGGTTCAGCTCGGAGTTGGTTTCATCTTAAGAATTTAAACTAAAATGTGTCAACGACTGGCACAAAATATTGCACAGACAAATGATTACTGCCTGGGATCGGGTTTACTTTTTCCCCTGTAATTTTGTTTGAGAACACACACCTCAGACTCTGATATACAGGGTGGGCAATTTATATGGATACACCGTAATAAAATGGGAATGGTTGGTGATATTAAAGTCCTGTTTGTGGCACATTAGTATATGTGAGGGGGCAAACTCCTCAAGATGGGTGGTGACCATGGTGGCCATTTAGAAGTCGGCCATCTTGGATACAACTTTTGTTTTTTCAATAGGAAGAGGACCATGTGACACATCAAACTTATTGGTAATGTCACAAGAAAAACAATGGTGTGCTTGGTTTCAACGTAACTTTATTCTTTCATGAGTTATTTACAAGTTTCTGACCACTTATAAAATGTGTTCAATGTGCTGCCCATTGTGTTGGATTGTCAATGCAACCCTCTTCTCCCACTCTTCACACACTGATAGCAACACCGCTGGAGAAATGCCAGCACAGGCATCCAGTATCCGTAGTTTCAGGTGCTGCACATCTTGTATCTTCACACCATAGACAATTGCCTTCAGATGACCCCAAAGATAAAAGTCTAAGGGGGTCAGATCGGGAGACCTTGGGAGCCATTCAACTGGCCCACGATGACCAATCCACTTTCCAGGAAACTGTTCATCTAGGAATGCTCGGACCTGGCACCCATAATGTGGTGGTGCATCATCTTGCTGGAAAAACTCAGGGAACGTGCCAGCTTCAGTGCACAAAGAGGGAAACACATCATCATGTAGCAATTTCAAATATCCAGTGGCCTTAAGGTTTCCATTGATGAAGAATGGACCTCTATCGTTGTACCCCATATACCACAGCAAACCATCACTTTTGTTGTTCCAACAGTCTTGGAGGGATCCATCCAATGTGGGTTAGTGTCAGACCAATAGCGGTGGTTTTGTTTGTTAACTTCACCATTCACATAAAAGTTTGCCTCATCACTGAACAAAATCTTCTGCGTGAACTGAGGGTCCTGTTCCAATTTTTCTTTTGCCCATTCTGCAAATTCTGTGCGCCGATCTGGGTCAACCTCGTTGAGATCCTGCAGTAGCTGGAGTTTGTAAGGGTGCCATTTGTGAGTAGCTAATATCCGCCGAAGGGATGTTCGACTAATGCCACTCTCCAGTGACATGCGGCGAGTGCTACGCTGTGGGCTCTTGCTGAATGAAGCTAGGACAGCCACTGATGTTTCTTCATTAGTGACAGTTTTCTTGCGTCCACATTTTGGCAAATCCAACACTGAACCAGTTTCACGAAACTTAGCAAGCAGTTTGCTAACTGTAGCATGGGAGATGGGTGGTCTCGTAGGGTGTCTTGCATTGAAATCTGCTGCAATGACCCAGTTACTGCGTTCACCAGATATCAACACAATTTCGATCCGCTCTTCACGTGTTAACCTCTTCGACATGTCAATGGCTGTGAACAAAGAGAAACTTGTAAATAACTCATGAAAGAATAAAGTTACGTTGAAACCAAGCACACCATTGTTTTTCTTGTGACATTACCAATAAGTTTGATGTGTCACATGGCCCTCTTCCTATTGAAAAAACAAAAGTTGTATCCAAGATGGCCGACTTCTAAATGGCCACCATGGTCACCACCCATCTCGAGGAGTTTGCCCCCTCACATATACTAATGTGCCACAAACAGGACTTTAATATCACCAACCATTCCCATTTTATTACAGTGTATCCAAGGCCCACCCTGTACTTTGCTCTCATTAGCAAATGCTAGCGTGCTAGTATAGCCGGTCTTTCAGTCTGACTTCTTTAGCCGTTTCCAGGTCCAAACTCCGCTTCAGGTCCCAAAGTCAAACGAAAACTGCGGCATACTGACAGTTAAAAACTGTCTGAATTCTTTCATCTTTAATAAAATGATGAGTGTGGCTGCTCTACTAGGTGTAACAATTAAGTTTAACGTCTAGGCAGTTAGAAGTTAGCAGGGAGTTAACTCGCTAGTAGTGGTGTGCGGATCGATATTAAAATATCGATTCGCCTGACCGATACCAGTAATTTATGTTCTAGAATCGATTCTCATATTAAAATATCGATATTTTAGTACTTTGGGGTAAATTTGTAGTTTTTCATTAAGAGGAATGCAGTGGAAAGAAACTATATCATTCGGATCATCTAAATTGGAAGGAACTACTTCCTCTTACGCCTTTCATAGTCATGTGCGAAATACGGCTGTATAAATGTGTTGCAGCCCCTGGCGTGCGCACTCACAACAATGGCTGAACGTATTTTACCTCCACAAACAGCCAAGACACAGTTTGTGATACATGTGGCAAGACAGTGAGGTTTTGTGGCAACACCACTAACCTTGTCAAACACCTCAGAGTAAATCATATCACAGAATATGATGAGCTTATGTTGGCGCGAACTGAAGAGGAGGAGAGGGACAGGTGCTGCTAGGGCGGGACAGACGTCTCTAGCGGAGTCCTTTAGAGCTGCAGGCAAGCAAGGTGTTCAAATAGCTCTGCTATCACTTCTGACATAAATGAAGGCAGAAAACTAAACAGCAGTGACGTTTGTAGGGTTACTGAAGTTGGGCTAGCTGGTATATAGTGATGTGTTACGTGGTGGCTAGCGACAGCTATGTTAGCATGATATAAACACATTAGCACACTGAAGCTGGAGGATAAATGCTAACTTTTTCCCACTCGATACAAGTTAACGTGACGGTTCCCGATGGTTAGGGACAAATGCAATCGCATGGCCGGATGCTGTAAATGGACCAAACTTCAGTCAGGAGAATAACTGAGATAATCCATCCACAATACAAGGTTAGTCATTAATATACTGCTGCATGGGCTGGGCCGTAGTTACATTGTCAGGTTCTAAAAATGAGCTTTAAAATAAACAATGGTAATAAAAACCAAGAGAGGCTGACAGCGATCACTGTGATTTTTAGGGGCTTGTTAAGATTAAACAGAACAAGATACAAAGCATTAAAATATGTTAGAAACACAACAGCCTTGATAAACGCAGAGTAATTTGGACCCGGAAGCAGGATTCATACGTCATCGCTTAAAGACCGGATTAAACTGAGGTGATAAACTTGACAAACATTGGACTTGCTGCAACAAAAAAAGTTGCAAAGAATAAAAAAAATAGATAATGGAGATGTTCAGAAACTCACATCATGTTTATTAGGTACACCTTGCTGTTTCCAGGTTGGACTCCTTTATGTCTTTATACCTGGCTTAAGTCTTTGGGCTCAGGTGCATGTGTGGATCTGATGGGTTGTTACAGACATCTGGTGAGAATTTCATGTCAATAGCACCTTTATAAATATATTTACTTAGAAAATTGGTGACATGTTCAATACTTATTTACACCCCCCTCCAACCACACACACACAAACAAATGCTATGTGTTACTTCATCACCTGTAAAATGTTTAAAATGACTATCAGCATTTCCCGTGTCACCAATGTCATAACATGTTATAACACGGGCACAGAATATCTAAATGTACAATACTGAGTTCAATGAGACGATCCTCTCATATTTGTAAGAAATAATGTAGCATTTGCATCTGGAATGTGAAGCAACAATGTTCAGATTTTTTTCTTTGATGTTTTTTTTAAAATAGTATTTCAATTGAAAAACACTGATCTAAAGAACGAGCAAGGCTTTTGTTACATGACTCTTCTGTTGTTATCCCCTTGGCTACAGCGTTACAGTACCTGGGTACATCCAGCAAGTTCTATCAATGATTAATGTCCTCTGAGGTTTTCTCACTTGATACTTTTTTTCATCCCCAGTATGCATGATCAAAACGATGCTGTGAATTACAGCCAGTCTATTTGGCAGCTGATAGCTGTAATTCCTCATTATGTTGGCAGAATTTATACTTGCCACTCCTCTGAAAACAAGAAAGTTGTTAATATAGTGTCTGACTTCTCACTGAAAAATAACTTGAGCCGCTTACCCTAGCTGCACTTTGTAGCAAGTAGATTATTTTCACTTTGCTAGAGTGTCCTACCGGGAGCTTGATGGAGGTCTCCACGCAGATCGATGGGAATGTGTTTCTGTGGTGCTGATGCTCACTGTGGGAGTCACTCACTCCAGAGCCGGTTGGTCTGTTTTCAACGCTCAGAGGGTAAACTGTTTAGTTTACCCTCAAACGCATGAGGTCCCTCTGTGCAGCCCAGTTTGGCCCTGTGACTTCATCCTAAAAATAAATAAATAGATAAATAAAAAGATATAAAGGAGTGTAACATGCCCAGACTGCTTATTTGTAAGAAGTGCTTCTCAGCCTGTGATAACAGCAGAATTTTCTCAGTCGCTGAAGAGAGATTTTCTAATGTCTATCAAAATAACCTCAATGATGCACTAAAGATAAAAGTGAAGCTATCTGTGCTTTTGTCAAGCATGACTTGGTGCATGCCTGTGTAGGGGTCTTTCTGGTCCAATTGGATTCATTTCCACAATTGTATGATGAAATTTCATGGACGGTAAGGCTGTTTTGCTAAGATGAGCAGAGCTAATAAGAAGGTGGTGTGTTTCCAGGTTAACAAACGTAACAAAAACCTACATTTAGAGTCTGGATAGAGGTGGTTTAATCTACGTGTCTCCCAATTGTGAGTCAAGAATTTGAGATTCATATTTTGGACTTACCTAACACATTGTTTCCAGCAGTGACAAAGACTCAGAGATCTAAGGAGAGAAACTAAAGATCTGTGGTCACACCTGCAAAACCATTCCCTTTTTTTTTGGTGGGGGGGGGGGCGACTACTGTTGTTGCCTCTCCAGTGCATCTGTTGTCCCTTTCCCTCATATCCAGAGCAGGTGAAATTGATTAAAAACTGGATATTCCTGAAGTTTACTAATGCATGGCACCAGTGCAAATGTAAACTGGTATCCTGATTGTGGATGGATGGAAAAAAAAAAAAAAAACTAAGATAAATCACATAATTTACTCCTGATGCTACAGTATTGTAGTCTTATTTAAAAAAAACTATGCAAGATGCTGTTGTAATTGCTGACTTTGTGCTTTTAGTTCTTCCAAAGAGATATCTACCTCACAAGAGCAATAAGCTTGCGGCTGAGGTAAGCAAGATCTAGCTACAGCAGCAGCAGAAGAAGCTATGAAACGTAGGTAGTCTGAGAAAAACAAGCAGAACAGATTCTATTTCAAGCTTCAGTGCCCTGTGCTGTTCTTTCTCCCCATTAAACCACTGATTTCATCCATCACAACACTGTCAGTGCATGTGGACAGCATTTTATAAGCATGTTCTCATTGTGTGAAGAGAGAAACCTATACTGTAGATATAGATATATATGTGTGTGTGTGTGCTCACATCCCCCAGGGAGGGAGCCCTGCTCTCACAGCCAGAGTCTCTCGGTGTTGCGATGACTGGTTGTTCCACTCCAGCACTGACGAAACAGAGCGCAGAGCGCCTCACTCAGACTCGAGTGTGGTTCGGTGAGCTGTTGCTTGATGAACCGTAGTGCCTCTTTGTTGCAGAGGGGCACTGAGTCCAGGTGGCGTCCTTCTTAGGCAGCTTACAAGAGGAGCCATGCTGAATGAAAATGGGAGAATGTGGGCGTGAGTGAAAATGTAGCTGGTATATAAAGTTTAACAAACACGGCTTTTACTTTCTTCTCATGTGTGTATGGGGTTAATATGAAATTCCAGTTGCTTGTCAAAAATTACCAGAAACAATCAAACAAACCAAAAAATCCCACGTGTTTGCTCTTGTTACACCGGGATTAATAAATATGCGCAGGACCTTTTACCATCCTCACATAAGACTCCAGGATCGAATGCCAACTTCAATACATATATTACTTAACTTTTTATATAACATAACTAAACTGCAGTGGGGTTTGCTTATAAATTATACAAAATAATATCAATGCGGTATATTATGACTTTGAGGAGATGCATAACCACAGGTCAGTATTTCTTCAAGCATTAATTCTGGGTTATGTCACATACAGCAAGTTACAAAGACAAATCAAAGTTAAAGGTTTCAAGAGAGACCACACTGTATCATCTGTTGGCACAAGAACAAACTGTGGGACATTTAAATTGATGCTTCGTGATGTTTAATATATGAGGAATGCCTCTCAATAGATAATCAGTACAACTTCAAAACTTGAATTACTTCTGCCTTCTGATTCATGAGCATCGTGGCTGTAAGTAGAAGTGAACATCAAAAATCTGATAATTGTCTGCCAACAATTCAATTTAATTTATTTATACAGCGCCAATCACAACAACAGTCACCTCAAGGCACTTTATATTGTAAGAACACACACGCACACACACACACACACACACATATATATATCTATATCTATAGTATAGGTTTCTCCCACAATATTATTGTGGGATTTTCTGCCACAATTTTCTCTTTTTCAGACCATTCTCTGTAAACCCTAGAGATGCTTCTGTGGGAAAATCCCAGTAGATTGATTCTGTTTACATTATACATGCTTCCCTTAGGCAGCATCATTAGAAGACATAGCATACATTTTCACTGCTATGCCGATGACACCCAGCTCTATCTGTCCATGAAGCCAGATAACACACACCAATTAGTTAAACTGCAGGAATGTCTTAAAGACATAAAGACCTGGATGGCCGCTAACTTTCTGCTTCTTAATTCAGATAAAACTGAGGTTATTGTACTCGGCCCTGAAAATCTTAGAAATATGGTATCTAACCAGATTCATACTCTGGATGGCATTACCTTGGCCTCCAGTAACGCTGTGAGGAACCTTGGAGTCATTTTTGACCAAGACATGTCCTTCAACACACATATTAAACAAATATGTAAGACTGCTTTCTTCCATTTGCGCAACATCTCTAAAATTAGAAATATCCTGTCTCAGAGTGACGCTGAAAAACTAGTTCATGCATTTATTACTTCCAGGCTGGACTCATTATTATCAGGATGTCCAAAAAACTCACTGAAAAGCCTTCAGCTAATCCAAAATGCTGCAGCAAGAGTACTGACAGGGACTAGAAAGAGAGAGCAGATTTCTCCTGTTTTGGCTTCCCTTCATTGGCTTCCTGTTAAATCCAGAATTGAATTCAAAATCCTGCTCCTCACATACAAGGTCTTAAATAATCAGGCCCCATCTTATCTTAATGACCTTGTAGTACCATATCACCCTATTAGAGCACTTCGCTCTCGCTCTGCAGGCCTACTTGTTGTTCCTAGAGTATTTAAAAGTAGAATGGGAGGCAGAGCCTTCAGTTTTCAGGCCCCTCTTCTGTGGAACCAGCTTCCAGTTTGGATTCGGGAGACAGACACTATCTCTACTTTCAAGATTAGGCTTAAAACTTTCCTCTTTGGTAAAGCATATAGTTAGGGCTGGACCAGGTGACCCCGAATCCTCCCTTAGTTATGCTGCAATAGACGTAGGCTGCCGGGGGATTCCCATGATGCATTGAGTTTTTCCTTTCCAGTCACCTTTCTCACTCACTATGTATTAATAGACCTCTCTGCATTGAATCATATCTGTCATTAACCTCTGTCTCTCTTCCACAGCATGTCTTTTATCCTGTCTTCCTTCTCTCACCCCAACCGGTCGCAGCAGATGGCCCCGCCCCTCCCTGAGCCTGGTTCTGCCGGAGGTTTCTTCCTGTTAAAAGGGAGTTTTTCCTTCCCACTGTCGCCAAAGTGCTTGCTCATAGGGGGTCATATGATTGTTGGGTTTTTCTCTGTATCTATGAAGCGCCTTGAGGCGACTTTTGTTGTGATTTGGCGCTATATAAATAAAATTGAATTGAATTGAATTGAAGTACCCAGTCCAGCCCATCTATTCAATTCAATTCAATTCAATTCAATTCAATTCAATTCAATTCAATTCAATTTTATTTATATAGCGCCAAATCACAACAAAAGTTGCCTCAAGGCGCTTCATAGATACAGAAAAAAACTCAACAATTATATGACCTCCTATGAGCAAGAACTTTGGTGAGAGTGGGAAGGAAAAACTCCCTTTTAACAGGAAGAAACCTCCAGCAGAACCAGGCTCAGGGAGGGGCGGGGCCATCTGCCGTGAATGGCTGGGGAGAGAGAAGGAAGACAGGATAACAGATTTGCTGTGGAAGAGAGCCAACACTCAGTGAGGTGACAGTGAGGCCTGAAGGAGCCCAGCATGTCTGGCCAGAAAACAGAGATTTGACACAATACAGGAAATATCTGTAACTGATAAACATTTTAGTAACTCAAAGCAACTACTTGTTTAAAAATTAATCTAAGAGTAAGCTGGTACTCACTGAAGAGCTTCTGTGTTTGCAGTTGTTGACCTGTCAGCATGCTGTAACATTACAATTAATTTTGTCTGTGCATTTATGTGCTCCCTGTCAATAAAATCTGGAGCTGATACATGAGGACAATCCCAAAAACTGAAAACTGGCACAAAAATGGCTACTTTTAGCTCTTTCCAAAAGCACGTGAATCCCCAAAGAGTCCAGTGTTGAAAATGCTCAACTCAACAGCATCAAAAAGCAAATAACCGGTACATGCTTGGGCCTCTGTGGATACATCAGAACAAAGACGATGTGCTCTGTTTTTTTTATGCTGCTATAGGTTTAATAAAACAAGGTGTTATTGTTTGTTTAAGCTGCAGGTTAACAGTTGTCTCCACCTTAATGATCACATTACCTGGCTTGTTGACTTGCTATCAATAACTAATCTAGGTTGCACTACACACACTGTAACCAAAACTTATAGCTTAATACAATGTTACAAGTTCTGTTCGACCTTCCAAGGTGTTTTTTTTCCAACTTGAACTGGTGTTCAAGTGAATTTGCAAGTCACATATGTTTATCTGATTTGTGATTCTACAACACAACAGGTCGCACGTTACTGCTGTCGCATTCTTCCTTCATGCTGAATGACCAGAATGTTGTCGAACCCTTTGAAAATGATAAGCATTTCAGTAGCAACAAATGAGCGTGCACAGGAAATCTGTGGGATGGTCAGTAGGAGTTATCCAAAACGTTTTCTGTCCTAAAGTGTGTTACACTGAGAGGTTCCTGTGAACGTCATCACCTGAATCCAAGTCGTATTTCCCAGCAGTCTGGGATTAAAGTGGACTGTGCAACAAAGATCTGACATTTAGCTCACGTCATCCTTTGGCTGCTGGTTGCATTTTGATCCACTATGGCCGCCCCAGGCTGTGAGTCAGCATGGCATACTATACAGCTGCCAAACTGCTGGGTGTTCCTGCTTGCAGCTCAGACACAAAGAACGTTTACTTTTCATCTTATTGTTATGTCCCTGAAGTCTCTGACATGTAATTCCTATAAAGGGCCTGCGTATAACACTGCACAGGTATTTTATGTAATTTCTCAGCACATACATTGAGAGCGCCGATGACCAATGCTACTCCACCTGCTGTTAATTCTCTCCCGCTAGACCCTGACAGTCATCTTCACTATGCTGCTCTGCACTGTAATACACTCCCACATGGTCTTATCACAACCACTTTATTCCATCTGTAGAAAGAGTGGGAGTGTGTGGTCTCCCGTATGAGTTATTGCCACGGAACAGCAGCATGAAATCGGCGTCGGTGGCTTGCGCACAGTGTGTGGTCCGCTAGTGTTTTTGATACATGAGTAGTGCCTCTGATACTAAATGTGGGACCCCCAGAGGGTGAAATACAAATACAGTGTAAAAGCACAGTGACAGTAGAGTTACATAGGTTGGAAAAAACAAATAAAGCAGCGTGGCGTGGGCTCTAATTCTCACAGTATCGGCTGCATTATAAACCACAAACAGTGTGGGTGCATGTGAACTTATTTTGCTCTGAATTGTAGGACTAATAAGGTCATACTACTTTAATTTAACAATGAAAAGGAATTAACACGGTGCTGCACTGATTATGCAACGCACACTTTTAGAGAGCGCTGAAAAATTATGCATGCAGGTGGCCGGCCTTACAATCCAGTCAGCCGCACAAAGAAACGTGAGTGCGTCCCATAGAAACGGCTGGCATTTCAGGCAAATTTTCCATGAACACCTCATTGATAGAGCGCCTCTACGTAAATGTTGTACACTTGAGCAACGTTATAAGGAAAATGGTGTCTTCTATCATTCCTGGCAAATGGCAAAATATGTAATGTTGTTTTGTGGAAAAATGGAGTTCACGCTTCCCATCAAAAGATGGCAAAACTTCTTGTGAGTGTTTGTCTCATACGTTGAAATATTCTCTCCTTATAAAACAGAACTGAATGAACTCTGTTTAAAATTCACATCACTTCAATATGCAATCTGGACTCATGTTCATCCCTGCTCCAATTTTTCGTACTTTGTATGAGTCACAGTTTTTTTGTTGTTTACCTTTTACCGGGCCTTGGTGCAGCCCCCTCAGGTCATCCTCCGTCTGAAACAAGCCATCTTAGCTCCTTTCGCTCTCGCTTTAAGCCTGCTTTTCCTAGATCAGAAAAAATGTGTGCATATTCTGACCTACATACAAATATAAACTCATGTAACTCATTGTCCTGTTCAAGAAACCAGTTTGAGGTGATTCAAGATTTGCGATACGCTGTGTTATCCAGCTGGAATCAGCCATCAGACGATGGCTACACTGTCGGTATAAATGGATGAACATGAACAATGCTCACTTTCTACTAAGGGGTCAAAGCGTGCCAGGAAAAGGTCTGCCATGGCATTACACCAGCACTATGCTTCCATATTATTTAAGCCAAATTCTGACCTTACCGACTGAATGTCACAGCAGGAATCGAGACTCATCAGAACGAGCAAAGATTTTCCAGTCTTCTATTGTCCAATTTTCCATGTGAACTGTGGTGTAAATTTCCTGTAGCTGAGAGGAGTGGCACCGGATGTGGTCTTCTGCTGCTGTAGCCCAAATGCTTTAAGGTTTGACACGTGCATTTAGAAATACTCTGTCTTTGATGTAATGAGTGGTAATTTCAGTCCCTGTTGCTTTCTTATCAGCTCAGAGCAGTCTGGCATCAGCAAGACATTTTCACCCGGAGAACTCCTGCTCAGTGGATATTTTCTCTTTTTCAGACCATTCTCTGTAAACCCTAGAGATGCTTTTGTGGGAAAATCCCAGTAGATTGTTTCTGAAGTACCCAGTCCAGCCCATCTATTCAATTCAATTCAATTCAATTTTATTTATATAGCGCCAAATCACAACAAAAGTCGCCTCAAGGCGCTTCATAGATACAGAGAAAAACCCAACAATCATATGACCCCCTATGAGCAAGCACTTTGGCGACAGTGGGAAGGAAAAACTCCCTTTTAACAGGAAGAAACCTCCAGCAGAACCAGGCTCAGGGAGGGGCGGGGCCATCTGCTGCGACCGGTTGCGGTGAGAGAAGGAAGACAGGATAAAAGACATGCTGTGGAAGAGAGACAGAGGTTAATAACAGATATGATTCAATGCAGAGAGGTCTATTAATACATAGTGAGTGAGAAAGGTGACTGGAAAGGAAAAACTCAATGCATCATGGGAATCCCCGGCAGCCTACGTCTATTGCAGCATAACTAAGGGAGGATTCAGGGTCATCTGGTCCAGCCCTAACTATATGCTTTAGCAAAAAGGAAAGTTTTAAGCCTAATCTTGAAAGTAGAGATGGTGTCTGTCTCCCGAATCCAAACTGGAAGCTGGTTCCACAGAAGAGGGGCCTGAAAACTGAAGGCTCTGCCTCCCATTTTACTTTTAAATACTCTAGGAACAACAAGTAGGCCTGCAGTGCGAGAGCGAAGTGCTCTAATAGGGTGATATGGTACTACAAGGTCATTAAGATCTAGTCCAGCCTGGAAGTAATAAATGTGGCATCTGGCGCCAGGCAGGTCATTTTGACCATGTCTTACACACGTCGGTGCATTGAGTTGCCATGTGATTGACTGCTGTAGCAAAATAGGGACGAACATTCAAAAGCAAACATACGTTTTGAGGATGAATACAATTTCAAATAGATAAAAGAAAATGAGACTTTATGTTGATGTATTAGAGGGGAAATGTCCCTTTTAATTAGACCAGTGCTCAAGCCTGAGATTCTACTTTTGGAGCTGTTCCTTGGTGAATTTGTTAGTGTGCGTAGGATGATTATCCTGTTGATTTTGTGACACGTGTCCCCACCTTATCGCCAAGAACCCTTTGATATAACACGGAACTGTTAGTAGAATCAATGAATGCAAGCTGTCCTGTTCCTGAGGGAGAAAAGCAACGGCAACAGTAGCACCACAGCTCAAAATTGGTTTGACGTTTTTTCCTGGAATTTTCATCACACCTGCAGACTTGTTACTCTGTCTCTTGTTTGTCTGTCTAGACTAGAGCATGCCATTCCTAGTTTCTTGATCTTGGCCCATATGTTCATTGTTCAACAGCTGTAATAATTACTTGCAGATATTCTAAGAAACTGTAACATTACCGGAGACTTCTTTATTTTTATCTTTTTAAACAATCTTGAACAGTCTGCAGTTTGGCTTAATACGTCATTGGGAATAAACACAACATAAAGATGATTTTTCTTCTTTTTAAAATCCATTTCCTGCTCACATGCATCCATAAGTTCTTTTCTTTTGAAGGCCTTCTTTAAAGTCTTAACACGATGGTACCACACTTCAGTAGCAAAGGAAACACGAAGTCCTTGATGTCAGGGGTTTAAATAAGATAGAATCCATTTGGGGGTTCTACTCTCTGGGACCTATCTGGAAATCTTGAATCTTTCTGTTGAATTTCAATTTCTGATGAATGTTTCAAATATGTAAGTACCTACAAAAGGCCTGATTAGCTTTAAGTTAAGTGTGCTGAAGTTAGATGCCATAAAAATCCTGGCAAATCTTTGTGTGGTGTACCAGACAGAAGTGAAGGTGGAAAACAGCTAAGCCAGTTTTCAGTTGCAGACAAGCTGTAACGTGGAGCCAAGAGTCGACAGGCTGACCATTAGTAAAGGCTGCCTGGGTGCTGCGGATCAACACTATCACAGACCTGCTGGGATGTGTGTCCTATGTCTCTGAATTGCAAAAACTAACTGAGATCTCAGTTTGAGATAACTTTCTAACTAGAGAAAGTCATGTTGATGAGACTTGAGAGAGGCAACAGCGGCCTACCCAGCCAAGTGGTGTCCATTTCGCTGGGGAGGTGATTTTATTCAGAAGAGTGTGAATGTCTGTTGCTTAGCAGCGCTCAATGACCATATTTCCCGATACTGGGCAATGAGTGTCATTAGGTGCAGCCTAACAGGGGGATATACAGTGACACCTGGGACAGCTCAGAGTCCTGCCAGGAGCAGGCTGCAGGATGTGAATGCTACATGACAAATTTGTACTAATTCTGCACCGGGAGGATTGTGATGACCACGCTGCGCTGTGGCTGCTGCAGAATGCATTCAGCAAAATGTTCTCTACAGAGGTTTAATTGGCATTTTATAGGACGCACAGGGAGATTATGCTTTGAAGTTAATGGCAGTTTTCAACAGTGAGTAGAGCAGAGCTGATGCTGGTACTGTGCTCCAGGTTTCTTGTGATTCGTTTGTTCGCCTCATAGAACATAACATTACAATTAATCTCGCCTAAAGCACATTTCGAGTTTGTATCTGTATGAAATAGTGTGAGAGAAAGTCCCCTTTGTACATTTTAATTTGTTGGGGTCATTAACTCTAAAACATGTAATAAGAAAGTAAAGAGTGAGCTGAAGAAGCAGAGAAACAGAATAACCTTTTAATAATGAACTGAAAAAAATCTAAAAACGAATAAACGCAATAAAGGAAATGAAAAAGATGAGTGGGCAGTGTACAGTAACCACTAATCAGCCCCGACTTGTCTGCATGTATAGCACACGTATTGTGTACTACAGGCACCCTTCTCTCTAAAACAAGCAGCAGATCCTTTGGGACCTGCAGACTGTGCAGTACATGGACTGTGTTATGTTTCCTGAGCCATTCTTGAGGAGCTTGTGATGTGGCAGGATGCAGAGTCAAGCAAGGGGAGCCTGCTTCTCGTGTTACTACGGGAAAAACACAAGAAATAAATTACCACCAAAGCCTGTATATAAAAGATGGAAGTAGTCACCATGATGACAGGACTCTGCATTTTGAAGCATGAAAATTAAACATCATTTTGACATAAAACCATGTTTTAGTTATCATCTAAAATCTTCAAGCTTGGTTAGCAAACTGCATTCAAAGATCCACGAGGGTGAAAACCTTTTTCGTTTGTCTTTATTTCTTTCGGTAACAGTCTGAAAAGATGAAAAGCTTCATTTTCTTACCCCAGAGATTTCACCTTGATTACCACAGAAGAAATTATCCAATGAAAAGTTTTGTTTTACATTTTGCAGTAATGACTACCTCTTGATTCATTTGGGAGTATTATAGTTAGATTATTCGTTAATTGCTTATCAACATTCATTTTATAAATAAGTGAACAGATTGTATTGATGTGAAATTGTTGTTCCATAGCAACCCGTTACTCTTGTCTCATTTGTTTTATTTCCAGCACGGTTAATTAACTAACTGGAAAAGTGATGTGAAAGCGAGTGACTATTGGATTCACCATGAAGCTACGAACACAACTGGATACTTGTTGACAAACTAACTGTAGCAACATGTCTGCAGGAGGCGAAACATCCAAACAGTAAAAAACAAAAAAACAACCAACAAACTAATAAACAAATAAAAAACATGTTGATGTCAATTCTGGATATCATCAAAGCATTTTTTTTAAATTCCAGAAAGTTGATTGGGTCCAGTTGGACACTGCACATGAACAGAATCAACAGTCTGGCATTTCTTTCCTGAATAAACGGTAAATGGACAGATTCTTATTTAGTACATTTCTATAAAGCACTCAAAGCGCTTTATACAACACGCCTCATTCACACAAGCACTTTCTTCTATGCTTAAGTCCTTTCTATCTACCATTCACACGCACTCACACTCGCATGGATGCATCAGAGAGCAACTTGGGGTTCGTATCTTGCTCAAGGATATTTGGCAGTGGAGCAGCCAGGGATCAAACTACCAACCTTCTGATAAGTAGGTGACCTGCACTATCTCCTGAGCTACAGCTACCCCAGTATGCATCATAACATCTTTTTTAAATTTACCAACTAACACTATATTATATATAGATTTATATATCTATATATAATCAATAACAATATTTCTATTTCTAGATATTACTAGATATTTCTGGTGATATCGAGAAAAAACATTACACAAAATTTTATGAGACTTTTTTTTTCTCTGATATTTTTATTAAATTGAAGCAACAGAGAAAAACAGATACACACAGAAATGTGAAACAACAAACACGTAGGTTTCACAATGATTGTTTGAACTGAAAAAATAGAATACAGATTAATGACACACTCACATATCTTGTAGCTGCTTTTATCAGTGTACCCCCTACCCATACCACATTTATGAGACTTTTTTAAATAATTTTCTTTTTTACATATGATCTACAGACTTTTTGAATATTTTCAGTATTAATTAATTCAGTATTAAATAAAAAATTGGGTATTGGGCAAATGCGCTATCCAAATGCTTTGTTAATTTCTAAATATTCTTCCTTTAAGCATCTTCTAAATACTTAATAGTTCTTTCTAATTATTCCAGTATTACAGCCTTTACTAAAAAGCAGTGTTTTGTGACATAGGAATAACAACAAACTGTGCTTTAGGGGAGTGTAGAACCACAGTCTTCAGTGATGAAGCATTAAATCCATATGGCTCTTGCTGGTAATTGTCAGCTAAGAGCAAGAAAATCTCTCTTCACGGCACTAATTACTGGCTTTTACTTTACTGACAGTCCATCGACATTTTCCTTCACTGTTTATTGGTGAAATATTGGTGATGTTTCAGTATCTGTTACTGGAAATAGTTAATGCTTTTCATTGTCCCGTCACACTAATCTATAATGTAATTTAAGAAGTTAATAGGATTTTCTGTAAGAAAATCATATTACTTATTAATCATTAATAGTGAGATGAAGTCACATAATATGTACAATATGATATGATCATAATAAAATGATCATCAATCTAGGTGAATTGTGGTTTATTCAAATCTATGTATTATTTTCGTAGGTTAAATATTATATTTTAATAACAAAATCTATTGTTCTTGTAAAGACCTAAAAACAGACAGCCTATGTCAGTGTTTTTTCTCAGTCAGCAAGCAGCTTCTACACCAAACACCTAAAGGCTCCACACTCACTGAAGTACAGTGAACAAATAAACAGAGTTTCCTTAACACAGGGTTGTCCAGACATAACAGTATCAGCTTCACTGTTGTGTTATTATTGTGTTCTTGTGGCCACAGTCAAGCATTTCAGCTGAAGAATTTCTTCACCCTCACCATGACCTATGCAATCTCAGGTAACCCTTAAAATGTTTCAAGTCAGCCTGTCTATGATTTGGTTGATTTTAGAGAGAGGTTAAAAGACACCTCAGTTAAATGCTTACATGCAAAAATTGTTCTGCAGTCAACAAAACAAGTTTTCTTTTTATTGAAGTGTTTTCAGGGTATGGTTTAAAAATAGCAGTCCAAGCTACTTTGCCTGAAAGCAGAACAGGTTTGGTTGCATGCAGGGAGCCATCCTAGGCATCCAGTTTCTTAAGATTTTTCTATGCTAATCTTAATTGGCTCATACTTTTCTTTTTTTTACTCAGAACACCTGCTGTCTACCTGCGTCTATCCTCTCCCATATCTGTTTGTGTATTTTCTTTCTCTTCATCTGGTTTAACCCTCTGAGGTCATCATAAGTAACACACCTGACCCTACCCCACCTTACGTGTTTGTATATGTGTAAGAATATTTATTTTATGTCCCCTGATTACCAAATCATTAGAGAACAATTTCATAAAGACAAAAATTACGTATTCAGATTAAGAGTTAGGGTTATCTCTTTGTGACCTATTTGTGCCATACATGTGAACTAGACTTGGTGTTTTCACTGCTGCAATTCTAGCCATACACATGTCTTTAGTGCATTTGTGAAGGTCAATTCCCATTGAATCATTCCAGAGGTGCTGGCAAAACAGTCAAGACCAATCAATTTTGAGAAAACATCTGCATTAATTATAAATTACCATGCTAGCTTAACTAGCATTTAAAAAAAATCACTGAAAGTTGCAAAATTGTGCCTGAAAAAATGTAGCTACTGGAAGTCACTGAACAGAACTGCTCTGGTATGTTCATACTGTTTGTACGGTGCCTTTAGATCTAAATGTAACAAAAAACAGTATGCAATGACTGCAAATTCCACAAACCCATATTTCAATCACAAATGAACAGAGACAACATCAAATGTTTAAACTGAGACATTTCATGTAAAAATATAAGCTCATTTAAAATTTTATAGCAGACATTTCAAAAGTTGGGAAGAAAAGATGGAAGTGGTGATACTAATAAGAACATTTAAAAAAAAAAGATTTCAGAGGAACATTTTGCAACTAATTAGGTTGACTGGCATCAGGTCAGTAACACTGGGTCTACAAACAGCATCTTAGAGAGGCAGACGTTCATCAATGTGCAAAAAACTGCACCTACAAATTGTGAAACAATTTCAGAATCATTTCCTTAATTCTAATGTATTTTTTGCCTTTTGTTGTTAGCTTAGTTATATATCACTTGAGGTTTATTAGTTCCCTTTCGTGTTCCCATTCTGTTCCTTCAGTCTTGTCTCTTTGTGTCTTTCACCTGTTTTCCTGTTCATCTGTGCATCTTTCCTTTTTTTCTTTTGGCAATCATTAGTCTCCGTGTGTTGAGTTTTACTTCCATGTCAGTTGTCTGCAGCTGTGTTCCCCATTGGTTTCCACTTCCCTCGTTATCTTTTGTATATATTGTTGCAGTCTCCTCCATTGTTGAATGTATTCTTACATTTAATGATTTCTGGAAACCTTGGATTCCCAGGCATGCGTTTGTTTATTCTCTGGTTTTCTGGACTTTGTAATCACCTTGTGTTTAAAATTTTAAAGCCAGCTCCAGATTCACACGTCCTGCATCTGGGATCCACAAATTTACTAACACAGTGTAACACAGTAGCTACATCCATCATGTTGTATTGGCTCTTTATATTTTATTTATATATTTATATTTATATTTATAACAATTGCATCTTAGTTGCTAAAATTTGTGTAAAATGTATCCAATCAATTCTTTTTAGTTTATGCATATCAATATATATAGTAAAAAATATCCTGTGATATAGACATAATTACACGTTGTTATAGATAATACAGTCTTATATAACCTCTCTGTACTATAGACAGTAGTCGTTTGTGCACAGACAGACACAGACATGGGAGACTTGAAAGAGTGCATTTAAAAAAGAAGAAAATTCATGAAATACTGTTTCAGATGAGTTATGGAATCATGATTTGCCCCAAAGGTTTCAGAAGCATGAGTCACCTTTGTTAGTACTCATCTCTCCTGCGATGTTTTATCACTGAAATCACTCTTAGGCAGCACTGTGCTTAAAGCTGAAGATGGAAAAAAAAGCCCAAAGAAAACTGAAGAGTGATGCAGCAATAACTATTTGATAAGATGTTGGGTGACTCATTGTTGATTAGTAGTTTTCAGGAGATAGGTTTTCCTCTGAGTCTCCTTTTTGGAAGTATGTGTGTGTCTGGGTGTCAAGAAGGTAAACAGAGAACTGTAGATGTGAATCTGAGTATAGGCAGCACCTCTTATTTACCTTAGATGCTTTGCTGTTAAAACCTATCACTGCGGTAATCAAGAAAATGACTTTTTACATGTAAGTGTATCAATATCAGAGGTCCACAATAAACACAGTAAGAATCATCTCCCTGATGAAGAAAGAAAGATTATATTAGAATTACTTATATCCAGAGATGCTGCGCTAATGTACTCTGTTTAAAGCAGGATTTACCGTGGACAGTTGGCATATTTTTCCTCAGCAGCAGTTCAGCTGGGACATTGCGAACAGCACACAGAGAACAACAAATCACAACAAAGGAAACAGCAATAAATAATTCAGCCAGAACTTGAAATTGCACACCATAACTGATATTTTGTTTTGTTTTTTTTTATCAGATTTTTTGACTTTTGTTAGTGTTAACTCTGTGGTTGCTGGTTACATCCTTCAGGCTGCAGATCAATCTGAGCAACCTGCAACAGTATCAATGTGGCCAGATGGACAGATTGTGGCTGACCTGGAATAGATGCTACGGGCAAAAGACTGTTGCAGGAAACGTCTGCATAGATATCAAGAAGACGGCATATTAAAGGAAATTAATCAGACCCCATCAAACAGCATCCACTTAAAACAAGACCAGTGTTGGTAAACACTGTGTTTTTGCAGCAACGATTAAAAAGCAGTTCATGAACTAATGCATTTGTCTTATCTCGGCATGGAATGTTGTGTGGCCTTAAAGAATTGAATTTGAAAGTTGTGAACTTGGAGAAATAGGAGAGTTGAGATATGGGGGAAAAAATTCAGCAAACACCTGGCACAGGACTTGATAGATAGTTCTGGCCCTTGAGTTCATCCATTTTACAGCAGGGGTGTTGAACTCCAGGCCTCGAGGACCGGTGTCCTGCAGGTTTTAGATATCACCCTGGGTCACCCAGGCCTCTGGAGAACTACAAGACATGTTAAGGAGGTTATTTAAATCAGCTGTGTTGGATCAAGGACACATCTAAAACCTGCAGGACACCGGCCCTCGAGGCCTGGAGTTCGACACCTGTGATCTACTGCCGGTGGAGGGGTGGATGTTAAGGAAGGGAAACAGGGGTAAAACAGTGCATTTTAAGTAGAAAACTTAAAATGCACTGTTCCAAATTATTACACACAGAATTTCAAAAGATTTTATAGGTTGTAGAGAATTGAAAATTGTCATTTGTTGAAGTTGCAGCATTAGTAGATCAATTTCACTTTCAATCAAAAACATCTTAGCAGGTCAAGTTACATATTAACATAGGAACCCTTATTTGATAGCAGTTTTCAATTCTTGCATCCATGGAACTTGTAAGTTTTTGGAAAGTTTCTACTTGAATGTCTTTGCAGGATGTCAGAATAGCCTCCCAGAGCTGCTGTTTCGATGTGAACAGCCTCCCACCCTCATATTTCTTTCCTTGAGGATGCTCCAAAGGTTCTCAACAGGACAGAAGTCAGGGAAGAACGGGGACCACACCATGAGTTCCTCTCCTTTTATGCCGATAGCAGCCAATGATGCAGAGGTATTCCTTGTAGCATGAGATGGTGCATTGTCTTGCATGAAGATGGTTGTGTTGCAGAAGGCACAGTTCTTCTCTTTTTACCATAGAAGAAAGTGGTCAGTCAGAAACTCCACATACTTTGCAGAGGTCATTTTCACACCTTCAGGGACCCTAAAGGGGCCGACCAGCTATCTCCCCGTGATTTCGGCCCAAAACATGACTCCACCACCTCCTTGCTGACGACGCAGCCTTGTTGGGACATGGTGGCCGTCCACCAACCATCCACCACTTCGTCCATCTGTACCATCCACGGTTGCACTGCACACATCAGTGAAGAAGACTGTTTGAAAATTAGTCTTCATGTAGTTTTGGGCCCACTGCAGCCGTTTCTGCTTGTGAGCATTTGTTAGGGGTGGCCGAATAGAAGGTTTATGCACAACTGCAAGTCTCCGGAGGTTCCTACACCTTGATGTTCGCAGGGCTCCAGAGGCACCAGCAGCTTCAAATACGTGTTTGCTGCTTTGTAATGGCCTTTTAGCAGCTGCTCTCTTAATCTGATGTATTTGTCTGGCAGAAACCTTCATCATTGTGCCTTTATCTGCACGAACCCATGTGAGCGCTGACTCAGCCACAAATCTCCTAACATTATGGTGATCACGCTTAAATTTTCGTGAAATATCTAAGCAGCAGAGAGATCCTTTTTCCTTCCTATATTGCTTGAAAATGGTGGTCTGCTTAATAATGTGGAACATCCTTCTTTAGTAGTTTTTCCTTTAATTGGGCTCACCTGACAAACTAGTGATCATAGGTGTCCGAGACTGATTTCAGTGATACAAAGAGTCCTGAGACACAATTCCATCCATGGGTTTAATTGAAAAACAACTTATTTAATCTTTATGACACTTAAACACAATTTGCATAATAATTTGGAACGCGGTGTAGTGAACATCTGCAGACATCTGTAAAACACTCTCTCATGATTTGTCACTGCATTTCAATCAGTGGTGTTTGCGATCTTGTAAAAATTGATGGAATTAGGAACAAACTATCTGGAAAATATCTTATACAATACTGAGTTTCAATCTTATGTTTGCACATTTCAATAAATCACTGCATCAATTTCCCATTTTCCAAGCAAAATATAAAGAAATGAATGGTGCTCAAGACTTTTGCACAGTACTTCCACTTTTCCTGTGTCTACTGTCTCATTACCATACTTGATGATCTCTAACCTTGTTCTTTTGGTATACGCGTGTCTGTTGGCTTCTGTTCTTTCTCGCCTCAGGGGGTTGTTTGTTGTGCTTATTGCTGAATCCTGCACAGCTGCTCGGTTCCATCAGGCGACACGCTCATGAGGAGACTGTTTCACACAAAAAAAGGGTTTAACCATTCATGCAATGAATGGAGCTACATCCTCTGTTGCTAGTGTCACGTAGAGAATTACAGTCTTCGCAGACATACAAAGACTTACTTATATGATGGATTACATACCCAGTTTGCATCTACCTTTAGCATTCAGGCTGCTCTGCTTAAAGCTCATGCTCTCTCTTTTATATAGTATCTACCTTATCCCCAAGAAAATACTGAACTCAGAGCTAACAGAAGATTCAGGGACTACAAATGTGACTTAGTGTAAGTTGTGCAATAGACTGCTTACTGCTCTTAATTCAGCTAATTTCAGATTTTCATTTTGGCAAACACAAGGGGAATAACAATTCACATACAGAATTTATTTCTTTTTATTTATCAGTAAATACTGGTGCAGGCAGTGGAACAGTTTCTCTGACCTTGAGAACTTTTCCTGACAAGAAATGCTTCAGTGAGAATGCAGGCAATGTGAGGTTTTGATATGATGAAGTAACTGAAGTAATATCGCAGTCGACTGGTGCTCGAAATCCCTTATTGCAATCTATTTTTAATGAGGCGATTTCTGATGTTGCTTTTCCAAAAAGTCACATTTGTTTGGGGTGTTGTATTCATGTGTGTTACACATTATTCTCTCAGCAAATTGAGACACATTTACATGAGGGAATAATGGATTGTATTAGATGCAGGGTGACAGAAAAATTCAAGGAACAATTACAGTACCGGTCAGGGTGGCTGGGCCATCAAAATGTGACCAAGACAGAGTTCACTGTCACATTTATAGCAACAGCCCAAATGGATTCTTTAAACCAGGGGTGTCGAACTCCAGGCGTCGAGGGCCAGTGTCCTGCAGATTTTAGATTTCACCCTGGGTCAGCACACCTGAATCAAATGATTAGTACATTACCAGGCCTCTGGAGAACTTCAAGACATGTTGAGGAGGTCATTTGGCCATTTAAATCAGCTGTGTTGGATCAAGGACACATCTAAAACCTGCAGGACACCGGCCCTCAATGCCTGGAGTTTGACACCTGTGCTTTAAACAATGGCAACAATTGTCCCAAATTCATTTTTGTTCAAATTTGAGAATAAACTGGACAGAGATGGGATGGAAAGGAGTGGTTTTATTTGTGAATGTTAGCATGGATTTTCATTGGCGCTGAGAGTTTTAGGCAAACTGCAGACTGTCAGTCTCAAATAGTCCAATAAATTGAGCTGCTAATTTATTTCTTTCTGCAATTCAGAGGGATATCTTTGGAAGACGGCCAAACTCTTTGACCTGGCTTATATTGGGGGGCTGTGGTCGTCCTCCTGTCAGCCAGATGACAGTTGTGCTCCATGGTTCTGAGAAGAGCTGCTTTGGTGTTTCCAGATATGGCAGCAACAGCAAAGATGGTTGCCTGTGACATTATTTATTTTTCTTGGATGGGAATAGTGTAGGCTACTAACCTACTGAGGTTTCAAAGGGTGATGTGATGGGACAAGGAAGTTAATGTTCTGTGAGGGTATTGAACCCAGGCTAAAGGGGAGCTCCAAGAGAGACGCAGTGCTGCCTTGAGCTCTTGATTAGCTCTTTCGGTCTACCATTGTGGGTGGTATGTGTGTTTGTGTATGGAGGACTACGGCAAAGTGGTCTGGTGACTCAGTGGGAGGCATTTGAGGGGGTTAGCATTTATGTATTGAACTGTGTTAAACATTTGGTGTAGGCTTTGGTGAGTGGAACATATTTTTTCAACCAGGGAAGCCAAAATCTGGTCATGTAGACCTAATAGAAGGAATGCGTCTGCAGGGTCCAGAGGCTGGCCAGATTATTCTGTCATATTTAAGTGTTATCTGGACCCAATAAGCATAGTCAGACTGCTGACTAGCGCTTTAAACCATTTATTGAACAGAAGAGAAGCTGGATCAAAAAACAGGTTAATAACTCAGGAGGGTGAGTTCATTATGGCAGTGGGGCAGGAGACAAGAGATAGACTTAATAGAGGCCAAGGTGGGTTTGAAAGTAATCCAAAGGGTAGCTCAAAAAAAGAGTGGCTCACTTGACATTTCTTGGAACTGCTGATTTGGAGGGGCTGTTGTCAGTGAGGTGGGTGTTGGAGGCAGAGTTGATGACTTGGTGGAGCGCGCAGGCAGGTCTGTAGCAGTTTTCTTGATTGGCAGTCAGTTTTAGAAAAAACTCTGTGAAGAAAATATGAGTCAAAGTACAGTGGAGCTGAAATAGGAGACGATGTTAGAGCAGAAAAGGATTTAAATGAGCAAATAGCACGAACACTAAGAACACGGAAGGCCTAATTAATACTGTGCGATACTCCAGATTTTCTTATTGATCTGATACCAAGTAAATACAGGGTCAGTATTGCTGATACTGATACTTTTAACTTATAAAGGCAGCTTATGTAGGGGAGAGCAGTGTGTACATACGAGATGACTCATCAATTTGCAAATTCTGAATGCATTTTATGCCCACTAAATCACTATGATTTTTACTTTCCACAGTAATTAGTTAACACAACAAAGCACACTTTTCAGCTTTTCATTTTGTTTTGGGGTTTTTTTTTTAGACCTGGAGCGTGAATGTGTCTGTCTCTAAAACACTTTGGGTCAACTTCTGTTGATTAAATGTGCTATAGACTATAAATAAAATAGACGTGACACTCAAGGCAAAGACATTTCATAGTGCATGTTTGAGGTTCATTTTTTCATTCCTCCCATCCAAAAAAATTAACACAATTCCTTGAGCTACATCCTGAACTTATAAAAAAGTTAAAAAGTATCAAACCTATCTCACTAGTATCGACCTGATACCAACACCAGCGTTTGTATCGATACTATCGATATTTAGCTCGATCCACCCACCTCTATAAATTACCACTATATTGGTGACAACAATTTGGCAGAGGGCAGTAACGCGCGGTCACTTCTTACATATCTGGAGGTGAAGACAGTGCAACACAGATGTGGAAGGAACTCCCAGTAGAAAGCAGCTTCGCCTGCAGAGAGCCTGAAGGAACTCCAGCCCACATCTCCACCTGTGAACAAGAGAGAGGGAGCAAAAGCAGGGAAAAACCCCAAAAAGAAAACACATGCCTGTCTGGACCATAACAAATAGATCTAAATGACTAAGTGAAATTTGGAAGGTGTCATTCACAAACAGGAACTTGTCTACTAGAGGTTGCTGTAATGTTCAAATAATGAAAAGGAATGGATTGAAATCTGGTAAATGGACTAGTTCTTATATAGCGCTTTTTTACTCTACCTGAACACTCAAAGCGCTTTGAAATCTGGTCATTGGACAGAACATTTGAGTATAGTGAAGTTAGTGTCATGTTCAGTGTCTAAAGTGTACCAAGAAAATATCCCCCACGCCATTACAGCACCACCACCAGCCTCACTGTTCATTCAGATTAGATTTAAGTGTTTTTGTTTTTTTATGCCAAACTTGGTCCCTGTGATCTGAATGTTGCAGCAGAAATCAAGACTCAGCAGACCATGCAATGTTTTTCTTCTTCTATGGTCCAATAATGGTTAGTTCATGCGAATTAAATGGTAAATGGCCTGTATTTGTATAGCGCTTTACTAGTCCCTAAGGACCCCAAAGGGCTTTACACTACATCCAGTCATCCACCCACACATTCACACATGGTGATGGCAAGCTATATTGTAGCCACAGCCACCCTGGGGCGCACTGACAGAGGCGAGGCTGCCGGACACTGGTGCCACCGGGCCCTCTGACCACCACCAGTAGGCAACGGGTGAAGTGTCTTGCCCAAGGACACAACGAACAAGACTGTCCAAGCCGGGGCGCGAACCGGCAACCTTCCGATTACAAGGCGAACTTCCAAGTCTTGAGCCACAATCTTAGCCTAAGTTTCCCACTCTTAGTCATCAGCAGTGGCACCCAGTGGGCCTTTTGCAGCCATAGCCTTGCCTGGACATTACAGGCCACCAGCTGGACCCTCTGCAGTTTGCCTACCGGGCAAACAGGTCGGTGGATGATGCAGTGAACATGGGGCTGCATTACATCCTGCAACACCTTGACCGCCTGGGAACTTATGCCAGGGTCCTGTTTGTGGACTTTAGTTCGGCTTTTAACACCATTGTGCCTGAACTTCTCTCCTCCAAGCTCTCCCAGCTCAGCGTGTCACCAGCTACCTGTCAGTGGATCACCAGCTTCCTGACAGATAGAAAGCAACAAGTGAGGCTGGGGGAGATCACCTCTGAAACTCGGTCCCTCAGTATTGGTGCCCCTCAAGGATGTGTCCTCTCACCACTACTGTTCTCCCTCTACACTAACGACTGCACCTCCAAGAACTCGGCTGTTAAACTCCTTAAGTTTGCAGATGACACCACTGTCATTGGCCTCATTCAGGATGGTGATGAGTCTGCATACCGGCAGGAAGTTGAGCGGCTGGTACTCTGGTGCAGTCAGCACAATCTGGAGCTGAACACTCTTAAAACTGTAGAGATGACAGTGGACTTCAGGAGACATCCCTCAACTCTGCTCCCCCTCACCATATCAGACAGCCCTGTGTCGACTGTGAAGATCTTCAAGTTCCTGGGTACCACCATCTCCCAGGACCTGAAGTGGGAGACCAACATCAACTCCATCCTCAAAAAGACCCAGCAGAGGATGTACTTCCTGAGACAACTGGGGAAGTACAGTCTCCCACAGGAGCTGCTGATCCAGTTCTACACTGCGGTCATTGAGTCTGTCTTGTGCTCCTCCATCACAGTCTGGTATGGAGCAGCCACTAAACAGGACAGGAGCAGACTGCAGCGGACTGTACGGGCAGCAGAAAGGATCATCGGCGCCCCCCTGCCCTCCATCCAGGATCTGTACCTCTCAAGAACCAGGAAACGGGCAGGGAAAATCATCACAGACCCCTCACACCCTGGACACAGACTTTTTGATCTGCTGCCCTCTGGCAGACGGTACAGAAGCCTGCAGACCAGGACCACCCGACATAGGAACAGTTTCTTTCCCCTCGCCATCTCCCTTCTTAACAGTTAACCTGTCACACTGCTCCCACTGCCAGACTGCAACTGCACCTTATGTACATTCTGTAGTATTCATTCCAGCTCATTCATTTCTGTATTTTATGTATATAAGTTTAGATTAGTTATTTATAGTTGGTTTACACAGCTTTGTGTATGTATGTGTATGTATGTGTAATGTGTGTATATAGACACGTGTGTGTGTGTGTGTGTGTGTGTGATTTACATTGCTGTGCTTGAGAGCCACCATCTGCCGGAACCAAATTCCCTGTATGTGTCTGTGCATATACTTGGCCAATAAACACGATTCTGATTCTGATTCTGATTCTGGTTCTAGGTTGGACATGTCGTGGTTGTAACAAGTGGTTATTTGAGTTACTGTTGCTTTCCTCTCTCTATTCTTTTACCTCTGACACTAGCGGAGGATTTTCACCCAGAGAACTGCTGATCACTGCTCACATTATTTTGGACCATTCTGTATGAATCCTAGATGGTTGTGTGGGAAGATCCCAGTAGATCAGCAGTTTCTGAAATATTCAGACCAACCCCTCTGGCATGAGAACCACACCATAGTCAGAGTCACTTAAATCACCTTTCTTCCTCATTGTGATTACTACAGCCATCAGAAGGTTCTGTGTAGAACTCTCAAATAAAAAGAGGTCCAGCATAAACACCACCAGGAGGTTTCCATGTGACACGTCTTCTGCTATATAGCCTAAGATCCTGCTTCATATGATTTGAAGACGGTGGTCAAATGCTTTTAGGAAAGTTTTCTTTAGAGCTGATAGTAAATCTCCACCTTTGTAACTTCCAATTTCTTGAAATCCATATCAGGACTTGAGAACAGGATGTTCTAAATGTTCCCTGCCTTGAAGTTTAACTTTCTGTAAGCCATGTAGCACCCTTGCTTGTCGTGATAGTTGATGTTAGCTGCTTTTTCTTTTCTTTTACATATAACATGATGGACTTGTTGATTCAGCAACATCCAGAATAACAAAGAGAAGTTAGCTTCATAAATTTGTTATGTACACTGGTCATTGCAAGAGGCAAAACAAGCACTGTTTTACAAAAAAATATTGGTTCCTGACTTTAATGTGAATGTAATTTCAGTCTGTATGTTTTCTGCTCTGTCATACTGCACTCACGGAAAGTTTCTGAATAATGGACAAAACACTTAAAATGTAAATGCGATCTTTCTACATGGCTGGCAGGCATCTCTGATATCAGTGGAATTGCCTCTTTGTCAGTGTACAATTCTACATTTGACATTTTTTTTCCTTAAGCTGACTCGCAGCTGAAAGACCATAACCATTATGGTACCATAACAAAGTGGAATTGTAGGGAGACTTGTGTTTCAAAAAGCACTGATAATGAAAGGTTCCCTGCCTGTAGCAGGTAACCATGGTGTTTCCAGTTCCCAGACACATTAAGCTCTTGTTGGTGACGTGGTGGAGACTCAGGCAGAGAGCTGAACAAGGTGTTCTCACCTCTGCGCTCTCTGCTCTTCTTGACCTTCATTAAAATGCCATGGCCTGTAGCAATTAATGCCACCAGGGCACCTGAAATAATGTGAGGCAGATTAACCTCGGGATCAAATGACCAAAAGGCAGTTGGTTTAAGCAACTGCTTGACACTTGTAGAGTTACTATCCATCTTGTATGTGAGTACTAACGAGGGACTACCTTGATAGTGTTATGAATTATGGATGATACATATTATATAACCAGCTTTGTGTGAAAATGAAAGACAACTTATAGAGAAATATCTGCTCATTCACAGCAGTCTCTTTGCATAGACGATCATATGATTAGAAAATAATTTTCTAGCTCTAATTATTGTTGTTTTTTGCCATTTTAATTTATTCTCTCGTTCCAGTCAAAAATACATGCCCTCATTTCCAATGTGATGCAAAATCAGATTTCAAACTGTAACATATAAAATGTAGGTAGAGAATACAATAGAATAAAAATGAAACTGCTTTGTTGCACTGTTATGGTTTTGATTCATCTGCTTTGTTTACCGTTTAACTTCCTAATATCCATCACGTAGCACATCTAGGGTGAAGTTTAGGTTTTGTTTTATGTTTTAAATGCTCACATTTTCAGAAAGTCTCTTACATTTTGGCATGCAGTTTTTCTGTTGAAAAATGTTCCTATTGGATGTTCCAAACAGGGAAAATCTCCATTGAAAATGGCGGACATTACCAAACCCTGGCCCTAGCCGTACCTTTGATGAGTCAGCAGTGATCTGGTTTACGTGGAAGAGGATAAAGTAAAAAATGTGTGATAAACCAGAACAGCACTAACAAAGTTTGTAACTACTTTAGTTGTTGTACTATATGTACAATATGACATAATACATGGTTACATTGTAACCTTGGTTTTCTTGGAGAACTCCCTTATATATTCTATACATAAATGATCAGAAATGGGCAGTAACGCGTTACAGTAACGTGTACTTTTTTCAAGTAACGAGTAATGTAAGGGATTACTATTGCAAAAAAAGTAATTAGATTACTGTTACTTTCCTGTAAGCACGCTGCATTACTGCGTTACTAAACCGTCGTGATTTTGTTTGTGAGAGTGTCTCATGACAATGACGTAAGCATGTGCGACGCCCGTGGCAGCAACAGAAGTGTGCAGATCAACAATAGATAATATGGAGTGCAGGAGCGAGTATGACTGTGCAGCACTTAAAGCATGGATGTACTGTCATTACTTTGAGTTTGAAAAAGTGACAAAAACATTAGTGTCCGCTGTAGACTCTGCGTGGGAAGAAAACGTCTTTCTACAGCGAAAAATTAAACTTCAAATCTGAGCAAGCACCTAGCACGCTGCCACGGGAATGTGGAATTCACAGAGAAACCCCCGGATCCTCCCACTGACATGACCGCTGCTGTTCCGGGCAAAGCTCCACCCGCCCCACTCCTGATAAACAGGTGACAATAGATTTAAGAGCGACTTAGTGCCGCTGAATCTTTTATTTTATTTATTTTCTGCTGTGTTTTACTTGCATCTATTTGAAAGCGTGTAAACACAAAACATTACTTTATTTTATATGCTGGAATATGCAGAAAATAGGTTTAAATGTTAAACAAATTTCTTCAAGTCAAAGACAATTGCATAGAATTTAATGTTTGCTTAATGCAATGTGCATAAAGCTAAAAGATTAAAACTAATAAAACAATTTTTAAAAACAGGCTTTCCATTTGATTCAATTTTAAATGATGGATTGCAGAAAAAGTAGAGTTGGGATGGCGGGTCTATTGCTTTATGACTTATTCAGGTTGTGTGTCATGTTTTTAAAAAGTAACTAACTAACTAACCGGTTACTTTTGAAAATAAGTAATCAGTAAAGTAACAGGATTACTTTTTTGGAGAAGTAATCAGTAATTAGTAACTAATTACTTTTTCAAGTAACTTGGTCAACACTGTAAATGATATGCCCTTTTACATATTGGGATATGTAAAATATCTTTTAACTGATCAATTTCCAAGCAGCTGACAGGGTTTAAGCATCACAGTTAAAATACAGTTTTGACTGTTGTCCGCTGTCAAAATGTTATTCATTTTAAGTGATCCTAAGAATATTTTCTATAAACTTTAACTCTGATATTTTATTTTTCTATTTTTACCCATGAATATTTAATGCTCCTGACAAACACTTTCCAGATTTGTGTTATTTGAGGGATTATGTTTGACTCACGAGCAGATCAGAGACTGACAATTCTTTCAGGGTGTAGGTTGGTGGTTAATTCATTAAGCCAGTCTACGACTGTCGGATGGTCCCTTTTCTTCCCATACAGGAAGAATTATAATAATAGAATGATATAATAATTGGATTTAGGCAGCCAGCTGTGTCAGTTTCGAGTTTAAGCAACAATGACTTACCCTTACAGAGACCTATGGATTCACATTGTGGGTGTGGGCAGACATTCAAAAGAAGTCATAGTAAAGTGGATTGGATCCAAACAAAGGTTGAGTCATCCAAATTTATCACAAAATCTGCTTTGGTATATTCAGAAGTGTGTAAAACATAAGAAGCAGTTTGGAGGTGAGTGTGCTGAGCAGCAGGGGGTGTGATACATTTGTTTGCTTATAGATTGAATTTTGAGATTGTTTCAAAAGACATTTATATTTTTTTAAAGGGTTATACGCAACTCTTTTGTGTATATATTTAATGCAGTGATATACATCTTTGTATCTGTCTCATATTTGTCGTGAAACTGAATGAAAATGAAAAACACTGTTTTGGTAGATGATTGAGTCATACTAACATACTCCCAATAATATGTTTTATTGTCATCTAGATCACTGTATATATTGGGATGATTTGTACCTTATGAAGATCAGACTACTTCTGTACCCTAATGCAGGGGTGCAAATATGCACCTTTGTAAGTGTACTGATGTCATTATTGATTTCTATTCATTCACACTAGGAAATGGGCTGGTATTTGTGTAGTGCTTTTCTAGACTCCTTGACCTTTTATATTAGTGCTAAACCTTAGTACTGCTATGCTGCTGATTTACATGACATTTACAGAATGCAACCTGTTAGAAAGCATTATATGCTTTTATTTAGCTTGAATAAACAGTAAAATTTGAAAAACATTTTTTTTTGTTTTGGCTCCTGATATTGAACCTTAAAATCTAGAAGAAAGTGTGCAAATATGATTTAGTTATTAATGTTCTTTTCCTTATATAGCACTAACTTACTTCAACAGTCTCAGACAAAGATTTTATAGAGAGAAAACCAAACATCCTTATGAAGCAAGAATAAAACAGTTGGCATTTTGTTGGCACATCCAATTCCAGGGGCAGAGAGAGGCAGACTTACATTACAGACAACGCTAACAGCATGCAGTTTTTAGAGTGTAAATATGCAGAGAGTCTAAGAGCATAGAAGAGAGATGCTGTGTGCATCGTGATGCCTATAGCGGCATAATTAAAGTGCTCTTCAGGGTCACCGGTCCTAACTTCAGGTTGTATCAAAAAGATAACTTAGAAAACCTTTTTTTTAAAGACAGGCTGTGTGATTTCTAAACTCAAACTGAAGTTTTGAAGGTTACACTGAGGAGATTAGGGCCAAATAGAACCTTTGAATAGAAGGTTGTACTTTCAAGATCATGTATATTTTATATATTATTTGTCACCGATAATAGTCACTCATTTCAAATGTTTTAAACTGGTAAAAGGTTTGGGCTGGAGGCAGATTTGCTCTTGTAAAAGATGCAAAATGCAGTAATATGCAATGCCTTCTCTGAAAAACAAAAACACATTGTCTAAATGGGAGCATATGTTGCTCTAAATCCTATAAATGCAGTGCCTTTCAGCATTGATGGTGCCTTTCTAGATATATAAGATACCAGTTCTATAGGAACAAATACAACGTCTGAGCGCTGATAGAAACCCAGACAGTCTCTCAGCTTGTTAAGGTTTAATCTGTATTATTTTAGGGTCTTTACCTTAAAATAGAAAGCGCCTTGAGGGAAATGTGATTTGGTGCTGTATAAGCAAAGATGTGGTTTCTGACACTTTATGTTTTTTAGCACCGGGTTTGCTGTTTGACAAGCCAGTGTGATTTGATCAGCACTCTCTTGAAACATGGATGGAAATGCACCGTAGTTCCACGGCAGTTGGTACACACATTAAAGTTCTGTATTATTTCTTTATGGTGGGAATTTTTAATTAGCTTGTTGCTTTATGGACCAGTATCTGCAAATCTAATTACATTTCCCCCCCATGAGAAAAGCGCTGTGGCGTTAATTAGCAAAACTGAACTAAGATGTTGAACAGTACACCTGCTGAACATCAGCACCCTGACAGCAAAGGCTCACAGAGACGATAGCATGGCTGGTGATTCGCAGACTAATTTCATCGTGGCTTGGTTGTAGAAAAAGGATGTAACATGAAAGCGCACTGATCTGCAGCTTTTACCTCCTCCCACTCCAGATGACACTGACGCGACTTTCAGGAGGCACTTTTGTGTCGTTGTGTTATCAAACTTCCCACTACGGTTTGTTCAAACATTTCAAGACTGAGTCAACAGATGTGCAGTGATACAGAAAACGTGTTCATACTGAAATACTCTAGGAGAGACGCTAAGATCACACACAGAATACTGAGCTTCTTTGTTCTTCTTTTACATGTTAGCAGATGTTCCTCGTGTACCCTGTTTATGGAAATGCTTTAAAATAGATAACTGTGCTCCTGTTACTAAAGCAATGCAATCAGCTGCTACATAGGTTATTGCAACCCTGAAATTTTAACACGTTTTAACGGATTCCTGTCTAGGAGATAATTTCTCAAAGATATTTTAATGAGTCATATCAAATCAACATTTTGCAAATATGCAGGACCTCACTGAATGGATTGTGAGTTCGTCTACGTTTCAGAGTCACTTTGTGCTCCAGGCTGATAAGGCCGGTGTGTTTTACAAACAAATCCCGCCTGCTGCAGCTTCAGTCTCGTCTTCCTCCCCTTGAGAAGTCCTGCAGAAACACAACCCTCCTTTTTCATAACACGTCTTAATGTTTAATATTAGCGTGACCGGGCTCCTGTCCTATGCTTTTATCATTCATTAAAGTACGATTCTCTTTCTGCTGTGCTGCGCACAAACACACGCATTCACCTGTGCACACATGAGCACAAAGCACCTGTGCATGGCACAGGCTCAGCGTGGCAGAGCAAATATGTCTGTTCCCAAGACAACGAGAGATAATAGAGTCATTATAACAGGACAAACAGATTACACAGTGCAATGCTGTCACGGACTCCACACAGCCCATCAGCAACATCAAAGAAATACTTTAAGACAGTTGGATAGTTTATCCGAGATTTCACAACTTTTTTTTTCGAGCTTGGAAATGGTTTTCGTGTGTGTCAGGAGTTACGCAGCAGGGACAAACTAGAAAAACGATAAGCTTTCCTGGATGTATCGTCTTATCAGTCCAAGATAGACGGCACCCAAGTGGATATTATTTGATACAATAAATGTCAGAGATGATTACTTTTACAAGTTAATATCCACTCTGTAGGTCTGTAGGTCATCTCTCTGAATCCCTGTAAAGCCCTGTTAATCTTCTGTTTATTGCCTTGGAAATGCAAGGACACTAATGAATGCTGGAGCAACGAGAGCTCCGACTGACAGGACATCACTGTGGATATGATTTTATTGCTTTTTGCTTTTTTTCCCTTTTAATATCATTAGTCTTATCACTAACAGGTCCACATTTTTAATGGTACATTGCTTTCACCATCAGACTGACATTTAGGTGCTTATCTGTCCAGATTTAAATAATAAAAAAAGGAGAATCCACACGAGCCTTGTTGGCAGAAGTTGAACCAATACCTATCACACTTCAACAAGCCTGTGACAGGAAGCTCAAATGACTGAACAGAAGTAGTTTTTAGTTGGCATAATGTCTTTGAGTGCAGCCCATAATGCTGAAGGATCATCTGTGGACGACATTTGTGGTAATATACATACTCTGTCGAGTTGTAATCAAATAAAAGCTGTCACTCCTTCACAGCTGCTGCTGTAATTCATTACGTCCTAATTACTCGCTGAGAACAAATTTAAGCAATAAGAATCAATATCAATTAATTTGCTAATTTTGAGCAAGATTGGAAAAAGACAGATGGCTGGGTATACAAATCTGTCCTGAGATGTAATTAGAGTTGCCTAAGACTTTTGAGATGCCACAGGCATGTTTTTGCTATATTTTCCACATGACATTAACCCTGAAAAATATTTTTTCTCCTGCAATAATTAGTAAATAATATATGTATATGTATATATGTATATAATAATCGCATGATTAAGCAGTTGCAGATCTGCATGATATATATTTGCATTAATACTATACCTGTGTCGAAATAAGTCTGCAGTAAAATTTATTTTCCTTTTTTTAAACGTATCTTTTTGTAGTCCATATTTAAAGTAATCACTACTCATTGTTCAACAGATTCAGTCGGCTCATTTGCAGCAACACTTTATGCACACACTTCCAACTTCACGGAAAGAATTTTCAAATAAGCTGTGCTGCAATGCAAAACAAACACCTACGCTCAGTGTTTTTACTCAAGTTTCCTGCTTCTAGATTTTATTCAGGAAGCTCAAATCCTTTTAAAGACGGAAATTCGAAATACTGGACTTTTATTTAACTAACAATACTGCCCCCATTTAAGTTGGGAGGGGGATTAAATCGATTTAACCTGGTAAAACAATTTAAGCTGTCATAAAGTGAGAGGCTGTTGTCTGTTTCCTGTGAGTTTCACAATAGTCAGTAATACACATTCTTAAAGTGAAATTTATTGTAAGCAGTACTTTATTTTGAAAGAAGAAGCATGGCTGGTCTGGCCTCTCTGCAGTAAGGTTATGTTTAGGTGTGGTCTGTTGTTGTGCTGCAACATTATAGTACATCCTACTGCATATCGTGTGGGGAGCCAACACTTTTGCACTGTATGAGTTTGATTATCGGAGTTGAATCAGGCTCGGGGCGAATTGAAAAATCAAGATTAATGTATATATTAGTTTGTTTAGTTATGGGAAAAGGGTTTGATTTTCCCCCAACTTTAGTTTACTCTCTCATTAATGAACAAGCAGCAGATCTCAGACGTCTCTGTGAAAAATTAGACAGCCTCTTTAATGCCAGTGCTTGGCACCAGATATGATCTGTAATTGCTCTTTTCTCGCAGATACCGACAAAGCTGATGTGGATACTAATCCTCGCGTCGATTGCTATTACTTTTATTGTATCATAAAGAAGATCTATCACTGCTTCAAGCTGCTTTAGTCAAATGACACATACTGTAAGTGTGTCATGTAAGTGTAATCAGACAAGACGAACATGCAGGATTTCTGGTTTTAATCTCAAGCGGGGAAATTTGATATGTATAACATATTAGTGGGTTGAGTGGTTATATATTATTTTAGATTATTAAAAGCAAACTTAAACCTGTGTAATCAAGTTTGTGTTTTGTTTTTTGTTGTAAGGCAGGAGCACTTGTGGCTGTGGAACAGATTGGCAAATATCTGCTTGTTTGCATGTTTGGATTTATTTACCGTTGCATTGTTTTGCTAGTATCCACATCGCTTTTTCTCACATTTTGGTCTTCATCTTCTTATTAATTGTTTAATTAATTAATTAATTAATTTGTATCGCTCAGTGCTCCACTTCGCCAACCCACTTGCTGTGGAATTTTTTAGATTGTACCCAAAAAAGCCACATAAAAGAGCGGTTGAAGCTAGAGTATGCTAACAATAAAACCAAAATAATGAACTAAAAAAAACCCCCAAAAGATACATAAATCCAATGAGAGCTATTGATTGGTTGAGAACCATAAATCCTTTTGAAATAAAGCCAGCTCAAACTAGTCAGCTAGGTTAGCAAGGTGTTTTCATAAACTCACTGTAATAATAAAAGCAATGCTAATTTTAGCTAGCAAAGATAGGCTAGGCTTAGAATAGGCTTAAAACATGCTAACGCTTGATAAAGCATAACTGAATAAATAATTAAAGAATGACATATTAAAAATTTACCACCAGCACTGGTCTTATCAATTGGCATTTGAAACCAAGAATATTTGCTGTGAACCTGTTTATTTCTGGTGTAAAAGTGAGCATTTTGCCAGAGGGATCGGTTGTCATTAGCTCCCTTTTGGAGTTAGCCTCAGGTTGAGGAACTTCAACTTTCAGCACCATACTGGCTGTTTTTTTATAGCATGGGAGGTTGCTGTTTAGTGATAATTTAATTCTAATTTCTTAAGTGCACTCGGCTCCTTTCATATTACGCGCAAAAATAATGACAGTGCAGCTTTGAAAAAAAAAAATTCAACCACTTAAACTCTGCCATAGGATAAGGCAACATTTGAAATCTTGCTTAATGCATTTCTTTAAAGTCCACTAATGAAACCTCAGGTTTCATTGCAACACACATTGCATATGGAAATATAAATGCTTCGATTGCAAATCAGATTGATCTAGCCAAGTTTGCTTTCAGCCTTAGCTAAACACATGCCTGTGTGGGTGGACGGGCATATGGGAAAAGACAGAATCACAATTCAAATTCAAAACACAGAACATTAAATGTTTTTTTTATGTATACAGTACACCAAAAATATTATGTCTCTGTTTGAAGGTCAGTTGTTGAAGTGATACACATGCCAACTGATGGTGGGTGTATCTTGGCTAGGACTTTGGTGTTTAATACTTGCAGCTAAAGACTTTGCTAGAGGAGAGATAATCAATATGACGCTCTACAGGTTTCATTCATATTGCAATCTATGAAGTAACATTCAATTACAATTCATGCACTTAAAATCAATTACACTTCATTTAGAAACCCAGTTGAATATGGTGTATCAATCCTATTGTTTGCCCCACAGGTTGATTTCCAATAGTCTGTTTGTGTGTGAGTCAGCAGCTTGTGGTCTAAAGATAAAGTCTAATTAAGCTAAAAGCTTCACTGGCTCCTCCATGACTCTTTTCCAATCCTTCCTCCAAACTGTTTTACCTCGCTGGAAACTTCAGACTAATTGGACGTCCCTCCTGCCATAATCTTTGAGCCCAAATAAGATTAATGAGCAGACGCATTTCTGTGGCATGTGCCTATTCAATACCTCTTTTGGCACGGCTTGCAGACTCTTTAGAAGATTTCTTGCTTGGTCATGTTTGTCAACAAAAGCTGATCTGGGGCTTTTTGAGTATACAGTTACAGTAGCACTGGTGGCATCAAAAGCAGCCCGGACTTGACGTCTTTCCGCATCACTAATTTCTGCTGTCTTTCTGCTCTCTTCTCAGGCTACGGGCACGCGGCGCCAGGGACCGATGCAGGAAAGGCCTTTTGCATGTTTTACGCCGTCCTGGGAATCCCTTTGACTCTTGTCATGTTTCAAAGCCTGGGCGAGAGGATGAACACTTTTGTCAAGTACCTTCTGAAACGCATCAAGAAGTGCTGCGGCATGCGCATCACTGATGTGTCCATGGAGAACATGGTGACAGTGGGATTTTTCTCCTGCATTGGCACGTTGTGCATCGGGGCCGCTGCATTCTCCCATTATGAGGACTGGAGCTTCTTCCAGTCTTACTATTATTGCTTCATCACATTAACAACTATTGGCTTTGGGGACTTTGTGGCCCTTCAAAAGAATCGGGCCCTCCAGAAGAAACCCCTTTATGTGGCCTTTAGCTTCATGTACATCCTGGTGGGCCTTACGGTCATCGGGGCCTTCCTCAATCTAGTGGTGCTCCGTTTCCTGACTATGAATAGTGAGGATGAGCGGCGGGATGCCGAGGAACGGGCCTCACTCGCCGGCAATCGGAACAGCATGATCATCCACATCCAAGATGAATCGCTGCACCGGGCACGGCGGCGACGGGAGCCATACCATGCAGAAGTGACTGATCTGCAGTCAGTGTGCTCCTGTATGCACTATCACTCGCATGACAGCCCTAGTCCGGGGATGGGAGGTCTGGGCTGTGCCTTTTCCCACAAGAACTCATTCAGCTCACAGCTGAACCCCAACCAGTACTTTCACTCGGTTTCCTATAGGATCGAGGAGATCTCGCCCAGCACCTTGAAAAACAGCTTCTTCCCTTCGCCCATCAGCTCGGTGTCTCCAGGCCTTCACAGCTTCACAGACAATCACCAGCTGATGAGGAGAAGGAAATCTATCTAGACCCCAACAACCACAGGACCATAAGTTTTATACACAAGGTCAAACATTTCCAATGCTGCTCCTTTACCAAATCTTATTTCAGCACTTTTCCCCTCCAGTTTGGTTGTATGTAATCGAAGTATTCTTGGGAAACTATTCAAGAACAGCAGGCGCGGACACAAGGGGATGCAAAGCATGAAGCATGGATGTCTATTTTTTCAAGAGATTGCTCCATTTAAGAACCAAACAACACAAACTGCAAGACTTTTCCTTATTACAGATTTACACTACAGAAATTGATATATTAACCTTTGGTTACATACCAAATGATGCACACTGGGGGAAATGCTATTTTTCAAAGGGAGTTGTTTCACCATAACTTGAAGCAGCATTTACCGTTATGTATGTTTCCATTGCCTCACTGCAGACAGAGAATTTAAAGTGACTTAAAGCATCAGGTATTGTTTTCTATAAGCAATCATGTATTTAAACGGATTCACGACACATCAAGCCAAAATACTGTTGCCAATATTAGCATGTGCATTAGCTGTCATTTAATAGTATGCCATGGTTTTTGTGACATTGTTTGTGTCTCTTTTCCAGAACATTTGTGTGAAAGGCATCTGTTTGTCTTTGATCAGAAAGGATCATGCTGCTGTTATTGATATTTCCTCCTGTTCTAGAAACATCAGATCTGGCCATAAAAGCTTTATTTTCACACACACCCACAAAAATCAGCCCCCAGTTCTTTTCCATTTAGACAGATTTTCCACTTTTGGGGTCTAATGTACCCAGAGTCTGATAATGATTTTTCCCTCCCGCTGACATTCATGCTAAATATGAGTTCAGTTAAAGTGCAGAGGCTTCTCTCTGCATTCATGATTTTGCGCAGATAATTAGCATTCAAATATGGTTAAAAATGTTTTTAAAGGCAGGTTTTTGTAGTAGGAGTTGCCTTAATGGATAACAATCCAGTGCAGCCACAAACTGTATAACAAATTGATGATTCAGTGCTTTGGCTTCCAGCCATTTGGAGGGCACACATAAAACTGATTCTAAAAAAATATTGCTCAATTTACTAAAGATGCAGCACAATTTCAGACTCTTAGTCCCTCGTATGGCTCAATACCCGGAAAAAACTGACTCTTATGTTTTCCATAATGAAACCTATCTTTCATTTGACCTCGAATGGAGACTTTTTTACAAATTCTAATGCTAAAACATAAAAATAAAAGTTACCCCTAATAACATCACTCTGACATCAGCAGGGTTGTTTTTCTATACCTCGAAAAGCTTCATGAGCGCCATAAGATATTCTACAATAGTTTTGGCATCTTTTATTTACAGTCATAGACTCTAAATAGAAGATGGGAAAAGTCACCATGACATCACCCTTTTTTTTAATCACACATCAGCAATGTGCAAAGTATACCTTGCTTTATCATTTGTTTTTCTATAAATGAAACCACATTTGACAAAAAATAATGATCATGTTAAACTACTGAGATCCTAAGCTCAAGACAACCTTTACTGAGATCAAAAATCAGCAGTAGGTTCATTTTTACGTGAACTTCACAGAGTCCTTTTTGCAACCAGAGGAGTCAGCACCCCCTGTCGATATTTGGAAGTAATGGCCAGCTTTTATTTTCAGTCTCTTAATGGCAAGTAAACGGGAGCATTATGGGAAATGTCGGTCACAACTATCAAGATGGGGGTCTATGAGTTAAGCTGAGAAAAGATAATTTATAGGATGTTTGAAAATCACAAATTAAGTCAGATTAATGAAGCTGGCATTACCGTGCTGTGATGTTGATGAGTGTAAGCGGACCCAGAGGGTGGAATTTTTGATAAGTGCAATTAAATTACTCCATCTAAATATAGAAGCAGTGTACGTTTAATTACAGACACATATGAGCATGCTCCAAAGCCCTGCATAGTACATGATGCATGCCTGTAGCAGCTAACCCTGAGCGAGCTTCTGAAACCTGCACAAATGTAACCACGTAGGACTGAGAGCCCGAGTGCAAACAGTGACGGGGAGGCATGCAGATCTGAACTGACAACTCTTGAGATTTGGATACACTTTGGAGCCATTAGGGAAACACGGGGTGATAAACACATCAACAAGGGGGGGGAAAGCTGAAATAGTGAGAACGAATTAATAGGAGGGGACAGCTCAAGATTGTGAATAAGGCAAGCTTGATAACACCAGGATGATCCTTTCACTCTCAGCAAAATAGCAGTAGAAGAAAATGGAGAGGGAGGATTCTTTTGTTGTCGAAAGGCTGATCTGAGGAAGTGCATGAACTTCAATGTAATGGGCAGATCGATTTTTTCCATTATAACTATGTTAATTACAAACAATTAAGAATGATTTACCAAATAATGAACATTTCTTTTGATAAATCCCTGCAGTTATTTACCTCGCTTTATGACTTTTAATTCAAAAAAAGGAAAAAAAAAAGATTTAAATTTTCAATGAAACCCCTTTTTCTTGATTTCCTGTAGGTGATGAATGCAATCCAAGAAGTCCAAGCGCACAGGCCAAACAAACCGATGTACATATCAAATTCTCATTTTGAAATTTTCAGAGAAATGCAACTTAGAAACATCATCTCCCTGACGCCTGTGTCTCGCCATGAGGCTAAGAAATACTTGATTAACTCTGGATGTTCATGTTGATTACCAGCCTGTTTTTAAGGTCCAATTCACATGTGTTTAAATTTCCATCATGTAAATTAGTCAGGATTGAAAATACATTTTAACATGCAAATGTAAATTTAAGTGTATATTCTTTGTAAAGTATGGAGCAGGATGGCGAGAATTTTTTTTTAAGTTGCACAGGCCTGGGAGCCTTTTTATTCCCATAGCAGGTTATGTCATGTAAAAATCAATGAATACTTCTGGAAACCTGGTAAAACTTCTGCACTTTAACTTTCAAGTTAAAGCGTGACCTTCAGTATTCTCTGCAGCCTTGTGTTTAACAGGCTTTTATTAATTTCCTGGGTAGCTGAGCATGCCTCACAAGGTGAATGCCATTCTGTTTGGGCAAACCGTAAAAAGCTATGGATCCTATTCAGTCGTGACAAACATAGGCATGGAGTCTAAGAGAAGCCCTAAAAGCATTGTTTCATTATTGGAACTTTACTGGCTTTTAAACATTTTGTACAGGATATTTAGATAACAATCTTTGGAATAAAAAAAAAGCCTTTTCATGGCTGAGATGCATATGTATTTTTACACATCAGCATATGTGCCTTGAAGAAACAGCAGTCAGTGTTTCTGTTAAAGTGGGCACATTTCAACAGCAGATCTGTTTGTACGTTACCAAATCTATTGTTAGACTATAGCAGTCTGGCTTCGGGGCTAACAATAGAGCAGATGCGGTTACATAGAGACAGATTTCAGTCCTGATAAGTCGTATGATGATAAGGAAATCAACATCTGAACCCCACCACGCAGAGTCAGGCACTCACTCATTGACAAAGCAGACTGAATCACTTCCTAACTTTTAAAAGACACAATCATCTCATAATGGTTCAAAAGATTATTCTGGTGTATAGCAGCTTGGGTATCCTTCTCATAATGTTGGGTCGTTACTCCTCAGTAATAGTAACACTGTGCTTTCAGAGATAATTGCTGAGCTTTGCCACAACCTCCCACAATGAAGTCAGATGGTGCAAGAAACACAAGGAGAGTGATTATTTGACAGGTTTAAAGGATATAACATGGAAAGTTCAACATAACCCACAAGTATATACTATTTATATATATATATAATGTTCTTCCTCTCCCCCCCCATTTTTGCACATGTCGAGGAGCGTGTCAGGCTACATTTCACTGTGTGTTATACTTGTATAACTATGCATGTGACAAATAAAGAACCTTGAACCTTGAACAGGCCACAACCACAGAAAAAGTATAGTATTAATTAAAAATACTACCCATAGCCAGTGCTTCCCCTCAGCCTCCTAGAAGACACAACTATGCTATCAGTTTTCAGAATCCTACGTCACCTTACTATCAAGTTGTTGCATTCACAAGATTTTCAGAAAACTTGACGTCTGACTTTTGGGGTCGAGGTCACCAAGATTCGGATTCGGCTGAGATTTTTTTTAGTAAATACACCTAGGTAAAGGTAAATTTTTACCTCATTCACAAACTTAGGTGTTCACGCCATCTGCTCGCCCACACAGCAGGGTAATGACAATACCCCAATAGCCTTTTACAGCTAAGGGGTAAATACTGACACAAAGCTGACACAGCCTATTTTCGAAGCTGCATCAGCTATTTTTTGTGAACTTGGATGAATCAGCTGACATTATCAACTTAAAACCATATTTAGCTATGTTTGGTAGCATGTGGGTACTTCAATTAGCTAATGCTGCAGCCACTCAGTGGTTAGAGATGGTGACATGACAAAAATTATTGTGACTGTGTGCAACCAAGTCCGCGACCACTTGAAGTGAGATGCCATCTTTAAAGCAACCCTGATGTATCAGCAATAACATGGAGCTCTTGTTCTTGTTGCTATCAGTCTGCAATTGAATGGGGTCAAGCTGGTAACTACATACCAACATGTGTTTGTGATAATATGGAAATAAACTGATAAAATAATAAATTGTCATTTTACTGCAAAATACAAAATCGCCTTGTAACTGAAAGTGGCCCCCAGGCTAACACAGGTTAGGTAACCAGCTGGTTGCTGCAACTACTTTCAATTGATTGACAAACACAATCACAGAGTAACCACCTATTTTTCCTAGTCTCAATTAGGGTGGCCTCAATGAGGCGTCACTGAGGCAAGCTAAAACACACAAACCCCGTAGTCAACGTTGAGAGTCAGGAGCGTCAGTTTTAAGCTAACAGCTACTTAATATCTTTGTACATTACCAATGAAAAAGGATATGTTGTGAGAAAGATTCTCCAGTAAACATGTTTAACATTACAGTTGGAGTCATGTATAGATCAATAGATCTACTGATCTATACAAAAGAACAATATTTACTCTTGCCCAAGATAAATATGCAGCTCCCAAGGTTGCTTGGATGTTATCACCTGCTAGTTAAGAACTTTGCTTGCTGTTTGATGCTTGGCAGATAGATTTCTAGCTAAAAAGCATTGAGACAAGAGCAGGCCCAGAAAATCAGCTATCCAAAATGCACAAACAAACTTAGCTTAGGGTGATGATGATTCTTACTCCAAGTCCCCTGTTTTCTTTTTGTGGTTGTTGTTGTTGTTGTTTTCCCCCATTTTACTTAGTCATATAATCTCAATCAACCAAGGAAGCGGATGATGGAATTCCAGCTTAATGTCACAAAAATATATAAGGTCAGATAGTGAGACAGCTGTATGCATCATTGATTTTGATCTCTTTGGGGGATTTGTTGATAATATGAAACCTTAATAAAGCTCAAGGTTATCTGAATGTACTTGAAGAGTACACTGAAGAGAAAACAACTGTTCTTTTTGGACTTTGTTGTTGAGACGTTTCAGTGCTTCCTGCTCTCACCTGTTACTCTGAGAATGCAGTACACCAGAATGATCGTTACCATTATCGAGATCTGTCATTACCAGAACACTGATAGGGTTAACCAAATATCTACGCTCACTAAGTGATCAGTGTCATCTGCTTTGCTTCCACTTTCACAGTAAAACTTTTCCAAGCAGCATTTCTGGGGAATGTATCAGCCATAATGGATCATTTAATTTTTTTTTTATTTTTGAATGGAAGAAGCAAACAAATTAACTCATTTAATCTTCATGAGCTGCAAGTCAGATCGTTTTTCATCCCCTTCCCACACGCGTTCATATTACTCTGATTTTTCAACCACCACACCACATGTCACGCTGATGGTCCTCGACTGAATGTTACTCTGTAACAGATGCAGACGGCACGGAGAAACAGCCGCACACGCCATTGCTCTCACCAGACAAACACGGCTGCATATTGTCTTCTGCCACGTGGGGTCATACGATACGGAGGTGATTTGATTCCCGTTGGTCATTGGCTGCTGCTTCTTTTTACGGCATCCCATATGTGGCCATGCTTGGCTTCCAGGTGTTCCTTACTGCATGTGGCAGTATGTGCAGGCCATTTCTCTGTCAACAGTGCCATGTTTATCTACGACAGGGACAAAGAGACACAAATTGCACTACTATCTGTGTAATAATAGAAAGTGTGTTCCATAACTTCTATTTGTGAAATATCCTTTGCAATAGGTTCTTCTGTAGGTCTGATGAACAAAAAATACCATGTACCATATTCCTTACAGGAGATTATAGCCCATCTTGCTGGTAATCATGTGGTTTGAGGCCACTGATGTCCTCTGTTGCAATTTTGAAACTGATGTCTGTACAGTGCTCTCTGGTGTGGCTCTCTTTTCAACATTTAGAGAAGAGATCGTTGAGATTTGTTCAGAGTGCAATGAACATTTTACATAACATTTTACATTTGTATGTTTTCTTTTTTCTTTATTTCCTTTTTTTTGGTGAGTGTGTGTGCATGATTTGGTGTGGGTGAATCACTGGGTTTGAACAGCCTGGGTGAAGCCATAACACACTTGAATAAAAATGATGAGCCTCCTTCTGAAAGCCTCTGTCTTCTTGTAAGTGCTTAACACCTCCAACTTTGAAGTCATTTTACCAAAATCCAAGAAGAGTTTTTCATTTCGAGAACAAAATCCAGTCCGGGGAGTTTCATTGTTACATATTCATTAAAAAGCTGCAGGCAAATTTATCAAACTCATTTGTGATTGATTTTCTCAAAATTTATAACATGTTGTTGATTTATCTTTTAAGAAAAAGTTTAGAGAAGGTTCTAAGCCGGAAGCAACTAAAACCCCCAAAGTATTTGGTTAAAAAAGTTAAAAATTAAAACTATGAAGAGAGAGGTCTTAAGTACTTGGGTGGTCAGGCAAGGATCAGAGCAAATCTCAGCTGCAGGAGGAAATAAATGATAATCGTACGCAAACCAAATCACCATGCCTGTGCTTAAAATATTTAAGTTTTACTTTATTTCCGTAAGTGTGCATGTTAAAGGGATTATATTAACCTATTGAGAAATATGCTCATTCAGTTTCTTCCTGATGAGATTATTGATATCACTTCCAGGGCTGCTTAAAGCAGAATAATAGCTTAATTTATTATAAAAACTAAAACCATGGGGAAAAACTAGCCTTCCAAATTTGTGCATTTTAGAAAACAAATGAGTAGAAACAAAGATACTTAGCAAGAATATTTAAGGTTATGTGCTTTTTTATTGAGATTTAGAGGTGTTCCGAGGTCAACTTTGCATAGAGCCTAACTGGCTATTTGACATTGTTTCCCGTTCCTATGACAAGAAAGCAAATAAGGACACTGCAATGAAAAGATGATGGTGATTTCCATTCTTCAGTCATTCATGTTTGGTGGTATGATTTTGCTTTAGGTTAGACACATGTGAGGGACCAAGCAGCAAAAGCATAGAGGACACAGGAAAAAATTTTTTAACCCCCCCAGAAAATACAAAAAAATGTTCAGAAAGACAAAGTTCAAAATATAATTAGTAGGCCCATAAAAGAGGTCAACTAAATATAACTCTAATAAAAAAGTAACTTCCAGAAGCTTAAACAAACAAAGTAGACACAACTTAACCCCCAACCTGACCTAAACACAAAGACACAGGAGGGTCACCTTTGTAGTGGTTTGGCCAAACCATTTACACACAATAGGGGGAAACAAAAACAAACACCAATCCTAACTAAGCACAAAATAACATAACTAAATCTAAAACACCCCTGTTTCTAACAAGCACTTGGTTTGTCCGAAACAGCCACCTCCCCAAACCAGGATAATATAACAGAAACATTTGGTTCTATGTGATTACTGGCTAGTTTTTGTTGGAAGCCTAGATGCTGCATCCTGGACCAGTTGAAGACAACCAAGAGAGGACTGAGAAATACAAAAGACAAGTATGTGTCTTGTCAAGACGGGAGAAAATTGAAGTGCGCACTCAAATTTCCAGTTTCAAAATTCAGACAGCAGTCAAAAATAACACCAAGATTCTTTATAGAGAACAAAAGCCTCAGTTTTATCAGAGTTGAGTTCGAGGAAATTTAAACACTTCCAATTAGTGATAGCATAAAAACATGAGCTGACGTAGGAGAAGCTGTTGAGATTGCTAGACTTGAACACGACTGTATATTGCCAGCTTAGCAATGGTAGGAAATTCCTTTAAAACTGTAAAGTATATTACCCAAAGACAACATATATATAGGAAACAGAATGGTGTCCAAGGACTGAGCCTTGAGGGACTCCACAAAGGAGAAGTCACATTTGTTTAAATATAAATTCTGAACTGTCTGTCAGATAAGTACGATGAAAACTATTTAAGAGCCAGAGACGCCTGGGTCTTAACTTTTTAGTAAGTTTAGTCCTCTACACACGACACTGTAATAAGGTACAACTTGTAAGCATTCAGTTTTATGTTATGAAGGATTTCTGGTAGTCGCCACCTTCTTCTCTGTGAGTGGCTCATGTGGTGCAGCTGGATGTTTAGTAGGTGGGAGAATGAACAAACATCCCTTTTTATCCTCTTCCCACACCGTAGTAATTATACTGTCAGCCCTGAACGTCAGGCAACACAGAGGGCGACACAATAAGAACAGTGGCAGAGGGGCGTTGAGGCCTTCTCTTGGCGGTAAGCCTGTAATTTTGCATCTCAAATAATCATGTAAGCAGAGCCAAGTTGTTCTGCAGTGGTACCAACTCCACCACACCAATAATATGATGCAATAAGCAGGTGCTGACATTTCGTTTTTAGGGGAGGGATGCAAGAGAACAAGACAATGGAGAACAGTAGAATTTTTTTAAAAATGATGATTGAGTCTGTCTGTACATTTGATGGTTCAACTAATCTCACACAATTCTCATCTATTTAGGAAAACTCTGCTTCTAAATGCAGTGAATGAGGCTGATGTCGGAGCAATAGAGCTAAAATTTAAACCAAGCTGCAAAAGGAGGGTGATTACGATCTGCAAATATTCCTGCAGGCAACACACAGAACATCATTGTCTTGTCTTGATTGTCTCAAGATATTTAGACTGAAAAAGAGAAGAATTACGTGTGAAGTGAAGAGAAATGGGATTAGAGTGTAATTCCAGTGAAGACTGATAATATAGCAGACATGTCTACACAGCACCTTCAGCGCCCCTTTCTTAAGGTAATGCAAAGGTTACAAATCATGCAGTAAATTTCATTTTCTTTTACATTTCCTTTTGTTTTTTGTAATCAGTGAAGTTAAAATGATATTTTACATATACACTGGGTTTTAAACCACATACATTTACGCGATAGAAGTAAACACATGACAACACCCATTCATTTTAATTCTGAATTTTGAAGCCCCAACGTTAGCATTTTGACCTCCCCACATGTTGCTTTATTGGAGTAAATGGGACAAATAATGGGACAATGGGCTGGATTAGTACGTTAAATTGGGAGACAGCTAGCAGGCTTGATTAGCTAGCTATATCCATAAACTGTAGAGTGTTTATTACACAGACACAAACTGCTTATTAGAGATGAGTTACAGACTAACACAATACCAGACTTTCACTCAGCAAAACTGAAACTAAACGTGTTGGACAGTCTACAAGGGATTGCCACAGTGGGTCGCTCCACATGTTGGATTTAGGAGAATTTTACAAAGGATGCTTTTCCTGATAATTTCATTAAGAAGGGCTACAAAAATAAAGGTTGCTCGGTCCATTTCAGTGACTCTATGGAGTGAAGTGGAGGCAGCCTGAAGTGAACATCAGAGGAATTTCAGCTTTGGCCACATATCCACACCACAGCCAGCTGAATTCAGTTAACAAAAACATCTGTTCTTTGCCCACCTTATTTTTAATCCCACAATGTGTTGTGTGAACTGCAGATGATGTAATAGTATCACCAAAAGGAACCGTCTTACATTGGTAAGTAAATGTGTGACTCTTCAAACCAGACAGTTATGATCTGTCACACGTTCAGTCTGATATATATATCAGCAAACAGCTTTATATCTGCATATAAAGCTGTTTGCTCCGCAGAATTATTAGTTTTTTTATAATGACATGGGGGTAAGGTCAAAAGTCTTTTTATGAAAATCTATTAATTGGGTGAGTTGCAAAGTGAATTGGAGCTATGATCACATCAGATAAATGTCCTAAGAAACTGACGAGGTTAGAAATAAGCATTTAAAAGTTTGCCTTCTTCAGAGGATCTCCTTGCAGACTTTTAGCACTCTAGTTGTCAATGCAATACGTCCCTTTTCACTGTTGACAATGAGACTGTGGCTTCATGGATACGTTGCCATATGTTAATGATGTTGCCAGTTGAGAACCTGTAAGGGATTCATGCTTAGTTCTGTCTCCTACTTCTCTTTCTACATTGGTTAAAGGCATTTAGCTTCTAAGAAGGGACTAGTATAAAGTAGTATCATAAAATTTTTACGTTTTAGGTCATGTCCGCTGAGTTATATCCTTTGTTTCTTTTAAACAAATGAAGATGACTCTGTTTTTGTAATTGCTCACGCTCCGGACATTCAGCTAGCCTGACGACTTCTTTAATCAGCAGAACAGTTCTCAGCTGTGCTAACATAATTGTAAAAGGGTTTTTCTAATGATCGATCAGCCTTTTACCCTGATAAACTTGCATTAGGTAACCCAATGTTCCACCGGATTTTCAGCAACCAAAAACTCCATGGCTGCTGTACATTTGTGCCAATATTCCATTAAAAATGATCAATGATTAAAGGACTGAATGCATCTGTATTTAACTGTTGAAGGCATTTCATTATGTTTTCATGTAAAAACATGAAAACATTAAAAGCAAGATCATTTCTTAGTGACCCCAAACAGTTTGTGACAGTGCATATGAGATAAAAACAAAATGAAATTAATAATTCAAGCAGAATCACCATTCAGGTGCTCAGTTTTTAGGAAACTTGGACAGACATTTTTACATTCCAGAGAGGTTCTGTGAATTTAGCCTGCGTCAGTGTCATCTTTATCTTCATGTAACGCGAGGCTGTGTGATGTTTAGCTCAATCGGTTACGAATTGTCACAGAACTCCCTGTTTGCTCCAGCTGTATGTATGCGGCAAAGCAGCTCTTTTATAATGTGTGCAAATGGAAACTTACTGTTATTTAGGAGGAAAACATGGTTTGTTTTATGATTATATTAATATTTGATAAGTTAGAATCTAATTTCTGCAGGTGTCTTGCAGCTCACAGCTGGCCCTGTTATGTATGCAACAGTGAGGTCACAGTACTCTTCAAAGGTTGTCTCTGGCACCATCTGGTGGTCAGTGAAAATGAAAATTACTGCTACTTTTCAGTCATAATTTGAGCAGAAAGGTGCTACTCATTTTTTATTAGCGTAAAATCCTGCTGAGAGGAATGAAAACAAACAACAAGAACTCAGAGTGAGTGTGGACACTGGCTGCTAAGCTGGAGATCAGCAGAGATCACTGTGCCTTATTGTGACCCTAATCTGTGTAATGACATTAAGGCTGCTAAAATCCATTGCAACTATAGTGGCACTGCCTTCACCCGGGTGGCGGGGTCCAACGAAGCAGGGACAACAGGAACGCTCCTCTCTGCGAGATATGATTCAACAAAAGTTCAAGCAAGAGATGTTTGCTAAACCTGTGAGTATCCTTACACTGATTCTCATCAGTGACTTGTTATCTATGAGAAAGTCAACGTGCATGTGCAGATGTAGTCATGTTTTACAGTTATGTCTTAGATCACCTTCTAATAATGCATAAATAATAAGCAATGGCTTTACAGTAACCGTCCAGATGAAACAACTTAAAGGAAAAAAAACTGAAAGTAGACCAATCAACTAAGTTCCATTTGATCAGATTTCATTAAATTGAACATTTTACATGGAAAAATTATATGTCATTCAATTAGTTAAAGTAAGCCTTTTTGTTTCTTTTGAGTGTAGTTGGTCGACCAGGCACTGAAAAACATACACTGTTTATTTCCAGTATAATCTGATGCTTCTCATTCTATGTTTCTTTAATTCATTAATAAATTAAAACAAAATCCCAAGCTAAGACGTGTGAACTGTACTAGCTTATTTATTTTTGGTGTGCAGTAATAACCCAGCAGCATAAGCGTGTGATGTGAGTGTAATAAACTTTTAAACAGCCTTAGCTTAGGAATGAGGAACTTTTAAAGTTAAGAGTGAAAACAGAAAATATTTATCTTACTGGATGTGTTGAGAGACACATTTGTCTGTTGCATTTATTTAATTTAGTTATATGTGCAGATATGATCAAAGTAAAGTCATCAACAGTTCTTCTGACAGAACTGATATTTAAAATTTATTAATTGAGATATTTTTAGGTTGGATTGAGCTTCTGTCATATAAAGAGCAATTTTCCCTTCATGTGTTAAAAAAATATTTTAATAAGACTCACTGTACACAGTAAAACTGTATATAAAAAACTGGATAGATCTAAAGACGGAATCATTCCGTGTATCACAAACTTTCTGATTTTCCATCTGAATATTCATCTCACGGCCTTTTGTTGTTCTCCCAGCCTTCAGGCTTGTGGCCACTGTTCTAAAGGACACTGTGCAGCATTTGAAAAACAAATGTGTTAACATTTCATTACATTTCCATGCTGATCACAGTGACAGCACCATTAAGTGTATTTATGACCACAGCCAACGCTCACTGCAAAGTAGGGATCTGTATTGATGACTTTCCAAATTTTAAACAGCCAATGCTGTAAGTAAGCAAATAGTTCCTCAGTTTATTATAGATGTTCAAGTTGGCAGTTGTAAATATTAATCAGTCGTTAATAAATGGATCCGAATCCAGGTGTTCAGTTATTTTCCAGAATGGCTTGAGTCTAACAGTTCCTCGAAACAGCCATCCTAATGAGCTTTTAAGAGCTACAGAGATACCTGGCTCTCCCAGTTACTGCCCATATTAACATTAATGAGCATCCTAACATCCACCGAGACATCAGAGACCCGGTTGGAGTTAGAACGTGTTTCAGCCACATACCAAACAAGCATATTTTGTGATTTTCTTCTTACAAAACAGCTGAAAATTCAGTTAAAAGAAGGGTATGGGTTAGCCTAACTCCAGCAGGTCACTGCGGAAATGATTTATCATCCTTAGAGTAACGCAACTGCCATCAAACGACTTCTTAAAAAGTTGTTTTTCAAAATTATAACTGGTAGAAGTCACATTATTTTTTATTGTATGATTCATCTGAGTCAATAACGTGTCTTTTGTTCATGGTGTTTTGCAGCATGAAGAAATGTTGACTATTCAAGCTAAAAATACCACGTTGCATCGGAATGGTCAAAACTTGAGACCAGCTGCTAAAAAGGGCCGCAACTCCAAGACACCGGGCCATGAAAGGGAGGCAGCGGGTCACCTTGTGACCTCCTTGCCTACCGAGGAAGGCTTGCCACAGCTGGACTTGTTAGCTCTCAAGTCTCCGAAGCCTGACGTAGAAAACCAGACTGAGATTCAAGCCCTCAGACGACCCCTGAAACTTGCCCCGCTGGAGCTGCCAGAGAAGGTGAAGGAGGCTCAGAAGGAAAAGCTTAAGTTTATCCACCAAGAACCCAACCCAGCCTCTTGTAAGCTGGATGGGACCCATATGAGGAAGGTAAAATCATGCATGAGGCAAAGACTGGTAAAAGCAGAGGCATTTCCTTCTGCTTCCATTGCACCAGTCAAAGCCCAGCAGCAAAATCAATCAGCAAGGCCACAGCTGACGCGCGCCAACCCCATAGAGCAGAATGGACACAAGCATCTGGAGGATGTGGTGTGTCGAGGTACCCCAGCTCCTCTGTGTAGCAAACCTACCCCTCCCGCATTTTTCCCTCAAATTAAAGCTCAGGCTGCATGTGGCAGAGAGGCGGCGTGCCACAGCCCTGGCAACTTCCAGGAGGAGACAGGTTGGAGGCGGCTGAGGCTGACTAGAGCACAATGCCTAGAAGAGGATCAGTGCAATTCAAACACGTCAACACTAGGATTATCAGCAGATGAGCGCAAGCTGGTCCAAGGTGTCCAAGGCAAAGGGCAGCGGGGAGAGAGGCTTCTTCGAGGACAGCCACATGTTGGGAAAGGCATCAAACAGCCGCCTGCACCTGCGGCCTCCTGGGAGAATGGAAGTGCCAGGAAGAGCCACGAGGAGGATGGCAGTAAGCAAGCTGCAAGCTGCACTCTGAACCGACAGTCAGCTGAAGGTGGAAGCAGAGAACAGGAACTTGATAGTCTGAAGCCAAGTGCTGCTAACTGCAGATTAATGAGGAAAAAAGCCTTGATCGCAAAGCATAACAATGCAGTCCCTCTGGAATGTCTCTAATAAAATAGGATGATGTCATCATAAAGCACACACATGCAGAAGACTGGTATAGACCGGAATGTACTCCAACTGGAAACCTGATTTCTAGTATTTTAAGCAGGAATGTACAACATAATGATTACTCTTCGGCAGTGCTTATTTATTTATTTTTTATTAACTCAAATGTCTCCAGTGTGAAAATAGCTCCTTATGAAATCTCAGAGGTGTATTGTACATGCTGTTGGCACAAAGACCCGGCTCAAGATTTTCTTGTGGCCCAAAAACAGAAAATGCAATGAAAAAACCTGGTTTATTATCAGATGTGTAGATAGGTGGGGAGCACATTTGTTTTGTTAAATTATCATTCTTTCTGATTTGTTAAAGCAATTCTGCTTTTCTAAGCAGAATTAATTCGACCTATAGGCAGCTACAGGAGTTTCTGAATGCCAGCTGAGTTTTTTGTTGTTGTTCAATCACACTCCTCCACCCTGGAAGTGCTTTAATGTGGCTTTTGGAAACGAGCCAGGCAGGTAACATTAGAGATGTAACTCAGCTCAAAGTATGAACCCGTGATCTCACTGTCATTACTGCCATTATATACTGTCTGCTTTATTCATTAAATTATCTTTGGTAACTAAGTGCTATGTTTGCTCTAGAAATAAAAAGGAGACTGTGGATCCAAAACTTCTTTCCACTGCCCCCAGGTGGTCAGAAACAGCAGTTACTGGAAGATTTACTCCAGTGAAAATCTGCTGCTTGGAGTCAGCGTCTTATAAACACCAAAGGAAAAGCTTCAAAACCTTTTTCAGGATTATAGTCTATGCCAACTGTGACCTCTGGCCAGGAATAAACAAGAAAAGAAAAACTTTTCAAACCAAACCTGCAACAAAATCTCCTCCAGGGCTCCAGGGCTGATATATCTGTTTGCAGTGTTTTTGCACTCATTAAAAATCTGCATATGCAGTGCTGTCTTTTGTGGACCCCACTAATAAGAAAAAACAAAGCACAAACAACAACATGTTAGTATATTAAGAAGTTAACCTTTCTAGTAAAGAACTAGAGTCCTTGTTTCAGTGCGATCTTCAGCATGTTTTGGTTTCTTTCACTTCCGCAGCTATTACGTTTTATTGCTATTTCTCTTGTTTTATTGAACATCCATTGTGTTCTGTTTGTCTTTGCACCATTTTTCTGTTTGCCAGTGTTTTCTTAAGCTGCAGTGTGTTTGACCTCTGAGGGCAGTCTAAGTACAACACTACACAAGTCAACAATGACAAGAACTAATTTCACAGACTCTACTGAAGGGCGGCCCTCGAGAGTGACACCCTGGAACAGTAAGAAGTTTTATGGTACGGAAAGTAGCTGTCTTTGTCACTCAGGTTCAGTGGCAGATGCCATTGAGGTGTTTTGAAACCAGTGTGGCTCACAGACGGACTGAAAACGACTCTCAGCTCTCTGAAACTGTGACGCCTGTAAACACTGCTAGTGATTTTATAGCCCTAGTCGCTGGTTTCAGGTCATACTGATTAAATAATTAATTTCTGAAAGGGAGATTTCCCTTCCCGCTGTCTCCAAAGCGCTTGCTTTGATAATCTCAGAATTCTGTGATTAAAGTTATAATTCTGACTTTTTTCTCCGAGTTATTTTTTCTCAGAATTCTGGAAAAGAAGAAAAAAAAAGATGTGCCCACTTTCTTTCCCCAGTGGCCCTAATCCTCTTCCGTACAAATGGGATTTGGAGAAAAGATTTTATTAAATTAGTGCATGGAAGTAAATGTTACTGTGGAACAGCAAACATACACAATACAATCTTAAAGGTTTTAGTGAAAGGCTTTCTAGTAGTAAGTCTCACCTTGAATAAATCCAGCCAGTTATTTTGAATCTTTTACCTAAATAAATAAGGAAAGAGCCATAACTTTATTTTCAGTTCTCACTGGAAAACATGAGTGTGAATGGTTGTATAATTCTATGTCTTAGCACTGCAATAGGATGGCAGCTTGTTCAGGATGTGGCCTTTTTCAGGACTTATAGATGCTCACTGGAACATGAAAACTGCTTGTATGGAATCACTAGTCAAATATTAAAAGAATTCAATGTCATACTAAGTTGTGTGACGATAGTTTTGCGATGTTGTGATGTGATGTTGAAGAACTCTTAAGTACCGTACATGCTACTCTTAAGTAATGTGGCATAAACCAAGCTATGTTGTTCAGGTCAGCTGGTTTCTCACAGAAAAGACTCAAAACTTTTCTTTTTCCAAATAATTACACACATTTACATTTACAATAATTGATTACACAGCAGTGGAGAGTAGACTTTATCAAAGTAGATGTCTTTCTGAAAGTGCTGTAACTAAGTTTAAGAATATAATCCACCCACTATTATCATCTTCAATGACCTGTACCAACATAGAGCAGAGCAGCTATCTGAACGCTACTCCAACAGAGGTCGATCATCTTGTTAATAATTTTACCTCCTCACTACGTTTGACTCTGGATACTGTAGCTCCTGTGAAAACTAAGGTCTCAAATCAGAAGTACCTGACTCTGTGGTATAATTCTCAAACACGTACCCTAAAGCAGATGACTCGTGGAGAGGAAATGGCGTGTCACAAATTTAGAAGATCATCATTTAGCCTGGAGAAATAGTTTGTCGCTTTATAAGAAAGCCCTCTGCAAAGCCAGAACATCTTACTACTCATCACTGATTGAAGAAAATAAGAACAACCCCAGGTTTCTCTTCAGCACTGTAGCCAGGCTGACAAAAAGTCAGAGCTCTGTTGAGCCAACCATCCCTTTAACGTTAACTAGTAATGACTTCATGAACTTCTTCACAAATAAAATTTTAATCATTAGAAAAAACTTTACCAATAATCATCCCACAGATGTAATATTATCTACAGCTACTCTTAGTACCACTGATGTTAAGTTAGACTCTTTTTCTCCAGTTGATCTTTCTGAGTTAACTTCAATAATTACTTCCTCCAGACCATCAACGTGTCTTTTAGACCCCATTCCTACAAAACTGCTCAAAGAAGTCCTGCCATTAATTAATGCTTCAATCTTAAATATGATCAACCTATCTCTAATAATTGGCTATGTACCACAGGCCTTCAAGCTGGCTGTAGTTAAACCTTTACTCAAAAAGCATCTCTAGACCCAGCAGTCTTAGCTAATTATAGGCCAATCTCCAACCTTCCTTTCATATCAAAAATCCTTGAAAGAGTAGTTGTCAAACAGCTAACTGATCATCTGCAGAGGAATGGCTTATTTGAAGAGTTTCAGTCAGGTTTCAGAGCTCATCACAGCACAGAAACAGCTTTAGTGAAGGTTACAAATGATCTTCTTATGGCCTCTGACAGTGGCCTCATCTCTGTGCTTGTCCTGCTAGACCTCAGTGCAGCGTTCGATACTGTTGACCATAATATTCTATTAGAGCGATTAGAACATGCTGTAGGTATTACAGGTACTGCACTGCAGTGGTTTGTATCATATCTATCTAATAGACTCCAATTTGTACATGTAAATGGAGAGTCCTCTTCACACACTGAGGTTAATTATGGAGTTCCACAGGGTTCAGTGCTAGGACCAATTCTGTTTACATTATACATGCTTCCCTTAGGCAGCATCATTAGAAGACATAGCATAAATTTTCACTGCTATGCAGATGACACCCAGCTCTATCTATCTATGAAGCCAGGTAACACACACCAATTAGTTAAACTGCAGGAATGTCTTAAAGACATAAAGACCTGGATGGCCGCTAACTTTCTGCTTCTTAATTCAGATAAAACTGAGGTTATTGAACTCGGCCCTGAAAATCTTAGAAATATGGTATCTAACCAGATTCTTACTCTGGATGGCATTACCTTGGCCTCCAGTAACGCTGTGAGGAACCTTGGAGTCATTTTTGACCAGGATATGTCCTTCAACGCACATATTAAACAAATATGTAAGACTGCTTTCTTCCATTTGCGCAACATCTCTAAAGTTAGAAATATCCTGTCTCAGAGTGACGCTGAAAAACTAGTTCATGTATTTATTACTTCCAGGCTGGACTACTGTAATTCATTATTATCAGGATGTCCAAAAAACTCACTGAAAAGCCTTCAGCTAATCCAAAATGCTGCAGCAAGAGTCCTGACAGGGACTAGAAAGAGAGAGCAGATTTCTCCTGTTTTGGCTTCCCTTCATTGGCTTCCTGTTAAATCCAGAATTGAATTCAAAATCCTGCTCCTCACATACAAGGTCTTAAATAATCAGGCCCCATCTGATCTTAATGACCTTGTAGTACCATATCACCCTATTAGAGCACTTCGCTCTCGCTCTGCAGGCCTACTTGTTGTTCCTAGAGTATTTAACCCTCTCCAGGCAGACGTTGCAGATTTGCAACAGCTAAGAACTAACAACCTGATTACCCCACATACATATTTTATGAGTTTTTTTTTTACTCAGAAGTACCATTGCAGAACTTGGTTGTGCATTAGCAACAAAAAACTTAATTTGGGCCTGAGAGGGTTAAAAGTAGAATGGGAGGGAGAGCCTTCAGTTTTCAGGCCCCTCTTCTGTGGAACCAGCTTCCAGTTTGGATTCGGGAGACAGACACTATCTCTACTTTCAAGATTAGGCTTAAAACTTTCCTTTTTGCTAAAGCATATAGTTAGGGCTGGACCAGGTGACCCTGAATCCTCCCTTAGTCATGCTGCAATAGACGTAGGCTGCCGGGGGATTCCCATGATGCATTGAGTTTTTCCTTTCCAGCCACCTTTCTCACTCACTATGTATTAATAGACCTCTCTGCATTGAATCATATCTGTTATTGACCTCTGTCTCTCTTCCACAGCATGTCTTTTATCCTGTCTTCTTTCTCTCATCCCAACCGGTCGCAGCAGATGGCCCCGCCCCTCCCTGAGCCTGGTTCTGCCGGAGGTTTCTTCCTGTTAAAAGGGAGTTTTTCCTTCCCACTGTCGCCAAAGTGCTTGCTCATAGGGGGTCATATGATTGTTGGGTTTTTCTCTGTATCTATGAAGCGCCTTGAGGCGACTTTTGTTGTGATTTGGCGCTATATAAAAAAAATTGAATTGAATTGAATTGAATAGGCCAAATGAACATGATACTTTCACTAAGATAAAATGGTAAAATATGTGAGAAATTCATTCTTAAAGATTGTCTGCTTGACCACTAACTCTCAGACAAAAACTGGAAGCACATTGTGAGAGTAAGCCTGTATCAGTAAGCCTGGCTGTCGGTTGCATGACAGATGGCTTTGTCCAACACTACATGGTGCCTGCAGCCTCTCACTCACCAAACATGCTGGTCAACTCTTTAGCCCTCTCACACAAGGCGACAGACGGTTTCTCAGACTGACACCATCACTCATCGTGTGCATCTGCCCTGAATTGTCAGCCTACTTCATCCACTTCACACTGAGCCTATACATAGCCCAGCCTGCGCTCACTTGCCTCAGCTACAAAGACACTGTAAATAGGGCTCAGTGGAATGGCTAATGTTGTTGTCCATGACATTCAAATACTGACTTTGGAGCATTAAGGTGCCTTGACTGCACCGCACAAGATTTGGCTGTATTCTAAGGTGGCGTAAAAGCATGTGGAGACAACTGCACGAAACATGACGTGTGGCATGACCACAGTGTTGTGTGGTCATTGTCGAGGAGCATGACCACACATGATAAAGACATCACTGTACAGAGAAATGTGAATCACAGCAGTCTTCTACTACTGTAAATCAAAGCCTTTCTAAAACTTCAGAATAGTTGATGTGATTTCATATTTAATATAAAAAAAACTGAGAAGGAAACTTTTTATGTATTTAAAGGCTCATGGCCCAGCAGCAATAACTCTACAAGTGCCTGGAGCCCACACTGAATCACCGGCCTGTCAGATCAGAGCACAGGCACAGTTATCTATCAAATGGGATTGGATGGTTGGTAAAAAAAATGTGTTTGGTCCAAGTGGCAGCCTCTAGGGCTGAAAAAATGAAACCAATGATAAATGAAAAAAAAACAACAACAAAAAAACAAAACTGTAGTTCTTTCATAGTCCTCTCAAGGCAGGCTCCAAAAGTGAGTCAATCCCTTCAAATGGCCATGTCAGCATGTCCAACTTAAGGAGTTTTCTGCTTTATAACAAGTGTACTGAGTGATTTTGTTGTTGTAATTCTTCCATTCTGATACTGGTGAGACTTAAAGTCATGGTGGTGGGCATTTTGATTGACAGGTATGCCAACAGAGAGAGGTAAGTGGACTGGTTCTTATATAGTACTCTATTTGAGCAGTGAAATCACTTTATTCAACATGCCTCTTTCACAGATGCACTTTTCCTAATGAATGCATCAGGAGCAATTCAGTATCTTGTCCGATGATACATTATCATGCAAACTAGAGCAGCCAGAGATCGAACCATCAACCTTCTCATTTGTACATGATCTGGTGTCTTTTGGGAGCTTTGGGTGATTGGAGACGAGTTCTGGATGCTGTACTGCCCGAGCCAAGTGGCTCGTATAAGACTGATAAGAAATGACGAGGTAAATAGTTATTGAGCGCTTAACACATTCATTAGACTGACCTAAATGAACAAAACTGGTAACTACCAAAATCATTTTTTATGTTTCTGTAAAGGTTAATCCAACACTACATGTAAAAACTCTTTAATCAAAAAGAATTTAATAAAGCTAAAATAGAAATATTGCTGATATCTATACATTTTCAAATGTATCGTTTTAGAAAAAAATGTGAAAAGAAAGAAACTGATTTTTTAAAATTATATACTAGTTCTGTATGTTACAAACTTTTAGTGGTTGTATGCTGTGCTCAATTAATTTGAGGCTTCTCAGAGAAGTGTACTAGTGCTGGCTCAAATTTGGGTGTACAAACTTCAACTTATGTGATTGGCCTGATAAATAACAGTATAATGTTCAGTTTTAAAGAAGTCTCGACAGATTTATGAAAATTTTTGTGTTTTCTTGTTTTTATGTCAAGTGGTTTAATACATTTGTTAATGTATTGTAATGTACAACTTTGACTGAGGTGAAATTTTAAAAGACAGTATAGCAAATGCTGGATCTGCCTTCCATTCTGTATCTGAAACCTCTTTGCCTTTCTTCACACACAACTCACAGATTTCTGTTGTCAGGTCCATAATCTTTCTAAAACTTTGCAATGTGCTCTCCACAAATTAAGCACATGGCTTTACCTCTGACTTCTGTGAAGAAATACTTAAATGTTTTGTGAGAAGAAAGGCAAAGAGCTTTCAGATACAGAATGGAAGGCAGACCTTGCTGTTGCTGTGCTGTCTTTTGAATTTTCACCTCAATCATTGACGTTAATCCATTTGTTCAAGCACAAACAGATTAACCTTTTCTCACTAAAGAAGGAAAAAGAACTAAAGATGAAGTAACTTCAAGTGAAATTGCAATACCAAGTTGAATAAAGTTGAAAGTCTTTGAAAGTTTGTGAAAGCATACACATTTTATTCAGAACTGCTTTTGCGAATGTTGCTGTAATATGATAGAATGTTGGCATTTTTACCACAAATATTTTGTCTTCTCATTCCTTAATTGCAACATCTACTCTTACCAGTAACAGTTTATAAAGAGATAAAATTAATGTTGAGTAGAATTGATTTCAGCTTAGCGGTCCTGATTTCTGATGTGGCCCCTTGGGGAAATGAATTGCCCACACCTGTATTTTTATACACAGCCCATCCATCCAATTATCCATCCATTTTCTTCTGCTGATTCAAACATGAATAAATCTTTCATCCTATCTGAGGAAACTTGGGATGTCACAAAAAGGAAGCACTAAAACATCCCAAGGAAAGAAAAAAAAACCCTTAAAAACATTAAATTGGGAGAAAAAAACATGAGAAACCATAAAGTCAAGGAGACATATCAATTTGGATACAAGTATATATTTCATATGATAAAAATGTATATTAAATGAAATGTGTGCGGTCTGACATGAGTGTAAACCAAGAAAAACAGCATAACATATAGATCAGATCAAGGACAGCCATTCAACACAAAGCTGAAAGCACAAGTGTTCTGTAATCATTTCCCCAACTTAAATACAGCCTTTTTCTAAAAGTGCGTTGCTGGTAGAAGCCAATAAGGCCCAGCCCACCGCCAGCCCCAGGGCGGCTCCGTTGTGGCTATAACAGTGGCAACGGCTGGACAGTTGAGGTGGTTGCCAAGAAGCCATGCCTCTACTTTAAGGGCAACACCTCAGATGGGTGCAGCTACGGAGGACAGAGAGAGAGAGAGAGAGGCAGAGAGGAAAAAAAGGACAAAAATATCCATAAAGTTGGCTCTATAATTGGCTGTGCCTCTTTGCCTTTTTTATGTGAGAGCACAGCCCAGTCAAGAACAGTAGAAGCTGCCTCGTCCCCAAGTGAAACCCTACACTTTCCCCCTTTGCAGTTCCCTCCCACCTTGTCCACTCATCCACAAGGTTGCTGAAGCTCACCTCACTTTTTAACAACACTCTGCACTGGATTGTCTCCCTGGATTATATTATAATCCCTTCATGAGTTCTGATGCCTGCAGGGGTGACAGTTTGGATTATTATCAAGTGATAATGATGCTTTCCCAGTGCTGATTCAGGGTGTGAGCGCTGGAGGCAAAGACAGAAAGAGAGACACCTCCAGCGACACTGACTGAGTGACAGGCCAGGTAAGGGGAAAAAAGTCATGAAGTCTTCCATGTATTAATGTGTATTCTGCTTCCTTAAAACGCCTCTGAAATGCTTTTTTATTCTTTAGCAGTTCTGAATTATTGCCTTTTTTGTGTTTATGTGTTGCTCAGATCTGCTATCAGAAAACATACTTTTTTTTCCCTCCTCTCCTTTGGTTGCACATAAAAAAAAGGTCTTTCTCTGTTTTTTGCATTGCGGGAATGATAAACGTGGTGCTTCTGTTATAGACATCTACACTGCAGTCCCAGGTCAACCATCAAGAGACGAAGTGGAAACAGGCCTGGTGATACAGACGTGCTGTTTGTAAGGAATCTGGTCCCAGGTTGGGATGTTGATATCCTGTTTTTAGCTTCACGTCAGATACTGTAGCTACGTAAAACTGCAGATTAATTCAGCTCCACGTTTTATATAATGAGTGATGAAAGAAAGATAAATTATAATCTGTTTGACATACAGAGTAATGAAGATTAGGAGCTTGAAACTAAATGTCATTCAGCTGAGCAGCTGAGATTTTTTGTAGTTTTTTTTCATTGAAGCTCTTTGGGCTGAATTTCTTAGATGTTAAATGCACACTAATTGGACCAATTACAGTAATTTAGCTAAAGTGCCTGTTTTATTCATTAATAGCAACATTGAAACCAAGTAGCAGAAATAGCCCAGTGGAGAATCAGATAAGGGCAATACCATACGCTAAAGAAGTTTGTACAAACCACAGTGAACTTTCTATGTCACAGACTACATAGAAGCTAAAGCACAGTCAACAGGCTGTCGAGTCCCACCACAATTTGCTGACTTTCTGTTTAGATCATTTTGTAATTTAAAATAATATATTCTTACATTTGCTGTAGTTACGTTTACTTAATGCTCTTTCATTATACTTCATTCTCCACTATAGTCCAAAAAAGTCTAGCTAATCTGACTAAATGATTAGCTTGACATTTTGGACAACACAGGTTGTCAGGTTTTCATGCCAAGAACTGGATCAACAGATTGACAGCTTGGAGGTGACTAGCTCTGCCTAGCATAACAACTGGAAACAGATAGCCTAGCTTTATTTAGATGATACAAAATTTACCTACCTGCTCGAAGGATGTTACGGTTAACTTTCCTCCCATTCATTCCTTCATGAAAGTTGCCAAGGCCAGATCAGTTGGTGATCGCCTGGTCACTAGGGAAAAAAGTGTATTCCCTAGCAGTTGATGAGTGGCTGCAGGAAGGTGCTTGGCATCACTAAGTGAAACTGGTTCAAAAGATTTATACAAGGTTGAACTGAAAACCTCATTGCAAGTTCGTTGGCTGCTGGCAGATTGCTAGGATCACTGTAGTTTGTATAGAAAATGCTGACCTGTCTGCAAATACTTGTGAAACTGTGACAAGTCTTACACAAGCTGGCTACAGAGAATGTTTGCCTTCAAAGTAAAATTTCATTTGTAAGAAACAACTTTTATTTAGCAGCCGAATAGTCTTTGTTTCCAGTTTGCATCACACTTTTTTGAAACTATCACTGAGTGGCAGTATGTGACTAAGGTCTACCTTATAACATAAGCAATCCTAATGTTTTAATGTGCTGAGTGAAGTCCAGCGCCCACCACAGAGTGCATGGGCATAGCCACTGTTTGCGTGCATCTTGAAGCCTCAACATTACCATTTTAACTGAGATTTTTTTTTTGCGTAACAAATTATTATATTCAGAGATGTGACTGGACTGATAACTTGCATGCATTTTAGGGCATGAACAGATGCAACACATAGATGCAGATACCTGTTAATCAGTGCTACGTACAGTAACAAACTGATATTTACCCACATAAACTGAAGCTATTTCTTGGATTTGTGATGCAAAATCATCACAAGCAGTCAGAGGTTTGGTTCAGTTCAACAACCTCTGTAGTTTTTATGAAGGGACAAACTATCCAAAATGCCCAAAAGATGATGTTTTTTTTTGTTTGTTTTTTGTTTGAACCAAACATGTTAATTTCTTCACTGAAGTTGGGCATTTCAACATGGGACTCTATGTTGACTCACTTTTGGCACTGGCCTCAGGTGGCTACCTGATGGATCAACTAAAGTGTTTGACATTTTGGCTGAACTTTTCAACCCCAGAGATGTTTATTTGTTGCCAACACTTCTCCAGATTGTTGAAATTCAGACGCAAAACCTTCTAAAATCACGTGTTTTAAGCTTTTTTTTTTTTTTTTTAATATATATCAATAATATGTTTTCTAATGACTGTTAGGAATGTAAAAGGTGAATTACCTGCTCCTTCCGTTATAGGAAAACTACACAGCACTGCTTTATTTCTGGAAGTTAAAAGTTACTATCCACCACCAAAAATGGTTCTTTCTGGAAAACATACATTAAAAGCACAATTGAGTGAAAATATCACAACAGTAAAAGATGGTTTATATTATTGCTTTCCAAGCTGTGCATTACTCAGACTTTCCTCAACTTCCCCCACAAACCCCCTGCAATGAGATCAGGATGAGCCTGTGTTATGGCTACAGTCAGCCACACATCAATGTTAATAGCAGGCAACACAACCACTTGTGTACAATAAGATCAAGAATAGTATTTTGTTTAAAAGACAGGCTCCTCTCAGTGCCACCCAGAGACAACAGCATAAAAATGATTCAAACAGAGGCAGACCGATGTCTTCTACAACATGATCAAACCTGTAAAATGGCACTCTAGCAGTTAGATGTGTGTTTAAATGCATATTTTAAAGAGTAAGAAATTACTTTGGTTAACTTTTGCAGTTTATCATCAGAAAACATCACAGACCTGACATTGTCCTTATGTGGTTGGAGTTGATATATATGCAGCAAATTCCAACACTCTTTACCAAGTCCAGTTTTTCTCTGGATGAAGTATTCACTGCTGCTGTAAAACAAAAAAGTGTGTATTTTAGTCTTAGGTTTCAATTATCATGTCCTAAGAATGAAAGACATTTCCTTCCAGCTTTCATACCAAAGTGGAGACAGTAAAATACTGGACCATAGTGGAGATGAGATTTTTCTTTTTCTTTGACACATATAAGGTGTCTAATGCAGTTTAAAATTTAGCTATTGGAACGCTAACAATTGCCTTCTTTGTTAAATGATTGTAAAGACTTGTTTGTAAAGAAAATACCGTATTGTCCACACTTTAAGGCGCACTTAAAATCCTTTAATTTTCTCAAAAATCAATAGTGCGCCTTATAATCCGGTGCGCCTTGAATTCTGGTTGTGCTTACTGACCTCAAACCAATTTTATGAGGTACGTGGCACTCAAAAATCTGTTAAAAAATGTTTTAATATGACTTTGCTAAGATAAAAAGCCACACCGCTTGATGGATTGTCGCAGCATTACGGCTACTGTAGTCAGGAGCCTCGCGGACTATTCCAAAACTCCAAAATGGTCAATGTTGCTGCTTTACCAGGTGTAACAAAAAGTTTAACATCCAGGCATCCATTAAAACATAATATATCAAATTCTGACGGAGTTAGAAGTTAGCAGGAAGTTGGCTTGCTAGTTTCCACCTAAACAGGATATAGCATGTTCTGACTGAGAGATTTGTGAAAAAATGAAAACGTACAGCTCTGCTATCACTTCCCACATAAATGAAAACAGAAAACTAAACAGCAGTGATGTCTGAAGGGTTACTGAAGTTAGGCTAGCTGGTATATAATAATGTGGTACGTGATTGCTAGCGACACAGCTATGTTAGCATAACAAACACAGTGAAGCTGGAGCATGAACGCTAACTTTTCTCCACTCGATAAAAGTTAATGTGAGAGTTCCCGATTTAGGGACAAATGCAATTGCATGGCCAAGATTCAGTCAGGAGAACAATTGAGATAATCCATCCACAATATGAGGTTAAGTGTTAATATACTGCAACAACATGGGGATAGAGCAGCTGTGACAGAATTCAACATCAATGAATCAATGGTACGGAAGTGGAGGAAACAAGTTGACTTATCTGACTGCTTTATTTCACTTAATGCGCTTTATAATCTGGTGTGCCTTATGGTCCGAAAAATACGCTAAATCCCATTTTTTGATTGCATAGGTCTAGCGTTCAGAGGGATTTCTACTTGACCCATCTGGAGTTAGGGTAGATTTTGTTTTTTTGAGCTAGTGTCAATTGGCCACTTTTCAAAAACTATACATTTCACAGAATTCAAATACTTCTCAAATAGGCAAGATGCAATATAAATATAAATGCAATAAATAGAAATATATAAATATTTTTAATTCAATTGAATAGAATTGAACTGAATTATGATTTTATTCATCTCTCCACAGACTGAACAACTTGATGGTTATAATAAGATAAACAAAACAGACTGAAGCCAAGGCTGAGATGGAATTAAGACTGGGATTTAGGATCACCTTGGTCTTGGTCATCCTGGCCTTGACTCTTTCCAGTGAGAAGGTGGAAGCACAAAGGGCAGGTAAGACCATTAGGATTAGAATTTCTGTTGTAATAGCAGCCTTAGAACATTTACTGTATGTGTTAAAATCCTTGCTGCATCTGCCTTCTCTAGGTTGTAAAAACGTCCACTATGACTTGGCTTTTATCCTGGATACCTCATCCAGTGTTGGAAAGGAGAACTTTGAGAAGATTAGGCAATGGGTGTCTAACCTGGTGGAGTCTTTTGATGTAGCACCTGACAAGACAAGAGTAGCCGTGGTTCGCTACAGTGACAGACCAACCACTGAGTTCAACCTAGGGCAACACAAGACCCTGGAAGATGTGAAGCGAGCTGCAAGCAACATACGCTACCTGGGGGGAAATACAATGACTGGGGATGCTATCAACTACACAACCAGCAACATCTTCACAGTGCAGAATGGAGCGAGGCCGGTCGCCAGAGGCATTCAGAAGGTAGCCATTCTTCTCACAGATGGCCGAAGCCAGGATTATGTTTTGGAGCCATCCAAGAAAGCTGCCAAAGCGGACATCAGGATGTTTGCTGTGGGCATAGGGGAGGCTCTGAAGGAGGAGCTGGAAGAGATTGCAGCGGAGCCAAAGAATGCCCATGTTTTCCATGTAACAGACTTCAATGCCATTGACAAGATCAGGGACAGGCTGAGGAGGAGGCTGTGTGAGAGTAAGTCAGCCATCAGGACCACTGCCAACAAAACACTCACACTGCATGCCGCATGGCTTCTTTTTGAAGTTATACTTTGAACAGCCTGCCTCAGTTGCAATATGCACTTCATCTTATTTTAACCTTTTAACCACTGTGAAAAGAGGAAAGACCCTAACCACAAAACCCCACCCCAACCACACAGAGATGCACATGCACACTGAGCTATCCCGACTTCTTGTGACTGAATATGAAGCCGTTGCAAAAATTAGCTCGTAAATGACAGTTTCCCGACCAAGACATATCTGTGGTACAGCTGCCTTTTTGACTGCTGCTATACTGCAGAGGCATTTAGCAGTAGAGAGCTTGTCTTAGTGTTAACCTCAATGCTTTCTCCACTGGCGTGCTGAAAAAATGTTTCAACACGGACACAAAACAGTTTACACTGCTAACTTAATCAGTTAAAATAGACTTAAAATATTCTATTTTAACAACTTTTTTAGCTTTGTAGCGAAGCAGGGACCCATCCGTTTGCTAGCATTTTTATGGGGATGATGGATGCTTCCCGCGCCAACGCTTAAAATTCCTGCCTAAAATTAGCCAGACTGGAAAGAAAGGGATGCCATGAGTCTTAACCACGAACAAGAAATACTAAAATGGAAATGACATGATTACATGGTTTGCTTAAGGATGAGCAATGACAAACGCTCAACTTTTATTTTAACCTGGTGCTAACTTGTCAGGCAAAAGCAGTGATTCCTGTCAAGAATGTGATGAGTAAGACTAAAATGCCTTCATTCTTTTTTGAGGGTGTATCATGTTACAAAGTTACATACCTCTTGTGCTTTAAAGGCAGCTTGTAGTTTTGTCTTAAAGCCAGTAACCTCTGACTCTTGACTCATAGGTTTTGAACGAGGCACCCGATAAGATTGTATTTTTAAATCATACTTTATCAACTTCAACAAGCCAAAGGCTAAATTCAGTCAGGTAAAAAAGGTTTCAGTGTTTTCTTTCTATAATCTCTAAAATCACCATGGGTGAGCCTCCAAGTACATCAGTGGTCAGCAAAACTGGCTGCCTGAGCGATGTGAGTTATTTTCACCAAGAAAATTATAGCTCTAATGTTTCAAGTGGGTCAGCTACAGTGGTTCAAATGTCCATGTTAGATGTTTTCACCTTTTAATCTATAGTTTTAAAAATGGACACTATTTATTCTGTGCTACACTGATTCGACAGAGCATGTGTGGCCTCTCCTAAGAACACAAAATCCTAAGATTGCATATTTGACCTTACATGCCCGTTCTCCACATAACAGACAAGGGGCACCCAGATGGTGTTTAAAAATTCACCAGCTATAATAGTGACAGGAAACACAGCTAATAGCAAAAATGAATAATTTACCAGTTTATGGCTGAAAACAGATGCCACATGCAATGCATACATTTTTGATGATACTTCTGTATCAGAGATTCATTCCCAAAGGCAAGTTTTACACTGCTTCCACTTTAACTCACAGCCAGACCCTGAAATTATAGCCTTAGGGCCACAAATCTGAGGGTAGCTCAAGTATTTAGCATGCTCAAGTGTCATCACTGTCTTTAAAAAAAATGAGTGATGTGCTTATATATATATTACAGAATGGTCATTTTTGGCTAACTTTGGCTTTATAAACAGTATAAGCCAAAGGTCCTATCTAACGTCTAAATCTTTTCCTTTTTTTAAAAAATTAAGGCACAAGCAGACACAAGCAAAAGACGGTCTCCTCCAGCTTTGCTCCCAATGAAAAATGTCAAGCCCAAATTAAAAACAATGCACAAGAAACTGAAATAATTCCACTACTTGGGGCATGATAAAGTATTCAAGAGCTGACAGGCGCTCATAATCAGTGCTACAGGTTAAAAGCCTTTCTGCAGTGAAGATTTTTACAGCTGTGAATTGGAAAACAAATTGGATTTTTAGCAAATAATAGGGAATTTGGAGTGTCTCACTTGTCAGATAATATATGCAGGATAGCATTCAGAGTTAGACAAATGAATGACATAATAACAGGTTTCATGATATAGTGACTCCAAAGGGTAACACGATTTGGATTTGCTGCTGTTGACTGAAAGTTAACACAAGGGAGCCGATCAGGGTGAGTTGTACCCACTTGTGTGGTATATAATGTTTACAATGTTTTGCAATGATGGTCACACTAACAACTGCATTTTGTGAACATTTGCCTGTAAACAATCGTTTAATGCATAAAGCCTAAGAGTTAGCACAACACATATGCAATATATGGTTAGTCTTCAATTATAAGTGCACTGCTAGCATGCTAGCAAGCTAGCAAGCATATGGACTATCACTGGTGCTGTTGACACCTCTGTCTACTTTTAAAATGTTTCATGGTTCCCCCTTATCATGCTTAGCCTTGATCCTAGTCAGTGATGTTAAGAAATGCTCGTACAATCCACATATAGAGGCCAACCCATCACTGGTATTGTTTTTTTAGCATTACACTATCAGTGTAATGCTAAAAGAATTTAATGCAAAAAAATGAAGTTGATGTCAGTCAAGCTCTTTCTAGCTGGTATTGCATGGTAGCTCAAAATTTGTACTGTTCTGTGTTCAGAATTTAATCAGCTTTGGCAAGCTCTTCAACACCGAGAGCTGAAATGCAGCCTCAAATCATTACAGAGCCTCCTCCATGTTTTACAGATAGCTGTAGATGCCCACTGTTGTGGGTGTCCTGACCTCCTTTCTGAGGTCAGGACACCTACAACAGTGGGCATCATTGTAAGGTACACGTGTACCTTACAACGATTTGAACTGAAGTGTAAAATTAGTTGTTATTAATATCAGCCCAACTCTTGTGTAATTTGACATACCTCATCCTTTTCTTCCTGTTTCCCTTACCTTAAGAATGGGTTCTTGGCAGCCACCCTTTCACTGAGACCACTTTGATGGGGCTTCAGTGAACAGTAAATGGAAGAACTAAAGGACCGCACACATCTCCTGACGCTGTGTCATGTCTTTGCTGGATTTTTAACTTTGTGTTAAGGATTTCACTATAAGATGCTTTTAAGCTGTGTCGTTAGCCTTTTAGACTTCAAAATTTCCATCAAATAGCTCTTTGGGAATCACATTAATGGTGTGAAAGTGGTATTTTATGCCTGTTATACTGTGTCACATTTGGCTTTTATTGTCTAGACACAGCCCTACTTTAATGTTTGAATGATTCATAGGTGAAGGTTAGTTGGCTTAATTAACAAAAAGCAAACAAACAAACTCCTTTGAAAATGATAAAAAAAAGACTCAAAGACTGGACTAAAAATGAAAATTAGTAATAAAGCAACCGATGTATGATCGGAAACTCCAGAAACTATGGCTCAAGACAGCTTTAAAAGTTATTGGAATAAAAATATAAAGAATAAATGATGGTGGAGTGAGACTTTTGCACAGGACTGTATTTGAATATTTGCACTGATTCTTTTTGTTTTTTGAGTATTCGTATGTTCTGTGAATAGCCAGACATCCAGCTGCATACACTATAGTACAATGAGAAATAAAAAATCAACAATTAAAATGATAAAACAAATCAACATTAAGTGAACAGACGTTATTCCAGCACAATAAGAAATAGCCACCAGCTCTAAATGAACTTAAGTGAGCCCTGAATTCTGTACCTGAGTTGTTCTATTTTGAGGTGTATCATTATGTCCTCCACCCAGCGTTTATGGGAAGGCAGTGAGGCCTTGTTGACATATTAACATTTGGCTGGGATAAAGTTTGCCGTGTTCACATTTCTTTAGTGTGTCAGCACACTCACATGTGATTATTAGTGCGTGTGCTTTATGACACAGTTTAGTAAAAAACAAACAAATGAAAAACAAACGTAAACTCACGTGAACCAGCAAAATCAATATGAATGAAGGTTATCTGTATCCATGGATTAACCAGGAGTGAAGAGATCCTCAGAAACTGTCGGTCACATTAAGCAAACGTTTACATCTATGGAACTAGACAGCACCCTTCACTGAAGCTGGCATCCTGACACAGAAAATGGCTCTCCTGCCAACCTGAAGGGTTTGCCTTTCTTGCTGTCATCACCATCACTGAGCTGCACGTGTGTGGAAATATAACACTGTCACCCCACCTACTATAAAAGCCATCTCAGTCTTCACTCGGCCATCCACACGCTTCCCATCCCCAGATATCAAACGGCAGAATGGGGGCTTGACTGTCTGCGCTGGTGCTCCCCTCATCGCAGATGTGTTTCAATGATCCGACTGCTTCCTTTAAAAATATGCCACTTCACATCTCTTACGTCTGACCCCTCAGAACGTTTCCCACTGATTGCTTCTTCTAATAAAACAGTAACATGTGATTCGATTTTGAACAGGAAGATACAGGGTTACCATATCTTTCTCCCCATGGTCCAATAAGAGCACGAGCGTGTCTAACTGAATTATTTTTGCTTTCTCCTCAGATGTCCTGTGTCCAAATATGAAGGTTCAACCTGACCGGTTTAAGCCCGGCAGCACCAGTTATGGTCTTGAAGAGGTTCCAGGTATGTGCAAACTGCTGCTTTCCTAACAGCAACATGCAGCACTGGCAATACGTGTCAACCACAAGGTCAGGTCTTTATTTCTGAAAGCATTTCCTACATTTTCCAAAAACATTTATTGCATGCTAAGAGTTTGTTCTCACACACAGTTTCTCTCTCTTTCCATGAGAATATAAAGTGAAGTGGTTTAATTCATGACCAGGAAGCTGCTGGCAGCTCTCTAAATATACTTGTGAAAACAAAACACTTGTCTTTTTCAAAATCAAGTTTGAAAGTGGGCCAATTCAGAGCTTCACCTCATGGTTCGGCTCTCTTTACCAGTATGGTTGACCTGCTGGTGCATTGATCTCTTGCGCCAAGATACTTGAACTTACTTTTCTATCTAGGATAGACTCCTCAGCTTTATCTGAAGCGAGGTCACCATCCTTTTCTGGGAGATAACAGTTCTGAAGAGTTTATCCATTTCATCTGCATCAAACTCAAACCTTTCAGATGACCACTTGAGGCGCCACCACTTTATCTGTAGAAAGATGTGACCTCTCAGTACACTCAGTGTTTGTTATTGCAGCTTCACTATTGAAATCCAGGCTATGTAAGTCACAAACAAGAGTCAAGACAAGGCGCTGCTCTTTTTAAGATTAGCAGTGAAGCTGCTGTTTCACTAGCATGTAGCGCTCCATCATTAGATGTTTTTATTCCACACATTCCATGCTGCTGTGTTAAAGGTTCTTCTCTGAGGTCTTGAAAACCGTTTACCCACCAGTTAAAACAGTGTGTTCTGGGAAATCTCAGTTCCTGTCTGTGTCTCCCACCCACATCCATCACAGTAAGAGAAAAAACAGATGCACAGGCATGAGTGTTTGGACTCGTGCTAAGTCCAGGTTCAAGGAAAAAGAGATGTAAGAGCACCGAAAAGCTATGTTTTTAGAAATGTTCCCTCTTAACATACTTGGCTGGCACAGGGTCCTCTGTTGATTTATTCAGGAAAGACAGACTATGATTTCTTAAAAAAAAATTACTTAAAACCTGGACATCCTTCCATCTCTTTTGGATATCTTTTGGTCAGCATCACAACTCTACTGGACCTCACTGCGTACACCCTGAAGAGGCTGCTGAATGACAGCCAAAAACACGTTACTTCTTAAGGACAGTTTATCAAAACTGCATGTCTTTAGACATGTGGGAGGAAAACCACACAGACATAACATGGAAACTTGAAACAGAAAGACACCAGCTGGCAATGAATTCAAATATAAAAACATTAATGAAATGAAATTAAAAAAACAAAACCAAATATATCTGTTTTGGACAAAAAATAACTGGCTAAGTTTAAGACTTGTGTTTGTTGATGCAACATCTGCAAATCAAAGATGGATGACAATGATTACTATTTAACATAACAGCCCACCTTTTTTAATTCCCCTCTCGCCCCTGTCGGGCCGTCTTTATCCTTCAAACTCGGGTCTTCTACAAGAGGCCTGGGAGCTCGAGGGTCCTGTGCAGTATCTATATCTATATTTCCTTTTGCTTCCGAAACAGCTTTAAACCACTGATGGAACGCGCAAGTCAATTACTGAGAGACAGGGACATTAGTGATTTAATGTGATGAATAGGACTTTAAATAGTAGTAAAGTTGTAGATAATTGTCAACAACAGACTTTTAAAAGTTCCCAGATGTATTTTTTTAGTTTAATAAAAAAGCAACAAACTAACAAAATTCAGATGAGATGAGGAACGTCTCATTAGCTAATAACTTGTCAATCATAAGTTATTAGCCAATGAACATACACAGGATAATGCTAAATTCAAAACCATCCAAAATATTAAATTTTTTAAAATTCAATTTGATTTCAAATTTTGATGAAATGAGTTACTGAACCTGTAAATTCATCAGGCGAGTGTTCGCAGACGTCCCAGCATGGAGCTGTTTTTCTGTAGCATCCATACAGATTGTCAGTCTGCTGGCATCCACAGCTCTCACATTCAGTGATTAAGTGCAACATCAATATGGAGTTGCACACTGAGCTATGATGTGAAGTCTACTTTTTAGACTACATTTATTTCCTGGTGAGAAAAACTATGGTTTAGCTGTTAACTATCCACTACTGGATGCACCAGCGAATGGCAGTGGCATGTAATTCCTGCCTGATTACTCTGTACTTTAACCACATAATCTTATAATCATCAATTAATTTCTCACAATTATTTGAGAGATCTTCTGTGAAATATTACGAGCTAGTAAAACTGAACTTAAATACTTCAGTGCATATTTGTTTATTGTATTTCAGTTTTGCTAAATGAACAATATTTCCCCTCATACTGTAGTCAGGTTTTAAGAGTATATATTGGGCTAAAGTACAGAACCCTTTGAGAAAGCTTTATCCCTGATGTATCCTCTTAGAGTTGTTAAAAAGTTACGCTGACTTTTTGACTGAAAGAGTGTTTTCATGATTAGACACATTATCACATCCTCGTCACTGGGGGAGTGCTAATTATGTGGTTTGGCTTTTTCTCTCAGCCGCAAAAGAAATTAGAACAAACTTTTGATAAATCACTGAAAGCCACTGATGCTTTCTTAAGCAGATGTATCACTTTGTCAGATGCGCTAAGCACTCGTACTGGAATAAATCCTCTGACCAAAGATTTGTTTGTCAGATCTTGTTCCAGTGGAAAAGTCTATGGGAAATACTCTTCTTGTACCCAGACTATAGAATACTGTGGAACAGGCCATGAATACACTCCACACTGCACTGATTTATATTTGTTTACATTTAGTTACAGCTAAACACTATCATAATTTTAAATTCCATCATAATTACTCATGTTCTATACTTTAACTGTTCCCATAGTGTTGTCTGGAAGCAAAGGCAGCTCAATGAAAATGTTCAGTTTTTATTTCACTTTAGCACCAGTAGATACAGCACAGGGGTGCTTATTGATTTATTTTCTCTACCTTGAATGTAACAGAGACAGTTGCGTCACAATCAGGTCTTTTCTATGAGCAAAAACCTGCTGTGGGCCCCACTTGGGGCGAAATGTTATCACACAGCGGTCTGAGGTCTGACGCTCCCTGACATGATAAAGCGGTCTGGGGATTTCCAAGCTGCAGTCGCTCTGTAAATGCAGCTAACTTTAAGATGTACAATGTCAAACTTGCTTGAGCAAAGTACTTTTTTTCAGTTTGCGGGTAAGCACACCGAGATTTTCTCTTCATACAGACACACGGTGTTTATCATTGCTACTCCTGCAGGTCCTTCTTATAATTACACAACAAATGCCTCTGTGCTGGTGCACAGGGAGTGCAGTTCTCTTTGCTAAATGTCAAGACTATTTGCCACTTATTATGATTTGACAGCCAAGAGACCTGCGGTTTGAATGAGACTTGTATTTATCACGGGCTGTCTAGTCAGACCCCCTCGGGGTACCGAGCACACACAAGAGGCTGCGGAGCATCTCCGTGGCTCCGCGCTCACTATCTACTGTACAAATGTTGCCATCTGCTCCCATCAAAAGAATGCTGTGTGTATGCGCTCGCCTTTCCCAGTCAGTGAACTCATCTGGCTTTTGCCGCAGATCACCCCAGTGGTCGTTTTTGGCTGTCCAAAATAACTTTTTGGGTTGATTATACGCTATCTGCTGCCAGTTCAAATTACAGCTTTGTGCTCAGATTTGGCCCCAAAGAGCCACAGAAACAGCATGGTGTGCACGATGCAAGCACAGTGACAGGGAGAATCGAGGCCAGTGTAACTCACAGCTGCGTGGCTTCCTCGAGCAACTGATAACCAGCAAACATCGCTCTTGTACAGCAAATGTTTACTTTTTTACTTGTTAAGTTGTCAACTACTCAAAGTGTTTTCTTTCAGATAGCAAAGGAAGGTGAGCCCTTTTACATCACACGTATATCAGCAGACTTTTTTAAAAATAACCCAACTGAGACTGGGGGGGATTTTGCGAGTATCCCATCCCATGGTTTAAATAAGGAAAAAGTCTCAGGTATCAGAACACAGCAACAAATCCTTTTTGGATTTTTCTGCATGAACATGGTGAGAAAATTAAAGATGACTCACATTAGATGTCAGGCTTAAGAATGTGTGTGTGTTTGAAGCTGTGTTTTCCATTTACCTAATATACTGATGACTGAATCGCTCAATTCAATTTAATTAAATTTTATTTATATAGCGCCAAATCACAACAACAGTCGCCTCAAGGCGCTTTATATTGCACAATAGATCATACAATAACAAACAACAAAAAAGCTAAGGCAAAATTGATGACTCTTGTGTTTTAAGTGAGCAAAGAAACAGCACCATCTGGTGGCCAATAAAGGTAACCTAACTAATAAAGCTGTTTCCTAATCAAATGAATGAAAGACAATGAGAAATGTTTCCTTGTGTGTGCGTTTGAGCAAAGAGAAAGTCTCCACCCACTGCTGAGTGAATAAAATAATTGTTAACGGTGCATGTGAGGCACGTTACTGACAGATAAAGCAGCTGTTGTGTGCGGCTGATGGCAGATCAGTTATATCTGTCATGAAGACTTTTGATTCTAACGTTATTTTTTGCTCTGTTGCTAATGACACAGGGGCAGGCTAAGTGTGCGCTTAACCACCTGCTTCCAAGCTATTTCCTATGACATCCACTGAGCTTTTCTGCCAGACTCTCGCATTACCACCTTAATGCTGTGGTTTCCTCTTTGAAAGATTAGTGCGCTGCTGTTATTATTCCCACTAGACGTCTCACACAGATTTTGCTGCATAACTAGGGCTGTGCAGGAAAATGTTGAGGCTGTTCTCATTCTGTTGACTCACTCGTGCCGCAGTCTGCTTTCCAGAGAGCTCAGACTACACAACATAGGCTAACCACCAGCTTTCAGTGAGAGCTGCTGGACACACTGGCAGCATTAGTGCTGCACAAGCGCTCGTCTTACTGGCATCGCCATAGCTACAGCTACTTGTTTGTTGTACAAGGGAGTGTCCTCTCTAAACCACCTAACTATGGTCTGTGGTCACACCACTTCAAATCACACGCTGCAGAACAATGTACACACAGATGCGCTCTCTCAGACTCACACGAGGACCTTACCAGCAGTGGAAACGAGCTTTTTTTCCCCACTCTGGCAACAAATCTAACAAATATTTAAATGGTCCAGAAAACATCTGTATTTTCCAGTTGTCCATTAATTCAGCAATTCTTCAAAAAGTCAAAAACACAGTCGATGCAGGGTGTGGTGGGACTGACCCAGTTAAACTTCAGTGTACCCCCTAGAAATCTGACAAAGCCATAACTCAACTTCATGACCGGAGAGCCTGGCATGATTTTTTTATGTGTGTGTGGAGTCCAACTAGGCTTTTTTACTGTGTTGCTGCAGGATTTGACCTGATGGAGTATTTCAACGTGAGAGATATTCTGGGAACCAGAGCTGAAGATGGACAAAGTTCATATGTTCGCCTTGGCACCATGCCTATAGTACAAAACACAGAGTAAGTGACCTGCCTATTATGTTTTAAACAGCTCAGCTTGTTTTTGAGCCCTGTCAATGCACGTGAAAGTGGCAAAAATGAAGTCTCTGAAGTCTCCAAAAATTCATCGTTTTACATCTCAGTTCTGGCTGAAAAGGAAATGTTTTCTGCTCAACAACTCCAACAATGAGGAGATTCAAAGCCAAACACAACTAAGACCAACTTGCAATACATTATGACACAATCCCATGTGAAACATCATTACCATGTAGCTATATTAATGACATCTTCTGTATATTAACCTTATGGAGTTAGAGTTGATATGTCGCTATCTGAACACAGCCAGATGAAATGTCAGTAAATGTGACAAACAACCACTAGCCATCTACTTAAGTACTAAAGACTCCAATTTAGTCTTTTTTAGACTTATTCCTGACATCCTGAGATCCATAAAGGGATAAAGGGAAGTCATTTTGAAGGCTCAGAACTGGCCAACCAGGAGAACGTGGATGTCTTCTCCCCATTTGTCAAATGTTTTTGTCTCATTAAGTGTGTTTTCTGTCTGCACTGTTTTTTTTATATAGGACGCTACAGTAAAAATAAAATTAGCTAACTCTTAAAGCTAAAAATAAAGACACCTTAACTAGTATTCTAAAGCACCTAAAGCACCAAAACACAGTTTATGGTGTTTTTTTGTTACTTGTTACTTGGTGGCTAAGCTAGCCTTGTCAATTTTCAGTATTTATGCTAAGCTAACTGTCTGCTACTTGTAGCCATAGAGAGCCTAAAAAATAGGTTTGACTACAGTAACATCCCCCATTGATTTTTGAAGTTCCTTTTGAAGTGTCATGGTGCGCATTTTTATCACCGTGGTGTTTTGAAACAGAAGAACAAGCGCTGGATTTGTGAAAGAATGATTTTGGCTAACAAGGTGTCAATCCCAAATTGTTAACCAGTGAGCATCCTGGCTAATCCTATTCTTTGAATGGTTTTTCCAGTTTTCAAATTTTACAGAATTCTGAGCTTTTCCTTTATAAATATTAATTCAGATGTGAACAGTTTATTTTATTTTGCTGTTTCTATAAATACACAGGCAACAGTTTGAATATAAGAAGTCAGTGTAAAACTGCTAAGAAGAGCAGAAAGAGTAGCTACAAACACACTGGTTGCTAGGTAAAACACTGGGACTGTGTTTAACCTTATACATTAATATTTCAACTGCTGTACAGCCAATGCAACTGTTGGTTTACCACATCCACTAAAAAGAGAAAAATAAAGCAGTAATAATAATGTACTTTTATTCCACAGAGATGTGTTTCGTCAAGGGCTGCCAGACGAATATGCCTTTGTGACCACATTTAAATTCAGGAAAACCTCGAGGCGTGAAGACTGGTACCTCTGGCAGATTTTTGACAAATATGGAATTCCACAGGTGAGTGAGCCAAATGTAAATAGTGACAAATGTGCCTGTCTCTGCATGTGGCCCAACTTGGAGAATTACATCATCGAATGGGCTCACCTCACTGACTTCTCTTTTTCATTCCAATATTTTATTTATTTTTGTACATTCATTACTTCCCCCTATGGAAAACAAGCTCCTTTATGTTTCAGTTCACATCCCTGTGCTTCTGACCTGTCAGGTGTCCATCCGTCTGGACGGTGAGAACAAGGCAGTGGAGTACAACGCTGTGGGCCTTACAAAAGATGCTGTGAGGGCTGTGTTCAAAAACCCTGAAGTTGACAACCTGTTTGACCGCAACTGGCACAAGATTGCCCTCAGTGTGGAGTCCAAGTCTGTGTCTCTGTACTTGGATTGCAAGCACATTGAGACGCTGCCGATAGAGGACAGAGAGGACATTGATATCCAGGGGAAGACAGTGATTGGGAAAAGGCTGTATGACAGTGTGCCAATTGATGTGAGTCTTTACCTCCGTTTTGGCAACAGTGTGATTCATGTCAGTCAAGGTTATTTTTCTGCAGTTGACCTGTTGTTAATCTGTGTACATACAGTTTGACCTCCAGAGAATGATGATTTACTGCGATTCCAAGCATGCCCAGCTGGAAACCTGCTGTGATCTACCTAATGGGCCTGTAAGTATTACAGGCCAACAGGCCCAGAGTCTGCGTCTTTGCAGTGAAAGCGAAACGCGTCTTTCAGATGCTGCTGCATAGAAATATACATCTACCACAAGATGGGATGCTTTGTGTTTAAAGGAAAGGTTACATCCAAATAATTAAGTTTGCATGAGTGTGTGCCCCCCCAGCTCAGTTGTAGCTTGAACAGCTAAGCTACTTTGAATAATCAGTGTAGCTTTGTTACTTTGTAACTCTGTACAATACAGCTTTTTCAAACAGCTTTAGAGGAGCAGTTTGACACTCATACACATTTAAGATGAAGTGAAAAAAAAATCCAGATATTTTCCACTTGCTCCTTTGAAATATGATGGAAACAGAAACAAGCAGTTACTTGCCAATGTGACTAATCAGACCTCCACACGGTGGTATTTATTAGCTGATTAATGGAGTTGACACATTACTTAAAATTGATTTTGTAATAATACACATTAGTGCCACAATCCTCAGAATAAAAACAGAAGTACAGTGGTTCTTTGCCTAACACAGATATACGCTATAACGCTAATGAACTGACCCAGGCACATCTACCACAGATTAAAAAAATGATTGTCTTTGCAATCTCACCAGCTTACAACTAGTTAATTTTGCTAACTATTAAGACACAACTAAACAGCCTATAGGATCTAGCTGTCATGAGCTGTCATGCTAATGTTTAATTCTTGGACTCCACTAGATTAGCTTTGCATGAATCACAATAGCTCAAAATAGTTCTTATTTATGTTGGTTGCTGGTGCAGCCCCTCAATTCATCCACTGTCTGAAGCTTTTTCTCATTCATTTTCTCACTCATCCCACTTCCTTCTCATTGGTTAACCTTCGGAAACACAAGATTTAAACAGTGTGTGCTTGTGACTCTCTATGACATCATACAGAGCGACTTTTGAAATGAAATGTTTCAGAGTTGAGCATCCTGAAGCGTCAGTTTTTGGATCACAGGGATGCCTGCAAACCTTAAAATAGCACTAATATAAACCCAGGAGTGGCACTGATCATCATTAGCTCATCATAAAGGTATAGACCATATAGGTATCATTTCTTCTAAAGCAGGAGCTACTTTAAAAGTTAAAAGTGTGGGTCTGAATAGTTTTAGCCTTAATCGGAGATGCCTGTCTCTTCTATCACAGCATCATGATACAGTTTTATCAAAATAAATTGCTTCATTTCAGTGCCCTAAGACGGTTGTGACAGAGGCTCCCCCTTACAAGATCCCCACGCCAACACCTACCAGTGCTGAGCAACAACGAGGCCCTCAAGTGAACTGCTCCTGCCCTGCTGGAGAAAAGGTAAAGCCCCGCTGATTTTACCACGCCTAATCCCTCTCTATTATTTCCACGGATGAGTGGGAATCCTTTCTTCAATGGCTTTCAAAAGACGGCTGTGTTTTCATTTCTCACAGGGTCGCATGGGTGCACCCGGTGTTGCAGGTCCTGAGGGTGAAAAGGTCATCTACCACTGCCTTTCAGTTCTATAGTGTTTGTGATAAAGGATTACACTTTCATTATAGGTGTTCGGCTTTATTTTTATTGTGTGAACCTGCCTACTTTTTTCAGGGTGACACTGGCCCTAAGGGTGCTATCGGACCACCTGGACTCAAAGGAGAAAAAGGACAAAGTGTATGAAAATGTCCACAGTCACATCTTTTTACTTTTAAGATAGCTTCAAAGCTTTTGGAGTACAGTGAGGGAAATGATTACAATGCTGAATTTGTAAGATTGCTCACTTTCAATTTGTATGTCACTGAGTAAAAATAAGCATTTGATCTCTAACCAAAACATAATTTAGTATTTGGTGGAGAAGTGTTGTTGTCAACCAAGCATTAAGATGTTTCTTGTAGTTGGTCTCCAGGTTTGCACACATCTCAGGAGAGATTTGAACCCATCTCTCTTTACAGAAACTCTCAAAATCATTTAGGTTTCTTGGATACTAGAGGTGGGAATCACCATACATCCCACGATACGATATTATCACAATACTTAACGCACGATACGATATTATTGCAATTTTTTTTTAAATATTTTGCGATATTCAGATTCTGTACATAAAGGTAAAAACTTTATCAATATTCATTTTATCTAATATCAAAGTCTCACACTCAGTCTCTCATTTCAGTCAGTTTTATTGTTGACAAACTGAATGGTTTGTATTACAGCCTAGTCCAAATTAACTGAATGCAACCATCTGGTACAATTATAGCTATTCTGAACTATGCAATTTATGAAAACTATGCAGCCCATTCAGCAACTGAAGAATTTGAAAGTAAATTAAAACAAAATATAATTTTACATTAAATAAAAAAAGTCTTTAAATTAAAATAAGTAAACTGTCATGTTTATTGCTGCCAAAAAAAAGTTAAACACATTTGGACAGTGAAGGAATGTCAGGATCCTTGCTCAGAAAAAGGATCAACATGCTCTGAAGTCAGAGCATGTTCCAGTCCACAAAAACTTTTTTTGTAACAAAATATCGATTTCTGCTGTCCCTGTATCGATACATTATTAGCAAACAAAATATCACGATACTACACAGTATCGATTTTTCCCCCCACCCCTATTGGATACCACTTTGCAACTCAAATGTCCCTCCACAAATTTATAAAATTGAGGTTCGGAGAAGGTCTAAGCCACTCCGTGACCTTAATGTGCTTCTTTGTTTTTATCCTTTTTGTTTTCTTGGCTGTATGTTTTGGGTCATTGTCATGCTGGAAGACTATCTATGACCCATCTTCTGTATTCTGGCTGATGGAAGGAGGTTCTCATTCAAGATTTTACAGTACATTGTGCTGTGAAGTCTTCCTGTACAGTGCAGTCCAAAAGCATTATGTTGCCACTTGAGTGTTTGACATACTCAGCATTTCTCTTTCTTCAGTTGGGTCGAGTTGTTGCCAAAGAGTTTGAGTTTAGTTTCATCTGACCACAGCGTTTTCTCCAGAACCTCCTTTTGAATCATTTAAATGTTACCAGTGACTGTTGTCCCAGCCACCGTCTGATCAATAACAAGCTCCTCGTGTAGTTTTAGGCTGATCCACCACCTTTCTCATGATCATCCTCACCCCATCAGGTAAGATCTTACATAGAGCGTGACGGACAGCTCTGTGGTCTTGCCTGTGTTGGTGAAGAGGTTGGATTGGAAAAAACTGATTGCCACATGGGCACACAGACAAACTTTAGAGGATCAAATACTTATTTCAGCACAAAAATCCTTCATTTCTGTGATTGGAGCAAATTTACAAATCCAATAATTATTTCCCCCACTGTAAATAAACTAGTCTTGGTCACGTCACATGCTATGCTTTCAAGCTTTCCTGCTTTTCTTTCAGCCTCGATAATAATTAATCCTTATTGGTTAATTATTTGCAGGGCAGTATAAACTCTGTCAAAGGTGGCAGAGGTGAGAAGGTAAGTAAACCTGTCCTTCACAACTCTGCATGAGCATCATCTGTTTGTCTGTGTATTGTGCATATTTTATATGCATGTAGACAAAATGTTCTAATCTGCTCCTTCAGATCTATTTTATTCAAGTCTTTCTTGCTATCTCGCTTTTTGGCTTTGCCTTTTTTTCTATATGTTTTTTCCTGGGAGTGTCTAGGAACGTGCTCATACATCTCTTATTGTCAGAGTAACAGATGTATGAATTATAGGACAGGTTACCACAGAGGATATGTAGCAGGGAGCCAGTGCAGACGCCCACCCAGTCTGCACAAATCACAGCCTCTGTGCTGCCTTCCAGTGCCAGCCGGGAGTCCCACGGTGTAATTTATTCCCTGAAACAAACTTCTCGGTATTCACCACTCACACTGCACTGAAAGGGACACTTAAAAATGCCCAAGAGATCTAAAAGACGAGAAGTGTTATCCTGATAGTTTTGAGAACACACCTGTAAATTCTTCTGGATAATACAGGTGCACTACAGGGGGACAGCGCAGTCAGAGCGACAGCAAAAGTCATGTCATGATACATTTATTTGACTTTTCTACTTGTTATAGCTGAAAAAAGAAAAACTTGCAGGTTTGATAAAACGCGCATTAAATCGAACTTTAATGCGCCTTGCTGCTTTTTCTGTTTCTTGCTGCGCAAGCATCTGTCTTCACTTTCTCCATGTGAAGGCTGCAATTTGCTGCTTTTCGAAACCTGTTGCAAACACGTGACGTAAACTGACTTTAAGCTGCGGTTCAAAGTGGCTGAGCTGGTCATCGAGTCTCCCTGAGCACGTGGCGGGGGAGCAAAATCAAAACTGGTTTAATTGCTTCAAATCAAATCGCATCTTTAGAACAGGCAGCTCCCTGTGCAGCACTCTTCTTATGGATAATGTCTTTTTGCCATGGGGTGCAGCAGGACAGGAGTCCCTTTTGCTGATCTAAACGACGTGTGCTAATATGATATAAGCCTGAAATAATTAAAGGGCAACCTCCTGTGACTTGTAAAGTGGTTTATGAAGCAGAGGGAAGTCTTGCGGTGGGTGAGACCTCATGGTACCGTGTAATTTAACAGCCATTACTTTTTGCTCAGACGAGGGATTCCTTGGCACAGAAGATGACATCAGTGTACAAACCAAAAGTGTGATGCTCTGAGGACAATGGGAAGCCATTGTTCCTTGAGTCTTTGGTCGAATGTGCGACCAAACCATAGCGGGTCTTGGTGAAGCTGTAAGGATATTCTGGCTCCCGAACCTTTACTCAAAAGTGTTTTGTTTGTCTCGGTTTATGTGAGTCTTTGTGTTCTGTGTATAACTTTAACTTTGTGTGTTACTGTGTGTGCAGTGATAATACATCTCCTGTTCTTCGTGTTTAATTGACTGTCCATCCATCGGGTACTAAACCATGTTCTGTGATACTGCTGCGTTGATTTTTTTGACAGCACGTCACCGCCGCCTGTCCCGGCCCCCCTGCATGCCTTACTGTGACTGAACTATAGACGTTAACGCTTGTTTTGTATTCACAGGGTGATAGAGGCAGCATAGGGTTGACAGGTCCTCCTGGACAAAAAGGAGAGAAGGTGTGAACCTGGAGACCTGGAGATCTTTTGACTTTTATTTAGAGTTTTAAACGGCTCCAAACTGGTACTGATTGTGTGTTTTCAACCATCTCACAGGGAGTTGGTGGAATCCCAGGCATTGATGGTTTAACTGGAGACAAAGGCGACACAGTAAGAAGCAAACTTATACAGCTATGGTGTTACCTTTATTTTTATACCATATATCAAAATTTACAGTATTAAATATATATGCATATTTAAAAAAATAAAAAGATGTTTAGAAAAAAGCATTTACTGATTTTTTTTTCCATGAAATAACAGGTGTTCTTAATGGTGTATTTATATTTTATTCATCATTTCCAAGTGTCCAAACAAAACAGTTTTTGTTTGGACACTAGATGAGTTCACATAGAATCCTCAAAAGTAGATGAGGATTCTATGTGACAGTTTTCTGTTTTATTTTGAAATAATGTCTTATTGGCATGTATTTATAACACTATTTGGTAAAACTGTAACAATTATAAATTTTCAAAGAACTCGTCTAACTTTCTGACCTTTGTTTTCTATTTCTTTTCAAAACGCAGACGTTGTGACTGTGCAAATGTTTTTTTTTTTCATAATCAGGGTGAAGCAGGACTGGCTGGTGATCCAGGGCTACCAGGTCCAGCTGGACTGAGGGTGGGTGAATGTGGTTTACCAACTTTTAATCCATTCAAGAGCGACTGCACATGCAGTTTTGAAAAGGTCTTAAATAAATTTCAGGCCATATAAAAAAGGAAAAAAAAACTCAAGCTATTCTGGTTTTGGCATCAATCTCAGAGAGGCACTTGTTCTGTTAAGTGAGTGTACATAAGTTTTTTTGAACAATTTCCTCTCAAGCTGGTATTGATTTTTTGTGAAAAAGGGGGTAGCCAGTTTGGGTGACTTTCTCTTGGATGAAGCTGCAGCATCTGGTGAGGGAGTCAGGCAGATGGGAGTATGGGTGCGGGCTCAAGCTGGGCCACTGGCCTGTGACAGACTGCCCAAGACTGAAGCGAACGAGCATCACCACACAGCACAGGATATACGAGATTATTAAAAAAACAGTGAACACCTCCTAGGACTGGCTCAATTCATAAATAAACATTTTTACTGCTGCTTCATAGCTTTACGAACTTTGAGGCTGGACTATATATTTTGTTATTATCAGGCTGCTCTACAGTGTTGGGAATACGTTACTCAATGAGAGTAACGTATTGTGAATACTTTGGATTACTTAATATATTATCATGCTTTTTTACAACTACATGAATGTACTGTTGCTGTGTGATTTATTACTATTACTGAAGGTTACTCACCATACCAATAGCAACTAGATTTTTAAATCTTAATATAAAATGAGTAACAGTAGGGTGGACATTAGGTAAGGCTGCACTTTTTGCAGCGACCTCGTATAGAAAACTATTCAGCGCGTATATAAAACAGGTCCCTTTACTCTGAACCGTAGTAAAGGGACCTCTGGCTAATACGTCGGTTCCATGTCGGGCTCGTAGCTGAAAACTAGCTTTACTTTGTTGTCTGGGTCAACTTTGCTAGGGAGAGACAGAGAGAGGAGTTGAAAGGCTGCTCCAACAGAACTTATTGTGTCGGAGGAAAACACGAACACGGTGTACAGTCGAGTCTTAATAACTTACAACAGCTGCGTCCATGAGGCTACATTCTTTAGGGCTATGCCTGTAACACTCTGCCTATTGCCTTTATATTAAATTATTTTTTGAATAATAATTTTTAAAAATATTTCTTCACGTCATTATGCGGGCTGCAAGTAGAGGTGACATTGGAAGAAACTTGTGCCTGAGGTTGCTTCCATTTAAATGGACTTCTTCCTTCCCACTGTCACTAATTGCTTCCTCATAGGAGATCATCTGATCATTGAGGTTCTCTCTCTAATTTTGCGAAGGTCTATCAAGGTTTGATCATGTCACAACATCAACAAAGTTGCTCATTTTAGATGGGTAGCTTGTGGACAGAAGGTCATAAGTCAACATTTAAGGGTTTCTTGGGATAATTTTTATCACTGACAGAAGCTATTTTTTATCTTTTGGAGTTGCAGCCGACCCCAGCGAGCCTCAGTATGCTCGAGTCAGAAATAGTGATGCTTTGGTGGAAGTCAGTAACTTTTATTAATACAAGTATTTGTTTTGTTTATTTCACAGGGTCTTCAAGGGGATGCTGGAATTCCTGGTGCACCAGGGCCAAAAGGTGTCACTGTAAGTATAATCCGAATTAACTTCCACCCAATGATGGTCTGATTTGATGGCAGTTTATAGAAATATATTTCTATAAAAATAATTATGTTGCTTTGGTTTGTTATAGGGTGACTCGGGTACAAAAGGTGAAACGGGAACACCGGGAACCAGGGTAAGTCACGTATTAAAACCACTTCGGCTTAGGCTTATGGATAGGTTGCATTGTAGCCACATGCTACAACAAACACAGTTTCAGAAACTAAAAGATTTTACCTTTCACATCTTTCAAAGTGTATTAAATACACTTTAATGACAATTAAAGTTTTCCATTTGGGTAAACTAAATTTGTGAAAATTCCATATAAAGAGGTAGACGTGAACCTGACCAGGTCACCGGCAACCTGATAGAGTTTAAACAGTTGCTTCACTCTTCACTTATTCCTACTTGGGGGCCTCCTGCTACAGCCACTAATCGTTTGGCCACACAGTTCCGCTGCAGCAGATACGAGCTACATCTTTAAAACAGTTGTTGCTGAAGGTCACGAGAGAGTTAGCTCATTTGCTTTCCCAGCATGTCCTGGGATTTGGGCCACGTTTCTAGGTTGAACCTGCGCAGAACACCAGCTCATACTGCAAATCCTGATAACGGGCTTAACTTTTCAGAAAGAGACTTTTCTTCTCAGAGGAATTGAGAACTGAGAGGCGTAATTGTGCAAACAGATGTGGTTTCCTTGATTTACTCTCCACACTTCCTGTCTGGAATTCTGTGGGGGCGTTACAGGATATAATGCACTTCATTCAGGCTCGCTGAAGCTTTGTTGATGTCTTAGGTTTTCTAGGAGCTGTTTGCCATCACACTGAATGTTATTTAGGCTTTTAATAATTCAGTGAAAGGTTATTTCCCTGAATCAACAGTTGTTTTCAACTATTTAATGCTGCTTTGTGTTGAGTTGTTTTTGTACTCAGTGTTTCTTGTTCAGAGGTCAGCTTTAACTTCAAGCTAAACGTCTTTAACGTGGTTTGAATAAAGAACTGTGCATCAAATCAGTCCACTGATCACTCTGCCGTATGGCATGGGGATGAGTAGCAGGTTCTAAGCACATATAGGCCCATTCAGACAAACTGATGCCCCTTTTAGAGCTGTCCATCAGCTGTTCAGTCAGACAGTAAGCAATTTCCTGTTGCTGAAAAGTACTGGCAAAGTCCTTACCTCAGTGAAGCGATAAAGGGAATAGGTGGTTTGGAGGAGACACACAGGACTGATTTAAAGTTGTGCTTGCTGACTGAAAAAGCTGTTCTTTATTAAGCACGTCCGTACTAACCACGACTGTGGTTGGTCAGATTCAAACCAAAGCCACTATGTAGAGATATCTAGGATGCCCAAAGGACATGTTAATAACAAGTCTTATACTTGGTGATGGTGGAGGAACCTGATGGTAGTGTAGACCTTTTATTGAAGGTCTTTCTTGATATTGTATATTGCAAGTGAAGAACTTTTTGTATAGGAAGTACTGGATGTAATTTATTATGCAAGTAAATTTGATATTATTAAGCAAAACACATTTTCATGTCTAAGTCAGCATTAACTTGTGTGAAACTGTCCCCAGTATTGTGGCATTTAGCTACAAGAGCTATTATTATTTTGTCCTATTATGATTTTATGCTATTATGTTTTTTGTTTCTTATTTCCTTCTTTATTCATTACTCGAAGGTTCTTTTATCTTGGGTTTTGAAGTTTGCCTACATTTTAAAAGAGAAAATGTAATTTTCCCATTTCAGGGTGAGACAGGTCTTGATGGATTACCTGGAAAACCTGGCTTTCCTGGGAAGGATGTAAGTGTTGATTTTTGATGGCGACATCAGTCGGTGACACATTTGGTCCGTCACCTTTGTATTAAAAGGTTTTTGTTGCTTATGTTTTTTTTTCTTTTATTGATTAGGGTTTGAGAGGTCTGACTGGAGTACCTGGGCCCAACGGGGTTAAAGGTGACAAGGTACGCCCACCCACTTACCTTTATTGTATTTGGAACACTGTTCACCTGATTACAAGTTGATGATACTGTTGTGTAATGTTATTAAGTGCTGCTGATATGAGTTCTTTCAAAGACTTATCAAAAGCTTCCCAAGCTACTGTCTGCTCTCTCCAGACATTCCTCAGTCTCCTCTGTGCACCATCAAAGTCTGCCCCCTCATTTGTCTGAGAAACTAAAACGCAGTTCATTTGTCTGTCTGTAATTACCAACTTTGATGATTCCTCCAGTGGAACGCACATGCTTCTACCACACCCAGCTGCACACACACTAATGCACACACAGGCACAAAGAGCTGCCGTGGTTCTTTACCCACAAGTTTCACTTTCTTTTAGCCTGCAGTAAGCATCCGCACAGCTCATCTCATAAATTATGGTTGTCGCTGTGCTGTCATCATATCCCTTAAGGGACTTTGCCCTGAGAGCCTCTTGATTCTAATGATGGGTTTGTCCTTGTTGTGTGACCTATGTCACAGGGGGAGAGAGGTCTTCCCGGATTACCTGGGGATGCGGTAAGTGCCAAAAATACACCAAAGGTACATAAGAATTATAATCTTAAGGATTATAGGTTTGTGTCATGATGAAGATAGCAGGGTTACAGCAGCATGCGTTTAAACCTCACATGTTGCATTTTAACTATTTTTTAATGATTATTGCTAAAGACAGAGCAGATCATCAAAGAGCGATCGTCGTGTTTTTAACTGAAGTGTATAAAAAGACAGGAAGTGAGATCACCGTGTCTGTTAGTGAAGTGCAGGACTTTAGCTGAAACTTGACAACACTTGTTATTATATCTAAAAATATAGATTATTTCAGTTGATGGGTTAAACACAGTTTTAACATCTCTTAATGGGATGAAGAAAATGAGCTTAATGATGACTAATGATGGATATATTGTTTTCTTTGAGAAAAGAAATGACATACACTGTGCAAATGCTTTTTCATCACAGTAACTATCAATGAATTTCACAAATCCAAGTGAGGATGTCATTATTTATTCAGTGCTTTAATTTCAGGTACAAACAGAAGGCTTACGGGGTGAGAAGGTGAGCAGTTGTTTAACAGTTTCACTGAAAGCAGATTGTTACTGCAGCATGAAAATCCAGGCACCAATATAAAAATAACCCTCACAAAATATGCTGTTTATGAATAATTTGGTGTATTTGGTCTTTGGAAAATGTAGCTTTGTGCATGAAAAGTAAGTGAAATATGGCATTTTATGAAAATTGGAATTGTAAAACTAACCAATATTGATATCAGTAAATGGAAATAATGGATTGAAGAGAATATATTAATTTGCTTAATCAAATGCATGATAAACTACCCAACCAAATGTATAGAAAGGATCTCATGTTGGACTCGTGCCTTTATAAGTTTTAAAGTTTAAGCTTGTATTGAAAAGTTTGATGATTAATTTCACAAATTTTTCACTATTACTGTAATAAAACTTGTTTGTTTGACCTGTTTCAGGGTGAGCCTGGACCACAAGGGCCCCCAGGTGCTGAAGGACACCCAGGGCCTCCTGTAAGGATCCTGATTTATTATTTCCTTTCTTCCGCTTTCCTGCTGTTTAACTTTTGATAGTTGCTGTTGTTTGAAAACCCACAATCAGATGCAATGCTCAACAATTTATTAACATGCCAGTTTTGCGGTTTTAATTTTTGGTGATTTATTCCTCAGGGTCCTCCTGGTGAACAAGGTTTACCCGGTAACCCTGGAGAATTTGGCCAGAGGGTAAGAATCTCATTTTGTTGGGAGGGTGTCAGAATATCACCTTACTGTACCGGGGGAGGATCAGTTCACCTGATGATTGTTTTATCTTTGCATCATCTGACTTTCTGTTTCCAGCTCTAACCACAAGACACAGATAGAGCCGTGCCCCGTGGTTAGATGTCATGTGAGGAGCAGCCTGTTTCTTTGTTCTTATTACATTGCCAAATTGTATTTTTGGTTTTATGTAACTCAGCAATTTTAAACTAAATTACAGTGGAACTCGGACACATTTTGTTTTTTCACCTTACTTTTGAATATGGCATTGACAGTTTTAGCAACTGAGTGAATACACGTACTTTAAACTCACAGGAAGTGTTTCAGCTTGAAAATGATATTCAGTTCAATTCATTTCAGTTCAAATCAAATTTTTTATGTAGCTCAAAATCACAACAAGTCGTGATGCATTGCTCACGGGGGGCATCTGATTGTTGCTCTGTGTAGTTGTAGGGTCTTCACCGCGCCTTCAGGTGTCTGTTATGATTTGGTGCAAAATAAATAAAATTGAATTAAACTGAATCTGCTGCAAAGGGTTGGGCGTGAGGGGGGCAAAAGGGGGGCAATGATGAGGCCTCAGAGGATTAACACCTTCAGGACACAGGCAATCTATCTAGGGTTTAGAGTAGGGGTTTGGATCTAGCTAATTCCTGTCAGGTCTAAATCGTCAACTGTGGCAACCTTTACTCTGTGCTGTCAGAACATGTAATTGTGTGGTTTTGTAAAATTCTTCCTCAGTGTCTTGGAAATCAGGGGACAAAAAAATTATCTTTAAGAAACTTGGCACAAATGCTGCTGTGACCTTGCACTACTCATGGCCTCATTCCAAATTCTTATCCCAAAGCTCTATTATGTGTTTAAAAATACTGGTGGACCACTGTGCACTCCTAGTAGATGCATCTAATACATACAGAGAAAAACCCAACAATCATGTGACCTCCTATGAGCAAGCACTTTGACGACAGTAGGAAGGAAAAACTCCCTTTTAACAGGAAGAAACCAGGCTCAGGGAGGGGCGGGGCCATCTGCCGCAACCAGTTGGGGTGAGAGAAGGAAGACAGGATAAAGACATGCTGTGGAAGAGAGACAGAGATTAATAACAAGTATGATTCAATGCAGAGAGGTCTATTAACACATAGTGAGTGAGAAAGGCGACTGAAGAAAAAACACTCAATGGGAATCCCCCAGCCGACTACACCTATTGCAGCATAACTAAGGGAGGATTCAGGGTCACCTGACTAAATGCTTTCGGGGGTCTAAGTCATCATCAGTCACGATCCCAATCCTAGCTTTAAACTCAAACCCTAGCCGGATATTTTGGAGAAAACCAAAAAACGAAATTTTTGCAAAACATACTGAGCAGAATAGCCTCCCTTTGCCTTGATTACTGCTTTGCACACTCTTGGCATTCTCTCGATGAGCTTCATGAGGTCATCACCTGAAATGGTTTTCCAACAGTCTTGAAGGAGTTCTCAGAGATGTTGAGCACTTGTTGGCCCTTTTGCCTTCATTCTGCCTCCATTTCATCCCAAACCATCTTGATTGGGTTTAGGTCAGGTGACTGTAGAGGCCAGGCCATCTGGCACAGCACTCCAGCACTCCCCTCCTTGCTCCAAATAGCCCTTACACAGCCCCAAGTGTGTATATGGGGTCATTGTCCTGTTGAAAAATAAATAATGGTCTGATTAAACGCAAACTGGATGGGATGCATGTCGCTGCAGGATGCTGTGGTAGCCATGCTGGGTCAGTGTGCCTTCAATTTTGTATAAATCCCAACAATGTCACCAGCAAAGCATCCCCATCACACCTCCTCCTCCATGCTTCACGGTGGGAACCATGCATGTAGAGACCATCCGTTCACCTTATCTTCACACAAAGACACGACGGGTGGAACCAGAGATCTCAAACTGGGACTCATCACACCAAAGCGCAGATTTCCATTGATGCAAACAAATCTCTTCTGCTTGTTGCTTTTCCTTAATGGTTTCTTAGCAGCTATTTGACCATAAAGGCCTGATTCACACAGTCTGCTCTGTACAGTTGATGTAGAGATGTGACTGCTACTGGACCTTTGTGTGGCATTTATCTGGGCTCTAATCTAATCTGAGCCTAATTCTGAGGCTGGTGACTCAGATGAATTTATCCTAAACAGCAGAGGTGACTCTTGGGCTTCTTCTCCTGGATCAGGTGAGCCAGTTTCATCATAGCGCTTGATGGTTTTTGCGACTGCACTTGGGGACACATTCAGCGTTTTAGCAATTTTCCAGACAGACTGACCTTCAGTGCTTGAAGTAATGATGGACTGTCATTTGTCTTTACTTAGCTGATTGGTTCTTGACATAATATGGATTTTAACAGTTGTCAAATAGGGCTGTCAGCTGTGTACCAACCTGACACAACACAACTGATGGTCCCAGCCCCATTAAGAAGGCAAGAAATTCCACAAACAAACCCTTACAAGCCACACTTGTGAGGTGAAAACCGTTTCAGGTGACTGCATCATGAAGCTCATTGAGAGAAGGTCATGGGTTTGCAGCACTGTCAACAAAACAAAGGGTGGCTACTTTGAGGAATCTAAAATATAAGACATATTTAGAGTTACTTAAGTACGTTTATATATTGCTTCAAATGTTTGATGTCTTAAATTTGTATATATAATGTAGGAAGTAGTAAAAATAAAGACAAATCATTGAACTAGAAGGTGTGTCCAAACTTTGCACTTTACTATAAATCATATACAAATACACTGGTAGTGTACACATATATTCTGATAGAATAAGGATAGGGTTAAGGTTATGAGCAATGATAAATCATGACCAAAACTACATCATTATGATATTCAGTAACATTCACAAATAAACAAACTAACAAACATAAAAAATCAGTAAAAAAATATGTTATATGATTAATATTATCCTCACCACATTTTGAGAATTTCTTAAAAATAAATCATTTGCAAAGATTTCATGAGAAAAACTGTAACTTATATTTATTGGCTGTTTAGTCCCTAACCTATCGTGTTCCAGCTGGATTATTTTGATTTTACATGGAATCAAGAAAGATGCTGTTTATTCTTCATGCTAGTCAGAGCCTATGCTGTAGCTTTTATCAGTGCTCTCTAACAACTCGTCCCATGTGTCTCGTATATTTCTTCCTCTCTCTCTCTCAACACTGGTTCTATTACACAGCAGTTTGTAATTAAAACAGACACAGTAGTTCTACATAATGTGTTCCTCCAAAACATTAACAAAGACATTGACCTCCTCTCCCCTCCCTTCTCTACTGGGAGTAATGAACTTCTTATCAGCAGTATGTGACTTTGTCATTGCTCAGCTGGGTAACACAGTCAAGCCAAACCTTGTCAAAAGACAAACACTCTACCTCCAAAATATTTATGCTTAAACAGCATCAATAAAACAGCCACACTGGGTTTATGTTTCAGAATATGTAGAAAACATCCCTCTATGTAGCCTTGTTTTTTTCATGATATCAGTGGAAGTCCTGCTGAAGTACTTTGCAGCTTCATGGGGTACTTTCCAAGAGAGTCATGCAGAAAAACAGACTGTGAGAAGTTTGACCTATTTTTTTTCTTCAGGTTTTGGATTGTTAAACCCACTCTGAAGATTCACAGGGAGACAGTCTGTGTGTGTGTGTGTGTGTGTGTGTGTGTGTGTGTGTGTGGAGGTGAGGGAGTTAAAGCTAGGCTCTGAGCTGTGATAATGGGTTGGCCTCCACTATTGCCAGTGCTAATAGAGTTGGCCATATGGTTGAGTAGGTATAGATTGAGCTGCTTTCACCTCCGCTGCTGAAAAGCAGTCATCAGTTGTCTGGTTTCAGTGCTGCTGAGTCCTGTTTCTTCACCTTTATCCTTATATGATCGCTGATTGAAGCCTGGAATGCTGACTGCCTATCTTAAAGGACTGAAGAGGATTATGTCAACAAACTTATTAAGAAAAATCTGGCAGCATGTAGTTTTATGTGAAAGCAAGCGAAACAACAGCAATCACCACAAAAGGCTTTTTTTTAAAAAAAGCTTAAAACAGTAAAATTTTGTGAAAAATTAGCCTACATAGTGAGAATAATGATATTTCATAAATAAATCATGAAGTAAATGTGTGATTTAAGTATAATTTGACCATAGCTTTAATAGGAAAATGTGAGTTGCCCCAAAACTAATGTTTCTCAGTTACACCATCGGTCTTCTTCCGCTTATCATCATCAGGGTGTGTGGGGCACTGGAGCCTGTTTTAGCTACGACAGGGCGATAGGCATGGTACACCCTGGATGGTCACTAGTCTAACACATAAAGACAGAGAACCATTCACACTCACATTCACATCTATGAGCAATTTGGAATCACCAATTAACAGAACCCCACTAACTGCATGTCTTTGTGCTGGTCAGAGCCTATCTGGAAAGGCTCTGACCAGATGGTGGAGTCAAACTCAGGCACTTCTTGCAGTGAGGCCACTGCGCCACCGTGCTGCCCTACACATAACAGCTAGAACCCATAACAATTTCACATCTTGGTTTTGTTAATGCAAATATACCTTCTAGACAGTGCTGGGGTCATTACCTAGTAAAAGTAATGTATTACACATGTTACTTTTCTTAAAAGTAATGCTGTACGTTACTCATTTACTCCCAGAAAAAGTAATTTGTTACACTCCTTCTTGTTACTCCATAAAATAATCTTAAATAATTTTCTTTTATTGTTACATTCATTATTTCTTATTAAATGTAATGTCCATATCTCCTCTGTAGACCTATCCATCATTTTCTTACAAAGTGAAATCAGCTGACTGTATCCCAATGTTTGTTTAAATTGTATTTTTTTCTTTCTGTATGCCTGGCATGCCGATAACTGAAAATCCTGTAGAATGCAGCTAATGACGTAATTGTAACTGGAATGCAATTTCTGAATTTAGTACAGTAATGTGTTAAATTAATCAAATTGTTACATTGTTACATTTAACACGTTACTTTTTACACTTTTTTTTACACCCAACATGACTATGAGATTTTACCTATCTACAGCGATATGGCCCAAAGTAAATTCAGTTCAATTCAATTTGATTTATACAGCGCTAAATGACAACATCAAGGCGCTTTATATTGTAAGGTAGACCCTACAATAATACATACAGAGAAAAACCCAACAATCATATGACCCCCTATGAACAAGCACATGGCGACAGTGGGAAGGAAAAACTCCCTTTTAACAGGAAGAAACCTCCAGCAAAACCAGGCTCAGGGAGGGGCGGGGCCATCTGCCGCGACTGGTTGGGGAGAGAGAAGTAAAATGAAATGCTGTCTACTGGATTAGTGTTGCTCAACCTTCCCACAGAAAAGCACATGGATACACTATTGTTTAAGGAACAGCTTCTCAACTTGTAAAATGAGACCATCAGAGGAGTATAGGCAGAGACGACATCATTGTCATCAGCAGCTTACTGAAGTTTAACCAAAATCTCTGAGCTTTCTATTTTCCCTGTAATATTTACCAAGTTTATCATTTCTAGAGAGCGTCACAAATGAAAGAGGCTCAACTAAAATATTCCTAGTTTTATTGTCTGAAAGCTGTTTTCAAGTTTGCTGTGTTTGAAGAATAGCTCAGAGTACTGCACTCTGAACTCCAAAGTTTCTAAACCCCTCAGTAGCAAATTTAAGCTCACATTTCTCAGATGTCACTAAGACAATTGTGTGCTGATTATTTTATTATTGTTACCATTTGTTCATGTCATTGTTCTATTTATACTGTTATCTTATAGGGTAGGAAAGGTGAAGGTGGACTCCCAGGGGTGGATGGCCTTCCTGGACCTGCTGTAAGAACAATTTGGATTTTGCAGCATGCAAAGTGATGATAAAGATTATTTTCTCAGAGTTGTTTTTTATCAAAGATAGGTCAAACCCGTAAATACATCCATCACGAGAGATGTGCAGACCGAATGTATTTATTCATGTGTAAATTCTAGTAAAAATACAGCATTATTATAAAAACAAAGCTACAAAAAGTTGTAATAGTATAAAAGATGAACGTAGCTACTGTGATGGTGTGTGAAGTCCCATTCTGAAGCCCTGAGATGGGTCTGACAATGAGCACATCCTGGAAAAATCTCCTTTCTGACACTGACTGAATGACAGAAATGAATGAGCCAATGGACGACTATGTAAATATAAGTACACTTCTAAGCTTTTTTGTAACCACAGCTATCGCCCCCTGGTGGCCTTTTAAAAAGAAATCTTTAGACGTGGAAGCCATGACCATCTTCTATACTGTCTGTGAATGCAGTACATTTTTTAAACAAATATATATTACTTTACAAAAAATTACTAGAAATGAACTTCCAGATTCTAGAGCTGTATTAAAATACGTGTAAATTTCCCCCATTCTAAATAATCCTGACAAAATGTTGCCTCATTTTGTACAATTTAAATTCCTACTCTATTTTCAACAATTGCAATAATGCAAATATGAAGTAGTGTCTATAAAAAAGTCTTGAGATTAGCATCATTTTGATTTGTTGGTGAGCCATCGCTCTCTGGTGAACAGGACTCGGTGCTGGATGAAACATGTCCATTGAGACTGCCGTACTAACCAAATCCTCTTTTTCAGCCACAGCTAGACATACGGTACATATTAACCCTACTTGTATTCACGGATGAGACCAGCCAGCATTACCTCGACCCTAACAGTTACATGTGAGCAGCATAGAGGCTCACAAAACAGCAGCTTCCCACCGGGCTTTTCTTAAATGAGTCCCAAGTTTCTAGCTCATACAGTCTTTAAAAATAACATGGAAAACAAAAATCACAATATGTTGTGTGTATTTTAGGGATGGTGAAGCATCTTTTGTTTATGTTGCTTTGGAAAAACGTAATACTCATTTTAAGTTGCCATAGCATCATCCTCTATGTAGCTCTGTTTACATTGATGTGTTGTTTATGAACATCTTATGTCAGTGCTTCCTATAATGCCCCGATGACCTCTCACGGAGAACTGAAGAGGAATAATTTGCTATTTAAATTATGTGGGCTGCTCAATATTTGTTGTGGTCCACAAAGCACAAAATTGCTGCAGTGCTCTCGAAGGTCTCTTCATTGTATGTTTTAATAGAGAGAAAATAAACAGGCTAAATTAAAACCAACAGGTTATACCAATTAATTTCCCAAATTGCTCCCTGTAGCCAAACAGACATGTCCCCTGTGTTCAAGCACTAGCCAAGGTTGAATTGGTGGTAAACTGTGCTGCAATACTCCCCTCTAGTGGCTGCTTGGCGCTAATGATTTGAACTTTGCCTTCTGGAAAACCATATGATTAAAATTTAAAATAAATTCAAATTTAGAGATTTAGAGAAAAGAAAATAAGGTCTTGGCACATTGCCCGATCTATTTCATTAAACACCTAAATAACTGTGTATATGATCAAGTCAACTTTTTCCAGACGTTTTAAAAATTATTTTTCAGGGTCCTCAGGGTCCACCTGGACCACCAGGAAACCAAGGAAACACTGGACCTCCTGTAAGTGACTGACATGTAGAAAGGAAAGTCGTTATTTTTGCTCATAAGATTTAGCAGTGAAGGAAGATTTGCTTCAAAACATGATGAGATGCCTTTGTGTTTTTTCTCTCACCGGAAGGGTCTGCCAGGTGAAATTGGATTTCCAGGCAAACAGGGAGAGGCTGGAAAACCTGTGAGTTAACCTTTTGAGGGCTTGAATAAAAACTTCATGCTGGTACTTATAATGCCAAGTGTTTGTTGGTAGTTCCTCTGTGTGTGTCACCGAATGTCAGCATCTGGTGTCTGATTTTCAAAGGGTATTCCTGGTAAAGATGGTCTGGATGGTCTTCCTGGAAGTGACGGTGCCATGGTGAGTGAAACTTTTAGATTTGCCTACGATGAACAAACGTTAAAGGTGTGCTAATCAAAATGGTTACGGTTAGCTTATTGTTTGTTTCACAATTCCAAACTTTTCTATGTTTTGTTCCCTCTCACTCTGCAGATCAGCCTTGTTTCCAGCAGCAGATTAGACATTTACAGTTAGAAACTTTAGAAACTTGCTAACTGATAAAGCAAATAGCTAATGAGCAGTTTTTGGCATTCAAACTATTAAGTAAGTAAGTAAGTAAAACTTTATTTGTATATCACTTTGCCACAGTGGCAAAAGCTCTGTCTCCTTTGGTTCTCAGCCTTGTATGATGCATGACAAGTAGACCCTGATTACATGACCTAAGAGACCTGCTAGGGACATGGGGATGTAGAAGTTCAATGACGTAGGCAGGTGCTTGTCCATGAAGAGCTCTATAAGTCAGAACCAGAATCTTGAAATGGACTCTGAATTCAATGGGGAGCCAGTGCAGCTGTATGAGCAACAGTGTCACGTGTGATTACTTAGATGTTTCGGTCAGAAGTCTTGCTGCAGCGTTTTGAACAATCTGTAGACGCTCCAAAGAGTTTTTGTTTAAACATGTAAACAGTGAATTACAGCAGTCCAGTCGTGATGAAATGAAAGCATGAATGACAATCTCCAGTTCAGTACGAGATACAATAGGGCTTAGTTTAGAAATGTTCCTTAAGTGATAAAAACAGGACCAAACCAGAGATTTGACGTGAACATCCAGAGTGAGAGCCAGGTCAAAAATGACCCCTAGGTTCCTGATAGACGATTTCACAAATGTTGCAAGGGGACCAAGAGCATTCATTATCTTAGGTACATGTCTATCAGGGGCACATACAAGGACTTCAGTCTTTCCTTCGTTAAGTTGGAGGAAGTTGTCAGCCATCCAAACTTTAATGGAATCTAAGCACTCATTCAAAATCTGTAGCTTAGAAACATCTTGGCTTAAAAGAAACTGGATATCGTCTGCGTAGCAGTGGTAGCAGATGTCCTCAAAGGGGCTCAAAAAATGCTGGAGGGGAAGTAGATATGTTAAGAACAATAAAGAACAATAAACTCTGAGTCTATTTGTGAGGAACTTGTGAATAAAATAACCTTGAGAGGTTTTATTTGGTAAATACTTGTGCCAACACAAAAAGCTTCAGAGATATACCGATGTTGCTTTTTGTCCGCTAGAATTGAAAACTAGACAACTCTTTGCTAACATGTTAGTAATTTCATCTACGTAAGGCCAGACATGAATAATAGTCTTAATGTTAGTCATATTTTTGTGGTGTTCTTCCACATAATCTCTGAAGAAAAAAAACCTTTACATGTATTCACTGTGACCCCTTAATGTTGGTGACTGGGAGGTTGGTGAGTCTCTAAGCTACAAGCTAGCAACAAGGAAGGGTTTTGGTTCTCAGGCTTTTACCATTTTACCATTTCTTTCAGGTAATTATGAGCCAAGTTTGAGTGTCAGCATAACTAAACCACAGAATATACTGGAAAAAATCTTGGAGCACATATTCTTAACTGATATAAGTAAAGATAATTTTCCATTTAGCCTTCAGGATATACGCTATATTGACAAAAATATTAGCCCACACCTCAGGTGTTTCCAGTCCGATTGGCACAGGTGTATAAAGTCAAGCCATGCATGCAGTAATGGAGTCTGCCTTTGCAAACATTTGTGAAAGAATATATGGTTCTAAGGAGCTTGTTGAATTTGAGTACGATGCTGTAAGACGAGCCCACCATCGCTCAGCTGTAAGTGGTATTGCAAAGTGGAAGCATTTAGGGTCCACAGCTGGGTTCACCGAGTGCAGAGGTGTACAGTCGTCAACACTTTAAAAAGTCATTAACAGTTTGCTGACTGAAGTCCAAGCTCAAAACCACCGGCATTAACAACAGCACAAATATGTGCACTGAAAGCTTTGTGGCTGGGCTGCGATAGCTAAGCAGCTTTTGCAGGTGGTAACAGTCATACTGGCCTTTTGGACTTAAAAGTGACACAGCTAGTACCATGTGCACCATCTTTTGATGTCAGAATAGCTTTAATTCCTTGTGGCATATTTTGAAGAAGGCAGTGGATAGAAGGTAGATTTACACTTCCATGTTTTTATACCAAATTCTGACCCTACCATCCGAATGTCACGGCAGAAATTCAGACTCATTAGGTCAGGTAACGTTTTCACAATCCTCTGTGATCTAGTTTGGTGAGCCTGTGTGAACTGTAGTTTCCTGTTCTTAGCTGACAGGACTGGTCTCCTGCTGCTTTAATCCATCTGCACCAAGGTTTGACATGTTGTGTGTTCAGAGAATCTCTTCTCTGATACCTTAGTTGTAATTATTGGTTATTTGAATTACATTTACAGCTCTTTTTGTACATCTTTTTGTAAATTATCCTACTCAACATGTCTTTGAATCTGAATGTGTTATTTTTAATAACTGTACAGTACTCTAAATTTGCCCCATACACTCTTATTTATTGTTTTTTATGTTATATTCTTTACGTTTGTGTGAATCTGTATGCTCCACCTGGCTATCACTTTGCTCCTGGAACACTTGAATTTTCCCAGTGAAGGACCATAAAGGATATTTCCATTCTATTCCATTAACTCAAAGCAATCTGGCGATTCTGCTCTGACAACAAAAAGATATTTTAAACAAGACAAGTGTTGCTCACTGGATATTTTTCTTTTTTAGATCATTCTTTGTAAACCATAAAGATGGCTGTGTGGGAAAATCCCAGTAGATCAGCAGTGTCTGAAATACTCCGACCAGCCCATCTGGCACCAATAACCAGGCCACGTTCACAGTTGCTTGAATCACCTTTCTTCCACATTCTGATGCTCAGTTTAAACTTCAGCAGGTTGTCTTGACTACATGGCTTAATGCAGTGAGGTGCTTCCAGGTTACTGGCTGGTTTGATATTTGCATTAACAAGCAAACGATGCTAACCAACCACACTCCGTCCATAAATATATGTGTGTATTATTTAGCACATTCTGTTAATTAGCGCTAAGCTACAGGCTAATAAAATACTGTTATTTCCCTCACCACATCTGAAGCACAAGCTTCTTGGATGAGCTGTATCATGTCATTTACCAGATAATTACATTACATTGCAAACTCTCCAACAGCAGAAACACAGTGGAACTGAATTAGCAAAGATGAGGCCAGGCAGATAGCTACAAGCTACAGCTACGTGTGTTGGGACACTTATCAATTAAAGAAGCCATATTCATAAATTTAGTTAAATCTTACGTCTTTGCAGTGTCCGCATGGATGAGAAAAGATAAAATGACAAAGCAAAACAAATCCAAAATCTCAGAAAACAAGTCTATTCTTCTCTTTTTACCGTTGTTGCAAATCTCAGGGCTTTGGTACATTTGATTGGGAGATTCTTCACATCGAGTGAGACTCTGTGCAGAGTTGTGTGTGTTGTGGCTGTTGGGCAATTTTGGAGGCGAGCTCCAGGCTGCTCATCCGAACTCTGCTTCCTCATAAAAGAAAAGTTGCACAGAAACCACAAGCAAACTTTAAAAAAAAATGTTTTGGTTGGTAAACAGTGGGCTCATTGGTGCCACAGGGCTGGTGATATGCCTGGAAAATGCTTTTGGCTGGGACGAGTTTTGAAAGTATGACATCTAAATTATAATCTTGTGTCTCTAAAGGGGCTCAGGGGCGAGCGTGGAGCAGATGGTTTTCCTGGCAAGCCTGGACCCAAGGTAACGTGATTAACCTTACCCAGAAATACACTGAGCTTGTGCTTGTTGTGTTATTTATTCAGAAAACAGCCATGTTAACAAGTGCGTTTTCTCTGCAGGGCGACGAAGGGCCTCCTGGACCAAGAGGACCTCCAGGGGAGAGTGTGAGCTCACAGTTGCCTTCGGTTTTGCTTATTTGGCATTTGGATTTTATGGGATACATTTTATTTTGGCATATTTTTTGAAATGTTTCATTTTTTTCCAGGGGGAAGCTGGTGCCCCTGGACAGCTAGGTACTGCTGGAGCACGAGGTGACCGAGGCGTGCCAGTAAGCTTCTCAACGCTTTCACAGTCATTCACAGCTATATCTCTGATTTACTTCTGCAAACAAGGGGCACTGTCCTTACTTCACTTTTGTACATTATGTAATCATTTCTATTAAAGTCAGCTCCAGTAAAATGAATGTCCCTAATTGGACTGGGTGACCTCCTGGGAACCCTTGGGGCCCGTTGGTTGTTCCCAGATGCCATTTTGAGACCGACTGACTTTCCAATTATAAAGTTCTTACTTCCCTGTATTAATATGCACATGAATATCTGAGATCTGTTTAAAAAAATGAATATTTTGTTTTCCATAGGGAGAGAGAGGACAGACAGGACCAGTTGGGCCAAAAGGTGAAAAAGGCGACAAGGTAAAAAACAAAAATCCGGAACCACTTTTATATTTTGGACACCTTAATAAAGTGAAGGAATAGGAGGAACGCTGCTGCATTTGTCTCACTAATGGTCGCCCTGCAGTATTAGCTGTAATAAGGTAATTAGCATCCAGACTCTGAACATATTGTCTCCTGCCTCAGGGTGAAGTGGGAGCTATGGGACCGCCGGGCATTCCGGGAAATGTGAGTAATATTTCTGCTGTTTCTGTGCGTGTTAACTGTAATAGAGTGCAGATGTGGTGAGATGTCACCTGCTTTCTTCTTCACAGGTTGCAAACGTCATTCCTGAGCCTGGTGAACCTGTGAGTACGCTTCTTCTATTTCACAAACTCCAGAATCAAATCCGTGAAGAATGGCTGTTTTTTTGTTTCTTTCTTTTAATTTGCTTGATTTTAAAAAATAAATAAATATGTTTACATATTATATGCCACCAATCAGACAGAACATTTGACACCTGACAGGCGAGGCAGATAACACTGATGATCTCTTCATCGTGGCAGCTCTTAGTGGGTGGGATACATTAGGAACCAAGTGAACATTTTAGAAAAAGGAAAAATGGGCAAGTGTAAGTATTTGAGCGAGTGTGACGAGGGCCAGATTATGACGACTGTGTCAGAGCGTCTCCATAACTGCAGCTCTTGTGGGGTCTGCAGTGATCAGTGTCTATCAAATGTGGTTCAAGGAAGGAACAGTGGTGAACCAGTGACAGGGCCATGGACTGTCCTGTTTGTTGCCACAAAGCAAAACTGGTTTAGGAATGGTTCGAGGAGCACAACAATGACTTTGAAGCATCGACTTGACCTTCAAATTCCCCAGAACTCAGTTCAGTCGAGCATCTGTTGGATGTCCTGGATAAATAAGGCTGATTCATGGAGACGCTACCTCACAACTTACACGACTTAAAGTATTTGTTGGTGACATCTTGGTAACAAATACCTCATCACACCTTCAGCACATGTTCAGGGGTCTAGTAGAGTCCATGCCTCAGCGAGGTCTGTTTTGGCAGAAAAAAGGGGGAAAGACACAACATTAGGCAGGTGGTCATAATGCCTGATCAGTATAAAACACTGTTCTCACTCTTCTCATCTTCTGCATTTTTGCCATTTATTTCATTGCTTGTTTTTACCTTAAGGGGAGACCTGGAGAGAAAGGAGAGAAAGGGGAACAAGGGAAACCAGGAGAGATGGTGAGTTTAGTTTTCACTTCCTCTTTTTACATAACCAAGCTTCAACCAGCAATACGCTCAGGATCCCACTAGGTGCCAGTAGAGATTTGACGTTGCTGCAGCGAGGATGTCCTGTTACAGTGAGAGAGCTCCCGAGACTTTCCTTAATTGGCTAAGTAAATTAAATATTTGACACAGTCATGCAGTGCCCTGAATCTCTGTTCTCTCTGCTTTGCTGATATATTGTATATTAGGTGCAGCAGAACAGAATGCATTGGTATATTTAGCATTAAATAGGCAACATGAATTATGTGCTGGAATTAACAGACTCATATTCTTAAGGCAGCATATGACAGTAAGTCTTTTTGTCGTAGAGGATCATCACTATTCTTCATTCATTTTTAGAGTAGCCCTTTTAACGCTTTAAGAGAAATGTTTAAATATATTTTTAAATTAATGCATCTTCTCTGTAGGGTCCAAGAGGACTACCTGGTGAACAAGGTTTTAAAGGACCACCTGGACTACCGGTACAAAGCTTGTTATCTCCTCACTCGTTTTAAGCTACAGTCATTCCGACTGGAATATCTCTGATTAGCTGCTTTGCTTCCAGGGGCCAAAGGGTGAGACTGGACTCACTGGAGAGACCGGGCGTGTTGGAGACCCAGTAAGTAGTTCCATCTAACAGGATTCACTTTTTAACACCAAGCGCTACGTTTTCTATACGATAGAGGATGACGATGACCTCTGTGTTTCCTCCAGGGTCCACCTGGCGTAGCTGGCCTTCAGGGTCCCCGTGGACTACCAGGAAGTGTGGTTAGTCTTTTCTTTCTGATCATTTATGTTTGTTGCAAGTGCTTCCTATGACTTTATACTACACATTATTAAATTAAGCTAAGAATTATCTTTATGTTTTAGGGCATACCGGGAATTATTGGGCCTCCAGGTCCAACTGGACAAAGAGGAGACAAGGTCAGTCACTTATGTTTAAAATCCACGAGTGTGTTTGGTGGGTGTGATTTGACAGGATCAAGACTTTGCTGAGACTGGTATTGGCAGTGCAGAGAAACAGACTGCTGAGAAAAAGAGTGACCTTGTATGTCCTCCATCATTGTTTCAGTTTGTGAATTCATTTGAATCCTGCTGCAGCAGCTACATGTAGGAGTAGCAATTCAGAGCTCTTTGTACCCTCTCTTCAGTTTTAATATGCAGGACAAGGTGTATAATAATTATAAGACTGAGATTTAAAATAATAAATGATCATACATAGAATTGAATTTGACTTTGCCTAAATTTCTTTCAGAATCCAGAGCAACAAAAAGTATCTGAGGCATCTGCTTTGCTGACTTGAGAGACAAAAGCAGAATCTTTTTATTCCATTATTTATTTTAGGGGGAACCTGGAAAACCAGGACAACAAGGTCTCGCAGGACCACATGGAGAGCCTGGTTTGACTGGACCTCCTGGACTACCAGGGAAGGGGAAAGATGGACAAAATGTAAGGCACAGCTATGTTATTTACTGAATGTTTACCATAGTTCATCCTACAATTATAATGATATTTAAAGTCATTTAATACAATATCATATTATAGGACAGTGCCACAATTATGATTAGAATAGATCAACTTTTCTGGATTTCAGCCCTTCTGTATCACATTAAGATTTTTTCATCTCCATCACCTTGGCAGCTGTATCCATCTCTTATACTGTCAAAGGCTACACCATGGAGCCAGCTAACGCAAGTTAGAAAGAGGACAAACAAAAAACACCTAAAATTAGAGCACAGGCTCTGTGTAAGGGCTTTATTACATAGCATCCATAATATTTTTCCAATAATTCAAATAAAATGGTCAGAAGACACAAACACAGACAGGAGGTGTAGCCGACTGCCACTGGCTACACCTACCCGAGGACAAAATTAGCTCTAAAGACGTGCTTGACCGGCTTGTAAACAAGTTGTTTTCAAGGCTGAAGTTGGTATTTGAACGTTGGAGTCTGCGAAGGCTGACTCACTTTTGCAGCCAACCTCAAGTGGCCTTTAGAAGAACTGCAGTTTTAAGGAATTTTGCATAGAAATTTTATTCATTTTTCCTATTTGTTATTCCTAAGCAGTTTACCTTCAGCTGCTTTAAAGTTTGGGAGAATTATCCTAGTGAACACTGCCAAACCATATTATTTTCTCTTTTTATTTGATTATTATTTGACACTTGGCATCCTAATAATGTAAACAATCAATACATTTATACACATTTCCTGCTTTGACTTAAAATGCTGGGATCTTTTGGGATCTAATCCTGTAAATTTGCACAGTATTTACCAGCACAGCATGACTTTGTTGTACTGACCAGCACCAGAAAAGCAATATTAGACATGATATTATGAAGTCTATCTGCATTTTAACAACATAAATGTATGTTTATCGAGGTTAGGATTACCTCTCCCGTGTGACTGTGTCTCAGAACAGTCTTTTGTATTTCCACGTGTTCTGCTGGTAAACATCTCCTTGCCTGTTGAACCGCAGCGTAATATGAGCACTTGTATGAGGCAGAAAACAAGCCTGAGTAGGCACATTTTGTGCTGCAGCTCAACATGAGTCTTCATCATTTTTCACCGTGATCCAAACATGTGGCCGTCCTGCTGACGGGGCAGAGCAAACAGGAAGGACATTGTTAAGACATATAACATTAAAACAGCAGAGGGGCACAACGGATTTGCCTCACAGCAGTTTTCACTCCCCTTTTTTTCTTTTTACTTCTTTTACAGCTGCCAGGTGCGGCCCTGAGGCCTCGATACAGTCACGTGCATGAAGAATAGGAGCTCTTTGTGGACCATAAATGATTTATTCAAAGATGTTTAATTGCAGTATTTTGGTTAATAACCAATTTTATTTGTGGTATTACAGGGAGACCCGGGGCCACAGGGAATCCAAGGACCCCCAGGGCTGAAGGTAATGTCATTTCAGAAGTTTGTAAAGAGTTTTCTAGGTCTCCTCAGCTGCTCCGGTTTATCATGCACAGGTGCTCTTTTGTTGATGTGGAAAAACATTCTTTTTTTTTAGTTGTTGTTGCCCGAATGAGGAAAAAAACAATTCATCTTTGTAGAAAGCAGCAAAAGCAATTCCCGTGTCCACTGCTCTGTGACCGTCGCTCTGATTATGACTGCCTCTTTGTTGTGAAGAGCTTGATGTGAAAGTTTCAGCATGTGTGAGGCTGGGAAGGGGCATTTGGTGGATTTATGGTGTCAAACTGCTCACCCTCATCACTGAGATGTTTTCTCTTCTGACTACAGAAATGTCAGCCTGAGATTGTATTTGTTTTATTCATTTTTTTCCCCAATCACTCAGAAAAAACTGAGTTGTATTTCTGGGTTCGGCAATCATTGCTGAATGCAGTACGCCAGAACCTTGGCTAAACATACTGGCAGCTGGAGGGTGAAATAAATTTAGCTTTTTCTTTTCGTCCCAGGGTCAACCAGGGTCAAGAGGAGAACCTGGGTTACCAGGGGACAGGGGTCCTGCAGGAGAAGGCAAAGTAGGACAAACGGTACGTACACCACGCCACAGTGATCCTTTTGACCTTCAGATCACTGGTAACCCATCTAAGTTAGCGACAGAGTCTTGTTAATGCCCATCGTATTTTTTTTTTATTTTTTTTCTCTGCTTGGAAGCACCAAAGATAAACTCTAATGCCAAAATATGTAACACTTTACTGGAAATGTAACATCTCATCGTCTAGATCCTGAAGATTTACAATGTTGCTTTAACGTTAGCCACAAATTTCACCATGACTCTTGTTTACAGGGACCTCCAGGACAAACTGGACCATCTGGACCTGCGGTGAATATTTACTGAAGCATTTTTTAAATAACTCCATGCTATTATTGTATCGTCTTTAACATGCATTTCTGGGTTTAAGGGTTTGAGGGGTCCACCAGGTGTCGCTGGTCCTCAAGGCCCAGCAGGTCACAATGTAAGTCCAACACTGAAATATTTACTCATAAATAAGTTCATTTATGCTTCACTTGTCTTGACTTGTATAACTCTCTGCAGTGAACCACAGTTTTGGTGGATGCTGATGCATGCCTGTGATCTTCAGCTGATAGAAAATGTAATATGTGGCTTTTTCTCCAAATGTAGGGTCTGCCAGGAAGGCCAGGAGAAAAGGGCTCACCAGGAGAGCCTGTAAGTACACACAGCTAGAGAACAACAGGCTACATCAGAGCTTCTGTTTCTCCAGCTGTTTGCTTTAGTGCATGCATTAAATATAAAGCGGGATATGAGAACACTTTGTCCTGTCACTATCACTAGGATCATGTGAGTTATCAGAGCAATTTTTACCAAATTGTTTGGACTTGTTGGTCACAGCTTTTTTTCATGAAAAGGTTCTAAAAAGGCCTAAGCTTAGCAGCTAAATATGTTTCTCAGACTTTAACATGAAAGAAAATAGACATAAAATGAGAGCAATATTGGAGAGAGACTAAATGAATACTCAGATTGCTGTTTGAGCATGCTCGGGAGTTTGGAACTACATGCAGTGTCCTTTGGGCTTTTCTATGGGGGTTTCAAAGTAAGTACAAAGCATCAGGCCTGTTGCTCGTCGGTCTGAAACCTTGGTTTGCATCCAGCTCTTGTTTGATGGCCGCACGCTGACTGCAGTGACTGATTGTGGGGGTGTCGCTGACACCCCCACAATCAGTGGTGTAGGTGTAGCTGTACAGCAAGGATGAGGGAACTTAGTCATTGAGAAGGGGCTCAGAGTAGTTTGGGTGGTTTGGGCATCTTATGTGTCCTCTCTGCCTTGACGTCACCTCAGTATCTTACCAGAAGACCTGGAGGCCATGACCTGGGCTCCTCTGCTTAGACTGCCACCCCCACGACCTGGACCCAAATAACTGGCAGGAAACAGATGCACGGCTGAATGGATGTTGCTTTGTGTTTGCTGAATGATCAGTTGCTAACATGTTCATCCTTCCAACTTTATAAGGCTATAATTTATTTTTGTTAAAGATTAAAGTCAACCTTAGAGTCTCACTAATGTAAATGGTCAGCTTCTGGCTGCAGCTTGGGGAAATGGGAATAAAACTCTGAAATCTAGTTTTAAAGTTGAGGTTGGAAATCTTGAGAGTCCACTAGAACGCAGCATTCAATTTGGAGCAAGATGTTTATATTCTATATATATGTGATACTTTTTTGGACACAATTTTGGCTTGTGCACAGAACCCTTGATGTTACTTTGTTTCCATTAACTCATTTATTTTCTGTCTCCCAGGGAAAAGCCCCAGACTTTGACCCAAAGGTAAGAAGCCATTATTTGATATGATTTGATATGTGGATCATTTGATGACAGCGTGTCTGTGCCATCTTTAGGAGTTTTGCTCAGACTGCCCTGCAGGACCACCGGGACCACCTGGACTCCCAGGAATCCCAGGAGATAAAGGACAACAGGGACCTCCTGGGAAAAATGGAGAAGATGGATACCAAGTGGGTCAAAGTTATTAACATGTCATAATTAAAGTGAATGACCTCACTTCACTTCTCTTGCCTAAAGTCTATTATAATGTAACAGCACGTATTTAAGCACATTTTATAAAGTGTGTGTTTGCTGCCCTGTGTGAGCCATGAGGTCTGAGCCTCGCCATCCGTCACAGCAGGTGACGGATGGCGAGTCTCTGTCTGCATCATTAGCTCGGCCTCCTCTGGGGCGTAGCGGTGAACGATTAGCAACCAGCGACGGTGCTCGCCACTGTTGGCTCGGACAGTGACTGATGGTCTGCTGTGTCACTGCAGGGCCCGCCAGGACTAGCCGGACCTCCAGGGGCCCCCGGAGCCGATGGAGGAAAGGCATGTTTGCTCACTTACTGCCAAACTTATTAGCTGCTTCCATCAGTTTTGTTTTGTTTTTTTACATCATTCAGATGTTAGGGAGATATTTTGAACTTTATTTTCTCAAGCCTAAAGTTTTTCCAACCAAATGCTTTTCTCTTTTTGTCACCACAGGGTGTAAAAGGTGATCGAGGACCTGCTGGAAACCCCGGAGACAAAGGGGACAAGGTGTGTTTTTCCACTGTGACAAACATCCAATGCAAAGTCTTCAGCTCGATTTTAATGACCATTATCTGTTTAATAGGGTCACCCGGGGCCTCCTGGTCATCCAGGTCCTCCTGGATTAATGGGTACACCTGTAAGTCGATGTTTCAGCCTTGTTTACAACATTGTCAGAATACGGGAGCTTTAAAAAAAAAAAAACAGTGAATATTGACCTCCACTGACATCGTCTCTTCCTCTTCAGGGTAACGATGGGTTGCCTGGGCCTGCGGGCCCCCCAGGACCCCCTGGAGAAAAGGTCAGTTAGCACCCTGTGTACTTTCTGCTCAGAGAACCCATTACCCATGTGTCATTATTGTACAACCCGCTTCCCTCTAGCGTGTAGGTCACCGTCCTGTGCCGTAATAATGGCTATTAATCATTTCTTTTTTGTTGGTGACCCGTTTTTGTTTGTTTTCACCAGGGCAAAGAGGGTCTCAAAGGAATCCAGGGACCACCAGGGCTTCCTGGCTTGATAGTAAGAAAAATCATGAGAACGTAAAGCATCATGAATATGCAGTTCCTGCTGGATGCTGTGATTATTTTAGGCAGCAATATAAAACCATAAGTGGGCCTTTGGGTCTTTGACGTTGCAGACCCTAAATAATTGTTTTCCTTTATCACAGGGGCAGCCTGGCAAAATGGGAAAAGATGGCAGACCAGGTGAACCAGGAGAACCTGTAAGTTGATGGAAATGACCCACAGAGCATAAAACGTTTGAACACTAACTGGAAGATATTGTCTATATTTATTTATACACATTTGCTCACTCAAGGTGTTTCCTTTCAGGGCAAACAAGGTGAAACTGGACCCCCAGGAAACTCAGGGCTCAGGGGACTCCCTGTAAGTAGCCAGCAGTAGATCTGATAGAAGAACCTGGTGATATGCAAATTGCTGTGACTGATTCGCTGCACCTTCTCTTTCTAACCAGGGCTTTAAAGGCCACAGAGGAGAACCTGGAGCTCCAGGAACTAAGGTTGGTTTGCTTTTAATGTATTTGAGCAGAGAGGTGCGCTGTTAAACAAGAATAATATGTTAGAGACATTACAAGAGAAAGAGAAGGAGTTATAGGTCAGTGTTAATGAATGGTCAGGTACAAAGACTGAAATCATAATGATTAAAAAGCAGCCAATGACCAAAGGAAAACTTTAAAATACCAGTTTAAAGACATCTGGCTTTTGAGAGCAACACATAGAGACATGATGGATAATTCTGAAGACATTTTTCATTTTCTCTATAGCTGTTTATTATCTTTTCCACTTAACTGAATAAATGACACATGAAACGTAAGGAAGTTGATAACCACCATTGAATACTGTCGCCTACTGAGGTTTTAAGGTTTCTTTCAGCCAGTTACCACAAAGAAACGCTGGCTATCTTGAGCTTGCCTGGTAGTCTAACCCTCAGTTTAACTAAAACATAGCTATTTTTCCTTTTTCATGCAGTATCAGACTCCTAAAGCAAAGTAAAATAACCCACCGCATTACAGACTTTATCAACTATTGTAATGCCACGACTAAAGAATACAAATACTGAGAGATTCCAGCAACAAGAAGGGACACAGTTTCTCCTTTTACTTCACAAGGCCGCGCATAAACAGCTGACCTTAAAAATGCAAGCTAAAACCAGAGATTCTGGCAGTGCAAAAAAGCAGAAAATCTGCACCAGTGCAGTTTTATTTATGTTTTGTGACAGCATTTTTTTTCCTGAAGAGGTGTGCAGTTTCCCAGACAGCGTGATGGGTCCTGAAACAACTACCCAAAATAATCTTGGTGTCTGTGCAGACTTGCTGCATTCATATTACCCTCAAGAAAAACCAAGTAAAACATGCAAATATAATCAGTGATGGTGCAACAAAGGACAACAAATGTAGCCGCGAGTGTCGTCGTTGGTGGCTTTGAAAAGTGCTGCACCGTCACTTTCTCAACTGCTCACAAATGCATGCAGTGTGAAACTGGCGAGGAGTGTTACTTAGTCTCCGGCTCAACAGCCTTACTCACAGCAGGGGTGCAGGGTATAGCACACAGCCACGTTCGCTGTTTAGCTCGCCGCACTGCACCGTCACCTCATATCTGACACCAGCCCAGAGGCTCACCTTTTTTTTTTTTTTAAACACCTGTTTTAATAGAGACTCATTGCACCTGCTGCTTTCTTCTGGATTCTGTCAAAGCCCCGTGACCAATAGCATGGCTCATTACAGACAAGTCTGAGTGAGTCACAGCGAGGCAGGCAGCCTCCTCGCCCTGCAGCCACTCTGCAGACAGCTTATTAGAGGAATTGTTGCCGTAGACACGAGACTTACCCTTCATTGTCACTTCCATGTAAATTAAACTCAATCTTAAAATTGAAAGTTTACAAGTGCAGAATGTCTCAGCGTAGTCTGGAAGCATCATATAGATTCTTACAGGAAGCTGTCTGGTCTGCAGTGTTGTGTTATTCTTATAAGCAGCAAAGGTTACATTATGAGTCATCGTAATGTAACCTTCATATCCTCTCTTTGTTTAGTTGATGTTTTTTGTTATGTGGCACAGGGAGAAGATGGAAAGCCGGGATCACCTGGACGTGACGGTAAAGCTGGGAAAGAGGTACGTGGTGGGTTTTATCAAATTTCGCTTCCTTCCTGTCTACTTTAAGTGCTTAATACATTTATTACAGAACTACTCAGGCTAAGGTTTATCACACAGCTGCCCTAAACTAACAGTAGTGGGAATTAGCAACCAGTATGTGCAGGTTTTTAACTTTAACATTATCGTTTAGGAGTTTTCTAGGAATTTTCAAATGTACTGTTTTACAAAAAAACCCCAAAATATTATTATTATTTGACGCCAATAATTTGCCAATTAATTTACTTGCATTCCTAAACTGAACATTTTTTAGTGAATGAATGTTATGCTTGATTAATTTCTGAGTGCTGACTCAAACTCGGGTGTGAAGATGTAAATTCAGTTACTCTCCTAATAAATAACTGTCACACAGCTGTGTGGCAGGTCGTGTGGGACACAGTTGCAGAAATCAGAGACAAAGAATAAACTAAAAGACAGTTTTATTGCCGTCCTAAAGCTCAATAATTCACAAACTTAAACAAAGAAGAAGCTGCGAAAAACGTGGAACTCGAGGAAGATGCTGCGAGAGGAGAGGATGTGACAAAGGGTAGTGGAGGACAGAGACAGTAAATACATAGGAAGGTAATTAAGAAAGTGGAGACAGCTGGGGAAGAACAAATCAGGAATAACAAGACAGGGGAAGCAAAACTGAACACAACACACAAGCATCAAAAGGAAAACATAGTGATTCCAGAAAAATCAAAACCCAGGGATCATGACAATAACAATATAACTCTTAGTTTTAAACACGTTTGACAGATTTCTTCTTGTTTTTATGACGCTCTAATTCATTTATTAAGCACTGTACAGAAAGGGGCACCACAAGGAAAAATGCAGCTTTTATTATATTCAGTTTTCAGCCCTTATGGCGCACCGAGGAACAGACAATACCTTTAAAGGAAATAAATGTACACATGAAAAAACCCCAAATAAACCCTGATAATGCCTCGACTGCAGCTCTCTGATATCCCCCCTGCTGTAAACATTTGTCACCCCCTTCGAAATCCTCCAGCACCTTCTGTCTTAGTCGCTGAGCTCTTGACGGTGATCATGAATGTTGTCTGGAAGCAGATGTATTGATTGAGGGAATGCAGATAATAAAAAAGTTTCTTCCTGGCACACCATCACCGGCATCTTTAATCATGTCTTTTATAACGACTGCGGCCAAGTCGTGGCAGTGCCGTTTTTATCTTTTGACACTGTGTGGGAGTTGTTTAGTTTAGTTGTTTTTTTTTGGGGGGGGGGGGTTTCTCTCTTCGTCAAAGTGAAAACTCGCACATACACTCAGAAACTGCAGGATTGTTATGCCCCCATTTTTCTTGTGGCACGATGTGCAGGAGGACTTCACAAAAACCTCTTTCACCAAGCTGATCCTCTGGCTGTGAGGCAATGAGACAGAATGTTCTCACAGCTCACGTCTCCTGAAGTAAGAATATATTTTTCACCTACAACAACAAGAATTCCCATTTAACAGCCTCCTACAGCAGAGGCTGCGGTCCAGTAAGGCAATGCTACGTAAGGAGATCAAATTAGCTCTTTGCATGTTTCTTTCGCTATTGAGCAACACAGTCAACTGAGTGCAGCTCACAAATGAATGACCTGATGCTACACGTGATGCTACTTGAATCTGGAAAGCATGCTTCAGTGTAAGAACTGGTGTTTACACCTGCGGTTCTTTGGCTACAACGTGGCGATGCAGCGTGGTTTTTCCCATCAAACGCAGGCTCTGCAGGCGGATGCTAAAAGAGGCTGAGGAAGCTTTTTTCTAAATGAATTCTGAGCCTGCTTTATTATAAACCGCTCTGCATAAATCAGAGGCCTGTAACGGCCGACTTGTCCAACAGGCAAGAAAACGGCAACAATATTTCTGTGAGCAGTAGATACTGTGGTATCCACACTATCAGAGTCTGATTAATCTCCACTCTCTGCTCAGATTCAGGCAAATGCTGCACAAAGTAATTTTGTTGACCCGTACTGCTAAAGCAACACAAGAGTTTCTCAAAGTCAGTCACCTGATCTCAACCCAACAAAGCACGTTTTTCAGTTACTGAAGACCAAACTGAAGGCAAAAGACCCACAAACAGGCAACAACTGAATGTGGCTGTAGTAAAGTCCTGGCAGAGCATCTCAAAAAACGAAATCCAGCATTTGGTGATGTCCATGTGTTATAGAGGAGCCAGTGACACCTTATAGAATGGACCTAAATCTCTGGCACTGTTCACCTTTGATCACTCACTTGCGCTGATATCAACTGCTTTAGCCATGTTGGGGACCAATCAGAGCTTTTTTAAAAAAAAAAAAAAAAAAAATTGGTATAAACAGCTGTAAATTGTAAATGTTAAACAGCTGTAGTGATGAAAAGATGCCGCTCACTCCAGAAAGGAGGGTTTTGCACTGATGCTAATATTTAGCATCTGGCCCCCATTTTGGCCTGAAGATGCGATAAAATTCATTCAACCAGTTTGAATGCAGGGTACTAATGTTGTCTTCTTACAGGGTCTTCGGGGACCTCCAGGGCTAGAAGGACTTTTAGGCCCAAGAGGAGAGCCGGTGAGTCATTTTCAGTCACTGGCATGGCTGTCTGATGCAGAGAAGAGACAGCACGGTGTCACGCTGACAGATAGGGACATAAAGTGGCACTCAAGCTGTTTCTCTCACTGCCCTTCCTCATCAGTTTTTTTTCCATTATATCTTGTTTTTTTAACTTGTATCCCAGGGCAAGCCGGGTGAACCGGGACCGTCAGGAAAATCAGGTCTCCCCGGAACACCGGTGAGTTTCCTCTTCCTGTTCTGCAAAATCTTTGCATTCAGTTTTACTGTTTTTTCACCTTTGATGTAAGAAGCACGTATCCCTAATTTAACTCTGTGACAAGCACCCAGAGAATGAATGAGCTGAAGCAGTATTTTCAGTGATAGCAGAACAGGCGTACATGAAACTGAAGGCAAGAGGAGACTTTTTGAAGAAATGAGCTGTCAGATTTTGATGGAACATCAATGTTGCTCTGACTGGGGAGGGAACATCACTTTCCCCTGAGTGAGGAAGGGAGTTGGCCGGGTTGCTGCTAGTTGGAGAAAAGAAACCCTCACAGTCAAGTGAATCAGGTGATCGTCATTTTCTAGAAGACTCATCTAGTAATTGTTTTTTGACGCGCACCCACAGAGACACGCCTAAGCTGAGTCTCTGGTGACAAAAGGTCTGAATTGTCTGATGATGCAGAATGCAACCAAGGTTATTGGAAGGTTTTGCACAGAGTGCCTGATATCAGGGGGAAAACAACTCTGGCTCACAAGGTTTCCTTCAGGGATGATTTTACAGTGAAAATGTGAGTGTGTGAGGATTTGGAGAAAAGCCAGCAGTGAGAAAGCTATTGGTTAAAGAATTGGTTCACATTTACATTTTGAGTCTGTCAGGAAACAATATTCAAATGAGCACTTGAACGCTAAACAGGTTTCATTTGCTGTAATTATCAGTCCTGTTCAAACTGGCCATTAAAGGATCCCTTTCTAAACTGCTTTGAACATAATTGACTGTAATCAGAATCTACATTCAGAGTTCACTTGAAGCAGTTGTGAGGGTTAAGCATCTTACCAAGTGGATATCAGAGTTAAATGAATTCCCTTTGCATATTTTCCTGAACTGTGTTTCCAGGCTCAGTTGCAGCAGAGACTCAGTCTAAGCTCATCACAGAGTAGCTAGTAACCTTTATTAGTTGTTTAAGCTTAAAACTTTCATTCTGATTAATCTTAAAAGTAGAGACAGTGTCCGTCATTCCAACCATGTGCAGTGGTGCAGTACACAGTAAAATGAGATGACATTCCTACACAACCATGGTGCTACATATGACAAATAACAGACAACCAACACAGGACTGCATAAAGTGCAATGTGCAAAAATTGCAACTCTTCCCCCTCCAAAAAAAACAACAACAAAAAAACAAAGGAAGTGCAACACTACATAGAAGACAACGATGTGGACCCAAGACAGTGCAATAGAAATGTGCAAAAAGAAACTTGGTGTATGAAGGTGTGTGTGTGTGTGTGTGTATGTGTGTGTGTGTGTGTGTGTGTGTGTGTGTGTGTATGAGATTGTGCAGCTAAGTGCTCAGTAGTGACAATTTGGAGCTGGTTCTGTGAAAGGGAGACCCTTCAGCTTTCAGGCCTGTCCTCTCTGGAACGTGCTCCCAGTTTGGGAGCTGGTTTCACGGAAGAAGGGTCTGAAAGCTGAAGGCTCTCCATCCCATTCTGCTCTTAAATTATCTAGGAATCAGAAGTAACGCAGGAGTCTGAGAGCGAAGTGCTCTATTAGGGTGATATGGCACCATGTGGTCTTAAAGATAAGATGGAGCCTGATTATTCAGGGCCTTGTAAGTGAGGAGAAATTTTTAATTTTAATTTATCAGGGAGCCAAAGAAGAGAAGCCAGTATGAGAGAAACATGCTCTCTCTTTCTAGTCCCTGTCAGTACTCTCGCTGCAGCATTTTGCATCAACTGAAGGCTTTTCAGAGAGCTCTTAGGGTGAGCTGATAATAATGAATTACAATATTCCATCTTAGAAGTAATGAATACATGAACTAGTTTTCTAGCATCACTCAGACAGGATGTTTCTAATTTTAGAGACGTTGCACGAATGGAAGAAAGCAGTCCTGCATATTTGTTTGATATGTGCATCGAAGGACATATCCTGGCAAAAATGACCCCAAGATTCCTCACAGTGTTACTGGAGATAGATGTAGCCATCATGATGTCCCCCATTAGTTTCTTGGTGATGGTTTTATTGCCATAATATGAACAATACTTCTTGCTTTGTAAGAGAAGCCTTGTATGTAGAATTGGTCCCAGCATCTGCCCTTATGGAAAAGAAATAGTAAAAACATATATGATTTACTCATGAAAGTGGCCACTTTCTCATTACTTTCATATAGTTTTTTAGTAAGTATACAAAACATACAAGTTTCATTATATAATTTTTCAAGGGATCTTATATGTGTTTTCACTCTTGTATGCTTTTCATACAAGTTTCATACAAGACAGATAAAAACTTTATAAGATTTATATATATCTTTTCCATATGGGTGTCCTTGTTGCTACAGTAACACTAGGAAGAGCAGATGTTGGAGACTGCACTACAACCAAAGTTAATGCAACAGTGTGCAAGTCACCTTTGATGTGGTTACTTAGAAGATGGCGACCAGTCTGCAACAACTCAGTTAGTTGCTGTGACCATTATTGTTAGTAAATCTTCACTAATCTGTCTGTGAGTGATTGCAGTCAATCCGAGTCAGAGCAAACCTCCGTGTGCCAAACCTATTCAAACTCCTTGTGACTGAAAGTGATTACGTAGAGGTTCAATGTGCAATGTGTTCCCAAAAGCAAAACCCAGCCACCAAAGTTATGCACAAACACTAGCAAGCTAGTGTTAGCCGATAACCTCTGTTAACCTCTGTGCACTGAACCTCTGAACCTTATAGGCTGCAGACACACAGAGCCACTAATAGTCTGTGCAAAACACAATGAGTTCCTCAAAAGGCACCAACTACACAAAGATGTTTCAGAGTTCCTTGAGTCAAATTAGCTGAAGTGAAGCCCAATGGACAACCATCAGCATCAGTCAGAGAGACCATTCCTCTAACTCTAAGGCAGCTTTGTAAGTCATATTTCACATAGAAGTACTCTGCCCTTTTTTATACGTGGGTTTTAAATACACTTAGTAGGACCTGAGAGCCCAAACAGGAGAGAGCATGCTGAGCGTGGTCAGAGGTGAAACGCTGGTGTTAAATTACTCCTTAATATCAGGTGTAATAGTAAATCATCATGGTTGATATAAAACACCTCGCAGCAGTGACATTTTTAAATGCCGTATCATTAGTATGATAAATAAACCTTTATTTGAGGGTAAATAAATCCTGAAGCAAACTGTTTATTGTAAAGCAGTGTCACATTATTGGAAATGCCACAGCTAAACGTAGAGTTAGTAACGTCAGAGTATTGAGGAAAAGGCTGAAATATGCAGAGCGTTTGTTTAGTGATTCGTGCTGAAATCAAATCAGCTTATGTGTCGGTATTATGTGCAACGAGAATGTTAATAAGCTGTGGGAAGGAATAGCAGGACCTGTGCACCAACCTGTGGGCTGAAGGATGGTATCTTTGGAGGTGGACTAAATGTTGCTAACTGGAGGGCAGACGATATGCAGGAAGTTATCAGAGGAGTCGATGATATCAGTCAGCAGAGGAAGCAGATCAACAGGAGCAGCCCGGGGGAGGGAAGAGGGCAGCAACCAGAATGCAGAAAGGTTACAGAGGGAGATGGAGAGTGATTTCAGTGGATGGCGAAGGAGATGTTCAGAGGAAGGGTCAGATATCGACCAAAATGGTATCAGATGTCAGATTTACCACGCAAAGAAAAGGAAGGGGTGCAGTGAGTGGAGAGGAGCAGAGGTGATAGAGAAGCACATCAAAGATTTAAAATACAGCATTTTTTTAAAGAAAGTGTAGATAAAATGGGCATTAATACGTTTCTCCACTCTGTGGATGCTTTAACCAGCTTGTCTTTGAGCCCACGCGCTGGTTAGAAAATATGAATTTTAATGTTTTCAAGCCACAATATTTATGAAAATTTCATCCAGAGCTCTGCTGCATGCTGAGCAGGAAATGCAGCTAAATCTGCAGTAATGATGCAACCCTGCTCATCTACAGTGTGCCATGTGACAAACATGTCTCTGCTGTCCTACAGGGTCTCAGGGGAGACAAGGGCGAGCCGGGCAATCCAGGATTACCAGGCTTCAGTGGACCTAAAGGCCCCACGGTGACTGCAAGATTATTTATTTATATATTCATGTTTTGATGTAAAGATTAATCGCAGCTCGCAAATACGAGCAGCTGTGGGTAATAATAGCTTTTATTTTGATTTCCAGGGTCCGCCCGGTCCAATTGGCCCAGAAGGAAAACAGGTAAGACTTTCCAAAAGAGAACTGATGACGTATCATCTTTATATCCACACTAACATTTACTTGTCTGTGGTATTTTGTAGGGTGTGCCGGGCAGAGCTGGTGATCGCGGTATCAAAGGAGAGAAGGTGAGCAGCGCTAGGAGTGTAAACCAAATCAATTTTGCTGACCACTTTCGACATACACACTTACACATTATAGCAGCGTGTGACAATTACTGATGTGCCACAGGATTTTGAGTCAACTAGACAAAAATGCTAGAAATGAATTTATACATTTCCCCCCAAAATCCTTTAAAGAAACTTAAAATAAAGAAATAAGGGGGAAACTAATGACTTTATTCTGCTGAGCACACTATAATCGCATAGAAAACATGCCTGTGTGGGCCCAGTGTGTGGGTGTGTATGAACTGTGGGGCTGTAAATGCAGGGCAAACCCACACTGCCCACACGTGGACCATAGCATTTTTGCCTTTTTATGTCCACATTGTCGGCTTGCTGATAAACAGCCCTATTGGCTTACCTGTTGGCTAACCCATACAGACCCTGCCAACATTTTACTCCACCACAGTTTTCTATGGGCAGTCTACAGTGAGGTTGCCCATAGAAAAGCCATACAGGGCTCTGTAAGGGCAAATTTGCTATGGGCTCTATGTGGGCGCATTAGCATCTCTCAGCTGTCACTGATGCTAACATGGTGCCACACTTTAAAACAAATCTGACACAGACAGCAAGAACATTGGAGTGTGTTAAAGTGTGCGATAAGAGGATGGAGGCGTGGTGTCTGCACTATTTTATTAAAAAAATGCAGGTGTCATGATACGTAGGTCTACATGCTGTTAGATCAAAACCACCAATAACGTGTGAAATGGCATTTGAGCTCTTATGTGCAGATATGAATAGAAGTGTGTTTTATTATTTTGTCTTGCTTTTGATGTGCCTTGGACACAAAAATTGATTCAGTTTGTAACAGAAGATCGTTCTCAGTGAAGTGAGTGGTCAGAATCTAAAAGTAACAGCTACACTAAAAACAGCACTGATTGTGTGAGGAAGTGATCTTAACGAAGAGATCAGACAAATCTGAATTAGTTTTGGGTATTTTTGTTTTTTTAAATATGCACACTTCATATATAATGTCAACCATCTTAAAAAACACTAACTTTTGCCCAGCTGCCTTGCTGGTTACTTTGGGATCATGTTCTTCGAGGCTAAACATTTACAAACATAGTGACATCTGTTCCAGGGAGATCCAGGTACAAAGGGAGATAAAGGGCAGTCAGGAGAGCCAGGTATGCCGGGAAACCCTGGTCCCCCTGGCAGGAAGGGCCACACGGGGATGATGGGCATGTCAGGACCACAAGGAGAAATCGGAGCCCCAGGGCCACAAGGACCTTCAGGAAACCCTGGCCTTCCAGGGCCCAGGGTGAGTCATAAACCCAGCTGAAATAGACTCTGAAACAATATCGGCCCTACAGCAGTATGCACAGCACCATCAGATGAGAATTTTTCATTAGCATCTCTGCTTCTCCAGGGAGAGTCAGTGTCACTGGAACAGATGAGGCGGCTCATCCAGGAGGAGCTGGCAAAACAGCTGGATGGTGAGGCGTTCTTCTGGTACCCTTTGAGATATTTGTTCATTTGGGTTCAATGAGAATAACCTTGTTAGATATATTACGCTAACTTTTCTTTCTGCTTCCAGCCAAATTAGCTTATCTCATGGCTCAGATGCAGCCAGCACATGTGAAAAGCACAGCGGGCCGCCCCGGACCTCCGGGCCCTCCGGGTAAAGATGGCAGCTCTGGACGCCCTGGGCCCCCTGGAGAACCTGGGATGCCCGGACAGAATGGAGGAGAAGGACCCAGGGGACCCATGGGCCCTAAGGGTAGGACAAGATTCAGAGAAATGTTTTTTGGTTTGGTTTGCTGCTATTGGTTTGCTTATGATCATCGGATCATTGTTGTTTAGTTGTTTCCAAAACAAACACCCAAAATAAACCCAAAAGTATTGCGGTTCTCAACATTGTGATGAATTCCATAACGTGTTTAAAGTTAGCGACAGGCATACTTTTAAATTTCTAAATAAAGCGCTTCTATAATACTGAATTAGCATTAAAATTAGCATTTTAGCATTCCAAACACATCCCTGACTAAATTACTCTAAATGACGACACTAGCATGTTTTAGTATTTCCTGCCTGACTTATCAGACCACACACAAAATGTGTATCAACCAGCGACTTTATATAAAAGATGGACGGAGCTTCCAGTTGTGAGTGCACAGTGTAAATTTTGTTAACACCTGCTGTGCCGCATAGTGGCTGGCCATCTTGCGTTTCCTCTCAGTTTCTATTACAGTTTGTGCATAAAACATTTTTGTGCATACTATATTTTAACACATTTTAATCATATCAAAACAACAAATCAGGAATACAAAAATGTGGCCAATATTTTGTGATATTTTACATTTTTATCCCCAAACGAACTCAAACACTGGAGTTTATCGCGTGAGCGTAGGCTGTGAGATCGCTGTTTACGTCTCAATCCCAGGTTTGGAGTTTCCACAACTATTTACCTTGGACGAGTCTGTCAAACCTTGTGAAATATGAGTCGATGAGTCGGTGAAGCTCACTTCTGTCCGATGACATGATGCTGAGGGGAGCTCTTGCTGTTTTTGCTGCTGCTAGCACGAGTTACTGACGCTTTCTTTGAAGTGGATCTACAGTTGACAGACGCTTGGTGAATAAACTCTCATATGGTGTAAAAGTGTGAGTTAGCTGGCGTAATGTTAGCTTATAACCAGATTAGCATCAGTCTCGGACATTGTCTCCTGCCCCATGCATGAAGCTGTTGGAGAACTGGTGCTGCATCATGGGTGCACAAAGGAGCATTGCTGCAGGTCCTTCCTCCCAGCCGCTGTTAGACTTTTTAACCATCACTGCTCCCAACAAAAGCAATACGATGTTTATATTCTAGTTGTTTATATCACTGCTGTTATTTGCACATTTTTTCTATTTTCTGTTTTTAATCATTTTTAAAAACTTAATAACTGAACAGTTTTTGTCTCCAATGAGGGACAATAAAGGATATTTCTATTCTATTCTGTTGTATCCTGGCAGGTGTTTAGCCAGCTGGTGAGGTAGATGAAGAAGAGGAGGTGGAGATATATAGTTTAAAACAGTTATTAGTAATATCTAGATATTTAGAATGTCAGATAATAATTCTTTTGAGGTACACAGAGTTAGACCTGCTGTAACGTGGGTTGTATTTAGTGGTTGAGAGGAGGCTGCAGTCAAAAACTCCCGATGACACTGGTACTAGGAATTCCACAGTGCTTGTCCTTTAATAAACACACTCTTCACCAACCTTACAAGGCCCGGTTGAACGGCTGCAGTCTTGTCATACACAAAGCGAGCAGTGTTCATACAACCCGTAATGTTACTTTGAGTTAGGGAGGTAAAGATATGAGCTCCATCTCAGTCTATACGTCCATGTGCAAGCATGTTTCTCCCACACCGTACAGAGGGCAGTGACACATACTAGTGACATCACTAAACATTAACTTGGGTTGTCTTAAAGAGACACAGTTGTGACTGTTACACTGTTTCTACATTCTTCTCTGTAGAGCTTCTTTCAGTGTGTCAGAGGAGAAAGAAGTCAAACTCCTGCATGGGGCTAAACTACGGGAAGATAACAGAACAAATGGGAATGAAATAAAAACTTAAAGTGAGAAATGGATGGATTATGTAGTGTGGGATTTTTTTTTAAAAAAATCCTTTTTTGTGCTTGTTAAGTCACTGATGAGGTCCAGAGAGATTTCATGTCAGAGACTGAGAGAGAGTGCAACAGTGGTGGTTGAGTTGAGACTTCGTCCTGTCTGCGTTTGTGCGCCTCACACCAGCTGCTCCTGTAAACTTTCATCTTAGGGCTCCCTGAGACAAAAGTTGTGCATGCCGTCTTCACAGCAGCTGTTTCAACATGACATTATCAGGTAACCACAGGTGTAACACGAATTCTGACCCTGCTCCTTTTACACGAGCTAGTGTCCCTGTGGCCTTCATAGTGGCCTTCTTTCCTGCCTGTGACGGCGTAAACAGGACATAGTTAATCCGATCAATTCTGCCTGCGTTCACCCTGCTGTGCCATGTCAAAATGTCTCCTGAGAAAGAGAAAAAAGAAAGAAACTGACGGGTTTGTAGACGCTAAATGCCTGAATCACTGCGTGCATCCTGTTTAAAATTAATGGTATACAAGCCCGAGTGGATTTTTTTTTTTATCTACTGAGGTCATTGAAGTCATTCCATAGCCGATGCAGTACTGTCATAAACTAGCAGACTGGCTGTAATATAGAGTCAGTATGCTGTTTGATCCTGTGGGAGCTGATCAGCTTTTTTCGTTCTTCAAAGCAGCTTTTGGTTTAGTTGTCAAACCAACATATCCATAAATTTAAACCTGGGAGCAGAGTCCTGTACGATGAAGCGAGTTCAGCATGCCCAGCGTATCGTTCCGTTAGCTAATTCACAATTACAATCAGGAAAAAGGTCGCACGAAACTGGTGATCAACTTGTAACGCAGCAGCAAAATCATCTGACCAATCATGAATATGGAAAGTGTGCTGGAAACAGAGTAGCTGATGTTTACAAAGTAAGATAAACCTGTAATATTAGGTGGAAAAAGAGTTAAATACACATTACAGACTTGAACGTAACACAGCTGCTGCAGACAAAGCAGTGGTGAGAGTGTAGGAGGAAAAGAGCTGGAGTAGTTTAGTTTTGAAAGCACTATATGAATCTGTGAGGGCCTTAAATGTTTTGGACAGTAAGACTGGAGAAGAGCTACTGTATTAATAAAGTTCAGCTTATTTGAAGCCAGGAAAGAAAGTTGGCAAAATGCATGTTTCATTAAACTAAAGGTAAATGTGCGTAAGACAGCTCTGGTGGGATTTCAGTCTGAGAGCGAAGAAGAAATATCAGAAGAGAATTCAAACACAGGTTTAGACTTTGACTATATGTGACTAGGCAGAAAGCCGTGGTCACACAAATTAAAAATTTATATTCTCTTTTGGAAAACAATTCAATTCAATTTTATTTATACAGCACCAAATCACAACAACAGTCGTCTCAAGGTGCAGAGAGAAACCCCTCAATCATGTCAGAATCAGAGTCAGAATATGACCCCACTGAGCAAGCACTTTGGCGACAGTGGGAAGGAAAAACTCCCTTTAAACAGGAAAAAACCTCCAGCAGAACCAGGCTCAGGGAGGGGCGGGCCATCTGGTGCCACCGGTTGGAGGTGTTTATGATCTTGTTTAATGAAGTTATTTAGTCTGTGCAATGTCTGGAAACTGTGATAAATGTCTGTTCTAGTTTGTCGTCCTTAAATGTTTCCAGTCGTAACTTGAAGAGTTTTAGTGGTTTATTCTGACAGGAGTCCCCTCCTCTTTGATTTGCTTCATTTTCACCCCTTTGATGATGCAGGCATAATGAGGACATGATGTTCACTGCAGCACCCTACCTACTTCACACAGCAGCAGCCTCTGACCATATTTCACGCTGGTTTAGACATCTAACGGCTGAAACTGAAAAAATATGTAAATGTATGAGAATCTGTGATGAATTGAGCTGCTTAATGCAGGAGAGAACCACATCCTCGCCTTAAAACTGATAAACGTTGTTCATTCTGTTTCTGTTCCTGTGTATGTGTCAGGTGAGAAAGGAGCAACGGGAGAGAAGGGAGACCCCGGGATTGGTGAAAGAGGAGAGCCAGGTCCTGCTGGACCCATAGGTAAGGATTTTACATACTCTGACTCTTAGAAGAGCTGGTCCAGTTCTAATAAGTTTCCTTAATGCTCTACTTCCGATTCCAGGCCCAGCAGGTATGCCTGGTTACGGCAAAGACGGAAGCCCAGGACAAGCCGGAGCCCAAGGAGAGCCAGGAAACCCCGGCCCCCACGGTCAGCCTGGACCTCCGGGCCCTGCTGGCCAGTGCGACCCAACCCAGTGTGCCTACTATGCCAGCCTGGCACAACGGCCCCACAACAAAAATGTGAAGGGGACTTAAAGAAGAAGAGCCAAGCAGAGTTGGGAGACCAGCTGTATTTATGAACTTAATCAAGAATCAAGAACTTTTTTTTTTTTGTTAACCTCAGTACAGACGGCTGAAGCCACAGGTGCTGCCGGTCAGATTCTATGTTTTGATTTTGGTACGACGCTCGGGATGGATGGGGATTAAGGAACGTGGGAGTTTCTTTCTGATCTATTATGGGATAAAGAGGGCAGCTAGTTTTTTTCCCTCACTTGCATGCTTCCTGTAAATATATAGGAAGATAACATGGATGGCACGGCCCGAACATCAGGAGTAAAGATCCTGCTATTCGATATTATATCATTTCATCAGTAATCATCTCAGTCAGGCGCTTCGCTGCTTGCCTCACACCGTTCTGCATCAGCCACCCTTCACAAGTTAGCATCAGGCAGCACGTGTCATTCACTGCTCACTAAGTCAGTGACTGACACAGTCGCAGTAATTACTCAGTGTCACTTTTCCGGTCATTGATTGGGAGAAAACGGTGGCAGACGGTGAGATGCAAACAGCAGTAGTGGGTTTTGTGTCGGAGGAACTTCAATCGGTTCGAGTGACGAATCATTTGCATTTCATCCACAGCAGCATGTATGTTGTTATATCGCATTTGGTTTTGGTGACACAGGGATGCAAAAACAAACGGAAAAATAAAATGCCTTTTAGAGAAATGCGCCTTTAAAATAGTGCAGTTTGTTTGGTTCATTTAGACAGGTAGGAAACAAGATTTTATTCTGGGAATAAACTGAAGGCGGCAGGAATGACCACTTTGTCACAACCCACAAATTAGCATCTCTGCAATGTCATTTCATGCTTTGGTGAGATTTGAAGGATTTCATTCCAGAAGTCTTGTTTGTATTTGTGCATGTGACATTTAAGGGTGGATATCTAGGTTTTTTTGTATTTTTGTAAGGACTTCATTTAAGTTTGCTCTTTTGACCATGAATATATGCCATGTAATGATTTGTTCCAGAAGATGAGACAGCAAACAGTGTCGCTGTTAGATTTGTGCTTTCATGTTTAATGAAGCGGCTCCGGTCACTCTCTCTGAGCTACACATAGACCTGAACAGCAAACAGCTTTGAGGAGGTGGTGTAATTGCAGCCTTTGTTCACCTTTCTTGAAAAGCAGCCTATTTCACTCCGCTTTCCCTAAACCTGTCACTTCCTCTCTGTCTCGGTGATGCTTATTAAGTGCCTGTAGCTCTGGCCTACTCTAAAACACACACTGTTCTTATTTGTACCCTGAAACCTGAAACTGGAGAGCCGATCTCTTGCATCTTGATGATCGGACTGTTGTGGTAACAGTTTGAACAATCCCTTTGTCTTATGTCCCTCACGGACCAATTAGAGTTCCTCCCAACCTCAGACACCTTGGTTATCTAGAACCAATTAAAAATAATGTTCATTTTAAAAGAACAAAGAAACTCCTTCAAATAAAGACGAACAAAAGCATCTGAATGTGAGCTTGACAGATCTTACAGTATGATCTAATGGCTGATTATACTTTGTCATTATCGCTGTCTCAGGTAACATAACACAAGATCATTTATGAAGAGAGTGAAGACAGAGCTTTGACAGCACTTAGGTTTGTGTGGTGAAGCTGACAGGAGTTTTCAGCTTGACCAATATTTCTGAGGCTGTTCTAGAGGCCGTTTTCATAAACAGTTGAGTTAAAGTTAGTCTGTCAGTTTTGGAAAATGGAAATACATCATTGTCATATTGCAAATAGAAAAATGTTTACTCCACAAGCAATCAAATATAGCTTCGCAAAATGTATCACTGCCAGAGGGGCGTTCCTAGCCTTGAAAGCTAGCAAGCAGCCAGTGTAGCTAGCCACAGAGAGAGCACGTGTTAGACAAAGCTTCCGGTCTTTGTGGGGAAAACTTGCACGTTCTTGAAAACTACCTGGCAGATGATTGGATGAACCATCTAGCACAGGCCTGTAGATGCAAACTGTAGATTATAGCCATGGTGATGCCAAGTTTGCAAAGCCTTTGTATCACTTTTAGAAATATAGCAGTGTCTTCTCAGTAACAGGGTAGGCGATTCCTCAAGGCACGCTCTGCTTTATCTTGGTTTCTTTCTATAATGCAAATTACAATATATATGTCATGTGTGCAGAAGGCTGTAAACTAGAGATTGAGACTGCACACTCATTATCAACATCTTAAAGGAGGTCATGAAGTGAGCAGTAAGGTCATTTTCTCATGGACTTTCCTTACAACTGGACCTTTTTGCAGCCATACGCTGACAAAGAATCCATGTATAAGACACTTCCACACTGGCTTCACTTTCAGATGTGGAAGCAATGTTCATTTTGATTGGTGCAGCTACAAGCACAGAGTTTAAACCCTGGCATGATTGTGGATCCTTCAATCCAGAAGTCTGACATGTTACTGTAGCTGTTGCATATGTCTGCAACATTAAACTAATTAAAAATGACTTATTTTGTCCATGGTTCTGGCAGGATTAGATATTCAGCTAGCTTGAATTTAGCTTGCATTAATACCCCAAAATGAGTCATTCAAAACTGTAGACTAAATAGCTAACTTAGAAATGCTAAGCTAACCCTGTTCCTTATTTTTGTCTCAGCTTTTACTCCACCAGTGCCTTCAGAGCAGCTCTTATAGTTAAGAGCTTCGGTACATGACAGCAATTTGACGCAATTCAAAAACATACATTTTGTGTAGAATCAACATGGCTCTATGTGACCTGCACTTTCTACCATTTCCAAATGTTCCCTATCCCATATTTGCCACTGAACGATTTGTAAATTGCAACAAACCACCTGTCTGGTGGTTTTGTAAATGGTCGTTACAGTTACATCAGCAGATGTTGCATCAGGGTTGGTGAGGGAGAGTATTTGTAATGCATAGAGGCTGTAACTTGTACTGTTATACTGCTAAATTAATCAGGATTTGATCAAATAGAATCATGTTGTAATGAATTAACTGCATTTTATTAACCCTTTCCCAAATTTTCCTGATAAATCGGTGCTAAGATATTTTAAAGTAGTAGCATATTGTAAGTATTCGAACCACACCTGTACTGTACTGTATAATAAAGACTGGAACAGATTCATTTTATAACTCTGACTTTTGCCTCGTCATTTGAAAAGCCAGTACTCGTGCTCTTTTACGTAATGCTGAAATACAAGCAGACCCATTCTGTTTCATTGAATGTTCATCTCTTTACAATGAAAATGTTTATGTTATTCATTCAAGAGCTCCAGCCCTGCTCTGTCACTAATGCATGATAATCAATTCCAAGACGGAGACATCCATCATGTTTTATGTCTAAACCTGATTATAGAAATCATGCTGCACTCTTCTCCTATACCAAGCTTCATGAACCTTGAGCATCCATTCACTTACAGTACACATCTATAAACACGATGTCTCCGAGCAACGATAACATCTGTTAGATGAAAGGGATGTCCTTGCAATGGCTCCTATGCCGACTCCTTCCTAACCGCTTACATAAAAGTCATATTTGATCTGTGAGTGTATTTGTGTTGTGCAGACAGAGGTGAGGATGGTGTTGACTTTCCTTTGTAACCAGGCAACTGTGAAATGCCTTGCTGAATCAACATTATATCCATAATAACCCAGGGACTTTTTGTCTGGACAAAAAAGGCTGTGGAATTTCATGATGGCACACTTTCAAAACACTTTATTGCAGCATTTGAACAAGATCATCGATTTGACAAAATGAGGGGAACAAATGTATGATCCTAAATTAAATAGCAAGTTGAAGATATCAGCTCATGTCTGATGTTAGTATCAGGATTTTGGGTTTTTTTTGTAAAACCTAGCTTCACTATAAGATTGGCTCATGATCGCTTCAATATGGGTCACATAATAGACTTTAATATTAGCTAAAAGAGCAGAATTGATATTGAATGACTGTGGTGGGTGACTTGTGTGCCCTGGACCTGCCATCAGTCAGAAGTTGCTCCGGGATCAGTAACAGCGGTTTTTGAATGTTGGGTTAGTTAACATCTGTCCAGTAATCTCCAATTGTGCCTCACTTCTGTTTCCCTGTGCGTCTCTTCGTTCCGTGGTTCAGATGGAGACTTCCAAAGATCACCGTGCTTTGACAAGTCCTGAAATGTGGTCACTGGCAGGATGAGATTTGGAGTGTTTCAGTGAGCTTGGGGTGTGTCATGGGTTTTTGTAGCCAATGGATTTCTTCCCACCAACCATATAAAGTGGAGGATGTCTGCCTATACAGGTTGATGGGTCACAAAAGCCAGGAGATCCTGGGAGCCCCCTTGGACCAACAGGTCCAGGGATACCAGGACTACCTGTCTCACCACGCTCTCCGTTTCTACCATCTTTTCCAATGCCGGGGGCTCCAGATGCACCTGAGGAAACAAAAACATGTTAAGTATTATGTCAACTTAAAATGAAAAATGGTATTTTGTAAAGAAACCATATCTGCAAAAGTCAGATATAGTGGCTTCTGCACCAGGAACAATACTTTTCATGTCACACATGCTACTCTTTGGCAGTTTATAAAGGCAATAGGTAAATAACCACTGCTATGCAGATGACATCCAGGTATATTTATCTATGAAAGTAGACGACACAAATGATTTAGATAAGTTACAGACATGCCTTAAAGACATAAAGGTGTGGATGACGTGCAGTTTCGATATTCAGATAAAACTATGTTATACCTTCTTCTTTTTTTTAACTTTTCTTTTGTTACATTTTATAATATTACACAGTACTAATCACATAATCTCATCACCACATATTACCACATAGAACAGTATAATGTAGAACCTTCCCCTTTCTTAACCCTAACCATCTGTTCATTTAATTCTAGGATTCCAGGAATCAAGTGGTCAATATCTGAATATGAATGACACAACACTAAGACAAGTCAAACTGCGGGTGCACGTTAACAACCTACTAAAACAGCCACACACACGTGATCCATATGTGATCCATATCTTACAGAAATCCTCCTTCATTCATTTTAAAGTATATTTCACATAACTTCTCTCAGATATCTAGCATGGACGGGGTGAACTGGGATCTTTCCAGTTTAAAAAATAAGATGACGGCTAACAGGCAAGCAAAAGAAAAAAGAAGCATTATCGACATTTGTTACACCAGGTCGTGTTTTCAGGTTTTACACTAAATCAGCTGATCTGGCTCAGCTGGTATTTGAGACTCACTCGTTCTTTGATGCACACATTAAACAAGTCTCTAGTACGTTGTGTCTTTCATTGGCATAAATGTTGGTACAATTAGAAACATCCTGTCTTAGTATGACCCTAAACAACATACATTAGCTACTTTGAGAGAGGCTGCCCCTCCCTGGATAAAAATACTAATAAAAAAAAACAGGAAAAGGTATAAGATTGTGTAAACAATTACTTTTAGTGGTGAAGGAACTACTCATCCCATAATCCGTTGCAAATCCCAGTTTCCAGAGCAATGTCTTCTAACCTTCTTAAATGGTATCCTTTTCATTATTGTCTTTATATACTGAATTATAACAGTGTTTAGTATTTGTAATTGTGTGTGTGGTAAAGTATGGCCTAGCTCTCAGTAAGTACAGCGCTCTGTAACTTGCTGTATTAATCGCTCTTGCAGTTTAGTCAACCTGACATTTTCTGGTTTCCATAGTAACTGCTCCACCAAAAAGAGATGTTGCAGAGATGTCAGTTTTTGGGTAGAGTTTTCAATTCAATTTCAATTTCACAAAAGTTGCCTCGAGGTGCTTTATTCTGTAAGGTAAAGACCTTACAATGGAACAACAATCAGAAACGCCCCATCAGCTTCCACTTGGAAAAACTTCCTTTTACAAGAACTAGGCTCAGCTGTTCTTTCCGGTGCCGGGGACGCCAAACTAGTAGGTAAAGGCTGGGATCTTTACATCTGAGGTTGGGCTTTGTAAGTAGTTTAATTATCACCACTTTAAAATCCGGCGGTACAACCTGTGGCCTGTTAACAGATGAAAACATATTAAAGTTGCTGTACTTAATGGTACATCAGATGAAAGGCTGTGAATAACAGTAATGTTTTCTTTACTGCTTAAAATTTTATTTGTAAAGAAATGAATGAAGTCATTGCTACTTAAAGGAATAGTTAAAAGAATAGTTGGCCCAACAGAGCCCTGACTCTCTGCTGTTGTTACTGTTGTCCTTGATCAGTGATGAATAGCGAGCTGTCGAAGCTTTATTGAGGGTTATTTTAAATAAAGTAACAAACTATTTTTTCTACGACATTTCACATTGCATTTTTAAAAAACAAGGTTGATGTCAAATAGACTTATGAGTCTACTATCAGTTCAAGTAATACAACAGCTTTGGACGGCTATAAAATAATGGCTAATAATCAAAATCCCTATGAAATCTTTACTTCCAAAGCCCCACAGCGGAGCTCTATAGTGGTCACTACACTGTGGTATTTTCTGTTGGTGATTTGTGGAGCATTTTAAATGGAATGATCTGACAAATAAATTGGCCTGCTGTGAGATAAAGCCTGTATTTGAGCAAGTTCAGTACAGTATATACATTTATATTTATATGTGAGGGTTATCTCTCTAACATGCTACAAAAACTGCACTTTTAATGAGAATTAAAAATTAAAGTCAGTTTTTAGTTCAGTTTGACATTTTGAAGACCCCCTGTTTACTGTCACCAGTGCTCTGCTCTAATTACAACAAGAATCCTTACCTGGTGCACCTGGTGCGCCTTGGCTTCCTTTGATTCCCACACCATCCTCTCCCCTGTCTCCCTTGTCTCCCCTCTCCCCGGCATCACCTGCACAGGAGCCGAACACATCAGGGACACGCACATTAATGCTGAGATGAAATGGAGAGGCACAGTTATAGGCACGTAATTAGGAAACTTAATGACTCCACTCTGATTCCGCCCTGTTTAGTGCATCATTGATTGTATAATGTTATGCATCAGTGACTCTCTTCCATTCTCAGAGCTTTCTGCATAACTTCTTTCAGCGTTTGCTTTGGCAAAGACAAAGGCATACTGCCAGAGCTGACAGCATTGTTTTCTCTAAAGGATTAATTTAATTTTTTCCACTACAGCCACTCTGGGATTGGAAGGTCTCCAAGAAAATAGAGAAGAAGCAAAAAGGCTATCACAGCCTCGCAGCTTATCTGTCATGGTGTGGGTGAAACGCATACATAATGAACAACCCACTTACAGCTGTAAGTAAAGGATGCTAAAAACCGAGGCTCAGTTTTTACTAAAGGTGAAAACATTTGAAATGCCATACTGACCTTTTTGTCCTGGTGCGCCTGGAAGTCCAAAGTAGCCTGGAGGCCCTTTGGGACCCATTGGCCCTGGAGTTCCTGCTGCTCCTGCAGCTCCAGCTGGTCCAGGGAGTCCAGGAGGACCTGCAGGTCCAGGAGTACCAGGGGCACCAATGGCTGCTGGCTTTTTTGAGAGTTCTTTCATAAATTCAGCTAATTGCTCTAGATGAATTGCAACAAATAGGTTTTAATATTTAACTGCTCAACCCTTCATTGGGTTCAATGTGAGGTTTTATTAAGGTGAACAAACGGCACCTTCAACAACAGCTGAACACATTTCCCGAAGCTTCTCGTCACTCACTTTTGGCCCCTGTGAAATCACGAATGCTATTACTGCAAAGTTACTGCAAAGGGTTGATGCAGCCAACAGTTGCATTTGCACTGTTTCTGTCAGTTTCATTCGTTAGAAATAATTGCTGAGATTATTCCAAACCAAACTGATGGATCAGGTGCTGCCATCTCTAGAACCACTAGCATGTCTGCTAAAAGTAGATGTAGTTTGCTAGCATGTGGTTTAAGTGTATGCATTTCCTATACTGGTTAAATGTGTCACTTACAGGTAGACCTCTCGGGCCTGGTGCTCCGGGAAGGCCTGGCTCTCCTTCCAGCCCTCGAGCTCCCATTGGACCCGTCAAACCCTCGTGTCCTGGCTGGCCTGGTCTGCCATCGGCTCCCGTAACTCCTCTTTGGCCCTTCTCCCCACGCTAATGGTGAAAACGAATCATTATGAACCAAGGCTGTATGTGTCAGCAGTAGGATATTGCCCCTATCACCTAAGATAGCTTGTGTGCCAGAACAATACACAACTAAGTGATTCCTTCAGTGTTCGACTAGCTTCAATAACATTCTGTAAGCTTTTTATACCATATGCTAAGGTGGGAATTGATTGTAGTACCTATTCAAATGCTTTAAATTGTTTGTTTGTATATACAATCCAAGCTTGCAATGTTAGAAGTCATGAAACACTTTCCATGTAAAAAGCTCCTTAGGCGAGCTTTTATAGCAGACAACTGTTTATGCATACCTCTCCTTTGATTCCATGAACACCAGGAGGGCCCTGAGACACACACATAAAGATAAATCAACATCTCTCAAATCCAGCAACAGAAAATAAATTTTTGTTGCATTTAATTAAGCATATGAGTCAAATACCTGGTCTCCCTTTATCCCAGGATCTCCTTGCATTCCTCTATCCCCCTGTTTTACAACAGATTGAGCAAAAAAGTCAAATTACTGGACGAACTGTTAAGGTTCATTTGCAGATAAACTGGAAATTACAATATTTCTCACCTGACTTCCTTTCGGTCCTACTGGTCCAACAGGTCCCTAAACAACACATTATGCTCTTCACTAAACTCTTATTATAAGATTTCTAAGCTTTGGTAAAGAATGAAATTTGTCTCACCAGATCACCTTTGTGCCCTGTATGGCCCTTCATTCCTTTGGTGCCGGGGTTACCTTTAGCTCCTTTCTCACCCTGAAAATACAACAAACATATTTATGTCTGCGTGTTCAGAGCAACAGGGTTGAGACAGCTGAAGTAGCTTTGTTTTACCACCCCTAACCCCTGCTCTGATTCATCTTTTTACATGATGTCATTTGTGAATTTTGCAGAAACTAACTCTTCATCATTAGCTGTTACAGACACATCTCATTTCGGCTGCTGGGGGATTCCTGTGATGCACTGAGTATTTCTTCTTCAGTCGCCTTTCTCACTCACTATATGTTAATTACGGCTGGGTGTCGTCACTGATTTCTAGAATCGATTCAATTCCGATTCACAAGGTCCTGATTCGATTCAATTGATTCGTTTTGAATCGGGGAATTTTTGCCTCAGACAGTCAGAAATATTATATTTCTGATCACTTATCAGTACATATCCATATTTTTATATCTATAAAAACAAAGCTGACACCTTAATCAAAGGTGTAAGCATCTCAGCAGATGCCTTTGTGTCAAAGTAACTGAGGATAAAACACAGAAAAACATGAAGGAGATTTTCCTGGCCTGGGATTTTATAGCAGATAAAAATACTCTGCAGTAGAACAAAAACGAAAGAAAACCATAAATCAACATCTGAACATTACCTGATGCTGCTGAAGTGAAACAGAGCAAAGTTACAGAGGTTTTATTAAAGACACAGCTGAGCATTTTGCAATTTTGCATAATTTAAAAAAGTAAAAAAAAAAAAAACAGTGGCAGACAGCGCTGTACACAACGGTAGACTGGTGGGTAATAAGCAAGCGAATAATGCAGAAAACAGAGAGAGAGACAGAGAGCTCTGCATGAAGTGTGATTTTTATCGTGGTGGAAGCAAAACAGCAAAAGTAAGAGGGAATTCATGACGATGTTTATGTGAAGCGAAACGTGAAGCTAGTTTGGATCTTCTTTTGCTGCTGGTTCAGTCAATGTTGTTTGGAGAGAGATCAAACCTGCAGCTTCAGAATCGAGCGCAAAAAAGACAAACACAAAGAGCGGAGCCGCCGACGCATCAGAATCAGTGAGCTGTCAGCTTTCAGTCCCGACAGCATGTCCATGGTGAGAAAGCAGACATCTCACTGATTCTGATGCGCCGGGTCCGCGCTTTGTTGTGTTTACGTCTTTGTGCAGAATCCGTGTACTGCTGTCATTTACTGTTTAAAGTTTTTGTTGGTTGTCGAATTTTTTGGAGGTTTAAGATTCTGGCGTTTCGGGCAAAATGAATTTATATTTAAAAATTGATTCAGGATTTTAATGAATCGATATCACGTTATCCAAGCTAGAATTGATTGCAATCGATAAATCGATAATCAAAACCCACCCCTAATGTTAATAGACCTCTCTGCACTGAATCATACTTGTTATTAATCTCAGTCTCTCTTCCACAGCATGTCAGCTTCCTTTTATCCTGTCTTCCTTGGCCCTGTCTGCAGGTGCTTCATGCTTGCTCATGTTGATTCGTGTGATTGTTGGGTTTTTGTCTGTATGTATTATTGTAGGGTCTCCCTTACAATATAAAGCACCTTGGGGCGACTGTTGTTGTGATTTGGCGCTGTATAAATTAAACTGAATTGAACTTCCAGAGACGTCATCAAAGTTTCTGTTCCTCTGTAAAGCTGTAAAGCCGTGCCTGGGACAATAAGACAAAAAGACTCGCTTCTGGAACATAGAATTGAACGATGAGACAACACTGATGTCATCAGGCCAATCAAGCAGCTAAAACGGGTTTACTCCGCCTTAGTGATAGAGAGAGGAGCTCACACACATCGATGGAGTTCAGAGTAGAGCTACTGCGCCTTCACTTTGGTTGAAGCCAGCTAAAGTGGTTTAGACAAATAGTCAGGATGGCTCCTGTATGTTTCTCTTTGAATGTTTTCTGCGAATGCCCAGCTGGGAGCAGATGGATGGATGGACAGGTAGTGCATCAGTGTATCTCACCTGGATTCCTGGTGGACCTGCAGGCCCAACTGGTCCTTGTTTTCCTGTTTGACCCTGTACATCAAGAAGTAGTAAAACCTCAACTTCAGTTTGCACAGGAATGTGCTGGTACTAACGTACCTGAAAAGTCTAAAAGTGTAACTTGTTTTTAATTTAAATATAAAAATCATGAAGCAATGGGGACAAAATGTCAACTTACAGTTGCTCCTTTATCTCCAGGTTTTCCATCTGCTCCATCTTTTCCAGGCTCACCCTATATGGGAAAAATATCCAAATGAATTTGAATGAGTGTGAATATCCCTTGCAGAACCAACATAACTGATGAAAAATATCTGTAAAATTAGAGGCTCATGGATAGAGTTCTGTGGGTAGAGTAATCTCACAGTTTTTCCAGGAAGTCCAGCTGGTCCGACAGGTCCCTCTGCACCAGTGCTGCCCTAAATCCACAGCAGGAATTGCACTGAATAAGTCAGCTCAAACCTCAAAGAGAGTGTTCTACTGAAGCTGTCAGCTGCAATAACATTAGGGATGTGCTATAAAGACATGCCTCATTAAATGGATGATGATTCCAATTACCTTTTCACCGGGGGTTCCAGCTACTCCCGACTTCCCTGGCAGACCCTAGGAACAAAAACATGTCATGAAAACAAACTGAAAATGTTTGTGTCATTGCCTCACGTCTGTTTCTGTGAGAAGCAATAAATAACATTAACAGGAAATGGGGTCAGGGAATTAGCATAGCAGTGAAGTAGCATAAAACGTTACTTAACATTTACAGGAAATCAATTTATAACACTTATAACTGTTTGAGAAACAGTAGTAATAAAAATCTTTAGGTAAAAGCACACTGGAAATAAGTCACACAGCCTATAGTAAAAACACTGTCCTTTTATCTACTGTGCTGTTTGTGAATTCACATTTACCATTCAAGTCACATCTGTATCCTCTCATCTCACAGCCTTACAGGCAACAGTAGGTGTGCCCTTGCCCTTCCTGCAGGTTGTTTTGACTTTAATGTTTTATTTAGCTGACCAGCTTTGTTGCTTCAGAGAGAAGCTCGTCCTCCTTTAATTTACCAGCGTCACTAGCTTCCCAATGAAACGCTAACTCCTGGAAATCGTAACCACAGAGGATATAATTCAATTACAGGTTTAACAGAATGTACAAAAATTAAATTTGACTTACTGGAATACCCACAATCCCCCTGACACCAACAGCTCCAGGAGTGCCGGGCTCTCCCTGTTGAGGAGATGCAAAGTGTGCACAGATTGTTGTATGCGGTATAAAAGTTTACTTTTGTTGAATGTGTGTTCAAAGATTTATCCAAAGAAACCAACATGGCGTCAGCCAAAAGTCCAATGGACGCCATACTACACCCATGATGCATTCAGCAGAATAATTTGGTAAATTTTGGGGGGACACACCATATGTTGTAGACCAGCGGTCCCCACTTCATTCACAAATTCATGGTTTTTAGGGTTTTTATCGTTATTTTTTTGTCAGACATTTCAAGCCTGATAAAAAAAACAAACATTAAAAGCAATATGCAATAATAATATTTGATGTGTTTCCTTCTTTCTTAATTAATTAACTGAAAACTTATATACTCTTAGATTTTTGGTTGAGTCAGCCTTTCTTGGCCACGTGTCACCATTAGCTTGTAGATTTGATGTATTTCTGTCTTGTATATTTTAGAAACAGGCCAATCCAATTCAATCTTTCCATGTCTCCCAGACAATTATTGAGTTTTAGTGTAGCATGATGCACTTTTATTAGTAAAAAGATCACAGGGGATAACAGTTACCTTGGCGCCATCAACTCCAGGACTTCCATCTAAGCCATTATTTCCAGGCCCTCCCTGAAAAACACTATATATTAAGCAATGCTGTGCTAAAAATAAATGTCTCACCATTCATCCATTTTCTTCCACTTCTACTTTATATCTTCCAGCTTACTTACAGTATCTCCTTTTTCCCCTGGAGGACCCTGTGATCCCTGAGCTCCCATGGCTCCCTAAACAAGATCAAATCACATTTTTTTAAATGCTTTTCGAATTATGATTTGTTATATAAATCATCTTAGGTAGAGAGCAGGACTCACATCTTCGCCTTTAGGCCCCGGGAAACCCGGACGTCCACGCATTCCCTCCACACCCTGAGAGAAAGTTAGTTACAGGTTAAAGTACATCCTGCCCTTTTTCGCTCTTAGAGCAAATGCCAGAAGATCAGAGGCCATGGAGCTGATCAAACTAAGACTGCTTACAGGAGCTCCAGGAGGACCAGTGGGTCCTGGGACACCGTTGAAGCCAGGTGGGCCCTGAGAATGGAGAAGAATTAGCTTTCATTTACATGTACAAAGGTCCAAATGTCTGTGTCATCACTGTTAAACGTACTCTGTCTCCCTTCTCTCCCGCGGTTCCAGGGACTCCAATGGGTCCTCTTTGTCCCTATAAGGACAAAAGAGATTTATTTTGTAGATATTTATCACTTTATATCTTTAGGGAGACATAATTTCATTAATATTAATACAGTGTAACCAAGGGAGAAGCTTCCCTACATCATCTCCCATGTGACCTGGTGGTCCTTGAGGACCCTGCTTTCCTGGTTCCCCCTGTGGAAAACCACAAGTGTAAACACATTAACATCACATTTTGTGAGGGTGGATTGTAGCATGTGTACAAATGGTTCTTGGTATCCTGTTGGTAGAGAAACATAGCTCATTGCTACAAGGTAACTACTGTATGTACTGTATGCTCTGTCTGGTTTTCACTCTGCTTGTACCTTCTCTCCAGGAACGCCATCCTTTCCAGGCTCACCATCCAGACCTTTGTGTCCCTAAAGGTAACAATCACATCATTAATATATCTATCTATCTATCTATCTATCTATCTATCTATCTATCTATCTATCTATCTATCTATCTATCTATCTATCTATCTATCTATCTATCTATCTATCTATCTATCTATTACAAAAGGCCAACATGATCACTCTGGATCTAACGTGCCAGCTGACAGACATGCTGTCATGTCTGTTTGTGACAGTGGGGCAATAGCAAGGGTTAACTAGCTAGCTAGGGTTATCCAGGTAGCACTCTTGCCTACATTCAATGGACTACACTATATGGACAAAAGTCTTGGGCCACAGCACTTGGTGTCCCAGAACCTTTGTCCATATAGACCATCTCTAATACAGTCAATCCCCATCAGCTCCTTTGTTAAAATGAACAACTAAACAGTATTTAAAAGCATTTTTACAGCACGGTACAAAAGCTGTTGTGGGCTCTACAGAATGTTTACAGATTATTTTCTGAATCATACGCAGCTGATCGCTGTCTGCAAAGCCACACCTTCACTAAAACGAATCACTGAACAGGAGTCCTTATTTGTTGCTGTTGGTGCCTTCTGGAGCAGTTTCAGTGCAATTATTTGACAAATAAAATGGTTTAAATAAAATCGTCTGCTTATCGTCAGCCCTAATTATAGCTATGTATAGCTGTACTTCGTTTGGTAAACACGGTTGATAATGTTAGCTGACAAATTAGCACGCCACTCTCTTGTCAAAATATGGTGACATATGGCTCAGAAAAAATAACATTTGGCTAATGTCATGCTAATGTCAAGAAATCAGTGGGTGCTGTCACAATAGTGACATCCAGAGATCTGAATCCGTCTTTTATATACAGTCTCTTTGAGTTACACGTGAGAAAGGACAACTCTGGATAATGTCCTGACCTGATCGTCAGAGTCTGAGTTTCTACAGTTCATTCTTGCTGACTTGCTGACACTTATCGATGCATTGATGTTAGTCATTCCATAGTTGTTAAGGATGATGAGATGTTGAGCTTCACAGCCTATTAAGTAAACTTTAAGTCTAAAGCTACGCCTTGCAGAATGATATTAGATGGGATAGAAATGAAGATTTTTTGCAGTCCCATGATAACCTAAACATTTAAAAACCTCTCCCAGTCTGACAAGAATACTAATTTAAATGTCTGGTTTGGCTTTTAATTAGCTGAATCACTGAACATCCTTCATTAACATTCCTCACCTTCATCCCTGGTAGCCCAGGCAGCCCCTGGGGTCCAGCAGGGCAGGCTGCAGGACACTATAAACATACACAGCCAGTCAGATACTCAACAAGCGTGGCTGTTACCAGCCTCTTTTTAACATGACTCATTCTGGTCACAATTTCACTGTCACCACTCCAATTGCCATGCATCCAGGAAGAATTTGGCAGCATATAAGACAGAAGAACACTCACAGCTTCCCCACTTCCCTCATTGCTGGCACCGGGCGGTCCCTAAAACACAGCAGAGTGAGATCTAAAACAGCCACAGGGGGTTAGACGTTCACAGAAATCTATGTTCCAGATTTGAATGTGTGAAAAGAGACGGCTGCATGCGGGACCATCACATGCTCGTGATTTCATACAGAGATCTGAGCTCAGGACGAGATTGGTCCGCAAGGAAAGGGCTAGTTACAATGTGTGCTGTTAGCATCGCTAAGAACTAAGACTGGAAGTACCGGTGATCGAACCACCAACCTTGATTGGTAGACAACCCCATGTGTGCTGTTGTACCATGTATGTATATAACGTAGGAAATGTATGAAATAATAAAGTCTCACATGATAATAAAACCAGTGTTGGATCAGGTTCTTACCACACGCCCTGGTGGGCCAGGAGGGCCAGGAGGCCCTGGAACCCCAGGTCCTCCTCTAGGCCCAGGTGGACCCTGCAATAACACATTTAATCAAATCAAATCAATTTATTTATATAGCACTTTTCACAGGATAAAAACCACAAAGTGCTTCACAGTAATATAAAACAGAAATACATAAAATACATTAATAATAAAACACACAGCACAAATCTAATTAAAAGCCAATCTAAATAAATGAGTCTTAAGCTGCTTTTTAAAAGAATAAATACAATCAAGGCAATGTAATGATGGAGGGAGAGCATTCCACAACCTGGGGGCCACCGCTCTAAAAGATCTATCACCTCTGGTTTTAAAATATGTTCGAGGGACTACCAACAGCCTTTGATTAGAAGATCTCAGGCTGCGAGAGGGAGCGTGGGGTTCTAAAAGATCAGAAATGTAAGCAGGAGCATCACAATTCAAAGCTTTAAAAGTCAGTACCAAGATTTTAAAATGAATTCTGAAATGTACTGGAAGCCAGTGTAATGAACGTAACACTGGTGTAATGTGCTCTCTTTTTCGTGTCTTAGTTAAAAGCCTTGCAGCAGCATTCTGGACTAACTGGAGACGGTCAAGATTCCTTTTGCTCAAACAAAGAAAAAGGCTGTTACAATAATCTAAGCGAGCCAACCATCTAACCATTTCTAACTCAGATTTAGACAGCAAAGTAGGATCCAAACTGCTCTTTTTTAATATCGGCTCAACAACAGCATGCTTACAGAACGTAGGGACCACACCTGTTAAAAGAGAGGCATTGCATATCATTTAATATCAAATACATATCGACAAAGCAAAAAAAGTCCTCTCTGATGTAGTGGCTGTTTTGGAACTGATAAGATGTCTTTTATAAGTACTAAAAAGTTTTCAGTTAGTTCTTTATTCTTTTGATTTTTATTCTGTGTTTGTTTGTTTGCCTTTAAAAAGTAGTATTCTCTTTTTCTTGGTGTTATGTATTATTACATTTCCTGTTTGTATTTTTCTTGCTATTTGAAGTCATTCTTTGAGGTTATCTTTGGTTTTGGCTTCTGTGTTCCTTAGTTAACCAGTATTTGCTTTCCTGGTTATTGTGCCCTTGTGTTAAAGTCTCGTTTACCTCCTTTTTTTGTGGGTTCTTTATGGTTGATTTTCAAGTCTGGTTATTTGAGTCTACTATTCTTAGTTTGGTCACTCTCACATTATCTTTTAGCTTGTTCCCTTTGTGTTTTTATTCACTTCCTCCTTCTGTCTCATCTTTGTCTTTCTACGCACACCTGTGTGATCTTTCTATCCTACCACTGTGTCGAGGTAATCCTATCCCCCCTGCTGATTCGTGTTGCACTTCCTGTTTTATTTTGGCAAGGGGCGTTCTCTGAGTCTTGTGCTGCTTTTAACTTCCACCCATCTTATTATGTCTCTAGCTGTGTGTCCCATCTGTTACCTGTTATTATTGTCTCAGTCTCCGCTTGTTCATTGTTGTGTCATCCCTCATAGCTGCGTGACATCCTAACATTCATCCTGCTCTGAGTTTCCCTGATAATACATGCTTCCTGTTCATTTCTATCTTTTTGGATTCCCTTGCTTGGTTCCTTGTGTGTTCCTGGAATTTTGCACTTATGAGCATTACCCGTTTACTCCTGCGTCTTGTGTTTGGGTCCACAATAAACAGCTCGCACAGCCGACTTATGACAATATGAAGTTGAGACATTGCTGGAGCAGTAATGTCTCAAAATCATTTTACCTCCTACCTCCACAAAAACACATTTTCATACATGGTTACCCCATAACAGCGTGGCATTGATGCACAAGCTTCAACAGTGAAGCTCCTGTCATAATTCTCACCAACATCATTGTTGCAATAAAGTACAACTATGGGTTGCAATAACATGCTTCCACAAGCAAGCTGTGGGAGCTCTTTTTATGGGACTTGACTTTATGTTGTACACCTATTCCACAAAAACATTCTGACCTCTGGTCCAATGTTCCCCTCATCTCCTGGGGTTCCTGGTTTTCCAGGAGGTCCCTGCCAGACATGAACAGAAACCAGATAATTCACCAGTAAGGCCATGTACATGTGAGAAACAAAACATCAACATCTGTAGCAAACACATACAGGAGGTCCTTCTCTTGCTGGACCCTGGAAAGGAGACACAGAAGAAGCAACATTTATCACATCGTCGTCATTTAGTGTCATTTCCATATGCATATGTTGCTTTCAATGAGAATTCTTTCCACTTACAGCAGGACCTGGAGGTCCAGGAAAGCCAGGAAGTCCCTGTGATGAAAAGCAGAGAAAACCAGTACATTGTCAATTATTTCCTGTAAATCATTGATTTGAATGAAAGTAAATGTTGACTCACTCTCTCTCCTACAGGCCCTCTGGGACCCATTGGACCAGCTGAACCCTGCACACAGTCAACATACAGTCAAATTAATGTGGCATCCTTACACACTACAACACAGAATGTTTGTAACAATTTTTAGCGAGCACATTTTTATCCTTAGCTTGAAACACATACATATATTTACACACACACGCACACACACACAAACAGGCAGCACTAGCAGGTATAAAAAATGTGTGTCAGGTGTTTCCTACAGCAGATCCTGGAAGACCAGGCAGGCCTCTCTGTCCAGGAAGACCGATCTCCCCCTGCTCTCCTTTGCTGCCCTAGGAAACAGACACAACAAGAATAAAACTGTTTTATCTTCTTCCTGCATCTTCCTGCCCCGTTGCTTAGATACACAGAGGCAGAGCCAGTCAACATTTAATCAATGAAAGGTGGGCCGCACTCGACGATCAACCGCAAGATGAGCTTGTGTAAGGCTATGTCGAAAACAAAGGAGGCGTGACTGTGAATGACAAAGGCACTGCTTAACATGAGGCCTTTATCTGAACCAGGCTTGTGTCTGCTACTTAGCATGCCTTTATTCCTAAATTTCTCTTTTAGCATAAATGCTAATATTTTAGTAGAAAGCCTACTCTTCTTGGGAAACTTAATTGCTGTACACTTTTATTACAAAGTCACAAAGACATCTCAGTTATTATTGAATGAAAGAAAACAGGGCATCATAGTCAAGATTTCACTGCTATATTAAGAAGTTTATAGCAGCACATTAAGTGGCATTCACATCATATGAGAGCTCCCACCCACGCTACCCACTGAGCACTCCCCCTTTTTTATTTCTGGCCATTCGATTAATGGAGGAAATTGATTTATTTGTGACAAAGCTACTTGTGATCAAATTAAACTGGTAGAAGAAAGATAAGTATACTGCAACACCAAGACTTCAAGAATTCAATTTTATTCATATAACCCCAAATCACAACAGTAGCTGCCTCAAGGTGCTTCCTAGTGTCAGGTAAAGACCCTGCAATAATACGAAGAAAACAGAGAAAACCCCAAAAAGCAAATGAGCCCCTGGGGGTGTCCAAATTCATAGGCTGCATCCTCCTGAGGACCTGAAGGCCAGGTCCTCAGGAGGTTTGAAAACGATGTGCCGGGAGTTTGGTGTTCTCGCCCCAGCTAGCTATCGAGCTGGTGGGTAACAGACGTCTCCGAAAACATCGGAGCACTTTTGCAAATATGCAATATCTTGATAAACCAAGCAGATATTTGAAGTTTACACAGCTACATTCTCGCCTAAAAATATCTCAGACTCAGAAAGAGTAATAAGAGTAATATTAAAACTAAGTAGCTGATGCCATTGTTGGAAACTGGAATTGGCTGGGCCGCACTATGAATTCTGGGATATGGTGGAAGACGAATGATACACCCGACCCATTCTTCAGATCTGGGGAAAAGGAGGACGCATTTGTCAGCTGCATTTGGAGGAGTCTACGAATGTGGACAGCCTTTGTCATGTCGCTGTGACGTAATCGGCCTATAAATGCGGCGCCAGGAGGATGCAGCCCATGAATTTGGACCCCCCCCTCCATGAGAACACGCTTGGCGACAGTGGGTATAAAAAAACTCTTAACAGGAAGAAACGTCTGTGAGAGGCAGCCATATGACGCAGCCTGTCATGGCCTGGGCCTAGGGACCCAGGCCTCATGTATTTCTGTATTTATGTCTATTTTTCCGTATGTAGTGTTTTGGTTGTTGTGTATCCTTTTTCCTCCGTCTCCCTGTGTGTGTTTATGTTCATTCATATTCCTGGATGTTTTGGGTTGCTGAGGGATTGCGACCCGGAAGTGTTCCCACGCTGGAAGCTGCCACACCTGCCGCTCATCAGCCATCACCAACTGCAGCTGATGGCATCGTTAAGAGCGCCCTATTTAAGAGTGTGGCTGAGCTCCAGTCAGTGCTGGATCCTGGAGTCAAAACTCGTTTAATCCTGCTAACCTGAGTGCGTTTGTGTGTTACCGGGAATCGGAGATCAGGAGTTTTTGGAGTTGCTACTTTTCACCTTTCGTGGACATCTGCACTATGTGGGATTCAGGGAGAATCGCCACAGGGCCACAGTGCTGGGATTTGTATATAGCCATGTTGTTTTTCCACTCACTGTAAATAAATCCACTGTTCATTATAAGATTATAATCTGTATTTTGGGTCCTCCTTTTCACTGCTACTCCACAGTCTGCCACCGCATTCTGTGCAACGAACCTATTTAATCTCTTACTATCCAACAGATCTCTAGCATTTGGGTTTTGCTGTGTTTAGCCATATGCTAACCAACCACATCTTCAGAAGATTAGAAGTTAAAGTAGAAGCAGTAGATGCATTTTGGCCTGACAACTCTTCTTTCATAAGCTTTTTAATTTGGCTGTACCAAACAGGAAAAGCATCCACAAAAAACTTTATGTTAACCCAAGTTGACCCTTTTCCTGTTGAAGCCTCTTGGATTTTAAGTATTTATGAACACAGGCCCTTGTCAACAAAAAATAAGATGTAACAAGTGCCTTTAAGTTCGTAACTTACCAAGCTGCACTGTGCATGTTTTTCAAAAAAACAGAATTGACCTAGTAGCTGCTGATTACTACAGCGTCACTGATGCTTTCCATTTGAAATCCAGACTTTTGTCTTAAAGAGATTTATACTGATATTCCATTTACATTGTATTTGAATTAAAGTCCAATGTTTTGTTGACCCATTCATCCACACCAACCTCTTCTATATGTCACCTCCCATTGCTGTTGTTAAGAGATAATTCTAACCACTGTGTGCACTGTTAAAGTTAGTATATATGAACATTGGAATGGATTGTAATTAAGGAGCAACCTCCAGGGTGAAAAAAAGAAGCCTTCAAGAAAGATCCAAAAACTGCAACTCCTCTAACAGCCACTTGAGGCTAGTTCCCACACTGAGTCCTGTAATTCAAGAGGTTAGAGGTCCTGATAAAGTATCAGGGTTTCAGACTGACTTTGGGTTCCTGTGTTTTCACAAGGCTTTGGTCATGTTACACTTTCAGTGTAGGAAACTTTGCCAGAATAACTGTTAGCTGTCAGTGACCAGGTGGATGTTCTGAAGTTAATTTATCCAGATTATTTCAACACTCTCTCACTGGAGACACACTACAGAAGTAGCAGGATTGGTCTACAAAGAAGTGTTATCATAGTAAGCAATGCCGAGTCATATTGTGTCAGACAAATCTGTTTTGAAACTGTGTAACTGAGCCGCGACGTGAATCATTTCCCTGGGGTATCATATGACAAACAAACACACTGAGAGGGAGAACGCAGCCTCGAGGTACGTCGTCAGTAAATCATTTTGCGTTTAATACTCACAGGAGCGCCAGGACTGCCAGGAGGCCCTGGAAGACCCTGGAGAGATAAATAAAAGAAGTCAAATAAGAGAGAAAAATACTCACTCTGTGCTAATGGAAGTAGGAAATACTTACATCTCTTCCATCTCTGCCATTTTCTCCTGCTGGCCCTCGGGGGCCCTCTGGGCCAGGGGTACCTGGGGGGCCTGGGATTGATTTTTCAGGCTGACAGAAGAGACAAACAAACAATTAGCATATTATCACAGAAAACTTGAGAAATGCTAGATAACTGAATTTAAATGTTCAATCTAAACACTTGTGTAGAGCAGAAGATAAAGTCTTTTTCAGCGTAAAGGCTTCTTCTTCACAGATTTAGTTATAATCTATGGAAATTATCTCTGTGCCACCTGGTTTTAAGTTACTTCTGGGCACATGATTTGATGTACAAATGTAAGAATGGTCAACCTATGCAATGCTAAAAACAAATAATATCACCACCATTTATTAGATATAGAACAAAGCATTAAGGCAATTAGGCAACTGAAGCACTGAAACAGATTATTGGTTTAAAATCACAAAGCAAAAAGAAAGTAGAGATGAAAAATAAATACCTCAGCATTGGCATACATCTGAAGAAGCAAGAGAAATCAGATAAAGGGAGAGTTAGTGAAAGTAGTCACACCACCCTCACCAAAAGTGTCAGCAAAAGCGCTCTGGTTCACAACAACGGCAGTGAGTGATGTCATGCTGTCATTTAAATACAAAGCCCCGTAAACAGTACCCACACTCCCCGTGTTAGCCTGAGAGCTAATAGAGTGCACCAGGGCAGGAAATGAGTCTGTCCACAGGGTGTACAATCAGTCACATTTTGATGAAAGTGATTGAATTAAAAAAATAAAAACAATTCTCACTAATCCTAATTCATTGCACGGCAGAGTTCACAGAGCACGAAATGTGAGACTGCAGAGTGGCATTTTCATCGCAGGCAGCCATCTCATTAATCACAGTAGAAATGAAACATAATATTTAATTATAAATTAAATTATAAACAGAGAATAACTGGGACACATTGTTGAGGCAGAGAGTAATATTCCCGGGGTTGGAAAACTTAGTGAAAATTGAGTTAACTGCACAAGGAGTAACTATTCCTATACTTTAGTTTTATTTTTACGTATACGTTTTAATTATGCTTTTAAAAAACAAACAAAAAAAATCTCTTTCTTGCTACATCCTGTGCAATTAATTGCTCATAGTAGTGTCTGACTGTATACATCAGATTTTCAGGAGAAAAAAAATCACACTGATGATATAATAAAGGGCTCAAAACCTCATGTATCAATTACGATGCACTTGGTGTAACAGGGTTAAAGTTACCCCTTTTCCGCTAATAAAACTGCATAAAGATGGCTGTTTGGTTTCTCCATTAAATACATACATTTGTTTTAAGGCTGTTTTTCACCTATTGAAGTTAACTTCCCTTTAAATATTGCAGTTAACTGTGGATATGCTTTGCTAACCAAGTTAGCTAATACGTGTTGACACTAGCTAACAGTAAAACAGCATAAATAAAATAAAACTGCATATAGAGGGGGCTGTTTGTTTTTCACATTAAATAAATTTTGTTTTAAGGCTGTCTTTTTTAACCCTCCAAAGTTAGCTCCCGTTTAAATATCACAGTTAATTGTGGATATGCTTTGTTAACCAAGTTAGCAAATTAGCTAATAAGTGTTTACACTAGCTAACAATATGATATCGTAACTTTAAAAAAAAAAAAAAAAGCAACAAAAAGGAAGGCCAATATGGCTGCAACCAATACCCTTACTTCAAAATGCTAAGTCCAGGCACCAGTGGGTGGTGTCACAGTTTATATATACAGTCTGTAGGTTTAAAGTAGCTCCTAAACAGCTCTTCCTCCAACAAATGTTTGTAGGACAACAGCTCAATGTTGACAATAAAAAATAAAGAGCTAAAGAGTAAAACTGCTTGGCGAGGTGTTTGTTACACTTCTGCAGCTCTGTCTCAGCATTTCTGCCGCTTCCCTTCAAAAACACTGGAAGCTCCATCAACCTGAGTAAAACCACAAACCACGACAGATGCTGAGCAGATCCTTGTCTCCGCTACTGTACCTCAGAGGGAGGCAACTCATTGCAGCTTTCTCTCTGGGCTCTCTTTGGGTCGCAATGTATCAGCATCCACTGGAGCTCAAACTGTAAAAAAGACATGGTAACATGTGGAATTATTTTCATAAATGAAACTGAGAAAAGAAAGGGCTTTGAAATGCTTCTTCGTGGTGCTGTTACTTCTTTGTAGCTTGGAATCAATGCCGTCTATATGGGTTGTTGAGCTTGATTTTCCACCAATGTGATTTTCTGCAGGGATTAAGTCCCCCCCCCCCATCCCCATCCTTTTTTCCTACTGGGACCCAGCTGAGCAGATTTGCCGTGACAGCAGCACTTTAGAATTATAGCAGAGCTCAGCACACACATAAACCTGAATGTGTTGTTCTCAAGGAGCACAATTTCCCTGATAATGCTCGTAAGGAGGGTGAAGATTATTAAATAGAGCAGGCAGTTCTCTATACTTGTATAGAGAATATGTATATATCATGTATATATCTATCTACTTAGCACTTTTAATTCTTATTCTTATTTTTTATTTTATTTTATTTTATTTATTTTTTTTTTTTCTCATGTCTATTTAAGCGTTATTTATGACAGTATGTTTGCACTAAGCACCGCAGCAATTTCCTAATGTTGTAAACCTGCTCAACATTTGGCAATAAAACCCTTTCTGATTCTGATTCTGATTCTGATTCTGATACTTGCTTACCACTACGGAGGCGTTGGGATCAGCATCCAGCCTGCCAATAAGAGTGTCTCCCTCTGTGTTGATGGAGCCTTTGCCTTTGATGGGTTTCTGATCAACAGGCTGGCAATCCACATACAGCGTGACCTGGTCGTGCTCTACGCCGATCATCACCTTATGCCACTTGGTGTTAAAGAGCACAGAAAGGCCGGGGAAGGTGACTGTCTGCAGATTTCCATCGGGGCCTGTCAGGAAGTACTCCAGAGCTTGCTCGTCGCCATTCAGCCGTAATCCGGCCTGCTTGTAGCCATCTTCGTCAACTATCTGCCAGATGTTCCACACCTTGCTCACTGTGTTCTTGATCATGCGGAAGGTCGTCATGAAGGAGTACTCATCTGGGAAGCCGCGAGGAAAGTTGAGTCTGAGGGAGAAGTGAGGAGCAGGGGTTCAAATCCTCTGGTTTCTGCCAATCACACCAAAATGCACCGCCACTCACCCAGCTGGGTTAAAACACTCAAAATATCTCAGATGTCAGAGTTAATTTATGATCAGCACTTAGCAAAACTACCATCAAATCAAGTGCAAGACTTGGGTAAAAATAACTCAAAGCCCTGTCGTCATTGTCTTTGAGATTCAAATTAAAGGCACACACTTCAAAGAAACAAAGAGAGGTTTTAAATTGTGCTATTATATCAAAAATCAGATACTGTGAGGGAGGCTGTCTTAGTGCATAAATCAGTAGCTCAGTCACAATATGCTACCCTGGTTAGCATCCAGTCTGGTGCTTTCTGTGTTTTTGACAAGCCAACATCTCGGTGGGTGGTGCATTCATAGATGGGCGCTACAGCCTTTTACCACCTAGTAAATAACTAAGGTGAGGTAATAAAAACCCAATAAAACAAATGAAGAGCTTTCTCTTCAGCTAAGTGCTGCGAGTATGTGCTGCCTTTGCCCTGCAGACAACAAGAGCAGGAGTGCAGCTGAAGCAAAGACTTCAAAGCACAGCTTGTGCGACTGGACTTGTGAGGTGGGGGGAAAAACAAGTATTTACATTTAGCATGACTGAACCAAGGGGCATAGATGCAGGGTGCCAGCAACTTACATAAGAGCTTCGAAGGAAAGCTGGCCTCCAGGAACAGATTAGCCAAAACAGACTGGAGCAGGCAAGCTGGGAAACAACAGGAGGCATCTCTGCTTACGTAACATTTTGTTCTAGGACAAGTTACTGGAAATTAACATGTAACATTTGCCAGGTTATTGGGCATCTGGGGTTAGGGTTAAGATCTTTAAACATAAGACTTCAAGTGGTTTTTAAATAAAACTGACTAATGAGCATGTGGCTAAACCCCGGCTGTAATCTTGACCCGACACGTGTCTGCAGTGAGCCGGTCCATGTTAAGAGGCTATGTCACTGGGGAAATGTTGATATTTTAGTTGCTGTAATGATCAGGTCCCCAGGTTTACTATATGTCCATTTTTGACAGGACCCTGGCCATCTGGACACGCAGCTGAACACTTTCTCTAACATCTACTTCAATTCTGCTGCCACAACACCTGCATTCATTTCAGATTTCAGCTCTTTATTGTATCATATTTTTTATTACCTTTTTAGCTCTTTACCCACTCCACTTTTTTGTATTTTCTATTTCTGTTATTACTGAATGCCTTCTTTACTGTTTGGGCTGTGACACTGACATATTTATTTTATGGAGCTAAGTTGTTTTTCATGTTTTGTCTGCTTTACCACAGTAAACCCAACCTTTGGCATAAATAAAGCATTTCTTCTCCCATAAATCTTCATCAAGAAAGGTGGAGGCTAAACTATTCCATGTGCCAAGTGCCAAACTGATAACTGGTATTTCAGGTATGATGTGATATTAGCAGACAAACCCCTCGCAGGAGGTGGGGTTCACCCTGGACAGGTACTCAGTCTAACAAAAGGCCAAAAACAGAGACACAAACAATGGCTTTGGGCTGTGGCAGGAAGCAGGAGTAGCCGGAGACAATACAGAGAATATTGTCCATGCTAACAGACTCAAACCCAGGACTTGTGAGGCAACAGTGTCAACCACTGAACCACTCGGTCACCCTGCTGCAGGTCTGTTCCCGTTAAAAGTTATCTGTGGCTTCCCACTATTGCCAAGTGCTTACTTATATTGGATTGTCAGAGAACTGGTGTAGTGACTGCGACCCATTATGAAAGCCCCCGAGAGTGACTTCTTAGTCTACCAGGTAGGATTCCACTTAGCCTTCAAATAATGCCCACTATAGTTGTGTTTTATTATTAAAAGGACTGACAGGAGTAATTACACTAGAAGCATTAAAACAAAACGTGACAGCCCACGGGAAATATTGAAGCCCTTCTCACGCCTCCCACCACACAAACAAACAGGCAAGTAACACAATCTGTGTGCCTATTACTGGAAATGATGGTTAACATGGTGACATTTGCAGATCATGGTTAAAAAATGATATTTAAAAAAGTAGTCCTTTAAACATCCAGATTACTACAGCTAACCTTTAATTACAAACTAGCAAAGATCCTCACAGGAAGCCAGAACTGTTGTCAGTACATGCTACGGTACACTCATACCTAAACGTTTGAAGGTAAGTACAACTTAAAGTTAGCTAAAAAAAAAAAAAAAAGAAAAAAGAAGAAGTGGTGAATTATGTTTTTTTTCTCTTATCCTGACAAAACAGCTTCAATCAGGGTCTTAGTTGCTATTTCTTTGCACTCACTCAAACACATCCAAAAATACTCTGACTCTTTGTGTTTCTAAGAGATGCCAAATACGTCCTGACATGTTTTTTCCTCAAACAATTATATGCCGCTCGCCGAGCAGCAACATCTGTGCCAGACCTGTAATAATGCAACACCTGCATGAGGGCTGGTGCTGTTTGACATTTAAAAAAATCAGCTTCTTTAAAGATGCCCCTGCTTTACTTACATAGTTGGAATTTGGAAGTTGGCCTCTTTGTCGAGGCGGTAGGCCACCTGGAGGTTTGTGGAGCCATCCACTTTCCTCACACCTTTCAGGGGAATAACATCCAGCTGGAACTGAGTGATCAGATCAAACCCTACATGGGATAATGACATGATGGCAGGACTGAATGTGATGGAAGCAACACGTCTCAAAAACATTTAGATGGGCCAGTAAAAGGCTGGAAATTTTAAAAAGCAGCAAATATCACATATTGTGAATAAAACATGGGTTTACAACGGCGTCCCCCACAGATCAGTACCGGCCCGTGAGTCATTTGGTACCGGGCCGCGAGAGTTGAGGCTCGGGTGTGAAATTTATGGTTTTCAGGGTTTTTATCGTTATTTTTTGTAATCGTTTTTATCGATAACTCGGTTTCCCTGGGTCTTTTCCCATGTGTTATGAATGGTTTTATTTTGTTGTATTTATCCACAACACCTTAAAGGCCAGTCCGTGAAAATATTGTTGGACATAAACTGCCCGTTACCCGTGTGAGAAACAGGCAGAGCAATTACATTCTCTTCCACTAGAGGGCAGTACAACTACCTGCTCTAATTAAACGGGTTGCCATCTGCCAGTAAAGCAGAAGAAGTCGAAGAAGCAATTATGTAGTCATGCTGTGAGTAAAATGACGCAGCACGTAATAGCAATACATAAATATTGTCTGTGAAAATATTGTCGGACATAAACTGGTCCGTGGCGCAAAAAAGGTTGGGAATCGCTGGTTTGCGAGATTTGCAGATCTTTGCATACTGTTTCTCTTTACATTTTGCATAATGTTCCAACATATTCAGAACAGAACTGGGTTTGCAGTATTAGTGCTGATCCCATTAGTGTGAAGAGAACAACAATATCATTAGCATTATGATTAGCACTACACATAACATGAGCACTAATGGAAGTTTAAACATTTCAATAACAATCATTTTGATTTTACTGTCTGTGATTCCACATCTACTCACAGTAATATTAGAATCGTTAGCGGTTTTGTGTCACACCATTCCTGTTACATTCATGCATAAAGTAGTGATCAGCACTTTTGTTGTATAGCTCGTTTGCAGAAACAGCTTTCATGTGCAGTGCAGCCTGTTTTGAAATGATCTTATGACAAGGCAACGAATCAGTTGTCGCTTCAGCTTCTGTACATTTACTACATATGTTTGTTGTATTTACATTGACACAGTTTAACTTGGCAGGAGTTACAGGAGCTTGCACAGATAAAATATTAATGAGGTGCATTCACTGTATGGGGCAGGCTGATTTCCAATCTTTGCCAAATCGTCTTTCCATACATTTAAAGTGTAAACTCTTCCTTATGAACAGGATGTAAACAAAGACGCTTTTTACTTTATTGTAAATAACTTAAAACCACAGAGCAGCGTGTGAGCAGATGTGTAGGAGTGAACAGAGCAGCAGTGCCAAGCGGTTACAAGCTGCTGAGTTTGTATTGTTCTACAGTTTTGTTAAACTCAAGTGGAACATTTTATTTGCCTCATTTGAAATCTTGAGGCATTAGGCAGCCCACCCTGTTCCTCCAATTAAACTCACCGCCTTCCTTTTCTCTTTTAGGGATTTTCTAGACTTGGATTTGTTGTTTTAAAGCTTCTGTTGTATATTTTCAAAGAGTGTCCCACTAAGTATTTTACCTGGAAGGTCATCTTGGCCACTTCTTATTGGCGGGCAGACAGAATCTCCATCCAGTCTGTTCAGGTCCAGTTCTGACGGGACAAAAAGAAAAGAAAAAATCCTGCCGCACCTGTTGTTTGCTTTAAATGTGGCAAGGCTAATATATAATACTGGCCACTTTCATTCATTTGTCATAGACAGCAACAAAGGAGAAGCAAGGTCTGGATTAACATCACAAGGTTCATTCTGTTCATCTGGATGTAGCTGAAAATGCTACATCCAGATAAACAGAATCAGCCTTTTGGGATTTACTTAGCTGGATGATTGAGCACGCATTAAGACAGTTGCAGTTCTCAGTTCAGTTGCAGTTCAGACTAATCAAAGCAGTGTTTGAAATTTATAATACAGATCTCTCAGCGCCCTGTTCAGAATATTCCACCAAGGTCAGAAAGTACAACAGGCAGAAAAAGCCACATGTCATTAGGAACATTTTAGCGGGGTAATGTGGAAGCGATTTATCAAAATTACAACCTGCTATACATCCCACCACCATCCTGTTTCTGCTTTCATCATTAATATTACACATTTATTCTATAATTTTATGCTCATAATAAAATAATGGACAGGTTTTACATCACAACAGGTTTACAGTTGATAGAGTTTCTAGTGAAAAACACTTTCATCGTCACAGAAAATCTATTTGTGTGATGTGCCAGAGGAGGGCGCTATCCTGACTCCTCACAGTGCAGTTGTTCAGGAGGAAATCCTCGTGAATAACTCTGGGAAACGAAGATGGTGAGAGCCAGAGGGGCTCCCCAGTCAATGAGCTGACTCAGCTCATTGACAGCGAGCGGCGTGAACACAACACATCTGGAAGTCGTTCCCACATCCCCATTAAAACTGCTGAGAAATGAGATAAAGTGGTGAGATGATATTTATAATCCCATATTTACCACCACTAAATACTTATCTGACTGTGCATGTGGGCCTCAAGTTGTTAAAAGTTACTGCTTACCGCAGCGTTACGCTCAGAAAGCCAGTCATTAGTGCAACGAGCTGGAGATGAACCACGTTTAAAATGCCACGTGCATCTGCATGTGTGCGCCTGGATAATGAGGCAAATTCCACAAAGCGGTGCACAATCTGCAGCTGGTAGTTTTACTTTTTGTCTGCCCCAAACAAGAGCGGGGAGTGAGTCTGCCGTGATTATCAGAGTGCACGTTTAATCCGATGTACTGCCACCACACAGACCGGCACAATATGTCAATAATATACTATTTATGGCTTTTGATTTGTGACTTCTAATGATGAGTCTGACTTATCAAAGGTCAGCATTTGGGTGTTAACAGTAACCTTCTTTCTTTGTGTTTATAAGACAGAGTCAGAGCAATGGTGTAATCCATGTAAGATATGGGACTCTGATTTGTGTTGTGTCAGGTGACTCCACACTGTGCTGTAATGTGACTTACGACCAAGAGCTGGAGCGAGGAGGAAGGACAGAAGAGCCACACAGATGGGGGAGTAAGCCGACATCAATAGATGGCACGGTTGCTTTCTGTTCAGGAATGATGGAGAAACATCAGTATCACACTCACAGGTCTCTCTGACTGAGTTTATAACACAACACATGAATAACACGTAGCAGGTGACCTCTGTGTTTTCTTTGCATTGCAGTTAAGATAAAGGAGAAAAAGAAAAATGCTGTACGTGATGTTGATGGTGCATGAAGTTGGAGAAATTGTTTGACAAATACCTTTTAGATTATGAATGGAACAAAGATTTTTGCTGATTGAAGATCAACTATATTTAATTTGGAGAAATCCAAACCTCCATAGATAAATCAGTCATCTCACTGCGTTACAGTAATTACAGTGATCTATGGTAAATTTAAAGGTACTATAGTCATTTCAGTTTTATTTCAATAAGGGGTTAAACCAGTGTTTTCCAGCCACTGTGACCCAGCACCATGTGCCATGAGAAATGATCAAGTGTACCGTGGGAGATTATCTGGTTTCACCTGATTGGTAATCTAAGCCAGCGGTCTCCAACCCCCGGGACGAGTCGTTTGGTACCAGGCCGCGAGAGTTGAGGCTCGGGTGTGAAATTTATGGTTTTCAGGGTTTTTATCGTTATTTTTTAATTGCTTTTATCATTAACTCCGTTTCCCTGGGTCTTTTTCTCTGTGTTATGATTAAATCTTCTTTTTTTGGCAACAGTACTGGTTTTATTTTGTTGTATTTACACCGGGCTGTCAAAATATTGTCAGACATAAACTGGTCAGTGGCGCAAAAAAGGTTGGGGACCGCTGCTCTAAGTGACCCACGTGAGAAACAGGCAGAGCAATTACACTCTCTTCCACTAGAGGGCAGTACAACTACCTGCTCTAATTAAATGGGTTGCCAACTGCCAGTAAAACAGAAGAAGACGAAGAAGCAATTACGTAATAGTCATGCTGTGAGTAGAACAACACAGCACATAATAGCAATAGATAAATAGTTAAATAGTTGAAAAGAAAAAGTAGTCAGTCTGACCTGGGTCCTGGAGAAAATCCGACCCAGATGAAGGCCCTAGCATGAGCAGTGGTCAGAAGAAAGCAGCATATCAGGGACAAATCGAAACAATTACATTATGCCTGGTGCGCGGGAAAATACTATCAATATGCTTTTCGGGACATTTTTGTTTGGTGGTGTGCCGTGTGATTTTTCTTAAGGGAAATATGTGCCGTGGCTCCAAAAGGCTGGGAAACAGTTGGTTAAGCTCCTTATATGTCAAATGTGTTACCGTATAAGCTGAATGAAAAAGTTGTAAGCAGCTTCCAAGTTTGAAAATTGACATGAACATGGAGGGGCGTTAAAGCGGGATTAATTTTAATTGCCACCAGGGGGAGGTAGCTAGGTTTTTAAAAACACTTCCAGTCATGCTAAAGTGTATGAGATAGTGTATGAGCCCCTCTGACTTGACCTCTGCAAAGGTTGTGTGTTGTATGAAAATGTCTAGAATCGGTTTGTTCATAACTGTTTTTTATTGAGTTTCATTGTTCTAATGAAATGTTCTAGTTTGACTACAGGCAAACTAGCTATTGGTGACATAAAGTGATAGATAACCTTTTTGTCATATATCAGACATATATTCTGTTAGTAAATGCATCACAAGGTTACCTCAAAAACTGTATGTCTAGAATGTCAACAAGCGGCCAGCAGTCAGCTTCACACTGGAACCATTTAGCAAATTCATTTAGAGAATTAATGATGTCAGAAAATAAGCAGCCTTGCTATTTCCTCAAAACCATTACTACAAGTCAGGGGTAAGCTGATCTCTTGATCGCTATGCTCAGAGGGCGTCGTCATGTGTTATGCAGGCAAACAAACTGTATTTCAATGGCTCCATCCACTCGTGCTTAACTTAAATCAGATCATTTCTGCCCGGCTGTCTCCGAGGCAAATTCTAATCCTTCATATGGAGAGCTTTCTCAATGAGGGCATGAACTTATGTGCATATTTACTAATTACTTCTACGAGCATCAATGAAATACTTCACCAAAACTTTCAGTTGAAGTATCTCTCTATTTACTTAAATATTGCCAAAGGTGGCTGATATAAAGCAGTAGCTATACAGCTTTTTGAGGTTATCTTTCACAGCTGAAGTGTCTGAGCAGTGCTACATTTTGTTCACACTTGTATTATCACACTCGGCCGCTTTAGCTTCCTTTATGTGTCCTGCGTTGTGAAAGCTTTCTACAGCTACTCTGAATCCGTCGTCAACATGACTGATAGAGACAGTGAGGCCTCTCCTCTGAAGGCAAATGCTGCAGCTTGTCTAGCTGAGAAATGGATGAGGTTGGGGTGGTGTTACTGAGGGCGTAACCCACCTCTAGAGTGTGAACTCTCCTGCTAATGTGTGTGTTTGCTTGAGGAATATGTGCCAGTGTGTGTGTAGTGTCTGAAGAAATGACTAATGGCTAAGTCAGCAAGGCCTCTTCAGAGGAGGTGTGGTCTCTAACGTTATGCCCTTCACGTTAAAGGAGCATCTTCAGAGCCCCAGTGGGCTGTCTGTCTTAAGCACCAATCCATCACTGTTCTAGACTAGTTCAGCTATATGGGGTTCAAATGTATGATTTTATTGTTATTTTAAATGGCCTGACATTTGCGGAAAATTTGGCAAGACTTGAGCAATCTTTCACCTTGCTTTCAATCTTTCAGCCTTTCCTAACTAAGTTAACCATGTCTAAATCTAGCAGTCAGAGTTCAGTTGTTGTAGTTACAACAGAAGCTAAAAAGGACAGGCTACTGGAAATATGTGGTGTTAATAGTAGATTTCTTTAAAGTACCGTGATAAATATTGCGTGACACACCAACATTTTCTATTGTGGCAGAAATATCTAATGAGTGTAAAGCAGCAGCTTTATCAGCTAAGTTTAAGGTTTCAATTCTACTTTTTAAAGTTTTAATCCTACTTAAGGCACACAACAACTTTGTGCAGTGGATAGATGTGCGTTTACAGTGCAATGGATGAATTCAGACACACTCACATAAAGTGCACCTAGTTTGATCTTGCAACACTCAACAGTCTATCTTTCCGAAACTGGCTTCTTGCGAGTAAAAGAGTGGTATTGATTCTTCATCTTACTCTCAGCAAGAAAGCAAGTAAATTTATAGCCCTGCATGTCAGAGAATTCCTCTAAGACAGGTAAGTATTTTCTTTGAAGCATGATTTGAGTTTTTCTTTGTTTTCCTTGGAGGATTTCTTCCTATAACTGTTCATCAAGCTTGTCTTCCATCTGACTATATTTAGCTTCTTCCTATAGTTCTGTAAACAACAACAGAAATATAAGAAAGAGAAAGCTTCGCTTGATAGAGATGTTGGGAATGAAAAACTCCCTTTTAATAATAAATCTTTTATGTGCTACTTTGTCACCGACGAAACTGATAAAAATTGCTGAAAAAATATAAACAGGTTAGAAGTGAAGTATATAAGAAAACCCTACCTCTACCATCAGAAGACAAGACAAAGCCTCTGTTATATTCCTAGAACAATCCTTTCATGTAATCATTCTTTCAGCTCAGTTAGGTAATGATATGCCCTCTCCTTTAACTCCTGACTGAATTCCTGATTCATCGCCTTTTGGCTTTTGACATGGTTGTAAGTGACAGACTTTCCCTTTGCTGTTGTGCATGTTTCAGTACCCCTTAGGCACTCCCAAAATGCTGAGAGCAAGCCAGCTTGCCAACTCTTGACATAATTAATGTTCTCCCATTTGTGTTAATTACCCAAGAATGGATCGCTGTTGGCCATGAAGCAACTGGCCATGTGGTTCAGTCATATTCAAGTTGACTGTAGCAGGAAATGTGTGGACAAAAACTTTGAGGAGTACAGTATCTATGTGAAAATGTTCAGTGCTGTTGAAGCCGGTGGTATTATTCAGATAAGAACTCTTTTATCCTAACAGCCGGAAGGGAAACAGCGAAGACGTGTGCATAGATGTGGTTGGATTAAAAGACAAACGTCTAATTTCTTTACTTTATGCTCAGACGATTCTTATTACACCCATAAAGTTATGAGAAAGAGAAAATGGAGCCATTTCCCCCTACTAAATAAAGATTACAAATATACTATTAGTTAGTGTGAAATGGCTCTGCATAAATTTGGAAATAAAAAAAAAAATTTTTATGAAGAGCCCTGACAGAAAGACAGATATTTGAGATATTTACCTCCTCAAACCGGAGACTTTGAGGGCCATGTTTCACACCCCCTCCGTGACGGGACACAGACAGAGCTCGGCAGAGAGGCGCTCAGTCGAGATGCAGAAGCAGAAGGAGCCGCGGTCATGAAATTCCCTCCCTTGAAGTCGGTCCTACCTGCGCATGTTGAGGAATTAACCGGAGTGGCACAGGGGATGCTCAAGCATTTTTGGAGGGCACATAAAAAGTTTGTTCAGTGGGCTCCTATTGGCCAGGGGTTTTCTGGAGGTGGTGACTAAGTTTTATTACCATCACTTAAAAAGATGCAGAAACCCATATGGCCTTTATGTGAAACACCTCTGCCCGCTTCTCTTCTTTTATGGTGCCTCCTAATGACATGTGCTGCCTGCGTGTAATTCTCCTAATAATCATCGTCAAGATAGCGAAGGAGCAGCCGGAGAGTGATGAAATGTGGATTTCATAATCATGTTTACTCATCAGTTTACCTGGAGAAGGCATGTTAGCCTGTAGCGCTGAAGAAAGCCTTGTTATTACCTTGAAGGGCCTCAGGCAGACACACTGTTTATGTTTCCTGCCTGTTGTGTAGTTGATTCTTTGGTGTTAGGTTCTTAGATCTTCTGAAGTGAAAACCAAAGACTATGACGCGGTTTCTTGCAATACAGCTTTCGTTAGCATGCACAGGTATGCTGACATGTCTCACAGGGTTATGTTGCCCAAAAATATGTCAGAGGAGGCAGGAACTGCTTGGCTCATAGGCCCAGATCTGTCTGTTGAAAAAAGAAAAAGAAAACCCCTTTTAACCACAATTGCACAAAAAAATGCCTTGGCTTTGACAAAATTAAATGCCGCAGTGTGTTTTTATTCATAAGGCTGTTTATTTTTTTTATATTTCCCTGGGGTATATAGGTCTATTGATCCTGGCAACTGCTGTCCCTTCTATATGATGTGATATTGTGAATCAATAGCCTCACAGTCTTCTGATACTCAGTTTACTACCAGAGTTTGTTACTATATCATATTTCACAAATCGATTGTTTGTGTAGCCACACCAACGCACTCATCTCAGAGAGTTGTAAAGGAAACACGATACAGATATTGGCGCTCCTCAGAGATTCAGCAGAAAGATCATGTGTCCTGCCTGGATAATGAAGACCTCCTGCTCTCAATGAGACAACATGCACAGACGGCACAAGGAGAGAGAAAGAGAAGGCATTTTGGGATGATCCAGCCATGAGACTCGCCACATGACCAGGCAACTTGTGATCTGGAGTCAGATGAGACCCTCTAGTTTTTTTTTTAAACCATCGAGGAAATCTTTTTATACCCTGAGAAGTAACAAACATACACACAAGCTTCAAATGTGGCCTCATTTCACGTGAGCTAAAAGGCTACAGAATTGTTAACTAATGAGCTAAAGAGTAAGATAACAGAGGAGGTTTCGCTAACTCCACACTGTAGCAAAAGTCCTTACAGAACATGCTATTGTTGTTTCTGGGGTGTAAAGTAGTGTAGTTTTAGAATAACTACTGGTGTCTCACACAATGTCTTTGGTAATGGTATGTCCAAATTCATAGGCTGCATCCTCCTGAGGACCCGGTCTTCGCGGTCTACGTGGGCCGGGTCCTCCGAAGGCCCAGTGTTGCCATCTTAGCGACTTTGTCGCTATATTTAGCAAGTTTTCAGACCCCCTTAGCAACTTTTTTCTAAAAAGCGACTAGCGACAAATCTGGTGACTTTTTCTGGTGTTATGGGAGACTCATTTATGACGACTTTTTGACGTGAAAGCGCGTATCGCTCTTACTCTCAACAAGCAGCGGGTGCTGCCATGGGCACCTCGCCCGTGCCAAAGCGCTCACGGGTGGAGAATAGTCCTCCCCCAAGTAACTCTATCAGAGTGCCTATTTCGGGTCACTTTTGCCGGTCCAAACCTGGATAAAGGAGCAGGGTTGGAATTGTGACATTAAAAAAAACAATAATTGTTAAAAGAAAGTTAATTTGTAGTTCTAAATAAATTCTAAATGCATTTAGGACGTTTTTAACTCACTTTATGTCTCTTCCACAATGAGACATAAACCTACAACCGAGGTTACAATTACATTAGCATGACCAATTATGCAAATAAGGCGATGACATCATTTAGCAAATTCTAGCGACTTTTAGGACAGCCAATAGCGGTTTTCCTTACTGAGTTGGCAACACTGCGAAGGCTGGGTAGTGAGCAGCTGTGAAATTGGACGGTCTAGCCTTCAGTTAACACTGCTAATGCTGGGAGGAAGCTAAAGTTAATGCTAACAAGACTGAATGCACTTTTCATTTAGTGGTGGAATTTAGCCGCTGACTAGCATTAGAGAGCCAAAAAATGCTAAAATCATCTTTAATGAAAAACGCCAGTCCTAAAGTGAAACATTAGCTGTTGTAGCTGTTCCAACTATAAATACATTTAAACATATAGTTAAAAAAACTATATGTGAAATGAAAACAAAATGATAAATACTGTATGCTTAGCTTTTCTATACTGGAAGTCTACATGAATGTAGTACTGTGGAAAGAACACATTTCTTTGTTTTGTCAAGTTTGTGAAATTCAGATGTGATAAACACATTTGGTGGATTATAGTTTTTGTTATTGGCAGTTTCACTCAATTTTTTTTTGTTTGCATTTGGACTTCTTTTAACAGAACAGTATTTGGTTTTATTTAACAACTTTACTGTTCAGAAAGCAGCAGGAAAATTTTGCGTAGGACCATCAAACAGTTGTAGTTTTTTTGCTTTTTTAGCAAATATGACTAATATACAAGTGTGTGTAACTTTACTTTAGGTATAAAAGGTCATCAGTGTTAAGACTCACACAATTTTCAACTTCATTAGTGATAGGGATTAAAAACAAATGCCTACATAAATCTATCAAATCCAACCTGATGGTACAATTAAACAAATATCGCTTTTAATCGCAATAATAAGCAATGCAAGCTTGATATTGGACTCTCTGAAAATTGGTGCCCATGCTGTATAACCTCTGGAAATTCAGCCAGTTTTTTCTTTTCTTTTCCCAGACTATATAGTCATCTGGGCTCTGGCAACTGCCTGAAAAACTGAAAAAAAGAAAATCAATAGTGCTCCCCTTTTAATCAAGAGTGCTTGGAGCTTATGGCAGAATGCCACAAGAGAAAAGCAGCAATTGACTTTGGGTTTTTAAGCAGAAGGTGAAGCTTAGAACACAGGAGAACTGTTATCCAGCACTCACTTGGTGAATCAGAGACACAGAAGAACCAAACAAATTGTTAGAGGAAACTAATGCTCTGCTGCTGACAGCAGTTAAACACACAGTTGCCATAGCCAGCAGATTATGGGCATTTTTATTCATTTGTTACATAATCCTCCCCTCCCCCCTATCTGACAAGTGATTAGTCAGTGAAGAGTTGTTTAACCAGGACAGATGGCTTTTTAATTGTACCTGATTGCCAGGAACAAGCTAGACATTGGCTACTGTGTGAATTTATTGTGTCTTCAAGAAGAAAACCTAGATCAGGAATCCAGATTGTTGTCTTATATGATCAAAACAATCAAACAGATGAGGTCGTCCACCTAATGATTCAATATGTTTTATTCTAGGGGGCAGAAATTGCTTACTGTATCATTTTGTTTGGAGTCATAGCATTTTTCAGCCATTTGTTTTGATTTTACTGCTTCTAACTTTACTGCTATGCTTCAATGTCCTCAGCAAAATCTCCATCAGGAGCAGTTTTTAGAAACACCCACTGTTCTGCTAACCATTATCTGGTAGGCTATGTTTAGAACTAGTTGGTTGAACACAGTGGAGGATTTAGCCAATAAACTTACAAATACACAGCTGAAGTGTTGGTAGTGGGTAAAATACAGACAGGAGAATGCATCGGTTTTAGGGCCAAAAACCTGTGTGGAGCCAGAAAAATCTCACAGGAAAACAAAATGGCATTGAAAACAAAACAGGTAAGGAAATCCTGGACAGTTTTTGGGTCGCAAACACAAAGCTAACATGGAAGTGCCGTACAAATCTTGTTCAATGAGCAGTAGGGAGCGACTCCACTGGTTCCAAAAAGACTTCTGGTTGTAATAAACATCTGTTGGAGAAATCCTTGCTCCCATGCTCTGTGGCCTCCATGAACACTTTCCTGATAAGTTTATGGGTTAAATTGCTAGTTTTAGCTCATTACCATGGACTGGATCTACCACGGATGCATAATGGATACGGCTAAGTAACGGATTCTAGTTGCACAACAAAATGAATATGGAACAGATCAGGACTGGAAACCATTTGGATGCAGTCATTTCCCAGTTCATTCGGCCCAGATCAGATACATATCCGTTCATGTACAAGCTCATATGACCTGGATCCATTTTATATTTTTTTATTTTTATAATTTAAATTTAAAAATGTAAATTTTTTATGACTTTGTAAATTATTATCCAGGATATGCTCCTTGGCTAATGACTTGTCAGTCAGATCCATCCTTTGCTTTTCACATCCAATTCCAAACACCACACTGTTACTGTAAAATATAATGTATGATAATGGTTCACATAATAAAACATATAAATAAAGAATTTCTTGCCTCTGTTTGAATATGAATGTTGATTTGTTAACATTATTATGGTAATACAAGTGGGCAGCACGGTGGCATGGTGTGTTAGCACTGTTGCCGCACAGCAAGAAGGTCCTGAGTTCAATTCCACCATCAGGCTGGGGTCTTTCTGTGTGGAGTTTGCATGTTCTCCCCGTGTTTGCGTGGGTTCCCTCCGGGTATTCCGGCTTCCTCCCACCGTCCAAAGACATGCAGCTTGTGGGGATAGGTTAATTGGACAATCCAAATTGCCACTAGGTGTGAATGTGAGTGCGAATGGTTGTCTGTCCCTGTGTGTTGGTCCTGCGACAGACTGGGTGTACCCCGCCTCTCGCCCCATAGCTGGGATAGGCTCCAGCGCCTCCCGCGACCCTGAAAAGGATAAGCGGAAGCGAATGGATGGTAATACACATGTTGTTAAAGATATGATGGATAAAAGAAACTTTATTCAAACTTTGTTGCCATATAGCAACCTCATTTTAAAAAATGATAATTTGTATGTGCATCATAGAGGATAATTATGGGTTATAATCAAACCGCTTCCCAAAGAAACCTATGGTCACCTATCAAACGGCTCTTTTCTCTAAGCAATCACGCATTTCATTTTTAGTCATTATTATTTTTCCTTCCACTAAGCCCAACAGTGTGTCCAAATCACGTGTCGTCCGCCTGCTTATTATTGCAATAACACTTTGTTTGCATAACAGCCACCCTTTTGTTTCTTATCATGGTAATTTCCGAGTGCACGGTTCACTTCAGCTTTTAGGGGGCCGGCTCTGACGTCAGCCCGCCCTGCCGGACGGACACCAGCAGCACTACGCTGACTGGGTGCTGGTGAGTATTAAAATTCACCTTGTGAAACTATCCACAGTCAGTATATGCGGTCAGCGTTGTGCACAAAGACACGGCCACTCAGCGATACTTTTCCCAAACTGAAATTCCCTTCAGGGGAGGGAGGGAGAGAGAGAGAGACGGGGAGCGAGAGGGGACTGCAGAACACACAGGGTCTGGATGAATAACCATGGCAACAGCAGCAGCAGCAGGAGAAGCGATGATATAAACATTTACATCCGCGCATCCGTCCGCAAACAGCTATTCACTCCAGTAGAGGCTTGGACCAGAAACCCTCTGCGGATATCACTCCACATCAGCGCTAAGGTGAGGCTGTTTTATTCCTCATGTGACACCTTCCTCCTCTGTCTTTTGCTGGCTGGTTTGTTGTCTTCGGAACACGAGAGGATAGAGGGAAGCTCAGCTGTCATACATTACAACAGAGAAAGCTGCTTTCTGTAGTACACTGCTGCTCGGCGCCAGAGCTGCAAGGCTCACGGATTTGCTTAAAACACGGAGGCTAACGGGTTAAATTCATAGTCCATATGCGTTTCCTCTGTATGGCAGCTGAGGGTCTCTGTCTGACCTATTGCATATATGTGGTCACCACTGAGGAAACAAAACATTTAAGCCCACTCTACAGTGATAAGCTGAAGAAGCAATGGGGAAAATACATGTAGCTTTCAAAATAAAAGCATTGATAATTGTCTTTAAGCAATCCACATACTACAGTGTGGTTTAATTTTGATAACTGGCAACTGTGTTTGGTGCAGCACTGGATTTCTTTTGATAACAAAGGATTTTTGTCAAAGCTGTCCCTCTGTAGGCTCAAATAGCGTAACACAAACACAGCAGAGACTGAAACTTTGCCACAGTTAGTGTGCAAAAATGCTAAAACAGACATAACTGATGACATAAGGGCAAATAGTCTTCATTTAATAATGCTGCTCATGTACTAATGTGACAAATTCAGGGACTGGTGTAGCTGACTGATCTCAAAATGTCATTATAGAACATAACGCCGAGGTTAGAGTACTTTGAAACCAGTTAATCCAACACCGAGCATTCCATTTTAATGCCCATCTTCACACTTTTAACTAGTTTTTTCTTTGGACAACGTGACCAGCATTTGGTTTCCATACAAGTGAACAGTGCTTCAGAGTTGTGAATACAAATAGTACGTCTGTTTACGGATTGCATGCAGCCCTCCAAACGCCAGCAGAAAAGCCTTTTGATCTTCAGAGAATCTAATTTGGCGATTGCAACGATGCCAGTCACATCCTCTCAAAGTCATATTCTGATTCATTTAACTCCATAACTCGGCCCACTCCTTCTCTCTCTTGTTCTCTTTCGTTTTTATCCTTTTTTTTGCAGGGATTTGGCGTTGTAATATTGTAATTTAACAACAGAGAGCATAATACAGCATCATGTAGGGGTTTTAGCAAATGCTAGATTATACCATCACATGATTGCTGGGCTGGCTCAGTGGATTTCTGTAAAGTGCCACTCCAGATAACCAATTTGCAGATAGCTTTCTCTCGAAATTAGAGATGGTGAAAATGATGGATTTGCTACAGCAACTGTGATTTGATACCCTTGCTTATAAGAAGGTGCTGTAACCTAACGGCCCTTTGTCACATATTTGGTGACAGCTTTTTGTTGTTGTGTGCTGGAGAGGGATGTGGATGTTAATCAGTGGAATAATGTCTGAGATTAATTTCCGGTTCTTTGAGCTATGTGCACGTACAGCAGCTCATGGCAAACAATGACTCTCTGTCTTACAGTGACATTTATGCCTGCTAAGCCTGCAAAAATGTGCTTATTTCACACGCAGACACTGTGAACGTGTTGCTTCTTCATCCGTTCTCAAATTGACACTGGAGATGTCATCGGTGGTCCCAGCTGAGCTGACGCCAACAGGAGCTGCAGCAAAGGAAAGAGGGCAGCTTAAGGGCAACAAAGAGTTTTTAGGTTTTCCTTAAGGTGGTAGAATTAGCCAAGTTGCAAACTCTAGACCTCCAAGAATGCCAGAGTGTGTGGTGTGTTTGTGGCCTGCATTAAATAATAATAAGACAGCAGATGGGTGTTTTGCAACTATTAGTGTTTAATGATTTGCTTCTAGTAAGAAAGAGATAATTCACAAAATTGCACAAGCAGAAAATTCCAAGTGTAGTTTGGCTACAGGTTATGTAGAGATGTCTGGGAGCTGTGCTTGAACACAGTTAATTCAACAGTGTATTAAGGACATTGTATGAATGCAGGAATGTGTTTTTACTTGTTATGTTAGTTGACATTGACCTGTTAATCATTCAGGCATAAAAGAGGCCTCCTAACTCAAAGGGTAAGCCAGGGTTGTGTCTACACATAACACACCGCTTAGCAAAGAACCAAATGTAAATTGTACCTTTAGGCACTTTGTCACTAGCAGCATGTTGCAAAAACTCAACATCTGTTCAATTTCTTTTGTCGAATCTACAAAACAAACAGACAAAAAAAACTGTTTAGTATTTGGGCACCAGCACACCGATTCCCAAACATGTATTATCTAAAAATCGGGCTTATAGCAGCATCGTGTGCAATGGGTTTATAAAAAAATTGAGGAAATTGAACAAATGGAAGAAAAAAGAAAGTTATGAGTTCTACTTTCTGCAAGAGTTATGCAAATCGAGCAGTTCTTACTGGTAATAAAATAAAACTCTGTTGTTGTACTATTTTCGGGTCTTTACCTTACAATATAAAGCGCCTTAAGGTGACTGTTGTTGGGATTTGGCGCTATATTAATAACACTGAACTGCATTGTAATTCTCTCTTATTCCTTAAATGCCACCATTTCAATTTCAGTTCCACAGGCATGTACATTCAACTCATTCACTAATTTATTAATGCTGACGTAAAGGTACAGAGAATGCTTTAAAAGGTCCGATGCTGCAGTTTAGCTGGTGGGGCGTTTCATCAACCAAGATCATTGTTGTCATCGTCATGAAAAGAAACACAGTGTGTCTCTCTTAGATGACTGACAGCTGTATGCCTCTGGAGCTGTCAGCGTGGGTGCTTTGGCGTGTGCCTCGCTGATTTGATTAACGTATTGATGAATTTTCAACACAGGCTGATAATCAGTGCATGCGTCTGGGTGCTCTTGTCATGTACTGTAGGCTGCTGATTGTTTCACTGGGAAATAAAAACATATTACGGTAAGTCCCCGGCCTGTGAGCTTCCATTTTATCAAGTACACAGTGTTCATTCGACTTACTGCCTACCTAACACATTGCCGGAGAAGTGAGCTGCTCCTTCTTATTATGTATGTTGGAGACAGTAGATAACAGATAAGTATAACGGTGGCCTGCACAACAGTTCAGTGAATTAAGGAAGCGACAAAGCAGCTTTAGCTATATCTTAAGCGGCGCAAAAAGAAACATATTTCATCATCTCACCGTCTCCCATCAAATGACCTATAACTGTTCTTACAAGCAGCATGCCGAGTCAGCACAAAGAGAAAGCGTCTCTGTCGTTACTTGTCTCCTTAGGCCATTTGCGGCAGTGGGCAGCTGATGTACTACATTAGTGAAGGGTACTGTGTGTCTCAGGACTGTACTCATTTGCTTTTATGGTCTTCAGCTTTAATGTGGGCACTGGATTTTACTTTCTTTCTCCACTGTTGGCAGGAATCTTCTAATCCATCTTATCAGCATTAGAAGAGAGCGTTTTTCTGCCAACTGTCAGGACACCTTAGATTCACCCTATTTGGTCAAATAAAGTGTTAAGAGAGGACACTGGGAATTAATTTCTCTGCTCAGATGAAGGGACAAGTCAGACTTTTTTCTTTAACATCTTCTTAAAAGAATCTTGAAAAAATTCTGAAATAAAAGAAGCCTTTTTGTCCCAGCCCAGACACATTTATGCAAATGGTACAATAACTGACTCAGAAACTCACCATTAGATGCTCATTGGATAACAACTTACTAACTTTTCCCCAATGAGGATATTCCAGATAATCTTTCTTCCTTACTCGTAGAATGACCATCATTTTCAGGGAAATGTTTATTAAGGTGACACCTAAAGTGACCTGAAGGCGGGTGATTTCATGTAGCCTTCTATACCACCAGAAGTCTTTTTGCTTAGAGGAAGATTGCTCCCGGCTAAGCTAGCTTGGCACCTCCAAGTTAGCTTGGCCTAGACGCTCTGATACCGTCTGTGCTTTTGTCTGACTCATACATATAGTTTAGCTGTTAATGAAATACTATGTGTGTAGTCAAGGACTCCTTTTACATAATCCTCAATTTAAAAAAAATTAGATAAAAATAGAAAAACCAGTTGACATACCTGTAGTTTAGCTATTAGCACATCGTGTAAGTATTTTAAAGTGCATTCGTTTTAAAACAAGTCTCTTGAAGCTTTAAAAAAAGTGCCCCAAAGGCCCCTTTTTTAAACTAACTCAACCATTCACACCTATGGGCAATACTGAATCACCAATTAGCCTAACTGCAAATACACCCATCACCTTCTTGCTGTGAGGCAACAGTGCTAAACCTCATGCTATATCGATATAAATACACTGAATACTAAGACAGGGAGAGTTGTATTTTTTTTTTCCCATTTTCCGTATTGCAAATTCAAATGATATACCCTCTGAGTGTCTGAGCTCTGATGAAATGAAATCAGATAGATAATTCTTTACTGGTCAATGAAAGTGGACTTATGCTTTTAAGCCAGCTATGCTGAGGACTGCTTGTTATGCACAAGCTGCACTTCTAAAAGGTGTTTCCCAGCACTGTTTACCTGTAATGATACGTCACTGTGTACATCTTACTTTATAGTAATATTGCTTTTATAGTTTTTACAGTGCTTACAGGAACACTCACCCAATACCACACACATGGTGGTGTTATATTTCAAAGGGTTTAATGATGGGTTTCTTAATATGCTTGACTGTAAACACAGTCAGTGTTTGAGCACCTTTCGATTGATGGCAGCTCAAACTTGCCGTGTTTCAGCTCTCATAGCACTTTATAGCCCGTGTACTACGAGGTTGGTATCTAATGTTTGTAGTAAATTGGATGGTTCATGTTCTGAGCTTTAATTACAAGTGACAGGTAGTACTTTTAATATGGTATGAATGAACGGAGAGTCAGCAAGTCTAGTATGTACAGTACTGATCAGAAGTTATTTTGGACACATGGGTTTATAATTGTGATTTATTTAAGCACATTCCCAGGATCCCACATACCTATTAGATCCTACCAATAAGAGATCCCAATAGATACCTAAGTCAAGAGACAATGGAAATTCAATATTAGTTTATATAACTGTATAATAGTAAGGCTTCTGGAGAAAGATAATGGGTTTCTGTGTTGTGTATCCAAAGGATGGATTCAAAAAAAATTGTGCTACAGTAAACAAAACTGTGATAGATAATCACCCTTTCTTTTGAATAAATGGGCACCACAGACTCTTCTTCTTTGTGTTTTAAAATATTGGGCGTACAAAAGTGATGTTTAAAAATGAAAAACATAGCTGTGTTATAAAAGTTATTATTATTCAAATGTACTATAAAGGTAATGCGACAGTGCTACTGCTGCCAATAAACTGATGTTTTCTACAATAGAACCTGGCTCACAGCTTTTCTTTTTAAGGTAGATAGAAGACAGAGAACATACAGCTGCACGCATTCATTTTTTTACTGTGACATAATTCAATCACTGGGGTGGTTGTCATATGTGCAACATTAACCTGACCACTGGTAATGAGAACTATATTCAGACCAGGGTCTCTATCTTTGTCTCATACAGTCTGCTATCCACACTGCAGTGGACTGAATGAGTCATGCAGTATCACTTCCATGGGAGCTAGTTTTAGAAATGTCATCATTTGTCTTACCTCTCAGTGTGGATTTGGTGTTATTTTGGCTCATTGGTCTTATACATCATATTGATTGGTTGTTTTCTTTTTTGACAGGTGATGAGTGGGATCATATCATGTCTGAAGTACAGGGAACAGTGGAGTTTTCTCTAGAGTTGCACAAGTTTCACAATGTGGATCTCTTTCAAAGGGGGTAAGATTTTTTCTTATATATATTTAATAGTATTTAAAAAGTGCACATATCCTGAATCATTTAATTTACTGGAAAATTTCTATTTCTATTTCTGCTGCTAGTTAAATACTCTGCTGGTTAAATGCAACCATTGTTAGCTAATATCAAAATCTCTGTTTGTTTCATCATAGAACAATAACAATGCTATTTTTTGACACAGAGCTTGTGTACACAACTAATTAAAATTAGTTCAAACATTAGTTCAATTTGTTAGCACAATCTAAAGCTTTTGATGTGGCTAAAGTCCAAAAGCTATATCAAAACTGGCGCTAACTAGCTAGAGTGTTGTAGCTGCTAATTCTGCTATTGCTAGCCGATGCACAGGCCTAAAGAGGAAATGTTTGCAGTAAAGTGTTGCAAAATGTCACATGCAGAGCACTGACAGTGCTGTTTGGAACAGTGTTCAAGAGAAGCAAATGAAAATGAAGCAGTGAGGCCCCCAGCAGACTGACTGTAATGCAAATTCGTCTTCCTATTATTATATAATGTAGTATTATTAATGAAAAAGACAGATGTTACATCCAGTGCTTTACAAATAGGGAGTTTAAAAGGTTTTGTTAATGATAGAGGTAGTTCTTCTTTCTTGTTGCAGTTTTTATGATATTCCCAGACTAAAAAAGGGCCCTGTGTAGCCTCCTCTGTCTGCAGATTAAAACATGTCATTTGGCTCAGTGAAACACCAGCTTTATCAAAATAATTTACCCTCTCCAAATGTGATGGGCTAAAGCTTTATCACGATAATCCCTTCAGCTGAGTGCACTAATATGTTTGTTTTTACTCGATGCCACGTTGCTCTGTGATATCAGAAGAGATCCGTTGTGAGCACGAAACAAAATCTGACCCCAGTGTAAAGATAAAGCCCTATGGACAGAGAATAGTTTAGTTACCAACATCTACACATCTTCCCACACTGAAATGTGCTTTCTTAAGTCAATACTAATCCCTGTGCTAGACTAGTGGGCCACACAGCTGTCCACTGATTGCATTAGGAATACTGATTAAATCTGCATTTGATTTGCAAAGGATAAAATGGCGATAAGCAGCATTTACATTTTATACTGTAATACGAAAAGTAAGTTTTAAAAACACAGGTGCATTTTCTTATTCAGTATTCTGTGCTTTCTGCAATTTAGCCTTTTAATAAAAACAATTCAGCTTGTTGAAAACTATTCATGGAACACTGCTGTTTATACATCTCTGCCATTACATAGCAAATGAGTAAGAAGTGATCACTAAATTGACCTATTTTCTTTCCAAAAAACACCTTTTTGATTTTCTTTATTGTGACATCTTCTCTATCGAGCGCTGTCATTAACACACTGATGACATAATCAAGTTCACAGCCATGCTTTGGTCTCAGCTTGCTAATGATGTGAAGGTTTTACCCAAATCTGCTTTGGGTCACAATGATTCAATGTAAATGATACATTTTTAACATAAAAAGACTGTTTATCATTTCAAATGAACCCTATTTGAGATATTTTCCAATACTTTTACCTAATTAATAACCCTCTGTCAATAATTCTTTAATAGTATAAGAATATTTGTGCAATTGATGGGCAACTTTGTGTAGCTTTAATGTTATTTTCTCATTAAGTTAATGGAAAGCACGTTAGAATCTGAAAACAAAGACTGTAATCAGTTTCAGTAAACAGGATTACTGCAATAAGTTGGTTTAAACAAGAGCTGCAAAGTTAGCCAAATTAGCCAAAGCTTTCTGTATTAGGCTCCAGGTGAATTTCACAATGCCAAAACTGCACATACCTTAAATCAGTTTCCCCGGATCTTCTTTTTTGTTAAAAAATGTAGTTACAAAGATCTGTAACTGCATTTTTCACTTGTAGAAATTTCAGCAAGTCAAACTATAAGTGGCAAATATGTTAAATGAGTTTATCACATTAATATAAATACATGGTACAATGTACAGTTATGTTCCAGAAATGGTTGGGTAACACATACATTGCCTCCAAACCATTTATTTATATGTTTTAATTGTTAATTGTCCTAGCAACCTCTGCTCCAAGTCTTTAACTACAAAACAAGTGGGCCTGGTGAACACAGTAATATGAACAGACAATTTTATGGAATTTTTAAGTACCATTCCACTTCACTTCCACTATACTAACATGCAAACTGAATGTTAATTAGCCAGAAATTGGCGTGGGCAGCATGATGGCGTGGTGTTTAGCACTGTTGCCTCATAGAAGAAGGGCCTGAGTTTGATTCCACCAAGTGTCCAGGGCCTTTCTGTGTGGAGTTTGTATGGATGGTTAGGAAGAGGCTAGATGTGATATTTAACATCTTTTGAATTTAAGTGGCTTTAGTTGAAGAATAGTTTTACAAACAACTGCAAAGTTAAATGAAAGATGGGCTTAAGAACATTTCTGTCAAGAAAATATTTTGTGGGAATGGGAATCGAAAGCCAATACTAAGGATATAAAAAACTAAAACCTTTAGGTCAAAGAGCACCAACGAGACAAAAATACAGACAAAGTACAAGGAACGCATGTCTGAAACAATAAAACAGGAAATAACTAAACAGGGAAACACCTCACACAGAGACAGGACTTGACACAGGAGAGAAAGCCAAGGGTCTTATGGAGAAACTGTTATCAAATCTAGAAACTAAAAGGAAACTAAGGGCACAGAAAGAATATATACCTATACTTATATAAATATATACCTGAGACAGAGAAACTCTTGAATCAAAAGAAACAAACCCTGAGAAACAATTATTACAAGTATTACAAACTGTAATACCAATAAAGTGGATCTAAAGCACTGGAGAAATAACACTAAGGAAATGGATAAAGATAAAAAATAAAAATAAAACCAATAAACATACAAAGAGTACAAACAGAGACAGTAAATCGAAAGTAATTTAAAATAAACATACAAAAAATTGTTAAAACTTAAAGTGGTGTTGATACCTTTCACCTACTCTCAGACTCCAAAGGTTGAAGTTAAGCAGTGCTGCTTCATTAAGCGTGACTGTTCTGTTTTTATCCACCACCTCAGGTTCTACCAGATACGAGCAGGGCTGAAGGTCTCACCTCGAGTGCCCCACAGGGTCATAGCAACAACACAAGACAATGCAGGTAAGACAGACGATGTGTACTTCCTCACACTCTGAGAAACACACGCATCAACTTTACCACTCGTTCTGGTGTGTGGAGGAACTCTTAATTTGCTGTGTTGTGTTCAGTAATCTGTTTGTGTAGTTTTGTTAAATAGATGGTGGAGCATATGTGGAGTCTGAATACTTTAGTTTGACACTGGGCACTAGACCATGGTTATTGTTTTTTTGCCTCATGTTTGGCCATTTTACTGGTGCTTTTTCATGGTCAATTTCTGTCACATTTTAATTTCTTCATTGTCCCTTTCTGGCCATTTGGTGTCTCTCAGCAGTTAGTTGGCATCACCCTTTAGTCATTGTGCTTTCATATATAGTGTTGTTCTCTGTGTGTAGTTTGTGACTACAAAGGTTGTTCTGTGTTGCTTCACCATTTTTCTCTTTTTGAATATTTTTACAACCATGTTTGGCTGTTTTGTGGTCATTTCTGATCGATCTTTTCATACAGTTTTGGATCTTTTTAAACTTGTTTGAATGACATTCTAACAGTTAAAGGTAAATTGCATTGAGAAACAACACACAGACTCCAAATTTACCTGCATTAATAAATTACCAGACATGATAAAATTAGACCAAATAAACCTTTCAGTTAACACACTGTGTTTTTTTTGAAAAAGACTGAATATTGAATATAGTTAATATTTCATGAAAAATATTAGCTAAAGCTTAATAAGATTCTGTACACTGCAGTCATTTCTACATGGCCTGGCTGTGAACACCTGTAGTATTGTAGTACCAGAGTCTTTTAAGCTGGTCAATTGAAACTCTTCAAATAAACAAAGAGTTTAAGTGAAGGTTTAGAACGCATCATAGCAAAAAACAGCACTAGTGAAGGTTACTAATGATCTCAGTAATGGTCTCAGATTTGAGTCAATTTGTAAAAATAACATTACTTCAGCATCTGTCTGATAGATTCAAATTTGTTCCGGTAAACAAAGAGTTTTCCTCGCACACAAAATAAGTCATAAAAATCTATCTCAGCCCCGCCCGTCGGGCAATCATATAGCCCGATGGGCGGGGCTGAGATAGATTTCGGTCGCCCGACCGGAGATATCGCTAGCCCCGGGACGTCGGGCTAGCGATTTTGCGAGCCCTGCCCAGTGGTGACTAGTGAAACATGTAGTATTAGATTACATTTCAGTAACATGCAAGTAAGAAAAACTAGATGTCACCCTTCAAATCAAGTCACTTAGATGTGTCTTGGTTTCACAATTCTTCTAAGATTTTCAAATCAGACAGGTATAAATTGGATACAAAGGACAAGATTTGAACCTTGCAGGGATATAAGAGGTTAATCAAATCTCTAAACTAGTCTTCATTCATCTGCACATTCATATGCTGTCTATGAGTGATCCTGAAAGAATAATTGATGCAGTTGTTCTAAACTTCTAAGCTGGAACATTCAAATTCTTCGTCCTCAAAGCACTCTGAAAAGCCACTAAGTGACCCCAAATGTTGCAGCATGAATGATAGAAGGGACTAGAAGGAAAGATAATATTTCTCACATACTGGCTCCTCTTTATTTGCTCCTGTTAAATCCAGAATTGAGCTTAAATGTATTCTTCTAGCATATAATTCAAGTTTCCAAAAGTAGAATGGGAGGTCACTGTGAAGCTAGCTCCCATTTGGGTTCAGAAGACAGACGCCTTCTCTACTTTTATGATTAAGTCTCCAATTTTCCTGTTTAAAGCTTACTGTTGAGGCTGGTTCTGGAAATCCTGAACCATTAAGCTGCTGTAGGCTTCCTATGATGCATCGACCACTGTCACTCCCGTACTTTGACTCCCCTTGCATTTATATGCTGCTATTGCATGCCCTCCCTTTTTCTCTTCTTTTGCCCCTTACTCTCTAGTCAGCCGAAGACCCCTGAGCCTGCCTGAGGTCTCTTCCTATTAAAAGCAGTTTTTCTCCCTACCATTAGGGACTGTCTCAACATGTGGTCCTCTCTAATGTGGGAGCATCTTTACCTAAGAATTTAAACCACCTTAAATTGGCACCATATTAAAAAATTGAATATAAAATGTTGATGTCTATATTTAAAAAAGTATCAATTAAAGATGTGACTGTTTTCTTAACGTAGAGCTGTCAACAGATGACAGGTGATAATGTTAATAATAATAATAATAATAATAATAATAATAATAATAATAATAATAATAATAATAATGACAATAGGAAAATAAAACAACCAGCAATTTGACTGCTGAGTACTCAGATTTGTCTCCAAATGCACTGTAGTCTCTCACTGCTATTGTGGATAAAAGACAGAAATTTACAAAAGGTTACAGTAAACAGTCAGTAGTCCCACCACTGTGCCAGCTATCCAGGATCTGTAGAGAGTGAGAGCGCTGTCTGGGAATTTTATGGCCCTGTCTTACCGATGTGATTTAGGATTTAAAAACTGAGTGACTCATCCTGCAGAATATCTGGCATCTAAAATAGCTTCAAAACATTTCAAACAATAACTCTTAAACGTTTAATAAAATTGTATTGGATTTTCAGTTATCCAGGGAAAGTCTTTAGTCTTGGCTGAAAAGGGCAAAGCCGGCTTAAAGCTGCACTGTGCTGCATAATAGAAAAACTCATCTTAAGGAAAATGTCCATGTATTGAAAAAGCTCTTTAAATTTCTAAAACACATTTGTTTCCTACTTATTTAGAAAAAAAGTGTAAACAATCACCAAAAAATACACTGTAGTGAAAGTTTTGTGAACATTGAATGCTTCATTCCTATACAAATATACAATTACTTTCAGGTTCCTCAAAGATCATGAAATATTCTTCTTCTGTTGCGTCCATATTTGTATTCATAGGTTATGACTGAAGGCTTCCAAACCTACCTAACTGTCAAAATGTGGATCTGTGGCGTTGCAGAAAGCTGTTTCACTGCCAATCCTGATTCTCAATATTGACTATTTTTAGCCTATCATGACTGGAGCAGTGTGTGTATGTGTGCGTGTGTGTGTACACCAGCTGTACTTGTGACAGTGCAGCCTACTGTTTTCATTAGGATGTTTTAGATTGTGAGGGCATTTTGGTCTTCTATGTATTGTTTTACGAGCAGGATATTAGTCTCAGGCATGCAGCTGTTGTCAGTGTTCTCACTGCTATAGAGGACAGCACCACCAGCAACACCAAACTGTCCATGAGTGCGTGATTGTAAAGATGATGTGTGAGTGTTTTCACCTAAAACACAGTGACAGGAGCCACGGGGTTTTTGATTAAGAAGAATTTCTTGCTCCCTCATTACTGCTGGTTCCAAGTAGCCACCATAATGTCAAGTTGAATAGAAATGAAGAATAGCAGTTTGTCTATTTTTAGGGCTGCTGAATCCTGGAGGATCAGCTTTTTTACATGTTGTAAAGAAAGAGGTAGATCATTTTTCCAGACAGAGGAGGCTTCAGTTTTGTTACTTTAGCTCAGATTAGCTGACACAAATGTATTTAATAATGTAACTCATTTTTAGAGGTGCCTAATGGTGCTTACTATTCAGTCTTTTCACCTAAAAGCTGCTTAAATAATGACACAAGTATTGTAGTTTGTGTCTTGACAGAATGCTACCTGTTTACACAACTGTAGGCCCACACATTATCCCAAACTATAGGTGACTGTAGATGCTTGAGCTCATGATTTGTTTTAAACATGTAACTTTCCTCAAATTCACAAATTGCGGTTTTTATAAAATACTTCTTCATATACAGTAAGGAAAACTCCAGCATGCTAAGCTAGTCTAGTCTAAGCTAGTCTAAGGTCCCGCCATAGCATTTCAGTCAGGCTGATGTCTAGACTTTCACATTTGTGTTTGGTTTCATTATCTTGTTTCATAACCTAATTCGGGCCAAGCTTTAGTTGTCAGACAGATGGCGTCTCGTTGACTCTAGAATACTTTGATATATGCTCATGTTTGTGAGTTCATGGTTGACTCAAGGTTTCCAGATCCTGTGGCTGCAAAACAAGTTAAAATAATTATCCCTCCACCATCATGCTTGACAGCTGGCATGGGCTGTTTTGTTGATATACTGTGTTTAATGCAGCTTTGCAAAACCTAAGCCATTCAGTCCTGTTTTGTTTTTTTTGTTTTTTAGAGAGAAGAGACTTTCTCTGGGCAATTCTTTTATATAAGCAATATTTTATATATTTGTACTATCATGAGTTTTAACGTCTGACACTAACTGAGCTCTGTGGAGTCTGAAATGCAGCTCTTAGGTTTTTTGCAGTTTCTCTGAGAATTTTATGGTCTGATCTTGGGGTGTATTTGCTGGGTCATCCACTCCGCGAACAATTTTTCCATTGTGTTAATGCTCACCTGAATGCTACAGAGCAGCAAACGGCCAAAACCTTTGCTTTAATAGTTGGCGTGACACTTTCTGATGATCAAATAATCCAATACATTTGATTAGCACTTGATATAGATTGGTATAGTGCATTTTTGATGCACTAATATCTAAGCTGCTGACTACACTGCAATGTTTCACCAGCCATTAGCATATGTAGACAGCAAGAAACACTGCAGCTACGTATATTACAGTGAAGATCTTGCATGCATATTGTAATTGGAAGGCTGCGGCCCTCCCCTCTCCTCTGCAGCTCTTTCCACAAGGTCATGCACTGAGCCTGCATACCTCACAGACTGAATCATAAACATAAAGCTGCCATTCTGGCCACAGATAGAACAATTACATTCATCATACAATTCCCTTACTGTGTCCTCTTTGAAAGCGTGTGCTTGACATTTCAATTGTCTGTGCCCTTCAGAAAAAAATGAATTACTTGTGAAGGATCGTGCCACACACTCAGCTGAAGGATTTAATGACTGTGATTCATGCGCAGTAAGATTAGGATTTTCAAGTCAGAATGTTAACTGGGAGAACTGGAGTGTTGTTTACGGCGTCTCCTACTGCACCGACTAAGATGCCCTTTCTTATTAATATCATGAGGAGCAAATCTGTGTGGCGAGTTCTGTGTGCTTTACTGATAGGCAGAACACGAACGAACACACACACACAAACACACGCACACACACACACACAGCAGATGCAGAGCAGAGGCTGTAAGCTGATTATTTCCAGCACAGAAGCACTGTGGCTAAAGCTGAAGGGCGTTTCAGCAGGTTTTAATGTGCAGGATGTGATAACAGTCCAGTACCTGTGAGAAGCACAGTACACCAGAAGAGTGTCAGAACCGAGTGATTTCTGATGGCATGTGAATATGTAGTTAGTTTGATGATGCTAGGTAATTTTGTGTCAGATAGGTTTAGCTTCTTACAAATTTCTGGACGACTATTCCAGAAAAAAGACAAAGAAACTGGTCAAAACTGGGAGTAAAAAACCAAGATGTTTATGGCACGGTGGAACAGTGGTCAGCACTGCCGCTTACAGCTACAAGATTCTGTCAATGAACATGTGGGTCAGCTTGAGCCTTCCTGCTTGAGCCTTCCTGCTTGAGTTTTAAAGGCTCCTTCAGTTAATTGGCGTAATTCTAACTCCCTGGGAGGGGCTGGCAACATGTGCCACCCTCTCATCGATATTGATTCAATCAAAAATAGTATCATTTTACTTTCAAATAAGAACACTTTCATTTTGAGATGTTGTCAGCCTGAGTAAAAAAAATACCTTGGGATTGATGATACTTAATATTTCCTTAAGAATAGGCATCCATCCATTCACTACCGCCCCCCCGCGCTGGAGCCTATCCCAGCTGTCATAGGGTGAGAGGCGGGGTACACCCTGGACAGGTCACCAGTCTGTCGCAGGGCTAACATATAGACATAGACAATATTTACATTTAAAATATGTAATCAGAAGTGTTATTATAGTAGATTATGATATTACTATTTTTTATCAATTAGCTTTAGATACCAGCAAAATTACAGTTTAATATATTTATATTGTAAGTCTTAAATTATATGTATATATATATATAATGTATATTATATATATAATATATGGTGTGTGAGTGTGTTCTACCGAATGTGTAAGAAAATGCAACTTTTAAAATTTTTTATATACTATATTTAAAGGTCTTTTCTTCTACAGCCTCATGTGACTGCCATGACAAATAGCTTACAGCCAATTTAGTGCCAGTTCTGTATAAACAAACTATAAACAATATAGTGTTACACCGATTATCAGTTTCCATCTTAACTGATCTTCAATCTTATGAAAGAAGGGTTCATAATATTGTTATATTGCATTTTACGGGTGGTTTAGTGTTTTTTCCACCTCAAGTGTGCACAGCACTGCTAGATGTGTCAAAGCTGTTATTTCAGTTATGCTGCGTTCTTATCAAGGCCTTATCACTGAAAGTCCCTCGACACGTATTGTATCATTTAATCAAGTCTGTAGAACAAACAGGCATTGAAAGGGAAGTATAATATCTGTGAGCTTGTGAGAGTAGCCACTGCAGCAGGTGCAGTTTGTTGATTTAGTGATTCTGGCCACATGAAGGGAGAAATCCAGCGTTTGTGAAGCACGGAGGCTCCCGAGGGAAACGATGAGTCCTTCACAGGTCAAATAGACACAGAGAATAATTTATGTTAATGACAGCACACGGTGTCGAGTTTCTAATCTGCTTATGTGTCTTGAAACAGGAGCTTGAAACCTACACAAAAACAAAATAAAAACAAGAACATCAAAGTCACATTCATGCAACTGTAAGGAGACCGTGCTAACACCGCGCAACAACTCCTACCCCAGAAAGTACATCCCCAGAGGGATTATGCTGTCTGTGCCACACATCCACCAAGCCTTTGACAGCACTCGTGCTTCCACACATCCGTCACCCTGGCTGGGGCTGCTTGATGCTGCAAGTAGTGACAGCATTATCGGGAGGAGGCCTGCAGAGAGAGGGAGAGTAAGACCGAGACAGAAAAGAGCACAACCTCAGCAGGGGATTTCAAAGACCTCTCACGGCTCACAGCTGGACAGCAGCTCTGCAGTGCTGCCAGGGAAAAATGCGCTAGTAGCACACAGTAAACATCCACCGCGTCGCACACCAAAGTGCTACGACGTGGACGATGATGGCAGTTGAAACAATGGGCTGCCTCTGAGATCGTGTGAGTTTTGGGGGCAAATGTGTGATCTAATTTTTCCACATAAAATCCAATTTATTAGTTTTCCCTTGTGCTTGAAAACATATGTGAATTTAAAGGTACTACTGGCTTTGCATTCCCACACCGAGAAGTTTAAAGGACTTTAAAGTTTATCAGTTGAACTTGATGTGAGCAACATCGATAGACCTAAATATGAAAAACAGCCCACAGCTCTTTGCTTTGCCTTGCTTTCGTTAAACAAGCCTAGAGACAAGCGGTAACTTTGCTAATAAAAACTCCAGAGTAGTTTCTGGAGGTTGTTGGCTGTCCCTGGGCGAAATTGACTGCTGCACTAACAGCCTCACTGTGATTGCTTTGGTTGCTAACAGACTGCCACAATTGCCCATAGTTTGCATGGGAAACATGTGCCATTTGTCCATGGATTAATGAAATGGAGAATGTTCACCTTTTAAAGTAAATGTTGTTCCTTACTGCTGAAACCAACAGCTTTTACACTGACACTGAACATTCTCTGTTTCCTGTTTGCATCACAACTTTTCAGGTGTTTCAAGGTAGCTGCAAATAAAAGCTGACAGATCACCCAATGTTGCAGTCAACCCGAGTCAGTCTGCCCTCACCTGTGACATGTGTCCTTGTAGTCAGGGCCTCGACTCTGGTTCTATTCTACAATATGTATTCCGATATAACAGAGCGTTGCCAGGTACATGTGGGATTTTCCAATTAAATTGCCATCATGCAGCAACTACTCCGCTATTTGTGGAAGAACTTCTGAATTGAACTGATCAATACAACTGCAGGAAGGTTTTTTCTCTAGCATCCGCAGCCAGTGTGAATACAGGTTTAGAGGGAACCTACTCATAGATTTTTTTTTTGTTAACAGTGTGCGCTGACCTGCTTTCTGAACCAGTCTAAGTGGTCACATGAAGAACTGCAGTTTTTTATGTTTCCATTTTGCTGCTTGATTTCTTTTTTTTAGCGTTCTTGGCCCAAAACTCATTTACAGATTTTATCACTTGGTTCTAGAGCTAAACGTAGATGCTTGCCTCTGAGTGTCTGTAAATATGTGCAAATGTCAAGAACTGTGTAGATCCTCACAAACCTGTTGATGCTGTGCAAACATAAAGTGATGTTTTGTTTGTTTGTAGTCATGACAGTGAGCTCTGAGAAAGCTCCTGTTATCAGTTAAACATTCGTGTTTAATGCTTGTTTTAGTCTATCGGATCTATGTCTTATCATATGTGGATACTAATTGCACTTGCTGTCACTGTGCTGTGCTTTTGCGTCCCACATTAGGAGAGTGCAGCTTCAGCTCTGCGGGGGTTTACGACGGCACCGTGTTCAGCCGGATATTTCAGATCCTGTACAGAAACGAGGAGATTGCGGTGAATGACTGTATGATCTTCAAAGTCCACCTGCTATTGGACGGAGAACGGGTGAGTCATGCCGGTGACATTTTCTGCACACACACAGACAAATATCCAGTTTGAAAGGGGGGGGGTGGATTGCCATTTGCTCGCTTTTTTATTTATTCCATAGCAACTTGTAGCTTTACAGCATATTAAATGGCCCGTAATTAATGCATTTCATCATTCTCTATTCCCTTCTGCACTTGTTGTTTTTATCATCTGACACAAACGATACTCCTTGTTCAGAACACACACATTTGTTCCACTTAATCACAGCAGATATTTTACACAACAGGGAATAAAAGATGAAAAACTACGGTGCTATATATTTTGCAGGTTTTCAGACTGCAAAATATATAGTCTATCTGTCTATAGCTGTATAGATTTAAAGCAGGGGTGTCGGAGCCGTTCTATTTCTTTGGCCAAAGACAGCTCAATTTGCAAAGATGTACTTTCTGCAAACATTGACTTGTAACAGAGCTTAAGATGTCTAAAGCATCATTGACTGTAGAATGAAAATAGGGCAGCCACCTCCTTGCGATTAGGAACAATCGATGGGCGCCCAGTGGTTGCATTAAATTGTTTTGCTATTGGGAACCAATTGTAAGTAATTGTCAGTGCGCAACACCCTCATCTGACGATTGCACAGGCCACCTGGCAGGAGGCAACCTATCTCCAAACAGTTGCAGTCCGACTCAGACTAACTGCAGTCACGCTCATCCAGATGAAGGCGAAGGTTTGCAAATAAAGCAGACGGATTGCCAATATGTTGCTTTCAATCGGACTCAGTCTTGTCAGTGACACGTCACTTTACAGTAGGGACTCGACTCAACTTATATAAACTGTTTGCATTCTGATTATAGATTCCTGTTGAAAAGCAAGATTGCTGGGCAGCTATAGCAAATTGAAATTAAAGTGCCGTCATGCAGCAACTGCATCACTATTTGCAGAGGAATTTCTGAATTTCTACTTCAGATCTATGAGTCGTGGCTGAACTCTAAATGGAAGTAGTTGTGTATGAAGACAGCAACAGATTGATCACAGTTACAGCTGCCATATTCTTAGAAACAGTTTGCACTGATGTTCTGGGTAAACATTTCATGTGATAGCTATAACAGGGATAAAAATGCATTTAAATAAACAAAGCTTATAAGTTAATGTAGTTCTAATCTTTGAAACTACTGGTCAGTCTGATGGCTCGCCCTTTGGTGCCGATAGCTAATTTTCTGAGGCTACCAGTGTAGCCTGGATACTTGGATAGACATTAAAGGAAATCCAGTTCAGAACTTCCTGTTCAATGTTTATCAACCCAGAAAATGTAATAAAGCTTATTGAAAGCTAAGTTGACCTCAGACACAGCAACTGTTTTTGCGATTGCATTGGTCATATTAATTTAACTATTAAATGGCTGCTAATTGGTTAGCTACATGCATGAACTGTTCCAGAAAGAGTTAGTGGTAAGTAACAGATTTTTTTAAATGGGCACTGATTTTACTTTTGGAGTAGGTCTGAAGTGGAATATTAGAAGAACTGAACTTTTCAACTTTTTGACATCTGGCTTTCATTTTCAGGCCTAGAACTTGTCTCCAATACTTTCTTTAAGGGTCTGTGGGCACACTATAGTTTTTTTTGTTAACGGAGGCATTAGCGGTTTTTAAATGTGATGAAATGATTGACAGGAGTTTGGTTCCCTGAAAGATAACAAAAGCTATTCACTGGAAGAGGTTAATTGCCTTTTTCAAAGGAATTCTGTCCTAATCATAATAACCACTCAACCAGTGCGAGGGTCACCGACTCGTAGACTCGTTCCGTGAAATTAATGTTATGTAAATGAAAGACTGTGCCTGTGCACCCAGACCGGCCATATTTAGTTCAACTGATCAGGTGTGTAAACCTACCTGACAGTTATTGATGTTCTGTTTTACTGTGGGCGTGACCCTGAGAATCCACTCTGCCCGTTTTTGCCTGTGGGAGCCACCGGAGCTCAAATTGATCAGCAGTGACAGCGGTGACACGGGCTTGATGCTGGGACGTGGGAGTGTTAAGATGGCCTCATTTGAAGCTAATCATGCATTTGATAGCCGTAGCTCACACGCTGACATTACTCTAAACCGTCGCTCAGCTGCTCCCTAACATGTGGTGTATACGCCTAGTTTACTGTGGAAGGATTCCTGCTTCTGCCAGAATGTGGATTTTCTGTCTCACATGACAACTAATTTTAGAAATTTTCATTAAACGTAGGTGTTGCTGTGGAGGTGTGGAGACAGAAGAGCTTAAAGGCATATCAGATTTCATCTGTAAGCTCTCCCGAAGGCTCCCCGCTCATTAACCTTCCGGAGGTTATCTGCTGTTCACAGCTACAGATAGCGCAGACGAAAATAGCCTCTCATTTCCCCTGTGCACACCCGATGTATTCTTAATCAATCACACCATCAATATCAGATGGATTTATACGTTTACTGTAAGCGCTACAAAAGTGGAACTGCTTCTATTAAAATTTAACAGCGCTGCACACCAATCCTCAGAAGAGTCTGTTGCATCCATTTTCGGCCCCGGCTTTGTAGTTTCCTAATACCGTTTTTTTTTTCTTTTTTCACTTTGTTGTTCAGATTTATGCCTTTATTTTCTACCGCACTTTGAACATGAGAGTAATTGATTTTTTCAGCCCACATGAAAGACATAAATGCCGGAATACAGAGAACATAAACAGTTAATCAAAAAGAACACTAAAGTGGCTAAATCAGAATTGCAAACAAGGTTGGTTACATTAGCTTCTATGCCAAATAGCAGCAAATCCATCATGTTCTTGTTGGTACCGTGTGATGGCCGTTCCCCTTCATTAATTCAGAATTTCTCCATTCACGTGAGTGACAGTAAATAAATGAGAGTCAGATCCTTCTCCACAGAGCACAAGTGGCTGCCGCATGGTTTGATGAGTGCAAAGATAATGTGAAAGCTGAGGCTACAGCTGTCACATCCACCTCTGGGAGATTTTTGAACATGTTAAATGAACCCTGTCATCTAGAAATGGCATTTATAAAAAAAATATGTTTTTGTGAAATATCAGAATCTACATACGCTGACTTTTACCAACCTACCTGTGTTGCTTAAATCTGGATATGAACACTAGTCTAGTCGTCTGTGTGAAACACCCAACAGCCTCTTGCACTGATTTGTTGCACTTCCGTTCTGAAGTCTCAGTTTTGCATTCGCCATTGTGCCAGGATGGAAGCTGTTAGGTGTTATCAGCAGTGTTGGTCAAGTTACTTTAAAAAAGTAATTAGTTACTGATTACTTCTCCAAGAAAGTAATCCCATTACTTTACTGATTATTTATTTTCAAAGTAAATAGTTACTTTATTACTTAGTTACATGATACACAACCCAAATACATACTAAAGCAATAGACCTTTCTGCCCAATTCTATTTTTTCTGCATAATCCATCATATAAAATTGAATCAAGTGAAAACTAATAAAACTTGTTTATTAGTTTTAATCTTTTAGCTTTATGCACATTGCATTAAGCAAAAATGTAATTATATGAAACAGTCTTTGACTTGAACTTTGTTTAAGAATTAAACCTATTTTTTGCATATTCCAGCATATAACATAAAATAATGTTTTAGCGGCACTAAGTCCTGTCGCTCTTATATCTATTGTCACCTGGAGGTTTGCCCAGTGCTGCAGCGGTCATGTCAGTGGGAGGATCTCTGTGAATTTCACATTCCCGTGGCAGCGTGCTAGGTGCTTGCTCAGATTCGAAGTTAAATTTTTTGCTGTAGAAAGAAGTTTTCTTCCCACGCTGAGTGTACAGCAGATGCTAATGTTTTTGTCACTTTTTATGGAATCAAGCTCAAAGTAATGTCAGTACGTCCATACTTTAAACGCTGCACAGTCGTACTCTCTCCCGCTCTCCATATTATCCATTATTGATCTACACACGTCTGTTGCTGCCACGGACGTCGCACGCTTTTACGTAATTGTCATGAGACACTCTCACAAACAAAATCATGGTCTACTAACACAGTGTGCTTACGAGAAAGTGACAGTAATCTAATTAGTTTTTTTTGCAATAGTAGTCCCTTACTTTACTCATTGCTTGAAAAAAGTAATCGGATTACGGTAACGCGTTACTGCCCATCTCTGGTTATCAGCTATTGCTAACTAGCTTGATTAGCAAGGTGCAGTTACAATTCTATGTGATATCAATGCTACATTTGGTTAGCAAATAAACAGGTGGAAGTAAATAAGTATAATCGAACACCGATTAAAATACACTAATGCAAAGGTACAGAGACCAAAACTCTCACAGACTCATGGGCCACTTGATGTCCAAAGCGAGTTAACCCACGTTCATTTTTATTTTACACCATAAAAAAGCATGTTTAGAAACCTGGTAAAAAGGGATTTGGCTTCTATGGAAAGTTTTCCCACCATAATAACTGTGTGGACGGGTAGATTTGTATACATCTGGACACTGTAGTTAGGGGCGTGGTCACCTTGGCAGACAGGTACCAGTTGAGGTAGCTGAACTTGACCTGTCTACATGGGTTTTTTGGTTTGTTCAGTGATACAAAGATTATGATTATGATTCTTTTGTGCCCATGGTCTTTCAATATTTATGCATCAACAATCCTTATCGTTCCCATTTGCAGGTGGAGGAGGCCTTGAGTGAGGTGGATTTTCAGTTGAAGCTGGATCTTCATTTCACTGACAATGAGCAGCAGTAAGTTTCTGAACCACTTTAAAAATATGTGTTTGGTGTGTATTTGAGATGTGAAGTGAGCGACTTTCCCATTTGGCGGCTAGACATCACTTTAAGCACCTGATCACAAATATACGGCATACGATCCATGACTACAGGGATTTGTATGTTTGCTTGGGACAAAAGGAAGAAGAAGAAATATTTAGATTGTATCATCATTGTTGATATTGGATTATGAGTGAGCAGCTTTCCCAGTTATGTAAAACTGGTACTTGCTAAAGGCAGTTGCCCTGATATTTCCCACTCACTTAAATATGAGATGCTCCTTTTAATGTGAAGTTTTAGGCGCTCCAGGTCACACTTTTACTATCAGCAATAAAACCACTTCTAATCTGCACTCTCTGGCACAGATACAAAGATGATCAGATTTTAATTTTTTATGTATTATTTCATTCTCATTTTCAGTGCTGAAAAAAGCAGGCATTGAAATTCTGCTTAGTTTTAACAGTCTACTCATAACATAAATAACAGTTATGATTCGTCATATTAAAAACTTTAACTGTAAATATTTTCATTAGGGTTTCCTGATTAATTTAATAAAGCAACGGAGAACTTTACAGTGTAGCATTATCTAATTAAAACAGTACATCCATCAATGATGTTGTTTAGTTATTCTGTCCTTTGCTAGATGAGCCATTCTAATGGAACAGCTGCAAACATTATGGACGATGGCAAAAAAGGACGATTTTCACTTAAAGAGTTGGGTTTTGTTTTTACTCCCTCAGGTTGGCTGATATAGCGACTGTCCCCTTGATCAGCAGTCGGACCCTCAGCCTCCATTTCCACCCGCGAAGAGGCCTCCACCACCACGTCCCTGTCATGTTCGACTATTTCCACCTGTCAGTCATTTCTGTCTCCATCCACGCTTCACTGGTTGCCTTACATCAGCCCCTGCTCAGGTAAAGTCTGGAAAGCTTGCAACTGTTTCGCATCCTGCAGACCCCGAATCTTCACATTACACAAAATTTGTATCTGATTTGGTATGATCTCAGGAACCCAACTATTCTTTTCACTGCACAATCCTCTAATCCGTTATCCAAACCTTGCTTGGATTCATTTTTGTTTCTTTATAAATAAGCCATTCATTTTGTAATCTATGGCTTTGAATGCTGTTTGGAGATGTGTTCAAGACATCTGCAATGAGCAGGTTTTAATTTTTTAAGTGAAAAATTTAACTGAAATGAAACCCATACAGTCAAGCAGGCGAGAACGTGAGCTTGAACTGCTGGCACATCTTTTGCAATGGATAATGTATCTCTTGGCGAGCTGAATGAATAATTTTCCAAACACTCATCTGATGAATTCAGCTGTCAGTGTCATAGTCGATGTTCCAACATGCATTACATAGATTACTGCAGCACTTGACTGATTGCAGCAGAACTGCTCTTATTTCTCAGTTCATGTCTTCCTTCAGAGTCACAAACACTAAATACAACACAAACATATTCATACTTTGCCCCTGCTGTGTCATCCCTGCCCTCTCTCCAGCTTTGCCCGTACGGGGAAGGGCTCCTGGCTTGGGAAGGGCTCGCCAGAGAGCACGAACGACCCGTCCGCCATGTCTGTAGAGAACCTCGTGTTCGGCGCTGGCTACTGCAAACCTGTCATCTCTGAGGTGTGTTAACCTTTAGCGGTTCAGCTGCTTTCAAATAGAAAGTCACACAAAGTCAAAGCCTATTTTGTCTCACAAAGCTGAAAACAAATGTCTCCCTTTGAGCTGGTTGTTCTCTTCTTTTTGTGAGCGAGCAGCTAAATGCCAAGCGATGACGTAAACAGAAAGGTTTAGGACAGAGGCCGACAGATTTAGCTGGGATTTGCTTGGGCATGTCATCCAGAAGCAACGGGATTTTGAGCTGGGAAGGGAGTCGTCCTGATTTGGATTACAGATTCCAGACCTTGTCTGTCCTTCGGAATCAGTCATTTGTTGGCACTATGCAGAATCCTGTAGGTTTTAAGACCAGAGGCCAACGTGGTGATTATCACTGTGCAGCGCTGTGGTGTTTCATACTATTTGTTGAAGCCGCTTGCCCAGGCTTGTAGGCTTCCAGGCTTAGCATCTGGAATTGATAGGAACTCCCACTGGAAATGATGGTGCTGTCTCTCATGCTTCTGGCTTATTTATAGCGCACTTAATTCACAATGAAATAAATAATAATCTATCATAATTACTAATCATGATCATATATGGCCTATAGCAAATTTATTTTATTGCCTTTTATTCACCTAGGCATATATTAGTAAAAAGCTGTATTCAATAGTAGCAGGTGATAAAAGACACCCATGACTCATGTTCGTTATTGTGACTCAACAACTTCTTTCTTTCTTTAGTTTTGTAATTAGCCTTGATTCTGTGAGTGTGTAGCTAGCTGTCAGTCAATAGGAGAGAATGCAGCACTTTGGTTAACAAGCCCTACAGCTCGCAGATAAAAGTGAGAAATCTGCAGCCGTACGGAGACACAACCAGTATACAGAAGGCGTGTCAAACGTATGGGAAGCGGGCCCGAAAAGGCCTCATCAGAGGGTCCAGTGTGAAAAGATATCATTAAAAATCAGAGTGGTGATTCCAGCAATTTCTTTTTTCCAAAAGACTCATAAAAAGGTTTTGTGCATTTGTCGATCCACTGTGTGGGTGCATTTGAGACACAGTGCCACTTATTTACCATCATTTCTCCTGTAAATGGAAGATTCATGTATAAAGTTACATGCACTTCTTGAAACTAGAAATGTTTTATATTTCAATATGTTACAATGCAGTGTTTCTACCAAGCACGGGTGAATGATAGTTTTAATCTCACATAGATTCCTGTCTAGACTAGTTTGCATAGTTTACAGATAAGGAGCCACACAGTATCTCTTTGCACTATCAAGCAGCTAGCCTGTCCTCGTGACTCTTTGGACTCGGAGCAAACAGTACTGAGCAGACAAAAGGAAACAAAAAGTGTGACCTTTTTCAAGTCTTCCAAGAATTGCAGAACCCAATGCAGCGGTGTACTCCCAACGCAACTCGAATCTATGATAGTTTCACTGCTGCTGTTTTCAGGTATCACCGCATATCCAAAAATTATATTTTGGGGCTGTTGCTCCTTACTGAGTTTAGCTTTCTTGTGTATATTTGGTAATTACACCAACATAAGGTACAAAGAGTTTTTCCTCAGGTTTTATAACATGCATCTCTCATGTCTCCGTGAACGTCGCAGTCTGCACAGTAAATCCTAATGAGCTCCCAGGCCCCCACGCCACCTTGCCGCTCCTCCTCCCGGTTTTTACTCCCACCCCTGGCTGGGCGCTTTAATAAGCTCAGCATTTAGCCAAGCGGGGGGGTTCCGTTTGATCACAGTAATGAGTTGTGCTTGCAAGCGCCACGTACCACATAGCTGCAGGTGAAAGCTGCGCACAACGCTGCAGACTCTTTCACCTTTATTTATTTACAGCTTTTTACCTGCGGCTACACTTAGTTTCCAGCACTTTCCCCCTTAACATGTGTCATTTTGTCTAAATCTTGTGCTTCTGCTGTAAGATAAGACTTTTTAAAAATTGGTGTTTCTTTGTGAAAATTATACACAAAACTGGAACACTGGAATGAAACGCTACCTGCATGCTTCAGAAGTAAACGGCTCCATAGCAAATTAAACAAGCAGCAAACAGAAGCAGAAATTGACATCAGGTGAACTGTGGCAGATTTTAACCATTGTTAGTGTGTAGAGAAACTGTGCTTTTAGGATAATGACTAGTTTATAGGGGGGGAAAAGCTATTTTTCGGTGCACCTCGCTTACAGACTGTTCCCAGCGGGCCCCTATAAAGCTAAAGAGAATTATGGAAGTAAACATACAGGTGTTCCTTCCTGGTTCGGGTATACTCCACTGGAGCAATTACAGAGTGTGCACAGGTATGATGATAGGGCCGGCAACTTTACTAGCTCGAGGGAAATTACAGTATGTCCTGATACTCAGGCATCACATACCTTTTGGAGCGCTACGCTCCACAGAGGCAGCCAAAAATCTCGGCACTGGGTGGGAAGAACTCTGATGAGTGTTTGGGGTCAGGGACCATGGATGGTTGTAGACATACTGTGATGACTCACGTCTAAAGTGATACAGTCTTTTTGGACCACTGTCTCTTCTAGAAGACTTCAAGGCTTTGGTGATTTGTAGTTGGTTGCACAGTGCCAGCAAATGCTATTAACGGCTTTGGTGAAGCACAGCTAGAGCCCGTCTTTCATTGTTAGAGAGCCATCTGCTGGAACAAAGGCCCATATTACAGCCCAGATTTTACTGGCCGATCAGAAAGCAGAGGTTTGTACTTGAGCTACCAGATCTTGTTGTTTTTATTATTTCTCTTTTTATGTGCTGGTTCCTTGTCAAGCAGCTTTTCACCTACATTTTAGCACACACTTATTTATGTAAGAAAGAAACACTCAGTGGTAAATGGGCTGGCAGGCAGATGAGTGAGCCACAGCAGACACTGACAGGGGTTAGTTGTTTTTGTTATACTTGATGACTCGCACCCTTTACATTCTGAGTTTCAGTTTCCTTCTTTTGAATGAAGTGCAAAATAACATGGTATAAAAATAACTTTTCTACACCAGCTACCAAACTGATGGTGGTGCTTTCCTGATGCAGATGCAATTTTTTGGGCACTATTTGGGGGATGACTCATCTACTCAAAACCATATCTACCTACAGGCACAAACAAAGGACCTGTGTCTGGACGTTTGATTCTAGTTCAGTGCATATAATGTGAAGCATAGTTAAATACTATTTCATACAGATTGTTGCACAGATTTTAAAAAGACTATTCTCCAAACAGTGCTTTGCTTCTTGGCCAAGTTCCCACACCTGGGACCTCTGAAGGCCCTAAAGGGCTGCCATACATCCACGTGTGCCACATAAATGTCTTGATCTGCTTTTGCAGCTCACAGCTAGCTGTGTTTAAGAGGCATTTGTTTTATTGTATCAGATCTTCCAAGGAGTTATTGTGACTGCAAAAGTAAGCTTCTATTACTAAGAGGTCAGAGCAACAAACCTTCAAACCAGGCTATAGTAGAGCCTGTTAAGTTCAAGTATGTGTACATGTTTGTCATTAAAAGAAGACATTATACTTGAGAGGTGACTTGTGACCTACATAGTAGCTGACATTTCCTCTGTCCTTCTCCTCAGGGAAGTTTTTATGTGCCCAGTGAAAACTGCCTGCAGAGAGCTCATACGTGGCACCGGCGACTCTGTCGCCTCCTGTTGGTGGCACACAGAGGCCTGCACACGTACTACACAGCACTCATGAAGGAGATCCCACAGCTGCAGCAGATTCCTCTGGAATCAGGTGGCACATATATAGAAAGCCTTGGACCTGTTTCTTCATTAAAAGTCTAGTGAGATCTGAAAATAACATATTGGAACATTTTAATAATACAGGAACTTTTTTTCTTTTAAGACAATGTAAATTATTAAAAAAATATGATTAAAACTGTAGAAAAAGTATTATTTTAATGACCTTGTCAGAAAGTAATTTAAAATCACCCCGATAGAAATAGAGGACTAACATTAAACAGTTTACCTGTACTGAAAACTAAACTATAAGTACTGCTATTATTTGATGTACTTAGAGTACTTGTTGTGTATTCTGTAAACCTTTTTCCGACTCTGGTACAGTGACACTATATTTCCCCTAAAACCTTAACTTCGTATATATGTAGTGGAGTACAAACATGCTAATTGTAACCTCCAGTTTCCTGAACACAGTTTGATCACATGGTCTTAAGCAGTGAATGTAAATGTTTCCATATTTGCCCTTTTAGACGGGGCTTCGTGCAGCCTCTTAGCCACTCAGTAAAACAAGCCATTTCAGCTCCCTTCACTTCAGCTTGTCTATATCTAAAACTGTGCACATATGCTTAACTTGTTTTATAAGATTTTCAAACTATATGTGTGTATGACCCTCTGTCACAGGATAATGAAAGTTAAAACTCCCCAAATATCTTTATTCCCACAGATGTGTCGCCTGTAGAAGAAACTCTAAATCAGCTGACAATAGAGCTACAGGTAAGTTCATGTCTTTGTATGATAGTAACAAACATATCTTATCTTATTGTCTCTTTATAAATATTTTATTAAACAAAAAGTAGGAAAAATGCAGGTTAATCTATAAGTAAAAATAATTAAACTTAACAATCAATCCAACCATTACTTGTATGTGAATTATTGACATAATGCTATTTTATTTTTAACCTCATCAATGCACAGCACACACTGACAATAACAAAAATACTTTATTATAGAGCTCTATGTAAGAAAACATTACTTTTTTAGAGTCTAACCAACAAAGCAGCCTCTGTCACTTTTCACTTTGATGTCACTAGTCCATAGTACCTGCTGTTTCCTATTTGTTTCTATTCTAATACAAAAAAGCACCAGCATGCTAAGAATAGATTCACATTAAAAAAGTTATTTCTTTATATTGTTATGTGCTTCTAAGGAATCAAACGTCTTAATTTTTAAAGTGATCTGGAGCAAAAGTTTTCTAGACATTCTAACTCAACATTTGACACTCTGGCCATTTATTAAGTCACTCAACACTGACCTATGAACTATCAAGCAATCAAGTACAGGATGAGCCAGTGCTCTCACCGCACATAACAGAAACTTAGCAAAGAAAGACTTTTAAATACTATCTATAGGCACTTTGTTACGAGCAGCCTGTGAAAAAAAAATCACGATTTGCTTCCATGTGTTTAGATGAATCTGCAAAAAATGCCAAAGACAACTTATAAAATAGTATTTTTACACCAGTGAGGTGAATCCCAAAGAGCTATTAGTCAAAAACTTGGCGTATCTCATCATGGTGTGCAATGTGCTCTTAAAAAATTGGAGGTAGCTGAGCAAGTGTCGGACAAAATAAGATGTAGCAGACCTAATGATATATATCACAGATGAACAGTATCTGATTTAGGAAAAAATCCGAAGACTCATCAGAAAAGGACTCTGTGGAAGGGTGGTGATAGTATAAGTAGTGGTTATAAGTTTGGGGTTCAAATCATTGAGTGGGTCATGAGAGATATACAGATATACAAATTTTAGCCAGTGGTGTTGGGAATCTTGTCTAATGTATGGAATTATGAAGATAGAAAGGTGCCATCAGATTTTGATCCACCATGATACAACTGGAGTTCTGGTTGGCAACAGCTTTTTTTTTTAGCTTGACAATGATCCCAAACACACTGCAGTAAAAACATAGACACAGTGGAACATTATCAGTCATAGACAGGCCTCTCCAGAGCCCGGACCTCAATATTACTGAAACAGTGTAACAGTTTGGGGTGGCTGTAGCTCAGGAGGTAGAGCAGGTCAGCTGCTGATTGGAAGGTTGGTGGTTTGAGTACTCCGGGAGAGTGGAAAAGCGCTATATAAGAACCAGTCCATTTAAGAGTGTGCACAGTGTTCATCTTGACCAAAAAGCATAAAGCAGCCAACATCCAAAGAAGAGTGAATCCTGGAGAACTATTCCTGAAAGCTCCTTACAGAAATGACATGAAAGCTTGACTAAGAGAGTTCAGGCTTTCGTGATCTTTGTGTTTATGTGCGGGAATCTATTCTTAGTACTTATTTCAGTTTACTTCCTTTAGTTTAGCTGAAAAAAAGGAAGTGTTTTAGTTCCCTCATTTTTTTGTCCCGTCTTTGTTGTTGTCCTGATGGCGTTCACCTGTTATTATTATTCTCCACGCTGTGTGCAATTAGTTGGTTTTCTACTTCAGTCTTTGTCAGCTTGTTGTGTGATCTCCGTCTCACTCCTTTCCCACTCTGTTTGTTACTACTTAAGTGCTTTTACCCTGGTTGTTTTTCTGCATTTGGTTTTAATTTCTGTGTTTTTCTGGCATCTCAGTGTGCATTGATATGTGCCTTAATCAGAATATGTTGGGGCATTTAATAAAATCTGTTTATGAGGCCGGAGCTTTTCAGTATAATGAAGCTATTAGATGATACCAGTAAAAATGGTCGTGATTAGTGTTTAGGTGAGCAGCTGCCAACCAGTCAATCTAGGATCTGACAATTCTTCGCTGTGTAGGCAAACTGCCACTCCATACTTGGATATAAATTTCCTATTAATAATCCGCCCACAGTCATTTTCATATCAGACAGATTGTAGATACTGTTTTCTTTGTAGGTATAAATATGTGAGCAGGACAATCACCCAGCCTTGGACTTGTGCATGCTTTATTCTGGGAGTTCTTTGAAATGCAACACTTTCAGCTAAATATTACAGGACTGCGTTTTTCTTTTCAGCTGCAAGAAGGCCACGAGAAGGTGGCGGAGCAGATCAGCAGGGACGTAAGCCAGCTCTGCTTCCAGCTGGCTGCTCTGTGGAGCTGCTTCCTGGAGGCCGCTGTGTTCAACCCCCACATCCTGTCCTATCTGGCCCAGGAGCACCACACGCTCAGGGTGAGAGTTCAGCTCCATCAAAGGCAGGCTTATACAATGTTCAAACGTCATCATTTGCCTCTCTGAGGTGCTGAGCCTTTATTAGGCCCTGGTGCCGATATGTTTAAATATAGTGATTGTGATCCACCCACGCTAAAATGCAAGAATACCACAGAACAATAAAACATGTTTCATAAGCATTGACATTTTATCTCTGAAAGCAGCTCCTTAAAGGCATGTTGTCACCAGTTTTCAGAAAGTAACATGATACTGAACAACAGTCTGTCTAAGAAGAATCAAACTAACTTTCACATTGATGAGGAAAAACATGTCAAAGTTAAGCCCAATCAAGCATCAATAACTGTTATGCACTAAAAAAGTTCGGATGATTACCTATAGAAAGTACTGTTAAATTTGTCCATCATGAAGATAGTTTGGATACAGCGCTTTCACAGGACTCAATGCGCACTCGTGAAAAATGAAGTACAGCCTTATTGCTTCCAATTTGGAGGTTAAGTAGGAGCCAGGTGCTATTGATTAAGTGTTCGTCCCAAAAAGGACTGACCTCTGTAAAAGCAGAGGTGACACAGTCCTCCCAGGGGTGGACATCCCAGCAAATTCATCCCAAGATTACCTCAAGCAAAGCTCAGAGATATTACAAAAATTACTTTTTAGAAAGAGCTGCTAGGAGAAAGTATTGTCTCCCTAAAAAGAACATGGCAGCGACTTTGGTTGCATCTTAGCAAACCTCAAGACCTCAAGAAAAATCCATCAATCAGATCAGACCTTCTACCTACTGTTCATCTTCTTCTTCTTTCACTGATCATCACCTACATCCTTAACCTTCAACACCTTCTTCCCAGATATCTGGCAACTCTTCCCTACCACCCAGGACCAGTTTTTGTGCTTTGCTCCTTCTTCAACTTCCAATATTTAATCCCTGTTCCTGCCTTCACTTGCTTCCTTTTCTTGACTTCCAAAGTCAACCTGCACCCTACCAACATGGTGTTGTAGAGATGAGTGGGCCAAAAATTCCCCCACAGTGATGTTAGAATCTAATAAAGTCATAGAGAAAGTGATTACTTCACATTCTTACTAGTAAAGATGGTTCTATAAGCTACTGAATGAGGTGTACTTAGTTTTTCACAGGAGTGCATAAAGTTCTGTAAAAAGAATATACATGTTACTGTCTCCTTAAAGTTTGGTATTGGAAATACATCTGATCCCATGACATCAATGTCTGTTTAATTACATGAAGATAATAAGATACCAGAGGCAGCCAAGTCAGTCTTTAAAAGGGGAGCTTTGTTCTCAATTCCAGCTCCTCATATTTATTCTTGGATTCTTCTACAGTAACTGCACATGATTTAAATTTATTATTATATATCCATACTGACCCTCAGTTCATCCTCTGTCTAAACAAGCCTTATAAGCTCTCCCTCCCCTGCCCTTAAGCCTAGTTGACTTTCTCAAACAGAAGATTTGATCGCAGGTGGGTAAGGAGCATGAAAAGTCTGTGCTTAGCTTACTGACAGGGCTGAACTGGGACAAAAAAATCTGCCCGGGCATTTTGACTAGAGACAAGGTATTATAGGAAAAGCCATAAAGCCTTTGAATGAAAATAAACACTGTTGTGACAGTGATATGCACTGTCTTGTTGGTATATGTATGATTTCTATACATGTTACATCAGATCAAAACTTTGGTTGTAAGATTCAGATAATTATTTATTAAAAGCAAAACATTTTAAATGTTAATGCTCTACCTGGCCACCTGCCAAAACTTTGCTAGACCCGCCCCTGCACAGTTACCAGCTGTCAGCTACTTAGAAAAGGATCCTGGTGTTATTTGTCTCTCAGAAACAGTTCATAACTTCCCTTTAACTCATTCATGTCACCTAAAAGGTAAACCTGTTTCTGAGGGGTAACGGTTCGATATTTTTTCGATACAAAAAAATGTTCATGCCTTTTTAATTTGTCATTTATTAAAATTATAAATATATATTTTAACTCAAAAGTACAGTTGAGGCAAATGCCATGTTGCAACGAGCTTAACTTCTGTCTTGCTAGCTTGCGCTGCGCTCAGTGGATCTGCACGTGACAGTGCAGCCTAGGCGGAGTAAAATGGTAAAATGGTAAATGGCCTGTATTTGTATAGCGCTTTACTTAGTCCCTAAGGACCCCAAAGGGCTTTACACATTCAGTCATCCACCCATTCACACACTGGTGATGGCAGCTACATTGTAGCCACAGCCACCCTGGGGCGCACTGACAGAGACGAGGCTGCTGGACACTGGCGCCACCGGGCCCTCTGACCACCACCAGTAGGCAACGGGTGAAGTGTCTTGCCCAAGGACACAACAACCGAGACTGTTCAACCGGCTTGAACCGGCAACCTTCGGATTACAAGGCGAACTCTCAACTCTTGATCGCAGTCGAACGCAGATCCACTGAGCGCTCAACACAGACAGCATCGTCAGAAGAAAAGTTGATAAAATAAATTAAAACATTTTGTATTGTTCAATACATATGCGTACCGAACCGAAAGCACTGTATCGAACGGTTCAATACCGATACGAGTATCGTTGCACCCCTACTGTTTCTCCATCACCTGTTCAGCTCTGATGATTCAGTAAGGACATCTCCTGGTTTCATCTTCATGTTTCCCTCTCACCACATATCCAAACCGATGTCATGACCAGCAGCTTTTACAGCTGTGGCTCCAGCAAACATCAGCTGATACTAGAAATTAATATTAAAAAATTCTAACAACAGTTGATCAAGCGTAAACGTGCTGCTGTTGTTTAGCGCGACATCCGCTGGTTTCCTATTTCTGGCGCAAAGTGGGCGATAAACAAACAAGAGAGACGGGACTTGAGACAGAAAAGCCGATCAGCTGATCATTGATCAGTTTCATGATTGAAATAACAACAGGAGAGAGAGGGGGAGAGAATGAGCAAAGAAAAGGCAGCTGTGCAGCAAAGACACAGAATAACTCCAGCTTTGTGTCTTTTCCATTCTAGCTGAAGTTCGGGACAAACTGTGTTCCTTCTCAGCTCAGTACGAAACGCGTAATATTTTCCCTGAATATGAGACGATTCCGTTTTTTACGGGACGGTTGGCAACTCTACTAACTAACCTTATGAATAAAATAAAGTTCACTATCAGTAACCACACAGCACCCACCCAGCAGTATAGAAACTCTGTCATGCTAGCTAGTACGCAGTATTATTATTGTAGCTGACTGTAAAAAGTCAGCACAACGAAAATAAACTCCACCTAAACTCGGTTTATATCTGACCCAGATAGACTGCAGGTCATAACTTCTTACCTGAAGTTCAGTTCATCTGACACTCAGACCGGCGGCCGCCTCGGGTCTCTGCTCCTCCTGCCTCCCCTTTCACTCATCCACCTGCTGGCCTCTATGGAAGCTTCGCCATAGAAACCACCACCAAACAACTAAGTTATTTTTACACATCTGCCAGCATCTGGCCAATCCACCACCTTTCATTGTTTATACTGTTAAAAAAACAACAACAAAAAAACATCAGCCCATGAAAACGAAAAATCACCATCGGGCATACCGGGCAAATACCCAGTATGCCCGATGGCCAGTCCAGCTATGCTTACTGAATGATAGATCAGAGACAAAGGTTTAAATGATGTAATTTCATATCATGAACCCCTGATCAGTCATGTCCCATTAAATCAAGTTCTTTTTTCCATGTACATAATTTATTCTGTTGTTAAATATTGAATACACTAATTTCCAATCTTGTGTAAAATGCATCAAATCGGTTGCCATTAAAACAGCAGGCTTGCTGCTCCCTCTCTGAGTCCACATTTAGACAATGTTTAGTCTCATTGCTGATGCACTTGATTATTTGTGAGCTTTGAGTGTTTCAAAAGGAATCATTCAAATTATAAATGCCATTCTGGACCTCTATATCCTAAAACTTGCTGAGCAATCTAATATGATTTTCCCTGCAGTTTCTATTAAATCACTGGGCTGTTTAATATGAAAATGTGCTACACAGTGGAGTAGCTCTCAAGCTTTTTTGTCTGTTTTTTGTGCTCATCAAATACTTGGTAAATTTTTCTTGCTTATTGAACCAAGAAATCGAACCCAACCATATGTTTGCCAGTGATCTGAGACTGAGACTGAGGCTCTTATCAAAAATTTATTTTTTTGTATGTGTCTGGAAACACAAGGTCAGGAGGTTCTCTGAGGCGTACTTTTTCACCGAGCACCACAAAGAGATATCTCTGACATTTCAAGAGGAATTGTAAGTACCACCCCTGTCAGAAAGCTCATTCTGTGAGTGCAAAGAAGTATAATATTTAATCTTGAATTGTCCTGATTTAGAATCAATAGACACGGCCAGATAGCTGCAGAAGTACGGAGCTCAGACTACTTGACCAAGATGCCTCCTTTACCTGTTGAGTGCCTGGACATCGATGGAGACTGGAACAGCCTGCCTATCATCTTTGAGGACAGATACGTGGAGTCTCCTCAAACACGTACTACAAAATATATATCTTCTGCTACCTGCTATTAACATATCATTACGTATTGTCTCAGGACCAAACTCTTGTTCTACAAACTGAATTTCTTTATCTTTCCAGAGTACACATCACATGTGCCAATGCCTGCAACTGCTGATGAACAAACCAACTTAGATCTTGCCAAGAGGATTCTCGAAAGCAGCCAAGAAGCCGTATCACCAGCAGTACCCAAGGACTCTCTGGGTAGTGAATGCACGGACCTGCCCTTGTATGTCTCACTCACAGCAGACCAGAATAAGAGCGACACCAGATGTACCCAGAACATCATTCCTACTGAGGGCAGAACTGAACTTTCCGCGGCAGTGAAGGAAAACTTGACGGAAGCAGCAGAAAATAAGGAGAGCTATAGTTCAGGCGAGATCTACGTTGCAAATAAGTCATGTGATTCTTGTAGAGGAGAGGCACTTTTGGCTCCCTCCTCAAGCTTTAGTCCCCTCACAGATTCTGCAGACAACAGTGACAAGTCTCTTTCTCATCCTGTAACAGAAGTAATTGCCCAACTTTGTGATGCCACAAACCACAGCAATGCAATAGAGAATGAAAACACTGAAGAGCAGCCTAACATCGCCATGCCTTTAAATCACTCAGTGGATGATGAAAGTGAGGATGTCCCTCCTATCAGTGTACCCGCTGGCTGTCCAGTAATACCACTCTTTCCGGGTGAGCTCAGAAAAGAGACGACTCATCGCGGAGGTTTGGTCGGCACCAAGGTCATGAAGCGCTCGTCCTCTGTTATTTCAGACTCTGGTATCGAGAGTGAGCCCAGCTCTGTAGCGTGGCCGGTGGAGGCCGCACTGCGAGGACGACCCCCTCTGGACTTTTCCAGTGAACGGGAGATCCCACAGCAAATAGTGTTAAATCATCCGGTGCACCGGAGCTATCTGGAAGGCCTGCAGATGGAGAGCAACGGCAGCCTTCCAAGTGGAGGTATACAGGCTTCACTTACATCAATTAGTTCTCTGCCCTATGAGGAGGATCAGCATCAGAGGCAGCTAAGCAAGCTGACCAAATCTGTTTCTGCGCCGCAGATAAGTAGCCCAGAAGATGTAGAGGATGGCCATATGCTGCTCAACCAGGAAACAGATTGCAAGAGCTTAGTACAACATGAAGATTCATGTAGGACAAACTGTTCTTTGTACAGCAACCTGGATTCTGGACAGTCAGAATTATCTCCATTAGACATGAGTTCATCATCAAATCCTGGCCATATTGTCAAGGAGAATGGGACCTCTGAAAAGTCAAACTCTCCACAGTACCTGTCAGACACATACAGGATAAAGTCAGCGTCAAGCAGTGTTTCTGAAGTATTACTTTTACAAGAGTCTGCAGAAAGCCCTCATGTCAAGGAAAGTGCTGTTAATGGCAGCCAAAGGGAGAATACGAACAATCAAACACACATCAGTGGAGTAACCTCAGTGAAGGATGTCTTTGTCGTTGAATCGGAAACAGTGCCCTGCGGCTGTGGAAACAAACCATGTGTGCATGAAAGTGCAACAGATCAGGAGAGGATTAACACGGGAGATGAGTGCCAAAGTTTCCATCAGACCCAACTATTCGGGCCTGAGAAACATGAATGTCTAGATCCCTCACAGATACTTATAAAACCTTCATGCTTCAGTGATCTGCCCAACAGTAACAGCACCACTCAGAGGCCAAGTGACCCCTTGGGCGTGACAAACAGAGAGATAGTGTCACCTGCTGATGTAAATGGAGTGTCGAGCTGTGAGAAAGCGCCTTTGGACTGCCAATCCAAGGCCTCCAAGATCCCTAACTCAGGACTAGCCTTTGTGAACAAGAAGATGGTGGAGGTGGTGAACATGTCAGTCTCCTGTGCCCCAACCTGCCTCCCATTTTCATCCGTCCTGAGAGACTCTCCATCTATCAGTGGAATGTCCACTCGTCAGACTACCTCACCTATCACCCATCAGCCTCTGGGCTCCTTCGGTATCATCTCCTCATCTTCACTCAGTCCCCTGAACATGGATGAAGAGACAAATGAACGAATGCTGAAGTGAGTTTTTGTTTTTCCTAACAGGCATTCTACCTCTTTGTATCCCGCTAAGTTTATTAGTACACTTACTACTTACTTTTGTGTTGCTGCTCAATACAAAAAAGATATTTTAAAGTGCAAATCACATCCAATTTACACAGAGTATTAAGATCTATAAGCCCATACAACTTTCTTTTGGTATTTACCAAGCAGTAACATTTAGAAATGAAAAATTAAATGCATTAGCTAAGCCGGCAGGCCTAGCAATGCTTGCTAGCTTAGCTAATATATAACGTCTCATTGAAATGTGCTCAATTCTCTTTGCACTGCAAAGTAAAATAACTTTTCCCAAAGCAAACAAACAATATGCAAGATGCATGAAGTTGGGAATATGGGAAAAAGCAGAAATACACAAAGAATGATACACATACAGTGCCAGTGTGTGCTAACAAAAAGACAAGACTTATGCTGCACTTTGGTTTGCAGAACAAGCAAGAAAATCAACAACCGCCTACTTAAAGAAGCACAAGTATATTTTCAGTCTGAAGATCTTAAACCTCTGAGGTCTGAGTTGACATCACTGGCAACACCAACTCTAATCCCAACCTAACCATAATCAGTGGGAATTTGTCATATATGGTTTTTTTTTATGTGTTCCCTCAAGTTCTGGCAATGAGGGAATCAAGAAAAAAAAACTGACACACTGAAAACTATTCATATTTATTAAAATAAAGGCATCTTTTACCTTTTTCTAAAAACTGTTTTAGGGTAGGACGAGGGTTAGGATTATGGTTACCACCTATGATGACTTTGGCCTAGGGTTAACTGGATTCTTCAAATAAACCTTAAACTTAGTTACCAATAAAATGTGGCATTAAACTGTTGACTTCGGTCAACACTGACCTACTGAGTAGCTGCAAATTTAAACATGTATTAACATAGCTTTGCAAATGTTCTCAGTCCTTTGACATCAGTTCTGTTATGCACTTTTAAAGTTCAAGGACCGATGTGATCAATTTCACGAGTTTTGAAGCGCAGTATTTAGCTTAAATGTCTGTATAACTATCTATTAAATATGTACAGTGTGTCTTGTACAACAAAGACTTTCTTGATTAACACCCACCAAACACGGAAGATGGAAAAGAAACGTGAGAATATAATATTTTTGTTCTTTTTAAAGCTCTTGCCAATTAGTGTAAAAGTAAAGTAACCATCCTAGCAGATATGCATCAAAATCTGTAGACATTTTTTCTGATAAATACTTGCTTGTCTATACTATAATACTTGCTAGGGTTTGAGACTTGAGGTCATCACTAATGAGAATTTAGATCTCAGGGGGTTATGGTGGGCTGGATTTATGTTCAGGGTTCCTTTCTCAATTGGGTGTCAATAAAAAAATGTTTCTAAAATTTAGCTCGACTTCTGAAGGAAAATTTTGGAGTGTTATCATCATCCACACCACGCTGCAGGAAACAAATCAGTGATTCTTGAGATAAGGGACAAAACATGTCCGGCAGATAAAACCCCAATTTTGTGGTTAAAAATATGCATACAAGTGTTAACCCAACTGCCTAAAAGACAAACCAAGGCAATGTTTATACAACAAAACTATGATTTTGTATTTTTTATAAATATATATTCATTTTAAATGGTACAATACATTACCAGTACCTTAAAAATCCATTGTCCAGAAGCAGGTGTGATAATATTAAAATACAGAAAAAAAATTAAAAGTAATGTAAAATTAAACATCATGGCTCTCGTCACTAAGTATTTAAGTCAATACCTTATATAATATCAAAATATGCAATTGAAAATTTATTTTTAAATATTTTTTAAGTGATTAAAATCATGTCCAGAGTTTTTGTCAACACCGTCAGATTTTTTTAAAAGTACAAAAAAATCAGGAATTATTGTGGGTAGCTTACACTCTGAGGACCCCTTTACCCCTTCCTGTTTGATACGCATGCCATGAGGTCACTGCTGTGATAATTTGTTTGTTTTTATTTCATTTATTGCACACCTTTCTGATAAAACTCTGTGTCACAACCATAGTGCGTCAACACCAAAGTCGATGTAAACCAAGATTTAATTATTTTTTTTGTAAAAATAGCCTCATTTAGGTAGATTGTAGAGGCCATAAGCAACTTATGAAAAACAAGATGGCTTCTGTCAGATAAACATGTGTTATGAGAGAAAGTCGGGTATTTTGTCAACACCATCAGGATTTTTGTCTGACGGTGTTGACCCTTTTTCTAATGGTGTTGACAAATGTCACAAAAGTGTGCTATTCACCATTTATATTAAGTTATTTTTTACTAATATTTCAGTCATATTACTTCTTGTGTATTTTACTGATATTTCTGCTTCACAGATGTGTCAAATATTATCAAATTTGCCTTATCTTGAATCTCATTGTTTATGTATACATTATTAATCCTGTAGGAAAATGCTTAGTCCTCTGCATTTAACCCATTCACTCAGTGATGCAGTGGGCAGCTACCAATCCAGGATAGCCTCTGTTCATTGGATTTGAACGCCCAACCTTTCGATCATGTGGCATCTACTGAGCTAGCTGTGCCCCGAGAGCTGCTCTTTAAGTGATGATGTATGAATCCTGCTTCCGGGCCCAAACTACTCTGTGTTTATTAAGCCCATTGTGCTGTTAAAATGTTTTAATGCTTTTTATCTTGTTCTATTACATCTGAACAAGCCCCTAAAAACAGCCAGTGATCACTGTCAGCCTAACCATCGGGAACCCTCACGTTAACTTTTATCAAGTGGAAAAAAGTTAGCACTCATCCTCCAGCTTCACTGTGTTTATGTTATGCTAACACAGCTGTGTCGCTAGCGATCACGTAGCACATCACTATATACCAGCTAGCCCAACTTCAGTAACCTGACAATAGTCACTGCTGTTTAGTTTTCTGTCTCCATTTATGTTGGAAGTGGTAGCAGAGCTGGTTTATCATGTTCAGGTGGAAACAAGCAATCTAACTTCTAACTCTGTTAAATTTCATATATTCTGTTTTCATGGATGCCTGGATGTTACACCTGGTAGAGCAGCCACACTGATCATTTTATTAAAGATGAAAGAATTTAGACAGTTTGTAACTCTCAGTGATGCCGCAGAGTTCCAAAGTCAAAGGAACTCTGAACCATCAAACTTAATGGCCGGATAGCATTTCTATTGCTTAATGCATAATTGTGTTGTGAATATTCATCCTTAATCTGTGAAAAAGCATAAGGTTCAGAAAAATTATAGTAATTACAAAATGGTACATTTCAGGCTAGAATAGCAAAGGGGAACCTGTCAGTAGAGGAACGAAAGAGAAGGAACAGGGATGATCAAAAAAGAAAGAGAGAAAAAATTAACAGCCAGCCTGAGTTGAAGAAAGAGTTTCTCATAAAGGAAAGGGAAAGATGGAGAAATAGAGTGAAAGAGGGAAAAATAAAGAACACCAGTGATCTGAAAGGAAGAGAAAAAAGTCAGAAGAGAAGGTTTTGGAAACAAGCACAGAGAGTCAAAAGGAGAGAAAGTCCAGCAGGGTCTAAACACACAACCACAGAGAACTTTAGGAATCAAGGAGTAGTAGGCGGCTACTTGCTGGTGAACTATTAAGCTGTAGAACTTGACATGTGCAAAAACAGAATTGTTATGATGTGTCTTGTGATATTACAAAGGTTGTTAAGGTTTAATTGTCATTTTGAAAGAAATAATATCTTGTTTTCTACTAGTGTGTCACCACCGTCAGATTTGTGTCACCACCGTCAGCACCTTGTCAACTCCATAATATGGAGTTTTTGTTTATTTTTCTCTTTTGGAGAACCATATATTTTCCTCCCTCATGATCTTCCAATAAAAATACGTAATCTTCTCAATAAATGTGTAATTTGCATGCTGCTTAATATGACTGTTTCTTATACAGATTAAATACAAGCTTCTGAAAATATGTATGACTGTAACTCTAATAATAAAAAGCCAAAACAATCTTACTTTTAAATGTGGTATAATTACTTTGAAAACATATGTGCATAAACAATAGAATAGAGAAGCTGCTAATAAGATAAGATAACATAAGATGACCTTTATTAGTCCCACAGGTGGGAAATTTGTTTTGTTACAGCAAAAGTGCAAAGTTATGTAGCAGAAATTAGAAAACACTGGAATGCAATAGAATAAAATAAAATACTATATACAATAGAATAGAATAGAATAATATATACAATAGAATAAAATAGAATACAAATGCTATATACAACTGAACTGAGTAAGAAAAGTAATAGTCAAAATAGCTGAAACAACTTCATTTAAAATATATATTTTTGCATTTCTTTGTGTCTGACGGTGTTGACAAAAACCTTGCACTTCTCCAGCAAAAACATAAATTATTAAAAAATGTTACACCTGGAAGATTGTACCAAAACATGGTGAGACAGCCAAAACTTTGTGTAACAATTATATGTAAATGTATTTTTGAAAAATCAAAAAATATATTTTAGAAAATTAAAACCTGTTTTGTCCCTAATTTCAGGAATCACTGAAGGCCAAAAAATGAGGGGTTTTCATGGGTTTTGGGAGATGACTCCTGACATCTGGTGCAGTAGCTGGCAGTGCTTGGAAAGTCTAGCATAACAAAATGAAACGAGGGCAAATTTGAAGCAAGGAAGCCAAAACGAGGTGAAATGCCTCCTGAATGTATTAAGTCACATCAAAGAGTACACAGACAAATCCATCATAATAAGCTGAAAGTACACTAACTTGAATCGGATTGGCTTTGACTTCTGCATGACTGTAATCTGAAACCTGGCAGAATGACAGAGTAATAAAACTTTTGAGCAGCTTACTGGTTAGTCTGAGACTTCTGTTAAGCAACACGGGCTTGCTCAAGAAGTGGGCAGCATGAGCATGTAAATTCTGAAAATTGAATGTAGGTTGTCTATTATATTTGGGCCACACGGCGAAAGCTGTAGGAGTAATTCACTTTTTGGAAAATGAAACATTCATCAACTTGTCTCTCTAAGACAGGGGTAGACAATTAGGTTTTCCCAACGGGCTGCAAGTGAGATACTGGGACTGTTGTGGAGGACTGTACCAGTAGGCTGGACTCAGTTCTGCTTAATATCAATTTTATCTTTTTATAAGACTACTGGCGCGACCCTCCACATCTCATGTGGCCCCTTGGGGAAATTAATTTGCCACCCCTGCTCTAAGGTCTACATGCCAACCCTAAACTCAGGCCTAAGTCTAAAGCTAGGCAGTATATATTTTATAGTATATAATTTTTAAAAAATATTATTAAACTATTCTCTCCAGTGTTTACAGTCAAGAATCATAAAAATGAATCATTCTGTCACACATGAAAAAGTAGTCACATTTTGCCCTTTTAAGACTAACTTACAATTAGAACGTATGATGGCTGAGACTGCAAAGGGTTAAAGGCTTAAATCACCTCATATCGCATTAGATTAAAATTGTTCAGTATAAGTTTAGTAATATAATATCACATTTTTTTCTCCAGTTTCTACAAAGCCAAAGAGGAGCTGTTCAAAGAGTTGAGCTTCCAGGCCAGCTTGTACAGCGACCTCCCGTTCCTGGCATCAGATCTCCCCTACTTCCCTCCTGAAGAGGATGATGAGGAGTTTGATGACGGCATACACCTGGTGGTGTGCGTCCATGGGCTTGATGGTGAGGCTGCACATTTAAAAAATGTTCTGCTTCGCTGCGATCCAGTTCCACGTCTGCATTGCACTGACACATCCATAACTTTCTGTACAGCCTTTCATATGATTCCCTATTAGCATTGTAAATGTAATATAGTCTGATAAAGTCCTACAACTTTATTACACTGCACTGTGCAGTCTGTGAATACTAATTCCCTGAAACTCATTTCAGGTTAACTTTTAAATGTTTATCGAACATGCTTAATAAAAGCAGAGCTACAAACTTTGTGTGTCTATTTCGTCACCTGCTTCCAGGAAACAGTGCTGACCTTCGGCTTGTGAAGACTTTCATAGAGCTGGGACTGCCAGGATCCAGGCTCGACTTCCTCATGTCTGAGAGGAACCAGGTACATTTGACAGTGACGGGAGCAAAACTGTGAAAGTGTGCTTCGAGGCAATTTGCAGAGCGCTGACAGCCTTGCTTTTCTCCCGCAGGCCGACACGTTTGCAGACTTCGACGCCATGACGGACAGGCTGCTGGATGAAATCATTCAGCACATCCAGCTCTACAATCTCACCATAGGCAGGATCAGGTCAGTCGGCCAGGTTTAACACGCTGCAGCTTGCCCATTATTGACACATTTCATTTTGATTGGATATTAAACCTCTTAATATCCACTAGCTTGCTGGTGAACCCCCTAAGGGCAGAGATAGGGTGCAAATACATTCAAGTGACTTTTCAAACAAGCCTGCTTCCAGAAATTAGAATATATCACCCTTCAAGTTGAGTTTATAGTTTCATTTTGGTCTTACAGTTCCTCTGCTAGAAGATTCTCATGTGGGAAGTCAATTGAGGTTAAGGGAAACCAGTAAAGGACCAGCCTGAGCAGTATTCAGTCCAGTCAGCAGATGGCAGCAGAGACTTTGCCCTGATTCTTCTGTGGAAGTCTTAACTTCGGAGAATGACAGCTCCGTGATAATGTATAGACTCAAAATGGATAAGTGGCAGAAAACAGATGAAAAGCTCTTATCATACCGTGCCAATAAGCTTGTGACTTTCACATGATAGACTGCGCTGCTTTATGCAGCACTGTGCTGCCTAGTTCCAATCAAATTAAGCTATTCATCTTCCCGCTTAATTGCCCTCAATGTGACAATTTATTTCTTTGTGAGAGTTTCTGCCCAAGTTTCTTAACTCTCTTTTTATTGTGGCGTATTCTCTGGGGAGCGAGTATCAAAGACAAAAGGCAATGGAGTGCTGCAACAGCATCTGGTTCTTTCCACATTACCTCTATATTTAGTTTGGGAGCAGACAAATGAGAAGGAGCAGGCATGGAGATGAGGGATTGTGGGTAGAGCCGCAACAGTAGAGTAATTAAACTAAGTGACAGACATAGCTTGATGAATCTAATATTTCCCACTGCTGGGAAGCTGCTATTAATTCGTGTGGTTTGTCCTCTATGTTCGCATCAATAAGTTGTCATTGCCTTTGAGGATGTTTAAACATTTAGCAAGTTAATGAATTTTCTGTAATCACCGCATGCTGCAGCAGGAATCTCCAAATAGCTTCCGCTGCAACCCGTTCCTGCTTCCAGAGGAATCTACCAAAGCTATCGGGCAGTGTCGTAGGTCAGCAGCGTTGGAGGCATTTTTTTTTCCCAGCCGCCCACTCATGCTGCAAGTTCCTCTCTCTGAAAGTTGTTTGTCTTCGGCCAACAGCTTCATCGGCCACTCTCTGGGGAACATCATCATCCGCTCGGTGCTGACGAGGCCTCGCTTCCGCTGCTATTTGCCCAAACTGCACACTTTCCTCTCACTGTCAGGGCCACACTTGGGAACGCTGTACAACAACAGCACACTGGTCAGCACAGGTGAGGCCTCGGCTCGTCTCCTGGAAGAAGGCACAGCGCTGCGCGTTTCGTGCCTCTCAGCAGCATATTGTCTTTTGTCTAAGAATATCATCCATACTGCTCAGCTACTGTGATGCATGTGGAGTCCTGATTCGGTGTGTGTGTGTTTTGCTTAGGTTTGTGGTTAATGCAGAAGCTGAAAAAATCCGGATCTTTGCTGCAGCTCACCTTCAGAGATCACGTTGATCCACGGAAAACGTTCCTCTATCTCCTGAGTCAGAAACCAGGTACGGCTTGAAAGCGGCTGAGATCCGAAACAGAGGCTGGGTGTTGACGGCCCCACTTTACAGACTGTTGCTTGAAAGGCAGGCTGTTCAAATATTCATGAAAATGTTGTCATCTTGTCTTTTTTTTGTCAAATTTCTGTACGTGTCAGCTCACTAACACTCAAACCCCTGCCAGCGAGCTGCAAGAGGCCTGTGAGAGGCCTCCCCACTGTGTGAGTGGAACAAAGCAGTCGTTTGTCACACAGGCTTGAAGAAGATAAGCCTGAAAACGCTTTTTTACCCCCCTCTCTACAGCTGTGGCAGGCTGACAAAGTGATCCAAACCCTGTCATTGGAAACCCACCAGTGCACTCTCTTAAAAGCACACAGAGAGGAGACTAGAGAGAGAGAGAAAAAAACACAGCTTTATCGTATCAAGGCCTGTCATTGTGCTTTGTGATTGTACTTTGCATTTTACAACCAATTCAATCCTTTACCCTGTCTTACCCTCCTTCTCTCTACACTGTGCTGTCTCCTTTACTTGCGTCTTTCATGTCCTTGTAGGGCTCCAGTTCTTCAAGAACGTGGTGCTAGTGGCGTCTCCGCAGGACCGCTACGTTCCTTTTCACTCTGCCAGAATAGAGATGTGCAAAACTGCTCTCAAAGATAGAACCACAGGTGAACAATGCAGCTGTCATTACTTTAGCTCATATTTGTATTTCAATAGTTTCTATCTGGATATCTGGGCATCCAGGGGCCTTGTCGTCCACATTATTTTAGCACACTTGTTTATTCCTAGAATGACATTTTACATTATTCACGAAAGGAGCGTGCCTCACATAACAGCAGGTAAGACTGTGTCCCCTTCTCTCCTCTAACACTGCAGGTTAATAGGGAAGACTTGGCAGAACAGTGTCATAAAAACAGCAACTACATATTCTGATCGCCTCAGGTCAGAGTTGGAGTTAGAGTTGGTGGTGTCATCGATGACTTAAATGCCAGAAGGTTAATTAGTCACACTTTTTCTCATTTCATGCCATCCCTGTTGAGTTAAAATAAGATATAGGAATGCTTTACTTTTGTTTTACGTATGTCTGGGTCTAGAACACCCACATGCAAAATCTTTTAAGGGCTTCATCAGTGATCCCAGCCTTTGCTCTCAACACTGACCTTATTATTTGGAGAGAAGCAAAAAAGTACCTCTTTGGAAAATAGCCTCAACAGATTTTTATATGTGTCAGTGAGAATTATTCCTCTCTTTGTCCATGGATTGCCAAGACTTTATGGAATAATGAAAAAAAGAAATCTTATACCATACATTTAGGGTTGGGGTTATCAGTGATTATAGATGGTTAGCAGAAGACCTGTAACTGTGCCAGTGTAGTCCAGATACCATTCACTGATGTATCATCTTCTAGTTTTATATGTTTCTTAGTCATCCAGGTCAGGGTAGACTCAAGAGCTTAAAAAAAGAAAGGAACTGGACCGTTCATCCAAGGCTATGTCCACACGTACATGGGTAGTTTTGAAAACGCTGACACCCAGGCTTCTAGACTTCTGATTGGCCAACATTTCGTTTTTAGCGTTTACATGTGGACAGAGTTTTGTTTTGTTTTTTCAAAACGAAAACGGAAAATCTCCGTTTTCAAAAATATCCGTGTGCGTGTGGACGTAGCGCAAGAGACTTCTTCAGATTTAAAAACCAAAAGGTGGAGAGTTCAAGGTGGTCTTGAGGGTCGTTGATCCACTATTGATCATGCGTGTCATCACATGAGCTAAGGTGTGAAAACAGGCGCAAGTTGTTAACGTCACCAGGAGTTAAGGGTTAAATCACTGTGAGACCTTAAGGTAACTAGAGGCAAAGTGTGAATACGGGTAAAATGCCTGGAAAGAGATCTCAAGACTACATGGTAGGTAGCTGATAGCTGGTGTTGTAAGCCATGAGCTCTGTATAACTCCCACTGGGAGGTAAATACCTGGCACTCTGCACCTTTTGTTTTTAGAAATCAAGAAACCTTGAATGAGAAGTGAAATGTCCTTAAAACATCAAGCCGTCAAGCTCTTAAAACATCTACTAGTTTGTATAAAAACCGTTTAGCATGTGGCTAAATATGAATGCATCACCTGATGACGTCTTTAACAAATTCATTTGCTTTCATTTATAAACCTCTGGACTTTAACAGCTCAGATTTAGCAACTTCTTCTAAATTTCTACCCATATGGAAAACTTAAGTCATACATATCTGTGCAGACACTCTGAACTGATCCTGTCACCCATGTTCCACACATGACGTGGTTGGGGGGGTTGGCATAACATTTTCAGTTTTACAGGAGATTAGGCTCTAGGGTGTTGTATGGCAACCAGCCAAGACTCTAGGAAGTCATTGCACTGGGGCAAAAAACAGGCTGGCTCACCAGCACCTGTACATGCCTCATGTGACTTTGGGCAAAAATCCCAGTAAGGGTAAACACTCTGCAATGGCAAAACTTTGCACTCATCAGAGATTTCAAAAAAGTGGAACGGAAGTATGTTGCAGTAAGTATGCAAATCAGAAAAATTGACAAGAATTATTGTTATTATGGGGCGTATGTTTCATGTTTCATATTAAGGTCGTTTAGATGGTGGTGATGTTCTGCACTGCGTTATATTTAGAAGCTTTCCTAATTTTATATCCACTCTATCAACATGAAAAAGTAAGTTTCTCCATAGAATATCTGGCATTTGTTGACCAAACAAAAACAGCTGATGAATCACTAATGAATCTAACTGTGGCCCTAAGTTTTAACACTTGAATATGGATAAGACATCATGCACGTAGGAGGACTCGCCATTACTTTCCTTTTTTTTCCCTCGTACTGAAGGGCCCGTGTACACCGAGATGATCAACAACCTCCTGCAGCCACTCGTAGAAGCTAAAGAGTGCCGCCTGATCCGCCAGAATGTGTTCCACGCTCTACCCAACACAGCCAACACGCTGATCGGCCGTGCCGCCCACATCGCCGTCTTGGACTCTGAGCTATTCCTGGAGAAGTTCTTCTTAGTGGCAGGACTCAACTACTTCAAGTAAAGGTGCTCCTACTGCAGGCTTACTGGACCGATCTGAATGGTGGATAAAGGGGTCTAAAGGAAGGGGATGAGGTCATTTTACCCTGTACAATAGATGTAATGTATATATTTCCTGGTATCCAAGAGGCCAGATTTGTATATCCCATTTGTTAGGATGGTTAGCAGCTGTTAATAAAGGATTGGTATATCGTGACTGTTTAAACCGCTAACTCAGAAGTCTGAGTTTGATGTGTAGCCAGTCAAAGCAAAACATCTGACATCGATGACAGGATTGATTGTTGTTGTTTTGTCGGCCTTATGAATAACCTCTCAGCCAGAACACTAACAGATGCTAATTGTGGTTTAAAGCATTTACTTACTTTCCCTTTAGAGTTGGTTTAGAGCCTTTGCTATCGCTGGTTGATTGAATTCTTCTTTAAGGGTTACACTAATGATAGTCTTACACTATCCTTACAAGGCAATAGATGCATAGCATTTATGTCCTTGATTGTACATGAAGTATTTTGTTGTACGAAACATAGATGTTCATTTATACAGAAATGACTATATTGTTTAAAATTATTTATTTTTTACCTGCTTATGTTATTTACAGTGTAAGTAGTCCGTCTACATTTAAGTCTCTGTGTGTAATTATCATCAAATGTGTCAAATGAAAAGTAAAAAGTGTGTTGTCTGTATGTTTATCTGTACATCTCAAAAAAATCTTGCTGTCCATGACTAGCTAAGTGTTAGGCTACAACAAACGTTTGCATAGAAGTGTGCAGCAAAGTATATTTGATAAGAAATGATCCTACCTGCTGTGATAGCATTTACTTTGTAATTGTGTTTTTGTACTGACTTAGTAACAGATTAACAAGATTCAGGATCGGACCATTTGCTAAGCCCCACCTCCCCTTAGTTACCATCGTGCCACCTGTCGAGCTTTTCAGCCTCTCAAGGCCCTTATGCAATTTAGAATGATACCCCTCCAACCTGCAGTAATGTTTACATTACTAAAATGTGATGTCAGACCTAAGTAGACAAAAGCAGACCTGTCACTGCTCCTGGATTTTTCAGCGTTAGCTAGCTAACCAATCAAGCAAATCTCAGCTACTTGACTATCATACCTCTGTTTGACTTTGTTGCCTACAATTTTTCCTTTTTTAAGCTGAATTTAGACATAACATAGCTTTATTTGCATGATTTTTACACGTTTTGGGGTATGTTGGTTGGGGAAGCCAACATCCCAAAATGTGTTAAACAGCGCACAAAGGAAAAAGTAGTACAAGTTGTGATTAGACGCTTTTATACTGATTCTGTAGACATTTGACCACCAACCATTCATCACCCATTTTAGACATGTGCCAAAAATGGTGACAAGATCAGTTGAAGACTAGACACAAAAGCTTAGCGACAGTCTGACCATTACTTTGAAGGTGAGCTTTCTGGTTTGTTTTATATCTGCTTGGCTAATAGTGCCGGTAAAAGTGTTTGCTGACAAATCTGAAGAACTACAGGAAACATTTGCTGCCAACCAGTCAAGGCATACATATGTTTCCTTAGCAACAGGTTGTTGTATCATGTCCAATATGGCAGACAAATTTTAGGCAATGTGTGCATGGCATTATATAAAAAGTGAATGTGAATTTGGCATTTAGGATTTTTGGAACGAGAAGTGTATATGTAGATTCATGATGTTTTTGGACTTCTTAGATGGTGTGTTTGAAATAAATAACTGCACAGCCATAGTATTTGTCAAATAATGCAAAAAAAAAGAAATCAGCTCCAAATAAAAGATACTGTATGTGGCTTTAAACACGCATTTCTTCTAATGACCAGAAGGGGGCGACTCCTCTTGTGTCAAAAAGAACTTCTATAGTCAATGGAAAAATTGCCCTTGGCTCTTCTGATCTCTTTTATGGTGTCACAGTGCATGTTTGGTAAATTCTGGTCCTTAGTAGGTTAGTAGGTTATAAAAAAACAGTAAAAGGGTAAAAGCCCTTAGGCCAGGGCTGCTGTGTGGTTGACAAGTGGCTGCTGCATGTGATTGCAGTGCATTCTGGTTCTCCGTCAGTTTCCCCTCTCACATCCAGTTTAAAAACACCAAAGTGAAAATGTTCAGTCCTCAGCACAGTACAGCACATTTTCTTCCAAAAGGTAACGTCACATTTATCTAAAGTCAGTCTACAACTTCTTATATGTCACTACCTATAACACAAATTATTCATCTACTTTGGCCCGGACATCTTTGGATGTGGAAGTGGATAGGCTACAATGATGTAAGATATAAATGCATACAGCTGCAGCTGATGGTAGCACCCAACGTTATCATACCCTCCCATACTTTTGTGCCTACTTTTGGTTTTGGAACAAGCCACGGGCAGCGTTTAGTTCTGTTGCTTCACTGGTTTGAACCCCAGCTGGGAATTTTCTGTGTTGAGCTTTCGTGTTCTCCCTGTGAATGAGCAGGTTTTCCTCTGGGTACTCTTCCTCCACAGTCTAAAGTCTAAATTGGCCATGCATGTGATGTATAGATAAAATATTTAAACTGCATCGAGTAAAGCACTCTATGAATGTATGTTTAAGTGTGGCTTGGAGTCAAAAGCACTTTGATTTATCAACAAAGCTAGAAAAGCACTGTATAAATGCCCACGCACTTAAACATGCAGAAATCCATAGCTTGACAGGCTTCTTGTGCCTAAACGAGTTGCTACGATAGAGCGATAGCTAACCGGGGGAGAGGAATGAATATTTAATAATCTAACAATGCTGAAGCAATTTTATGGAATTACTGCTATAAAATATAAAATTATATACAACTACTAGTAGTTGTAGCCTCTAGTTAATCAGTTATTTTGATAATGCGTCTTGAATCTCGAATGGCAGGCGGTAAACAGGCTTGCTGGTATAATCAACGGCAGATTTGATGTGCATGCATGTGACAAAGATTTGCCATTCATGACTGTACGATACAACAGACTATTGTGGTCTAATGAGGATCTATTTTCTAATTAGCCATGTAAAGCTGTAGATTAAAACCCTTTGAAATGCATTGCTTTTTTTAAAAATTGGTGTAAATCAGGGTGTCATTGCTTTTGTTATCCTGGATGATTCTGTGTAATACTGACACACTGCCAAGATTCTCCCCCGCACACTGTCTACGCAATGTGATGCATGATGATAGCAGGGAACCGCTGTGCAAGCAGTCGAATGTTCTCTTGAACATGTAACATGCCGTGTTGTGATCTCATCAGCTTTTCCCACATCCTTGGCTGTCAGATGCAAAGTGTTGTTTTCTATCATCCTGGCGAGGATTGTTTCCTCACCGCCGTGCTGTTCATCAGACAGTGTTTACATATTCTGATATTAGAGAACTGTCACACACGTCTCATTTCCAGCTGTAGTTATGCGTCTGCTGCATATGTAGTTATGTACAGACAGAGAGATATATTTTAACCTTTGCACTGGTTTGAAGTGCACTTTATTGAAAACCTTGGATCAACTTCCACTAGCTTTACAAACTACAAACAGCTATTTTTTTTCTTTTTTAGATCTGAAGGTCACGTCCTTTTCTCATTGTAAAAACTAACCTCACCTGTCTGTCTTGGCTGTACAAGCATTGTTTTTTGTTCAAAGCGTGCTGTCTCAAAGAACGACCGGTGACACGGCAAAGTGCTTTTTTTCCCCGTGTGGAAGCTGCTGCTCTGTCACTGTGATCGACTCTAACCAAATGGGTTCCTTAAGGACGATGGTTCTCAAAGACCCGCTAAGCAAAGCTGCGCAAGCAGTCTGCTGGAGCTGCCGTGTATCATGCACCACAAACACACATACTGTACATGGCTGAGGCTTAAGCTTGTTTGCTTTTCCTTTGTGTGTGTTTACTCAAAGGAGTCGGCAGGAATCAATGGAGGGGAAAAGTGATGGAGAGGTATTGAGATTGACCCCTTCAAGGGCAAACAGAGGTATGAAATTGCTTTATGAGATGGATGGCTGTCCTGCAAAAGGTTTCATTTGAAGGTTTCATCAGAAAGAATTGTATTTACATCACTCTTAGCTCTCTTTTTTACCAAATATTTATTGGCTGTTAACTGTACATTTATGTTGTTGAGTAAATTCTATAAACCCAACACTTGACTGACTTGAACCATTTTGTATTTGACTTTTTAGAGAGCCTTGTTTATGTGTAGCACATGGAGGCGTGTATGGAAACTGTGTTATATGTCTGTGAAAGCTCATCTGTCTTCGCTGTCCCTATTATTTTGGACCCTCCATTTGTTTGATCTGATTATAAAAATGTTTCATGTCCCTCAAAGAATCATTAATTTATTTCATTCTGCATTTCTTTTGCTGAATGTGCAACATGTAAAGTATAAAACAAATACTACTTCATCTGTGCCAATACTACTATAATATTTTTCTATGTTGCTGACTGTACTGTACGCATTCCGTAGTAGCTTGTGTTCAATGTAGAAATAGAAATATAATTATATGCAGTATATAGCATAATATTGTTATAACATATATGAAAAAAATAAATGACAAATGTTCTTTTGCATAATTATTTTGTTTGTGAGCCTCAGTTCTATATTGATGTTAACTCTCTCAGTTTGAATGATGATCCCAACCTGAACCCAAAACAAAGAAAATAATCTTTCTACCTGATAAACACTAAAAATGGACATTTTTCTTTCTTAAAAGTACAGAGTTAGCATAAGGTTAGGATTATCATTAATAATGCCTTAGATCTCAGAGGATTAGCCACTTAACACTGCGAACAGCTAGACATGGAGCACATGTGCAAGAGTCGTTGCAGTCACAAAAACTCTGCATTCATGTGGACCATTGTGTTCACTGTCTTATTATGAAACTCATGTCACTCATACCTGATTTGATCCTAGCGTACTTGTGGACACAGAAAGTACAATCAAGGCCTTAGGATTAGGGGTACGGTTGTGTTGCATATTGGCGACATGGTAAACAAGCCTAGTTTTAGGAGCCTGGTTCATGTTAAGAGGTCATACATGTTACATATTCTCATAGAATGAGATAAAGGCTAGGTTTTAGCTCGGCGAGGTCATTACTCTTAACTCTAACAGAGTGCTATCAGCATATATGTTTCCCCTTAAAAGTACTTTTAATTAGGGGCGAGAAAGAAAGTAATCATTCTGACTGATACACATCAAAAGATGACTGCCCCTCTCTCAGATTCTGCTGGAGGTTTCTGCCTGTTAAAAGGGAGTGTTTCCTTCCCACTGTCGCCAAGTGCTTGCTCATAGGGGATCATCTGAATATTGGGGGTTTCTCTCTATTATTGTGAGGTCTTGACCTTACAATAGAAAGCACTTTGAGGTGACTTGTTATTTTGGGCTATACATATTAAACTGAATTGAACTAAATCAAAAACCTGGTACAGTTTAAAAAGAAGGAATCCAAGTCTAAGTACAGTAAAGAGACTAGAATAGAGGCAAACAACAGGTAACACTCACAAGCAGAAAGACATTCACAGGAAACATCTTGAAGTCTGTTCATGTATGAAACAAGTTTTTCGGGACAGCTTAAACCTAGATGAACTCGTAGAAGAGGGATGGGATGAGTATGGAGAAGGGAAATGAGAAGCTCATGATCCAAAGCATCTTTCAAACATTGTGAAAGGCATAATTACTGCATTGTCATTCATGGGTGCCACTGGACCCGGGTCACTGGTATTTACTGATGATATGAATCTTTGTCATGTTCATTAAACCATCCTGTGGACTGCTCTGTGAAATGAAGCATGTTCATGTTGGAAGTTACCTTGAGAAGGTGCAAAATTGTGGCCACACAACACACCTCACACCGTGATACTGAGCGTGAACTGTTCACGTGCTGCAAGTTTGGTCTGTTCGTTCATGCTGTTGTGAGCCAACTTGTGAGCGTACTATGTGCAACCTCAGCAGAATGCATTCTGAGAAGCACAGCACAGTTCTAAAGAGAGGTTATCTTAGTTACTGTAGTCTCCGCTCCATCAATTCTGGCAGTCCTTCTCAGGGTGAAATGACTCGCGAAAAGCTTAAAATGTGTTGACATGACACAGAAAATGTCCTGAAAAGTGTTGGTTAATAATACGGAAACAATTGCTGGCTATTAATGCAAAGATGTAAAATTGCAGCAGAATCAATCTTCCTTTCTCATGGAGAAGACTGAAAAAATGCTACTTTTTGGCAACTTTGTATATATTAAAAAATGAGATTTGTTTTTTAGACCTGTGAAAGAGGCTAGGAATTATCTAGACATATGATTCGTGTCACAATATGGAATTTGTCAAAATTAAAGTTTCATCAGTTTTCTTTTACATCAGGATGTATTTGGTTTTATTACATGCCAATAGCTATCCAATTCAGGCTTCAGCCTTGTGAGACAGGTTGTTGTGAGTTAAACTGTACTCCAAATTAATTACTGTGCTTGTCTAATAAGGGCTAATTATTTTTCTGGACGGGCTGAAGTGGACCAAACTGTACCTCAACAAACTATAAAAGACATAATTTTCAAATAAATACAAGCATGTCCATCCAGCCATCCATCCATCCTAAGCAGAGAAGCCCAGACCTCCCTCTACCTGGCAACCTCCTCCAGCCTTTCCACGTGAACACCAAGGCGTTTCCAGGCCCACTGAGAGGTATAATCTCTCCAGCGTGTCCTGGGTCTGCCCCGGGGCCGCCTCTCGGTGTGACATGCCTGCAACTACTCACCCAGGAGGCGCCCAGGAGGCATCCTTGTCAGATGCCCGAACCACGTCAACTGGATCCTTTTGATGTGGAGGAGCAGCGGCTCTACTCTGAGCAGACGGCTGAACTGCTCACCCTATCTCTAAGGGAGAGGCCAGCCACCCGTCGGAGAAAGCTCATTTCCAACGCTTGTATCTGCGAACTTGTTCTTTCGGTCACTACACAAAACCTGTGACCATAGGTGAGGGTAGGGACGTAGACCGACCGATAAACTGAGAGCTTCATTTTTATGCTCAACTCTCTCTTTTCAAATTATGTTCAATCATAATTTCCTTGGGGATTAGTGAAGTATTAACCCTCTGAGGTGTAAGTAGGGATCGGAATTAAAAAATAACTCTTGCAGCGAACTGTAGTTCAATTCCTTGGAATTGTTAGCTCGCCTATCATTTCCATTTATCAGTCCACTACTGCTATAATCCACTGATTTGAATTTGGTGCTGAACGAGGAAAATAGTGTTGCAGCCTACATTGGACGGATGTGGACATTACTTTTATTTTTATTGCACAAAAGGACGAGAGTGAGATGGTAAAGTGCAAACTGCATCCAGGACAGCTGGATTATGCTGCTAACAGAACTTCTGCTCTTTGCTAGCACCTACGCAGATGGCAAGCTAACGCTAAGCTAGCCAAGAACCCAAATGACGCTAAAGCAGTGATGAGCAGTCAGGCTTACAACCTCTACTTCTACCTGTTCATGTTTCTAAAGTAGAATCTTTGTGACGATCGCTTCAACGTATTTTTGGCTCTTTTAACTTTTACTTTGTGTTGTTGACTTGTAACTATACCTAAAAACTAAACAAAAGATCCTATCTCCGTCTCCTTATGAAAATGGGGAATTGTGTTGGTGTGTGATAAGGTGTTTCAGGTCATTTTGCAGAGTAATGAGAAAGTAATGTAACACGTAGTGTAACCCAGCGGTCTCCAACCTTTTTTGCGCCATGAACCAGTTTAATGTCACACAATATTTCTACAGACTGGCCTTTAAGGTGTCGCGGATAAATACAACAAAATAAATGGTACGGCCGAGACAAAAACTGTGGTATTTTATAAATATAATAACAAACGCAAATTCACTGTGTAATTGTGTAATTTTATTACTGAAATGCACCAACAACAGTAAGAGTAACATCCTCCTCTCTGCCCCTTAATGCTCTTTGGTCGCTATGGTAACGCATAAATATTTCTTTCAAGATAAAACACACAACTACAACATGGGAAAAGACCCAGTGTAACAGAGTTAACAATAAAAACCCTGAAAACCATAAATTTCACACCCAAGCCTCAACTCTCGGTACCAAGCGAGTCACGGACCAGTGCCGGTCTGTGGCCCGGGGGTTGGGGACCGCTGGTGACTAATGAAGTAATGTAATGCATTACTTTTAAGAAAAGCAACAAGTAACATGCAGAATGTTAAAAAAGTGAATAGATTTTTGTTATATGTTACTTTCTTTATCCCTTGATTGTTGAAAATATACATTTTCATAAACATTTAGCATCATTTTAGGCTCACCAGTGACGATCACTTAGACTTGGATTGTTATTAAAACATTTCTATTCCTTGTGATTCTTCTTTCCCCATATGGACCTTACTGAAAAGTGGTTTAGAAACCTCAGATTTAATGCATCATTTTATTTTTTTGCAAGGTAACCGCTTACCTTGTAGTTTGTGTGTTTTTACATAAACTACAATTTTGTGCAAAAAATGCGTACTCTACCTGGTCTAACCTCGCATGTCAACCTATCAGTGTCCCTTAGCGGTGCTTGTGCCGCGCGCAGATATGTGGCTGTTTCCTGCCTCCCTGAGCCACTCGGCCCACAGAGGCAGATTTGTCACGCCCTTTAAATTCTGTCTGTGTATATTCTATTAACGAGCCCTGTTGTGGGACTACAGTGACTCGCCATTTGTATTGTCCGACGGTGACACGCGCAGTAAACGAATCATAGCAGCAATCCCCTACTGACGCCCCATTTCAACTACATCAATTTATGACTTCCAGGTCTGGGGTACCCTGGAGCTATAAATCCAGGCCCACAACAATCCATACTCAATTTGATTTCAGGGTGTTCTTTCTCATTCCGCCCCCCATTTGTCATTGCGTGTTGAACTCATGATCCAACTGAGGCTAGTTGGAGTCCCACTACTTGCCTTTCTCCTTTCTTTCTTCCCTCCCTGAAATCAATAGAGCTCATTTTTCCTCCCCCAACCCTAAAGACATCACTGTCACTGGAAAAATGATGAGGGAGTTGCGCTCACACATAGTAATGCATTTCATTTTCATCAAGTTAACAGTAATTTGTCAGTCACATTCACTTATCATCAAATGCAGGGAAATCGTAGCAAATAAAAGGCATGTTTCGTGTTTACAGCTCGACTCTCGCACAAACACATCCCCTCCGAGACCCATCTCATTCTGCATGTGTTGCTCCGCCCCAGCCATAAAGCGGAGCGAGGAATGATTTTGTCATTAAATCCATCACTCAGAGTTGATTGAAGCAGTGTTCATTCCATTGTTTGCCTTGTGAAGGAGGGAAACCATTAGTCCCAGAGCGATACTTTGGGCAGGCGTCGTCAATAAGCAAGCCGCCAGTGGGAGTAATTATTGCTGCATGAAACTGTCGGTGCTGGAAGGTAATAAGATCTCACATGGTCTCATTATCTCCAGTGACACTGATTAGCAGGATTTCACACCTAAATATTGGGGAGATAAAGCAGCACAAATGTGACGGAACTGGACTTCCAGAGCTGTTCCGAAAGACGTCTCGCTGTCTGTTGTTTGGAAGTGCACACGGTTCTGAAGCCTAACCGCTATGGATTTTTGCTGCAGAATTTGTTTGGAAAATGATGCATTTGAAAGAAAGATCCAACTGAGAACAATACCCCACTCTACATGCCTTTAAAAACAAGTGTAGTGTACCATTATGTGCAGACAGGATGCATGAAAACATCAACAGAAATGGACTTCCTCAGGCTGTAGCTCAGGCGGTAGAGCAGGTCATCTACTGATCAGAAGGTTGGTGGTTCGACTCCTGGCTTCCCCCTAGTCTGTTTGCCAAATATCCTTAGGCAAGATACTAACCCCAAGTTGCTCTCTGATGCATCCATCGTAGTAATGAGTGTGTGTGAATGTTAGTTAGGTAAGCTTAGGAAAAAGTGCTTGTGTGATTGGGTGAGTGCACAAGTTGTGTAAAGCGAGTAATAACCATATATTTAACACTTTATCTTTAACTTTGGGTAGCAAACAGTTCAGAAAGAATGCAAGTCGTGTCGCGGTGTATTTCTGTTAAAATAACTACTCAAACCAACCGGCAGCCTCTGTGACTAAAAAAAAGAAGCTACAGCTTAAAGTACTCTCGTACTAAACTGTAGTTCCTTGAAGATCTACTTGAGCCTGGTTCTAGAAGCAAATCAGTCCCCACAGACACTAGTGTCCACAGACATAAACATGTTTACACTGTGGTAGAAGAAAGAGATACAGTTTTCTCTTTTATAGTCAATTCATAAATTCATTGAAAATTAAGGATTTATTAATCTTGTTCAGGTGATCTTTGCTAGCCAACCAGAATTCCAGCCAGCTATAATTAACTGATGAATTGCCTGCAACATAGTGCAACATAATCCAAATATAGTTACTCATTTTATATTTGCATGCTGTCAAATGAAGAAATTCACCATTTGTCTGAGATGCACCCAACCAGTCTCCTTGACTTTTAATCCTCAGATGTTTAACTTGCCATCTGTGACGACCGCTAACTCTAACCTTAAGCAGTCCGAATATGTCTTTTTTTTTTCTCTAATTGTTTTGGTGATCGGGAAATAAAGAGTATAATCATTCTAACTGACACAACTTTTACATTTTTCCTCGTAAAAAAGTCTTTTTTTTCCCTTTCTCATATATTAGGATTAGGCTTAGGGGACCACCTGTGATGACTCGTTGCCCTGAGTAGGCTCTGTGTTTTTAAATGTTTCTGAATGAATGGGCTAAAAGTTAAGCTGGCCTTTATGTTCCAGACTAAGTGCAGTTCCTCACAATGCCTCTAATTTTCAAATGACAGTCAGTCACTGTGGATTTCTTAAAATCTACTTCACAGTATTACAAAAAGCCTGTTTACACTGGTTTAATTGTTTTTATAACTTATACTGGTGTTATACTGGTAAGGTGCATGACTGCTGTGATTGCCAGGATCTGCTAGGTCCAGCTGGTTTATCTGCTAGGTTCATCCTAGCAGACAAACCAGCTGGACCTCTTAACTGTGTTTTTACTGCTGTAATTATCTTACTTGCTGTGTGCACTATCTCATCAAAGAAGACTGTGTTTTAAATGTTTCTGAATGATTTTTGTTTTTGGTGTACTTGCTTGGGACTAATTAACAGGATTAGTTTTTAACTTTGTTAAAAAAAGGAAAACGTTTTCTAGCATGAGCTGAAAACTTATGTTCCACTTCGTTGTCCCTTCTGTTCCCAAAACATCCAAGATGTTGTAGTCACGCTAACAACAAATGCAGAATTTAGAAGCACTTTTCATATTTGCTTAAGGCCAGCACAGCTAGCTGCTTCATTTACACATGTAAGTTTCTGTTTCTGAATTTAACTACACATCAAATATTTGTCTTAGGTACTAGGTGGAAACAACTACCATCAAAGGAGCATGTCATCTCATGAATCCTTAATGTCTAAACCAATCAAACAGTATGACTCTCGTGGATTGGCTCTGGAATAATCTGTTCACATCACTACGACTGTTATCTCAGATATTTTCCATATTTGCTTCCAAGCTTGGCCTTCCAAATATGTATAAATGAAAAAAGATTCTCAGCTAAAATAAACAGTTTGCACTTTTTTCATCCTCATTGTAAAGATCAGATGGCTGACAGATTTTGGGTGCAGTGTAAGCTGCAGAACTCGAGCCTTTTATAGAGTTGAGTCAATCTCCTTAAAATGATAATTTCATCTGTCACTGACGACAGCATGTGTACACCACAGCCTGCTGGCAATCTTTCAAAAATGTTATACTGAGAAGTAAAATTACAATTTTTCTAATTGCTAGATGGAGTTATATACATTCAAAATTGTTTGTCTTATACTAATCACCATGACAGAATCTATGATGGTGACAACTCCTATGCAAGTTCACTATGGATCAGATACATATTTAGAACATATGTTTGGTCTGAAACACCATTTAAGTGTGTGATATGTGTCTAAGTAGCATGCACAAGAACGCAGGGTATTGCGTTTCAACATTGCATTGCAGCAGTTGAATATTACTGTAGCTGTTGAAAGTGTAAGGGCATAAATACATCTGGCTGTCTTCTGTCATGGTGCGTTTGTCCAGCAGGTGATGCTACTGCACCTGTAACTGCAGCCTGTTATTAAAAGAACCATCAATGAAAACATTTTGTCAGTAATATGGGGAAAAAACTTCTACACAGTGCCCTTTAAATCATTGCATTATGTTTATGTAGCTCCTTTTTGTGCAGTTTTAAGGTTATGTAGACCCATGGGCCAGATGCATCTATAATGAGCAGCGAAGTGAGAGAGATGTTGTACTGTGCAGCGCTACAGGCAATGATATTGATCCAGAGACATTTACTGTAGCATCCTTACAGGCCATAAAGTGTCAAGATGCCTCCTCATATCTCAGCTAAGTGGTTAGAAAGCAGGCAAGAAAAAAGGAAGGAAAAAAATACACAAAATCTATTCGTTTTCACCTCGATGAGACCCGTTTCCTCCATCTTTCCTCAAGGTGACCAACCTCTGCTGTGGGATAATAGCAAGTCGGCTTCCAAAAGTAATTCAGACAATACCTACCAATTTTGTGTCATTGCTGGTGAACACACTTCACCTGACACATCCATATCATTTCTCAGCTGGGCTGGGCTGTAACTATAGAGGTCAGTGAAACCTGAAACTAGATATATCTGTGGGGGGTGACAGGCTGTCAAGAAAGAGCTGGGCAGATGCAAAGTGGGAGGATAAGAGAAGAAAATGATGTGGTTAAAGCGAGTGTTCAACATTTGGAGGAAAAATACTTATTCTCACGTATAGAGTGCTCCACAATATAAGGCATCTGATAGCAGGGATCACGAGAAAGTATAGTATTGGTGCTTTTAATAAATTGTCAGATAATTTGCTGGGACAAAAAATTCTTGCTTCTTGAATGAAGAAACATTAATGGTTATGCAATGGTGCAGAATTTCACTAACCAAAACAGGAAGCACTGTGTTCTTATACAGGACGTACCAAACCATGAACACGGTGGAGCTGCAGCAGCTGTACTGAATGTCAGGATACAGGAAAGCAGCTACGCTCCAAACTTTAGCAGTATCCATAGAAGTGAATACTGCAATCTCCACTGTACAGCTGCTAGAAAGGTGAAATATATGAAATAATGGTGCTTTACAAAACTTTTTATGATCACCAACAGTCCATTTTTCCAGTGTGGCATGTTTTAGACGGTGCACACTCATCTCACGGTGCCTCTTTCTATTTAATTCAATTCAATTTTATATATACAGCATCAAACCACATTAACAGTCACCTCAAGTTGCCTTACACTGTAAGGTAGACCCTACAATAACATACAGAGATTATTTATCAGCATTATTTGTGTTTTTAGATTTTTCAATTATGATTTTAGGTGATCCAATAGATTAATATCATCCCATCAGTCATGTCTGGACTTTAAGGTTAAAGTCACTCTTTGCATTTCCTACGCAGTAAGGACAGCTGAAATGGACGAACAGCTAAGTCGGCTATTATCCAGAAACAGAGAAAACGTTTTGAAACTTCCCAGAAGTGGCTAGCCTACAAAATAGAATACTAATAGAGCGCATGAACGACTCACCCAGGAGGTCACAACAGAACCCAGAACAACATCTAAAGACCTGCAGGACTCAGTTAAGGTCAGAGTTCATAATTCAGCAATAAGAGAGAGACTGAGCAAAGATGGCATCCATGCAAGAGTTCTGAGGAGAAAACTACTGCTGACCAAGAGAAACTCTATCTATCTATCTATCTATCTATCTATCTATCTATCTATCTATCTATCTATCTATCTATCTATCTATCTATCTATCTATCTATCTATCTATCTATCTATCTATCATCTATCTATCTATCTATCTATCTATCTATCTATCTATCTATCTATCTATCTATCTATCTATCTATCTATCTATCTATCTAAGCCAGCTTCCTGTGCTTTGTTGGAGACACAATTCCCAAGCCTATTTTTTATCCCCATACAGGAATTCCAAGAAGGCAAAAGAGAACAGATCAGAATATCACCTTCAAATTTACTCAGCTGACTTCCTGCGTTGTTAATAAAGTGCAGTTTCCTACATGGAACAGCTACTATATCTCCTTCAAATCCTTAGGGAGAGAGAACAGGCAAGTCTTGAGGGAAATTTAAAACCTGTTTGCTCAATGCATATGAAAATGTAAAAAAAAAACCCAACAAAAAACACCCAAACTGAAGCATATAATACTGATTTGGTCTTACAGAGGTAGCTAGAATGGTGATGGATGCACATAAATCACAAGTTTTACTAATGTTGACAAAATAGAAATTAATTCTCTGAGAAGTCGTCAGGATGGAGGAGATTGAGTGTCTTACCAAAAACTGTTGGATGGAAAAGATAAAGGCAGATTTGGCACAGGGGTTTAAAAATATGAAGTAATCTCCCTGTAATCCCAAGAGATCCCTACATGCAAAGAAATAGTAATCCCACATAATGATAGATGAGCCTTACAAAGGTCCACTCTATCATGCAAAAGAAAGCCTGTGAAAGAAAGGTGAAAGAGGATATACAGACATAAACCCATGCAGGCTTTACGTCTGGACTCTCAAGTAAGTCATCATGACTTTCGCCCTCCAGCTAAATGTGCTGCATTGGCAAAACCACAGAACGTGCTGAGTGAGAGATATTTGGTCTTGATATCTTCTGAATCCATTTCATTTTTTAACGACAGATTAACCTTGATCCTGTGTATCTCGGGATTATCCACTCAGTGACAAGTACATATGGTGTGCTTTTCTGAAATGCATCCAAATCCACCATCATAGCTGCATGCATTTGTACAGTCCCCTCCTCTTCAAGATCGCACTGCTGGCACTCTTTAGAATGGACAGCATCTTCTTCAGATGTCAGGGGCCTTTGTGGTCCTCGTCTGAACATCACACAACTACACCGAGAAAGAATAAGACGCTTTACGTGCACAGCATTTGTCCTCCACTTGTTTACTTTTGCTTCTTCTGCAGCCTCAGCCTGCTTCTTCTCAGGCGGTAAGAGAAACTGAAAGGTGAAGGAGTTTTGGAAAGTTTAAGCCCTGCAGGCCAGCTTCAGGCTACAGGCCCCGGTGAAGAGTGCAGACTGAAAGAGACATTTTAAGTTGCATAATTGAGGGTTATTTAATAATAGACAGTATAGAATAGACTATAGGGGAATTATTCATGCAAAGACAACGATGTATTTAAGATTTAATTTAAAAAAAAAAAGGAGGATTGAAAAGATACAACAGATCTAATGTTGATGAGTCTGATGTTTCTGGAGAGAGTTTTTGCTCACTGCTGTATAATAAGAGTTTGTTTTTCGCTGAGGTTTTCATTTGACGCTGCCTGGGATTACAGAAGAAAGTATACCTGACACCTGAAATGACAAATCTGCAACATCTTAGCTGGTGGGGATGGGGTGGGGAAAGAGTGAGGCAGTGAGGATGAATATTTCAAAAAGCCAGACTCTGTCTTTCCACAGGAGAAGAAAACACTGAAGCAAAGAGGATACTGATGGAATGAAAGCCTTAGCGTCTTAACATCCACCTCTGAGTGGAGGTAGGATTAGGGTTGTTTAGTCATTATACATATACACTACAGAAGAGGACAAAATACTGTAACTAAACCAAGAATAAAACATTCGTCTGTTTCCAATAACAAAGCCAAAGACTCATAAATCTCATAAGAAGAATATTGTGAGTTGGAATCATTGGCTTCCTCCTATGTGAAGACGTGAATGGAAGGTAGATACTGAACTTTACAGGGGATTTCCTTGACTTTCAGACAGTGGGGGACACAGAGTCATCTGGTAGAGCATTATTCCCAGAATCCGATCTTTAAGTCTGATGTCATTAGCCGTGTCTGGGCCCAAACTCCGCCGCAGGTCCCAAAGTCACACGATCACTGCGGCATCGCTGAGAGTGAAAAACTGTTTAAATCCTTTCATCTGTAATAAAATGATCAGTGTGGCTGCTTTACCAGGTGTAACAATTAAGTTTAACATCCAGGCATCCGTGAAAACAGAATTAATAAAATTTAATGGAGTTAGAAGTTAGCAGGAAGTTAGCTCGCTAGTTTCCATCTAAATATACCATGTTCTGACTGAGAGATTTCCAAAACAAATTAACACGTACAGCTCTGTTATCACTTCCAACATAAATAAAGACAGAAAAGTAAACAGCAGGTTTGTAGGATTACTGAAATTTGGCTAGCTGGTATATAATGATGTGCTACGTTAGGGTGACCAACCGTCCTCTTTTCCCTGGACATGTCCACTTTTCACGTTCTGTCCGGGGCATCCGGGGGGATTTTCGAGATTGATGAAAATGTCCGGGTTTTCCTATAGTCCGACACAGGACCCATGTGTTTGAAGTCACCCAAAGTTGTATTATTGTATTATTAAAGCTCTTCATGACTGAGCCAAGTGTCCTCTTTTTGGAAAAACAAAATATGGTCACCCTATGCTACGTGATCGCTAACAACACAACTATCCTAACATAATATAAACATTGATGCTGGAGGACGAACGCTAACTTTTTCCACTCAGTAAAAGCTAACGTGAGGGTTTCCGATGTTCAGGGACAAATGCAATCGCATGGCAGGATGCTGTACACGGACCAAACTTCAGTCAGGAGAACAACTGAGATAATCCATCCACAATACAAGGTTAGTCATTAATATGCGCAGAGTACGCAGAGTAGTTTGGGCCCGGAAGCAGGATTCATCACGTCATCACTTAAAGACCGAATTGCTCATATTTTTGACCATAAAGTTAAGCTTGTAAAGGTAGCTGGTGCGCTCTGCTAGTCCCGTAGCCTCAGTCGGACTCATGCAGCTTGGGAAGTCAGCAGTGGCAAAATAGGCAGACAAATTACATCCATTCACATGCTCACCTATAAAAATGTTTACTTCGCCTAAAAAGGCTCTCTTTCCATCACATTTGCACGTGATTTTGGGCTTTCACTGCTAAATAAAAGTCATGTGCTTATAACACCAGACAAAATGACAGCTTTGTAGTTAAAGCAATTATTTGATTATTTTTTTTAATTATTGTTGGAATATACATTACAGTAACATTAACTGTCCAGCCATGTACTGAAATGCATAAAATAAAGTGCTGAATTTATATATTATGAAAGAGTATATGTGGCTTTCAGGGATCATTAAGACTAAAAACAGGCTGTATGTTTCCACACTGACTGCATGTGTGAGGAACTAATACATATGTGCCATAATGAGCATAACAACATTACAATATTGTAGCAAGTAGAGAGCACTACTTCATGGAGCCTTTGCTCCAAAAGTGGCTGATGATAACAGTGGTTTTTAGGCTGTCACTTTTTTGATGTCGTGTTAGCATTGTGCAAAGCATTGTGCAACTTCAGAGCACCATGGAAGTCCTTGATATATATATTTTTTTGCTTCCATGAATGCTTGCTTCCACCTCCATCTGACACTTGGTCTTGATGGGCACAAGTAAGAAAAGGGGAGTGAATTGAGATGGATGGACGGACAGATGGAGGAGGACGGGCATAAGAGCTGCCTGGGTTTTAGTTACTCTCCCTGGGTGGTTATGTCTGCAGGATGCCATAATAGGACACGGTACACAAATTTGCTCATCTTTATTTATGCTTCACCCCCGTAATCTGTGAAAATGTAGCTGTACATATGCAGGTAAATAATTAAGCATCAAAGTCTAATTCAAAGTTAATTACCAGATTAGCAGATGAAGGTCATCCTCTGAAGATTTCACTTGCCTTATAGTTTCATTAAGCGCAAGGAAGGGGAGCAACTGGGATCCATCAATTCTAAACATGTAGCCTCCCCTGCTAATACAGTTAATTGGCAATTTGATTAAATTTCAGAATTGAATTGCGAAGTTGGCTATTCACCCTTTTAATTTTACAGAGATATAGTTTTCTCTCTCCGGACTATGAGGGAGAAGTCTATTAATAAAAAGTAATATGATTCTGAGCTAATTTTTAAAGCTGCTGAGCCGTTTAATCACTAGCAGATGTGGATTCTCGATAAAGATAGTGGAGACAAAAGATTTTACCAGGGATTACTTTGAAATGCCAGCTTCACTATGATGTTGGCCTGAAACTAAGCAGTTTGCAGAGTTGGCAGAAATCTTTGCAAGAAGAATCAAACAGAAATATTGGGTCAAACGCAGATGATTTTTAAACATGAAGCTTCAGTCAATCTCAGTGGGGACATCCAGCAAAGAGGGAAGGATAGACCACTTCATGAATTTAAAAGGAGGGGAAAAATATGCAAACGTAAAGCTGTGTTAGTCTGTTAATCCCAGGCTTCATTCTGCCTTCCTGGAAGCCAGCACAGTGCACAGCGACCTGCTGAAATTGCTGGTGCAGGTGGGTTTTCTGAATTTTAAAAAATAAATTCTTATATTCTATGTGCCTACATTACAGACTTGAAAAATATACGGACAACAGCGTGCTGCGACCACTCTCCATTTCATTATTATCATGTGCAGAAGCAAGCTGACGCAGAGTCGGAAAACAGGAGCGCGAGAGAGGAGGAAATACACCATGTGAGGTGAATTAATGAGGAGCAGGTGATGAAAGGGTTACAGGGAAATCATGAACAGAGAAAGTCCAACAAAGAACAGTCAGGAGTCAGTTTTAATTGAAAGGAGGCCTCATCTCATTTGGGTAGAAGTGGTGCTGGCAGCTTTGATGTTGGGTATCAAACTGTCAAGATTACATTTTAATGGTGACCAGGTAGGACAAAGAATGAATAACAGAAATAAAAGAGGACGGTTTGTTCAACAGAGTCGACGTTATGCAAGATTTGCAACAGAGCAGAGATCAATGGTGATGCATTTTTCATTATCCATCAGTTGGAAGATGTCAGAAACTACTGTGAAGCTGAAGTTGCAGAGTACTAACATTAAAAGTAAAACTTTTTTTAAGGTCGGGCAATGCTCTCAAAGTAGAACTGTCTTCTTTGCTATCAATAATTGTAGCAGCTTAGAAAATACACTGTAAATTCAATTCAATTTTATTTATACAGCGCCATATTGCAACAACAGTCGCTTCAAGGTGCTTTATATTGTAAGGCAGACACAACAATGATACATACAGAGAAAAACCCAACAATCACGTGACCTCCTATGAGCAAGCACTTTGGCGACAGTGGGAAGGAAAAACTCCCTTTTAACAGGAAGAAACCTCCTGCAGAACCAGGCTCAGGGAGGGGCGGGGCCATCTGCTGCGACTGGAATAAATATGAACAGTAATGTGGATCACGTTCGTAGACTAAAACAGGACATATTAATCATGTGTTTAGTTAAGCTTTGGCCACTTTTCTCCTGCACAGAAAAAATCAGAAAGGAAGTAGGAATAACACAAAGTACTAAATGACAGCATTTCATATTAGACAGCTTGTTGCTACACGTCAGAGTGGAGACACTGTGTTAGATACATAAATTACAACCTAAACTTTTTCTTTTGAAATGTTCTTATATACTTGAGACTTCTGGTCAATATGAAAGTTCATCTGTGCATTTAAACCATTTACAAATGAACATGAACATCCCTGTAGACTAAAGTATTCTATATTCAAATGTGAGGGAATCTGTCCGACAGCTAAAGTTTGGCTGAAATTGGCTCATATTGTAACGGTTTGCCCAAAACTTCCTTACTTAAATCCTTTTTTTTTATTGTATATTTTTGTGGTGCCAGCCAGAAGGCTCTCTGTGAAAGGAAAAAACTTAGCTACTAGGTGAGTCTCAGAAAAACAGCATTGACTAAACAGCGCTCAGGTGTCCCTTTGACCTTTTCAAATTCAAAGTTATTTTTTGGATCTTCAGTGTGTGTTAGACAAATTAAGGCAGACCAAGCTCATTTATTCCAGACATAATTAAGTTTATTAAGATCACAGTGTATCAGCAGAAAGCATCCAGGTGGATCCAGAAAAAACAAAGGTATGAAGGATTTCATAGCACCTACTAGTCTCAAGGCTGTTCAGAGGTTCTTGGGAATAGTAGAATTTCCCCTAGAATCGCTGAATGCTTTAAACTGAAAAGGAGCCAAATTCCATTGGACCACAGAATGTAAGCATTCCTTTGAGACACTTAAACAACATCTGATATCCCCTCCCATCTTAGGCCATCCCAACCTTGACCTATCCTTTGTTGTGTACACAGACCGGTTTGACTTGGAGCTGTGCTTGTTCAACAAAGTGCATTAGGCACAGAAGAAGTGTTGGCCTACAGCAGCAGAATCCTGAACAAAGCAGAGAGAAATTATTCCTCTACAATATAATGGGACAATATTCCAAAGCACAGCAACACATCTAAAACCGAATGGCTAAAAAAGAATCAAGGTATTGCAGTGGCTCAGTGAAAGTCCAGATGTTAACCTGACTAAAATGTTGTGGTGGTAGCTTAAAAAAGCTGCGCACAAAATCTAAATGAACTGAAATACAGAAGCAAAGAAGAGTTGGTCAAAAATTCCTCCACAAAGACGTGAGAGACTGATAAAGTCGTACTGAAAATAAATCAGTTACTGCTGCTACAAGTAGTTCTACCAGCTGCTGACTCATGGAGTTTACTTCATTTTTCACAGCAAGTCCTATGAAAACTTTAATTTTCATGTCCAACATGCCACACAACACGAAAGCATAGCTGAAAGCCCTGAAACATTTTCACGAGTCATTAGACAGGAAAGAAATTTGCATTTCACAGATTATCCTTGATTCTGGGTCTCTTTAATACATCCAAAATAACTAGAGCATTATCTGATATTGTGCTGTGTTCCAACATACTCGATATCATGAGTCTGATTGAGAACAAACAAAGAAACTTACTTAAAGTCTGTGTTTAACCTGCTCATCCATGAGAACCAGCTCCTCGTTTCCCCACAGAGCTATGATATGAACACTAAGGTGACTGGTTACTTTGAAACACATTCTTATATGACTGAATAGGATATTTTATAAACTATGCTATTCACTGTTATCACTTCTTTTCTACTTGTGAGTGATGTGTGCATAAATGTTCCTAGGCAGGTCTTGTAACAAACTTCTTCTGTAACAAACAGAAACTCAGTGGTCACTCACCAAGAGCTTCAGCCATTGTTGAATTAATCATTTCAATAAATAGAGATCATTAGAAGGATTCCATGATTTATTAATACGCAGAATTTAATTAAGGTATTTGGTGATTAGACTTCTATGGCCCATCGCAGCAGAATGTAATCCCAGCGGTGATCGGGATTACCGCTGTGATTAGACTTCTATGGCCCATCGCAGCAGAATGTAATCCCAGCGGTGATCGGGATTAGGCCATGACCACCCCAGGAGTCTAGACGCTTGTAGCGGACATGAAAATGGAGACTTAGCTGGAGCCTGAGTAACCTGGGGGAGGCTGAGATGGGAAGAGGTGAATCGTATGAAGGTGCCTACAACGAGCAGTAAGACTTAAAGTACGTGGAGTGGAGGCTGATTGGACTGAAGAAGGCGGACGGAAACATGATTGGATTAGACGAGTGACGTCGCAATGAGCTTGACAGTGTGTTGAAGTGATTAGATTATCCACCAAACACCTGGGAAGCAGACAGATGTGTGACTACAGATGTTTCTTATTGAACCTACACACAAGCTTCATTTTATTTATTGCCTCTTTTCCCAAAAACATGACTAACAATAGGTAGGAATCGTAAACTTATGAAAGAATCATGCAAGCAGCTTCTTTAAGACCAGTCGTGCTCATTTAGCATGACTACAGTAAGACCTTTGAACAAACTGAACCCTACATTTAGTGCTGCTAGCTTTTTCAATGCAAATGTTAAATGTCAGGAAAAAAAATCTCTGCAGCCTATCATTTTATGAGAGGAGCATTTTAACACCAACTATGTTGTTGCTACACTTACAACTGATTCTAGACTGATAAACTCTCTGTAAACTGTATATCGATTGAGACCTGTGGAGTTTGTGCACTGATGTGCACTGCAGATGAATCAGCCCGAAGCTCTTCTTTGGGTTTCTTCATCCATTTGATAACAGTCAAGAACAACCAGATAGGTTTTTACTAAAGGCTTCAACAGTTCAGAGACCAGAACATTGAGCTTCTAGTAAGTCTTCAAATTCTGACATGATAGAAGCAACGGGGAGGTTCATTTACTTATTTCTCTTTTTTAAAATTGCATTTTAAAAAATTAAATAATAAATGACTTTAGTAATATCTAATAAATGAAACAATTAAAGATATTTCATTCCACGATTCTTATTGAAGCACGAAATTCTTTATCTGATGTGCGTGACTCTTCTGATCCTCCACAGACAGCCGCACAGTTGGGAGCATTTAAAATTCAGATTTACTGAACCTGCAGCATGATCTGGTGTGAGTGCACCACCTCCCCCCCACAGTGATATATGGGTACATTGATCTGGAATATGACTTCGTTTCCTTGTCTGTCTTTTTTCTCTGCACATGCACACTGACTGTCAAGAGACAAGAGATTCAGGTAAGCTCCACAATTTACACATTTCACTATTCAAACAGCACCTGTTCAGTAATGATAGATCAACACTGTGCGGGGAATGAGAGAGCATATTTAATTGGATGTTTACATGAGGAATAACTTCAACCATATGGATTAGATTATTGGACCATATGCACGTCGACGCTTCATCTGGACTCCTCAGTTGCTGAATTATTTCCAAAAGAACTCATAAAACTGTGCAGAGAAGAAATAAAAGCTGCTTCAAATCCCATAAAGACCATCACATATCTCCTTCAAAAACAATGGTGAAAACAGGGACATAAAACACATATTGTTAAAAAGCCTGCCAAATAGTTGCCTGAAGACCTTTAACAAACACAAACTGAGTTATAGCACATTTAGACTTTTAGTGAACTCTGCTCGGAGGCTATTTATTGCTATGTGGGTGGATGATTTGTAGGAATTCAGCCATTGCTGGACTCACCTGCAAGTTTCTTGGTCCCTGCTAAAACACACTTAAACAAAAATTTATTATGCGTCTTATCCAGTTTTGCAGCATTTTGTGAGTGTGAAACTACCCTTAGTTCATGGGCCAGATGCTACCCTATTTATTGTCAAATGCATGATACCTTTTATCCATAAAATAATAAATGTTTTCCCCTTTCTTTAGATTTAGTTATAATTGCATTCAGATGATGTTCACTCGAGCGATTGCCTGGATTTAAAAAAAGTGAAACCACAAGCCCGTACACCTCTCATCTGACAAATGACTAGACAACAGAAGGCATTATTTCTTGTTAAGATATTCTCCTCTTTTAATAAGTGGCTATTTAATTTACAAAAGAGATGATGAACAGCCTCATTTCAACAGTATATCACAGTTTTTCACATAAATTAGGTCTACTATCAATTATATGTATATTACACCCAAACCTTCAGATTTAACTATTTTCACATCTTTTCAATTCAAAACAACTAGTCTAGATATAGAAATGCTAGAATTTTGCAAAGCTTGATGCCATTTTGATCTGTAATTAAATATCTTCTGATTTTCTTATAGTACTAGAGCATAAAATTATTGCACCAGTCTATCTTTTTAAAAACAGATAGACATTTCTTATATCCATATGTTTTACTGATGGCTGTACACACCCAGCGCTTTGTCTCTTCTGACCTCCGTACACAGATTTTCAGATTCAGATTCCTTTATTGGTATTCAGTCAATACATCACAGATCAATTGCTGAAAAAAAATTACAAGCAAAATTCTCATATACACACAAAAGAAATCACAGTTCATACTGAACCAGGTTAAAAGCGTAGGTTGCAAATGGCTATTAAACAATGAAATGAAATAACTGATGATGATTTCAACCCAAAATTTTAAAATTGGATCCATCACTCCAAAACACTTGTTTCAGTGCAGTTCTTGTGTGATGTGTCATTCCTCAGCCTTTTCTTCCCGTTCACCGTCCTTAAGAATTAAGACCAAGGATTGTTGAGAAGCGAGGATCTCTGGGGAATTGGTGTTGGCGGATCAATTTTTCATTCCCTAAAGGCCTTTAAGAGAAGTGAGATACAAACTCTAAATGAGCTTAATAGCTAAAAATCACTAAAATTGTGCTTTAAACTTGTGTCAGATTTGGCTGTTGTTCCTCTGTCGTGCTGTCCGTATGAGCAGCCCCCATGCACATTACACATTTGATCTACTGACTGAATAAAAAGAATGATTCAACGCTTTAAGCCATCGACGTCATTGAAATTCGATTTTTGCCAGCTGCGAGTCCTGATTTGCATTTACCAGGAATAAAAGCATGAAATGGTGGGAATTTGTGCATTATTATCAAATATTTGGTCACATTGCATGTATTTATCACGTAAGAAGACCACAGCGCAAAGAACAAACTGATGATTCCAAAAATCACCGGCCGTCAACATGTCATGTTGGTGAAGGGTAACCCTCCTGATTCGCCTGTACTTGTGCAAGCACGCTGAATCATAAACATTCTTCTTTTGTCAGTTCATAGATTCTGGGACCAACGAGAACACATTACAAGTCCTGTGCTTCCACCTGAACCCTGGCTTTGATTACAGAAAAGAGCAGGTGTGAATTAAGCGGGTGAAACAGGACAGCTTCCTGTGAATAAATGCATTTTGATTATGAGCAAACATTGGCCTCCTTTGGCCCTCATTATGCAAATCAGGAATTGTATTTTAGGGTAAGGGAAGGGACGGAGGGCGAGGGTGATTTGTTTGCAAGAGGATTTTGTGCAGCCTGGCAGTCATATGCTGTTGATTAACGGACTAATGGACAGGCAGCAGAGTGGGGTGAAGTAATTTCATACCAATCACTATTCATTACTTAATGAGAGATGATGACTCGGGGCACTCTCCGAGCTCAAATGGCAGTGAAAGGCAAAGTTGATGAATCGTAATAAAAAAATCATATCATTATTTACCTCTTTAAATTCACCGGGGCCAAGGAACATAATTAAGAGGCACACGGGAGAGCGATGGAACAGTTTTCTCACAGAAAGATAATCATTTATCATGACCTAATAGGATTTTTGTTTACAGCCGGGGCCATCACAACAGCTGTAGCCTTTACCTGTTGAACCAAAGCATAATCGAATCAAATAAGCCAATAAATCGACCATATATTTTACGTTTCTGTAATGCGCACAATCCCACTGAGTAAGTGAACCAGAAAGATAAATATTATTTAATGATTTTAACTGAATACATTTTACAGAAATTTATTTTAATGGGATGTTATTTCTGGGGTCTGGGCACTGAGAAAACAATGACACATGACAACATATTTATTTGAGCAACAGAAATGAACAGTTTTGTCTTTAGCAAATGGAGGCAACTGTTTATAAATGAAGCACATGAATTATATGAACATGGCTTTATATAATGAAGGCACTGTTAGTCATGCAATGGTAGCTGAGCATTGCAAAATCCGTCTACCATCTCACTACATTTTGTACCATACAAGGCAATAAAAATGCTCAGTTCACTGTTTATTAGTCAGCGTACTGATGCTGATGCAGTCTTAACTCCAGGATGTGTAACATGAATTCAATTCAATGTTATTTATACAGCATCAAATCACAACAGTCGCCTCAAGGTGCTTTATACTGTAAGGCAGACCCTACAATAATACATACAGTTTCCCACTCTCACTTTGGTGAGAGTGGGAAGGAAAAACTCCCTTTTAACAGGAAGAAACCTCAAGCAGAACCAGGCTCAGGGAGGGGCACCAAATTATAAAACGCTATTGATAAACCCTCTTAACATTCACCAGGTTATTGGTGACAAATTAATTAGTTATTGGTGACTATTTAAGGTTGAGGTTAGGGGTCGGATAAACTGTATATTTGCCCTTTATACTGTATAGTATTTTCACCCATTGGGCAGGACTATGTAGTGGAAAATCGTGGAAAATTAACCTTCTTCTTTCAGCCAGTAGACTGAAGATAGGTCTTCGTAGCATGACCAAAAACACACCACCAACAATACAAAATGGCTAAAAAAAAGACCCCAAAATAAGCACATTAATGTCATGGAGTAGCCTAACCAGGCTCCAGACCTCAGAAAGGGAGCTGAAGCTTCAGGTTTCACCCAAAGAAGGATTTTACAGAGTTTAGGTAAACAGGCCCTCGTGAAATGTGTCCAAATCTGGTGACCAACTACGAGAAGCTTCTTACCACCATGTCACAAATTTCAAAACTTGCTGTTCATATCACTTTTCTGGCTTTTGCTGTCATGCCCACAACCTCCCCTTTTCCTCAGCAACCAAATGCCTCATGTTGCCTTCTAATCTTTTGATTGGCTGACGTGGTGCATTTTTCCACCAGAAGGCTTGGTGGTGCTTTCAAGCAGAAAGTTTTAAATCTTCTTAAATCCCATCTTTACTGTTTTTTTCCTGCGCTGAGCTCGACAATAGTTTATTTATCATAAGTCTGGTTTTACCCGACCTATCAAGATAATTGAACAATTTGAGATTCGACACAACTTGAAATGAAGACTCAACCAGAGTGTATGTTGCTATTACATGATCTTAATTGGTCATGTGATCTGGACGTACCAGCAATTTCTTCGACTCTAGAAGGTTAAATGTCCAACCTTTGCAGACAAAACTAAAATTCAAAACAAAACACAGCCACTTTATTGCAAACATAGTTAGTGACAAGCAGCATAAGAGCTAAAGCAAAGAATATTTTCCATAGAATTAAAGCACATGATGTGAGAATAAATATCAAAAGAATAATTTTTTTAAGACACTTTGTGCAAAAAAACCCCCCCAAAAAACCCGGTCGGTTTTCTGATGCACAGTAACTGTATAGGTGTAATACAGCAAATGATAAAACAATCAACAAAGAATCCATCCATCCATCCATTCACTTCCGCTTATCCTTTTCAGGGTCGCGGGGGGCACTGGAGCCTATCCCAGCTGTCATAGGGCGAGAGGCGGGGTACACCCTGGACAGGTCGCCAGTCTGTCGCAGGGCCAACACACAGGGACAGACAATCATTCGCACTCGCATTCACTCGCACATTCACACCTAGTGGCAATTTGGATTATCCAATTAACCTATCCCCACAAGCTGCATGTCTTTGGACAACTAAAAGGAAAATAGATACAAAACAAGGCTTACTTTTCTTTATTTCCTTTTATCTCTCTATCTGTCTTACTCTGTCTGTCTTAGCTCTCTGAAATTACCACGGATCAACATTTGTAATGTATGCTATAACTGATATAACAGCATTTGATAAATACATGTTACAATATTTAAAAAATGGTAAGCACCAAAAAAGGGTTGCCAGTTGTCTACTGTAAAAGGAAGGCAAAGCAGCAATGCACTGCATCCAAGGCATGGTGTATTTACTGTATACATACTGTAAAGAAGATCACAATGAGGTGAGACAATCAAAAGCCTGCTATCTTTTAGAGTATATTTTTCTAAACTGCTGGGATAGGGGAAGTCAAACTGTAAGCCTTCATTTGCCTGATCCAAAAGTCTAAAAGCTATTCCAAAGAAAACAGTAGGAAAACTAAGTTAAGATGGGAAACACAGGCACAAAAGAAGGAAGAACAACTGAGGAGCACAACAGGATGAAACAAAGACAAGAAGAAAGCAGGAATAAAAAGGACTAAAAGCAAACTTATCCATCGTAGACGTTACTGGGAGATATGAAACAGATCGAGAACAAGGGACAAGTGAAAGTAAAAAGGAAGTGAAAACAAAAATAATACACACATCATCACAAAACAACAGCATAGAGAAAGCACTAATACATAGAAGACTGCAACAGGAGACGCTTTTTTTTTTAAGCTTTTCTTTTAAAGCTTTTTTTAAAAAATGAAGCCATCATGTGAAACCTGCATTTTGTCATTTTTGTCTAATATTTATGTTTTGTTGACCTGAAACATTTAAGTGTGACAAATATGCAAAAACATGCATTTTAGTACACTCCAACTTCTATAGACTGACATGTTAATGACAGATTTATTGTTTTGTGCATAAGCTAAAAAAAATAGGTTCCATCAGAAGTGTCTTGTTAGCCTTAATGCGACATATTTCATGGTGAACAAATCAAAACAAACAAGCTTTGTGAGGACCGTCTTCTTAATATGTCCACATTGTGGGATGTAAATGCTTTGTGATGGTTGGTGTGTCTGGGTCAGTAAGGGTCACATTTTCCCGTCTCCTCTACTGTCACAGTTTCCCAACGCACTCCCCTGATCCCAGGTGCTCATCCTGATTAGCATCTTGCCACAGAGTTTCAGCACAGCACCTCCCAGAGGTCACCTGTCAATCAAGCCATGTGTTTGGCACTCTGACGTCTCTTTGATTTACTGCTTGACTTTGTTAGGAGAGCAACCTCTTTCCTTTTGCTGTTAAACCACTGTAGCATCTCCTGTCCACGGCTGCTTCTCCTGCACATCTGAAATTTTATGCCTAGCCCTTCATATTTGGAGCAAAATTTATAAAAAACAAACAAACAAAAAAAAAACAATGAAAACATCTGTCAGTCCTGGTGATGACAATAAAATTGTTACACACTGATTATTATGTTAATGACCAACAGTGGGCAGGGCTGGACTGGGACAAAAAATCGGCCCGGGCATTTTGACTAGAGACCGGCCCACCAAAAATGTGACGTCATTCAGGGGTAAAACCGCAAAGGATTCTGGGAACTCGTGGCAAGAGGTACTAGCGCATGCAGGCTTTCAATTGAACTCAGTTACACAGCGATAAAAAGAAACACAAAAAATGGCAAGAAGCTGTTGCATTATTAACTGCAATAGCCGGTGTTGTGCCAAAAGGTGATTGTCTGCCAAAAACTGATTTCCGGTATTTGCCAAAAACTGATTGCTCGTATTTAAATTGCTATAAGTAACTTGTTGGGCTATAATACGTGAAACATATGTCAAATGCATCCCTCATGGATGACATAAAGTCATCTCTCCATCTCCATCTCTCTCTCCTGCTCTTTTATTTCTCTCTCTTGCTCCATCTCTCTCTGCTGCTCTTCTGTCTCCTCTGTCACAGACTTCTCCACTTTTGATGATAAATCAGCCTGGTGCAACATGTAAGGATTGGCACAATTTGTTAAGATTTTGAGGAGTTTGAGAAACTAACCTTAAGCATAAAATAAAATTTACTATCAGTAACTTCATAGCACCCGCTCAGCAGTATATAAACTCCGTCATGCTAGCTAGTACGCAGTACCAGTTATTTTAAGCAACTGTAAAAAGTCAGCACAACGAAAACAAACTACAACTAAACTTGGTTTATATCTGACACAGATAGACAGCAGGTCATAACTTCTTACCTGAAGTTCAGTTCCTCTGCCACTATGACCGGCGGCCGCCTCGGGTCTCTCCTCCTCTTGCCTCCCCTTTCCCTTATCCACCTGCTGGCCTCCACCACTTGCTGATGTTGCTAAATCTGTGGAAGCTATGCCATAGCTACCGCCAAACAATTCAGTTATTTTTACACATTTGGCAGCGTCTGCCTGAAGGGCTTGTTTCTTTTTGGCCCAAATTTTTTCTGCACCTCCTTTCCTTTTTTTGTTCTCCATTTTCTTTAGTTCGTCTATAAGATTGCTAAACAAGGGGGAGGGTGCATCCGACCTCCTCGGCTGTAATTGGTCCAGCCCAGAGTCGATCATGACCAATTGGCCAATCCAACACCTTTCATTATTTATACCCTTCCAAAAAAAAAAAAAAATCGATCGGCCCATAAAAACAAAAAATCGCCAGCGGCCCACCGGGCAAATGCACGGTATGCCCGATGGCCAGTCCAGCTATGACAGTGGGTATACTTAAGCAAACATTATTCTAAATGTGGCACATTGTGTTCATCTTAAGGCTCCAAATTCATCGTTTAAGCTAGGCATCAGTTCACTCTAAATAAAAATGAGATGCTTTATAAAAGCCGATCAGCATAAATCAGAGTTGTTGCAGTAATAATGACAAAAGACTATCACAAACGCACAGGAAACTGATTTCAGCCGGGGATTGGAAATCACCTTGTAATGGACGAGGTCAGTAAATACACACGGACATACTATAATTGATTAATAAGAACATATTTAACTATTATGATTTAAAAAAGAATACGTGTGTAATAATTGGACAGAAGCTAACTGAAGGATTTTTGGGAGGAGCTCAAAGAGCCGGATCGCCCCGTGCGTGTGGCTGGACAACGCTAACGCGTTAACGAGCTAACCATGCTAAGGCGCTGACGCCGTGCAGCCCTCACACGGGGCGATCTGTGTTAACTCGCTAACGGAGATTTGCCGCGTTAATGCGGTTATGGCTGTTAACGTCATGTCGAGATTAACACTGACAGCACGACTTTTTTTTTCTGCTACAAAGTTACAGTAACAGCTTTTTTAGGAGGGAAAAAAAGGGAAAACAAGGAAATATTACACCGTTTCTAAAAAAAAATCAGTCAAACGTTTGAAAATGTTATTTGAAATTTATGGATTTTATTCGTTTGTTTGATTCTTTTGCATTTAAAATGAAAGCTTTTATCAAATTGAGTCTGTATTCTTGAGAGGGGGGGTGAAAGCATCTCATGGCTTTTCGTGTTATCAAACAGACAGTGACAGTCCCAGTGAAACATGTAAATGTGAACATGCTCTGACCTAACAAGGACACCTTGTTAACCAACATCATTCTGTAAGATGAAACGAGAAAAAGCAGGCTTATCCATCTCTGTCAGAAAAACAAGCAGCCTAATAGAATGGATAAGGTCATCACCAAATGTCAAACGTGTTTACCCTCCAGAAGCAGACAGATTGGCCAGAATTCATCATAAACACAACAGGTTCCCATTACGGAAAAATTCCCTCATCCCGTTTTGAGCTGTGCAGCCATTGCCTCTGGTTTAATTGTGTGAAAATAAAAAGGAGAGAAAGGTAGATGCGGGAAAAGTCTGCTGCTCTCTTTTCCAGAGAAATGCTAGTTTAGGGACTATAAAGGTCATCTATTCAGGAATGATGACACAATGAAGACACACTGCAAGCTTATTAAGCAGGGATGTAATCTGTAGTTGTTCAAGGCGAGTGTGAGCCACAGAGTGTTTTGACTAAAGGAAAACAAGAGGGAATTCTATGGCTGTTACTCTCCTTGCTGTTATCTCCAAAAAACTGAGAACTACTGAGTGAATGAATTCTTTTGTGACAGGGAACATGCACTGTACGTGACAACATTCCTAGCTGGTGTTTACTGTCCAGCTCTGCATGGAAATGATGAGGATGAGAATATTCTGAAACGCAGACCTCACATTCGCTCATGGCTCTGTGTAATTCCCGTGCTTCATTATTTGTGAGATGGAAGGTAAGTGTTAAAAAAAAAGTGCCACAGATGCTTGGACGATTTATGATTCTCTGCAAGACCCAAACTGCTAGAGATCAATAGAACAGGAGTAAAGAGAGGGGCTGGGAGTGCAATGTGTCATCATTTTAATGAAATATAGATTTGGGACTATTAAACAGCTTGCTAGTGCGAGTAAAATTGCTCACTTTTTCACTGTTAAACAAAGCCATCCATTTAACTGTAGAAAAATCAATATCGGGCTGTGACCAATATGTACCTTTCAACTGTGGCTACAGTTACATTGAGCAGGAGCTAATAAATCAAAGCAAAGGGTGCCGCATCTTTTACAGTCATTGCATCAATACAAACCTCTGTAGCTCTCTGCGGTGTCTCCTGCAGAGTCTTTCGTCCTGCTGAAAAGCATCGCAGAACAAATAAGCCTTGGTCCTTGCTGCTTATTATGTGCAGGTATGCACGGGTTTGTTTTGCAGTATATTTCATTCTGTTAGAATGGTCAGCACTAAAAAAACAAAGCTTCTTTGCAGCGACTCAAGAAGCACTGCTTGTCTGCGTGTCTGGATCCTTTAATAAGTGAGGATGGTGGAGCTAGGACCAGGACTAGGGCGGCACCTACACCATATCTGGATGAGATATCAGTCTGATCCCAACTCAGAAAGCTGAGTCATGACACAGAGCAATTTATATGGTCAATCTAGTCATTTCAATTCAATTCTGTGTTATTCTTTGCAATGCCAGCCATTGGAATGAGTTATTAGCAGAGTTGCTAACACAGCATGAAGAACACTGACAGCAAAGAATCAGTAGTTTGAAGGTATTTCATGACTGTGACACTTTCATCCAGTGAGCGCTGTCAAACAAATCCTTTTGATGCTGCTGAAGTAAAAACAGTTGTAGTCAATCATGATCACTAACGAGAAGTTAATAGACCTTGTCAAGTTAAAAGACACTAAAGCAACACTTACTAAAAGATTAGGTTGTGGAGGTATGTAATAATGACAGGAGAGGTCTCAGTGTCTCACTCCAACTTTATTAACTGACTCTCAGAACCTCACATATAGTAAGCGCCAAAATCTCCACCCCAGCACTTCCCTTCAACTTGGGTGTGAGTGGAGCCACCTGGTGGTCCGCCACACATACCCCCCCCTGAACACACAGTTAGGTCTCTATTCAGTCCAGGACCCTGGGCCTAAGCAAACGACCCGAACGACTGAACCTGGGAGGGAGAGAACAGGCAGAGGAAGGTCCATCCTGTGAACGAGGCTGGTGAAGGCGAGCAGGAAAGGCAGGAGGAGGCTCAAACGCCGGTGGTCCGGGGGTAGTCCTGGGGGGAAAACCAGAGTCCGTCAACCCCATCGAAGGAGGGCGGCCACGGTGAGGGGCCTGGGCTGGCACTACATTACTGTCTGGAAGAACATGTGCAGGTTTAAGTCTGTCAACACACACAGTCTCCCTTCGACCCCCAAAATCCAAAACAAAATGTTTCTGGCCTGGTTCGATAACCCTGAATGGGCCGTCATACAGCGGCCGCAGCGGTGTCCTGTGGGCATCGTGCCTGACAAAAACAAACTTAGCAGTCTCTAAAGTCTTTGGAACAAAAGTGTCAGGCACGCAATGGTGCACCGGACCAGGAACCCGAAGCGAGTGCAAAAGCGGGTTGAGAGATAGCACCGATGGATCGAAGCAGGGAGGAGGATTTTCGGGCAAGAATTCTCCAGGCACGCGGAGGGGCTGACCAAACACTAGCTCAGCTGGGGAAGCGCCGAGATCCTCCTTAACCGCAGAGCGCAGCCCAAGCAAAACCCACGGGAGGCGGTCAACCCAATTGCCATCCTTTAAGGAGGCGCGAAAAGCAGCCTTAAGCGACCGGTGGAACCGTTCACACATCCCATTAGCTTGCGGGTTGTATGCGGTTGTGCGGTGGACTTTAGCCCCCAGTCCATCAGCCATGGCCGACCAAAGCTCGGAAATGAACTGGGGGCCTCTGTCTGACGTAATGTCCGCGGGTGGGCCGAAACGCGAGACCCAGGTTGACAAAAACACATTGGCCACCACTGCGGCGGTAGTGGACGCCAGGGGGACCGCCTCCGGCCACCTGGTGGTCCGGTCAACAACAGTCAAAAGGTGCGTAAAACCTTGTGACTGCGGCAGAGGACCCACCAGGTCGACATGCACATGATCGAAACGTTTGCCGGGTATGAAGAACGGCTCCAGGGGCGCTTTGGTGTGTTTATGAACCTTCGCACGCTGGCAGGGAATGCACGCCGACGCCCATTCCTTAACAGATTTGCGAAGGCCTGGCCAAACAAATTTAGAGCTGACCAGTTTAACAGAGGCCCGGACCCCCGGATGAGAGAGAGCATGTACCGAGTCAAAAACTTGACGACGCCAGGAAACGGGAATCACTGGGCGAGGGCGGCTGGTGGAAACGTCACAGACGAGGAGGGGACCACCGTCCTGCACGGGTCTGTCCTCCAATATGAGGCCCGTCTGGGTGGATTTAAGCGCGAGGATGTCCGGGTCACCGCTCTGATCGGCAGCCATGGCGGAGTAGTCTATGCCGAGAAAGACGGGAGAAACCAGCGCACGGGACAAACAGTCAGCCACATGATTGGATTTACCAGCCACGTGCCGAATGTCCGTGGTAAACTCAGAAATGGCTGCCAACTGGCGCTGCTGGCGTGCACTCCATGGATCAGAAACCTTGGACATGGCAAACGTCAAGGGTTTGTGGTCCACGTATGCGGTAAAGTGACGACCCTCGAGAAAAAAACGGAAATGACGAGTCGCCAGGTGGAGCGCCAGTAGCTCCCTGTCAAAAACGCTGTAATTGCGTTCGCTGTCACGCAGCGTACGGCTGAAAAAGGTGAGCGGTTGCCAGACACCCGAGATTCGCTGTTCCAGCACCGCACCCACCGCTATGTCCGACGCATCGGTGGTCAACGCAATCGGCGCTGAGGGGGATGGGTGGGCCAGAAGGGCAGCATTAGCTAACGCTGACTTAGCATCAGAAAACGCTTGGATGCTTTCCGGAAACCAGTCAACTGAGTCATTAGCTTTCTTACCTTTTAACGCCCCATAAAGGGGCTTCAGCAGATGTGCCGCTCTGGGGAGAAAACGGTTGTAAAAATTCACCATCCCCAAAAATTCCTGCAGTGCCTTAACATTCGTGGGACGCGGAAATTCCGAAACAGCTCGGACTTTGTCAGGCAACGGAACCGCGCCCTCGGCGGAAATACGGTGCCCAAAGAAATCGAGAACCGGCAACCCAAACTGGCATTTAGACGGATTAATAATCAGTCCATGCTCCGCCAAACGCTGAAAAACCTGACGCAGATGGAACATGTGCTGCTCCTTCGAGCTGCTGGCCACCAGTATATCATCAAGATATACAAAAACAAAGGGCAGCCCGCGCAAGACCGAGTCCATCAACCGCTGGAAGGTTTGGGCGGCACCTTTCAGGCCAAACAGCATGCGCAGAAACTCGAAAAGGCCGAAAGGTGTAATTATGGCGGTTTTGGGGACATCCTCCGCGCGCACGGGAACCTGGTGATATCCCCGTACCAAATCGATCTTCGAAAAAACCGAGGTTCCCGCAAGATGGGCGGAAAAATCTTGGATGTGGGGAATGGGATAACGATCATTCTCCGTGACATTATTAAGACGGCGGAAATCCCCACAAGGTCGCCACCGACCATCAGATTTAGGCACCATGTGTAACGGGGAAGCCCAGGCACTATTCGAACGCTGCACGATGCCCAGACGCTCCATGGTGGCAAATTCTTCCCGAGCGACAGCCAGTTTGGCAGGGTCGAGGCGGCGCGCGTGAACACCGGGGGCCCTACTGTAGTTATGTAATGCTCCACCCCATGCTTCGTCACTGTGCTCGAGAAAGTGGGGACAGTGAGTGAGGGAAACTCAGAAAGCAAACACTGAAAAACGTCACCCGAATCTACTGAGTTAGCATGCACCACGGGCTGAGCACCCCGAGTCAAACAGGGTAATGAGGAAAATGACACAGCATCAATTAAACGTCTGTTAGCAACATCAACCAGCAGTCCGTGAGCACAAAGAAAATCAGCGCCTATTATAGGCACAGAGCTAGCAGCAACAACAAAGTTCCACTGAAAGTCACGGTCATGAAAGCAAACAGTCACCAACCTTTCACCGAAGGTTTTGATGGGAGAGCCATTAGCCGCTGTTAGCAATGGCCCGCAGCCCTCAGCTAGCATGTCCGAGCCAGCCGGGGGAAGAAGGCTCTTCTGTGAGCCGGAGTCCACCAGGAAACGCCTCCCCGAGCGTGAGTCCTCTAAGAAAAGCAGCCTTTCCTTGTTGCCAGCGGTCGCGGCTGCTACAGAGCGCTGACATGCCTGTTTCCCTGGGTCTGGAAACTGCAAGGCGGGAGACAGCGCCGTGCCTTCGCTCCAAAACGCTGGTGATAAAAGCAAAGCCCTTTTCCGCGGTGCCGCGGTGCCGCCGTGCAGCGATTCCGGCCACCGTGGACAAGTCGGAGGGCCCCTGGAGCATCGGTGAGGGGGAGGGGGAAAACGCTGGTGAGTCCTGAACAATCGCCTGGACGCCGAAACTCCTGGTAGCCAGGAGGATGCGATCCGCCTCTTCCGCAAGGGAGCGGTAATCCTTCGTGGCCAATAGCGGGGAGTTGGCAAGGCCAGCGCGCACTGGAACCGGCAGCTGTCGGAGAAAGAGGTGGGTGAATAGAAATCCTCCGTCATCCGCGCCCAGCAAGGACAGCATGCTCTCCATGAGCTCGAGAGCGGTGCCGTCGCCCAGGCCCGCGAGGGAAAGGAGTTTCTCGGCCCGCTCAGCATCAGAGAGAGAGTAACGCCGCAGCAGCAGCGCCTTGAGGGCGGCGTACTTGCCTTGGGCTGGGGGGACCCGGAGGAGAGTCATCACGCGGCGGGTTGACAGCAGGTCAAGTGAGGCTACCACATGGTGGTATTTAGTATCGTCGGCTGAAACTCCACGAAGAGCAAACTGAGCTTCTACGTGCACGAACCATGAAGGAGGATCGTGAAGCTAAAAATCCGGCAATTTAAGCGCCACAGCAAACGCAGCCATCGGCGGAGGTGAAAGTCCGGCGGCAGCCGATGCTTCCAGGCCAGAGCTGGCTTCTTCGTCGAGCCTTAGCATGTTCGCTTTCGGGGTCACCAATGTGGAGGTATGTAATAACGACAGGAGAGGTCTCAGTGTCTCACTCCAACTTTATTAACTGACTCTCAGAACCTCACATATAGTAAGCGCCAAAATCTCCACCCCAGCACTTCCCTTCAACTTGGGTGTGAGTGGAGCCACCTGGTGGTCCGCCACAAGGTGACTATATGTATATAAAAGAGTTTATATATACTTTTGACCCTGTGTGGATTAAATTCTTGCATATGACGAGAGTATATCTATATATATTATTATGATTATTATTATTATCTTTTACAGAGTTGGGACAGAAACAGTTAGTTTGAGCCTGATGTCACTGTAAAAGAATGACTCTCAGTCTCTTCCTCAGAATGAGGTATACTTTAACACTGGGTTGGAATCCAAGGTCTCAGCACTCTGTTGAAACTGGATGAAGCTGGATCAGTGCATCCTTAATTAATCTTAACTGAGACAGTATTCCTGATTATGATATAATTAGGAAGAAGACAACTGTAAACTCTTGTTTTTAATGTGTTAGTGAAAGAACACGTACTGGTCATAAATCACTCCAAGCTTCCTCCCTGTAGTGTTCATCTATACTGTTCAATCCGGTCTTTAAGTCTGATGTCATTAGCCGTGTGTGGGCCCAAACTCTGCTGCAGGTCCCAAAGTCACACAGTGACAGTTTAAAAACTGTCTAATTGCTTTCATCTGTAATAAAATGAAATAAAATAAAATTTACCAGGTGTAACAATTAAGTTTAGCATCCAGGCATCCATGAAAACAGAATTTATTAAATTTAACAGAGTCAGAAGTTAGCAGGGAGTTAGCTCGCTAGTTTTCATCTAAATATAATATAGCAAGTTCTGACTGAGAGATTTCTGAGACAAATTAACACGTACAGCTCTCCTATCACTTCCAACATAAATGAAGACAGGAGAGTAAACAGCAGTGAGGTTTGTAGGGTTACTGAAGTTGGGCTAGCTGGTATATAAAGATGTGCTACATGATCGCTAGCGACACAGCTATGTTAGCATAATTAAAACAGCGAAACTTTTCTCCACTCGATAAATGTTAACGTGATGGTGGGAGAACAACTGAGATAATCCATCCACAATACGAGGTTAGTCATTAATATACTGCTGCATGGGCTGAGCTGTAGTTACATCGTAAGATTTTAAAAACTGAGCTTTAAAATGAACAGTGATAATAAACACAGAGAGAGGCCGACAGTGATCACTGCCTGTTTTTAGGGGCTTGTTGAGATTAAATAGAACAAGATACAAATCATTAAAACATGTTAAAAACACAACAGCCTTATTAAACGCAGGGTAGTTTGGGCCCTGAAGCAGGATTCATCAATTATAGACCGGATAGTGTGTTCCTGAGGTGTTCAGAGCCCATTTTATATAAAGTGAAGAGCACTGGTCCTGACCAAGCATTAACAATTGGCGCTGAAAAATAAAACACTTCCACTTTCCATATGAGGAAGTTACATTTACATAGAGTGAATGAGCTACTCCAAATATGCACCTTGCTAACCCAAACTAAAGCAAGAAAAGCATAGAAAATACCATTAGTGATTCTAACTTTTGTAATATCTAATAATTACCACCAAAACAGTTTATTCTCCCACAGAATCAGCTAAATTGATTATACTAGTATTAATTGGAATTTTTCTTTTCTATCTGTCTGAAGCTAATTTGGTATTTGTTCAGTTCGCTCTTGTTGGCTTATAGACAATAGGATAATGTCTGTGAATTCTCTGAAGATCAGTCTCTGCTTTGCCAAAGATTGTCCTCAGTTCCAAAAAGTAAGGACAATCAGGGATGAAGCATAACACATTTTATAGCCCTATAAAGTCAATACAAAATGTGGGTGGAGGAGACGCTTCCTCTCTCATCTAACACTCAGTCTTGCAACGAGCTGCCTGAAAATCAGTACATAAAATTACAGCTTAATCAGTTGTATTGTTAGAGTATAGCTGTTGGCCATTATGAGGTATGTCCCACTATGATGTGCAATAGAGTGATAATGAGGTGATCTTTTTATCAGACAGTTTGGAGAAACTGCTGTATCTCTGCACCCTAGCTGATGTTTCTGTGAAAGACTCAGAGGGGTGAAACAGCGTTACAGCAAATCCAAACTTTATCCTTGGGTTCACATCTTATTTTATTTAGGCTCCTGTATGTGTTATTGGGTTTCTCGCTGTCTGTAGCTACAGAGTTAGCAGCTCAAGACTCACCTTGTTGTGTGCTAAAGTCATATAAAGTCACTGCTGATCCTTCAAACCATACAGCAGACAGTCAACACATAGCTATTAGTGCGGCACAAAGACAAACATTGTAACAAATGCACCAGCTGTAACAAAGTTGTGCCATTTCAGCTTAAACCTTCCTTTCACTTGGACATTCCTGTACAGCTTCTAACGCTGAAGACGGCGTCTCGTGTCATTTAAAGGCTTTAAACTGAGCAGACGCTTTGCAAGCAGCTGAGCGTACACAGCAGTGAGGAGTTGATTGGGAGATTTTGTCTCTGATTAGGAGGAAATGTCTAGCGCTACCATTGGATGTACAGTTTGTGTTTACCATGGTCAGCGTCGCGAGAGGCGAGATCATTTAAAAGTAGTTGAATCTTCACAAAAAACCTAGCAACGTGAGCATTGCTCTTATTTTCAAAGAAATGCCTTTCTTTGCTTTGTTGAAGACCTCTTTTCACTTTGTTATTACATAATTAGACTGCTTGACCGTGAAGGTGTTGACAGTACAGCTTTATTGATTTTCATAATTTAATATAATTTCAATTCCCCTTTGTTTTATTTTGATTCAGTGCTGCTGCAAATCAGACATGAAAATAAAAACGACAGTTCTTAATACCAGCAAACAGCCATAGCCATATCCATTCACATGCATGCCAATGAATAAAACTGGAAATAGTTGAGTCTAGGCTTAAATTTGGTTGATCCTGACTTAAAACTTATTCTATACACTGCTCTTGACAAAGATCAACTGAAGACTACCATGCCAGAAAACAGTTAATGTTTTCAGATAGAACCTATTAGATTTCTCAGAGATGGGGGCTCTTTGCAGGGTCGCTGATTGCAAGACTACAAATAAACTCCTTTTCAGATTATTTTCCATCCTGCTCCATGGAGAAACTGAAAAACTGTTGAACAGTGGAGCAGAAACATAAGGAGTTTTTGGCCACAGTCTCCCTCGTGTGTGCAATGTTCTATTCTGTTCAGAGAAAAACGGGTTAAAAGAAAAAAGAGAGGAAGATGCTGCAGAATGTGAACATGAGGCTGAGAGAACAGAGAGTTCAACTCAATCAGTCACTCGATCGATATGTTCAGTCCTGTTCCCTCTCCGGAGATGCAAAAGTGCAGTGATCAGCCTAACAGTAAGGAAACGTGAAATGTGCAAGTAGTGACTAATCTTTCAAAAAATTAAAATATAAAGAGTGAAGGAATTGTACAGTAGTATATTCATTGTGATGGTTGAAAAGACTAACTATAAAAATAACTGGGTGCATATGCATAAAAATGTGTGTATAAATTCAGTGATGCAGGTCTGTACTGGGATGATATTAAAGTTTGAGTTGCCCACACAAGTAAAATCCAGGTACGCTCAGGTACAGAAGTTATAATAGAAAATGATTTGAAATCATTCATATTCACTGGTTATGATCATGTATTTGTTCATCTTTACTGTGAATGCTCGTCTTTTTAGATCCTTATGAGGCATGTATTTATAATGCACTGCTAAAAAAAATTAAGGGATCAATTTATTAAATATTCTGATGAATACTTTTAGTAGCAAAGTATAAAATTTTACAGATTCAAATCAATTACTTTTCAAGCAAAGTATTCAATGAAGAAAATAATAATAATATAAGAAGGGTCAGATACTTTTACATCAAAGTTAAGATTGTTCATGTTAACTAATATATTTTAAGGAGTGTGCATGGATACTGTACACTAAATTAAAAAACAGTATCATCAAAATATAAAATTAAGCTTTTTATCTATTTACATTTTGATTATTCACTTACAGCTAATGAAAACCACAAGTCCAGTATTTCAGTTTATCAGAATATTTCATGTAAAGTCTGAAGAAATAAATATTCAAATTCTCAGCCTAGTTCCACGTACACAACCACAATCATGGGGAAGACTTCTGACTTGACAAGTGTCGAGATGATGATCAGTGACACCCTCCACAAAGAGGTAAGCTACAGAAGGTTGTTGCTGAATATGCTGTCTGTTTACAGAGTGCTGTATCGATGTAAGCATATGGAAAGTTGACTGAAAGGGAGAGGTGTGGTAGGACGAGGAACAGGGCTAAGTGCAGCCTCAAGACAACAGTCGAGAAAAGTTTATTCAAGAGCTTGGGAGCGTTTCACAGGAAACGGGGCTGGCGTCAATTAAGAAACGCTGACAAACATCTGGACTGTTTCTCAGTGGTCCAATATCCTCTTTTCAGATGAAAGTAAAATTTTAATTTTAATTTGGGAAATCAAAGTCTGGAAGAAGAGCAGAGAGGCACAAATTCTAAGTTGACTGTGATGATTTGGGGTGTGAACTGTTGGAGTAGGTGGTCGTGGTTTTGTCAAGTCCACTGTCAACACAGCTGCTTACAAGGTTTTTAGATTTTAGACCACTACATGCTTCCATCAGCTGAAAATCTTTTTGTAGTCCTGTCCATCAGTGTACAGGGTTCTGGTCAGGTGGAGGAGGGAAAGGTATTTTCTGGCTAACAAGTTGGCCAGAATATTTAAATAGGGACAGGAACAAGTTTAATGGTAACAGGAGAACTGTAAAGATAAACCAAAAAATACAGCATGAAAAGATGGTGGCTGCATTGGACACATTTCATTGTTTTAAACACTCTGTTTCACTTCAGCTCATGTTATCTAATAACTTTCTGTCTTCATGACAACTAACTGATGGGCCAAAGCAGCGCAAGATAGAGTCCGGTTGTACACTGCCTCTATCTGACAGCAGCGCTCACTGCAGGCAGACGGTCAGTCCCAGACTGGAGGAGACAGCGAACGTGCTACCTCTGCTCGACCGTAAAATCAGATTTATGGAAAAACCCATTCCTTTCTAGCAGGACTTAGCATCTAACCAAAGGGTCAGTACTACTACTAAACAGTTTCCTGACCATGCTAGTGCTATGGTTGATTTGCCGTAACAACTCACCTGACCTGAACAAGTGGACGATGACGAACACCCAACCCAAAAATACAGTCGCAGGCACTATCAGATCAGTCAGGATTTTAATAAATCAGCAGTGCGACAAACTGAACTCCTCCCTGCCACACCTTACTGATGCAGTAATTCCTACTGAAAGAAGTACTAATAACACTGGTATAAATGGGGTTATTGTGGGATCTTTACAGTATAAAGTACCTTGAGACAACTGCTGTTGTGATTTGGCGCTCTATAAATAACACTGAATTGAATTGAAAACATAAAAATTAAAAATGCCTTTCACAAGTTGGACATATATGTATTTTTTTTTAAACTGTGTGTTTATTGAGTTTTAAACTTTACACTGACACCAAGATTAAACAAACAAACAAATAACCAAAACAACAACAAAAAAGAGAAAAAAAAGAACAAACAAAAAAAACAACAACATAGCAGAACGAAACAAAACAGACAAAACAAAAGAAACAGACAGGCAACCCGGCTCATGAATACAAAGAAATAAGTGGAAAATCCAGACATTTTGATTATGAGATACGATTAACAATACATATATGTAAAATAGCAGTGATCTGCTTGCATTATACCAAGGCCCGTGAGAAAATAGCAGAAATATCCAAACAGACGTACGCCATAAATGGGTCCCATATTTTATGAAACTTTTTGTCCCTACTATGTAGCTTGCATGTTAGGAAATCTAGTGACACATATTCCAATACCGTCCGATGCCATTGAGTCTTAGATGGGGCCGTGTCCGTGATCCAGACAGACATATACGTATTTAATGCAAGAATATATATGAATGTTTGCCTTTTTAAATTAATTTATGAATAAATTCACTCTGTATTAAATGCAAGTACATATTTAAGTTGGGTACCGAATCAGACTGACATAGAAAAGTCAACATTTCCTAACTGAAAACTTGAATATTAAAGCAATCTACCATGTCGACCAAAATTCATGGATTTTCTCAGTTTCAGAAACGGTGCTTTGCATTTTGTATCTCAGTCAGTCTCACTCACCATGACCCAAACCGGTTCATTCAATCTCCCATAACAACACAGCCAGTCATTAATGTAAAGAGTGGTAATAGATAATAAACATTTGGTAAAGGCACAAATGCACCTAATACAAATAATCATAATTATAAACCATATAATAGAACCATATAATATAATATAACCATATAATATCAAGAAAAAAATAATACTGATTTTCTTCTGGGATCACCATTTCCCTTCCCACAATGTTAGTTCTGAGGCTGTGAGAAGTAATAGCTCATTCGGGTCAAGTCGGGTCAAGTCTAACCTACCCATCATGGGCTTTTAAGCAAAGGAGCCGAACAGAAAGAAAAAACAACCCCGAGAGAAAAATAAAAGCAAAACACTCAACTGCAGTTTCAACACATCAAACAATTAGAAAAACTGTGTATCAGATTTTTTACAAAAACATGAAGCATTGCATTGTGTAGGTCAAAATAATAATTAGCAGTTGCTCAAAGTAAATAGAGTGAGTACACTTGATGCATGTGGTGTTAATGCATTTTCAGCAGGTTGTAACGTGTTATCTGGACACATTCTAATTTAACCCTGCGTGATATGTTTGTTTTGCGGCTGAACCGCTGCATTCAGACAGAAAGATCAGACGAAAGGTGTTCCTCGTCCATGAGCTCCCTGTCTCTGAAAGCTGCGCTAATGGCCGCTTTTAACGCAACCTAAGTGACCCTTAAAAGTGTGGGAGATGTTAAAGTGGAATAAATGGCTCCATAAAAGCCAGCCAGGATGTTTTGTCATCCTTCATGAAAAATATCTGTGCAAAACATGTATTTTTCTTTGTCACTTTTTGTCAGGCACATATGAGACCAAAACCCCATACTTTATTTCAACGCTTTCAAACAGCTATCCAACCTATGACTCGGAGATATCAATTTGAGCCTGGCTGGACTGAATCTCTTTTCCATTTTGCATAAAATTGACAGCCATCTGGGGAAGCCTTGGAAAATTGCCTTGCGCTGAATAAGTGATGAAGAGATGAGTCTACTGTCAGTTGTAATAATGTGGCTGCTTTAAATTCATTGGCACCATTGCGGAACATAATTACAGTAACGGGGGGATGCCATGTCTCTGGTCTGCATCGTGTAATGCAAACCAAGCTTAGAGTGTTTTCAAAAGTGGTGTCTCTCATTTTGGCTGCACTGCTATCGTATTAGTATCTCTTCAAGAAACACGCAGGCTGTCAACAGCTATTCACAAGAAGCGGAGGACACAATGAACTAAAGGGGTTAAAAAATCCATTGTGCGAAGAAAGCACTAGTTTTAGGTTAAAAGAAGTAGTTCAGTTTAAGGACAAGAACTGCATGCTCATGCATGATGAGCTAATTCAAAAGTAAAGCTAAAATATAAGAAAAACTGCAGTTCTTCTAATAAACACCTGTGATTGCCTCCAAAAGTAATTCAGTTCCCATGTTAATGACCTCAGCTTTAATATCAATAAAACGTTTAGAGGCAAATACAAAAACCATTTTGGCCAGTGGTTACAGTTTTGTTGTTGTGCTGTTGTTGTGAATGGTTGTGTGTCTCTGGCATAGGCTAAAAACAGGAAGCTGCCCTATAGCAGCTGGGATATACGGAAGTGTAGAGCTGCCATTGTTAGAACAGTAAAGTTTTCATGTTATAACGTGAAATACTATTTTTCTTTTACCCGGGTGGCAGCTCTACATTTCCGTAGGCTCCAGCTCCCAGTGACATCAAATTGGATAAGTGGAGGAAAATGGATGGGTGTCCATCAATTTTATTCTTTATAGACGTCAATATGCTATATGAGCATAAACGAAAGCACCATTGGGCCCAAGTATATCTACTTAGCAGGAAAAGTCAGATTATATATCTTCTAGCTGAGACGTCCAAAAATCTTAAAATGCAGGACTGAGCTGGACAAGCTGAGTTTGAGAAAAACGTCATATTTTAGATCAGTTTAGATCCTTAAGACAAGCTTAGCTTTTCCCCACTATTGGCTGTGCATAGTGTAAGAAAGGTAATTCTCATTCTAGTCTCACTGCTGCCAACAGGGCTAAGGAGTTTTGGTCTTGTATAAATCTAAAGTAACCTACTAATTTACCTCATGGTCTAATTAGCTATCCCATTATGGCCACATTAGCAACCTGGTTTCTCCTATGAACCTGGATGGCAACTAAATTACCTCCTATGAACACTCCTTAAGTACTGATAATGGTGACAAAGAGAACGTTGATGAGGTAGCCCCTCCAAAAGGCCGAATTAATTAATCAGGAGATGTCTATATTTTACCAGTTAAATAGAATTATGTCAGTCGTGCCTCGAAACTTCAAACAGAAAACCTGTCTTACAAACTAGGGGTCTGTATATTAAAGATATTTATCAGACATCAGGTATAGCGGAGCTTGAACACAGAGATGTGTTTTCAGTACCACCTGTTAAAACAATACTCTAAAAATCCTGAACAGTACACAACACAATGAAGTCAAGTCCTAATGGAAGAAGTAGCGGTGGAGGCCTACCATACTCCACCTGCCTGTGCCTGGACATTTGTCAGTCATCTTTGACCACAGATCTGACTGAATTATCCTTGAAAAAGACTTAAAAAAATTCAATATTATGTTATGATTGGGGAAAGTATACTTTTTTTTCTACCCAGCTGTAAACATGCATTTTAATGATTATTGACATTTTAACATGTAAATTCTGGGTCTTGACTCCCTGTGGAGCCAACCACAGGAGGCACACAGAAGAAGGGGAGAAGATAGAAATAAACAAAAGAAAAGAAGTTATAAAGCTTGGCCAGTAGCAGATCTCTCTGAATTAAAACAACTTTCTACTGGTCTTTAATATAGATGGCCTCACGTATAAAGTACAACCTCAAGTTACCATTAGGGGATCTACAGTTTTACTGCTTCACATTGCCTTCTTTTTCACTTTAGCAGGTTGACTCCTGCTCTCATTTACTCTAGAACTGAAAGCCAGGATACCTCTGCTTCTTATCCTTTTTTTAACTGTAAAAATGCACAGTACCCCTGATTTCAGATCTTTAAGCACAAATTAAACATCCTTATAAATTGTATGTTACCACAACACATAAACATTACAAGCCTGTGTCACTGACTTTCACTACGTATTATTCCTCTCTGCCAACACACTAGCTCATCTTAACATGCTCACTGATATGACTGACTGACTGAAATGTGTCATTTTAACAATGCAAATTTGAAAGTCTTCATTACACCTAACACACTTATAGTATAGAATAAGAATCTATGAAGTAGTTGTACATATGTACTGTACATTTACAATTATAATTTAAAAAAATACAAACTAAACTGCTACTATTTAGATATTTAGAAAACTAATTGTTATCAGTATTATTAATCTCACTTTGTATGTCTAAGTTAAATGACTAGATGTCTTATAAGTGTTAGACATTACAAGCTAAGTTTTAGGATTGACTTTTTAACCATAATTAAGTTGTCCTCTCATCAGCTTGATGTTTCCTTATAAAAAAAAAAAAAAACCTCACTAAATTAAAAATGCAAATGGAAGCTTGAAGGAACACGACAGCTTCATTGTTAACCCAAAGAAAAAGAGAGACACCTGCGTCTATGCATATCCCATTAATCTTGTTACAGTCCGTCCTCTTTCTTACTGTTAAATATGCATTGAAAAGAATGGAGTCATTGAGTATATTTGGCGCATAAAAGATACGGGCTCATCATTAAAAATCCATGTAAGCCCTTTAAACCTGAAGAGAGGTGATTTCATGCTCGACTGCATCGTTTCGTAGGCGCTACACTCCACCGCCGCAATACAAAACACACAGACACACATGAGAACACGCACAGCATCAGACGGTGACGTCCTTGGTTCTGCCTCCCCCGTGTGAGGCTCGGCGGGATGGATGCGGTGTCTGAACTAATGGAGCAGGGAGAACACAGGCTGCCTGTGAATAGAAGGAGGTGGAGGAGAGATCAGGGTGCTCTTGAAGCACCTCTTTGCATTCGCACAACAGCAGGTTACTGTCATCGGGGTTTCTCTTTTTTCTTTTTCAGGAAGCAGAGTAATATTTAGTGGCGAAAGATGCCATGGCTTCCTAGGGGGTTCCGGCGGGATGATCCCTTTAGAGTGTTTGGATCTGCAATTTAAAGGTCCCTTGCTTTTGTTTACATCCAGCTCTGCAGTCATACATCAAGTCATTGCTGGCAATATGCTTCGAAATCAGACGTATGTGCTAATGATACAAATGTGCCAAAAAGTCCCCTAAAGAACATCTGCGGTTCCATAACCATAAAAACATTTTGCCTCTGATTAATGTGGTATTCTTAGGCTCATGGCTCTCCTTAGCAGACCACCAGACGAGATGTTCAATCAACTATGCATGACTTGACCTTAATGGATTTTGCAATGGGAGGCTTGGGTTGGTTATTAGGGAACCAGCTCATGTGGAACAACCTTGTCCCCTTGGGAGGGGAATTACACCAGTTCAGAGGAAACCTACATTATGGCTCGAGGAGAACAGAGGAAAGCACAATTTCCTCTCTCCTGTCATACATCTTTCAGTTTAAAATGAGCCAACTGTGTGGTCTCAAAAGAAAATTTTCCATCTGCTGCTTGATTATCAATTCCCCATCCTTTCTCTTTGCTTTATGGTACTGTTGGTGTTTTGTCAGTTTATCTTTGGAGTTTAGTGTCATCTGTTGTGACTTATGTTACTTGCAACTAGATATTTCTAATGACAAAAAAAGCTTTTTTAAATTGAAGATATACAAATGGGGTCTTTATGATTATCCCCGTGTGTTTAAACAAATAGTTTTCATTAGACCCCAAGCATCTCTGAAGTTGCTTTGGAAATTAAAGCGCGTCTGGTTAAAACGACGACCATCGTTGTGGCGCCGAGCAAAAGCCTCGATCTCTCAAGCTCTGTTTACCCCATTGCAATCGGCACACGTTGGTAAATAAACAAACAAAATGGCCCGGTGTTGAATTAATTTCCTCCTCCAGCTGTGTACTCTAATCGGCATAATAAGCTGAAAGGTTATCAACACTTCATGAACCATTATTCAAGCACCTAGCTCGAGCAACCCCCCTCCAGCTTCCTTCAGCACCACTGAAGTGCATCTGTGCTACAAGGTGAGAAGTAAAGTATGTCATTGTAGGTGTGCTTGTTGGTAAGGCTGTAGTTATAAAAGGGAAATAAAAAGATAAAAAGGCTGCTGATTTGTGGCAGCAGATTAAAGATGTGTAAATCAATCAAAGTCTTGTTAATTTGCATTAAGGCATTCACCAAGACTTCACTTGTTAAATGGGGTAGCGGGAGGGTGGGGGTCACATGATTGCTGGGTTGTTCTCTGTATGTATTATTGTAGGCTCTACCTTACAATATAACGCACCTTGAGGCGACTGTTGTTGTGATTTGGTGCTGTATAAATAAAATTGAATTGTACTTATTCCATCTTCTGAAATGCTTAAGTGGGTTTTACACTAGTGACACCACAGTGGAAAATCTGCTGCCAATAAGTGCATTTACAGCAGCAGCCTGTCTGTCAAACAGGTTGACCTAATAACACTTGAAGCAAGCCTTATGCACTAAGAAAAATGCCGCAACGCTAAGCTAACACAGTTGTTTAACTGTTAACTACATCCAAGAGAAAGGAATGACTGTGTAGTAACTTGTAGTATATATAATATGTTCTGCAAGAAGTGTGCAATTTGCACTATTTTGAAAAAGACAAAATAGGCAGTAAATGCAGAAATATCTATATTTTATAGTCTTCAGCTCCCAAAGGTGTTTGACTGTATGTATAAAACTTCACACAGTTGGTTTCAAAAGATTTCAGAAGACTTCATCTTTCTTCATAATACATCTACAAACGGTCTTTGATCTGCACAGACTGTGGTGCTTCTTTTTTAATGCCATGTATCCTTGTAACACTTGATTACAGAGTGGTAGTAGCATGAGTACACACATATCAACACATTTGATGTTGGTGGCATGTAATGTGTTAAAATTACACGAAAGGCAAGATGCCTTAGGTCTTGATTACTATGGAGACAATTCCCACCCCTTTCTGGAAATGACAGCCGATTTCCTTGCAGTTATTGAAGCAACCGTAGCAATAATCTTTTCCCAAACCCAACCGACCGCAGTTGTTGCTTGAAACTTAATCAAGCTGCATTAAAATGCAAAAGCTAACTGCCGAATATCTATAAATAATGGCCCCACAGGGATATTGATCTCACACAAGTTTTAGGAGCACCTCTTTATTTAACGTTTTATTCATTTATTTGGCAGACGGGCAATAAATACTTAGTGGACTTGTCCTTACACAGTACTTTTCTACTCTCTCTGGGCACTCAAAGCACTTGCCTCATTCACATCCATTCAAGCAAGCAGTTTTTTTCTATATGTAAGTGTTTTTTATCTAACATTCACAGTGGATGCATCAAATAGCTATCTTGGAGTTAGCATCTTTCCCGAGGACATTTGGCATGCAGTATAACAAACAGCCCGCTCTACCTCCTGGGCTACTGAGCTAGCTAAGTCTGTTGAAGAAAAACCATGGACACATTTGGAAATATTTGTACACACCTTCTGCTTAATGCTGCCCCCTGGTGGTGAAGGTTTTGGTTCAATTCTACAGAAGCTAATCACAAAAATATCTTTGAACATTTGCGTTCATTTAACGTATTTCTATTTCTATTTCTATTTCTATTTTTAGCTAAAGCTAAAAACTACTCAAGAGGTAAATTCAGAAATAAACACATTAAAGGTTCCTTGCAGACCATTAATAGTATCCATAGCAGTAAAGGATACATCTGATTGGCATAAAGGCGCGAAAAATACATTACTTGCACAATCTGAACCTGGAAGGGTCACTAGCAACCAACCATCATGATGCACAATGAGTGAACTGCTTTTTAAGTAATAGAGAGTGTTTCTATTGGTGATTACTTCAACAGAAAATAGAGAACTTCAACTGAAATCTAGATGAAGGGAACAGAGGTGATGAGGAGGTGTTTAGAGGAGGAAACAGCAAAGGAAACGTTTTAAGTTTTGAATGAAAAAGTGGAAACTGGCTTATATCAACTAGCTAGACAGAGAGATCAATTTGGAAAAGATGTGCAGCAGGTTAGAGTGATTAAGGGTACAGCTGGAAATGAGCTAAAAAGTGAAGAGAGTGTCTTGAGATGATGTAAGGACTAATTTGAGGAGCTGACGAATGTAGAAAATGAAAGAGAAGGGAGGATGGATGGAGAACAGTTAATTAAATCAGGGAGTGCAGGGGAAGTGAGAGTAGCTATGGAGTTGATAAACAATAGAAAGGTGATTGGTCTAAATTACATACCTGTAATACAGAGAGGATCAACCATCCAAAGCAATGAACAGTGCACAAGAGAGGTAAAGAAGAGCGCAGAGCGGGTGAAGATGTTTGAAACATCTGCTGTGATTCATGGTTTAGACACAGTAGCACTAACAAAAAAGCAACAGGCTGAGTTGGAGGTGACAGAGCTCAAGATGTTAACATTTTCACTGGGAGTGACCGGGATTAGAAATGAGCCATCAGAGGTCAGATTGAGCAGTTTGTAACAATTTCAGAGATGCAAGGCTTAGATGATTTTGACATATGCAGAAGCGGTACCAGTGCAAGACATACTGGACAAAGGATGCTGAAAAGTGAGCTGCCTGTCAGGAGAAAAAGAAGAAGACCACAGAGAAGATTCAGTGAAAGACGTTGTGAAAGGGGACCGTGAGAGTAACCCTCTTCTGTGACAGAAGAGGATGCTAGAAATAGGATGAGATGGAGAAAGGTGATCCACTGTGGCGATTGCTAAAGGAAGGAGCAGAAGAAGAAGAACAGATTTTTTTCTTGGTTTGTTTATTGTTTACAATTTGATACCTTGTGTTTTAGTTTATCCCAGACTTCCCATTAGTGTAAAGTTGCTACGTGTTTGTGTAACGTCTAACCTTTTTACTTACTTCCTGTTCTATTTGGGTATTTTGTCACCTTGTATTGTATTATTTGTGCTTACCTTGTGTCGTTATCCTTATTGGTTTGACCTGAGTCTATCATCCTGTATCTACTCCACTTGATGAGCTTGTGTGTGAGCATTTAAATCCTGCCTTTTTTTTTTTTTTTTTTTTAATTTTATCAGCTAAAATAAAAACCTTGCTTATTGTTATTCAGTCTATCTTGAAGTCTCAATTTGGCTTATGATCCTTCAGCTGGTGACACTCCACTGTTCCCTAACAATGAAAATACATTAGACTGCCAAAAGTATTCACTCACCCATCAAAATCAGGTGTTCCAATTGCACAGGTGTATAAAATCAAGCAACAGCTGAGCATCAGGTGCAGTCGTGAAATTTCCCCGCTACTAAATATTCCACAGTCAACTAAATGGAAGCGACTGGGAACAACAGCAACTCAGTCCACGTAAAATCACAGAGTGGGGTCAGTAGATGAGGTGCAAAGTGTACAGAGGTCACCAAGATTCTGCAGAGTCAGTAGCTACAGACCTCCAAGCTCCAAGTGCCTATCAGATCAAGAACAGTGTGTAGAGAGCTTCATGGAATGGCTTTCCACGGTGGAGCAGCTGCATTCAAGCCTTACATCAGCAAGTTGAATGCAAAGTGTCAAATTCAGTGTTGTAAAGCATGCCACCACTGGATTCTAGAGCTGTGGAGACGTGTTCTCTGGAATAACAAATCAGGTCTCTGTCTGGGAATCCAATGAGTCTGTATTTGGCAGCTGCCAGGAAATCAGTCCTTGTCTGACTGCACTGTGCCAAGTTTGACTGCACACCAGCGCACAAAGAAAGGTTAGACAAGACATACATCAGCAAGACTGGTTGGGAAGAACTTGACTAACTGCACAGAGTCCTGACGTCAACCTGACAGAACACCTTTGGGGAGAATTAGAGTGGAGGCTGTGAGCCAGTACTTCTTCTCCAACATCAGTGTCTGACCTCACAAATGTGCTTCTGGAAGAACGGTCAAACATTCCCATAAACCTAAACCTTGTGGAAAGCCTTCATAGAAAAGTTGCAGCTGACATCATATTATACCCTGTGGATCAAGAATGGAATGTCATTCAAGTTCATATGGGTGTCAAGGCAGATGAGCATAGTGTAGTTCTGACCTAAATTTGCTCAGATAATTAAGAAATAAAACATTATTTAAATAACATTTCTTAAATACATGAAATTTATAGTTTCCAGGGGTTTTATCGTTAACTCGGTTTCCCTGGGTCTTTTCCCTTGTTATAGTTGTGTGTCTTATTTTGAAAGAAATATTTATGCGTTACCATAGCGACCAGACAGCATTAAGGGGCAGGGAGGAGGATGTTGCTCTCAATGTTGTTGGCACATTTCAGGAGGACGCTGCTAATAAAGTTACACAATTACACAGTGAATTCACGTTTATTATTATATTTACAAAATACCACAGTTTTTGTCTCGGTCTTATCATTTTATTTTGTTGTATTTATCTGTGACACCTTAAAGGCCGGTCCATGAAAATATTCTCTGACATTAAACCGGTTGGTGGCACACAAAAAGGTTGGGGACTGCTGCTTTAAAACATCTTTAAAAAACACTGGTAATGTTTTTAATTTAAACAAAATAACTTTTTCTTGGTACAAAGTTATCATGAGCTCATCATTAGTATCCAGAAGATTTATAGGACCTAGGCATGCTAGCATCATGGAAAGACAGAATTGTTTAACTAAATATCTTTTAAATAACTTCTTAATGTTAACTTACAAAGGGGATTATCCGTGATACTATTGCTAAGGATGTATCGCTAAAAACACAGGTTCCAAATTATTCATAAATATATGAAAATATATATAAATATAATTAAAGAAGTCCAGTCACCTTCTTTCTAATTTCTACCATCACCTCGGTAACTGGTACCTATACAAACGCCCTTTTATCAAATGTGTGCATGACTGTTATTCATGATAATTTTTAATTTACTGCTCAGTGGGAGTAAACATGATGCAAAGCAATTAAAGTATATTACACAGTTGTGTTTTATCACTGAAAAGAAAATATGTTAGACGAGGTGTTTGTCATTGTGCGGCACGGAGGTGAGATTGTACTTGCATAAAATTTCATCAGCAGCGCAGTAGCAGTTCCCATCTGCTCAGCACAATGACAAAACTCTCGCCAAGTCTGAGGCTGTACCGCCAGAGGGGAAAGCCAATCAAATTAATCACTTACTCTTCAACCCCGCTGGGAATCACTGTGTGCATGAATAGAGAAAACTGTATTTATAATGGGCCACGACCCACTGATAAGTACCATGGGTGGAGTGTATGATTAAATTAATGAGAGCTGGTCACATGTTGCTTGCGGGGGGCAAGAAGCCTAAAATACATCTTGATGCGACACCAAAAAAAAGAACTATTCTATTATGGAGAACTTTAGAAAACCGGAATTATCACGAGTTTCTATTGCGAGTCAAGGTGCTTGAGGAGTTTTACTTCAGGCTTTAACTGTGTCAAGAAGAGATGGAGGGCACTGGCCATCAGTGCCCCATTTTTCATCTGTACTGACTTGCTGGAAATCTATTTCCCTTTCTTCTCCTTTTTAAACACTACCTTAGCAACAAAAGCTGCATTCTCCAGATTTACTAACAAGTCAATTTGCATGACATTTCTGCACCAGAGGCACTTTTTTGTCATTGTTGTTTGTGTGTGTGCGCCTGTGGCACTCTGAAGGAGAGGGAAAGCTTGTTGTCTGGGAAAAAAAATGAGCTTCAGAGTGTGTGACAAACACTTTACCCGGAGCCTTTACACAGCCCCGGGGCTTTCTCACCGGCACTCAAGCATGTTGCTGCTGTCAGAGGGAATACTCGCCTCGCGAAGCCTCCGTTGTTCAGGTTATAAGTCAATAGTGGGAAATTGTATGCAAATGTGACCTTCAGTTAAGTTGCCCATCTCCCTGCAATTTAGGGCAGTTTGTTCATTTTTTATCTAAGTAACTCAATAATTGCTTGACTTGGACTGAAGGGAGAGTCATAAAACAACATGCTGCGGAATGTTAAATGACAGATAGACAAAGATTAAGAAAGAGAGTGATTAGTGAATCCGTGTAGACGTTGCTTACAGCATGAGAAAGTCCCAGATCTTTTCTATGTGCCCTAAGTCAGTGGTCCCCAACCCCCGGGCCTCGGACCGGTACCGGTCTGTGAGTCGTTTGGTACCGGGCCGCGAAAGTTGAGGCTCGGGTATGAAATGTATGTTTTTCAGGGTTTTTACCGGTTTTCAGTGTTATTTTGTTATCGTTTTTATCTTTAACTCTGTTTTCCTGGGTCTTTTCACGTGTGTTATGAATAAATCTTCTTTTTTTTCGGTACCGGTACTAGTTTTATTTTGTTGTATTCATCCGCGACACCTTAAAGGCCGGCCCGTGAAAATATTGTCGGGCATAAACCGGTCCGTGGCGCAAAAAAGGTTGGGGACCGCTGCCCTAAGTCATTGTTGGTGATGACCTCAGCCGTAGCCCCACACCCTAACCACAACACTGTGTTTTTGAAAAAAGTAAGAAGAAGAAAACTAAGAAGTACTTTTTGGGGGGAAAAAAGTAAACAAATGTTGATATCTGCCATCACTTTTTGTCCCCTGTTTGACAAAGTGTCAGAGAATTTTTTTAAAAGAACAACAAATACATTATGGCTGGTTTGAAGTTAGTTTTAGGATGATGAGGGTTAACATACACAAGGTGAAATGAAAATCTGTCTGAAAATTTGGGTTGGGTTTTGTTTAGTCATACAATAATGTTACTGTTATAGTGTTTTTTGTAATAGTAACAAGCCTGGCTCTATGTCATGATTCTCTCTGTATATATGACCTTTGGCTGTTTGTGGTTGACAAAAAAAAGAGAAATCATTTTTTATTCATTTTTTTATTTTAAAAGGTGTTAGACGCGTAACTTGGAGGGTGACTGTAATGTCAAGCGGCTTCTCTGGAGAGGGTCCTGCATTGTCTTTTTTGTACTGAGTGATCTCATGATTTTGAAGAATTTTTGTACTGCTTCTTGTGAATCAAGAAACACGGGGTATCACTGGGTCAGGAGCACAGGAGATGGTGTTACTGGTCATTACAAACTCTGGGTGGCTGCATAACATCTTCACATATTAATGGCTGACTTTTCTCCTTCCCCTTTTGCTTCTAGTCCTGTTTATTTTGTGTAGGATTATTAAGTACTCTGCTGTGAGTCAGGTATAGCTCTGCTTCTTTTCAATAGACTGAGAAAAGAGGTGATATTTATCATTAGCTTAAAGCCCAAATGCCCAACAAAACACAACAAAAAAGTAAGCTTTACTTAACAAAGTAATGCGATAAAACCAAGTCCAATAGTAAAGCATAACAAAAGGTAACTCAAGGCAGGAAAACAATTGATGAGGTGAGGACAAAGAGGAATTATCTGCCTCCATCTCACCCTATCTGTGTCACACCAACCCTCTCCATATCCTCCTTCGCTGCTTCTATGAATCTTCTCGATGAGCCATTCCTTTGATTTGGCAAAGATTATATTCTGGATGCTCTTCCTCACACAGCCCTCTCCTTTTATCCAGGGTTGGGACCAGCACTAAGGGTATGTTAGAGCTTATTTAATTATTTTGAATGAGAGATTATAAGGTTAATATTTCAGAGTGGGTTTCCTTTCCTATTCAAAAACTGACAATACTAATATACATTTTGTTCTCTCGTATCAACGTATACCACAGACAAATGTTTGAAGCTGCTGTCACTGCCAGTATAAACTATTGAAAAGGGAACAAACTGCAGTAAGCAACTTGTGTAAATCAAGCTTCTAAAGGGAGGCTTGATTGTAGAATTACAACATTGATTCTAAAACATAAATATAAAATTAAAATAACACAGCATATCTTGCTTCTAAACCATTATATGCCTTTCCACATGTCGAAGTTGCCACTTCCACTGTCACTTGTGCACCGATAGTTGCAGGCTTTTGAACTGAGAGGTCATAACAAAACAGAATTGCCCCTTTTAGCTTTCATTGAAAGGATGTGGCATTTAGATCTCACATTTTGATTTGGCTAGTCCATTTTAAAAATCTTTGCCTCAGACAAAGCAGCAGTCTTTCTTGATCATGTTCACATAGGGGTTCTTCTTTGCATGACAGAGCCCAAAGTACATTTGTTATCATCACAGCAATGATTTTTGATCATTCTTGGTTATTTCACCATACATGTAAAACCTGTCATTTTCTTGTTGTAGTCTGTATTCATGTTAAAAATAAAACACATGCTGCGTTAGTGAGCAAATTGTGACTTAGGCTAATTGCTGATCAGACTTAATTTGAATAGATTTTTTTAAGATGATATATATTTTTTTATGTTTCTGTGATGTAGTGATGAAGAATCACAAGGATTTAATAAAAAAAATATTTTGGTGGTGGTGCCACGGACAAATCTTCCAACTTTTGGAATCCAACATGGTTGCAACAGGTGTTAGCTGTACTTTGTTACCTATGTACACCAAAAAACTGTGAGGGTGCAACACACAGACACAGATCAGCTTATTAATGCTATGTAATGCATTAATAACGAACTAGAATTTTACTCACACAAACTGAAACTTCAGGGTGGTCTAAGCCACATAGTAAGCCATAATAGTAGTGATGGGTCGGTCGCGAACGAAATGGCTCTTAGAGCCGGGTCTTTGACGTGAACGACGGGAGCCGGCTCCTTATCGCGAGCCGTGGGTTTGTTTTTTTTCTTTCTCTCACCCTCTCTCTCGCACTTTTTTTCCGCTTCACTCAGCATGCGAGCCTTGTGCTTTACGCTGGGAAGAGGGGGAGGGGCGGTAGTTACACTCAGTAGCACAGGAACAGAGCGGGAGGGAGAGAGAGAGACAGAGAGCTAGGGACAACAATGTCACATTAGAAAGGTATAGTAATCATCCACAACTACAGGGAGTGCAGAATTTTTAGGCAAGTTGTATTTTTGAGGAATAATTTTATTATTGAACAACAACCATGTTCTCAATGAACCCAAAAAACTCATTAATATCAAAGCTGAATGTTTTTGGAAGTAGTTTGTAGTTTGTTTTTAGTTTTAGCTATTTTAGGGGGATATCTGTGTGTGCAGGTGACTATTACTGTGCATAATTATTAGGCAACTTAACAAAAAACAAATATATACCCATTTCAATTATTTATTTTTACCAGTGAAACCAATATAACATCTCCACATTCACAAATATACATTTCTGACATTCAAAAACAAAACAAAAACAAATCAGCGACCAATATAGCCACCTTTCTTTGCAAGGACACTCAAAAGCCTGCCATCCATGGATTCTGTCAGTGTTTTGATCTGTTCACCATCAACATTGCGTGCAGCAGCAACCACAGCCTCCCAGACACTGTTCAGAGAGGTGTACTGTTTTCCCTCCTTGTAAATCTCACATTTGATGATGGACCACAGGTTCTCAATGGGGTTCAGATCAGGTGAACAAGGAGGCCATGTCATTAGTTTTTCTTCTTTTATACCCTTTCTTGCCAGCCACGCTGTGGAGTACTTGGACGCGTGTGATGGAGCATTGTCCTGCATGAAAATCATGTTTTTCTTGAAGGATGCAGACTTCTTCCTGTACCACTGCTTGAAGAAGGTGTCTTCCAGAAACTGGCAGTAGGACTGGGAGTTGAGCTTGACTCCATCCTCAACCCGAAAAGCCCCCACAAGCTCATCTTTGATGATACCAGCCCAAACCAGTACTCCACCTCCACCTTGCTGGCGTCTGAGTCGGACTGGAGCTCTCTGCCCTTTACCAATCCAGCCACGGGCCCATCCATCTGGCCCATCAAGACTCACTCTCATTTCATCAGTCCATAAAACCTTAGAAAAATCAGTCTTGAGATATTTCTTGGCCCAGTCTTGACGTTTCAGCTTGTGTGTCTTGTTCAGTGGTGGTCGTCTTTCAGCCTTTCTTACCTTGGCCATGTCTCTGAGTATTGCACACCTTGTGCTTTTGGGCACTCCAGTGATGTTGCAGCTCTGAAATATGGCCAAACTGGTGGCAAGTGGCACCTTGGCAGCTGCACGCTTGACTTTTCTCAGTTCATGGGCAGTTATTTTGCGCCTTGGTTTTTCCACACGCTTCTTGCGACCCTGTTGACTATTTTGAATGAAACGCTTGATTGTTCGATGATCACGCTTCAGAAGCTTTGCAATTTTGAGACTGCTGCATCCCTCTGCAAGATATCTCACTATTTTTGACTTTTCTGAGCCTGTCAAGTCCTTCTTTTGACCCATTTTGCCAAAGGAAAGGAAGTTGCCTAATAATTATGCACACCTGATATAGGGTGTTGATGTCATTAGACCACACCCCTTCTCATTACAGAGATGCACATCACCTAATATGCTTAATTGGTAGTAGGCTTTCGAGCCTATACAGCTTGGAGTAAGACAACATGCATGAAGAGGATGATGTGGACAAAATACTCATTTGCCTAATAATTCTGCACTCCCTGTATTTTCAGTTGCAGATGATAAAGGATTCAGAAAGTTTATTCATGCAGGTCCATATGACAGAGAATATGCATCTTCTTTTTGTTTTCATATTATAATTTATATTTAATTGTGTTGTGGTTTGCAGTGTTTTGTGTTGTTTCACTTTAAATTTGTAAAAGGAAAAAGCTGAAAATTTAAATAGTTAAAAGTTGAAATGTGAATAGTTGATTTTTGTATTATATAATTTATTTATTACATTTTATGTGGAGTGAATAAATAAAAGTATATTTACGGTGGCTCGTAGAGACAAAGCAGCACGTACAAACTTCAAATCACGTACAAACTCCAAAACACGTAAAAACTCAGAAGCACATAAAAACTCAAAACACGTACAAAAGACAACAGAAGTGCTCCAGGATGCTAGGGGCAGTGTTGAACTTTTGTTACCTAGTGGCTACACAAGCCAGCAAGTACCAACGACCGGATTTGGTGTGTGGTAATAACAGGTAAATGAACATTATTTTTTTTTTTATTATTTGACTATATATGAATGCTTGTGTATAAATACACAAACAATACACATATGCTTTCATGCTTTCAATTGTGTAATTTAAGTGATCTAGGTAGCTCTGTTTTGGAAGTTCAGTTCATGCTAGAAATGTGTTTTGGAGTTTGTATGTGCTTTTTGGAGTTTGTACGTGGTTTGTCTCTAGGGGCCACCGCATATATTTATATATAAACATATATAAATAAAACCACTTTTTTTTTTACATTAGTAATTCCTTTTGTGCATAATTTTATATTATTGTTAATAATAAATTAATTAAAGCAACAAAACAACCTGGAGAGCTGGTTCGGAGCCGAAAGAGCCGGCTCTTTTTAGTGAGCAGAACCGAAAGAGCCGGTTCTCTAAAAAGAGCCGGAAATCCCATCACTATTGTAAATGTCATCCTAAAATTCTAGATCATGACTGGTTTTTAATCCACACTCTATAGTATTTTGTTTTCTAATATGAATAGATGAACTTTGGCTGGTGGAAAATGGAAATTATATTTTTGTTCATTGCTTATTTATGCAACATCTTTGTATTTTAATGAATTAATAACAACATCGACTCCATATTTCTGATAAAATCTGATTCTAATGCTTAACCTGTAAAAGATTTTTATGTCAAAACTGTTAGAGTTTTATATGCATACACTTAATGTATTTGACATTTCCAGTCAAATTGCACCATTATGTCTCAGAGTGACAGTACAAAAGGATAACTTTGTGTTACCTGACAGAAAGACGCATACAGCATTATGCAAAAAGTCACCGTTCTGTGCAGAGTGGGAGTCAGGTATTGAATAGTTAGGGGTTCTATACCATTTATAATATCAGCTGGATGAGTGAATGAGGATCAGACTTTAAAGTTTCATCCTATTGCTGTTGCATTTAATGTAACTGATGATCTCATTACTGATTCTGCAGGTCTGATTCCCAGTTTCACTGGTGATGAAATTCAAATGGTCCATCTGATGCAAGCTATCTACTACTGTTTGCTATACAATGAGAAAGGCCCATTTTGGACAATGTGCTTACCAAGCACTAAGTTCTGAACAATTAAACAAACTGAGAAGTGCCTAAAACTGCAGTTCCTCTTCACTTCAGCCATTTGAAGTTTGCTCCAAAAGCACATTAGTAGTGACAAAACTATGACCAAAAGTTTCGGCAGGAGCACAAAGTTTGTTTTTCACGGTCTTTGCAACTTCAGATTTTTATGTTTCTATAGTGAAGAACAATCACAAGGATTTCATAAGGTTCAAAACTGTTATTGGGAAATATATACAAAAACTGTAAGTAAAAGATGGATGCAGATGCCATGACATCACTCTGGTTTCCAGACACCACATTTTGAAGACTTCTTACTTAAACTAGCAAAAATCCATCCTACCATCGTTTTTTTAAGCCTGCGCCACTTGTTTGCTTCGCTCATCAATTTAAACGCAGATATGTGTGTTAATCTGTCATGTTATTCTTTTTATCTTAATTATATCGCTGTGTATAGTGAAACAGCAAAAACAACTGTTCATAAACACCAAAGAAATGAAAAATTAAAATCATTATATTTTTATTCTACTTTTTTGCAGATTAATTAATTACAGGAACTATTAGCACCACTGTTTGATGAACACTTGCATGGCAACATATTTCAGTTTGCAGGGTTTTTATTTGTATGACAAATGTTCTTGATTTTGATGTTGGCTCGGCCACACACTCCAAAAACAGTTTACAAGCAACAATGCACAGGTGCATGTAACACAGACATAATATTGCCATTCATTTTGAAATCAGGTAAAACTCACAGTATATCACACTTGTAAGGATTTGAGTTTACAAGATTTTAGTGCTATAGCTACACAGATATGATTTCCTGTTCCCTGTGAGGTTTAAATACAATGTTTCATTCAGATTAGGGACTCGCATAAGCTACGAACATTACCAAAATAGTAGTTTAATAAAAATATTTTTGTCATGTTCTTGAAAAGCACTGTTCTTTGCGTCTTCTTTTAGTGCCTGATTATGTCAGTACTGTCTCACTAAAGTAGCATATTCTCCAAACCTTTTGTTAAAATCAAATAATCAAACAGTACAAAGATTTAAACTGTTTCACAATTTCTTTTTATTTTGTCAGCAAATTATGTTAATTAAAGCTCATGCTAAGAACAGTTTCCAACCCAGTTCAAGAAAATGGAGAAAACATCCATTAATCTTATAATCAACCATACAAAGAAGATGGAAAAGCAATAGAGAATGCACTGATGCATGCTCAGGCATCCAGGTAAGTAAATCCCAAAAGGCTGAATCTGTTGATCTGGACGTAGCGTTTTCAGTGGGAGAAACATTCTCCTTCAGTCACTTGGATGAGTGAGGAAACATTTCTCCCACTGAAAACGCTACGTCCAGATCAACAGATTCAACCTTTTGGAATCTAGAATGCAAATGATGGTTGATAAATAGCTATGTATGCAATGTGACCACTGGCTAAGTTAGGCCAATTCATAGCCAGTGGCCTCAAGGAACTTTATATTGCATGGTAAAGACCCTGCAATATAAAAGAAACCCCCAACAATCTAACGATCCCCTCTGAGCAAGCACTTGGCGACAGCGGGAAGGAAAAACTCCCTTTTAACAGGAAGAAACCTTCGGAAGAACCAGGCTCAGGAAGGGGCAGCCATCTTCCACGACTGGTTGGGGCATAGATGGTACAAAACATGGACATAGCTTGTTCGTTGGAAACATGAAGCCAATACAGAAGAACCTTAAGTGTATATTCAGTCTGAAGTCTACCAGATGGCAACAGCTAGCCTGATGCAAACCTATAGAAATCTATAGGAAAACAGCTTTCTTTCTTGATCCACTCCCCCTCATCACAGCTGGTTTTTGCCATCACGATGGCAACAGTGATAATGCTCCTCTTGACACTGCAAAATGGGACTTCAGAGACCAATGGATGATGTTACTGTAGCCATATCAATATTTTATACAGTCTATATTCTATATAGCTGACAACAGCTGAATCAAATGGTTGGATTGCCTTTTCAGCATGCCATCAAATCTGGCAAAGGCCTGATAACAATCCATTCATTTTATTCAGGTGTGTTGGAACAAGGATGCATCTAAAAGCTGCAGGATAGTAGCTCTTGAGGACTGGAATTGGACACCCCTGTTCTATACTGTCTATGGGGCTTGAGGGGAAAGAGTTGTAGATGGGATGTCGAAAGATGGGAGTGGGGAAGAAATGCTCCGTTCCCCTTACTTACTGCGAACTTACTTTCAGAAATGAGGATAGATGTAGTCAGGAAATGCAAAATACAAGGCAGCACCTCGGAGCCATGTTATCCATCCCCCATGATCCTCTTCCTCCACGTCCCTGGGTTGAAACGTCTGCTCTTGTGGAGTTTCCATGTGAGATGAACTTTCTGTAGGGATGTCCTTGTTTTTCTCCTCCAGGTCTGTAGTTTCGCTTGTTTTGATCCTCTCTTCCTTTTCAGTTGACTCATTGGATTCAGGTGTGAGCTCAAAACTACTTTGATGGGTTTCACCTTTATCAAGCTCTTGCATTTCTTCTTCCAGAGCCTGTTCATTTTGTCTCACTTCCTTCTGACAATCAGCCAACTTTTTGGTAAGCTCCTGGACTTCCTGTTCCAGAGCGTTGTTTTGTTGCTTTATTCTGCTACCCCCTTCTTCAAAGGATTTGAGTCCTTGCAAAACAGATTTGATCTCGTTAATCTCCTCCTGAACAGCAATGTTTCTTGCTTCAATTTCTTGTTTCAGAGACTCATGTTCCTGCTTTAATTCCTCATACAGTTCCTTAAAACCTTTGAAATTTTCCAGGGTTGCGTTTGCCTCATGGCTATCATTTTGAGGAGCCTGTATTTTCTGTCTCATTTTGTCTTTTTCATTTTGAAAACTCTGTATCAGATCACACGTGCTCCCCGTTGCAGCATCCTTTTGTGATCTGAATGCCTGGTTCTCCCTTTGGAGATCTTCAACTTTTAGCTGCAATGCCAGCTTCTCCATTTCATATTCTTCCTGCTTACGGTGCATTTCTTCTTGCAGAGCCTGTTTATTTTGTCTCACTTCCTTCTGACAATCAGCCAACTTTTTGGTAAGCTCCTGGACTTCCTGTTCCAGAGCGTTGTTTTGTTGCTGTATTCTGTTATGCTCTTCTTGTGCTTGCAAATTTGTATTGAGCAAAATCTCCACACTCTTGCTCTGCTGGTCAAGAAACTCTTGGAATTCTTTACGGGAATCCTCAGGGATTTTAAGTTGCTCCAGAGCACTTTTCAATTCTTGAGCATTTTGTTCATAAGCACTCTCCTTTGCTTGAACTTGTTCTGTCAAAGCTTGATTTTCACAGTGCAAACTGGCAATGCGATAGTTCAAGTCTGAATTCTCCAAGCAAAGCTTCTCATTTTGTAGTTGTAGTTCCCTTTTTTTCTTGTTTTTAGAAAACCCATATTCTTTGAGAAGCAGTTCAATATTTTTTTGGAGGTTTTCGTTCTCATCTTTGAATTCCCTCACTTGCTGGCAAAGGTTCTCATTCTCTTCAATCACGTCACTGGGAATGGAGGGGGACTCAGCCATTTTTGTAATTTAACTAAAGTTAAAATCTACTACTACTTACAACAGTACTAACTGTGTTCCTTGTTCACTACAAAACGTGCCTCAAATTGCAGTCAAGTGTATAAGCTGCTTGCCTGTTCAGTGACGTTATAACTGAATGGACGTAGGGTTTGGTCTGTTTAAGATCAAAGGAATTCTAATAGAATGTGATGAGTCATGCTGATGTCCTAAGAAACATGCGATGTCACAATGAACATGTCAGATGAAATGATGGAAAAAATAACAATAGCATTATCTGGTAAATTGATTAATGATTCCATGATCTTTGAACCTGTAATGGACTTTATTAAAAAATTTAACAAGTGAATAAAATGTTTTTAGATAAATGTGTATTTTAATGAAAATTTGCTGAGCTCTTTTGTGCAGGATTGTGATGTGTGCATTGTGCCACATTTAAATCTGGCACAATGTAGACTTTACTTTAAAAATAAAGTAAAACGATTTATGATAAAGTTAAAAAAAAGTTCTGTATTGGCCTTTCACTGCTCTAATTTATGAAAGACAGAAATTAGAAATTTGTATCAGCAGTGTCATCCTCTGAATGCTTCATCACACTGTGAGTTATGTTTTTATCCTTCAAGACTGAGCTGATGGAGAACAGGGTTTTTTTTTAATGTATTTATTTTACTTAAATTCACCAAGTCATCATCATTACCTCAACTTGAGTTCATAGATGATCCAGTTTTTGTTTTTTTGTTATTCAATGTCCCCCTCTGTCCCTACACGTAAAATCCTGTCTTACAATATTTTCTCTCGCTTTCTGTAATTCTCTATCATTTTTTTTGCCTGAAGATCATATTGAGGAGCCAGGATTTGATGATGCATTTGAGCTTTTTCCTGCTGAAAGTCGCTTTGCAGCTCACACGTGCTTTGATTTCCATCATCATTTTCCTGTCTGAAAAATATTTGCAGACCAGTGCTTTACTGAAAAGACATCTGGTTATAAGCTCATGTTTTACCAACTAATGTTTTATATGACAGACCTAAAACTTACACTTTTGCTCTGATAAACAGTTCGGCTACATTCTCACATCATATCGCTTATTTGCTGGGTGTGACAACTAAGTTCCCCTTCAAAGGACGTTTTGGTAACAGCAGCTAACAGTGTCAAAAACAGCAGCACTTACTGAGAGAAATCCTGAAGAACTCAGCTCAGTATCTTTGTCATCAGACAGAAGTAAGCTTCTTTAACAAAGTAACAGAAACACACCGGCCATCTGCAGTCATTGTGGGGTACAGAGGGTTAAGTCTGACATCACCATCTTCAAATTCCTCAAATATGAGCGATCCCTCTCATGTACTCATTTTTAATCTTGTTCATTCTGCTTACTTTACATGAATATGGTAGCATTTTCAATTCCTGCACTTCCGCCTCGACTTCCTGTCTTTCTGTTAGTGGCACCATGTCCAAACCATGCATGACAGCAGGTCTGACTATCATTTTTTAAGTCTTCCCTTTTATGTCTTGCTGCTCGTTCATCATGTTTACACCTGTCACAAGTCACCACTAATACTTGTCTTCATCCTGTCTGCATCCTCTTTTTTACGTCTCTTCTGGACTGTCCATTGCTTAGGATGGTTGACCCCAGATATTTAAACGCATCTACCTTTGCTACCTTTGTTCTTTGCAACTTTACTGTTACACCTGCTCTCTCTAATTCACACTCGTGTATCCTGACCTTCGTTCCTCTTGTCTCCAGTGTATACCATCACGTCTCCAGGCTCTTTTACACCTGCTCCTTATTCTTCTACAGATCACAATGTCATCTGCAAATATCAGGTATACCATGGCCTTGTGCGACTCGAACCAAAATGAGTACATTTAATCCAAAGCAAATAACCCCAGGCAAACAGATAAGTGTGGGTGAGGAGCTGGCTAAGATGGGACAATGACTTTTAGCCATTTTTCCCTGTGAAGGAAAAAAGATTTCAAACTTGCATGTATATCTTCTCGCCAATAGTATTAGATACAAATAAGGCTTTCATGAAAACACTGAATAAAAATGATACATATTTGCTAAATTAGGATAAAATAGAAGGCACAGAGTGATACTAAATGGAGAGCCATTTGTAAACCGTAAGAGTCTCTTCTAAGGGAACAAAGAGCAAAAACAGCCAAACAGCAGCTACATTAAAGTATTTAAAGTTAATTTAAAGAAATGCAACTAAAGTGGGGTACAAAAAACTTAAAACCACAGATACAGATAAGAACACACTGTCTCACTAAAGTAGCATATTCTCCAAACCTTTGTTAAAATCAAATAAGCAAACAGTACAAAGCTTTAAACTGTTTCACAATTTCTTTTTATTTTATCATGAAATTATGTTAAAGCTCATGCTAAGAAAAGTTTCCAACCCAGTTCAAGAAAATGGAGAAAACCTCCATTAATCTTATAATCAACCATACAAAGAAGATGGAAAAGCAATAGAGAATGCACTGATGCATGCTCAGGCATCCAGGTAAGTAAATCCCAAAAGGCTGAATCTGTTGATCTGGACGTAGCGTTTTCAATGGGAGAAACATTCTCCTTCAGTCACTTGGATGAGTGAGGAAACATTTCTCCCACTGAAAACGCTACGTCCAGATCAACAGATTCAACCTTTTGGAATCTAGAATGCAAATGATGGTTGATAAATAGCTATGTATGCAATGTGACCACTGGCTAAGTTAGGCCAATTCATAGCCAGTGGCCTCAAGGAACTTTATATTGCATGGTAAAGACCCTGCAATATAAAAGAAACCCCCAACAATCTAACGATCCCCTCTGAGCAAGCACTTGGCGACAGCGGGAAGGAAAAACTCCCTTTTAACAGGAAGAAACCTTCGGAAGAACCAGGCTCAGGAAGGGGCAGCCATCTTCCATGACTGGTTGGGGCATAGATGGTACAAAACATGGACATAGCTTGTTCGTTGGAAACATGAAGCCAATACAGAAGAACCTTAAGTGTATATTCAGTCTGAAGTCTACCAGATGGCAACAGCTAGCCTGATGCAAACCTATAGAAATCTATAGGAAAACAGCTTTCTTTCTTGATCCACTCCCCCTCATCACAGCTGGTTTTTGCCATCACGATGGCAACAGTGATAATGCTCCTCTTGACACTGCAAAATGGGACTTCAGAGACCAATGGATGATGTTACTGTAGCCATATCAATATTTTATACAGTCTATATTCTATATAGCTGACAACAGCTGAATCAAATGGTTGGATTGCCTTTTCAGCATGCCATCAAATCTGGCAAAGGCCTGATAACAATCCATTCATTTTATTCAGGTGTGTTGGAACAAGGATGCATCTAAAAGCTGCAGGATAGTAGCTCTTGAGGACTGGAATTGGACACCCCTGTTCTATACTGTCTATGGGGCTTGAGGGGAAAGAGTTGTAGATGGGATGTCAAAAGATGGGAGTGGGGAAGAAATGCTCCGTTCCCCTTACTTACTGCGAACTTCCTTTCAGAAATGGGGATAGATGTAGTCAGGAAATGCAAAATACAAGGCAGCACCTCGGAGCCATGTTATCCATCCCCCATGATCCTCTTCCTCCACGTCCCTGGGTTGAAACGTCTGCTCTTGTGGAGTTTCCATGTGAGATGAACTTTCTGTAGGGATGTCCTTGTTTTTCTCCTCCAGGTCTGTAGTTTCGCTTGTTTTGATCCTCTCTTCCTTTTCAGTTGACTCATTGGATTCAGGTGTGAGCTCAAAACTACTTTGATGGGTTTCACCTTTATCAAGCTCTTGCATTTCTTCTTCCAGAGCCTGTTCATTTTGTCTCACTTCCTTCTGACAATCAGCCAACTTTTTGGTAAGCTCCTGGACTTCCTGTTCCAGAGCGTTGTTTTGTTGCTTTATTCTGCTACCCCCTTCTTCAAAGGATTTGAGTCCTTGCAAAACAGATTTGATCTCGTTAATCTCCTCCTGAACAGCAATGTTTCTTGCTTCAATTTCTTGTTTCAGAGACTCATGTTCCTGCTTTAATTCCTCATACAGTTCCTTAAAACCTTTGAAATTTTCCAGGGTTGCGTTTGCCTCATGGCTATCATTTTGAGGAGCCTGTATTTTCTGTCTCATTTTGTCTTTTTCATTTTGAAAACTCTGTATCAGATCACACGTGCTCCCCGTTGCAGCATCCTTTTGTGATCTGAATGCCTGGTTCTCCCTTTGGAGATCTTCAACTTTTAGCTGCAATGCCAGCTTCTCCATTTCATATTCTTCCTGCTTACGGTGCATTTCTTCTTGCAGAGCCTGTTTATTTTGTCTCACTTCCTTCTGACAATCAGCCAACTTTTTGGTAAGCTCCTGGACTTCCTGTTCCAGAGCGTTGTTTTGTTGCTGTATTCTGTTATGCTCTTCTTGTGCTTGCAAATTTGTATTGAGCAAAATCTCCACACTCTTGCTCTGCTGGTCAAGAAACTCTTGGAATTCTTTACGGGAATCCTCAGGGATTTTAAGTTGCTCCAGAGCACTTTTCAATTCTTGAGCATTTTGTTCATAAGCACTCTCCTTTGCTTGAACTTGTTCTGTCAAAGCTTGATTTTCAGAGTGCAAACTGGCAATGCGATAGTTCAAGTCTGAATTCTCCAAGCAAAGCTTCTCATTTTGTAGTTGTAGTTCCCTTTTTTTCTTGTTTTTAGAAAACCCATATTCTTTGAGAAGCAGTTCAATATTTTTTTGGAGGTTTTCGTTCTCATCTTTGAATTCCCTCACTTGCTGGCAAAGGTTCTCATTCTCTTCAATCACGTCACTGGGAATGGAGGGGGACTCAGCCATTTTTGTAATTTAACTAAAGTTAAAATCTACTACTACTTACAACAGTACTAACTGTGTTCCTTGTTCACTACAAAACGTGCCTCAAATTGCAGTCAAGTGTATAAGCTGCTTGCCTGTTCAGTGACGTTATAACTGAATGGACGTAGGGTTTGGTCTGTTTAAGATCAAAGGAATTCTAATAGAATGTGATGAGTCATGCCGATGTCCTAAGAAACATGCGATGTCACAATGAACATGTCAGATGAAATGATGGAAAAAATAACAATAGCATTATCTGGTAAACTGATTAATGATTCCATGATCTTTGAACCTGTAATGGACTTTATTAAAAAATTTAACAAGTGAATAAAATGTTTTTAGATAAATGTGTATTTTAATGAAAATTTGCTGAGCTCTTTTGTGCAGGATTGTGATGTGTGCATTGTGCCACATTTAAATCTGGCACAATGTAGACTTTACTTTAAAAATAAAGTAAAACGATTTATGATAAAGTTAAAAAAAAGTTCTGTATTGGCCTTTCACTGCTCTAATTTATGAAAGACAGAAATTAGAAATTTGTATCAGCAGTGTCATCCTCTGAATGCTTCATCACACTGTGAGTTATGTTTTTATCCTTCAAGACTGAGCTGATGGAGAACAGGGTTTTTTTTAATGTATTTATTTTACTTAAATTCACCAAGTCATCATCATTACCTCAACTTGAGTTCATAGATGATCCAGTTTTTGTTTTTTTGTTATTCAATGTCCCCCTCTGTCCCTACACGTAAAATCCTGTCTTACAATATTTTCTCTCGCTTTCTGTAATTCTCTATCATTTTTTTTGCCTGAAGATCATATTGAGGAGCCAGGATTTGATGATGCATTTGAGCTTTTTCCTGCTGAAAGTCGCTTTGCAGCTCACACGTGCTTTGATTTCCATCATCATTTTCCTGTCTGAAAAATATTTGCAGACCAGTGCTTTACTGAAAAGACATCTGGTTATAAGCTCATGTTTTACCAACTAATGTTTTATATGACAGACCTAAAACTTACACTTTTGCTCTGATAAACAGTTCGGCTACATTCTCACATCATATCGCTTATTTGCTGGGTGTGACAACTAAGTTCCCCTTCAAAGGACGTTTTGGTAACAGCAGCTAACAGTGTCAAAAACAGCAGCACTTACTGAGAGAAATCCTGAAGAACTCAGCTCAGTATCTTTGTCATCAGACAGAAGTAAGCTTCTTTAACAAAGTAACAGAAACACACCGGCCATCTGCAGTCATTGTGGGGTACAGAGGGTTAAGTCTGACATCACCATCTTCAAATTCCTCAAATATGAGCGATCCCTCTCATGTACTCATTTTTAATCTTGTTCATTCTGCTTACTTTACATGAATATGGTAGCATTTTCAATTCCTGCACTTCCGCCTCGACTTCCTGTCTTTCTGTTAGTGGCACCATGTCCAAACCATGCATGACAGCAGGTCTGACTATCATTTTTTAAGTCTTCCCTTTTATGTCTTGCTGCTCGTTCATCATGTTTACACCTGTCACAAGTCACCACTAATACTTGTCTTCATCCTGTCTGCATCCTCTTTTTTACGTCTCTTCTGGACTGTCCATTGCTTAGGATGGTTGACCCCAGATATTTAAACGCATCTACCTTTGCTACCTTTGTTCTTTGCAACTTTACTGTTACACCTGCTCTCTCTAATTCACACTCGTGTATCCTGACCTTCGTTCCTCTTGTCTCCAGTGTATACCATCACGTCTCCAGGCTCTTTTACACCTGCTCCTTATTCTTCTACAGATCACAATGTCATCTGCAAATATCAGGTATACCATGGCCTTGTGCGACTCGAACCAAAATGAGTACATTTAATCCAAAGCAAATAACCCCAGGCAAACAGATAAGTGTGGGTGAGGAGCTGGCTAAGATGGGACAATGACTTTTAGCCATTTTTCCCTGTGAAGGAAAAAAGATTTCAAACTTGCATGTATATCTTCTCGCCAATAGTATTAGATACAAATAAGGCTTTCATGAAAACACTGAATAAAAATGATACATATTTGCTAAATTAGGATAAAATAGAAGGCACAGAGTGATACTAAATGGAGAGCCATTTGTAAACCGTAAGAGTCTCTTCTAAGGGAACAAAGAGCAAAAACAGCCAAACAGCAGCTACATTAAAGTATTTAAAGTTAATTTAAAGAAATGCAACTAAAGTGGGGTACAAAAAACTTAAAACCACAGATACAGATAAGAACACACTGTCTCACTAAAGTAGCATATTCTCCAAACCTTTGTTAAAATCAAATAAGCAAACAGTACAAAGCTTTAAACTGTTTCACAATTTCTTTTTATTTTATCATGAAATTATGTTAAAGCTCATGCTAAGAAAAGTTTCCAACCCAGTTCAAGAAAATGGAGAAAACCTCCATTAATCTGATAATCAACCATACAAAGAAGATGGAAAAGCAATAGAGAATGCACTGATGCATGCTCAGGCATCCAGGTAAGTAAATCCCAAAAGGCTGAATCTGTTGATCTGGACGTAGCGTTTTCAGTGGGAGAAACATTCTCCTTCAGTCACTTGGATGAGTGAGGAAACATTTCTCCCACTGAAAACGCTACGTCCAGATCAACAGATTCAACCTTTTGGAATCTAGAATGCAAATGATGGTTGATAAATAGCTATGTATGCAATGTGACCACTGGCTAAGTTAGGCCAATTCATAGCCAGTGGCCTCAAGGAACTTTATATTGCATGGTAAAGACCCTGCAATATAAAAGAAACCCCCAACAATCTAACGATCCCCTCTGAGCAAGCACTTGGCGACAGCGGGAAGGAAAAACTCCCTTTTAACAGGAAGAAACCTTCGGAAGAACCAGGCTCAGGAAGGGGCAGCCATCTTCCATGACTGGTTGGGGCATAGATGGTACAAAACATGGACATAGCTTGTTCGTTGGAAACATGAAGCCAATACAGAAGAACCTTAAGTGTATATTCAGTCTGAAGTCTACCAGATGGCAACAGCTAGCCTGATGCAAACCTATAGAAATCTATAGGAAAACAGCTTTCTTTCTTGATCCACTCCCCCTCATCACAGCTGGTTTTTGCCATCACGATGGCAACAGTGATAATGCTCCTCTTGACACTGCAAAATGGGACTTCAGAGACCAATGGATGATGTTACTGTAGCCATATCAATATTTTATACAGTCTATATTCTATATAGCTGACAACAGCTGAATCAAATGGTTGGATTGCCTTTTCAGCATGCCATCAAATCTGGCAAAGGCCTGATAACAATCCATTCATTTTATTCAGGTGTGTTGGAACAAGGATGCATCTAAAAGCTGCAGGATAGTAGCTCTTGAGGACTGGAATTGGACACCCCTGTTCTATACTGTCTATGGGGCTTGAGGGGAAAGAGTTGTAGATGGGATGTCAAAAGATGGGAGTGGGGAAGAAATGCTCCGTTCCCCTTACTTACTGCGAACTTCCTTTCAGAAATGGGGATAGATGTAGTCAGGAAATGCAAAATACAAGGCAGCACCTCGGAGCCATGTTATCCATCCCCCATGATCCTCTTCCTCCACGTCCCTGGGTTGAAACGTCTGCTCTTGTGGAGTTTCCATGTGAGATGAACTTTCTGTAGGGATGTCCTTGTTTTTCTCCTCCAGGTCTGTAGTTTCGCTTGTTTTGATCCTCTCTTCCTTTTCAGTTGACTCATTGGATTCAGGTGTGAGCTCAAAACTACTTTGATGGGTTTCACCTTTATCAAGCTCTTGCATTTCTTCTTCCAGAGCCTGTTCATTTTGTCTCACTTCCTTCTGACAATCAGCCAACTTTTTGGTAAGCTCCTGGACTTCCTGTTCCAGAGCGTTGTTTTGTTGCTTTATTCTGCTACCCCCTTCTTCAAAGGATTTGAGTCCTTGCAAAACAGATTTGATCTCGTTAATCTCCTCCTGAACAGCAATGTTTCTTGCTTCAATTTCTTGTTTCAGAGACTCATGTTCCTGCTTTAATTCCTCATACAGTTCCTTAAAACCTTTGAAATTTTCCAGGGTTGCGTTTGCCTCATGGCTATCATTTTGAGGAGCCTGTATTTTCTGTCTCATTTTGTCTTTTTCATTTTGAAAACTCTGTATCAGATCACACGTGCTCCCCGTTGCAGCATCCTTTTGTGATCTGAATGCCTGGTTCTCCCTTTGGAGATCTTCAACTTTTAGCTGCAATGCCAGCTTCTCCATTTCATATTCTTCCTGCTTACGGTGCATTTCTTCTTGCAGAGCCTGTTTATTTTGTCTCACTTCCTTCTGACAATCAGCCAACTTTTTGGTAAGCTCCTGGACTTCCTGTTCCAGAGCGTTGTTTTGTTGCTGTATTCTGTTATGCTCTTCTTGTGCTTGCAAATTTGTATTGAGCAAAATCTCCACACTCTTGCTCTGCTGGTCAAGAAACTCTTGGAATTCTTTACGGGAATCCTCAGGGATTTTAAGTTGCTCCAGAGCACTTTTCAATTCTTGAGCATTTTGTTCATAAGCACTCTCCTTTGCTTGAACTTGTTCTGTCAAAGCTTGATTTTCACAGTGCAAACTGGCAATGCGATAGTTCAAGTCTGAATTCTCCAAGCAAAGCTTCTCATTTTGTAGTTGTAGTTCCCTTTTTTTCTTGTTTTTAGAAAACCCATATTCTTTGAGAAGCAGTTCAATATTTTTTTGGAGGTTTTCGTTCTCATCTTTGAATTCCCTCACTTGCTGGCAAAGGTTCTCATTCTCTTCAATCACGTCACTGGGAATGGAGGGGGACTCAGCCATTTTTGTAATTTAACTAAAGTTAAAATCTACTACTACTTACAACAGTACTAACTGTGTTCCTTGTTCACTACAAAACGTGCCTCAAATTGCAGTCAAGTGTATAAGCTGCTTGCCTGTTCAGTGACGTTATAACTGAATGGACGTAGGGTTTGGTCTGTTTAAGATCAAAGGAATTCTAATAGAATGTGATGAGTCATGCTGATGTCCTAAGAAACATGCGATGTCACAATGAACATGTCAGATGAAATGATGGAAAAAATAACAATAGCATTATCTGGTAAATTGATTAATGATTCCATGATCTTTGAACCTGTAATGGACTTTATTAAAAAATTTAACAAGTGAATAAAATGTTTTTAGATAAATGTGTATTTTAATGAAAATTTGCTGAGCTCTTTTGTGCAGGATTGTGATGTGTGCATTGTGCCACATTTAAATCTGGCACAATGTAGACTTTACTTTAAAAATAAAGTAAAACGATTTATGATAAAGTTAAAAAAAAGTTCTGTATTGGCCTTTCACTGCTCTAATTTATGAAAGACAGAAATTAGAAATTTGTATCAGCAGTGTCATCCTCTGAATGCTTCATCACACTGTGAGTTATGTTTTTATCCTTCAAGACTGAGCTGATGGAGAACAGGGTTTTTTTTTAATGTATTTATTTTACTTAAATTCACCAAGTCATCATCATTACCTCAACTTGAGTTCATAGATGATCCAGTTTTTGTTTTTTTGTTATTCAATGTCCCCCTCTGTCCCTACACGTAAAATCCTGTCTTACAATATTTTCTCTCGCTTTCTGTAATTCTCTATCATTTTTTTTGCCTGAAGATCATATTGAGGAGCCAGGATTTGATGATGCATTTGAGCTTTTTCCTGCTGAAAGTCGCTTTGCAGCTCACACGTGCTTTGATTTCCATCATCATTTTCCTGTCTGAAAAATATTTGCAGACCAGTGCTTTACTGAAAAGACATCTGGTTATAAGCTCATGTTTTACCAACTAATGTTTTATATGACAGACCTAAAACTTACACTTTTGCTCTGATAAACAGTTCGGCTACATTCTCACATCATATCGCTTATTTGCTGGGTGTGACAACTAAGTTCCCCTTCAAAGGACGTTTTGGTAACAGCAGCTAACAGTGTCAAAAACAGCAGCACTTACTGAGAGAAATCCTGAAGAACTCAGCTCAGTATCTTTGTCATCAGACAGAAGTAAGCTTCTTTAACAAAGTAACAGAAACACACCGGCCATCTGCAGTCATTGTGGGGTACAGAGGGTTAAGTCTGACATCACCATCTTCAAATTCCTCAAATATGAGCGATTCCTCTCATGTACTCATTTTTAATCTTGTTCATTCTGCTTACTTTACATGAATATGGTAGCATTTTCAATTCCTGCACTTCCGCCTCGACTTCCTGTCTTTCTGTTAGTGGCACCATGTCCAAACCATGCATGACAGCAGGTCTGACTATCATTTTTTAAGTCTTCCCTTTTATGTCTTGCTGCTCGTTCATCATGTTTACACCTGTCACAAGTCACCACTAATACTTGTCTTCATCCTGTCTGCATCCTCTTTTTTACGTCTCTTCTGGACTGTCCATTGCTTAGGATGGTTGACCCCAGATATTTAAACGCATCTACCTTTGCTACCTTTGTTCTTTGCAACTTTACTGTTACACCTGCTCTCTCTAATTCACACTCGTGTATCCTGACCTTCGTTCCTCTTGTCTCCAGTGTATACCATCACGTCTCCAGGCTCTTTTACACCTGCTCCTTATTCTTCTACAGATCACAATGTCATCTGCAAATATCAGGTATACCATGGCCTTGTGCGACTCGAACCAAAATGAGTACATTTAATCCAAAGCAAATAACCCCAGGCAAACAGATAAGTGTGGGTGAGGAGCTGGCTAAGATGGGACAATGACTTTTAGCCATTTTTCCCTGTGAAGGAAAAAAGATTTCAAACTTGCATGTATATCTTCTCGCCAATAGTATTAGATACAAATAAGGCTTTCATGAAAACACTGAATAAAAATGATACATATTTGCTAAATTAGGATAAAATAGAAGGCACAGAGTGATACTAAATGGAGAGCCATTTGTAAACCGTAAGAGTCTCTTCTAAGGGAACAAAGAGCAAAAACAGCCAAACAGCAGCTACATTAAAGTATTTAAAGTTAATTTAAAGAAATGCAACTAAAGTGGGGTACAAAAAACTTAAAACCACAGATACAGATAAGAACACACTGTCTCACTAAAGTAGCATATTCTCCAAACCTTTGTTAAAATCAAATAAGCAAACAGTACAAAGCTTTAAACTGTTTCACAATTTCTTTTTATTTTATCATGAAATTATGTTAAAGCTCATGCTAAGAAAAGTTTCCAACCCAGTTCAAGAAAATGGAGAAAACCTCCATTAATCTTATAATCAACCATACAAAGAAGATGGAAAAGCAATAGAGAATGCACTGATGCATGCTCAGGCATCCAGGTAAGTAAATCCCAAAAGGCTGAATCTGTTGATCTGGACGTAGCGTTTTCAATGGGAGAAACATTCTCCTTCAGTCACTTGGATGAGTGAGGAAACATTTCTCCCACTGAAAACGCTACGTCCAGATCAACAGATTCAACCTTTTGGAATCTAGAATGCAAATGATGGTTGATAAATAGCTATGTATGCAATGTGACCACTGGCTAAGTTAGGCCAATTCATAGCCAGTGGCCTCAAGGAACTTTATATTGCATGGTAAAGACCCTGCAATATAAAAGAAACCCCCAACAATCTAACGATCCCCTCTGAGCAAGCACTTGGCGACAGCGGGAAGGAAAAACTCCCTTTTAACAGGAAGAAACCTTCGGAAGAACCAGGCTCAGGAAGGGGCAGCCATCTTCCATGACTGGTTGGGGCATAGATGGTACAAAACATGGACATAGCTTGTTCGTTGGAAACATGAAGCCAATACAGAAGAACCTTAAGTGTATATTCAGTCTGAAGTCTACCAGATGGCAACAGCTAGCCTGATGCAAACCTATAGAAATCTATAGGAAAACAGCTTTCTTTCTTGATCCACTCCCCCTCATCACAGCTGGTTTTTGCCATCACGATGGCAACAGTGATAATGCTCCTCTTGACACTGCAAAATGGGACTTCAGAGACCAATGGATGATGTTACTGTAGCCATATCAATATTTTATACAGTCTATATTCTATATAGCTGACAACAGCTGAATCAAATGGTTGGATTGCCTTTTCAGCATGCCATCAAATCTGGCAAAGGCCTGATAACAATCCATTCATTTTATTCAGGTGTGTTGGAACAAGGATGCATCTAAAAGCTGCAGGATAGTAGCTCTTGAGGACTGGAATTGGACACCCCTGTTCTATACTGTCTATGGGGCTTGAGGGGAAAGAGTTGTAGATGGGATGTCAAAAGATGGGAGTGGGGAAGAAATGCTCCGTTCCCCTTACTTACTGCGAACTTCCTTTCAGAAATGGGGATAGATGTAGTCAGGAAATGCAAAATACAAGGCAGCACCTCGGAGCCATGTTATCCATCCCCCATGATCCTCTTCCTCCACGTCCCTGGGTTGAAACGTCTGCTCTTGTGGAGTTTCCATGTGAGATGAACTTTCTGTAGGGATGTCCTTGTTTTTCTCCTCCAGGTCTGTAGTTTCGCTTGTTTTGATCCTCTCTTCCTTTTCAGTTGACTCATTGGATTCAGGTGTGAGCTCAAAACTACTTTGATGGGTTTCACCTTTATCAAGCTCTTGCATTTCTTCTTCCAGAGCCTGTTCATTTTGTCTCACTTCCTTCTGACAATCAGCCAACTTTTTGGTAAGCTCCTGGACTTCCTGTTCCAGAGCGTTGTTTTGTTGCTTTATTCTGCTACCCCCTTCTTCAAAGGATTTGAGTCCTTGCAAAACAGATTTGATCTCGTTAATCTCCTCCTGAACAGCAATGTTTCTTGCTTCAATTTCTTGTTTCAGAGACTCATGTTCCTGCTTTAATTCCTCATACAGTTCCTTAAAACCTTTGAAATTTTCCAGGGTTGCGTTTGCCTCATGGCTATCATTTTGAGGAGCCTGTATTTTCTGTCTCATTTTGTCTTTTTCATTTTGAAAACTCTGTATCAGATCACACGTGCTCCCCGTTGCAGCATCCTTTTGTGATCTGAATGCCTGGTTCTCCCTTTGGAGATCTTCAACTTTTAGCTGCAATGCCAGCTTCTCCATTTCATATTCTTCCTGCTTACGGTGCATTTCTTCTTGCAGAGCCTGTTTATTTTGTCTCACTTCCTTCTGACAATCAGCCAACTTTTTGGTAAGCTCCTGGACTTCCTGTTCCAGAGCGTTGTTTTGTTGCTGTATTCTGTTATGCTCTTCTTGTGCTTGCAAATTTGTATTGAGCAAAATCTCCACACTCTTGCTCTGCTGGTCAAGAAACTCTTGGAATTCTTTACGGGAATCCTCAGGGATTTTAAGTTGCTCCAGAGCACTTTTCAATTCTTGAGCATTTTGTTCATAAGCACTCTCCTTTGCTTGAACTTGTTCTGTCAAAGCTTGATTTTCAGAGTGCAAACTGGCAATGCGATAGTTCAAGTCTGAATTCTCCAAGCAAAGCTTCTCATTTTGTAGTTGTAGTTCCCTTTTTTTCTTGTTTTTAGAAAACCCATATTCTTTGAGAAGCAGTTCAATATTTTTTTGGAGGTTTTCGTTCTCATCTTTGAATTCCCTCACTTGCTGGCAAAGGTTCTCATTCTCTTCAATCACGTCACTGGGAATGGAGGGGGACTCAGCCATTTTTGTAATTTAACTAAAGTTAAAATCTACTACTACTTACAACAGTACTAACTGCGTTCCTTGTTCACTACAAAACGTGCCTCAAATTGCAGTCAAGTGTATAAGCTGCTTGCCTGTTCAGTGACGTTATAACTGAATGGACGTAGGGTTTGGTCTGTTTAAGATCAAAGGAATTCTAATAGAATGTGATGAGTCATGCCGATGTCATAAGAAACATGCGATGTCAGAATGAACATGTCAGATGAAATGATGGAAAAAAACAAAACAATAGCATCATGTGGTAAATTTAATTAATGGTTCCATAATCTATAAACCTGTAATGGACATTTAAAAAAAAATGAATAAAATGTATTGAAATATATATATATATATATATATATATATATATATTTTTTTTTTTTTTTAATCATAATTTTTTTCTGATTTGTTTTGGAATAATGCAGACTTTACTTTAAAAATAAAGTAAAAATTTTAAGCTTCATCAGCTAGTTAGTGTGAATGCTTGAAAGTTTATATTTCATGCTTTTTTTCACCAGTTTCAGAGTTTATAATGGGTGTGTATGGGACGGAATGTTGGCGCTAGAGTGAGACAGCTCAACTGCTACAGTGGGAGGAGGGAAAAAATTAATCTTAAAATCTTCTCTTTAAACTGCTGCTGTGTCCACAATGTTCGCTCTACAGCCATTATTTTACCCTCAAAACGTAGCCATTGTTGGCCTCTTTCATCCAATGTTGTTATTATTGTAGTAGACATTATGGTTCTTTCATAAATGTCACCAATGCACAGCCTCCTCCCTGCAACTTTTTCATAGAGTCCAATGTTAAAATGGGTCAGGAAGTTCGTTTGAAAATCAGAAGTACAGGCTGTCTTTACACTGTCACCACGTCCATATAATAAACTCAACAGGCATGAAAACTGAGAATTTGGTAGATTGGACATTGCTGGCGCTCACGGTTAAAAAATTTCGTCAATACAAGTTGTAGTTTTCTTTTGGGAAGCATTTGTTTCGGCGTCACTTTTCTGTTTATTTGAAGCAGCAAAAGAGAGGCGCATGTCTGTGTGCATGTGTGGTGCCAATGGCTGAGTCGCTATAGCAACCAGGCTCACACCTGCCTGCTTATCAAGCTCTGTCTGCCACTCTGCCAAGATTAATCTTAAACACTTCTCTTTCAGCTGCTGCTGTGTCCACAGTGTTCGCTCTACAACCATCATTTTACCCTCAAAACGTAGCCATTGTTGTTCTCTTTCCAACACAGTGTCTTTCAAAGCTCAGACATTTAAATTTTTTAAACTGTGTGGATGCAAGTAGAGGGATCACACTTTAGTCATTCAGTGAACTTTTAATATTCATTCAGATGTTTTCTGACTCTAAATTTTCTTTTGTCAGCTTACTTACTCAGCTTTTTCTCATTTCCCTTTTTAAACAAGTTCAGATATTTTTAAGTTTCCTAACTAAAGGGATGAACCAGTTTGTGTGTACACTAACAAACCATACACTCCTATAACTTAGCAAAGAACCACTTTTATATAGTGTGTTTAGGTGCTTTAGAAACCTGTAAAAAAATAATTTGCTCCAATTTCTTTTGCTGAATCTATGAAAAATGCCAAAGCTAACATAGTTTGGCAGACAGAAAATAGTATTTTTGCATCAACAAGGTGATTCCCAAGGTGATTTCATATCCATTTAATTATTTTCCCCAGTGTGTACTATGAGTTACTATGAGCTTCAGCATTGGTGCCACTAAGAATATTTGAGTAATTCTGCTCAATACTGTTCTACTTCAAAAACAAAAATAAACAAAAAAATAACAGAAATGTGGCATTTATTCCATAATCTTTGAGCTTTGGCTCTACATTATTTGACAGCTGAAAGTATGTGAGCAGGCAGACAAATTGTCAGTCTGAGACGATTTGTCACACGGAGCGTGGCAGGTCTCCATTCACTTTCAGACACTGTGGCTTAATGTTTGCACCAGTGACAGGACTGTCAGAGCTATTTGTCACAGCTCCGTTTAGTGATCAGACTGGTTGCACCCTCTCTGGCCTCCTCTTCTCCAGTCCACAATAAATGTCAACAGCTAAACCAGAGGAACACAATCAAATTATCTGCTTTCTTTACGGGTGTTTGTATCTTTTTACCCAACTTCACTGACATCTGACAGCAGAGGTTCACTGTCATATAGCGTTTGGCACCGGACTCATCAAATCAGAATTTAATGGTTGCCCAGCAGGGTGAGAGAAATCATTGCTCTGAATATGTCACAGTTTGTATAAAGATTATAAAAGGAGGTTCACACTTTACAGTCAATGCTTTCTAACAGCTGGATTTACAGCAGTAATACATGTAGGACGCAACAGGTTTCCTGAAGCACTTTTTATTGCATGAGCTTAGTTAATGTCTGTGAAACTGTTCATTTAAGTCAATGTGTGCATCAAAAATGTGTGCTAATATAGAGTGTTACTGTCTGTGTTATATAAATGGAGCCTATCCTGGCTGTCATGGGGTGAGGAATAGGGTACACCCTGGACATTACAAAACAGGCAAACATCCACGCTCACCTACAGCCAATTTCAATTTCCACAATTAACCTAACGTGAAAATGGGAAGAAGGTGTGTGTGTGTGTGTGTGTGTGTGCGGGGGGGGGGGGGGGGCACAAACCCCACCGAACAGACTCCAGCTGACCAGTGGATCACTGTCTAGCACAACACCTGGAGCTAAGGGGGCAAAACAATCGCATGAGTGCTGCTGTTTGACTGAGGAAGAATAAAGTAGTCGTGGTAAGCCAATCACATGAACACAAAGACAACAAGGTGATATATACCAGCTTTTAAATTGTGTTGATAGGCCACGTAAAACCAGAGTCATGATAAACATTTTTCCTCAATAGTTTCGTCACATTTACTGTCTAAGGACAACGCTAGCAAGCACTCTCTGCTTATGACCAAAAAACCAAAAAAACAAAAAACAGGGGACGTTTTAGGAGTGACGGCAAGAGAGAGAGAGAGAGAGTTTTGAGATGTGAGAGATTTGTGACGTTTAGCGTTTTTCGAGTGTGTAGTTAATGTGTTGTCTTGTGTAGTTAGTGTGTAGTGTTATGAATAGTTTTGTGTTGTGTGTCAGAACAATGAGGTGACTGCTGTCTCCAGGTAGAAAAAGGAGTGATACACCTGCTGCTGTCAGACCTGCAGGTATCAGGCTGTGATGTTCTCCTTTATAGTGGACAGAAATATTTGGAGTGGCACAAATAATTTGTGCGGCATCTTATTCAATGCAGAACAGCTGATTGTTCTGTAAATAGTTTGAAATGGCTAGTTAAAAAAATCAAGGTAAAAGGTAAACTGATGCAAATAACTTTGTTATTTGTTTGCAAACTTTGTTTGAGTAATTTTAAAACTTAGGTCGTGTCCAAATTCGTATCCAAATTCATGGGCTGCATCCTCCTGAGGACGCATTTGTAGACCGATTACGTCACAGCGACGCGCCGAAGGCTGTCCAAATTCGTAGACTCCTCCGAATGCAGCCGACAAATGCGTCCTTCATTTCCCCAAATTTGAAGGATGGGTCGGTCGGGTGTGTCCTTCGTGGCCTACCATATCCCAGCCAAACTCCAGTTTCCGGCAATGGCAGCCGCTACTAAGTTTTAAAATTACTCTTATTAATCTTTCTGGGTCACAAAATAAACTTTTAACATATTTTCAGGCGAGAATGTGGGTGTGTAAACTTTAAATATCTGCTCGGTTTATCAAGACATCGCATATTTGCAAAAGTGCTTCGACGTTTTTGGAGACGTATGTTACCCACCAGCTCGATAGTTAGCCGAGAGCTCAAGGGTCACTGAAGCCGCCAAGAACGGCACAACTCCCGGCACATCATTTTCAGATCAACGCGGACTTTCGCTACTCAGGTTAAACGTAATATATATATAAGTCACTTAGACAACCTAAAAATGTTATTGTTTGGCTTTTTTCAGTGTTTTATTTGTTCCTGAGTAAATCGGTTTGGCTGAGATTAAAGTTATTAGATTAGATTAGATAAAATAAAACTTTATTAATCCCCCTGGTGGGTTCCTCCTTGCTTTTTACACGGCTGAATAAACATCAAACAGAAAACTGATTAAACAGAAGTATGAGACGGTCGAGAATTTACGCCAGTGTCCTGTTATATTTTAGATAGCAAGGAGCAGACAGCCGAGTTTATTAAACTCCACTGAGACAGCGGTGACGCTAATCAGAAGGCTAGACCGTCCAATTTCCCCAGCCGTTTACTTCCGGCCTACCCGACCTTCTGAGGACCCGGCCCACGTAGACCGCGAAGGCCGGGTCCTCAGGAGGATGCAGCCCATGAATTTGGACACGACCTATGAATTTGGACAGCCTTCGGCGCATCGCTGTGACGAAAAGTGAGTGCGAGAGCTCTCGGTGTGCCTGCTCGCTGCTGAAGTCAAAGTAAACTTTATTGTCATCTCCGCTACATAGAGTCCAGTATATAGAGAGACGAGACGACAAACAATAAATATAAGAAGAGTAAGAAAATAAATATACACTTTAGGACTAGGGCTAAAGGGATCAATAACAATTTAAAATTTATAATTTACAGTTTGATGATTTAAAGTCTCACACACAACCCGTCGAAAGGGGAGGGGGGCCTGCTGCTTCCAAATAGAGCACATTTCATTCATAATGTTGTAAATCAAAGCCCATTATGTATTCACAATCTGAATCCTGGGTTGTGTGAAATCCCAGAAATACACCCTAGACAAAGTGAATCTGTGAACTAAGGTGTAGGTCTGTTAGGTTATGTTGTGGTGATCCTCGGGTTGGGGGATTTGTGTTCATACTGGAGTGCAAAATTAAAACCAATGGAAGATGGACAAGAAAAGTTCAAAGCCATCAGGTGCTCAGTTTAGAAAAAATAGAAAAGAAGAGGAGGAGAAACGAGCAAAAGATACAGGTAAGGAGATGTGTCATTGGATAATGGCAGGTCATCCTGAAACAATAAGACTAAACTTCAGACAATACATTATGTTACAGATTTTAATATTAATTAGTCGTCAAAGGAGCTTGCAAAGAAAAGCGTCTGGACTTCTTTAAGTTACTTGAAGACGTTCCACCTCTCATCCGAGAAGCTTCTTCAGTTCTAAGGTCAAATGGTGGAGAGTCCCAGATATAAACCTAGTGGGAGTATCCCCCCACAGAGGGACAAAAGGACCCCCTGATGATCCTCTAATCGCCTGAGCCAAGGTGTGAAACTGGGTGTGGGTCCCAATCAGCCAGAGTTTCGGGTGTGTTCATTGTGAAACCTGGCCCCACCTTATCATGCGAATTCCTGAGGTCAGATGGCCCAGGATGTGAGTGGGCGTTAAGGCGTCTGGGAAGGGATCTCAAAACTGGATTATAGATGGCAGAGAGTTGGTGTCGTAAACCACCGCCTCTGTTCAAAGATGGTCGCTCACAGTGGACATAGATGGCTTCTTTCACTCCTCTTTCAAACCATCTGTCCTCTCTGTCCAAAATGTGAACATTGGCATCCTCGAAAGAGTGTCCTTTATCCTTAAGATGCAGATGGACTGCTGAGTCTTGTCCTGTGGAGGTGGCTCTTCTGTGTTGTGCCATGCGCTTGTGAAGTGGCTGTTTGGTCTCTCCAATGTAGAGGTCTGGGCATTTCTCGCTGCACTGTACAGCATACACCACATTGTTAAGTCTGTGTTTTGGCGTTTTGTCTTTCGGGTGAACCAGTTTTTGTCTGAGCGTGTTGCTGGGTCTGAAATGCACCGGGATGTCATGCTTGGAGAAAACTCTCCTAAGTTTTTCTGATACACCGGCTACATAGGGGATGACAATGTTGTTGCGTCTGTCCTTCTTATCCTCCCTCGCTGGTGTCTGGTCTTCTTTTCTGTGCCTCTTTGCTGACTTTAAGAACGCCCATTTAGGATAGCCGCACATTTTGAGTCTTCAAGTAACTTAAAGAAGTCCAGACGCTTTTCTTTGCAAGCTCCTTTGACTACGATGACCTGGATGACTGAGAACCTTCACAGACATATTAATTAGTCATTGTCAATTGTTGATTTGTCAAAGCCAGAGGGAGTGTTCGCCCGGGGCGCCAAACAGGCTAGGACCGCCACTGGATGCAGCCCATGAATTTGGACACGACCATGGAAAGAGACGACGAGGAAGACCCAAAATAACGTGGAGGAGTACTTTTTCATGAAGATTTACACTCGGTCAAACTGTGATGGGATGAAGCAGCAGCCACGATGGACCGAGTTCGATAGCGTTCTCTTGTCGCCCAATGCACCGATCGGCGCAGGAGGATCTAAGTCTGATTCTTTTCTGGTTCCAGCCTCAAGTGGTCATCAGTAGAATAGGCCTAATTTTTCAGCCTATAGACTCTTTTGGTTTTCATGAGAGCAAGCATTATGTAAAGCTGCTCGCGTTATTGCAGATGCTAAGGTATTTGAGGTTGTTTCTGAGCACAAAGCTAACATTCAATCCTGAGGTTTTTGGAGATGCTTATGGAAATACCCAGCTCTTTGACCGCAACATGTTCTACTATAGTTTCATGAAATGTTTGTGAAGTGTTCCTATTTGCCTTGATTGCTGCATTAAACAGTTGCTAAATATGTCTTGATCATCAGTTCTAGACAAAGCTAATTTGACTTAATGAATAATTGTCTAAACAAACTGTCCACAAATGGAAGAAAAGCAATAACTGCTGCTACTCTATATGGGTGTTCGCATCCTGCAAAGATCAAAAATTACATATACTGCATGTGCAGTCACTTAAATATATTATAGAAATATATTATAGAAATATGCATAAATATTTTTTAAATATAGCAATGTAAATGTAATTTGTTTTTTCCCATCACTTCTTTTAAAGTCAGTAGTTATTTGTTGCCCTCTAATTTTTCCAGCTCCCTCTGTAAGCCAGACTTTCAGGTAATTAGATCAAATTGCTTGTTTGCCCTGGATCCTCTTTAATTTCATGCTGAAGCTGCTTATTTTTTTCTTCATTTTTTGCCTCCTTGCATTAGCAGAGGAACCCCTGCCAGTACTTTTATACAAATTATACATTCATCTCGCAAGTATTCCCACCTTTGCACCAATCAAGCTTTCAATCAAACTGAAACAGAAATGCCTGGCTCAGTAACACATTGATATGCAGCGATTTGATTTCAGTCCATGGCACAGTGGGAGTATGACACATATGATAAAATAATGTGTATGAAAGGAAGTCTGTCCTTTACAAAAGTAGCAGCAGCTGCCATCAAATTCAAAGTGTCTCCATGGAAAACCAGTAGCAACCAACTTCAGTACAATGCGTCTTGTTTTTGTTCTTAGCCTACTCCGCCACTCCAGCTATTTCCTTCTTTTTATTAAATGAATTGTGTTGGAATCCACAGGGAAATCAATAAATCAATGCACAAAGCGCTGGGATAGTGTTACCCCTTTTTTGTTAATGACTGGACAAGGGAAAGTTACATTGTTGTATGGATTTTCTTCCTTTCAATGTTTCTTTTTCTTAGATCCAATTAACACGCTGAATGCAGTAAAAACTGCTGCATGGAGTTTGCAAGATAAAAAGCTTTAAAGCTTTTATTACACTGATTTTTCTCACAAAAGGTTCATATTTAAATCCGTCTTATAGCAAAATTCAACCCATAGGATAATTTCAGGTATCAATATCATTTAGTAGGTTCAATCTAAATCAGCAAAACATATGTTATTAGTGTAATGCAAAAACTGCATAAACAAAACTGCACATTTGTGTCGTACTTCTAGGGGGCTACCACAATATTTAATATAAACACATTTAATTAATGTGTACTTTAAGCAAACACAGCAGTGAAAGTACCAATGCCATTTTATTTACAAGCATTTTTTAAAATATAAAAATTATGATAGCTTTATACCCCACAAGTGTTCCAGCTAACTGCCACCAATAAGAATAGGACCACAAAAGCATAAATCCCCCGAAAAAATAAATAGCTAAAAGAAATCAATAATTCAAATCCCAGAGGATAATAATCCATGCCTGACTGGAATTTAAAGAACAGAGAGAACAATTTGACTGAAACACAGCATAAATGTATTTGTTGAGAAAAATCCAGCTCTTTCTCTAGTACAACCCAACCTAACAGGTGTCCACACAACCCAGGTTTGTGTCCTCTGAGTAAATGCTCTAATTTTAGTGTACGGTAGTGACTTGAATACATCACAGGGTGTCGCTGTTGAGCTGCATGGTGACTGTAGATTTGCGCAATTTCCACCATTTGTCCTCTACAGGACACCGTAGTTCAAGTTTCTTGTTTGCGCGGACGCCATCTTGGTGTTTACTGCGTTTGCTTTGCAAGGTAAAGGCAAAGTCAGTGGCATCGGGCATGGGTTTTGTTTAAAAATAAACATTATACTTTGTAAGATGGCGATTGTCCAGTCAGACTGTTTATGGTGCATTTGTTGAGATGTTCGTGCTGTCCAATGAGAGTGTGAGGAGTTTGTGTTCATGTTTCATTTGGAATATCTGCCGCGATTTTGGGCTACATTTCCGTTTGTTAGGGGAAAATGCAAGGTGCCTTAGTTACATGATTATTTTTTATACAATGTGTGGCTTATTTTTTTGCACTTCATTATGTTTTAAGCACATAGGGCCTGTCTCAATATACGTACTTGTGCGCTGTACTTTCTCGTGTACTCGTGATACGTCATCAGTAGTGATGTGCAGATCGATCCTGAAATATCGATTCCTCCGATACCAATCATTTATGTTCTAGAATCAATTCTCACATTAAAATATCGATATTTTAGTAATTTAGAGTAAATTTGTAGTTTATCATTAACAGGAACACAGTGGAACAAAACCATAACATTCGGATTGTCTACATTCAAAGGAACTACTTCCTCTTCCACCTTTCATAGTCATGTGCGAAATACGGCTATATAAATGTCTTGCAGCCCCTGGCGTGCGCACTCACAACAATGGCTGAGCGTAATTGTGCGGACTTATTTTACCTCCACAAACAGCTGAGACGTGTACGTCACAGGCTCCCTCGGAGGAACCCTCCCGAGGGATTAATAAAGTTAAATTTAATTTAATCTAATTTAATAACTTTAATCTCAGCCTCTCAGTTATCAAAGTGAGTTATATATCATGTTTAACCCGAGTAGCGAAAGACCGCGGGGGTTTGAAGACAATGTGTCGGTCGGCTCAGATATTTGAAGTTTACACAGCTACATTCTCACCTGAAAATATGTTAAAAAAAAATTTGCGACCCAGAAAGAGAAATAAGAGTAATATTAAAACTAAGTAGCTGCCGCCATTGTTGGAAACTGGAATTGGTTGGGCCGCGCTATGAATTCTGCAATATGGTTTTTCAATTTTGTTGTCCAGGTGGAAAATCGGGAGAAATTCGGGAGAATGGTGGCTCCGGGAGATTTTCGGGAGGGGCACTGAAATTCTGGATTCTCCTGGAAAAATCGGGAGGGTTGGCATGTATGGTTGTGGCAACATCACTAACCTTGTCAAACACCTCAGAGTAAATCATATCACAGAATATGACGAGCGTATGTTGAGGCGAACTGAAGAGGAGGAGAGGGACAGGTGCTGCTAGGGCGCGACAGACGTCTCTCACGGAGTCCTTTAGTGGTGCAAGCAAGCAAGGTGTTCAAATAGCGCACAACTTCAGTTTTTTTTTCTATATGATGAACTCTGCATTATTAAGTGATACGAACAAGTAATCTGATGTCCTGTAATCATTATGATGCTATAATTTGAGATACAATAAATAAAATAAGTTTTTGTACAAAGTATTGGTATTGGATCAGTATCGTTGATACCACCCTGAATATTACTTGGTATCGGATCGGAAAGAAAATCAGTGGTATCGCACATCACTAGTCATCAGTCGGAGACCAAGTACTGTTCCAATTCAAAGTACGCATCAAGCCAAGAACGTGAAAAAGTCCCGGATGTGTTCTCGCTCTGCCTGTTTTATCAAGCATGCATCGGTGGTGACTTGGTACAGCTAAATATCCCAGAATGCATTTCGTCCAAAACTCAAATGCGGCAATGGCGGACAAGCGGGGCTAAAAACTTTTAAATATTACTCTTTCTGGGTCATAAAATAATTTTCAAGAGAGAATGTAGCTGTGTAAACTTCAAATATCTGCTCGATTGATCAAGATATCATATATTTCCAAACGTGCGCCGACGTTTTCGGAGACGTCTGTGACCCGCCAGCTCCATAGCAGACAGCGAGGCCGAGGATCGCTAGAGCCGGCGAGAACAGCGGACTCCCGACACATTGTTTTCAACCCCCCCTGGTCTTTTCGCTACTCAGGTTAAACAAACCCGAAACCCCAGCAGCTGTCTATTGTATTGAGTGTCCACTAAAATAAAAATAAAAGCGTTCTAACATCTCACCTGCTTGTTTTTATTAAGGCATACATGTACACTATTTTTATTAATTGAGATTTTGCTGCTGAGGTTAAACATGATATATAAGTAACTTTGATCACTTCTAAATGTTAATGTTTGGGTTATTTCAGTGTTTTATTTGTTCCTGAATAAATCAGTTTGGCTGTGATTAAAGTTAAGCTTCACAACATATTAATCACAGTTAAATTAAGAGGGGACGGCAGTAAAAACTCCAGACCTGTGACATCATCAAGTACACTGGTGTTCCAATTGTACAAATTGCGAGTCTGTGCTCGCAGTCTCGGCAAGTCCGGTCTCGCAGAGAACGCAAGTACGTACTCGCGTACTTAGAAAGTGTTTACTGTGTTTGCTTTGCAAGGGCCAGCAGCAGAGTTGGAGTGCTTTATGCCCCAACATCTAAAAAAACAACGCTGTCCAAGCCACACATTGAACCATACTTGCCAACTTTCGACCTCAGAATTAGGGAGACAAACAGGGAGACATACAAAAAACTTGAATTTTACAGTGTTCATTTATCGGATAAAATAAGTTAAATGTCACCGTTATTATTGTCCGGCGGACCCGGCCTTCACGGTCTAAGTGGGCCGGGTCCTCCAAAAGCCAGAAGTGAGAAACTGTGAAATTGGACGGTCTAGCCTTCAGAATTACGTCACGAGCTCTCTCGGCGGAGTGAAACTTTGCCGTCTGCTCCTTGCTATCTGAAATATAACTGGACGCTGTCGTAAACTCTCGACCATCTCACACTTCTGTTTAATCAGTTTTCTGTTTGACGTTTATTCAGCTGTGTGAAAACCCCGGAGGAATCCTCCCGAGGGATTAATAAAGTTTTATTTAATCTAATCTAATCTAATAACTTTAATCTCAGTAATTTTATTATTATTATTATTATCACTCTCTAACAAATCAGTGTTTTACTGAAACATGTTTAAGTTATTTAACTTTAAGTTGTTTATGTTATCATGTTTAACCTGAGTAGCAAAAGACCGCTGGGAGTTTGCTGTTCTCGCCGGCTCAGATATTTGAAGTTTACATAGCTACATTCTTGCCTGAAAATATGTTAAAAGTTTATTTTGCAACCCAGAAAGAGTAATAACAGTGATATTAAAACTAAGTAGCTGCAGTAGTGGTAGCCATTGTTGGAAACTGGAATTGGCCGGGCCAATCTGGGTTATGGTTTTTCAATTTTGTTGTCCGGGTGAAAAATCGGGAGAAATTCGGGAGAATGGTGGCTCCGGGAGATTTTCGGGAGGGGCACTGAAATTTCCTTGTAGCTTTTTCCCTAGCATTGCTGAAACTCCTACAACCTACAGTACAAGTCCCATCCACAGCATTTTTGTTTATGTATGTGTCATGATCCTGAGTCTGCCGACTCAGTGTTTTGTGTTTCTTTATGCTTGTGTTTATTCTGAGTATGTATTCTGTTATGATTTGCCATTTGTTAGGTTTCTGTTCTGTGCCTGCCCTGGTCCCACTTCTGTGTTCTGTCTGTGGTGTCACACTGTCTGTTTGTGAATCTGTCTGTTTCGTTCAGTGTCTTGTCTGGTTCTCTGTGTCTGAGTTTCCTGTTTTATTCTGAAGGTCCCCGTCTCATGTGAGTGTGTTCAGTTTACGTTTCCCCTGTCCCGTCAGCCCTGATTTCTCCCAGGTATGTTGCCCTCCTGTCTCTCATCCCCTGATTACTGCTGTGTGTATTTAAGCCCTATGTGTTCTCCTGCCTGTTGTCTAGGTTTTTTCAGTCATTCGTCATAGCTCACTGCCTGTTCTGTCACTCCACTCCTTGTAAATAAACGTCACTAGTATCATCAGTCTACTGCCTGCATTTTGGGTCCTTTCTCCCTCCAACACCACACGGCTCGCCCCGGTAGCCTTGACAGTACGAACCGGCCAAACATGGACCCAGTGGCATTCGCACCTTCTGAGGAGCTTCGGGAGGAATTAATTGATTCAGTTTCAAGATTTTAAAATGGCGCTGGTGAGGTCGGCTGCCGTGCTGGATGCTCTGCCCCAACTTCTCCACTTTTTGCGGTTTTTCGTCACTTTTTGCTATATCTGCCATAATCTTGCATGGGCATCATGCAAAACGCTACAGTAGAGACACTCTGGTTTCTATTGGTCTACAATACACAAACATTTCACCATGTTTAACTCCAGACCCAACCTGGCCAAAGGAGATGCTGAGAGAGAACAAAGGATGTGACCCTAAGCAACGGCCTCGAGGGAAACGAGCCGGCATCAGGAACAGGCTACGGGCTCGCACACACCGCGCACCCATGTCCAGTATCCTGCTAGCCAATGTTCAATCCATCGAGAACAAGCTTGATGACCTCAGAGCCAGAATCAAGTTCCAGAGAGACATTCGGGACTGCAACCTCCTCTGCTTCACCGAGACTTGGCTGAACCCAGCGATACCAGACCACGCCGTACAGCCGGCGGGGTTCTTTTTGGTTTACCGCATGGACAGGGCAATGGAGTCTGGGAAGAAAAGAGGTGGTGGAGTGTGTTTGATGGTGAACAATACATGGTGTGACAGCACAAACATCTCCCCACTCACACGCTCTTGCTCGCCCAATCTGGAACTTTTGATCGTTAAATGTCGCCCTTTCTATCTCCCTCGGGAATTCACTGCGGTCATTGCCTGCACTGTTTACATTCCGCCTCACGCAGACTCGGACACTGCCTTATGTGAGCTACATGAGGCTCTCACACATCAACAAACACTTCACCAAGATGCCGCACTCATTGTTATGGGAGATTTTAACAGAGTAAATCTCAAACGGACATTTCACAACCTTCACCAGCTAGGACATTAGACCACTGCTACACCCCGTTCAAGAACTGTTACAAGGCTCAGCCCCTGCCGGCATTTGGAAAATTGGACCATGCCGCCATCTTCCTCATGCCTGCTTACAAACAAAGGCTAAAGCAGCAACCACCAATCAGGAGGGAGGTCGCTCGCTGGACGGACCAATCAGTGGCCGCGCTGCAGGACGCACTGGATGACGCACTGGATGACGCACTGGATGACGCAGACTGGGACATGTTTCGGCGCAGCTCTGATGACATCAACATGTTTACGGAAGCGGTTGTGGGATTTATCGGGAAACTAGCGGACGACACAGCAGAAAGAACTATCATCCGAACGTTTCCCAACCAGAAGCCGTGGGTGGATAAAAACATCTGCGACGCTCTGAGATCACGCACCGCTGCCTACAATGAAGGGCTCGTCTCCGGTAATATGGACCTATACAAGGCTGCGTCCTACAACGTGCGCAGCGCGGTCAGAAAGGCAAAGCGGAGCTACGGGGAAAAGCTAGAGTCACAGCTACGACAGTGCGACTCTAGGAGCCTGTGGAAAGGACTGCGGACTATAACGGACTATAAACGACCAGCTTCTTCAATGATGAATGCACCGGTGTTCACGGAGATCTTCAGCCTCTCCCTGGCCCAAGCAGTGGTTCCCACGTGCTTCAAACAGTCCATTATTGTTCCTGTTCCAAAGAAACAACAGCCCGCTTGCCACAATGACTACCGTCCAGTAGCACTGACTTCAGTTGTGATGAAGTGTTTTGAAAGACTGATGAGAGATCACATCACTTCTTCACTTCCTGCTACCATCGACTCACTTCAATTTGCTTACCGGACTAATCGTTCCACAGACGATGCCATATCTCACCTGCTCCACACATCCCTGAGTCACCTGGACACTGGCAGAGGGAATTATGTTAGGATGCTGTTCGTGGACTACAGTTCAGCATTCAACACAATAATTCCCTCTAAGCTTTTCACCAAGTTGATGGATCTAGGACTCAGCTCATCACTATGTCAGTGGATCCTCAACTTCCTCACAGACAGACCCCAATCAGTGAGGGTGGGAAAACAAGTCTCCCCCTCCATCTCACTCAGCACTGGAGCACCTCAGGGCTGTGTTTTAAGCCCCCTGCTGTACTCACTGTGCACTTATGACTGTGTAGCCACATCAGACACCACCTCCATTGTCAAGTTTGCTGACGACACTGTTGTTGTGGGCCTGATCTCCGACAACATCGAGACGGCCTACCTGGAGGAGATTAGGAACCTGGAGACCTGGTGCCAGGAGAATAACCTCCTCCTAAACGTCAGCAAGACGTAGGAGCTGATCGTGGACTTCACTACAAAGTAGGCGAGGAATTACAAGCCCCTCATCATCAGTGGCACGCCAGTGGAGAGAGTGGACAGTTTCTGATACCTGGGTGTCCACATCACTCAGGACCTGTCATGGTCCTGTCACATCAACACACTGGTTAAGAAAGCCCGTCAGTGTCTCTTCTTCCTCAGAAGACTTAGAGACTTCCATCTGCCACTGAAGGTGCTCAAGAACTTTTACTCCTGCACCATCGAGAGCGTCCTGACGGCAAACATCTGAACCTGGTTTGGGAACAGCACCAAGCAGGACAGACGAGATCTGCAAAGAGTGGTGCGCTCGGCCGAACGCATCATTCAATCAGAGCTCCCTGACCTGCTGTCCATCTACACCAAGCGGTGCAAGACCAAAGCTAGGAAGATTATGATGGACCTCTCCCATCCCAACAATGGACTCTTCTCACTGTTGAGGTCTGGGTTTCCACTTCCGCTCCCTTAAGGCCAAAACAGAGAGAATGAGGAGGAGCTTCTTCCCCCAGGCTATTCGGGCCCTGAACCAGGTGTAGGACTGGACTCTCCCACACACATCACTATAAGACTGGACTCTCACACACATCACATCACCACACGCACTCTGTTTTTTCTTTATGCACACTTCCTATAATTTATAATCTTTATAATCTCTTTCTGCTATTTACACATTTTTTACTGTAAATTTCTAAGTTAATTTGTAAATTTTTGTAGTAACCTGTAAATTGTAAATACTGTAAAACCACTGTCATTTAATGGTCGGGCATTGCACAGCTACAAGCATTTCACCCCCATGTCATACTGTGTATGGTTGTGTGTGTGTGACAAATAAAATTTGAATTTGAATTTGAAGATGGACTAATCTGTGGCTAGAGCATGAGGGGGAGGAATTTCGTCATGCTCTGGAGGCCCGACTACAGCGGCTAGTTTCCAATCACCCCTGGCTGCTGGATTCACTTCACCCACTCCTGCAGGACTTCATCCTCAACACACTTCACCTTCATCCCCCAACTGCGACAGCTGGCCTGCCCGACTTACCGCAACATTCTTTCCCCAGTCCACCAGAGTATTCTCAGCCGGACAAAATGCTGCCCGGTCAGTCGGCTCCTCCCGGGCAAAATGGCGGTCATGCTGCCGTCATCCTTCGCTCGCCAAGCAAGCTCTCGGGGTCAGTGAAAGTGACTGTGTTATGTACACTCAGCCCCCCAGTGGCCAGCTTACACCAGCCCAGGCTTTTTACAAAGCACTGGGAATCATCCTCATTCCACCCAGCCCTTCCACCCCACAGCAGGAGCAGCCACTTCAGAGCTGCCCCATATCACCGTCAGCTTCCCCTGCCGCTCTCGCCCCTTCTCCCAGGCGGAAACGACGTCCACACTGCTGTCAGTTACCGGCAGATTCAGTGAGTCAAGAACAGTGTTTGTTCTGCTCCATCTGAGCCTGCATTCATGAACACTCTGTCAGTTATTCCTTAGTCTAGAAATTCAATGCCAGTTAACTCAGGTTTATTCAAATTTGAAAAGATTAATTTAGAAACAGTTAATACTTTGTCAGACACTCCAAAGTCTGTTAACACCCGCTTTGAGGATTTAAAGGACTGCTTTCATTCTGCTTCTTCCGAGTCCAGTGTTATGCTAACCAGGACTTTTAATCCGAAAACTGAAAATGAGAAGGACTATCTACTGACTGCTCAGTCAGAGCATGGAACTCTTCCCTCAAAGACTGGTTCTTCAATGTCTGCTGCTCAGCTACCAGAAGCTCAGTTAGCCGCCCGGCCAGAAGCTCAGTTAGCCGCCCGGCCAGAAGCTCAGTTAGCCGCCCGGCCAGAAGCTCAGTTAGCCGCCCGGCCAGAAGCTCAGTTAGCCGCCCGGCCAGAAGCTCAGTTAGCCGCCCGGCCAGAAGCTCAGTGTCCAACTCCACCACCGTTGTCATCCCAACCATTATTTCAATCGTCCTCAGTTCAGCCTCCTGTTCAGCAGCCACTAGCCCTGCGCCCTGTGTCACTTGCTCCTCCTGTACAACAATTCAAGTCAATTCAACCTGAAGTTGTTATGTGACGGCTGTGTGCAGACAGGAATAGGACCCAAGGTGCAGACTCCGGAGACAGATGTGAACTCAAAACAGCTTTAATGCTAAACTCAAATATAACATAACTGGAAAAAATCAAAATAAACTTAAACCGGAGGACTGACAGAACACACAGCTAGGTAAACGGTAGATCGCGACCCAGACACAAAGAAACACAGGGCTTAAATACACAGAGGGAGCAATCAGGGAATGGGTAACAGGAGGGAAACACAGCTGGGGCAAATCAGAACTGACGAGACAAGGAAGCGTAAACTGAACACACTGAGATGAGACAGAGACCTTCAAAGTAAAACAGGAAACACAAAACACAGACTGAACAAAAGACACAGACTCACATGCAGGCACTACAGAGGGAACAGAGACATGGGACCAGGGCAGACACAGACACTGACTGGACACGGGGATATAGCAACTAAGGATACACAGAGACGCGAACTAGACAAGGGGATACAGCTGACAGGGGAGACAGAGCGACTAGAGAAGACAGAGACATAAACCAAAAGACAGAACTCTAACAAAGAAACCAAAGACTAGAATTTATAAATAATAATAAACTCAAAAAACCCTGGGTCAACGACCCAGGCATCCTAACAGTACCCCCCCCTAAAGGGCTGGCTCCCAGACAGCCCAAACCGAAACACCAAAACAAAAAAAACAACCCAACCAGGGTGGGCGGTGGGGGAAACAGGATGGAGGGCTCGAAACAAATCAAACAAGGAACCAGAAACAAAAAAAAAAAAAAAAAAAAAAAAAAAAAAAAAGTGCAAACACCGGAGCCCGGAAAGCAACATAACAAAACACAGGCTCACGACAGGCGCAGGCGGCCAGGAAAAACAGTTCACACAAAGGTCAGGGGGCCGGCCCAGAGGCTGACGGCACGATAGTCCAAACCCGGGCAGTTCAGGGGGGCAGCCCGGAGGCTGACGGCCCAAGAGCCCAGAAAACAGTTCAGGGGGCCGGGCAGGCGGGAGGCACCGGCGGCGACGGAGCAGATCAGGAGGCCGGCCGGGCGGGAGGCACCGCCGGCGACGTAGTTCAGGGGGCCGTCCATGACGGCAATGACGTCCAGTCATCGGCCTGGAAAGCAGCTGAACAGGACGTGCAGGACGTGCAGGACGAGCAGGACGAGCAGGTCGGACAGGACGTGCAGGACGAGCAGGCTGGACAGGACGTGCAGGCCGTGCAGGACGTGCAGGACGTGCAGGCCGGACAGGACGTGCAGGACGTGCAGGCCGGACAGGACGTGCAGGACGTGCAGGCCGGACAGGACGTGCAGGCCGGACAGGACGTGCAGGCCCAGATGGCATGGGGACCTCAGGCGCAGACGAAGCCGAACACTCGAAGGCTGGACCAGGCGGAGCTGCAGAGGCTGAGGCTGGACCAGGCGGAGCTGCAGAGGCTGAGACTGGACCAGGCAGAGCTGACGACTCGGAGGCGGGACCAGGCAGAGCTGACGACTCGGAGGCGGGACCAGGCGAAGCTGACGACTCGGAGGCGGGACCAGGCGAGGGAGCCGCAGGTGGTTGCTGGACGGGCTCCTCGGACCCTCCAGCGGGAACAGATGGCTGAAGCGGCCCCTCGGACCCTCCAGCGGAGGCAGGAGGCTGGACGGGCTCCTCGGGCCCCCCAGCTGACGAGGCAGGAGGCTGGACGGGCTCCTTGGACCCTCCAGCGGAGACAGGTGGCTGAACTGATAGGTGAGCTAATGTTTGAGCTATGGATAGAAGTTTAAGTTGTATTGACTGTTGTAACGATGGTAGTAATGGTGGGTGAGGTGGTGGATGAGCACTAAGCTGAGCTATGTCTTCCGAGCCTACGGAAAACTGCTGGACGGGCTCACCTGAGCCTCCAGCGAGGACAGAAACCGGTGCAGGGGCCTGCTGGGCAGTAGCCGCTCCCACCCGCGGAATAGGCACGGGCGCAGAGACTAGCAGAGCCTCAGGTGGCCTGGAAACTGGAGCAGAGACAAACTGGGCCCTAGCTCCCCTCACCCGAGGAACTGATACAGGTGCAGGAGATGGCTGGACCGCAGCTGCCCTGGGCGGAGGAGCACCGGAAGGCAAAGGAGCAGGCTCACTGAAAACTGGCTCATCAAAAATAGGTGACGACCCTTTCCCACCACGTTTAACAGTCTGTACAGTCCTAGGTTTAGCAGTGTTCACAGTCTCAGAAAAAACAGACTCGGCAAACTCAGGTTTTAATTTGTTCCCACCCCAACGAGCAGACCTCGAACTAAAAATCTCAGACGAATGCTTATTGTGATGAACTAGCGCGGGAAGATTCAAACCAAAACTGGCCTCCCAATCCAAATCCTCGTCGAGAAAAGAAATCCCAAAAGTATCTGAGGCGAGTTCATAGTCTTTACTGTTTAACGGCTCAGGTGGAGTTTGGAAAGTGTAGTCCTTTTGACTCACCACCGGAGGTTGCTCCGAAGTGTCCATATGACGGCGACGTGAGCGCCGTTTCCTTTGGGCAGAGGTAGCTGGCGGTGTGAGCAACTGAGCCTCTGGTGCACAGAACGGTGACGCTGAGGCTGGAGCGTGAGCGCCTGAAGCTACACGGAGGACTCCCAACTGAAGCGGCCGCATCTTGAGTGCCAGCGGAGCAACAGGTGGAGACTTCTGGCAGCTCCGGGGACCGCCGAGAGCAAGCCAAGTGCCATGGAAAATGCGCCCAACGTCAGGGGTAAGCCATGGCTTCCAGCGGAGTTCCTCCTCCAGCTGGGCAAAGGCTGCTCAGCGTCGCTCCTGAAGTTCAATGTCTGCTGGGTCCATAGTATGGTCGCGATCTTCTGTTATGTGACGGCTGTGTGCAGACAGGAATAGGACCCAAGGTGCAGACTCCGGAGACAGATGTGAACTCAAAACAGCTTTAATGCTAAACTCAAATATAACATAACTGGAAAAAATCAAAATAAACTTAAACCGGAGGACTGACAGAACACACAGCTAGGTAAACGGTAGATCGCGACCCAGACACAAAGAAACACAGGGCTTAAATACACAGAGGGAGCAATCAGGGAATGGGTAACAGAAAGGAAACACAGCTGGGGCAAATCAGAACTGACGAGACAAGGAAGCGTAAACTGAACACACTGAGATGAGACAGAGACCTTCAAAGTAAAACAGGAAACACAAAACACAGACTGAACAAAAGACACAGACTCACATGCAGGCACTACAGAGGGAACAGAGACGTGGGACCAGGGCAGACACAGACACTGACTGGACACGGGGATATAGCAACTAAGGATACACAGAGACGCGAACTAGACAAGGGGATACAGCTGACAGGGGAGACAGAGCGACTAGAGAAGACAGAGACATAAACCAAAAGACAGAACTCTAACAAAGAAACCAAAGACTAGAATTTATAAATAATAATAAACTCAAAAAACCCTGGGTCAACGACCCAGGCATCCTAACAGAAGTGAATTGTTTTTCATCCGTCCATTCTAAGCAGAGAGACAAACCCATTAAGACTGTTATCATTCCTCAAAAGCTGTCCAGTTCTGAGACTATGATGCACTCCAGGGCCTCCCCAGAGGCTGGGTTTCAGCCCCCAGCAGACTCTGGACCTCTGGAGGTTAAGAAGCCAGCTGAGGACTGCACCCGGCTGTCGCTGCCTGAGCAGAGTCAATGCTCTGCGCAGCTGCAGTCTGCTATGTGTTTGCCAGAGGCCCGTGTGCCTGCTGGTTTTGTTCTGTCACTGCCAGAGGCCCGTGCGCCTACAGGGGCCCCTGTGCCCGCTGGTTTTGGGACTGTTTTTGCTGGGGGGCCCGAGGAGCCCGTCCAGCCACCAGCTGCTCCACCATCAGCTTCACCCACGCCGTCGCCTTGTCCAGCTTCACCTACGCCGTCGCCTGGTCCAGCTTCAGCTTCGCCGTCGCCTGGTCCAGCCTCTGCCTCAGCATCATCAGCATCGCCTGGTCCAGCCTCAGCTTCGCCTGGTCCAGCCTCTGCCTCAGCATCGCCTGGTCCATCCTCTGCCTCAGCGTCGCCTGGTCCATCCTCTGCCTCAGCATCGCCTGGTCCATCCTCTGCCTCAGCATCGCCTGGTCCATCCTCTGCCTCAGCGTCGCCTGGTCCAGCCTCCGCATCAGCTTCAGCGTCACCTGGTCCAACCTCCGCTTCAGCTTCTGCCTCTGCCTCGCCTGGTGCTGCGGGGGCCACGCCGTCTTCAGGTCCCAAACCGCCGGCCAATTTCTGGGCCTCTTGCCGGACGTTATCGCCGTCAGCACTGTTATCCCCGTTGCCGCTATTGCCGTCTGCACGGTCGGCCCCCAGAACTGTTTGCCCGTCGCCACCGTTGCCATCCGCACGGTCAGCCTCCAGAACTGTTTGCCCGTCGCCGCCGTTGCCGTCCGCACGGTCGGCCCCCAGAACTGTTTGCCCGTCGCCGCCGTTGCCGTCCGCACGGTCGGCCCCCAGAACAGTTTGCCCGTCGCCGCCGTTGCCGTCCGCACGGTCGGCCCCCAGAGCTGTTGCCCCGTTGTTGCCACTGCTGTCCGCACGGTCGGCCCCCTGAATTATTGGTGAACTGTACGCCAGTGATTTTGTGCTCCTGTTTTTTGTTTTTTTTTTGTTCTAGGTTTTTTTTTTTTTAACCTATTTGGAACTCCATAATAGAAAAGCTTTTAACGGGGTAACTGTATTTCCAAAAAGGAATGTATGAGGCCTCATTCAAAACATCCATTATAAAAATTTCTGGAAAAAAGTGTGTGGTGGGTAACCACCCCACTATGGAGCTGTTTAGTGTGTTTGGTGTATCACCAAAGTATTTGCCAATTATCAGCACAAAATTCTTGCTAACCATAATGCAAATGTAACTTGTTTTACAGTTATTTAGACATATTATATACATATAATAATGCTAAGGAAATTACATTTTCAAAACAAGGAGATTACCAGCATCATGGAGGCGAATGCTTGAGAGAACAATCATATCTGTCTTAATTATGACAATTTATTGCTGGTAAATTTTAAAAGTTTTAAATCAAATGTAGATACAATATAAGTATCACCACATTCTGATTACATGGTGGGCCCCGATTTAATGCTCGACTTAGACTTATTATGCAAGATGACCATTGCAGGAAGACAAATGGAGGAGTTAATGGTGCTGCTCCTTCTGAGAAATACATTTCTGATGTCATGTGGTGATAAATTTCTTTTGTGTGCCCCCTTCAGGTGATTTGTGGTTTTGTTAAGTGCCAGGGAGGAGATGGATGCACGTTGGACTTTCCAGTGGAATTCACGTGGCTTCACATAATCAGCTCATTTCTTCCCGAGTACTTTTTTTTCTTTCCTTTTTTTTGGGACCAGAAACGTTTTTCTGTGATGTACAGAACAAAGCTTTATAACCTTGAGAAGCTTCTTTCATACCATATTTTTAGTGTAGTACTGTGTAATATGAACATAAGATTCAATAATCGTTTGAAAACCATGCAATAGAGTCTTCAAAAGGGGCCAAGACATCTTCTTAATTAAGTCAGCTGGAAGCTTCAGTACTGAGGGTGGAGGAATGTCATCAGCTGAGGAGCTCTCCAGCATTACCAAAATGACTGTTGACCCACAACGTACAGGTTGAAAGCTCTTCTACATGTGACAGGGATGTCTGCTGAATATGTGCCTGCCTGCTTAGTGTCAGATGAAAATTAATAGACACAGATGTATTCCACAGCTTAGGATAATCACGTAGCCCTCAGGGCACAAGGAAAAGAAAATCACAGTCTAAATATCCCATTAATTCAAATTCAGGGAGGTCATGTCGAGGTTTTGCCTTCGTGGCCCTGACATTTTAATCTGAAGTCTGCTCAATTCTTCATTAATAGAATAATGGAGATTGTGATAGTTGGCTTTGTGTTAATAATATCTTTCCACAGTTGGACTGAGGCATTCAGGCTTCTTTTCTTTCTGGAATCCATCTGCGTGAGATATTCCAACAATGACACCTGCTCTGCATCCTGCACGGGATACATCTGCCTTAGAATATTTCAACATTTATAGCCCAAGGCCACGCTAAACAACATGTTTCTACATTTGGGTTGTAAAGGAGGTGTGTTGTGTTGCAGAGACAGCTTTAGAAATGTTTCAATCTTTATGGATCTACGAGTGTTTATGGCAGCATTTTTATTTCTGCCTCCCCCTGTGCGTGTATGTGTGTGTGCGCGTGAGTGTGTATGTGTGTGTGCAAAAAGAGACAGCAGTCAGCGTTCTACTTTTATGGAGCAGACTGCAAACAGCATACAGGATGTTGATATCACGTGTTTCCAACACAATGTTTGGGAAAGATGAGAAAAGTCTTTAGTGAGCTTGAGATATTCATTTGTGACCACTTTAAGTCATAATTGATTTCTTAGTTTTGAGGTTAATTAGCGGCATCAGCAACCAGCATTAATAGGAACACATTTTAAGGGTGTATAACTGTAATGAGAAAAACCTTAATAACAGCTGTAAAATTCCTGTATGTCATAATCTTTAACAGCCAAAGCAGTATGTGCATATTAGACGGATTCTGAAAAAGTAGGGACAGTTTGTAAAGTGTAAATGAAAATTTGCAATGGCCCATGGAAAACATATAAAAATGTTTGAACTGAGTAAGTGGACCATTTTGAGGAACAGCTTGTCACATTTTGAATTTGATCTCAAAAAGCTGGGACAACAACCAAAAAATAGCATCATTAGGGAGGGACACTCGCAACAGGTCAGTAATATGACTGGTTCGAAAAAAAGAGCGTCTTAGAGAGCGGCAGCAAAGATGGGCAGAGCCTCACCAGGCTGTAAAAAGATATGCTAAATTGAATGAAGAAATTATGGAGCAATTTCATAACTTTAAATATCTCATCATCCACAGAACATAATATCATCAGCATCATATATCATTCAAAAGAATGTCAGAATGGAGAAATCTCTGTGTGGAAGGAAAGTAACGGATGCCCGTGAGCTGTGGTGCCCTCATTAAAAACAGACATGATTTTGGCCATGTCCAAACTAATACGTTTTCGTTTGAAAACGCATCTTTTTATCTCCCTTTTGGCCTTCCGCCCACATTGAGACGCCCTTTTTCGGTCAAGGAAAACGCAGTGTGTTGAAAACGCTCTCCAAAACGGATACATTTGAAAATGCCGTTTTCTGGTCGCAGTGTGGACGGCGAACCCGGAGACTTTTTGAAAATGATGACACATTTTAGTCATATGATGCAGTCATGTGACCAATTAAACCGAGATAGCGGAGGGCATTATACAGCAGTTGTTTTTTGTGCTCTCAATTTCGACAGCCCTATTAAAGATTAATATCAGTCTGTACATGCTCCAGATAGCTTTTCTTCAAATTTGTATCCAGGCTAGTGTGGACATAGCCTCTGTTATAGAAATTACTCCATGGGCTCAGAACGCTTCCAGAAATCACTGTCTGTGAACACAGTTTGCCGTGTGTGTTTCTCTGTGTGTGTCTGAATGTGCGCATTGCTGGGGCTGGGGCTTGCTGTTCTTTGGCCCCTGTGAGACAAGGTTATGATTGATGGGGGGTTGTTGCTGGGGGTACTTGGTGGCTCCGCGCCCGATCTCTGCCGGGCAATTCTTGGTTACCTGGGGCCCTGGGGTGCTGGGGTCACGTCCTGGGCTTGTGCTAGGATAGCCAGCTTCTGTCGGGGTCAGCTGCCTGTTGCCTCTGGTCCTCTGAGGCTGTTGTCCTTTGGCTGTGGAGGCTCCGTCTGGGACCTCCGTCTTCCTTCTGCTGGGGCGTGCATGCAGTTGTCATTAGGAAGTGTGGTTTCAGGACTTCATTGGTCTTCGGGGGATGGGGGGGTGGTAGTCAGGTGGCCCTCATTATGAAAGATGTTTCGTGACAAAGACACATACACAGAAACACACAAACCCTTTTTTAGAAGTAGCAGTTGGTGACCCGTTGTTCCGATTCGGATGCAGCAAATGAATATTGCTCCTTTCTTTTTTCACTCTCTCTTCTCCTATCGGCTCTATTGTTACACAATGTAGATACAGCGCCTTGAGGCAACCGTTGTTGTGATTTGGTGCTATATAAATAAAATAAAATTGAATTGAATATACTAATGTGAATAATAAAGAATATTAGAGTAAAAAGAAATTGCCTTTTAAGAAATTATGATTAGCATTGAAAGCTGCACATGGTTTAACAGTAACAGATGAATAAACACATCTGTATATAAATGATATACAAAGGAGGAGTAATTAATAATACCTTACTCATACCATAACAATGCCCTGCTAATCCTTAATAGTGGGACATTATTAGAATGTGCAACCAAATTTTACTATTATTTCAATATTACTATTGTTTTTCTGAAACTGTGTGATGGACAGAGCAGTGAAAGAAAGTCAGGCACAGGTGAAAGTAAATAAAAAAAAGTACTTTTGTTTAACCCAACAACATGGTTGGTTAAATCATACACGAAATCAAAATCTTGGGCCCGTAAAAGAGGTTGAAATAACAGAACTCTACTCAAAGTTTAGTTAAGTAGTATCTGCAAACTATGCTGATAACTCAAACAAACTGACATAACTAAGAAACAAAGGGGAAACTTAAATAGTTGCTGATCAGCCCACAGAAAACACAAAAAGGGGTAAAACACACAAAACACATAACTAAAACTAACATAATAAACTCCAATTCTCCCTCATGGTCCCGAGTTTCGAATGAGCCAATTTGCAGCTTTCGATCAAGGCTCGCTCAGTAACTCAGTAAATCATACATAACAGTGTAAGCTAAAATGTGCACTTATTCAAGAATACAGTGTCATGTTAATATGTGAATTAATTCTAAACCAAAACCAGTTATTTATTATCCTGTAGATTAAACCTTATATTTAAAGAAAGACAAATGTGAATGCAGTGTTGTGTGTAAGCCTCTACACTGAAATGACCACTGTGTGGCTGTAACTGCAGCCATCACAAACTGGTACATTTTCTTGTACCAACAGAGTTTTTCTGCCTGTTTCTGTTGTTAATAAAATATTAGTTTATGAAATTTGCAAGTCATTGCATTCTGCTTTTATTTACATTTTTGCACAACGTTCTTTTTTTAAATTTTGGAATTGGGTTTATACATGAATAATCCCCTTCAGAGCTGAAAAGACATTAATAAGAGTCAGGTGATGCTCTGCTTCATGTAGGACAAACCCAAAGATGACTTCTATTGCAAATATTTTGTAGCGCTGGTGCGTGTGTGCTCACATGTGTGTTCTTAATTAACAACTTTAAACACATTTGTGTTGACATTGTAAATTGAAACTCGTGTGCATAAAGGAGAAAATGTGTCTTGCATACATCCAAATGGAGCCAGCGCAGATAAGGAGGAGATTAGAATAAAATCCATTCCTGTTATCGAGGATGGATTATCCCAGCAGGAGCCCTGAGGGTATGGATGTTTTCTGCAGGACCCCCTTTGCGCTGTGCCCAATCACCATTCAACCCCCTCTGAGTGAACCAGGAATTTATCTCATCCAGCTGACTTAGTGTCATTACATCGTCTCAGGCTTGTTCTGAAATCTCCCCAGTGCTCGATCATTTTATTGCCAGTAAATCACCCCTGTTTAATTCTATATATTAATGTGCTATTATCAATCTTCTATTTAATTAAACATAAAAAAAAATAGCTCAAGTTAACATCTACAGTTGTCTTAAGGCGCTTTACATTGTCATAAAATCCCTACAACATTAAAAAGATCAGACGCTTCCCAGTGAAGACGAACTCCCAGTTTAAAGGAAGATACATCTGTCAGACCTCAGCATTTGCCAGACATCAATTTTCAAGTTTCATTTTAAAAACAGAGTTTGTCTGTGTCCTCAATCTAAACTGGGAGTTGGTTCTTCATAAAAGAAGTCTGAACACTGAAGGATCTGCCTCTCATTCTACCTTTGAAAATAGTTTTGGGTCAAAATTTAAAAACAGGGTTTTTCTTTTCTTTCTTTTTTGCCTCTTCAGTCGCTTTTGCAGCCTTACAAGCGTACACAGTTGAAACGTCAAGACAACTGATAATTTAATTGCAAAATCTTTTCTAAAGGTTAAGTAAATACAAAAGCAAAACATGCCTGCACAGAAATAACTCATGAAGAAAGGGATTTTTATTCCATTTCACAGGTATTTATATATAACCCACGATTTTGTTAAATAATTCACTGATATAACATAGATTATTCTCTAACAGCTTCATCAGCTGTACAAGTCGATATTCATTAGTTATTCAGGCCCTGCTTTGTTAACCACTTCGTAATTATGTGGTCATTCCTCACTTTTTCCACTTACTCAGAATTTTTGTGCATTTGTATATTATACTTCAAATTATTAACCAACCAAGCTGTAACATTAAACAACCATTTATTTATTTATTTATTTATTGGAGTTGGTGTGGCCCAAAAACTGAGCTAAAATGCCAGTAAATTCTGAAACAATGAAGTGAGCAGCAATTCAGTTTTGCTCACAGCTTGCTTTTCTGTCATCCTATAAATACATATATATATATGTATAATGCAGCAAGTGTGTAGCAGACACTGTCAAATCAGCTAAACATGTCCATTAAAGCTCAGGAATTATTTATTGATCTTAAAGGCAGAGCCAGTAAAACACATTAAACAGTTTTCATCAGAAGTTAGTGGGGGTTTTTTTGTGGAATTATAGGCTCATGTTCAAAACACACTTTTTTCTGAGCTTCCTCTGAAATCCTTTTGATCCACTGTGGCTTAGAATTTTTGCTTTTAAACTTCATTCTTTGTACCAGAAAACTACATTTATTTGATATGATGTAAAACTCTATCAAGCATTACCTACCTTCTATTCAGACAGGAATATAATGTGTCCACTGGTTTATTCATAGCAGCAGCGATATCCAGGACCAACAGGGTAAGTTCAGACAAACAGCTTAACCTGAAAGCTTTAACTTTACCAGGAGCCATGTTGTAAATGACATTTCAGGCATGTGTATGCCGTCTTTATTGTCTTTCTTTCCACATAATATTACTTTCTCCAATCTTGGGAGAGCACATGTTCAAGAAGAACGTCACACGGTGATTTTTGCTTGTGTTCATCTACTTGTAGCCATATATAAAGTCTGTGAAGTAGGTTATAATGGACCAGCAAGATGACACTGGAATATCTCATTAGAACCTCAGCTGAAAACGTTCATAAGTCAAGACATTGTCTGAGATTATTGATTACACTGTCAAAATCAGTCACTTGTACATTTATATTAAATGAACCTGATGCTAAATTTAAGCTGTGAACAGAAATAGAGACGAGAGATGATATAGCTCCTTCTATTCACAGAGAGAAACTTTTCACTAGTCTGTCATGTTGAGAAATAAGGAACATAATAGCTACTAAACTGAGCAGCCTATAAAATTTCACCCTGGAAAGTTGTAAATTATTGATATCGTGATATAAAATGTAATTTAATGAGACAAAGACTCCACTGTGGAAAAGCTCACAGCACAGTGTTTTACTAAGAGAATTATTATTTATCCTTTTGTGTTCCTGTGTGCGCTTACACTGGAAACTAGATTTAGCATGTTTGCTAAATTTAGTTTAGATTTGAGCGTAAAGTTAAATCCAACTGTGCATGGCTTCAGGGAAGATAAAGTGAATTTGTGGAAGTGGTGAACACAATTTAGAAAGAACAAAAGAATAATCGTGTTTGCACTTTCTGTTCAAGTACCTTGGCTTCTTAAAGTTTACTACAGATCATGAACTCTCTATGATTATGTTGTTGAGTTAAACTGAAGGTCGCATGAAGGTTGGAGGTCTGTAGCAGCTGACTCTGTAGAAAGTTGGCGACCTCTGCGCACTACCCACTCTGTGATTTTACGTGGCCTGCCGCTTCATGGCTGAGTAGCTGTCATTCCCAATCATTTCCACTTTGTTATAATACCATCAACAGGTGACTGTGGAATATTGAGTAGCGGGGAAATTTCACGGCTGGACTTGTTAAACCTATCACCTTTTACGGAGCCACGCTGGAATTCACTGAGCTACTGAAAGTGACCCATTGTTTCACAACTACTTGTAGAAGCAGTCTGGATGTTTGATTTTGAACACGTTGCCATGGAAGTGAATCGAACACTTGAATTCAATGATTTGGATGGGTGAGTTAATGTAATGTATCTCTCATTACCAGTGATGATTCTTCACATTCTTAATGTTTGCTGTCTGAAATATTTTGAAAACCTTGGAGAAATTCATAATAAGTACAAGTTGTCACAACAGGACTTTCAGCGACCACATAAACACAGCAGCCATGCTTGAAGCTGTCTGGAGACGCTGGTGTGGATGACCTTGAACTGGTGATATGACAAACTGAAATCAGGGAAGGTTTTTAAAAACCCTTCCCAGAACATTTTCCTCACACCACATCGCAGTCTTTTACTTGGCTCAGGACTTTTACAAGCAAGCCTTGATACTTTCAAAGCAGTTACTGTGTTGCTTCTTCAATGAAAAGCAGTATAAAAGTGGATATCGCATCACTTTTAATACATTATGTACTGTGAAGAGGGACAATAAAAGGTCGTGTATGTTTGAGTGCAAGCAAACCATAATTATAACCACATCCATTCTGCTGACTGTACAGCTCTGTGTGAGCTCTCCTTTAATCACTGCTCTCCTTTGATGATTCAACATAAATCTGTTTATACATTTACTTCTAACCATAAAGCAAAGTAACATAAAGGAATCAGCAATCTGAAACATAAATGATGTTATTTTTTTTCCAAGCTAGAGATTAGCTGCCCTTTTTTAGGGAGGTATTTAACTTTGAAGTGGCAACCCGGTGTGACAGAATGGAAGGAAATCGCTCGCTTTTAAGCAGGGGACATATTTTGATATTGATTGCAGCCTATCGTTGCTTTTGGAGGAGATTAGCTAAATTACCGTGCCCATAATTGGGACTTGCACTTAAGTAGAACTCCACTGTGGGAGAAGATTTAAAATTCCATTAGTGTCAATGACAGCTAGGCAGTGGGTTTAAGACTGCTCTCATCTGATCAGCGTCCAAAATGTTCAAGGTAATTGATGATGAAAAAATTAGCCTGCCTCTGCAGGGTGATTGATACCAGTGACTTTCTAATTACAGAGCAGCGCCTCTGTAAGAGGCCTCCGCACTTATGCATTGTTGGAAAATCTCTCTTTTTCTCTCGACTCAAAGCACAAGTGACAGGGGATCATAATTTTCATTTATGGTGTACGTATGTGGTCTAATCACACAATAGCTCCTGAGTCATCATAAGACTTTTGCACTGCTTTCATTCCCAACCCCTCGCTTTTTTTATTATGACATTTAATTTGAGCTAATTGTGTCAGAAACACATAAAATTGCCTCTCCAGGTATTAATGCTTTTCGCCTATAGAGACCTGACTGAATTCTGTACTTTTGGACACAATTATAAATTTTGTAATGGGACTTATAGTTACGTGAAGGACTCGAGGAGTGTTTGACTAACTTACAGATACACTACCTGATGCCTTCAAATGTTCTGCAACATATTAAAGATGAAAAACAATAAACTAATGCTGAAATCATTAACTATTGGAGTGTTTTATTATTTTTAAAAACATACTAATTGTCTATAAACCTATTCACCGCACAATCGTCCATACAACACTGTATTTGATCTTCTTTGGAACACATGAAAGCAAAGTGAATCTTTTTGGATTTTGCACGGTTGGTCAAACAAAACAACACATGAACACTTTGATCTGTGGTGCTGAACGTTAGCAGGCGATTGCACTTATTTATTTATTATTTTTAAAAGAGAATTCATTAAATCCCAAAATCTTATATCTTAAAAAGTGCTCAAGATACAACAAATAAAATATCACTTTTTTTTTTTACTGTGGTCTGTTCAAAGATAAGGGGCCTATATACTGCAACAGTGTTCACTTTTATGATAGTTTAGGCAGATTTAAGGGTTTCAGTTGCTAATTTAATTAGTAACTAAAACATACATTTCAAGTTTGATCCATGAAGACTCTTAATATTTTTGTCCAACTATATTCTGGAGGTCATACCTATCTGTCCAGGGTCCTAAATCAACCAGCTCTATAACTGGTCTAACATGTAAAGACATGTTGCACAGCTATGCTTAATACTAGCTTCAACCTTCATCCTTGGCTACTACCAAGTTCATTTTGGCCTGTACCACAAAGCCGGCCATATTAGACATTAGATTTTCACATAGTGGTCCTAAAGGCACCAACGAGTTTCAGAGATCCACTTTAGTGGCTCAAATTAGTGGAGGTGAGGCATATCCACACCTAAATTAAAACCTTAGTATTACTGAAATGGGTGATTTCCTTAAAAAAAAAAAAAGAAGAATAAAACAGAGGTCCCCAATTTTTTTTGCGCTACGGACCGATTTATGTCCGACAATATTTTCACGGACCGGCCTTTAAGGTGTTGCGGATAAATACAACAAAAAAACAAAAAAAGAAGATTTATTCATAACACACGAGAAAAGACCCAGGGTAACTGAGTTAATGATAAAAACAATAAAAAAATAACGATAAAAACCCTGTAAACCAAAAATAAACCGATACCAAACAGCTCACGGACCAGTACCGGTCCATGACCAGGGGGTTGGGGGCCGCTGGAATAAAATATTAAATAACTGAATAAATATGTAATTAAAGAAAGCTAATAAAATTACCTACCATCCATAAAGGGAAAAAAAACATATGAACTCAACAAAGTAGTGATTGCCAAAATGTGGTTCGCAGGCACCCTGGTGACCCATGATCCATCTGTTGATCTTGAACATGTCCTGTATCTTGTCAATAATGTATCTTCCTCTTCCCCTCATCCCTAACTGATCACTGCCCCTCTGTGAGTTCAGTTTCCCCTTCACACTGTCACCAAATGCTTTGTCTTATTGTTGGTGATTTCTCTGTAATACTGTAGAATTCTACCCCAGAACACAAAGCACTGAATAGTACTGAATAGTGGGAATGTCCAAAAATGGCAGCTACTGGAAGTAAAGCTGGAGAATAGCAACAACAAGCAAACTGTAAGAACATGAAGTTGTTTTTTAGTTATATTAATCACATTCAATTAAAGGTCAGGTTAACCACAGTTGACCTTCAGATTTCAGAAGGGGCCACTGCATTCGTAAGTTTGGGAATGGCTGCCACGGAGGACAAGCTTCATAAATATGCTTTTTAATGCTGTGGATCTGGGTGTGTTAACAGCATACTGAATGGGGGAATACAGAGCACTGAGAGAACAGAGAGAACTGATGTGCTTTCATCATATCTGCATATAATATTTGTGTAAAATGTGCAACTTGATTATTACATTACAAAGACTCCATAAAATAAGATGTGATCACTTACTAAATTTTCCCACTTATTGTTTATCCCCTAAGTCAGAGCACATAGCTGACATTTCTATAATCTAAAAGATGTGTGATTAAAACGAGTGGAGTAAATTGTTTCAAAGAAACAAACTCGAGCTATTTGCTCAGTTTCTATTTCTAGTGCTTTGGTTATGACAGTCACAAGATGTCTGTCCTCATTATTTGCGATCTTCTCCACCGCCGCTGCCACCATCACCACCACCACCGCGAGAGAACAAGGTCTCATATGCTGCTTTATTTCACACTTCACTTGCCATATTCTCCAGCAAGCAGGACCTCCGACTCATCAGAGTCACAGACCGGCCCGGAGAAATGTTATGCAAATGTTGCCGCGGAGTGTGGAAAGTGAAGAGGAGGGGAATCATATCTACTCCTGCACTAGATTTCTTTTAAAGGGCAAACAGTTTCCTCAATGAGACAGTAATGAAACATCTTTAAAAAAAAAAACTGGATTTAATTCGAGAAAAGTGCCAGCAGGGCAGCAAGGTGAAGTGAAAAACAAAGAAGCTGAATCAACCCTGTAGCTGTGGGACTTAAAAGGTGAAATATGGCTGTACGGCTTCGCATAGCAGCAACTAAGAGGTAAAGGCAATGAATTTGATAAATAATGAATGCAATGCCATTTGTCCCTACTGGTGAACTCAGTTTCACCCTAATGGCAGATTTTAACATCAACCCCAGCACACCTTTAACCACTTTGACATCAATAAAATATTGACAGTAAGAGCAAACTACATGTTTAAATATTTACCGGTGGAGTGTTTGGACATGGTGTGATGTTAACTGATGAGGACTTGAGAGGTCAGCGAATTCCACCACATCCTGTATTACTGACCGAAAATGTGTTTCCGAGGCAGATTTCTTTTTAGCCCTGTGACATGATACTACACATACATAAATGTCACAGAATGCCATGTATTACTACGTCCTGTCATTTATCGCTGACATTTTCAGCCTGTTCTTTGGCTCCCAGTTGATACTGCGCTGGTTAAATGCGCCTTTTTTATGCTTTGAAACACTGGACTGATCTGATCCTTTTTATTGCCCTTGGCATCCAGACAGCGGGAAATGAGAGTAAATTGAATCAGTGTTGTGAGTGACAGAAGCATTATGGTCCGGGCTTGGCCATCAGGAGCCGAACTTGCAACAGGAAAGACGGAGAGAGATAAATCGCAGGGGCTTTGTAGCTTGGATCCTTTAAGGTACACACCAGTGAGACTGGCAAACAAATACAAACACATCCTTGTGTCTTCAGCCAAATTAGAAAAAAAATAAATTAAACACACAATTCTGCAGTTTGAGTAATCCACTCCTGACAGTGGATGGATGCAGCCATGCAGGGATTTTAGACCCTTTTGCCCACATCACCCGTAAAAATAACTACAATATAATAAAAGCAATGATGATGTGTTTTAGTATTATTTTGACATTATCTTCTAATGTTATCTGTACTTACTCGTCTACTGCAGACAGGATAGAGTGAAAAATGTGCAGTGTTATTGATATCGTAACATGCTCCAACAGCGTGGCTTGTTATTAATCACTATTCTGTGGCAGAAGGAAGACATTTCATGGCACAAATCAGTGATCCAGACTTAAAACACACTTTTACTAAAATATAGCAAACATGCAAACTGTTCTGATAATGCAGGGGTGATGTTGTGAAGTGTCTGTTTATTTTTATTTGGTCTCTAAATAGACAAAAACATTTGCTAAATCAGTAGCGATAATTTGCTAATTTTAGCTTTTTGAGCCACCAGTCTGCTGGTGCATCGCTAGTTGCACAGAAAATAAAGGAGCTACTTTATTATTTCTGTTTGTTAAAGATTTCTATTCATGTTCTGGGCTTCAGTGTTTGTTTACAGCCTGTATTCAGTCTGAACATTTGTATAAATTGATACGGATCAGTTTATGCATTTTATAACATTTAACTTTTGGGTGAAGGTCTGAGAGAGGACAGAGAGGGACAGAGCAGGATGAAGACAGCATAGAGAGCAAGAGAGCAAAATAAACAGGTAAGAACAGTCTCAACACATGCAATTAGTGGGTTAGATCAACTGGTGATTCTAAGTTGCCTATAGGTGTGAATGTGAGTGTGAATGGTCTGTGACAGTTTGGCAACTTGTCCAGGGTGTATCCCACCTCTTGCCCTATGGCAGCTGGGATAGATTCCCCAAGCACCGTGAGAAGGATGGATGGATAATTTCACAAGCATTTTATTCAACTTTGTGTTCTTCCCAGTTGCACACTTAAAAATATCAGTGGATGTTATAAAGACCATATTAATTGACATGAATTGTAGCGTTTGACAGGATTCATATCACTAAACATGGTGATCAGCTATTAAAGCTGCTTTTGAAGATAACATAGTATATGCCTAACTGAAATGAGGTTTAAAAATGTGAAAACTGTTGACTACAAGTAGCATATTCCTTTAATATTAAATGCAAGGCACTGTATGCAGGATGTTACGACTGTGAGCTGAGCACCCCTAAAACTCTGAACCTAGACTCACCCCCTAATAAATATACCAATTGTATAAATTTGAAAATCCTAGGCGATTTTCAGAAACATTGACCTCTGACCTTGAGTCAAGGTCACTGGGATTCATACTCATCTTAGATTTTTAGTAGATGTACCAATGGTATCAATTTGAAAATCCTGGGTGACGTCTTTCTGGATTTATCGAGTTTAAAAGACTGTCAGAAAACTTGACCTCTGATGAAAGATTTTTAATTTTGTGATTATTGTTTAGTTGTAGCTTCATTTAAAATAAGAAGAGCTTGTGATTTAGAACCACCACAGGAAAGGAAAGTGGAACCAGATGTGTAGAGGAATGCGGTGACATACGATACTACCTCCTGTGTTAACAGACAAGTTAACGGTCTCTCTCTCTCTCTCTCTCTCTCTCTCCTTTTATGGACATGTTTTGAGATCTATACATACCAAGCTATCTCCTGTTTCAACAGACAAGCTAAAGGTCTCTCCTTTTAAGGCAGTTCCATACATGCCACTCCTACTGCTGTGGAAACTTGCTTGAAGTATAAATAAAGAGTGTGCTAAGAGCCCTGGGCGGTTTTCCTCTGGGTCACATCTGTTCTGCACACGTGGGTGCAGAGCAGATCGGACCGTGATGGGGGATCGCCCATGTATATGTACATGTAAAAAAGATATCTGAGTCTAAGTTTCTTTGCCTTCTAACAATTTTCTCTTCACAACCTCTGACCTTGACCTTCAGGTTAAGGTTGGTGAGATTCAAACTAGTTCAAGATTTTTAGTAAATAAACCCTTGGTGTGAATGTAAAACTCCTACGTTGCCTCAATTTTGAGTTTTCACATTCAATACCCGATCCACCTTTTATGGCTGAAGGGTAAAAATGGGTCAAATTTGGTAAAGACAGACTTTTAAAATCTTTGTCAGTAGTTTTTGAACTTATACTCTGCAGTTTCTGCCCCTCCTGATCCTGAAAAAAATATCTCTTGGACAATAGTCACTCATTCTTGTGTAGTCAATCATTGTCCTTGGGAGATTGATAATGTTGACCCAGCTTTAGTGGGGTGATGCACTTTTATCGTGTAACAATGGGGGGAAATTTCCAGTTCATGACTTTTATATTTGTGGTTGTGAGTAGCTTGTTTCATTAGCTTTTGATTGGATTACTGATACTCGGTACAAATGTCAACTTTTCCCTCACAATGACAATTAAACTATTTAACAATCAGTATGTTAACATTTCATTTGTCTGATCATTTTCTCTGCAAGCCAAAGATTAAAAATATTCTGCTCACTTAAATGTTTGGGCGGAATAATTGGGAAATAAATTACATTCTATTTATTCCCTGTGGAATTCCATATAATTAATATTAATTGCATAGATTTTAAAATAATTTTTTTACTCTCTATATAATTTAATTGGAAATGGTTTGATTCTGACTTTTTTATCCAACTTTTGTCCCATATAGTTTCCTTTTATTCAGATTTAATTAAAACATAAGCATGATAATAAATAAGCTGTGTACTTTATTTTCATTTGGACCTTTTACTATCACAGCTTCCCTCCAACACAGCATGACTCATTTTTTATTTCTTAATTGATGGCACTTCATACCAACTTAATATTCACTTATATTACAGTTTATGTGTGAACTAAACATGGTCCTTACTAAATGGACCATGTTCGAACAGCTCATTATTCAGACTACTGTACAGAAACTAAACACTTGTCTGAGACAGCAAAGAAAAGTACTGCAGAGAATGTAATCTAAAGGTCAGCTATTAATTCATTTCTCCCTGGGGACACAACTGCCAAGGTCATGCAGCACCAGGGCCTTGAGTATTTCTCACCTCTGAAGCAAATGAGCACCGTGTCATCTTACATCGGGACCCGATGGCTTTTATTTTCTCAAAAGCTCCATCCGGCTGTCACAGCATACACTCTGAGTAAAGCAGTCCTTTCCTGCACCTTTGCAGGATCTGCTGTGGGACTGCTAAGCACCAGGGTACACTACACAAACTACTGTTTGAGTACTTTGTGCTTTCCAAGGATGTTGTTATTGGAAGATGTTTTGGCTTTATTTAGGACTTCACATGAAAAAAAGTCTCTCTCTTGTCTTAATAGTTAGTAATCCCCATGCACATTTTTCACTTCAGCCTGCCAGTCGGTGAACTAATATTAAAGCTCTCAAAGCTCCAGATATTGCAACTATAAACAAAAAACATTTGCTGGGAAAGAATTTACAGTTGGAATATTTATCCACATATTTATTTTATTCATACTAGCTGTGGATTCGGGAAGGATATGCCAGTAAAACTGTGATTTCAAGGGAAAAGAAAAGCAAACAAACAAAAATGCGTTGTGTTATAGTCCCATTTCACCTTGGTATCTGAAGGGAATATTAGAAGGAATATATCAGTGAAGCAATAAACTCATTTCTGGATACCAAACATGCATACAGCCCCACAGATAACACCGTGAGGATGTATTCAATATTTAAAGGAGCAATATCTGCACCCAAAAATGACTATATTTGCAACAAATAAAACAGTTAGCAAAACCAAGGATTCAAAATTAACTTTGTCAATATTTGCATGTTTCATGTACCATTATACCTTTTCTGCATATGTTTATGTTGGAAATCGCTTTACTTATATAAAGAAAATGTAACTGAAGCCGAAGTAGGGCCAGACTGTAATTCCACATATTATCTAATTGTACTGTCCCACAAGATACTGCAGAATTATTTAATCAGGCCAGTCACTAAAGCTGCACTGACACAATAAAAAACAGTGGCTGGAGACCCAAAGTATTGGAACTGTATACAATGAAATTGCGATTGTTGCCTTTGACATGATAGGGACAAGGTCTGCAAGCACTCACAGTCAGATGCCATTTTCAAAGCAACTTCAGTGCATCAAGACATTGATAAACCAACAGTAAGACGGGGTCAGTCTGCAACTGAATGGATGCAATCTGTTTGTGTCGATATGGCAATTAACTGGGATACGTTGCTACAAATCGTATATTCTGTTGCTATTTATGCAAACGCAGAAATTCACTCAGAATTTCATCTCTTTTGTAGCAAAAATTACAAGGTAGATAGTGACTAAACTGCAAAATGACATGTGCTCAGCAACCTCGTTGTTATATATGAATATAACCATAATACAAGTCAAATGCTCTAATGAGTTGCACTCATTGGTCAGGGTGGCTCAAATTGTTGGGAATCTGTCTGCATTTTTGAATAAGAAGCCAATTATTTGCAAACCTTTATCAGTCTGTCTAAATCAGACGGTAATTGCTGAGGGCATTGAATTTTAACCTCTGCGTGACCAACGTTCACTGGAACTACACGCAGTCCGTCACCAAATGTGCAAAACTTTGATGTGATTGACGATTGCTGTAGGAGGTTGCTGTACTTTAATTACTCATGTGACTGACCCAAAAGAGCGTCTGTCTGGAAAAACCAAAACATCTTGATTAAATGGGGGTAGAGAAAAACAAATATCAAAAGTTAAACCTCACGTCCAAATACATTTCAATTTACACGTTCTTAATGATGTTGGACTTTTTCCGGTTCCCTTCTGTGGCTATCATGATATTATGCCCATTGAACCAGAGGAAAGAAGAAGACGCTGTGCTGCTGTTGAACGAGATCAGAAAACTGAAAAATCAAAGACGGTGTCATTGACTCGGCCAAGGAGGAACGGCTGATTGGTTCATTTGTCTGTATGTTAGTAGGATAAGAAAAAAGTTATGGTCTGATTTACATTAAGATTTTTGCCAGAGGTTGGAACAACTTTTCTTTTCTACTGTTGGCAAAGATGAACATTTGGCATATTTTCAGAAATACATATTTCAAGTGGGTGAAAAACTCTGTGTTCATTCTGAGCCACTTATTGTTCTTCTGTGTTCTACAAAAATATATATGCCAATTAAAACACTGACCTAAGGATGGCACTGGATCTAAAGTTAATTGCTCACCGGTTTAATGATTCACCCTCTGGCGTTTTTGAATATGTGTGTTAAATGTCCTTTGATATTTCATTAAAAACCATAAATGTCTACCTCCTGGTGGCACAAGCAGACACGTCAGGGAAAGTCTGTTCAATTTATCATCTGGGGACAAGTGAATGTCTGCATGACATTTTGTGGCAATCCATCCCAGGATTGCTGAGATATTTGTATTAAGCTAAAATATGGGCTGACCAGCACCCCTGTCCATATGGCCATGCTGTTAAGTAGAAAAACAAGAAAAAGGTTGTCAACACAACCACTCTTGGGGCCTTTAACAGCATGATACTTTGACATTTAATATTCAATCCTGAGATGCCTTTATTAAAACATCTTGAGCACAGGTTCACCGTCATTATAGACGATGCAACGACTTGTTTGACCAGCAGTCAATTAGGAGTTAGTAAGAATCCAGCTTTAAATGGTGGATAATGAATTAGACTGCAATATTAAGATCCTGTGCTCAGTGTTTACCCATATTTCGCAAATCGCCACCAAAATCACATCAGCAACTTAAGAAGCATGTGCAGTTTAGAACTGGAGAGAGATTTCTTTGAAGGAAGTGACATTTGCACACCAGCAGCCTTCCAGATCAGAGCTTGAGGTGATACACCTGCAAATAAGCTGGAAGTGTGTCTGTTTGCACTCCCTGCCAGTGACTAAGCCTGTGAAGTAATCTTGTTACGACTGTAAAAAGCTGGAATGGAGCTACTTGTATCTGAGCTTGGCTGCAGAACATGATCTCTTAAAAACTTTCCATGGCAGCTTGCCTTGATAAGTAGTTTGTTGTTAGAGTGAAAAACTAAACTCTCCCAACAAACGTACCTCCACTAACTGCACATCTTTGGACTGTAGGAGGAAGCCTGAGCACCCAGAGAGAACATGCAAACGCATAGAGGTGGCAGGAGGTTGCCAGGAGGCAACGGTGTTACCCACTGCACACTGTGATGTCTGCAAACCATCCCCTAAGCAATATTTGTAAGACAGACAAAACCTTTTGTGAAAAATGCATAGCAACATGGTTTGGTCGTCCAACATCTAAACTCAGAGGAACAGTGTCCAGCAACATAACTGGGTAAATGAGCAAGACTGGGTTAAAGATGCACTTTTTTTTTTATTTGCATCATTTAAAATTATTGTTTTCTTCATTTTTTGATTGCCACAACTTCCAGAACAATTTAATAAAAACAAAGATGACATACTAGGATTAGAGTTAGGGTTTGGGTGATCACCGATGATGACTCAGACCTTAGAGCAGGGGTGTCGAACTCCAGGCCTCGAGGGTCGGTGTCCTGCAGGTTTTTGATATCACCCTGGGTCAACACAACTGAATCAAATGATTAGTTCATTACCAGGCTTCTGGAGAACTCCAAGACATGTTGAGGAGGTCATTTAGCTTTTTAAATCAGCTGCGTTGGATCAAGGACACATCTAAAACCTGCAGGACACTGACCCTCGAGGCCTGGAGTTCGACATCTGTGCCTTGAGGGTTAAGCAGCCTTAGTCACACATTTAGCTAGTAGAAAAGTAGAAGTAGTCGAGTAGCACAATATTAGTGCTTTTAGAACTTACTGGCCTAATGCATCTGTCTACTCAGTACCAAAGCAGAAACTAAAGCAATGATCTAAAAGCTTTTTTAAATTGCGCCATAGAATTAAGAGCAGCTGTAGAGATGGGTGATAACTATCTTTGGGTTTGCCACTATGGGACATGTTTACAGGCCATTTGGTCCATTGTTATTTGTAAAAACGGCCATTAGAGCTTCTTTAATCTTTGGAATTAGCACTGTATAATTGGCATTTGCATCTTGTTTAAGTCATTTGTGGTGCGGTGGCATATCTGTTTGGCTGCCAAATTCCTTTTGATCACAACCACCTGAGATGCGTTTTGCTTTCTTTGCAGCAGGAACATAGTCATAATCCAAGAACCCTCTGTGGAACTGCTATTTCTCAGTGTGCTTGACATTATTGTTGTGTGTGACATTATCTTGTTGTGTACCATTAAGCTCTCATAGGTTGATTCGTCAACACATTGTAATGTGCCAAGTTTAAAAGCATGAAGCCTGGGAGGACATGCACAAGAATAATAAAAGGACCGAGGGGGACGTTAAGTCACCCATCTATTAATTGCACTGACTGTTGTGTGCAGCTTGACATTATGGAAGCGAGAGCTGGTACACAGCCAGACGACAACAACCAAAGTGAAGAGAGCGCATTAGCTTTAAAAGAAAATGCATTAGATAAGGTTCACTGTAATACTGAGAGAGCAGTCGGCACTTGAAATTCATCTTATGACTTGTGACAGCTGTACTGCATCACCCAGGAGAAATCAAAGGTTGCTATCTAAACTCTTTTATTAGCTTTTGATAGTAGCAAACCAGACTACAGGAGTTACACAGAAGCCTCTCTGTCAACGTGACGCCCTTATGAGATATTCATGCTGAATTGAATCTATTATTCACTATTTACATAATTGATCGGATTGTCTGCAGGCTGTATTAATAGAAAGTGACAGTTCTTAAAATGAGAGGTTTCACAGGGTCCAGGAAGATGAGCAGCTGAATTGCCACTTATTTAAGAGGCACACACACACATCCCTCCCATGGTCTCTGAGTTGGGTGCCAACAAGACCAGTCTAGAGCTCTGACGAACAAATCGAGTTAGGTAAATCACCACCTGTACCCCACCAACAAGATGATTTCAGGCTCAGAGTGAGCAAGCTCCGGCGTCATTTGTCTTCCTCCTCTTGTTTCCCCGAGATCACTGGGATTAAATGGGCTGTATTTATCATCAGTGACAATTGTAAGAGATATGGTCTACCTGTCACGGTGGGAGACACTTTGATAAAGTCAGACCAGACAAATAATACACCTTCATCCTGCTTGGACTTGACAGTGAGTCGCACGTGCAGATTTACAATAGACGACAAAGAAAGTGGTTACTCAAACCACTGCTGCTTCGGACGCTCCATAAAAAATGTGATAATTTCTGCTGTGTCGGTTTATCACACTTTCTCTCAGACTGCCTGGAGGTTGGGTTCCAGATTTGATTCTTTGTGCCTTTCCCAACATTTTACCTTCAACAAAGTGGCACAAACTGCCACATGCACACTCTGGCAGCAGCAGTGTTAGTGGAAGAGGGAGACCTTTGATGGCTAATTAGTGCGGGCAGCTGTCAGAACGGTAATGACAGAGATTTGAAAGTTTTGATACTCTGGTCATATTTATGGTTTTGCAGCTCGCTTTGTTCTCTCGGGTATTATTGGGTTGCCGTGGACGGCCGTGGAGAGGAGGAGGCGAGGAGAGGGGAACATCAGATTTCCTCTCCTCACACTGGATGTGACCACATTAATTATAGATCTTGGGAAGCAGCAGTTACATTCGTTTGGCATATTTTTAGAAAACTAAAGGCTGATTTATTTCTTTAATCACGACGACAGGTGTCAGCTCATTTCAGGAAAAAGATACTGAAAGCTGCTTAAAGTTGTCAGACGATGACATTTTGAGCCGGCTGAGGTGTGAAGTGTCTATTTGGGAACGCTTGCCTAAAGCTAAAGGTGGAGATGAGGGCCTTCCACACTGTGGGGTTTAAATTACTATGAATAGCACTTGTGATATAAGGTACAATTCAAAAATGTGTTCACCAGATGTGTTCAAAGATGGACAGAAGTCTGATGACTTCTAACTCAGGCCATAAAGCCCCATAACCAGTTAATCTTCCAGTGCACTGTCCCAGACCAGAGATCAAATGTAAATGTAATCAATTATATTTAATGAATTTTGTTTTTTAACTCATGTATAATATTAGTGTACTTCAATGTATTTAATGTATTTTTACATCATGCTAGAAATACATGATTTCTAAAAACTTTTAATTTGCTATATTTTGAGGGCAAATATTGTAATTTGCATGAAGTGATTTATTTAGTATTTTCAGTTAATCATTGTTCTGCATATTTTAAAATTTCATATATTAATCTCTTAAATTCTTTTTTGCAATGTTATGGGTACCCAACAGTATTTCATAATATTTTAAGTGATATTCATGTTGAAATTTAAGTCTTTAAGTCTGATGTCATTAGCTGTGTAGGGGCCCAAACTCCGCTGCAGGTCCATAAGCCAAACGATCACTGCGGCATCACTGAGAGTTAAAAACTGTCTAAATTCTTTCATCTGTAATAAAATGATCAGTGTGGTTGCCTACCAGGTGTAACAATTAAGTTTAACATCCAGGCATCCATGAAAACAGAATTTATGAAATTTAACGGCGTTAGAAGTTAGCAGGAAGTTAGCTCGCTAGTTTCCATCTAAATATAATATAGCATGTTCTGGCTGAGAGATTTCTGAGACAAATTAAGACGCACAGCTCTGCTATCACTTCCAACATAAATGAAGACAAGTAAGTAAACAGCAGTGACGTTTGTAGGATTACTGAAGTTTGGCTAGCTGGTATATAATGATGTGCTATGTGATCGCTAGCGACACAGCTATGTTAGCATAGCAGAGACACAGTGAAGCTGGGGGATGAACGCTAACTTTTTTCCACTCGATAAAAGTTAACGTGAGGGTTCCCGATGGTTAGGGACAAATGCAATCGCATGGCAGGATGCTATAAACGGACCAAACTTCAGTCAGGAGAACAACTGAGATAATCCATCCACAATACGAAGTTAGTCATTAATAAACTGCTGCACGGCTGTGGTCACTGACTGTTTTTAGGGGCTTGTTGAGATTAAATAGACCAAGTTACAAATCATTAAAACATGTTAAAAACACAACAACCAGAGTAGTTTGGGCCCGGAAGCAGAATTCATCACGTCATCACTTAAAGACCGGATAATCAAAAACTATAACGTCCCTCATTCTGAACGACTACTTCTACCTAAATACTTGCATTTAAATTACTATGTTGCAAAAATAGTTAAACATTTGAAAGATTAATGAGGGTTTTAAACAAAATCTATGTATGACAGTGCTGCACAGTTGGGACCAATGTTTTGTACCCCAATTTTCTACACTACATTGATTTCTAATTAAATGTTTTCCTCCCCTGTGGGCCCCTCCCTCTGCCTTGTTGTTGGTCCCTTAAGGCAGCCCATTTGAAGAAAAAAAAGTCTGGAAATAAAATTGACAAAAATGTTCTTCAAACACGTTCTCAGTCCAGTAAAAACGAGATATCCCAACAAAGAATTTTCTTCCATTGAAGATACAACACGCTCTCTGATATTTTTTGTAAAAAGGATATTCTTAATGCTTTAGTTATCATGAACTTTGTGAAGAACTATCATCAAAAGCAGTGCAAGTTAATCTTCTTATAGCTTCTTAATCCTTTTTTTATACCAGTTTTCTCCTTTTTATTATGCAGCGTCTGATCCATGTTCACAAGAATCAATGCTTTGTACATTGAAAACAAGAATTCGAACTGCATTACAAAATCTAGTGTATGTTTATATACCTTGTTGCTATGAAGTAACAGTGTTAACTACTGCAGTGTTAACTATGGATACAGAAGTGATGACTTTTGGACAAGAGGGCGATGTTTTCAGTTTCAAGCTAATGCAAGCAACTGTTAATCAAACTCTTAATCAAAAAGCTATTTTAAATTATTCTTATTCACCTCAGCAGGTAGCACCGTCATGTTTGTTTTTCCACGCAAAAGTTGTAGCTGTAGATTATCATTATTATTATTAGTTTTTCTTGGTTGAGTTTTAGTCTGGTTTGTTTTTTCTATGCTTTCTTGTCTATGTAAGTTCCCCTTGTGTCTCTCTCCTTTGTGTCCCTGTCTCGCTCCCTCTGTCTCTTGTGTCAAGCTTGTGTGTCCCAGTTCATGTAGCTCCATTTTTCCTCTTTTATTTTGAAAGTCTTGTCTCTATGTTCATTGTGCTTAGTTTTACTTTTCTCTGTGGCTTCATGATTATTTGTATCAGCTGCGTTTCCCCAGGTGTATCAACTTCCCTTATTACCCTTCTGTGTATTTAAGTCCTCTGTCTTCCTCTGTTCCATGTCGGTCTGTCTGCTTATCTCGTGTCATGTCACAGTAAGTTTCAGGATTGTTTTCACGCATCTGTTCAGGTTCATGTTTTGAGTCATAGTTTTCACAGGTGCCGAATCAGGTACACGTCACGGTCATGTCAATGTTTTCATGTTGAGTTTGGTTTATCCCAGTTCAAGTTTTAGTATTGTTGTGTCTTTGTTTCATCTCACCTTGTTTTTATGTTTTGGATTCCAGCTAGTAAACGGCTCGCTTTTGGTTAAAACTTCAGTTCATCTCTCTAGTGTCTGGTTTTGGGTCCGTTTCACAAACACACCGGCATACCCCACCGTGACAGAACACTATAATAAACCACCAAGTGCCAGTAAAACATAAAATAGTGCACTGCAAACCAGAAACTGAGAATGTTTGTCTTCAAAGTAAAAGTTGTGTCTCACTGGTGAAACCAGCATCTGTCATAAGGCAAACTTGATGAAGGTGAACATTCTCACTTTAATACTTAATTGTATGAATTGTATTCATAGTTTATATAGTAAGGTAAAGACCCTACTTGTTTGCATCAACAAAACTAAGGGTGACCGCATGAATAACAACCCAAGCAATCACAGGAGTCAATGCCTCTTTGCAACCAATTGCATCTCCTGATTATCAGCAACCCAGAGCCAGGTAATATGTATTACTAGGAACTGATGGTTACCTGTGGGTGACTTACTGGTCTCCAGGTCAGTGTGACTTAGACCTAACAAAATCACAGTATAACTATTTGATTAATAACTATCAGGTGATTTGGGGATTTAGGATAGAAATGCATTAGATTAACCTGTTACGGAAATATATGTGATCACAGCAAGATTTTACTTGTGAGGATCACAATGTTTGACTTTGAACCCTGCATGGCAAAGACCTTTTAAAAACTTGCAATTGCCCTCTATGATAGGGTTGGACTTTCTTTTTTATGTGCCACTGTCTCAACATATTGGATTAGTGTTATTTATAAGTTAGAATCTTTTGGGTCATCTCAGGATATTTTAGTAATTTAGGGTAAGTATCGTAGTGCATGCATGTATTTGATGTATACTATCTGATGTTGAGCTGTGGCTTTTAAAAGTAAGTATTTTGTTATATATAGTATTGTGTCTGAAGCTGATTGATACTGACACAAGTCTATGCTTGCTATCATTTGTAGCTATTGCACACATGTTTAAATTTGATGAGAGTGCTGTACTGATAGACCAAAAGGGCAAATAAAAATGTAGATTTAATAATGGTCCTGGATATTTGCATTTACTGGAAAGTCATATTTCACAATTTCAATCTGGCCATTAAAGGTCAAAAAGCAAAAATATGGCAGCATGCTTTGGTTAAAAATGGACAAAAATCTTTAAAAAAACAATAGCATAATTTCATATTATCACCAGAAAATGTTTTGTAGGTGTGAGAAGTTAACTTTTACAGCTAACATCAGTGAGTGCTGGAGGAATCCCAACACATTAAACGACTGCTTATAGTGCCCAAAATGCCTATTTACCACTAAGTAAAACTAACTTTACACTACAAGCACAAACAAGCACCGAGTGTGTTTACGCTTAGACACTTCCCAGCTATTTCTTTCTATTCATAATGTATCCAGCTGTGTAACTAATGGAGGAGAAAGCAACTTACCTGTTTTTTGTGCGGATGCGTTTTATGAGGCGCTGCTGAGGGACTCTCCCATTCTCACATGGCACTTCAAAAGATGAGGCCATTAGAACTTGGCAGAGAACATGATACATCCTTACCCTAATTTGTTTAGTCCAGGGATTAAATTAACTCATCTAAGAGCTCATTTGCAAAGGAGAAGATTAAGTCCTACCCTCTCTCTGGTGTTTTCTAGTGTCACCTTGGGTAGAATTTCCTCTAAATGTGGTGCAAAATGATCAATACCATGAGTAGTGTAAAATGGCAGGTGACATCTTCTGAAGGGGAGAAGTGATAATGGATCCCACACCGCGTCTCATACCAGAGGGCTTGTCAGTAGCCTCTTCCTTGGATCCCTCCTGCGGTCTGCGCAAGGTGTATCATATCAGATGATTGTTTTCAATGTGACTTTGATTGATATCAGATCCATGGTGTTGTCTAGTTCACTGACCAGAAGCTGGCTCTTACGGGGTATCACTTACCTGCGAGTCACCACATTACCGTCCCTACAACTCCACTTTGATGCAGGTAATGGCACCACAATATCTCTCATCTGCTCCGTCTGCCCATCCAGAATGTGTCATGTTCTGTAGATCAAAGGAAGTGAAGTAGTCACTCAATTTTGACAGATCAATACACCCCTCAGGAATGTGTCCTGCAGCATGACAGCTCAAGTATCAGCTGCTTCTCGCCATCATTCTTCTTTCATTTTCTCTTCCATTTCCTGTCCTTTTTTTAGTCACAAATGGTAGAAGCTGGCTCTACTGAGGTTTGACTTGCTTCAGTGACAGTAAAAAGCTGTGCAGAAAGCGAAGCATATGAAGGGTGACTGCAATGTTACAGGGAAAAAAAATCAAAAACCATACCTTTGGCTTATGTCCACTTCAAGACCATTTTTTATACCTCTGCACCATTTTCAGCATGGCTGCCATTTATTTGAGGAAGAATTCCCATTATAGCCATGTGTTCTTGTACTTCTATTATGGAGAACAAGTACACGGGTATTTCATCTCGTGTGCCAAAACATCCCTTCAACTTGATGTTTTTATTTTTTGGAAGTGGACAAAGTTAAAGGGAGGAAAATCTGGCAAAGGGAACTAATGGCAGGTGAGAAATGCAGTGATATGGGCAAAAAAAGGATCTATGCCAGCACACAATGGCACGCTAGAAGGCATCACAATTCTGATCATTTCTGCCGAATGTTCTCCCCAGACACTAGTAGTGTGTGTGACAATCTCACCCTGAGGGACAGATTCACAGTACAAAATATCAAGAAAAAAGAATGTGAATCCTCCTGGTCCAGCTTTTCACCTGAAATGGCAATTTAAGCTCAGAAACTGTGGATCCTTTTAATAAAGTTCTTGGTTGTACCCAGAGACCAGACTCTTGTTAGTGACAATGACTGTTCACAAAAACAAATACAGATGAAACTGATGTTTGCTCTCTCCACAAAACTGAAGTCTGTGGTGAGAACACAGAGAACATGGTGCAAGTGGTCAGAATGCAATGTACTGGGAGCAATCCTATTCAGATCAGTTCAGTTCAATTTATTTATATAGCACCAAATCACAATAACAGTTGCCTCAAGGTGCTTTATATTGTAAGGTAAAGATCCTACAATAATACAGAGAAAACCCCCAAATCAGATGACCCCCTATGAGCAAGCAGTTGGTGACAGTGGGAAAGAAAAACTCCTTTTAACAGGAAGCAACCTTCTACAGAAGAGAGGAAGGAGAGAGCCACAGATTAACAATAACTAATGATTAAATGCAAAGTTGTGTAAGAAGAAGAAACATCATGGGAACACCCCAGCAGCCTAGGCCGATTGCAGCATGACCAAAGGATCAGGATCAGCTGTCAATCCAAACTATAAGTGTTATCAGAAAGGAAAGTTTTAAAACTAATCTTAAAAGAAGACAGGGTGTCTGTCCCCCAGCTTCAAACTGTGAGCTGGTTCTGCAGAAGATGGACCTGAAAGCTGAAGCCTCTACTTTTAAATCTAATAGGAATCAAAACTAAGCCAGCAATCTGAGTTTAAATGTAATTCTGGATTTAACAAGAATTTACAGGGTCAAAATGACCCAGCGTTCTAGAGGCCATGGTAATGCCATCCAGATTAAGTATGTGGTTACACACCATGTTTCTAACATTTTACGGCCAAGTACAATAACTTGCACTTGTACTTTATCTGAATTTGGAAGCAGAAAAATAAGAGGTCATCCAGGTCTTTAAGACAACTTTACTAAATTATGTCATCTGGCTTCATGGATAGATAAACCTGGGAATAGGAGCCATTCTGGAAGAAGTCTGAATATCTCCAAGATTATTTTGATTATCTTGAAGTGGTGATTGTCCAAATTTGTATCAGGTAACATTTTAGGTTTTTATAGAGTTGTTGTATCTACCCATATGGAAAAGATATATATAAATCTTATAAAGTTTGTATTATAAAGTCTGTCTTGTGTGAAACTTGTATGAAAAGCATACAAGAGTTAAAACAGATATAAGATCCCTTGAAAAATTTTATAAATGAAACTTGTATGTTTTGGATACTTACTAAAACAATATATGAAAGTGGCCACTTTCATGAGTAAATCATATAAGCCTTATATGATTCACTATATGAAGTAGGCCACATCTGATGCAAGTCTTTTATAAGTATTTTCTATTTCTTTTCCATATGGGTAAAGGGAAGGGCAACGGGTATCGACTACAATGATCAGCAAACCATAACAATTTAGATGTTTGAAGGAAGTTCCACTTCCTCAGTTTGAAGAGTCAGATCATTATTTGACATTTCATAGCTACAGCTACTTTTTGTCAGAAAGAAGACATAAGAAACTGTAAAAGCAGTTTTAAATAGGATTGACAACAGAAACCAGAAATTTCAGGGTGAATTAAATTAGACAAAAGAAAATGCTAACACGTTTATATTACGTTAATGACAAAAGATGAGATGATCACTAAATTCCTAAATGATAATTTACAGTACAAAAGCTTGGCATGCTTTAGATTCTTAAACATAGTGTCACAAGGGAGGGATCTGACAAGTCTTGAAGTGATTCTACATCACTGCATCACTACAAGAAGAATTAGAAATGAAACATCTCAAAGTCTCCCTCTCTAGATAGATAGATAGATAGATAAATAGATAGATAGATAGATAGATAGATAGATAGATAGATAGATAGATAGATAGATAGATAGATAGATAGATAGATAGATAGAAAGTTGGATATTTACTGCGCCAGAATTAAATTAAAGAATTGAATGTGAAATAGCTGCAAAAAAAGTTTTATCAGAAAAATTTTAAACTGAGTTAGATCATGCCTGGCCACCTGCAAGGAGAGATGCATCTACTGAGGATGATGATTGCAGCCAGACACAATGCAGTCACACAAACAAAGGCTCGCTGACAAAGTTCATAGAGAGGAAATGCTTGCGGATGTGAAAACTGTTCTACGCACCATCCTCTATACCAGTATCACTATAACCAAGGAGTTCATATATACCACTGGCACGGTAATCCTAGAAGCACTTGGGTATAAAGTAGAGGATGGATGTAGTGAAAGCCCCCTGTGGAGAAAAAGGCTGGAATCCAAAATGAGAGAACCTAGAAGGATGCTAGTCAGCTAACAGAGGTATTTAATGGCAAAAGAGATATACCAGTAAAACAGAGGCCCAGAGAATAAATTGTCTCCAAATATCCAACCAGGGTGTTCTCAGCTCCAAGAAAAAAATACAAGGTTAGACCCACTCAGAGCAGAGATGGAGCAATACTGGAAGAGCATCTGGGAAGAAAAAGATGTCACACAACACCAATGTCAAGTGGCTGGTTGACCTAACAGTAGACCACATCAACCTCCCAAAACAAGAAACAGTCCAGATCACAAAGACAGAGATTGTACAGTGAGAATGAAGAGCATCAGGCCCTGACGTAATCTATGCCTACTGCCTGAAGAAGCTAAAAACACTCCATGATCGCCTGGCAGCACAAATACGGGGGTTGACTGGCTAACACAAGACAGAAGAATCCTTATCATGAATAATCCCACAAAGGTATAACACCACTGATCTAAGCAATCAATCAGTAGGTTCATGAGTAAACACATGAGCACAGCTAAGACTGGAAATAACACCAAAGGGTCAAACCATGTCCTGGTTGATAAAACAGTGCATTGGGACTCTAAAACCAGTCCGTCCAACCTGAGCATCTACTGGATTAACTATTGAAAGCCTGTGACTTATTGCCCCACATATGGATACTGGAATGCTTGGCACTGCACAAGGTCAAGAACTTTGGGCTAATAACATTTATCAGGAACCTTGGAAAACAAAACTGGAGGTCAACCTAAAGGCAACCCAACAAGTTGCCATCAAGCCAGTCTCAAGCCAGCTCATGACTAAGAGCAGATATAGATTCTGGAGTGGAGTCACCATCAGCCACCTCCTGTCCATGGATGGCATCAACGTGTATGCAAGAGGTGAATGACTCACTGTTCCACCTCACCAGGACATAGATGCGACTGACATGAAAACTCACAATCCACAGAGGCTTCCACCCAAAGTCCAGCACCCTGCACCTGTACCAGGAACAGAAAGAAGTAGAGCGATGATTAATGAGTGTCAGAGACACAACTCAAGAGGAAACATGGAAAATGCCCCTCTAAGATAAGCTGCTCCAAGAGAAAAGGCAGCTGAAGACAGTGTGCAAGGACAGAAGGAGGAACTGTCATGGAAAGCCATGACAACCAGGGAACATCTGTGCCACATATGGATTACAAGTCCCAAGCTCCCAACAGGAGACACCGCCAAAGGTGGTTGAGAATGAGCGGGCTAGGGTCCTGTTGGACTTCATGATCCAGACAGACAACCAGCTGCCGGCCAACCAACCAGACATAGTTGTCGTTAACAAGAAGCAGAAGACTGCAGTTGTGATAGATGTGGCAATCCTGGCAGACAGTTACAATATAGAGAAGTATCAGGGGTTAAAAGGTAAAACCTGATCAGACGTGGAAGGTCAAGTTCAAAGTGGTAATATGTGTGTCTGTGTGTCTGAGAAACACTTTGTCAGCCAGGAAGAAGTGCAGCAAGATGCAGGCAGTCAGCACAGACAAACGCGGGGCAGCACAAAATCATTAAATCACAAAATGTGAGATATATATGGTATGGCATTATGTATATATGTGCAAATATATATATATATATATATATATATATATATATATATATATATATATATATATATTAGGGGTGCAACGATACTCGTATCGATATTGAACCGTTCGATCCAGTGCTTTCGGTTCGGTACGCATATGTATCAAACAATACAAAATTTTTAATTTATTTTATCAACTTTTCTTCTGACGATGCTGTCTGTGTTGAGAGCTCAGTGGATTTGCGTTCGACTACTCCGCCTAGGCTGCACTGTCTAGCGCAGATCCACTGAGCGCAGCGCAAGCTAGCAAGACAGACGCTAAGCTCGTTGCAACATGGCAAATTGAACCTCCCCCACCCTCATTCAGATCTGGCCTTTGGAACTATCTTGGTTTTCATGTGAAGTATGACCCTGAAGGTAAGTGCGTCATGGACAAAAGTAAAACAGTATATCGGATGTGCCACGCAATGCTCAATTACATGGGCGGGAACTACTGCGTTAGCGCAGTTTGCTCGTTAACGTGTTGACGGCGTCCAGCCCCACGCACGGGGCGATCCGCGGTAGCTCGTTACAAACTTTACCCGAGTCATTTGGACAGCCGTTAGCACATGATTCTCCTTATGGGGACCTGATATGTTTAATATGCTGCTGAGAGTATACCCCAGAAGAAGCGTATAGTATAGCTTTTATTTTGGAAAGAGCCATTTCTCGGTAATAAACTCTTTTCCAAAGATGAGTGATTCCTCGATCAGATAGATTTATTTTTTTATTACTTTGTTGTTTCAGCAACATTACATTTAAAAACTGTACTTTTGAGTTAAAATATATATTTATAATTTTAATAAATAATAAATTAAAACATTTTTAGTAAATATTTTTTGTATCGCAAAAATATCGAACCGTGACACCAAAGTATCGAACCGAACTGTGAATTTTGTGTATCGTTGCACCCCTAATATATATATATATATTCTGTCTGCTCATGTGTTCTCCATGACCCCACATTGCATCAGTCTTACTGAAGACAAGCATGCGTAAGCAGTAAATCAGCCATAGTATTAAGCTATCAGGCAATAAGAAAACGAGCATGCTGACCAAGCTGATATTATTACTAACCCTATTCAGGTTCTTCTCACAAATATAAAAATGGGCATTTTCTCAGGTATTAGAGGTGCATGTACAAATGAATAGCTGTGGTCAACAAAAACATGCTGTGATTCTTATCACCAGAAAATCCATGCAATTTGTGTAGGGGTAGCTTTTTTTTTTCTGTCAGCTCAATTTGCTGGATTTCCTTAACCCCCCACCCCTGCTGTTCCACAGCCTCCGCTCACACCGGCCAGCAGGAAATAGGCATTCGATGCTTTTCTAGATGACTTCCTGAAAGAAATGAATCTCTCACAGAAAATGAGAACAATGAATAATGAAACGCTGGATGGGATGTGCCTGACCCATGCTATTCATACAACCTGTGCCATCTCTCAGAGCCAACTATGAAATTGAAGGTTGTGATCACAGGGCTGGAAAGAGCCATGGGCAGGACCATTAGAATGGAGGGAAACAAATAGGTTTTCTTGGATGCACATATAATCATTTGATTTAGGCTACATGTAGACCAGAGCGCCTCAGTCAGGATAAATGTCACGTTTTGAAACTCTCAAACAGATTACATTTTTCTTGCTTCATTCATAACATCCCACGTGTCTTCTGGGAATAGCTGTGTTTTCAATCACAGCTTTTTTGACAACTTTTCGAGGCTGTGTCAAACTGAAAATGTGCGATCTAAAACTTTCTGTACACTGCACTGTACAGTTTATGCCTTGAGTATAATTGGATGCAAAGTTCCTCAGGGAAGAATACAGTGAGAACAGAACAGACCATTTTCAGTCTGTGCAGCCACTTTACAGGAAGAAAAGTGTTTTAATGGCATTGTAACCCCACAGAGAAAATAATCCACCAATAAGAGAAAATACAGCCGTGCAGTGCCACAAGAATGTCAGGCCCAGGAGGTATTTCAGGTTTTGAAAGCCTGCTTCTCCGCCTCACATTAGCCTCAGCAGGACAGCTAAGAAAAGACGAAAAAAAAAAAATTGCTTGCGCCCTTTTAAAAAAGAGAGAGAGAGCGAGAGACAGAGACCGACCACAGCCCTCGAGCTACAGCTGCAATCCTGACATGAAGGAGTCATCTTGAGCACTAACAAATCTTTCTAATCCCTTTCAACATAGAGCAGCATTTGCCAGACCCCTGCTCCTCCAGGGTCTTAGAGAGAGACAGTGTGTGTGTGGGTGTGTGTGTTCATAGTCCTGTCAGTTAGGGTAAGTTAGGATGAGCGAAGGACTTTTGAGAGTCACTAGTAGGAGAGACGAAGCACCGTGGCCACTCAGTATGAAACTCCACACTATGCTGTAGAGCTATCATTTACCCTATGGGGGCCTGGGTGGCTTACTGCCTGTGTGTTACCAAAAGCTGTGAATTGCAAGATCAAGTAATTACTGAACACTGTGGAGGCTCCTGAGTGTGTATTTTTTATGTCACACATTTTGGTTGAAGTGAATGACTTTGGTGATCATTTGGCTGTATATAATTGCATCGAACGCAGTGATAGGGGTCCCTATCTGACACCCGGCGAGGAGCGCTGCGTCTCAGGTCACCGGGCTCTGTTTACGAATCATTGATTTTGCTGTACTACAGCGAATGACACAAGGTGCAGCCTCACCTCATCACGGACGCTCCTAGTGAGGCGCCAGCAAATAGAGAAAGCAGTGAAGGGTGTGGAGGTGGAGACACGGTGAAGTGTGGTAGCGGTCCAATTACGTTTTTGTTATAAGCGACTGTTGCCAGGCCAGTTGCAGGGACCCCTTCAGCACTGGCTAATTCTACCACAGTCGTCGATTCCAGTGTAATCCACTGCGTCATTTTCATCTTGGAAATGCTGGAATGGGTAATCAGATGATTGATTGAAGAGAAATGCTTTACTGACAGAATACTGACACGGACACAGCTGGCTGCCTGTCAGGGGGGATGGCTGAATGATATATGAGTATCCACACTCAAAACAAAGCAAAAAAAAACAAAAAACGCCCACATTTGCAAGGTGATATCGTAACCCTCAGTAGAATCTGTGTTCACTCATTATCGGAGGACGTGAAGCATATCCAAAGACCTTTTTGCCTCTCGACTGTTGATTACATTTGTGATTTGTGTTTTTTTTCCCTTTGCGCTCTGCCTCAAAATCCTTAGCAGTGAAGCCATAGAATAAGACATCTGCTTTCAACACTTCCTTATTAAAAATGATTATATGCATATCAAACTCGAGCTACTTACCATGACACGTTCTGTGATAAAAATCAGCAAAGAATTTAATTTCACTTTGCCACCTGCACATCAAATCACCGTCTACTTCGTCCCCAGTTTTAATGAATGCTGTGACTACTGTGCAGCAGGGTGATATTGAAATGCAAGTATACTCCCACACATACAGTCTCATAGCTCATTTTAGGTACAGACACTGATCATTAGAGGGAGAAAACATAATAGAGGTACACTCCATCCAAAGGCTTACCACTGCAGAAAGGTGCTGGGGAATGATAATTATAGTAATAGATATTGTGCTATAAATAAAGTTTGAAATGCTAAAAATATTATGCAGCCTTGCCATCGGTGTAATGAAACAGAAGTATGCACTATAACTCCAAAGCTGCACAGTGTATGCTTTGGAAGTGTAGCTTTTAATGCATTCTATTGGATTCTATTGTTCACACATGGAAATCAAATGCATAAGAATAAGATAATTTATGTGGAAGAAAGAAATTGCTAAGACAGAGCTGCTGTGTTCTGATTGATGCCGAGGAAAAGTGGTATCGACTGACGAGAGTCTCTTTATCATGTTTATTGATTGTGTTTTGGTGTGCTCTGGATTAAAGCCACATGTCCACGCTCTCATTTTCAGATAAGAAGGGCACGGGAAAAAAATTGCTGCTTCAGGTAATGAAATATGAGGATCTATTGAATTGGAAAAATAAATGCTTTCGAAAATATTGCTCTACAAAGCTAAATTGACAGGGCTCTGCAACCATCATTATTTATTGCGAGGGAGCGAGCTGGGGAGGATGACATACTGTAGTTCAGTGCCGTTCAGCATTTTTCCTGCAACAAGACACCGCGCAACGGCTAGACTGTCTCCACATAAAAGGCTGGGCTAAGAGAAAAAGTGCACGGGGCAATATGCGTAAAGAAAGCAGGATCAATAACCAATCTGTGGAGCAGAGAGGGTCAGGTGGAGCATGGGGAGGTTATCATATACTGGACTTCAACACGCGTAATGGAGGAGTCCTCTGTGTTTTGGACTGCTCTAAGATACAGTGTTGCTCACAGGAGCATCTGTGGATAGTAAACAAAGTGGAAAATGCTTTTGCGTGGCATGCAGTGGCGAATCCACTCAGAATAAAAAATAAAGACCTGGTACTTTTATCATAATATTCATCCAGTATATCTTTTCTTTGTACATATCCAAACAATTTCAGCCTTGTCTCTCTAACTTTGCACCTGTGCTGCTGCTCTGATATACTTTTTTACGATCTTGTCCATCTTGCTCGTCACTCCTGAGCAAAATCAGCCTCCAGCGCACCCTCCTGTGTTTTTGTTAGTACAACCATCTCCAAACCAACTCTCACTCTAAACCTTCCCTTTGACTTTTGCTGCTTTCGTTCAGTCACAAATCACCCTGACACTCATCTCCACCCTCTCCACATCTCCCTGCCTGCTCTCCCTCTTGTGCACTGCCTGTTGATTTGGATGGTTAACCTCAGGTATCTAAACTCATCTATCATCACTACCTTGCTTCTTGCTTCTATTGACATTCATTCCTCTTCTCTCCAGTACATATCTCCACCTCTCCAGGCTCCCTTCCACCTGCTCCCTAATATCGCTACAGGTCAGTGTAATCTGTGAATTAGGATAGGCTAAAGTTTACCACACACACACACAACAAAATCTGCATAATATACACAAAACTACGATTATGCAACAATACTATTAGTAGTACTGTTCTGTGTATATATATATATTCCACATAACGTTTGCATCCAAAAACTTCCAGATTTCATGTCATTTTTTCGCAGCACGCTCGGAGTGCAAAGGCAGTAATGGATACAAGAACTGAGGACACTGCTTGATCACATGATAGCAACTTGTAAATCATAAGATAGGTCCTAAAGAATGCAATGTCTTGTCATCCTTTTTGACTAATGACGATTATAAACATCATTAAATAGAACTTGAAACTAGTGACAACCAATTATAAAACATTTCTGCTATTCCATGACTCTTCCTGGAAGCTATATTCATCTTTTATAGGTAGTTTACAATGCTGGGTGTGATGGATTACTTTCTAACTTTGTTACTTTGTAACACTTTACTGTAATGCAGTAATGTAACACTTTACTAAATTTATTAAATATGGTTACGATACTGTTGTTCCTTATGTTACAGAGGTTCTTCAGTTATCTGCACTAAAGCAGACAGAAAGAAAGAAAATCATCCTCTTTCTTTCCTTTCTGCACACTCAGACTTCAATCAGCTTATTTCAGTTTGTGTGCAGGAGAAAGAAAATGGTGGCACGGTATGGGGATACAGCTTTTGAGGAGTGGAGTTGTGGACATTTATTGCACACAAGGATAAGAGCATGATGGTAAAGTGGAAACTGCGTCCAAGACAGAAACACCAGCATTATATTGCTAACACAACTTTGGCTCTTTGCAAGCATCTGCAGAGGCAGGCTGCTACTGCATTCAGACCTGAGCATGTGTGTTCGGTCTCCATTTCCGGAAATGTAAAATAAAGATTATTTCAGTCTTTCTCTTTCGCCAAAAGAATTCAAAAGAACGGGATTTAACACATGCTAATGCAAAGCTACAGAGTAACATTTCAGTGAGCTATATGAACTTGTTTTTAGACAGTGCATCTTGGATCTGGAGAATTTTCACTTCCATTGGCAAATCTTTTTATATTTTTTTATATTTTTATTTTCAAGCAAAAATATCTTGCATTAAGTGAAAAAAATCTGCCAGTGAAACAAGTTACTCTGTTATATGTAGCTGATTGTGTCTTATTTTAAGTGTGATGAGATCTTTTTGACTGGAACAAATATACTTGGTAAGATTGAGTTTTTGCAGTGTAGCCAAGAACCCAGCAGCCAGACCCTGATCAGTCAGACTTGACTAAAGATGTGTGTTGGTGCGTGGGACTGTAGCTTATGGTTTATATTGTTAACTAGTAATTATGAGACAAGCTCTTTCAGGTCACTTTATGGAGTAACAACAGAGTAATATAACAAGTAGTGCAACTAATTACTTTCTCCAACAAGTAATTAAGTAATGTACTGCATTGCTTTCAAGAAAAGGAACGAGAAATGTGTAATACGTTACATATCTTGGGCAACAACCTCAACCCTATTAGTTTATTTTTTGTAGGCCAAGTAAAATCCTCTGACTCTTTGCTGTGCAGCTTCCAAACAGTATTTGGAGTGTGGAGGGGAGCACTGTCTTGCATGAAGTGCCATTGCCATTTTTAGGCAGGTGATATGTGTCAGTGTAACATTCAGGACCCACAGTTTTCCAGGAGAATACTTCACTGAAGTGAAATGCTTATTATTATTCACCTTACCCGTCAGTGGTTTCAATGTTCTGATCCATGCATATCAAACTACAGCTCTCTCATTTCCTTTTGTGTAGTGATGTTATCCACAAGTAAGTTTTTTAATATACAAGAATACATTGTGATGTAAATTCCAGAGTGAGAATATGGTATTTTTTCATAAATGCACTTTTATGAAACTGTTCCATCACATTTTATTTATAATATTATCTCCATCTACAGGTTTTGCTACTGCTTGTGGATTATTTAGCACAAATTGTCACTTGCAATTCTATGGGAGCTTCATAAAGAGCTAAGAAAAAATGCACTGGTTCCACTTGTTTAGGCTATTTGCCAGATAGAAGCTATGGGGTTAGAGGCAGACTAGCTGTCTCTAAGAACTAAATCTAAAAATACACTCCATAATATTTATTTTTACTTTCCATCTTTTACCAGGTGTGTCCCTATGATTTGTATCATTGTTATTATCAATGCAAGCAGTATCAGCAGCTGAGCTTACTTGCTGGAAGTATTACCACAAATTCCATTCTATAATGAATGCAGATGTTTCTCATGGTTCTCTCACTTGTGCAGAGAAAAAATGACAGCACAGACTTATAGTGTACTGAATTATACAGGTATGTGCTGTTAGTGAAAATGCAATATTGTAAAATGGAGGAAATAGTAAGGCTGTGCAATATTTAAATTAACAACAGACCTAGAACTGACTGGTCTGTTGCCTTTTGGAAAAGGGTGGTGGAAAACCATGCAAAGGTAAATACTGTCATATTTGTGAGTGATTCACATTAATCGAGTCTCTGGTGTGGTTATGAGAAACCAGCCTTGCCAACTAGATTTACTCTGGCCTGACAGAGTATTTCTACTGGATCTGACCAATGAGTCACCTATCAACACTTTAATTACCTGTTTGGTCAAAAAAAAACATCCCACACTGTATAACTGTACATTAGGTCTAAATGAGTTGGAAATTTTAAGAAGGTAGAGAAGAAAGGATCATTAGGAGATTATAAACTGAGTTCATCATCTTCAAACCAGCACTCCTCAGGCACTGATGTTTCCCTTTCATAACTGGAAGAAGAAGAAAAAAACAATAAAGATTGGATGGAACTAAGAGGGTGTTGGTGACAGGATGTCACAGTTAAATGGTGCCATATGTGTGTATGAGAAAAAACTGTCTGAATTTAGACACAGCACACAAAATTACTTGATCTCAACAACATCCCGACAGCACTACTTCACCTCTGAGCTGTTGCATAAGAATTAATTTATAGGAAAACTTCAAAAATACCTCATTGAAAAAGTTCTTAAAGACGCTTAGCTCTGATGCTTTCTTATATTTACTGGCTGATTGGTATAATTACAGTTTACCCAATGTTTTCATTCACTGAACTCCCTAAAAGGAGACAAAATTCAGTGAACATGAAGAGCTAAGGTATGGTTCTGCTCCAGCTTGTCAGGAACCCCTCACTGAGTCCAGCTGTCTTTATGGTTCTGGTTTAGCAAAACTCTCAGCAGGCCAGCTCCTAAAACAGGAGGGAATCTCAGCAGGAACCATATGAGGAGCATACAGTATCAGTCGCTGATTTACTAGCTGCATGAAGAGTATCTCAACTGATCTTTAGCTTGGAATTCTTTGGTTTTCCTAAGTGTAGCAATTATAAAATTAAATATATACTATACATTTAGTATGCCCAATAGTTTTCCTGGCTTCACTTACACGTGCCATAACATCAGATGTCCTGCTTAATGGTTGTATGAGTATGTTAGTGTTGGCAGTATATGACTAATCACACAGTAATGAAAGCAGAGGCAGCGGCAGCTTAACTACCACACTACTCTCCCATGAATCTACAGGTTCATTTACTGAGAGCTGATGCAGCCATCCAGAAAAATCTGAGTTCAAACCTTTGTTAATGAGATCAACAAATGCTATAGGTTTTCATCGACTTGTAGTCAAGCAGCGTTAAGCCCGTTTCCAAAGACAACAGTCAACTGCATTCACAAGACTGCAGTAATTTACAGGATTCAATTCAATTCAATTCAATTCAATTCAATTTTATTTATATAGCGCCAAATCACAACAAAAGTCGCCTCAAGGATGGATGCAAAAAGGCAAAAAGCTTCATAACAGAATGCTGTTTCGTAGAGAGAAGGCTTTCGCTTCGATGTTAATGATGTCTCTTTTGAAGTTTGATGTTTTCAAAGTAGAAGTGTAATATAGTGGAGCACAGTAGTATATAACATAGAAATAGTAGGTTAAACTTAAGCACTTAAGTAAAATATTAGGGTAAATGTATTAAATTGGAGTCAATCCCTGGCCCTGACCCCGATTTGATCCAATGGTGATGGTTGTAGTTGTGGTGAGGTTGTTTTAAGATATACCTTACTCTTGTCTAGTGGCACTGATGAGGACCTCTGGATGTCAGTGCCACCCATACTACTTCTCCTGTGGACACGCTCCAAAAAGTGATCAAAAATCAGACTTGACTCACCTTTTCTTTTTCCCTCTCTCTCTCTCTCTCTCTCTCTCGCCCTATTTCTAGGATCTTCTGCCACACCAAACCTCTGCATTTCCTAAGAATCAAATCACTTGTTACTCTATATAAACAAGAAGCTTTAAGGAGTGTAATAACTCACTCGGTTAATTAAAGCTGGTAAAAGATCAATAAAGCTCCAGGTCCCTCTTTCCTCTTTCCTCATTTTTCCGTATTAATTAAAGATACTCACTTTGAAGAGTGTTTTTTTTCTTTTTCTCTTCTGTATCTGGTTAATTAGAGACTTTGAAGCAATGAAAAGCTCCAAACTTGATGAATGAAACAACAGTAAATCAAATTAAGTTGCATGATCTTAATCAAAATGTGAGCCACTTTGCACTGATCCTGTCAGCTTAGACCTGTGAATTTGCAACATTAACAGTGAATCTGAATCTTTTTGACCAATCTGATTTCCCAGTCAGAATTTAAACGACGTGTTAGAGGTCTGGGACATGGCAACACTGCCCTGAAATTACTCCACCGTGGCCGCGAGCACAGAAATACAAGGCAAATGGCTTTCCCTGCATCATAACCTTGACTGCAGCAGCTACTCTGCTTTGAGCTTTGGCCATTGATGCACTCGAGGGCCACTTTGTGCCAGTATTAGCCCTCCATGTCGCCATGTTGCCATCACAGCTCACAGAGCCCAGTGGCAAAAAATAATAAAATGAAATGTCAAATCAAAGGGAGGACAGAGAATGGTCTTTACCACAGGGCTTAGAGTCTTGAGTGAAATGGAAAAGTGGATTTACTGCTGCTATTCTCAGTATTGAGTGGATATGCTGCAAATTGAGTCAATGAAATATGGAATGAGCTAAATTCACACTCCGCATCTGAGGAAGAGCTTCTTCCTGCGACAAGAATCTTCACTAGCTCAGTGATATATGCAGGATTCTAACATAAAGAAAGAAATAACAGGAACTTTTAGATAAATGCTTCATTTCAGTAAATAAAAGAGACGCGGCATCTATTCATGTGCCAGCATTACACCGAACATTATTTGGGTTTAAGCTTGCTAAATGTTCTAACAAATAATATAAAAGAATATACGATTTGAAAATGCATTCAAATGTTAAGCTTTGTTGAATTTTCCACCATCATTTTTTTGTTTGTTTTTGCACAGCAATATTAGGGGTTCAATTGCAGTAATAGTCCATTCATTCTATATCTGAAAAGCAGTACAGTTTCATAAGTTGCTTGAAAATGTCCCAGAAGACACAGCAGCACCACCCGAACAATCACAAAGCCTTATTCAGGTTTTGTGAATTACTATTAAATTACTAAAAATAATTATTTTTCATTATCGATTATTATTTTTATTATTAATAATTTTTTGATTAATTTGTTTTTACATTGTTTTTATTGTTTTACATTGCTTTTTTATTTACTGTTACTGTTTTATTTACTGACTCTGGATACTGTAGCTCCGGTGAAAACTAAGGTCTCAAATCAGAAGTACCTGACTCCGTGGTATAATTCTCAAACACGTAGCCTAAAGCAGATGACTCATAAGCTAGAGAGGAAATGGCGTGTCACCAATTTAGAGGATCATCATTTTGCCTGGAGAAATAGTTTATTGCTTTATAAGAAAGCCCTCCGCAAAGCCAGAACATCTTACTACTCATCACTGATTGAAGAAAATAAGAACAACCCCAGGTTTCTCTTCAGCACTGTAGCCAGGCTGACAAAAAGTCAGAGCTCTGTTGAGCCAACCATCCCTTTAACGTTAACTCGTTATGACTTCATGAACTTCTTCACAAATAAAATTTTAATCATTAGAAAAAAAATTACCAATAATCATCTCACAGATGTATTATTATCTACAGCTACTCTTAGTACCATTGATGTTCATTTAGACTCTTTTTCTCCAATTGATCTTTCTGAGTTAACTTCAATAATTACTTCCTCCAAACCATCAACGTGTCTTTTAGACCCCATTCCTACAAAACTGCTCAAAGAAGTCCTGCCATTAATTAATTCTTCAATCTTAAATATGATCAACTTATCTCTAATAATCGGCTATGTACCACAGGCCTTCAAGCTGGCTGTAGTTAAACCTTTACTTAAAAAGCCTTAATTATTACTATTAGTTATGAGTTATTAGTTGAAATTGAGGAACTACTTTCTCCTGGTGTTCTCAAAGTACAAAATAGTTGTGTACCTCTAGACCCAGCAGTCTTAGCTAATTATAGGCCAATCTCCAACTTTCTTTTCATTTCAAACATCCTTGAAAGAGTAGTTGTCAAACAGCTAACAGATCATCTGCAGAGGAATGGCTTATTTGAAGAGTTTCAGTCAGGTTTCAGAGCTCATCACAGCACAGAAACAGCTTTAGTGAAGGTTACAAATGATCTTCTTATGGCCTCTGACAGTGGACTCATCTCTGTGCTTGTCCTGCTAGACCTCAGTGCAGCGTTCGATACTGTCGACCATAATATCCTATTAGTGCGATTAGAGCATGCTTTAGGGCTGGACCAGGTGACCCTGAATCCTCCCTTAGTTATGCTGCACTAGACGTAGGCTGCCGGGGATTCCCATGATGCATTGAGTTTTTCCTTTTCAGTCACCTTTCTCACTCACTATATGTTAATAGACCTCTCTGTATTGAATCAGACTTGTTATTAATCTCTGACTCTCTTCCACAGCATGTTTTTATCCCGCCTGCCTTCTCTCTCCCCAACCGGTCGCAGCAGATTGCCCCGCCCCTCCCTGAGCCTGGTTCTGCCGGAGGTTTTCCTTCCCACTGTCACCAAAGTGCTTGCTCATAGGGGGTCATATGATTGTTGGGTGTTTCTCTGTATGTATTATTGTATGGTCTACCTTACAATATAAAGCACCTTAAGGCGACTGTTGTTGTGATTTGGCGCTATATAAATAAAATTGAATTGAACTGAATTGAACTGTTACATTGTTTTATATTTCCATTTCTTGTGTTGTAAAGCACTTTGTGATTTTTTATCTGTGAAAAGTGCTATATAAATAAATTTTACTTACTTACAAGGTTAAATACCCCTAATCCTAAAACTATACCAAATATAGCTGAAAATTGCTCTCTCAAGTGTTAGCAGTCAGCGTACAAAGAAATGAACAAACAAATTTTTTTCATATTTTTGTTTTTCAAAACATTGTTAAATACAGGGTTTGAGTATAGCATTAATGCCTCCTATTGTGAAAGTTGTTAGTTGGTTTATTAATAATCAGTGTTTCCAGATGTTTGAAAACCAAATAATCACATCCACGTTCAAAGCATGTAATAACATCATTGTTAGTAATTACAAACTCAACAGACAATCAGATCTGAATTCTACTTCACTTGCGCTTCATCCTGCACAGGTTATTTTAGGGTTCTCATTACCAAGTTACTAATAAAAAGGTTTTACCCAATGTGATTATGTGGATAAAATAATTTCCCCCAGGGATTAATAAAGTATTCTGATTCTGATGAAAATAATTACATTTAACAGATAAAAAGCAATATATTGAATGCATAATAAAACTTCACAAATAGCTGGTAATGATTTTGACGTACCTCAAGATTCAACATTAGGTCCTCTGCTTTTCTTCGTCTGCATCTCATTGACTTACATCAAACTGCTCCACTGACTGTCAGATTTGCAGGTACTGCTAGAGATATGAATAACTTTAGCACATTTAAATGACTGACCAAAGAAGACACCCCACAATAAATAAAGTTATAATTAAATTAGACAAATAGCATTAATTGTGAGTTGGTGTTTTTGTCTGTTAACACGAACGTTTTACATGATAATCATGAAGTTAAAATCAGATATTGCAGCTCCAACATTTTTACCCATCAGTCAGACAGTGTGTCAGATTTGAAGTCCTGTATAACCTACTTAGTGCAAGAAAGAAAGTCATGACAACAGAAAATGAGTTTGTAACGTCTCTCAATGACTGTACAACAGAAATGAACCAGAGAGACAATCTGTCAGCCATCGATGAAATGATGACGACGGGCCCAAGAAGACAGTCTGAAAAATGTTAACTGACAAAGAAAATGATTCAGAGCACGTTAAGAGCACGGCAGGAGAGAGTGTCGGTCTGTGACTAATAGACAAGATACACAATTGTGGGTATCTGTCACCTATGCAAGAAAAAATGCTTCATTGAAGAGAGCTCATCTCTCTGAAATAATGGTACCTCAAAAAACTCCCACAAGGATGAGTGTTAAAGCGTTCCCTTTAAAGTCTTGTTCTCAAGAGCAGATGGTGGAAAACAGGTGCGGTATCCTCGTGACATACAGACTACTACTGTTAGCAGAAAAAAACAAAAAACATCCAGGTAAAAACTGGTGCATTCTGCATGATGTCTTCAGCCTTTCACCTCCAAAGGTTGGTGTGTGTCAGTCTGAAATTTTTAATCTTACGTACAAGGAGCAGTGCCTCAGGAGGTAGAGTGGGTCAGCCACTAATTGGAGGGTTATCGGTTCAGTCTCCAGATCTAGCAGTTTTCATGTTAAAGTCTTTGGGCAAGATGAAGAACCAGGAGAAAAAGCATGCCACAGTGTCAGTGTGTGTTTGTGTGGAAGAGAAAACCCTGTAACAACACAATAAATGGACAGTGCAGGTGAATGTGGCTTGTAGTGTAAAGTGAGCAGAGAACATCAACACAAATGTACTGTGTTGAAATGCAACAAAGTAATCGGAGATTTTAGAAAACCTTCTAAAACAAAGTCCAGTCACAGGTCACATTAACATTAGCTGTACCTCTTTGGAAAATACTGATTTAAATACTTTTCTCCCTACAAATGAAAGTTAAGCTACATTGTCTTATTTCATCGCATCAGTATTCCTTCCTGCACGTCCCTTTCTTGATTTATGAACATTTATAATATATCTTTGTAAAATGCATCTGCGGGCATTGTTGTAATATAAATGGCACTCAGAAAAACATTTTTGTTTTAATAGCCTCAGACACTCATATTTATCTTTTAAGCTAAAAAGAAAAAAAATGCTGAAAATAAGAAAAAAAATCTTGGCAGTCACTGGTAAACTCGTGAATATCACTGGTTTCCAACAGCTGGTTGAGATGACTGACACGTTCATTTTATAAAGAGGGAGTGTGTGATGGCCTCAGTGACAAACGCTTTGCAGTGACCAACACTGGATGTGAAGACAGTTTATTGCATTTTAACTTTTTACAGATGTCCCATATTTTTAGGGATTGTGGATCTAGTAGGTAGTAGATACTGTATGTAACAAGTATGTTGCTTTGAGTCCAGTGATAGATAACATGCTGTGAAAAAGAGTGAGAGAAAAAAGACACTATGAGAGACAGAGCCAGAGTTTAACAATTACTATTATTAAATAAAACAGTGGTGGATAAACACAAAGAGAGTGAAGAAGAAATCCTTAATTAATGACACCATTAAAATTCTGCTCTCTACCTAGAAATCTTGAAGCAGAATTTCCGGCCATCAGTTGATGCAGTGAAACTCAAACTCAGTTGGGTTGTAGCCAATGATCTGAAGCACATCAGCAGGTCCACCTCTGAATGGCTCAAAATAAAATGAAGAAACAAACAAATGAAGGTTTTTGAGTCAAATGAGCCTCAAATACGTTTTTTCCCCATCATAAATTAAATTAAACCTTAAGAAATTATTTCCTTATTCGCTTGGGCTGTCTTTGTCTAATACTAAGATTTGTTTGATGATATGAAACACTTAAATGTGAACAATGTGGGGAAAAAAACCCTCAAAAACAACAAATCTCTTTGAAATAAAAAAGATAAGAAATCAGGAGTACAGTCTATGTTACAGCCTCCAACAAAACAATGAACATAACCAGCATGTATACTGCAAGGCTCCAATTGCTGCTCATTTATTACACAAAAAATAAGTGAAAAAATTGAGATAATAAGAAAAAATAAATAAATAAATAACTGGACAGTAGTGTACCTCAAGTACTCTTTTATGTACTCATCAACTCATATTATTTGTGTTTTAAAGTTGACTATATTTATTAGGAGTATGAAATATAAATTTGCATAATTAATTATCAATTTTGATAGAAATTCTAGATTTTTTTTTAAATTAAAACAATTTAATTTAGAGCTAAAAATGAGAACATTTATAGAAATTTCATAGAAGGTGGTTAATAAACTAAAATGACTGACTTTACAGTAACATCATGGGCAGGACAGCACACCCACTTGGTACAGAAGGGTGGACAATTCTTTTAATCAGCCGCTTATATTAAGGGAATTTAATGTAACGGGCTGTGGCAGTGGTCACCTTGGCCACCCCTCTGGATAAGATAATCATTGAGACACCAGTTTTAATGAGCAATCTACCCACTTTCACACTGCATTATAGCCATTTTGTGCAGTCAAGAAACAAAAACACCAAACAGCATCTGGTGAGATTAAGTACACTGTGTTGAAGATCCAGTACTCCCCCTTTTGAGACACATTTCCCTTCCTCTGCCCACAGAGATGTGATGCATCTTGCGTTCTTTGCCCGTGCAGCAATAATATCAACACTCCGTGGATCAAGCAGTTGTGGCAACCTCCTGAGAGTCCAGATGCTGCACGGAGGACCTGTGTTGACCTCACACCAGACCTGGGTTCAGTGTACTGTGGGCCTGCAGTGATCATCCTAAGGCCTTTTTAGATGAGGTGTGCATAATGGGGAGGTTTCTCTCACTGAAGGATGAATCAATGTGGCATGAAGAAGAGAATTTCCACCCCATTTCCCCCCCTGATTACCCCACCACATACAGCTCCTTAATAGCTTGTTGTGTGCCATAAATCTCTTTTTACCACCCTGGCATCACAGATGTATTACAGTGTATGCCTTACATATTAAACCAAAGGTGTCATTGGAATTTGAAGCTGGTAGTTTGTTGAGACAGCAGTGTACAGTAAGGATTCAGGCAACATGTTTCATGCTTATCTTCAAACAGGTCTCAGTTTTATAATAAAGCTGTCGGTATGTGTGATGGGAATGCTGCTCCCTTCAAGTCGAAGGAGGGACTGCAGGAGCACGAGCATTAATAGAAACAAGCTCTAAGGGCTCAGTGGGATCTCGTCTCATACTGATCACCTTTTCACCTCCGTCTGAACCAAATAATAGTTTCTGGAATCCCACATCGAATCCTGGTTTTCCTTTCAATGTTGTTTATATATTTTATCCATATAAAATATATTTTCAAGTTAATACAACTGAGAAAAAACACTTGCATTGATGTCTATATACTGCAGGATAAAAAGAAATTCAATTTCCATTATTGTGACAAAATGCTGCCACACAGGGATGATATTCCAAACCTATGTGTACATGTCCTATGTTAAGTCAACCCAGTATCACAGCAAAGCGTGTAATAGACACACCGGTCCACTGTGTCCATTTCGTGCTTTGCTTCTCCAAATCGTTAAATGGGCACACATGCAGAAGTTGCATTACAGCAGGGGGTGATAATGTTTTTAAAGCCACAAAGTTGGTAGTGAACAAAAAATGTATGAAGCGCATTCCAGGGTCCTTAATCAAAGGAAAGGATTAAGCTGGAGGCTTCTCATGATTACTTAGTTGTTGGCTTAAAATAAAATATCTCCTTCTGGTGTTATTGCAGCTAAGTGCAACTTCTGCATGGCTTCGCTTCTCCAGAGCGTGAGAAGGACACGGTGGACCGAGGGGCTTATTACACAGTTTGCTGCGGTATCAAGTTGGTTAAGTTCAGAACTATACAAAAAGGCCTTTTTCAGGGAACGCAATGGGTTAAAAATTTTAAGATGTTCTGCAGCAATGAAGGTTGATCAACCCTTTATAGCTGGTGCCACTAATTCCAACAGGTGTTCCAGCTTTTTTGGATTACTTTCAACCCCCTCTGTCTGCATAAAAGCAGTGTTGGAACACACTGTGGTACCTGCAGAGAGTAGTATGTTGCTACAAAAATGTCAAGAAAAAGGCAATCAATAATGGAAGAGAGACAGACCATCATAATAACACTTGTAGGTCTTTCCTACAGAGAAATTGCAAAGAAAGTCAAGGTATTAGTGATTACAGTTTGCTTCACCATCAAAAGGCACTCAGAAACTGGGGCAAACTCTGACAGGAAGAGGTCCGGCAGACCTAAAGCTACAACTGATTCAGAGAACAAGTTTCTGAGAGTTCACAGCTTGCATGATAGGTGGCTCACAGGACAACAGCCCTAAGCACAGCTTAATAGTGGTCGTAGTAAGCAAGTCTCAGTTTCAACTGTGTAGAGAAGACTTCGAGCTGCAGGTTTGACGGGACAAGTTGCAGCATGGGAACCAATTGCTAAAATGTCAGAATAAGACATAGAGGCTTGCCTGGGCCAAGAACCACCGCCACTGAACTACTGAGGACTGGAAGAAGGTATAATGGACTGATGAATGAAAATCTGAACTCTTCAGTTCATCTCGAAGGATCTTTGTACACCATTGAGTGGGCGAAAGGATGGTTCCACAGTGTGTGGCATCAACTGTCAAACATGGAGGAGGAAGTGTGACAGTCTGGGGTCGGTGACTTGTTTAGAGTGAGAGGCACCCTGAACCAAAACAGCTACCACAGCATGCTACAGCACCATGCAACACCCTCTGGTATGCCCTCTAGTTGGTCAGGTGTTCATCCTACAGCAAGATAATGACCCAAAACATAAATCCAAGCAATGCCAGAACTACCTAAGGAAAAAAGAACAAAGTTAAACTGCATAATTTTCAATAAAAAATTCAAAAATTTGGGATATTCTAAAACTTTTGACCAATATATGCAAATTGATATTTAATTTCATTGTTTTAATTTGTCAGCAGGTTCAATAAACACTGCAGTTTCAAAAGATTTCAATTTTCTGGCAATTATTTCAAGGTTCAGGGGTCCCAACCACTCGTAATCAGTGGTTAGTGCTATGAATTAAAAGAAAGAAATTAGATTGGCATATTTCATAGATGATTTTCCTGTGTGAGATGGGTAAATCACTATCAAACTGTTCAAAATTCAATAATCTCAAAAATAATAATAATAATAAAAGCAATTATGAGGCAGCATAAGCAGCTTTTTACAAAGCCACAGGCATTCACTGACTTTCTGGACAGTCTCTTGTGGATAGTCGTAGGTGCATTGCAAGCACAGATTCCATCGGGATTTGGGAATGTTAATGCTTTATCTGTAATTACTGTTGGACATTTTTGTCTCCTATTAGTTCAAGGAAGATAAATGGATTCTATAACCTGCATGGTGCTTGAGCTCTGCGCTTCAACGCAAAGCCTGTAATCTCTGCATCTACACTAGAGGTTTCATATTTCCTCAAAACCCGGGTGTAATTTACATATATTTGCATGATGGACTATGACTGGCTCCAGTATGTCACAAATCATGCTCATCACCAACTCCAGTGGAGTGTAGAGAAGCCTTGCATTTGTAGAAAAAGAGTATAGAAGATCCTTTTTTGTTAAAAACAAAGAGAGGAGGAAGGCAAGAAGCTGAGCACGAAAGTGAAGCGTAGATGAAAAGAGCCCTTTGTGTTGAACAGATCTTTAAAGTGAAGTCAGAAACCACATATCAATTAAAACCCTGCAGTCATAAAATAAATCACAAGAGTCCATCTGTGAAAAAAATCCAACATCGGATACGAGGCCAGCAGTAATATTGCTCAAGCAATATTTTCTTTGGGACTTGGCTCGTGTGCATCTCTTCATAATCCCCCTCAGACTCATAATTTAGATGATGGCCCCAGAGGGAAATGTTTATGTGTAAGCAAGAATATGATTCAGATTGTGTTTGTACCCTAAATTAAACAGCCCTTATCTCAGCGTTGCTGCAGAGGTGCAGGTATCATCACAGGTATGTTTGCACAACTTACTGTTGTCACAGTCAACCAGTTAGCGATGTTAGGTGGCTTTCCTGTACTTTCATGCCGTCTTGCTCGAGACAGGGAAGTGCAGAGTCTGTACTGGAACACACTGAGCGCGCACAGAACTCCAACTACATTAATAGGCGATGGGATTTTTCTTTGCTGTCAGAACTACATATGCAAATGTGACAGCAATGTACCAACTGGTCATGAAGAGCAGAGGGAGAGCTCTACACATTAGTCATCCCCGCAGAATGAACCGCACTGACAGAACCGCTAATTAATGGTTAAAAAAAGATTCAAGAGTGATTTCCATCCAGCTCTCCTCCACCTAATCAGTTTATAATAGCGATTTCGTCCTCCGGGATGATAATGTCTTCTCTCAGATGTCTGCTTGCTCTGTCATTAAGCCCTTGCAGGAGTGGAAGTAGATTCGTGTGTGTGTGTGTGTGTGTGTGTGTGTGTGTGTGTGGGTGCTCTGTACAAATAGCACTTTCAATATATGGACAAAGGTAAATAAGGCTTAAAAAAAGGAAGAGAAAAGCTAAGGATAAGCATCGTCAGCACATAAGCATAGCTTTTATCTGGCACTTGTTTGAAAATAAACTTAGTGCCAAACATGGATATACAGAGGACTTACACATGGAGTTAATGTCTGCAGTCGCTTTGTGTGAAAACTACAGACCAGTATCTTTAAAGAAGAATTGACAACCATACTGCACAATTCTCCTCCTGTTTTACATCCAGTGCATGAAGTCGAGTGTGTGTGCACATAGGTGTAAGAAGTCAATCTGAAAAATGACAAAACCTTCATGTTTTTATCTTTGCTCCAGAACTCCAAAACCAAACTAAAATGTCATTTTCCTTCCCCCAAACCTTTCATTTTCTGAGTAGCCTCCAAAGAAAATTCATTTAAAAACCACCAGCTTGACGTTGGATTTCATATAAAAGAAAGTGACACTGTGGAACGGTTGACCTGCAATTAAGACAAAACAAACAATGGAAAGCAGCTCATTATGACTCATAATTACCTGTATTGGCCACAATATTTATGACAGTAATAGCCCCTTTTCACTACTACCTAGTCAGTTTTGGTCATTTTCCATTACAGTTGAGTACAGCTATGTGTGTGGGGTCGTTATAGCAACCCTGCTGAAATCCCGTGAGGTCATTTGTATGCAACAGGAACACAACACAACAACGGAGGATGTCGAGGTGATGCTTACCTGCTGCTGTGTTAGTGGCTTTTTCTAAGACTCTGGGACCACGGTGTTGTTTTTTGTGCAGCCATTTCCCTTGTTGTTGGGTTTCAGAAATGACGGTTTGGGTTTGTGAAGGAGACGCTCTCGTGATGCCACTGACGGACCAATGGGTGGCATGAGGTTTTTTAATGTCACATTTTCAGTTCGCCTCAGATCGCTTAGAACCCCAGCCAAGTGCGTACTAAAAAAGTACATAGTACCAGGTACCACCAAATAATAACTCTAAAAAAATGAGTTCTACGTTTGTACATGAGGGAACTTCCATCTTCAAGTAGTATTAGAATTCAGAAAATGTCTTTAATCAAGGTTTTTAGCCATGAAATATACAGGCTCCATTGCTTGCTGCTGCTCATCGGAATAAGGCAGCCACCATATTGCTCAAAGGAAGCCTAATGGAGGACAAAGTCTATACAGCATCAAATGTCATAAATTTTAAGCATGTGCTTTGTCACAAATTCTAAAACTGCATTGATAATATAGGTTACTTAGTAAAGGGTTTCATAGCAAAATGCTGATGCCCATGACAGTAACCAAAATAGTTCTGCAGTATAATGTTTAAAATTCATATTTGACTTCTCCAGCAGTGTTTTTATAAGACTGAGCAATAAAAACTGACTGTAACACGTGAGGACTATGACTCTCCTCATCTAAATGAGTTGCCTGTTCTTGTCAAAGTTTGACTTGCTCTGAGAGCCGCTCAGAGCAAGTTAACTGGCTCAAAGTCTGTTCTTATCAGCGCTGCAGAACTTTAACATCTTCTAACTTTATCTTTTGGATATCGACACACAAAGAAGACTGTGCTTCTTTGCTCCTCCATCCCAAACATCTTCTTGTGACTACATCTCTCCTTCCCTCTCTCGCACTCTACTTTTCTCTCTCCCTTGCCCTTTCATACTGGATGAAGTCAGTAACATAGAGAGTGCTGCGCTGACACTCTCATTGCGATCAATTTTTGTCGACTGCTAATTTTCCCGATGCCTGTATGTTGTGACAGTTTCACATAGCGACTGGCAGAAATCTCCAGCAACCACTTGCCAACTGATTGGAGAGTCTCTAAAGCAGGTCTTATACTTTCTGCTCCTACTAGTCCGCTGCTTGGGTAACAATAATGATTATTTGGCCATCGGGTCTCCAGCTGTCCATGTCCACAACCGAATATAATACAGGCTTAAATGTGGGTGTGTGGGCTGTAGCAATCAATCTGTATCAGGGAATATACATTTTTCTCTTGGCTGGTTATAGATTGGCATCAGATGAACATCTCACAAGCCCTGATGCAACAGCTATGAGAATAAATGCATCAATGGTTTTAACTGTGTAACCCAAAGCAGGTTATAAGAGTGTATTTGCCAACTTTGCCTGACTTTGGACTGTTATTCAACCTTTATCCACAGAACTTTATATATAGTATTGTATACAGTGTATGATACACCAGTAAGTAAACAAGTTTTTATCAATAATAAAAAACAGCAAAGAACTGTCATTGCAAATTGAATCTCCAATCCACTATCTTCACATAGTTTTCTTCCACAATAATGAACAATAAGATTTGAATATAAAAGGATGTTTACCGAACTAAAACCAGAGTAGACGACATTGTGTAAACTCTCCCATGAGAAAAAGATTTGTGTTTTGAATGACACTTTGAGTTGATAACATGCCAAAGCAAAAGTTCTTCTTCCTGTTTTAAAGTTTAATCCTTGACTTATTCTGATCAACCTTTTATTTACTCAATTTTTTTGTAAAGATTAAAGAAGACATTGGTTTTTTTTTTCCAAGTTTAAAGCCTTTCCCCACAGGCCAGCAAAAGTTGTAACCTGTAAATGGCACATAAAACCACAGAGGATTCAGAGAAGAGTGGGTTGTCTTTTCAGAGTAGTACTTTATTTTTATAGGGTACTTGTACACTAACAGTAATATAAAAATCACTTTGAGATATTTATTACAGACACACTCTATGAGAATTGCATATAAAATCTATGTAATTAAGTTACAGAAACTTAGACTATTTCCTTGATAATTCCAGTGTTTAAGCTGACATATTGCCGACACGTGGAAAGCATGGACAGAGAAAGCAGCTGTTGTCGGGGTTACGCTGAGTTCATCCACACCTTTGCTATTGAAATGAAGTTATTGCAACACTTGGTATTTGCTTCCCCAGCCTCATTTTAAAAAGGTGTCTGAGCAGCAACGTGTTTATCACAATAGCAATTCAATTGAGTGTTTGTCATACACCACTGCACTGACACTGTTTATTTGAATAAACAAAAATAAATCATCCCACCCCTCTCTTGCATGCAGTGAATATACTAATCATGGACTGTAAGTGAAAGGCTTAGCTCGCTCCATGAGAACCCACAGACTGTAAAGTGCGACAATAAATTAATTTCACTCTGTCACGTTTATTGTGGTATTGATTGTTGGTTTAGATGGATCCATGTTGTTTACAAAGACAGATGTCTCCCAGTAACTATCTGATTGTCTTTTCTATTTTTGAAAACCCAATGGGGTTATGATGTATGTGATCACTGGTATGTGCATTGATCCGGTATGTGCATTATCTGTAACAGCAATCAGAAGCATTGTCACTCAATTACACTGTACCTGATTTTATTAGTGCTAACCAATGCACCTGTGTGCTGCCAAAGCTTTACACAGAATACAAACAACTAATAAATATACATGAGGCTTTAGTCTGTGCCAAGTCTCGACTGATTGGCAATGACGTACACTTAACAGATACATAGCTATCTGGAAGACAAGTGTGTCCAAAAAATGATTTAGCCATCCTGCCATAGATGTGTATCTGTTCCAGTACCTCATTGATTTTAACCAAGAGACTGCGCTGTGCTCTCCAATAAAAACATAAAGCCAGTTAACTTCATCTACAGAAAAAATGGCAGTAATAAATTGTCCAATTCAGCTGTACCACCACATGTTGTTTTCCATTAAGGATTATGTCATATGAAAACGATACAGACATCAGAGCCACTGGTCAGTTCATCTCGACAGCTTGGCTGCTGAGACAACCGGCTGCTAGATTCTTCCATCTCCAAAAACATCAGAGTCGATTTCAAAATTTTAGAAAAATGTATTTGGACAGAATGGCTCCATATTCTTCTAAATTGATGATTTCATTAAGGAACATAGCAGCAAAAACGATCAGCTTTAAGCTCAGATCAGTGAAGTGGCATAAATATACTGCGCTTCAGATCAGTTCAAATGTATTGCTGGTGTGCGTTGTCTCCATTTAACACAATTACATGTGAACAAATAAGCAGCAGCCTGGTACAGTCCTACCTTGGGCTGACTTTGTCGGTGTCCTGTTGCTGTTGACCTTATAGTACGCATGGTGGACAGCAGAAGGTGTTTGCACTGAAAAAGAAACCACTGCAGCAGTATGATGCTACATGCACGGAAATTAAACAGTGCTCGATAAATGAAACACAAAATGCACAGTGCATTGTGTACTATAATTATTTTTAATAAAGGTAAAAACATATAATATTCATTTAAATGTTTTAACTTTAAAACTGTCAGTTTGGCTTCAAACAGATGTGAAGATTTTACGTGTTCATTAATCCTCACAACTTTAATTCACGAGGATATTTAACCCTCTGACATCTAAGCTGTCCTCGGTCATGACACCTACCGTAATATTGCATTTAAATTCATCTAAGTGTTCAATAAAAATAACAACAACAATAATAATAATAGGCCAGATACTGGAAGTAAGGGTTAGGTTTACAGTTAGCTAATCTTATAGGCTAGAAGGAATAGAAGCTTACGTAATGTTCAAATATGCAAGAAGTCAATGACCTAAAGCTATATTTCACGTGTGGTCATGGCCTGATTATTTCACTGTAAGGCCAACTGTACATTAATGATGTTTGTTCCATTTTTTACGTTGAATAGATTCCTTAAAAACTCTTAATCAAAGGCTGTCTTTAATAATTAATTTAAATAGTGTTGAACACTGAATGTTATTATTAAAATAAACCCTTTAAAGAGAAATTGTTTTAATATTATTTTTGTTGTATACAGTTACTAGTTACTAGAAAAGGTAGAGTCAAGGATGGACTACTCAAGTCTTCCGTGACCTCAAGAAAGGCTCTGGATGGTAGGGAGGAGTTAACAGATGACTGGGAAAGTACAGCTGGAGTGCTGATAGAAACGGCCAAGATGGTTGTGGAATGACAAAGTACAAGAAAGTATTCAAAGGAAGAGGTAAGTAAGGTGTATTTGTTAGCAACTAAAATAATACAACAAAAAGTAGCGCCTTCCTCCTGCCAGCCTGATTTGGATATGTGTAATAGAATGGATGGATGGGTGGATGGATAGATATACAAACAAAACCCAAGCTGATGTATAAAAAGAAATCTGAAATGAAAAAACATAGTCTTCCACTGCACATTCACTCCAGTTAAACCTTTTAGAACATTTTAAAATGCAGTGTAAGTTTCTGGCAAACATAAAAGAAATCTGTAGCGTAATCTGTAATGGAGTTTTTCTTATAGTTATTTCATATAAAGGCAGAGTTAGGCAGAATGAGTCATCTATGATTACATGTTTATTTCACTGAAGGATTTCAAACTTCATACAGACATCAGCTCCATTTAGAGACAGAGTCAGAGAAAGAGACACACTGAGCAGCTGAGGGCTTCAGTCAGAGTTCATGCAGACTGCAGGACAACACTGCCTGATCCGCCTGGTGACACAGGCAGGACCTCCTCCGGCTTTGCATGCTGAGCAGCCACCCAGCAACCTCTGACCTCTGGCTAGTCACGGGGTTTTGATCCTACCATCAGCCAGCGGCAGCACAGCTGTAGCAGCAGAGGGAGGCATCCTTGGGCCCCAATTAGGCTTCTGTGTCCCAACCGGCCTGCCGTGGCAGCCCTCCTCCAGGGAACCAGGGGCCTGACACTGATGTGGCTGAACAGCAGCTGAAGGGGAGGGCAGCAGGAGGTGCTACCTTTGAGGCAATGCCAATAAGTGGTTTAAAAATGTATGGCAATCTTGTCAAACTTTCTTCATTTCATGGTGCCATAGCAACTGAGTCAGGCACATAGCATGGTTGGCAGTGGAAAAATAAGAAGGTGGGTCATATTTGTTCTCTCCTTGTCTCTTACATCCAGACATACCTACACACTATTCACATTTCAGTGATTCTAATGTAAAGGCTGGTTCAATGAGGTGATTCTATACAACATTGGTACAAAATGACAGAGAAGAGGGCGGGAAGCTGATTAAGGTGAGGTTTGTTATTTACAGCTAAAAGCAAAACAGCACTGTGAGATGATAAAGGCAAAATTTGCCTCCAGGGAAATATCCTACTGAAGTCGGATCTTGTTGTAACTCCTCTATCTGCTGTACTGCCGGTGTAACTCATAGTTTGATCATTTGTCAGCGCGGCAGCTCAATAAGGAGAGATCATTTGGAAGAACCGAACACGATTTGCTGAGATACAAAATTCAATTAAGCTGTTTGGCGATTAGGCTCCGATGACCTATTGCAGCAAAGCAGAATTTCTGAGGTGATACGAATTAGTGCAGGACCCCCTATAGTCTAGACACTGGTGGTGATGAAGTTGATGAGGGCTTGGATGGAGCTCTGAATGACTGAAATAAGATGGAGATGGGGATGACAAGGGATGAGAGTCTGAGTGACAGAAAACCACTGAGATTTAAATTACACAGAATAAAGGTTGATTGGCTCAGACAAGAAAATGACTGCATTAGTGCAATGTCAGCATTGAGGATGACAACATGGAAAAGTGGAGGTAATGTAAAGAATAGGCTAGCATCCAACAACCTGGAAACCAGGGAGATAAGTGATTACAGAACTTCCTTATTGGACTTACTTATAAGCTTCATAAATGCAAAAGGAATATATTATATATATATAACCATTCATACAGTGAGCACTTTGTCTAACAATTTACACCCACTAAGTGTGATGGATGCATCAGTATCTTGGCTGAGGATATTCTAACATACGGACCAAGGGAGCCGAGAATTGATCCACTGACCTTCGACTCGCTGGATGACTTGCTTGAGAGGACCCTCGATGTGCTACCTGGTGCGCCCCGTTAAGTCAACCATGCCACGGCCAACTTCGCAATACAAGCTGGCAGCAGAAACTGTAAACAATTGTAAAATTGTAGAATTTGTAATTCGTACTGCTGTAAACTTGCAAATACCGTATAATTAAATACCCAACGCAGAACCTAGCTGGTAAACAACAGCATCATTGTTTGCTACCACTAGCAAAAAACTCTCTGAAGCTACACCAGTGTTTGTTTTGCTATCTGGCATTTGTGATGGGGTCTGTGCGTGCTCTGAGCTGTTTGATTTTTGATGTTAGTGATTAGCGAACGCCTACACGCAGCTAAGAATAGCTACTGTTGGTCACCCCATTGAGGCAAAGCAGTCCGGAGGGAACGAGTTACAGCCTTCACAAGTGTAATATTTTGACATCCTCAGAATTTTGTGGAAAGTCTTTCACACAGTGTTCAGTCCACATGCTTTGGAGTGACTTCTAACAGTTGCTTAATGCATGTTTAATGAAATGTAAAAACAAATGCTCAGCGTCTGTCTCTAGAAAGAATTCTAACGTTAATACATCACAATTCCAATGCCATTACTTTAAGTAAGTTACTTCTATCTGCTTCTTGATTCAGACAGGTTTTCCATAGTGTGTAGCTCAGTATAGCTGATTTAGCATTTTTTATCCTCCTGTGATCAAACTTGTTGTTGGTGGTCATGTAAACCACTACACTATGGAGCCTAAATGCACTTTCATTACTAAAAAACCTTCAACTTATATATTTGTACTAATGATAGCAATGAATTATGTCCCAATAAACATAAGGTAGCTCACTGTATGTGTTCAAGAGTCTGTCTCTGTCATCCCTGCAATGTAGTGATACCCCTTAGTTTAGCTGCTAAGAAAACGGATGGTCATTGTGAATACTGTTAATATAAGTGTAGAGGATAGAACAGAAGGATAGAAGAGACTCACAGAAAGCCAGGTGGGTTCTCATATACTGAAGCCCATAAAGCAAAATGAATGCAGAGGAACACAGAACCAGTACTTCTGTTTTGGTTATAAATCTGCCCTTAATGTGTCCACAGTTTGTGGTAATCCCTTGTGCATTGGTGTGCGAAGCTAGTGAAAATTGTTAGCATGGTTGTATTTCCTCAATGCCCACATCACCACTCGTTTGGTTAAATATGGTCACTTCTAAAACAACTAAACGTTGGTGACGATATTTGGTCTACATCTATGTATAGGTGGGTCCCACAACCTGAGGCTTCCTAGAAAAATATTACATTTTCACTGTTAATCAATTTACTCTCCATCCATTTTCTTCCACTTATCAAATTCAGGGACGGGTAGCCTATCCAGTTATTATACGGTGAGAGGCAGGGTACAACCCATATCTGTCACAGGGCTAACACACAGAGACAGACACGCTCACATTCACACCTACGGTCAATTCAGAAACACCAATTAACCTAGCACGCATCTCGTTGGACTGCGGGGGAGGAAGCCAGAGTACACAGATAGAACCCACGCAGAAACACATGGAGAACATGCAAACTGCTGTTCAACTCACCTGAAGCTTGAACATTGGGGCTGATCAGTGTGTAGAATAGCCTTGTAAAGCAGGGGAGTTCATCTCTTGCTTTCTTGTAATCTTTACACTCCATCCACAGAGAGTCCACACACACAAACGGGCAGTGTTCACATTATATAATGTAAAAATGTTCACAGCAGAACACTTGGCTGACAGCACCTTCCCAGCTTATGTTAATGAGCATCTCCCATGTTGAACTGTAGCCAGCAGCCTGGCAGTGCGAGGGAGTGAGAATCTGTGCTGTCAATTATCCAGTGTGAAACTAGCCTGGTAGGGACAGCTTGTAGCACTCAGCCACCAAATATAGTGCGCCTAATGCACGTTTGCCTTTCCTTGAGCTGCTTTAAAACGCTTGTTTAATGCACATCAGATCCTTTAAATCATGTCTGAGCCCTGCATTGTGAGAACGATTCAAACCAATATTTCAGTTTGAGCTCTGAGGCAACAAGTGAGGGTTTCCTTGCCCGTAACATAAAAAAAATAGTCATAATAGGCCCGCAAGAGGTTTTTGATCAATACAAAAGCGCTTGGTAATTATTTGGCCTGGAGCTGAGGTGTCTGGCCTCCTTCCTAACACAAACCAACGCTCACACACATTTCCCGGCATTTTGAGCCACTTGGCGATCCAGGATGGCACCAATCGCAGCCAAACAGCACCAGAAAAAAAATTAATCTACAAAGGTTAAAGAGTGAATCTGACACGCTGACAAAGCTGCATTGTTATTTCCGCATTTATAATAGCAACATGTTTCCTGTTCACCAGACGTTTCTGCTGGATCCCTGCTCTAATTAACCGACATGCTGCTCTACATTGTGAAAATGGGACTTGTAAAAGGGATGGGGAGGTCTGTGCCAAACACCTGGTGATGTTGTTAGAATTTCTCCTGCTGTCAGACCTCAAAATAGACGGCTTAATGTCCCTTGAACTTGTGTTTTTAAACATTCACTAACCTTCCAGCTCAAGTTCTGGGATTGAAAGAAGAGGGAGAATTGGAAGTGATCTGTGCATGTGCGTGTGAGGAAGACAAAGCCTTCATTAAAGATCAAGACCACGGTCATGGTAGTCATATCAAATTCCACCAGACCAGCTGCTATTCAGCCTGGATACAAAACTCTCCAGATGGACTCTCTCCAAGTTCAGCTCTTGCCAATCATTCCAGCGCTTTGTTCATTTTGGTCTTTTTTTGGTTACATTTTATTGCTTTTGAAAAGTCAAATGTTTCTCTGGAATTAAAATAATTGCATTCTTAGAAAATCCAGGTTTTTCATTTGAAGATGGTCACAGGACACACAATCACCACAAATGTGTGAAACACACTGGAAAGTGTGGAAAGGGCTGGTTTCAGTCATTATGCAAATGTACTGTTTATAAATTGGGGAAACCTGCAGTCAGCTGAGACTGAAGAAGTCACTTGGATGAGTGACGAAACATTTCTCCCACAAAACGCTACGTCAGATGAACAGAATCAACTTTTGGAAACCAGAATTAGGATTTTGTCTTTGTGCACCTGCAACTGGAGGTTGAAGTTTGTCTCACTGCAGACTAATTTCAGGGGGAAAGTTACTGTATGAAGTACAAATACTTCATTACTGTACTTACATAGAATTTTCAGCTATCTGAAGTTTAATTCATTGTTTATTTTTTGGACAAGTTTCTCTCTCTGCATTTCGACACAAATATCTGAGCTTTCCACTCGTTACGTTTTAACAGAAGTGTTTTCCTTGGAAAACAGCGAGATGCAACAGTACTGGCATGTATGACACTATGACAGCACACTGATTAAATTAGTCAGTTGTAATCACAGACAGCACAAAAGACAGATTCAGTCACTCACTGGTTTTGTTAAGTTTCATCATATAATCTCAATCTGAACAAGGGGTGGAATGCTTGCGAAACTGCACGCTGATTGGCTAATGATTTCTGACTGATAAGTGGTTAGCCAATGAGCTTACCTTCAATAACGCTCTTTTCTGACTCTTAAATAAAATTTATAGAATTGACCTAAAACTAGCAACTGAGCCAACAAAGTCATCAGGAAATTGTTTACAGAGTTCACAGAGAAAGGGAGCCATGGGCCATTTTCCCACAGACTTTTAAGCAACTGGGGTTTTTTTTGTAGCCACAGTAGTTGCCCAGTTGTGTCCAGCTGGCCTCCCATCTCAGACCTAGTGCAAAAGATAAACCCAGCTTCTATCTGTCATTTCATTAATAGCCCTTTGTAAATGATCCACGGCAAACCCGATGACACGTACATGCTTTGTAGCATACTTTATTAACACACAGTTGCTGTACAAACACAGTCCGCTGCAGCTTTTCAGCTTGCAGTTGAACACTTTACCAACAACAACAACATGACAGGACCCAGTTCACACTTTCAAGCCCCCATGCAGCGGCACCACAGACCACCCCCCATCACACCCTCAGACAACACTAAGGCTACATCCAGATGAACACAATCAACATTTTGAGAGTTACTTACCTGAAAGATTGAGCATACATCATGATAAATAATTAAAAAAAATGCTCATACATGGAGATACTGGATACTCTTCAGTAAAAGTTTAAAAGGCAAGACAGTACAAAGCAATAGTTGTTTACTGTGCTCCTGTTAGCCCTCTATTAATTGTATTAAGCAAAATGAAACCTTTGTTACAGTCCATGTCCCTCTCTCCAAGTGTGCGTTAACATTTGCCTGACAAAATTCAATTCTGTGTCATATTAAAATGCACGAACAGGTCATAACTTTCATGTAACAAAGAGAATGACTGGAAGGAAGAGTGTGCTGCAGCAACCACAGAGAATGTAGCCTTTTATGAAAAATGCAGAAATCAGAGAAGCTGGAAGAAAATGTAAGACGACCCCCTTTGTCTCTTCTCCTGCAGTGTTCTTCAGTCACAACAAGAGTGCCTTTGAAAATGTAACAGTGAAGAAGCTCATAGTCACGTTGTGATACTAGTGCGCCTGCTGGCTCACGGCAATGGATGAAGTCTCCAGTTGTTTTCTGCGCTGCTGAGGAGCGAATGTGCCTTAGATTCTTGGGAAAGTTAAAGATGGCTTTATTCCGTGTCTATGCATGCACAGGCGGCCTCAGTGTCCCACAGAGGGAAAAAATAAAAACACAAAAAAACAAAATCTGAAATTAGGATCGAGTTGTGTGTCAACAAAGATAGTAAAAGCAGTGAGTCCCCTTGTGTATCGTTAGGGGAAGTCATTTGAAGAAGCCCAGTTTTGTTCCCTGTGAAAAATTGCTTGTATAAAGACAAAAAAATGCTAATCTTAACAACTCTTGTATGAGCGTGACCCTTGTGGAACTCTAGCATGGGATTTCTTGTCTAAGTTACCCCCAGAGACATGATAATTTTCCCCAAGTGATTTATTAAATGGGGATGGCTATAGAACAGTGGAGGGCTGTGACTCGGGGGAGGGAGAGGGAAGCGGCATCATTTTTCCCTAGGGTTGTGTGTGCACACAGCTATGTGACAAATTAGTATCAAAAAGTTATTTCTAGAAGCGGTAAGAAAGAGGAGGGGAGAAACTTCTTTATAGCCGATTGTCATCTCACTGTACCCACAGACGGCACTCACGCTGACCGTTCAAACAGCTCATAGCAGCATTAAAAGGAGCCATTTAATTAAATCTAAAACTAAATTGCCTCATTGTATTTGCCCTAAATCTGACCTACCATAACATGCGATGATTTCTCAGGATGAGCAGCCACATGAGATTTCTTTGTCTGTCTTTGAAGGTAAAGGAAACATAAAACAGGAATTGTGTGGTTATTTTCAAACCCAACAGAGATTCTCTTTTAATTGGAAAATTATAAAGACGTCGTCTTTGGTGGTTCTGATGGTTTATAAGCAATTGAAACATGAACTAAATATACAGAGCCGATAAACTATATCCCTTGTGAGGTTAAACATCTGAACAAACAGAGACGGGAATCCTGCAACGATATGCAGGATACCTGTGGAATATTCCTTGGATCGGCGAGTAAATTTCATCTCCTGTCCAAACGTCGGCAGATCTCATTTTCACTGCTTAAGCTTGTTTAAGAAAAAAGGCTTTCATGGAAACAGAATCAAAAATAAATTCAAACTTTAAAATGAAACAAGCGCAGAACACTCACACGCAAATCCACATCAAAGTGTCATCATTTTGCAGCTTATGTCCCATAACTCATATAAAAGTCACTGAGTTTCACACATCGTTTGTATTATTTTTCAATATAAATGAAATATAGGTTTAATTTTCAGATTTAGGTATCAACATCTACATAGGTTTAGAAAACAATCGTGGCTTTGGGTTGAAAAACTCTTTTCTTGGTTGCCATGGTGACACGTTCCTTCTTTGTCCAGACAACATACACTGTAAGCTGCAGACACGAAATATTGTTCCTATTTAAATATATCCAGAGGTGGGAAGTAACAGAGTAATACAATTTTCAGGTATCTGTACTTTCTACTGCTCACTTTTTCAAAACAGGTTTGTTATTTTTGCTTTAATGTATTTGGGTCGAGTTATTATTTCGTCAGTGCGAGTCTTGAAATTTCAAACCAATTTGAGCCTAAACAGAAACACATCCTGGTCGTTTATTAGTCACAAAAGGAGATTTAAAAAGAGATAGTGCCAAAGTCAGCGTTAAAAGTGGGACAGTGTTTTTTTGTGTTGTTTTTGCCACAACACTGGAACGACTAGAGGTGTCCGTAAGTGACAGTTGCAGTACTTCAGCCTCTAGCTAGTGCTACAAAAGAGGAGCGAACATAAAGGGAGAGCCTTTCTTTTAAGTGGCAGGTAATTTCAAATGGAGCATTTCTGTCAGCTCAACAAAGATCAGCAAACACACAAAGTGCTTGTGTGCAGTTTGTCTCAAAGTGTGTTGCTAGCTAAAAGGTCCAGCTGCTGGAGAGAAAGAGAGCTAATGTCACTCAGAGATGGAGAAAGATAAGAAAGACAGGACAGGAGAGGAGAGGTACAAGACAGGTTAGATATAAAGGTAAGGACTGCTCAATGGGATTTAAGAAACTGGAATTTTAAAGCTTACATGTAATTCCTTATGTTTTAAATCAGATATTGGGTCTGTTCATGTAACATGACATTTTTTCCCATATTGTGAAATGTGCTGCAAATCAAACTGAGGTAGACTAACTGCTATTTAAAGGCTGCATGAAAATCCTCTGCAGGTGAGTGCAGGATAAACAGGTTAGTTTGCTGCACTGTGATGGATTTAAAGAACAGTGTGTGGTGCACAGTGCCTGTGGTTTTATGGTCCGATGCTTGGATTCACTGACTGAATTTCACCCTCATACCAACTGCGTAGTGTCTAATATAAAGACAGCATAAACAGTGTACTGTCAGGACGGAAATCAGCCAGGACAACTCATGAAACATCTGCTGACATCTGGTTGAATTCAGTTGTGTAAATCTACGAAGACCAGCAGGTCCGCTGATTACAGCCTGTACACTAAGAAAACTTAAAACAGGACAAAAAAAATAGAAATGTCCTCCATAGAGCTACTTTTTACTTTCTTACTTTGAGTACATTTCAGAGCCTGTACTTTTTTACTTTTACTTGAGTCCTGCCACGTTCATAAAGCCTTTTATTCAACCTTTCCATGTGATCTCCTCCCCTACTGATCACTTGTCCTCTATCCTGCTGCTTATATGTACTGAACTCTGTCTCTGTCTTGAAAAAAGAGTAGGAAATGACATAAATTGCCAGTGGCAGGCTTTTTCAAGGAACATATAAGGTCAGAAGATTTAAGATGGCTAAATAACATTGGTATACTCAGATGCTTATTTTCTTCTTTAGTCCTGACAGCTACCAGTTAAGAGTCCAGATTCTTATCTGTGGTTTATACACTGTATCTGGTATAAAAGGGACAACTCACTGGATCTGCTCACCATCACATGCTGCAAGGGGACTGGCCTTACCCCATGCAACGCTCCAAGATTACTTTCTGTCTGTATTCTTATCTGAAATAAACAAAAACTAATGCAGGCCATACAGTGTTTAGTTTTTGATCTTTGCAGTATGTTCATGAAAGCATGCTTTTTGCTGTTAGTTCTGTCTTTGTAAGGAGGGGAGCAATAGATTTTCTCTTTTCCTTCTTTGGTCAAAACGTTCATGAGATCTGAAGAATCTGCCAAAGGGATGTTTGCAAATGAAAACTCGAGAGTTGCTCTTTTAAAATGTAAATTATTAATACATAAAAAATCATATGCATGATTTAGTAATTATTACTATAGCCATTAGTTATGAGTTATTAGTTGAAATTGAGGAACTACTTTCTCCTGGTGTTCTCAAAGTACAAAATAGTTGTGTACCTGGTGTAATGTTAAATTATAGCACTGGTTTTCATCACATCAGTGTTTTTTCATATTAATCAACATATGCCTATACATGTTGCTTGCATATATTGCAATATATTCAAAAATATAACTGCTGTCTTCCCATATAAATGCATGATTTAATCATACTATAATGGTTGTAGCACAGGGAGAAGGCAGAACCAGCACATGCTGGAGAGAGATATCTCTTGGCTGGCCTGGGAAAGCCTTGGTGTTCCCCTGGAACACTTGGAGGAGGTGGCCATGTAGAGGGAGGTCTGAGCTTCTCTGCTTAAGCTGCTGCCCTCACAACCCGGCCCTGGATAAGCGGATGAAATTGGATGGATATTTGTAGTGTATGTATGTGTTTGTGTATGTTTCTTAGCTTCTCCTAGATGAATGTTGATAAATCTTTGATAAATTTATTTGTACATTTGACAGTTAAAACGAGTATAGAGAGGAATGTAGGATTAGAATGTTATGTTACAATATATCATAGCATCATACTATAATGGCTGTAGCATATGTATGTCTGTATGTTCCCCATTTGCAGCACATAGCAAATATACACCATTTGTTGACATATAGTGCGCACATGCTGCATTTGTTTAATTTGTGCATGTTCTACATTCCTTACACTCCATTTTTTTATACTGAGCTGTGACTGTGTCTGACTGTGTGAACGAAATCATGGGAATCTTGGAAAACATGCTTCTTGTCAGTGACACTGCAAACCTATAAAGATTAGCAAGAAACTAATGTTAACAGCATCATAACAGTCATTGCTCTCCCACATTGTTTTAGTGCATTATCTGGATTCTCCAAACCAGATATAAAATGTAATGTTTTATGTTACACTCAGTATTCTTGTCCACTTACAAAAGAGACAAAATCATCTGTTTTTGCACAGTTCCTAGGCCAACCTCCGTGTGTACAATTCAGCAAGCAGCTCCTCCCATTCCCTTTTCTGATTAATGGTCAGTGTGTTACAGTATCATTAGAAACAGGAAAGATTTCAGTCAGCATTGTCCACTTTGGTGCCTCGAGATAAATGGAATGAAGACAAGTCCTGCATAAGCTATATACATGGAGATGCACATGTGTATATCTGACAGCAAGGTTCAGACCTTTGTTATGTCAGAAGTCTTGGCTAAAAAGTTACCATTTGCAGTCATTATGGGTAATGATTTCCCCATCATTCCATTTCTTGTGCAGCACACCACAGGAATTAATGAAGTTAGGAGCCTAGATCAAGAAAGTGGGGAAGCCAAAAGGATCCCAGTTAAAGGTACAGCTAAACTATGCAATATGGTGAGCACCAAGGCTCAAGGTACTGGCGACGTTGTCAGGAAGCTGCCTTATATTTCCAACACCTTATAGAAAGGTGTTGGAAATATAAGGCAGCTATATAAGGCAGGAAGGGGAAAGTTGAGGGGCACAGCAAGGATGGAGAATGAAACCAAACCAGCCATTTGATGTAGATCTGGAGATCTACATCTTATCTCTCCTCCAGATGTAGGTTTACTTCAGAGGCAAGATCCAACTTTAAAATCTTTGTTTGCGAAAGTGACAGAGATTGAGATGGTCAAGCAGGGCAGGCCTGTGTGTTTGGAGGACACAACATATATAGTGGAAGGGGAATGGGAATGTCAGAGAATTTGCATGTGCTTGACTGTGAGCACAAGTCACTAAAGCCACTAAAGGACTGACAGTGTTCATTTCATTCCTTCTTGCACGAAGACATTGGTCCTGAGGCTTCATGCAATTGCACCTATGGATGTGCCATGAGCTAGACTACCTGGGCACCATTCACAATTGACCTAAACTGTACCTGTTTACAACTGCACCTAGATTAAAACACAAGTTGACTATCTACATGTGTTTAATTTTAATTTTAATTTTTTTTGTGCCTCGTTAAAAGCGATTGAAAAGAGCACAAAATCTCATCATTCTGTAATTAAAACATACAGAATCTCTTAAAGATACACAATATTTCATGTGAATTTAAAGCTAAAATAACTGTTTTTTAATTTATTATCCCAAAGGAATACAGTGATGGAAATAAATTATGTGATCGTTAGTTTAAGTTATTTTGCAATATTTTTCTGACACTATTTTTCTGACATTGGTTTTACCAATCTTTAAACTTGTTTTTATTTTTACAGAGTATCTCTGCATACAAGATACCCTTTCCTTTAAATTTAAAGCAGATACATTAAAATATCTAAAGTTAATTTAAAGGAAATACAGAAATGCAACTAAAGTGGGTTACAAAACAACCTTGGTGCAAACTTAAAACCACAGATAAAGAAAAGAACAGACTATCCCACGAAAGTAGCATATTTCCAAACCTTTTGCTAACAATCAACTAATCAAACTGCACAAACCTTTAAATCCTTTCAAAGTTTCTTTTTATTTTATCAGCAAATTGTGTTAAATAAAGCTCATGCTAAGAAAAGTTTCCAACCCAGTTCAAGAAAATGGAGAAAACCTCCATTAATCTGACAATCAACCATACAAAGAAGATGGAAAAGCAATAGAGAATGCACTGATGCATGCTCAGGCATCCAGGTAAGTAAATCCCAAAAGGCTGAATCTGTTGATCTGGACGTAGCGTTTTCAGTGGGAGAAACATTCTCCTTCAGTCACTTGGATGAGTGAGGAAACATTTCTCCCACTGAAAACGCTACGTCCAGATCAACAGATTCAACCTTTTGGAATCTAGAATGCAAATGATGGTTGATAAATAGCTATGTATGCAATGTGACCACTGGCTAAGTTAGGCCAATTCATAGCCAGTGGCCTCAAGGAACTTTATATTGCATGGTAAAGACCCTGCAATATAAAAGAAACCCCCAACAATCTAACGATCCCCTCTGAGCAAGCACTTGGCGACAGCGGGAAGGAAAAACTCCCTTTTAACAGGAAGAAACCTTCGGAAGAACCAGGCTCAGGAAGGGGCAGCCATCTTCCACGACTGGTTGGGGCATAGATGGTACAAAACATGGACATAGCTTGTTCGTTGGAAACATGAAGCCAATACAGAAGAACCTTAAGTGTTCTTCTGTATTTGAAGAGCCTGGATTTGCTGTCTCATTTTATCTTTTTCTTTTTGAAAAGTCTGTTTCAGCTCACACATGCTCCCCATTGCAGCATCATTTTCTAATCTGAATGCCTGGTTGTCCGTTTGGAGATTTTCAACTTTTAGCTGCAATTCCAGCTTCTCTATTTCATACTCTTCAAGCTGAAGGTGCATTTCTTCTTGCAGAGCCTGTTCATTTTGTCTCATTTCCATCCAACAATCATTTATCATTTTGGTAAGGTCCATCCGACAATCATTGATCGTTTTGGTAAGCTCCTGTTCCAGAGCTTTGTTATATTGCCTAATTATATTTTTCTCATCTTCAGAGCTTTCGAGTTGTTTGAGAAGCTCTTCAATATTAGTTCGGAATGCCTGGTTGTCTGTTTGGAGATCTTCAACTTTGAACAGCAATGTTATCTTCTCCATTTCATACTCTTCATGCTTACGGTGCATTTTTTCTTGCAGAGCCTGTTCATTTTGTCTCATTTCCTTCTGACAATCAGACAACTTTTTGGTAAGCTCCTGGACTTCCTGTTCCAGAGCGTTGTTTTGTTGCCTTATTCTGTTACTGTCATCGTCAAAGGATTTGAGTCCTCGCAAAACAGGTTTGAGCTCCTTGACTTCCTCCTGAACAGCAATGTTTTTTGCTTCAATTTCTTGTTTCAGGTCTTGGTTTTGATTGTTCAGAGACTCATTTTCCTGCTTTAATTCCTCATACAGGTCCTTAAATTCTTTGAAATTTTCCAGGCTTGCGTTTGCCTCATGGATGTCAGTTTGGAGAGCCTGGATTTGTGTTCTCATTTTATCTTTTTCCTTTTGAAAATTCAGTTTCAGCTCACACATGCTCTGTATTATAGCATCATTTTCTAATCTGAATGCCTGGTTGTCCGTTTGGAGATCTTCAACTTTTTCCTGCAATGCCAGCTTCTCCATTTCATACTCTTTGTGTTTACAAGGCATTTTTAAGTTGTTTTTAAGTTGCTCCAGAGCACTTTTCCATTCTTGATCATTTTGTTCATAAGCACTCTCCTTTGCTTGAACTTGTTGTCTCAAAGCTTGATTTTCACAGTGCAAATAGGCAACGCAATAGTTCAGCTCTGAATTCTCCAAGCAAAGCTTCTCATTTTGTAGTTGTAGTTCCCTTTTTTTCTTGTTTTTAGAAAACCCATATGCTTTGAGAAGCAGTTCAATGTTTTTTCGGAGGTTTTCGTTCTCATCTTTGAATTCCCTCACTTGCTGGCGAAGGTTTTCATTCTCTTCCATCACATCACTGGGAATGGAGGGGGACTCAGACATTTTTGTAATTTAACTAAAGTTAAAATCTACTCCTACTTACAACAGTACTAACTGTGTTCCTTGTTCACTACAAAAAAGTGTCTCAAATTACAGTCAAGTGTATAAGCTGTTTGCCTGTTCAGTGAGGTTATAACTGAATGGACGTAGGGTTTGGGTTACTAAAGGAAGCCTGTTTAAGATCAAAGGAATTCTAATAGAATGTGATGAGTCATGCTGATGTCATAAGAAACATGTGATGTCGCAATGAACATGTCAGATGAAATGATGGAAAAATAACAATAGCATTATCTGGTAAATTGATTAATGATTCCGTGATCTTTGAACCTGTAATGGACTTTATTAAAAAATTTAACAAGTGAATAAAATGTTTTTAGATAAATGTGTATTTTAATGAAAATTTGCTGAGCTCTTTTGTGCAGGATTGTGATGTGTGCATTGTGCCACATTTAAATCTGGCACAATGTAGACTTTACTTTAAAAATAAAGTAAAACGATTTATGATAATGTTAAAAAAGTTCTGTATTGGCCTTTCACTGCTCTAATTTCTGAAAGACAGAAATTAGAAATTTGTATCAGCAGTGTCATCCTCTGAATGCTTCATCACACTGTGAGTTATGTTTTTATCCTTCAAGACTGAGCTGATGGAGAACAGGGTTTTTTTTTAATGTATTTATTTTACTTAAATTCACCAAGTCATCATCATTACCTCAACTTGAGTTCATAGATGATCCAGTTTTTGTTTTTTTGTTATTAAACGTCCCCCTCTGTCCCTACACGTAAAACCCTGTTAAAAATCAAGATTGCTCTAAACGATCCAAGGACATATAAATGTCATCTGTGTTTGTAGCAATTTGTTAAATAAGCATATTAAATAATATTAAATTAATGCACAGTTGAAAGGATTCAGGTCTTTTCTACCTTTTTTTTTTTTTTAAATTCAGTCATATTGTATGATTAAATGCTGCTGCTGCTGCTGCTGCTGACATGAACACTGAAATCGAATGTATTCTATGGATGTTCATTTAAATTTGTTTGCTGCTTGTGTGATTACAGATGCAGTGAGAATCATGTTTCCCAGGCTTCCACTGAAGACATCCTAAAACTTTCCACATACTGAGGATAGAGGACATTGACGATGCTATGTCACTGTTCCTGTCCAAGGAGAACAGCCTACAGGTTCTTTGTGTAAATAAAACTGATTTTAATGGAGGAATTTATGTTGCCAGACTTTCCTTTTTTTGTGAAACAGATAAGTAACTGAAAGAAACTAGAATAATAAAAATATTTTTGTCATGTTCAGAGGGTTTAAGTTGTTCCAGAATTCTTTTCAGCTCCTGAGCTTGTTCTTGAAAAGCACTGTTCTTTGCTTCTTCTTTTAGAGCCTGATTATGATCTTTGAAAAATTCTTTTTCCTGCTTCATCTTACAATATTTTCTCTCGCTTTCTGTAATTCTCTATCATTTTTTTTGCCTGAAGATCATATTGAGGAGCCAGGATTTGATGATGCATTTGAGCTTTTTCCTGCTGAAAGTCGCTTTGCAGCTCACACGTGCTTTGATTTCCATCATCATTTTCCTGTCTGAAAAATATTTGCAGACCAGTGCTTTACTGAAAAGACATCTGGTTATAAGCTCATGTTTTACCAACTAATGTTTTATATGACAGACCTAAAACTTACACTTTTGCTCTGATAAACAGTTCGGCTACATTCTCACATCATATCGCTTATTTGCTGGGTGTGACAACTAAGTTCCCCTTCAAAGGACGTTTTGGTAACAGCAGCTAACAGTGTCAAAAACAGCAGCACTTACTGAGAGAAATCCTGAAGAACTCAGCTCAGTATCATTGTCATCAGACAGAAGTAAGCTTCTTTAACAAAGTAACAGAAACACACCGGCCATCTGCAGTCATTGTGGGGTACAGAGGGTTAAGTCTGACATCACCATCTTCAAATTCCTCAAATATGAGCGATCCCTCTCATGTACTCATTTTTAATCTTGTTCATTCTGCTTACTTTACATGAATGTGGTAGCATTTTCAATTCCTCCACTTCCGCCTCGACTTCCTGTCTTTCTGTTAGTGGCACCATGTCCAAACCATGCATGACAGCAGGTCTGACTATCATTTTTTAAGTCTTCCCTTTTATGTCTTGCTGCTCGTTCATCATGTTTACACCTGTCACAAGTCACCACTAATACTTGTCTTCATCCTGTCTGCATCCTCTTTTTTACGTCTCTTCTGGACTGTCCATTGCTTAGGATGGTTGACCCCAGATATTTAAACGCATCTACCTTTGCTACCTTTGTTCTTTGCAACTTTACTGTTACACCTGCTCTCTCTAATTCACACTCGTGTATCCTGACCTTCGTTCCTCTTGTCTCCAGTGTATACCATCACGTCTCCAGGCTCTTTTACACCTGCTCCTTATTCTTCTACAGATCACAATGTCATCTGCAAATATCAGGTATACCATGGCCTTGTGCGACTCGAACCAAAATGAGTACATTTAATCCAAAGCAAATAACCCCAGGCAAACAGATAAGTGTGGGTGAGGAGCTGGCTAAGATGGGACAATGACTTTTAGCCATTTTTCCCTGTGAAGGAAAAAAGATTTCAAACTTGCATGTATATCTTCTCGCCAATAGTATTAGATACAAATAAGGCTTTCATGAAAACACTGAATAAAAATGATACATATTTGCTAAATTAGGATAAAATAGAAGGCACAGAGTGATACTAAATGGAGAGCCATTTGTAAACCGTAAGAGTCTCTTCTAAGGGAACAAAGAGCAAAAACAGCCAAACAGCCGCTACATTAAAGTATTTAAAGTTAATTTAAAGAAATGCAACTAAAGTGGGGTACAAAAAACTTAAAACCACAGATACAGATAAGAACACACTGTCTCACTAAAGTAGCATATTCTCCAAACCTTTGTTAAAATCAAATAAGCAAACAGTACAAAACTTTAAACTGTTTCACAATTTCTTTTTATTTTATCATGAAATTATGTTAAAGCTCATGCTAAGAAAAGTTTCCAACGCAGTTCAAGAAAATGGAGAAAACCTCCATTAATCTTATAATCAACCATACAAAGAAGATGGAAAAGCAATAGAGAATGCACTGATGCATGCTCAGGCATCCAGGTAAGTAAATCCCAAAAGGCTGAATCTGTTGATCTGGACGTAGCGTTTTCAGTGGGAGAAACATTCTCCTTCAGTCACTTGGATGAGTGAGGAAACATTTCTCCCACTGAAAACGCTACGTCCAGATCAACAGATTCAACCTTTTGGAATCTAGAATGCAAATGATGGTTGATAAATAGCTATGTATGCAATGTGACCACTGGCTAAGTTAGGCCAATTCATAGCCAGTGGCCTCAAGGAACTTTATATTGCATGGTAAAGACCCTGCAATATAAAAGAAACCCCCAACAATCTAACGATCCCCTCTGAGCAAGCACTTGGCGACAGCGGGAAGGAAAAACTCCCTTTTAACAGGAAGAAACCTTCGGAAGAACCAGGCTCAGGAAGGGGCAGCCATCTTCCACGACTGGTTGGGGCATAGATGGTACAAAACATGGACATAGCTTGTTCGTTGGAAACATGAAGCCAATACAGAAGAACCTTAAGTGTTCTTCTGTATTTGAAGAGCCTGGATTTGCTGTCTCATTTTATCTTTTTCTTTTTGAAAAGTCTGTTTCAGCTCACACATGCTCCCCATTGCAGCATCATTTTCTAATCTGAATGCCTGGTTGTCCGTTTGGAGATTTTCAACTTTTAGCTGCAATTCCAGCTTCTCTATTTCATACTCTTCAAGCTGAAGGTGCATTTCTTCTTGCAGAGCCTGTTCATTTTGTCTCATTTCCATCCAACAATCATTTATCGTTTTGGTAAGGTCCATCCGACAATCATTGATCGTTTTGGTAAGCTCCTGTTCCAGAGCTTTGTTATATTGCCTAATTATATTTTTCTCATCTTCAGAGCTTTCGAGTTGTTTGAGAAGCTCTTCAATATTAGTTCGGAATGCCTGGTTGTCTGTTTGGAGATCTTCAACTTTGAACAGCAATGTTATCTTCTCCATTTCATACTCTTCATGCTTACGGTGCATTTTTTCTTGCAGAGCCTGTTCATTTTGTCTCATTTCCTTCTGACAATCAGACAACTTTTTGGTAAGCTCCTGGACTTCCTGTTCCAGAGCGTTGTTTTGTTGCCTTATTCTGTTACTGTCATCGTCAAAGGATTTGAGTCCTCGCAAAACAGGTTTGAGCTCCTTGACTTCCTCCTGAACAGCAATGTTTTTTGCTTCAATTTCTTGTTTCAGGTCTTGGTTTTGATTGTTCAGAGACTCATTTTCCTGCTTTAATTCCTCATACAGGTCCTTAAATTCTTTGAAATTTTCCAGGCTTGCGTTTGCCTCATGGATGTCAGTTTGGAGAGCCTGGATTTGTGTTCTCATTTTATCTTTTTCCTTTTGAAAATTCAGTTTCAGCTCACACATGCTCTGTATTATAGCATCATTTTCTAATCTGAATGCCTGGTTGTCCGTTTGGAGATCTTCAACTTTTTCCTGCAATGCCAGCTTCTCCATTTCATACTCTTTGTGTTTACAAGGCATTTTTAAGTTGTTTTTAAGTTGCTCCAGAGCACTTTTCCATTCTTGATCATTTTGTTCATAAGCACTCTCCTTTGCTTGAACTTGTTGTCTCAAAGCTTGATTTTCACAGTGCAAATAGGCAACGCAATAGTTCAGCTCTGAATTCTCCAAGCAAAGCTTCTCATTTTGTAGTTGTAGTTCCCTTTTTTTCTTGTTTTTAGAAAACCCATATGCTTTGAGAAGCAGTTCAATGTTTTTTCGGAGGTTTTCGTTCTCATCTTTGAATTCCCTCACTTGCTGGCGAAGGTTTTCATTCTCTTCCATCACATCACTGGGAATGGAGGGGGACTCAGACATTTTTGTAATTTAACTAAAGTTAAAATCTACTCCTACTTACAACAGTACTAACTGTGTTCCTTGTTCACTACAAAAAAGTGTCTCAAATTACAGTCAAGTGTATAAGCTGTTTGCCTGTTCAGTGAGGTTATAACTGAATGGACGTAGGGTTTGGGTTACTAAAGGAAGCCTGTTTAAGATCAAAGGAATTCTAATAGAATGTGATGAGTCATGCTGATGTCATAAGAAACATGTGATGTCGCAATGAACATGTCAGATGAAATGATGGAAAAATAACAATAGCATTATCTGGTAAATTGATTAATGATTCCGTGATCTTTGAACCTGTAATGGACTTTATTAAAAAATTTAACAAGTGAATAAAATGTTTTTAGATAAATGTGTATTTTAATGAAAATTTGCTGAGCTCTTTTGTGCAGGATTGTGATGTGTGCATTGTGCCACATTTAAATCTGGCACAATGTAGACTTTACTTTAAAAATAAAGTAAAACGATTTATGATAATGTTAAAAAAGTTCTGTATTGGCCTTTCACTGCTCTAATTTCTGAAAGACAGAAATTAGAAATTTGTATCAGCAGTGTCATCCTCTGAATGCTTCATCACACTGTGAGTTATGTTTTTATCCTTCAAGACTGAGCTGATGGAGAACAGGGTTTTTTTTTAATGTATTTATTTTACTTAAATTCACCAAGTCATCATCATTACCTCAACTTGAGTTCATAGATGATCCAGTTTTTGTTTTTTTGTTATTAAACGTCCCCCTCTGTCCCTACACGTAAAACCCTGTTAAAAATCAAGATTGCTCTAAACGATCCAAGGACATATAAATGTCATCTGTGTTTGTAGCAATTTGTTAAATAAGCATATTAAATAATATTAAATTAATGCACAGTTGAAAGGATTCAGGTCTTTTCTACCTTTTTTTTTTTTTTAAATTCAGTCATATTGTATGATTAAATGCTGCTGCTGCTGCTGCTGCTGACATGAACACTGAAATCGAATGTATTCTATGGATGTTCATTTAAATTTGTTTGCTGCTTGTGTGATTACAGATGCAGTGAGAATCATGTTTCCCAGGCTTCCACTGAAGACATCCTAAAACTTTCCACATACTGAGGATAGAGGACATTGACGATGCTATGTCACTGTTCCTGTCCAAGGAGAACAGCCTACAGGTTCTTTGTGTAAATAAAACTGATTTTAATGGAGGAATTTATGTTGCCAGACTTTCCTTTTTTTGTGAAACAGATAAGTAACTGAAAGAAACTAGAATAATAAAAATATTTTTGTCATGTTCAGAGGGTTTAAGTTGTTCCAGAATTCTTTTCAGCTCCTGAGCTTGTTCTTGAAAAGCACTGTTCTTTGCTTCTTCTTTTAGAGCCTGATTATGATCTTTGAAAAATTCTTTTTCCTGCTTCATCTTACAATATTTTCTCTCGCTTTCTGTAATTCTCTATCATTTTTTTTGCCTGAAGATCATATTGAGGAGCCAGGATTTGATGATGCATTTGAGCTTTTTCCTGCTGAAAGTCGCTTTGCAGCTCACACGTGCTTTGATTTCCATCATCATTTTCCTGTCTGAAAAATATTTGCAGACCAGTGCTTTACTGAAAAGACATCTGGTTATAAGCTCATGTTTTACCAACTAATGTTTTATATGACAGACCTAAAACTTACACTTTTGCTCTGATAAACAGTTCGGCTACATTCTCACATCATATCGCTTATTTGCTGGGTGTGACAACTAAGTTCCCCTTCAAAGGACGTTTTGGTAACAGCAGCTAACAGTGTCAAAAACAGCAGCACTTACTGAGAGAAATCCTGAAGAACTCAGCTCAGTATCATTGTCATCAGACAGAAGTAAGCTTCTTTAACAAAGTAACAGAAACACACCGGCCATCTGCAGTCATTGTGGGGTACAGAGGGTTAAGTCTGACATCACCATCTTCAAATTCCTCAAATATGAGCGATCCCTCTCATGTACTCATTTTTAATCTTGTTCATTCTGCTTACTTTACATGAATGTGGTAGCATTTTCAATTCCTCCACTTCCGCCTCGACTTCCTGTCTTTCTGTTAGTGGCACCATGTCCAAACCATGCATGACAGCAGGTCTGACTATCATTTTTTAAGTCTTCCCTTTTATGTCTTGCTGCTCGTTCATCATGTTTACACCTGTCACAAGTCACCACTAATACTTGTCTTCATCCTGTCTGCATCCTCTTTTTTACGTCTCTTCTGGACTGTCCATTGCTTAGGATGGTTGACCCCAGATATTTAAACGCATCTACCTTTGCTACCTTTGTTCTTTGCAACTTTACTGTTACACCTGCTCTCTCTAATTCACACTCGTGTATCCTGACCTTCGTTCCTCTTGTCTCCAGTGTATACCATCACGTCTCCAGGCTCTTTTACACCTGCTCCTTATTCTTCTACAGATCACAATGTCATCTGCAAATATCAGGTATACCATGGCCTTGTGCGACTCGAACCAAAATGAGTACATTTAATCCAAAGCAAATAACCCCAGGCAAACAGATAAGTGTGGGTGAGGAGCTGGCTAAGATGGGACAATGACTTTTAGCCATTTTTCCCTGTGAAGGAAAAAAGATTTCAAACTTGCATGTATATCTTCTCGCCAATAGTATTAGATACAAATAAGGCTTTCATGAAAACACTGAATAAAAATGATACATATTTGCTAAATTAGGATAAAATAGAAGGCACAGAGTGATACTAAATGGAGAGCCATTTGTAAACCGTAAGAGTCTCTTCTAAGGGAACAAAGAGCAAAAACAGCCAAACAGCCGCTACATTAAAGTATTTAAAGTTAATTTAAAGAAATGCAACTAAAGTGGGGTACAAAAAACTTAAAACCACAGATACAGATAAGAACACACTGTCTCACTAAAGTAGCATATTCTCCAAACCTTTGTTAAAATCAAATAAGCAAACAGTACAAAACTTTAAACTGTTTCACAATTTCTTTTTATTTTATCATGAAATTATGTTAAAGCTCATGCTAAGAAAAGTTTCCAACGCAGTTCAAGAAAATGGAGAAAACCTCCATTAATCTTATAATCAACCATACAAAGAAGATGGAAAAGCAATAGAGAATGCACTGATGCATGCTCAGGCATCCAGGTAAGTAAATCCCAAAAGGCTGAATCTGTTGATCTGGACGTAGCGTTTTCAGTGGGAGAAACATTCTCCTTCAGTCACTTGGATGAGTGAGGAAACATTTCTCCCACTGAAAACGCTACGTCCAGATCAACAGATTCAACCTTTTGGAATCTAGAATGCAAATGATGGTTGATAAATAGCTATGTATGCAATGTGACCACTGGCTAAGTTAGGCCAATTCATAGCCAGTGGCCTCAAGGAACTTTATATTGCATGGTAAAGACCCTGCAATATAAAAGAAACCCCCAACAATCTAACGATCCCCTCTGAGCAAGCACTTGGCGACAGCGGGAAGGAAAAACTCCCTTTTAACAGGAAGAAACCTTCGGAAGAACCAGGCTCAGGAAGGGGCAGCCATCTTCCACGACTGGTTGGGGCATAGATGGTACAAAACATGGACATAGCTTGTTCGTTGGAAACATGAAGCCAATACAGAAGAACCTTAAGTGTTCTTCTGTATTTGAAGAGCCTGGATTTGCTGTCTCATTTTATCTTTTTCTTTTTGAAAAGTCTGTTTCAGCTCACACATGCTCCCCATTGCAGCATCATTTTCTAATCTGAATGCCTGGTTGTCCGTTTGGAGATTTTCAACTTTTAGCTGCAATTCCAGCTTCTCTATTTCATACTCTTCAAGCTGAAGGTGCATTTCTTCTTGCAGAGCCTGTTCATTTTGTCTCATTTCCATCCAACAATCATTTATCGTTTTGGTAAGGTCCATCCGACAATCATTGATCGTTTTGGTAAGCTCCTGTTCCAGAGCTTTGTTATATTGCCTAATTATATTTTTCTCATCTTCAGAGCTTTCGAGTTGTTTGAGAAGCTCTTCAATATTAGTTCGGAATGCCTGGTTGTCTGTTTGGAGATCTTCAACTTTGAACAGCAATGTTATCTTCTCCATTTCATACTCTTCATGCTTACGGTGCATTTTTTCTTGCAGAGCCTGTTCATTTTGTCTCATTTCCTTCTGACAATCAGACAACTTTTTGGTAAGCTCCTGGACTTCCTGTTCCAGAGCGTTGTTTTGTTGCCTTATTCTGTTACTGTCATCGTCAAAGGATTTGAGTCCTCGCAAAACAGGTTTGAGCTCCTTGACTTCCTCCTGAACAGCAATGTTTTTTGCTTCAATTTCTTGTTTCAGGTCTTGGTTTTGATTGTTCAGAGACTCATTTTCCTGCTTTAATTCCTCATACAGGTCCTTAAATTCTTTGAAATTTTCCAGGCTTGCGTTTGCCTCATGGATGTCAGTTTGGAGAGCCTGGATTTGTGTTCTCATTTTATCTTTTTCCTTTTGAAAATTCAGTTTCAGCTCACACATGCTCTGTATTATAGCATCATTTTCTAATCTGAATGCCTGGTTGTCCGTTTGGAGATCTTCAACTTTTTCCTGCAATGCCAGCTTCTCCATTTCATACTCTTTGTGTTTACAAGGCATTTTTAAGTTGTTTTTAAGTTGCTCCAGAGCACTTTTCCATTCTTGATCATTTTGTTCATAAGCACTCTCCTTTGCTTGAACTTGTTGTCTCAAAGCTTGATTTTCACAGTGCAAATAGGCAACGCAATAGTTCAGCTCTGAATTCTCCAAGCAAAGCTTCTCATTTTGTAGTTGTAGTTCCCTTTTTTTCTTGTTTTTAGAAAACCCATATGCTTTGAGAAGCAGTTCAATGTTTTTTCGGAGGTTTTCGTTCTCATCTTTGAATTCCCTCACTTGCTGGCGAAGGTTTTCATTCTCTTCCATCACATCACTGGGAATGGAGGGGGACTCAGACATTTTTGTAATTTAACTAAAGTTAAAATCTACTCCTACTTACAACAGTACTAACTGTGTTCCTTGTTCACTACAAAAAAGTGTCTCAAATTACAGTCAAGTGTATAAGCTGCTTGCCTGTTCAGTGAGGTTATAACTGAATGGACGTAGGGTTTGGGTTACTAAAGGAAGCCTGTTTAAGATCAAAGGAATTCTAATAGAATGTGATGAGTCATGCTGATGTCATAAGAAACATGTGATGTCGCAATGAACATGTCAGATGAAATGATGGAAAAATAACAATAGCATTATCTGGTAAATTGATTAATGATTCCATGATCTTTGAACCTGTAATGGACTTTATTAAAAAATTTAACAAGTGAATAAAATGTTTTTAGATAAATGTGTATTTTAATGAAAATTTGCTGAGCTCTTTTGTGCAGGATTGTGATGTGTGCATTGTGCCACATTTAAATCTGGCACAATGTAGACTTTACTTTAAAAATAAAGTAAAACAATTTATGATAATGTTAAAAAAGTTCTGTATTGGCCTTTCACTGCTCTAATTTCTGAAAGACAGAAATTAGAAATTTGTATCAGCAGTGTCATCCTCTGAATGCTTCATCACACTGTGAGTTATGTTTTTATCCTTCAAGACTGAGCTGATGGAGAACAGGGTTTTTTTTTAATGTATTTATTTTACTTAAATTCACCAAGTCATCATCATTACCTCAACTTGAGTTCATAGATGATCCAGTTTTTGTTTTTTTGTTATTCAATGTCCCCCTCTGTCCCTACACGTAAAACCCTGTTAAAAATCAAGATTGCTCTAAACGATCCAAGGACATATAAATGTCATCTGTGTTTGTAGCAATTTGTTAAATAAGCATATTAAATAATATTAAATTAATGCACAGTTGAAAGGATTCAGGTCTTTTCTACCTTTTTTTTTTTTTTTAAATTCAGTCATATTGTATGATTAAATGCTGCTGCTGCTGCTGCTGACATGAACACTGAAATCGAATGTATTCTATGGATGTTCATTTAAATTTGTTTGCTGCTTGTGTGATTACAGATGCAGTGAGAATCATGTTTCCCAGGCTTCCACTGAAGACATCCTAAAACTTTCCACATACTGAGGATAGAGGACATTGACGATGCTATGTCACTGTTCCTGTCCAAGGAGAAGAGCCTACAGGTTCTTTGTGTAAATAAAACTGATTTTAATGGAGGAATTTATGTTGCCAGACTTTCCTTTTTTTGTGAAACAGATAAGTAACTGAAAGAAACTAGAATAATAAAAATATTTTTGTCATGTTCAGAGGGTTTAAGTTGTTCCAGAATTCTTTTCAGCTCCTGAGCTTGTTCTTGAAAAGCACTGTTCTTTGCTTCTTCTTTTAGAGCCTGATTATGATCTTTGAAAAATTCTTTTTCCTGCTTCATCTTACAATATTTTCTCTCGCTTTCTGTAATTCTCTATCATTTTTTTTGCCTGAAGATCATATTGAGGAGCCAGGATTTGATGATGCATTTGAGCTTTTTCCTGCTGAAAGTCGCTTTGCAGCTCACACGTGCTTTGATTTCCATCATCATTTTCCTGTCTGAAAAATATTTGCAGACCAGTGCTTTACTGAAAAGACATCTGGTTATAAGCTCATGTTTTACCAACTAATGTTTTATATGACAGACCTAAAACTTACACTTTTGCTCTGATAAACAGTTCGGCTACATTCTCACATCATATCGCTTATTTGCTGGGTGTGACAACTAAGTTCCCCTTCAAAGGACATTTTGGTAACAGCAGCTAACAGTGTCAAAAACAGCAGCACTTACTGAGAGAAATCCTGAAGAACTCAGCTCAGTATCATTGTCATCAGACAGAAGTAAGCTTCTTTAACAAAGTAACAGAAACACACCGGCCATCTGCAGTCATTGTGGGGTACAGAGGGTTAAGTCTGACATCACCATCTTCAAATTCCTCAAATATGAGCGATCCCTCTCATGTACTCATTTTTAATCTTGTTCATTCTGCTTACTTTACATGAATATGGTAGCATTTTCAATTCCTCCACTTCCGCCTCGACTTCCTGTCTTTCTGTTAGTGGCACCATGTCCAAACCATGCATGACAGCAGGTCTGACTATCATTTTTTAAGTCTTCCCTTTTATGTCTTGCTGCTCGTTCATCATGTTTACACCTGTCACAAGTCACCACTAATACTTGTCTTCATCCTGTCTGCATCCTCTTTTTTACGTCTCTTCTGGACTGTCCATTGCTTAGGATGGTTGACCCCAGATATTTAAACGCATCTACCTTTGCTACCTTTGTTCTTTGCAACTTTACTGTTACACCTGCTCTCTCTAATTCACACTCGTGTATCCTGACCTTCGTTCCTCTTGTCTCCAGTGTATACCATCACGTCTCCAGGCTCTTTTACACCTGCTCCTTATTCTTCTACAGATCACAATGTCATCTGCAAATATCAGGTATACCATGGCCTTGTGCGACTCGAACCAAAAAGAGTACATTTAATCCAAAGCAAATAACCCCAGGCAAACAGATAAGTGTGGGTGAGGAGCTGGCTAAGATGGGACAATGACTTTTAGCCATTTTTCCCTGTGAAGGAAAAAAGATTTCAAACTTGCATGTATATCTTCTCGCCAATAGTATTAGATACAAATAAGGCTTTCATGAAAACACTGAATAAAAATGATACATATTTGCTAAATTAGGATAAAATAGAAGGCACAGAGTGATACTAAATGGAGAGTCATTTGTAAACCGTAAGAGTCTCTTCTAAGGGAACAAAGAGCAAAAACAGCCAAACAGCAGCTACATTAAAGTATTTAAAGTTAATTTAAAGAAATGCAACTAAAGTGGGGTACAAAAAACTTAAAACCACAGATACAGATAAGAACACACTGTCTCACTAAAGTAGCATATTCTCCAAACCTTTGTTAAAATCAAATAAGCAAACAGTACAAAGCTTTAAACTGTTTCACAATTTCTTTTTATTTTATCATGAAATTATGTTAAAGCTCATGCTAAGAAAAGTTTCCAACCCAGTTCAAGAAAATGGAGAAAACCTCCATTAATCTGATAATCAACCATACAAAGAAGATGGAAAAGCAATAGAGAATGCACTGATGCATGCTCAGGCATCCAGGTAAGTAAATCCCAAAAGGCTGAATCTGTTGATCTGGACGTAGCGTTTTCAGTGGGAGAAACATTCTCCTTCAGTCACTTGGATGAGTGAGGAAACATTTCTCCCACTGAAAACGCTACGTCCAGATCAACAGATTCAACCTTTTGGAATCTAGAATGCAAATGATGGTTGATAAATAGCTATGTATGCAATGTGACCACTGGCTAAGTTAGGCCAATTCATAGCCAGTGGCCTCAAGGAACTTTATATTGCATGGTAAAGACCCTGCAATATAAAAGAAACCCCCAACAATCTAACGATCCCCTCTGAGCAAGCACTTGGCGACAGCGGGAAGGAAAAACTCCCTTTTAACAGGAAGAAACCTTCGGAAGAACCAGGCTCAGGAAGGGGCAGCCATCTTCCACGACTGGTTGGGGCATAGATGGTACAAAACATGGACATAGCTTGTTCGTTGGAAACATGAAGCCAATACAGAAGAACCTTAAGTGTTCTTCTGTATTTGAAGAGCCTGGATTTGCTGTCTCATTTTATCTTTTTCTTTTTGAAAAGTCTGTTTCAGCTCACACATGCTCCCCATTGCAGCATCATTTTCTAATCTGAATGCCTGGTTGTCCGTTTGGAGATTTTCAACTTTTAGCTGCAATTCCAGCTTCTCTATTTCATACTCTTCAAGCTGAAGGTGCATTTCTTCTTGCAGAGCCTGTTCATTTTGTCTCATTTCCATCCAACAATCATTGATCGTTTTGGTAAGCTCCTGTTCCAGAGCTTTGTTATATTGCCTAATTATATTTTTCTCATCTTCAGAGCTTTCGAGTTGTTTGAGAAGCTCTTCAATATTAGTTCGGAATGCCTGGTTGTCTGTTTGGAGATCTTCAACTTTGAACAGCAATGTTATCTTCTCCATTTCATACTCTTCATGCTTACGGTGCATTTTTTCTTGCAGAGCCTGTTCATTTTGTCTCATTTCCTTCTGACAATCAGACAACTTTTTGGTAAGCTCCTGGACTTCCTGTTCCAGAGCGTTGTTTTGTTGCCTTATTCTGTTACTGTCATCGTCAAAGGATTTGAGTCCTCGCAAAACAGGTTTGAGCTCCTTGACTTCCTCCTGAACAGCAATGTTTTTTGCTTCAATTTCTTGTTTCAGGTCTTGGTTTTGATTGTTCAGAGACTCATTTTCCTGCTTTAATTCCTCATACAGGTCCTTAAATTCTTTGAAATTTTCCAGGCTTGCGTTTGCCTCATGGATGTCAGTTTGGAGAGCCTGGATTTGTGTTCTCATTTTATCTTTTTCCTTTTGAAAATTCAGTTTCAGCTCACACATGCTCTGTATTATAGCATCATTTTCTAATCTGAATGCCTGGTTGTCCGTTTGGAGATCTTCAACTTTTTCCTGCAATGCCAGCTTCTCCATTTCATACTCTTTGTGTTTACAAGGCATTTTTAAGTTGTTTTTAAGTTGCTCCAGAGCACTTTTCCATTCTTGATCATTTTGTTCATAAGCACTCTCCTTTGCTTGAACTTGTTGTCTCAAAGCTTGATTTTCACAGTGCAAATAGGCAACGCAATAGTTCAGCTCTGAATTCTCCAAGCAAAGCTTCTCATTTTGTAGTTGTAGTTCCCTTTTTTTCTTGTTTTTAGAAAACCCATATGCTTTGAGAAGCAGTTCAATGTTTTTTCGGAGGTTTTCGTTCTCATCTTTGGGTCTGTGAAGGTTCTCAGTCATCCAGGTCATCGTAGTCAAAGGAGCTTGCAAAGAAAAGCGTCTGGACTTCTTTAAGTTACTTGAAGACGTTTCACCTCTCATCCGAGAAGCTTCTTCAGTTCTAAAACTGAAGGAATTTGTGTTGTGCGTCACATTCCCTGAAGACTTTTTCTTCTTTTGTTTTATGTAGTGTGTGGTTTCCATTATACGAAAGCACTGTGTGCTTTTGAGGACACCAGGTTTTGAGAAAAATAGTCATTTGATTTTTTTGTGTGTGCTTCTTTTTATTTAAGGTGTGTTTACGTAGTAATATTGTCGCTGGTCTGTATATCCACAGTTAAGTTTTGCTCTAAAAAAAAGCAGCCCCTGGGCACATTCCATTTACACTTATGTTGTTGCGCCCCTGTGGATATGAGGCATATGTGGACTGTAATTTCGTGATTACAGAGGCTAAAATACCACACAAGCTAAATGTTTACAATTAGAGCGTCGGAAAGCACCACAAGGCTTTTCCTTGAAAATCAGAGGGCAGCACATTGATTGTTTCCTTCCTTTATTTACCATGTTTCTTGGCAGAGGTAAGGTGAAGTGTCTGAATCGGGGCATTTTTAAATGCCAAACACGCTCAGCTTAACAGGAGGCAAATGTCATTCAGAAGGTCAGTGTTTCATAAGTGGAAATCTGTGTTAAGGTAAACTATTTAGATGGTGGGCTTTTAACTTTTCCTCACAATGGTGAGTCCATTCATATTGTGACTGCAGTATGATAACACAATTTCTAAGTCATTTAATTCTGTCTGTTTGTATTGTCTCACAGCCCGCCTGCCTGTATTCAAAGCATAAACAATTGCTTTAATCTCCGGGCTCTGCTACAGTGCTGTTGCTTTACAGTTGGGCCTACCTCAGTGGAATGAAAAGCGAACAGTAGAGTGGAAGAGCAACTTGATAATCATCTTTTCAGTTTATAAAGTGGGCAACTTTAGCCTCACATGAGCTTGATTAGGAAAATATACTATTATGTTTGAGTGGGATTTGGCATGTGAGAGATTAGGTGTAGCAGTACAGCTTGGGAAAAATATTTGTTTACAAATAAATCTCAATAATTTGCACTGTGAGTTTTACTTTGTGTGTAGGCTTTGATTAGCTAGTGTGTACTGCTGCTCTGAAGTTCACTGCTCTTTGTGAATTTAGACAACTGAATCAAATGAGCAGAGGTGGAAAGTAACGAATTACATTTACTTGCGTTACTGTAATTGAGTAGTTTTTTTGTGTATTTGTACTTTTTAAAGTCATTTTTCAAGTCTGTAATTTTACTTTTACTTAAGTATATTTTTTAAAAAGTATTGTAGTTCGCTACGTTTTCAATCACACCGGTTACTGAGTAAATTAAAAATAAATAAAAAACATTGCGCTTCAGAAATACTGCAGGGAATGATGGGCAGTAGAACAAAGTGGCGCTAAGGTCACGTTAAAGATGGAGTCTGACATCGGTGTTTCGGATCCAGTGAAAAAAGAAGCCCCGTCGAATTCTGCTGACCCTGAACTCGAAGAAACGGATGTGAACCCCTGGCCGTATTTAAGGGACCATTTCGGCTTCAAGTGCAAGAAAGGCAACAGCTTTATTATGCAGTGTAAGCTGTGTTTGCCCAGAGAGACCGAGTTAGCAGCTTTTAAAAATTCCACATCAAACCTGCGCAAGCATGTAGAGGTAAGTTAAATACAACTCGCACCGTTATGGTAGCAAAAAGGCTGTGTTCAAATTAATCACATTAAGTTAAGACATCTGTGAAGAACACAGATAACGTTGGTTGGTACTAGCAACTTGCTGTAATCGGGCACGTTGTTGTCCACGCAACTTACATTTTTTTTACTGGGTTGGTAAATTGCCAAAAGAAAATGTGTTTACCTACGTTTTTCCTGTTTGTTAATAATAATAATTTATTTTAAAAAATAGTTAAATTAAAGACAGAAGCGGCTACTTTCTTACTTAACCCACATATGTTCACACTGCAGGCAAAAGAATAACAGAGCGCTCACTTACCTTAGATTAGTCAAAGACAGCTGACTTCTGTTACTTGTTAATTAGCACTTGCAACCTCCCGTTAACTAGCCTGTTACTGTCCAATAAAAAAAAAAAACACGAGGTATATTGGTATAATTTACCAGCGGTAGCTATGTAATGCATTGATGTCTTATTAGGGACGTCAAAAAACTTTCTCTCAAACTTAACACTGGCCTGCCTGCCTCAGCTGCCTTCGAGCGTCTCTTTAGCTGTGCTGGACTACTGTTCACTGCAAAGTGAGCAAGGATGAACTCTACTAACTTTGAAAATCAACTGCTCCTCAAAATTAACAGGAAGTTCAGAGAGTAACACTCTAGGATGGATACAAAGGAACTTTAATCTAGAGGTACAGTAGGGCAGGGCCAAGTTTAAAAAATTAAAAAACATTTTTAAAGCAGCTGCCGTTCAGTTCAGTACTTGTTCTCTTATTTGACAGTTTAGAACACATTCTCATGTGAAAGAATGATATGGTTTTGTATTGAAAACACTGTGATACCTGACAGTTTGGTTGGTTGGTTTGGTGACCATTATCCATTTTCATGTATAGACTTGCAGTTTAACTGCCACTGCACTTTAATTTGTAAAGTTTTTCTTTTCACTAAAAAAGAACTACTTTGAGATTTATATCCCACTGTCTTTTTTTGCACTACTCAGAAGCAGCTGTCCTCCTGCTGACAGAAAAGTAACTATGTAACTTTTACTCTGAGTACATTTTAAATGAGCTACTTTTTACTGTTACTTGAGTACATTTTTAGACAGGTAATTTTACTTGTACTTGAGTAAAATTTCAGCAAAGTAATAGTACTTTTACTTGAGTAAAATATTTTAGTACTCTTTCCACCTCTGCAAATGAGATATAACCAGATATCACCTAAGCTGTCATAAATAAGTATATAGTATGAATGAGACAGGTGCAACCCTAATCTGGGAACCACCCCTGGTAGGCAAGGCTGGTTTTTCCCTTTAATAAGGACAGGGGCAGGTAATTGCCAATTTAGCAACTTTGTTACTATATTTAGCAAGTTTTCAGACCCCTTATCAACTTTTTTTCTAAAAAGAAACTAGCAACAAATCTGGTGACTTTTTCTGGTGTTTTTGGAGACATATAATATATTTTTGACTTGAAATGTATCGCATATGTGTCGCTCTTACACTCAACAAGCGGGCGTGCTCCTGTGTGCACCTCGCCTGTGCCAAGGCGCTCACAGGCGGCAGCCTTAACTCCATCTTGTACATCCGATTTCGACTGAAGTTATGTCCATTTTGATTGTTAATGTAGTTTGTTAACAACGTTATGGCTAAAATGTTCTTCTTTTGCTGTTACTTTTTGTGGACCACAAGGTTTAAAAGTACTTAAACACACAAACACACTTTTGCTGGTCCCAAGTCTGGATAAAGGAGGAGGGTTTGAATTGTGACATTAAAAAAAACAATAATTCCTAAAAGAAATTTAATTTGTAGTTCTAAATATATTCTTAATGCTTTTAGGGTGTTTTTTACTCACATTATGCCTCTTCCACAATGTTATTTCTCTCTCCTACAGCAGCCATTCCAATTACATAGGCATGACCAATTATGCAAATTAAGCGATGACATCATTTAGCGACTTCTAGTGACTTTTATGACTGAGGAGTTGGCAACACTGATTAGTCGAGCTCTTGAGTGAACCTGGAGCTGTGTGACTGCCTGGTCTACGCTGTGCTATTTGGCTTTTTTAACTTTTCTATGGCAGCTTGATGTGGGCTGTGTGAGTACAAAAAAACAATTATTAGAATATGATGTGTTAAATTTGTTTAGATCAGAGGAATAAGGAAGGATTTGTCTGTGTGTTTCAGTTTGGCTTAGCTGTAGGCTTGCGAGTGTGTGTAATTGTTTAGAGGGAAAGGAATTTATGGACACTGGGGGTCTGCTGTCATAAAAGGAGACAAGAAGCTACAGTTGGGATTGCTGATGCTGATGCTTGTACCTTTAATAAAAACTCATAATTGTTATAACTTAGAAGTAGGTTTGCAGGAGACTCTCCACCTTAAATGTAAATGTAAGACAACAAGAGGCCACTGGCCCAGTGGATGCCTCAGTGGGGGTCTCAGTGTTTGTAATATGTTAACTCTGTTGTGTAGAGGAATTTGGTGTAGCTTGGGTGAGGAGATTACTTTTATGACCGGCAGGAAGTCACGTAAACAGAGACACACACAGTGCTTTAACTGTTATGACGCACCCACACCTACATGCACACTCACTCACGTGCACTCACTCATACACACAGGTATGCGCACACATTCATTTACGTGCTCGTGCATACACACACAGACACAGAGTTTGCAGCACACCATGGGGGTTTTATGATGGGGTCGCTTCTACAAAACTGTGTTTCACAGACAAAGGAGTGAAGATTTGCAGAGGGACACCGGCCTTGCACATCTCCCCTTCTAGAAGATGCATGCTTAAATGAAGATGAATAAAGATGAATAAAGGTTTTTGTGAAAATGACTACTGAGTTCTGGTGCCATCTCTGGATGCCCGAGGAATAAAAATAACCGGGGTGAAACTGATTTCGCAACAGTTGATTAGTCTTCTATTGGAGTGGTAGGTCACAGAAAATGTTCTGCTTAAGTTTTGGTAGAGTTTTGAAGTTATTTGTACCCCTGTAGGAAAAAACATAATTTAACGCTTCTGGAGAAACTTGTAGTGGACTCCGCCACCCCTGGCTGATACTTATTAGGGTGCGACCCTAACCTGGAGACAGGTAACTGAAAAACAGATATGACGCAAAGTGGGAGGGATATTCCTTCTGAGGTAAAGTGTTCGGTGATGTCCTGTCTTATTTTACAGATTGCCAAGCTGCTGCTTTGCCACGCTGGATTTCTTGCTGTTGGGCCAAGGTGCTGATACGCTGGTGGCTCTATTGTAATTTGTGGTTTCATCCACACTCCAGAAGTCACATATAAACATAGACGGTTTCCATCTGATCCGGGCAGACAGAACAATGGAGAGTGGTAAGAAGAGAGGAGGGGGTTTGGCTGTGTTTGTGAACAATAGATGGTGTAACTCGGGGCATTTATCTATCAAAGAGATGCTATGCTGTAAGGACATTGAGCTGCTAGCGGTTAGCATGAGGCTGTACTATCTACCGCAAGAGTTTACACACGTCACTGTGATAGCTGTGTATGTCCCACCCTCTGCTAACGCTGCAGCAGCCTGTGAGGTCCTGCACACTGTAACCAGCAGACTCCAAACACAGCACCCTCAGGCCCTTTTCCTGATCTCTGGCAACTTTAATCACATCTCCCTGTCCTCCACGCTCCACACCTTCACCCAGCACGTCACCTGCCACAACAGAGACATTAAAACATTGGACTTATTGTATGCCAACACCAAGGAGGCATACAGCTCATCACCTCTCCCTCCCCTGGGGGCCTCAGATCACAACCTTGTTCATCTCCAGCCTGTGTATAAACCTCTAGGACACGGAGAACCAGTTGTGAAACGCACAGTTAGGAAATGGTCGGCAGAGACTGAAGAGGCCCTAAGGGACTGTTGTTTTTTTTGCCTGTCCCGTTTGGCTCTTTTACCATCAGAATTATTGTCTAAAGGCGAGGAAAGATGCCCAACGGATTTACTTTACCAAATGGACCATCCCAGCCTTGCCGTAATGGTCTATTTATTGTTTATTTTATTTTATTTTCACTTGCTAAATACGGGACAGACTTGACTGGGGAAAAGAAAGGGGAGAAAGAAAGAGGGAAAGAAAAACAGCGGGGAAGAGGGATGGGGATAAAGGGCAAAAAACATAAACCAAAAAAATAAGCAGACACCCCCGAAGTGGCCCGAGCGAGCCCCAGGCTCCAGGCCCCGACAAGCAGCCACCAAGGACTGAGCCAGTGTGTACCTGGACGCCCACCCCCGGACACAAAGAACCACCAACGCACCGATGTCTGAAGGCGTCTGCCACTGGCAGGGGAAGTGGTGGGGGGAGATAGGCCTCCATACCTTGGAGGGCCTGAGATGTCCCTAAAGAGGTGGCATCTGATACCCAACCTGACATATAGACACAGACATACAGGCACACACAGATATAAACATCAATTTCCACCCTCATGCTCTCGTATGCAATTACTCAACACTCATCCAACGTGGAGACAGACATAGAGAGACACGGTACACACAATCACACTCCCCAAGCATACTCTAAGCCCAAGGTCTAGGTACCCTTGCCCCTGGAGGGGGAAACTGCACCCAGACCCAGGTAGTGTTACCCTCTTCCCTGGGGTGGAGAGAAGCAGACTGCCCCGACTCGGCAGCAGCAGGGAGGCCCCAAAGTAGATGTCTTTCTGAAAGCGCTGTAACTAAGTTTAAGAATATAATCCACCCACTGTTATCATCTTCAATGCCCTGTACCAACAGAGAGCAGAGCAGCTATCTGAACGCTACTCCAAAAGAGGTCGATTATCTTGTTAATAATTTTACCTCCTCACTACGTACGGCTCTGGATACTGTAGCTCCAGTGAAAACTAAGGTCTCAAATCAGAAGTACCTGACTCCGTGGTATAATTCTCAAACACGTAGCCTAAAGCAGATGACTCGTAAGCTGGAGAGGAAATGGCGTGTCACAAATTTAGAGGATCATCATTTAGCCTGGAGAAATAGTTTGCTGCTTTATAAGAAAGCCCTCTGCAAAGCCAGAACATCTTACTATTTGTCACTGATTGAAGAAAATAAGAACAACCCCAGGTTTCTCTTCAGCACTGTAGCCAGGCTGACAAAGAGTCAGAGCTCTGTTGAGCCAACCATCCCTTTAACGTTAACTAGTAATGACTTCATGAACTTCTTCACAAATAAAATTTTTATCATTAGAGAAAAAATTACCAATAATCATCTCACAGATGTAATATTATCTACAGCTACTCTCAGTACCATTGATGTTAAGTTAGACTCTTTTTCTCCAGTTGATCTTTCTGAGTTAACTTCAATAATTACTTCCTCCAGACCATCAACGTGTCTTTTAGACCCCATTCCCACAAAACTGCTCAAAGAAGTCCTGCCATTAATTAATGCTTCAATCTTAAATATGATCAACCTATCTCTAATAATCGGCTATGTACCACAGGACTTCAAGGTGGCTGTAGTTAAACCTTTACTTAAAAAGCATATCTAGACCCAGCAGTCTTAGCTAATTATAGGCCAATCTCCAACCTTCCTTTCATATCAAACATTCTTGAAAGAGTAGTTGTCAAACAGCTAACAGATCATCTGCAGAGGAATGGCTTATTTGAAGAGTTTCAGTCAGGTTTCAGAGCTCATCACAGCACAGAAACAGCTTTAGTGAAGGTTACAAATGATCTTCTTATGGCCTCTGACAGTGGACTCATCTCTGTGCTTGTCCTGCTAGACCTCAGTGCAGCGTTCGATACTGTCGACCATAATATCCTATTAGATTAGAACATGCTGTAGGTATTACAGGTACTGCACTGCAGTGGTTTGTATCATATCTATCTAATAGATTCCAATTTGTTCATGTAAATGGAGAGTCCTCTTCACACACTGAGGTTAATTATGGAGTTCCACAGGGTTCAGTGCTAGGACCAATTCTGTTTACACTATACATGCTTCCCCTAGGCAGCATCATTAGAAGACATAACATAAATTTTCACTGCTATGCAGGAATGTCTTAAAGACATAAAGACCTGGATGGCCGCTAACTTTCTGCTTCTTAATTCAGATAAAACTGAGGTTATTGTACTCGGCCCTGAAAAGCTTAGAAATATGGTATCTAACCAGATTCTTACTCTGGATGGCATTACCTTGGCCTCCAGTAACGCTGTGAGGAACCTTGGAGTCATTTTTGACCAGGACATGTCCTTCAACGCACATATTAAACAAATATGTAAGACTCCTGTCTCAGAGTGATGCTGAAAAACTAGTTCATGCATTTATTACTTCCAGGCTGGACTACTGTAATTCATTATTATCAGGATGTCTAAAAAACTCGCTGAAAAGCCTTCAGCTAATCCAAAATGCTGCAGCAAGAGTACTGACAGGGACTAGAAGGAGAGAGCAGATTTCTCCTGTTTTGGCTTCCCTTCATTGGCTTCCTGTTAAATCCAGAATTGAATTTAAAATCCTGCTCCTCACATACAAGGTCTTAAATAATCAGGCCCCATCTGATCTTAATGACCTTGTAGTATCATATCACCCTATTAGAGCACTTTGCTCTCGCACTGCAGGCCTACTTGTTGTTCCTAGAGTATTTAAAAGTAGAATGGGAGGGAGAACCTTCAGTTTTCAGGCCCCTCTTCTGTGGAACCAGCTTCCAGTTTGGATTCGGGAGACAGACACTATCTCTACTTTCAAGATTAGGCTTAAAACTTTCCTTTTTGCTAAAGCATATAGTTAGGGCTGGACCAGGTGACCCTGAATCCTCCCTTAGTTATGCTGCAATAGACGTAGGCTGCCGGGGGATTCCCATGATGCATTGAGTTTTTCCTTTCCAGTCACCTTTCTCACTCAGTAATGTTGTAATAGTCCTCTCTGCATCGAATCATATCTGTTATTAACCTCTGTCTCTCTTCCACAGCATGTCTTTTATCCTGTCTTCCTTCTCTCACCTCAACCGGTCGCAGCAGATGGCCCCGCCCCTCCCTGAGCCTGGTTCTGCCGGAGGTTTCTTCCTGTTAAAAGGGAGTTTTTCCTTCCCACTGTCGCCAAAGTGCTTGCTCATAGGGGGTCATATGATTGTTGGGTTTTTCTCTGTATCTATGAAGCGCCTTGAGGCGACTTTTGTTGTGATTTGGCGCTATATAAATAAAATTGAATTGAATTCAATTACCTCCCTCAGTTCACATAAACAAGGTACAAAAGCAGGGAATTGCTAATTAACCAGCATCATCTAATTACATTTAAATTAATGTCTACTGCCATTAACGCAACACCACAGACTGCCCTCCAATTTGACACAGAGTCACTGTAAACTCCACCACAGTACTGCTAAATAACCAGTTTAGCCTGCGGTAAAATGGTTAATATTTTCATGCAACCTTTGAATACTATTATTAAATACTATTATTACAATTTAAAAAACAGTACTTCAATAGCATGAAAAATGATACAAACTGATACAAACTGTTTTTGTTACAAGCATGTTGTTTTCTCTCTCCTTGGGAAATACATCTACTGTGCATTTAGCTACAAAGACAAAAACTGCACACAAAAAAGTTATTGCATAGTTATCAGTTAAGTATTTCATCACATTTGCTGAGCTGTTTTGAAAAGCTACATTTGAAATTAAATGGCAGTTACAAAAAAAAAGCGAATCAATTTATGGTCACCTCTGATGAGTAGCACGTCGCAGGGTCAACACAGTATTGAGGATGTAAGCGATACACGGGATGTAATTTTCTTGTAAGTGAGAAAGTGCATTCAAATCCTAGGCTAGAGGAATTGCCAAGCTGCAGCACTTGAAGGTTAAAGTGCCAGAACACCGTTCCAGATCCTTCTGATTCACTCTAACCCCTGCATACACACAACACAGCTTAGACCCACCTTTACGGACACTATTCAACAATTCCCATGTTGAAAATGTCCAAAGTTATTCAAAGCTATTTGAAGAAACAACTGCTATGAAGTAATATTCAAAATACTTGTGGGTTGAAGCGATATCATTTAAAATTATAACACTTTTGTGTAATTCCTTTTTGTGTTTGCAATGGCAGCCTGTGATAAGGCAATGCATTTTTAGAAAAGTGGAGGTAGGCCAAAAAAGAAATCACACCGACTAGTAAAATTTAACCCCTAGCCATGAAATAAATCTGCAGGGGGTCATGAAAAAGGGAACTTTAAGGTCGCAGATGCAATGTGTTTGAGTGTCTTTGTGTTTTGATCTGATAAATAAATAGAAATTAAGGTGATGGTCTGCGTCAGGTTGATCCGGTGAGGCTGAAAGCGCTCACGTAGCAAGGATACGGTAATAATAATATGACTGACTTTGACCTGTTAAAAACAACAACTCCCCTTTTTTCTCTTTTTGTTTATATCTCTGTAAGTATGATGGGGGGGGGGCATAAACATATGGACTTTAATCTCAAATTTCACACAGCCGAGACACAACTTCAAAGTGGAACAGCCTGAAGGATGGAAGCAGAGAGAGAGGGGGAGAAAAAAGCTGAAAGAATAAGGAACAGCAACATTTACATGAGGAGAGAGATGTATCCAAGGGAGCAGCAGTGAAGGGGAACATACAATATTTAAAAGGATGGAGACTGAGACAGCCTTTGCTACACAAACGTATTTGATCTGTAACTATTATTTCAAGGGCATATCAAGGTAAATAATATCCTTGCAGTGGTGAGGTTTTGAAGTTAGAAAAACATGCCAACTGCCAAAACTCATCATGAGCACCCCCACAACACCGACCCACTCCGTTATGACTATATATAGTTCAGACTTCATTAAAGAGTGTCAGTCCTCAGTAGTCGGGACAGTGCAATTGCGTCTTTGATTTGTTTTCCAGCTAACTGACTTCAAAGTTTATAATCATGGCACAGAGCAAAAAAAATGTTCATCATGCTTATTTTATACCAGCAAGAGGAAAACTTAAATTTCCTGTGAATATATCTACAATTCCACTTGTTCGTGTATTTAGTTACATGCAATGTGTGACAGCACATTTTAAATGACGAACATAATGTACAAAAGGCACAATTACATGTACATTATATTTAAATGTATCTGTGCGAATGTCTATGTCTATGTGTGTTCCTTGTACCCACCTTTCTAGGGTTTCCACCAGTTTATAAAAGCCCAGCCTGACCTAAAGCTGAGTCATGCATCGCTTTGTAACCAAGCAGCAAGAAGCAACCGACAGCCTTCAGAACATTTGAAACATTTAAATAAATAAATACAAGTGTCAAAAACTGCAGTTTATCTAATGGACGCTGGCTCCAAAAACTGGGTCAGTCCACATAGACTCATGTGTTAAGACGTGACTGGCTCAGGTGGTAGAGCAGGTCACCTACAAACCGGAAGGTTGGTGGTTTGATCCCAGCTCCTCCAGTCTGCTTGGGCAAGATACTAACCCCATGTTGCTCTCCAATGCATCCATCAGAGTGTGAATGAATCTTAGATAGTAAGCCTGGAAAAAGTGCTGGTGTGATTAGGTGAATGAATCAGTTGTATAAAGCGCTTTGAGTGCTAAGATAGAGTAGAAAAGCGCTATATAAGAACCAGCCCAGTCCATTTAAGATGCCCAGCTTAATAGTATTAAAGACCTTCAAGTTTATGACTGGTACTAAAGGTGTTACAGTTGTCATGGGGTGGAATGGACAAGTTTAACTGAGTGTTTTTCATCTTGCATGGGTTGCTATGTTTTATTACTTTTAATCTTTTAATAATGTACTGGTTTCAGTCATTATGCAAATGTACTATTTATAAGATTGGGGAAACCTGCAGTCAGCTGAGACTGAAGAAGACACTTGGATGAGTGACGAAACATTTCTCCCACAAAATGTTACGTCCAGATGAACAGAATCAACTTTTGGAGAATAATGGACAGTGTTTTATTCTTATGGTTTTATTGCATGTTTTATTGTATATATTTGTTAACTTGTCCCGGAGAGACTCAGCCCCTTACTGATTACTAACCTGACCCACCTGAGAGTTCAGGACTGCGAGAATGACCAACTTCTGAGGTATTTAGTATTGTTTGTGTTTTCTATGCAATTTGAAAATTAGAATCAACAAGGGTGTACAATGAAGAATTATATTGAAATAAATCTAGAAACACTGGTAGGAATTAGTTGTAATAAGCTATAGATATCAGAGCCGAATGGTTGAACTGTGTTCTGAGCGGTTGCCCAGGTCAGGGTTTTTTTTTTCTGTGCTTATTTCAATTGGGTTGGTTTTGAAAACCCGAGAAGAATCGAGGATCCCTTTTCCAGTACTGGATGACGAGCCCCAGTCCAAAGAGCTGGATGAACTGGTAGATTGCAACTCGACTGGTTACGAACACACAGTTACTATTGAATATTGACAGACTTCTTCCTAGCGGTTCACGTCCCGCGATGCAGGGTCCTGCATCGAAGGAAATTGACTTTTAAAAAAGGACACAAAGACAACACAAAATTGGGTTTATTTTCAAAAAGCGCGCTCTACTTACTTTAATTGTGCACAACCTACTGAACTCTTATTGTTAATAAATGCTGTTTTGTTTTCCATAACTGTGGTGTACAAGTCCTCTGTCAGACACCCTTGGCTCCTATGAATCTAGAACCTGTCTAGCCCATATTTTCCTTCTGTCCTCATACTGTGGTTAAAGCTAACTATACTGCATTCAAAGAAGGCAAGAAGTAGCACTAGCAGGTCTTACATTCCCACTACTTGTGTTACACCAGTGCTACAGTACCATAACGCCATATCTTCAGTACAGTCAACTTTTATACGACATAGCTCACCCTCTGATGAATTCACCACTGCATCTGATGTCAATCAGTCGTGTTGTTCCTATTAGTTGCTTGACTTGAAATTAACTGGCAGATCATTTCCTTTAGTTTCACAAACAACTATTTCTGTACTTCATAACTGTAAATGTCTTCCTGAATTGACATCTAAGCAACTTTTCAATATTTTTTAAAAGCTCCTTACTCCATGTATTTCCCTCTGGTCTGTTTTAATAAAGAGTGAAAAGCCCCCCCCCCCCAAATTTATGCTGGAGCTACACACATTAAATTTGGTAATGTACCTTATTACATTTAGCATAGCGATTAGAAGTTATTTACGTGCACAGAGAAATGCTTATACCAGCGCAGCAACACTTTTCCCCCCCGCCTGTGCCGCACAATTAACATTGTAGGGTTAATAGCACTACACAAAGCTAAACGTGAAATGCCTCAGCCCCCTGACTCCAAATGCCAGTTTGGAGTCAAGGTCGTTTTATGGTAAAGACTCTGCTTTGACTACACAGATGTAGCACAATAAATATGAGATTTGACTTCACATTTGGGGTTTGTATGCTTTCCCCTATATTCCCTGTTTTTCTTTGCCTTTTTCTATCAATTTTTCTTTTTCTTCTTTCTTTTAAACATGTTCCTTTACATGTCTTAATTTTGATATCATTTGCTTTTGTCACTTCATGCTCTTAGATGAATAATGAAAAGTTATGTTCTGTTTTTAAAACTAATTTTTAAAAATTAAAAAAAGATCTCTTGACAAAGCATTCCTTGTTTTCATTGCTAGTATTTGCTGCCGTTGACTTGAAGTCCTTTGGAGATCGATCACACTCAATCTAAGCCTCCATTTAGTAAGTGACACACAGTGACCTCTGGTCACATTAGTGTTCACTTCAGGAGACACGGGGACACTTCAACATTGATCAGGGTGTTTTAATCTCAGTAAGATTAAGAGCCCTCCAGTTAATTACAGAACAAACAGCTAGAGGCAGCTGCTTTAGATCCTGAACATGATTAAGGCAAATACTAGTGGGTTAGCACACTTCATGAAATCAAAAAGCCAGTGCTTTTTATGTTTTCAGCTACAACAGATGTAATTAACCATTATTATAGTCGCATATGTATAACAGTCATCCAATAAGTGCAACATATAGGCAAGATAACACTAAAGCAAGAGCTAGAGGCTATAGGTTTTTTCTCCCCCTTTTAAATAAATGTAATTAAATATGGTATGTGTGTAAACTTCTCTTTCCAAAACCAATTAAAAAGCACACACAGGCTTGATAGCATAAATACTTTTTAATATTCTTAAAGATTATTTGTATGAGTATTAAAAAAAAGTCTGAGTAGTTAGCACGGCTGCCACTGCTGCAAGTGGGTCTTCAGCTTGAACCTGTTCTGTGCAAGTCTTTTCAGGGTCTCTTCACATGAAAAACGTGCTAGCTTTTGATGAGATAAAACAAATAAGGAGCCAGATTGAGCTCAGTTGGACATATTAAAATAATTTAAAAAAATAAATAAATAAAACAAAGTGCAGTAAAATCCCCCTACCAACATTTTTCAAGGGGAACTCAAAGACAGTCAGAAGATGATCCACGACGCTCTGATCTCTGGTCAAGAAATAGTCCCACTTATACATCCCAGGATATTTCATTTTTTGCAAAAAAAATGTAACGCAAGGTCTTACAGTATGCTAAGCTAAACTAACTGGTTAAGTTAAGCTAGTCTAACGGTCTGTCAGCCCCCAAAAGCAAGTCTTATATAAACTAGCTTAGATTTAATTGGTCATTTGGACATAAAGACCGCATATTTTGACTCACCAATAAAGTCTAGTTTAAAAAAAAAAGGTTAAAACTTTTGGTGAGTCTATATTCTGAATGCCATATCGCTTTCTAGTAGTCTATGGTTTTGACAGATTTGACAATAACGCTAACAAACACACAACAAGACTTACTTTGATTCAAATATATTTTAAGCCCAGCCCAGTTTGTCTGTTTGAAAGGAAAAACAAATACAACAAACAACTCTTATTCAGTGTAACCTTGAAACAGAGCACAGAGGGTTCAGTAGGATACCTCACAGTAAGAAGCTAACTGGAAAAAAAGGTTTTCACAGCCTTTTAGCACTTTCTAATTTTGCTGGTCTGCTCACCATCGATCTAGCGCTGAAATTGACTCGTCTGCCAGTGATAGATGACTGCATCCTCCCTTGTATGCATTCCTAATCAAATAAGTTGCTTTTAACTTTATTAACTTGGACAAGCTCACTTCAGATAAGCCTGTCCCTTTAAGCCACTGCAGAGTGGAAATCAGCCTCTGGAGGTGATGAGAGTTGACTCTGGGAGCCTGAGATGTGAGCTTTAGGTCGCTGTGCCATTGTCTGACGCTTGGCCTGAGGCTCCAGTGAGAATCACTTCCTCTAATGGAAAACTATTGTCTGCCACTGAGGACATACAGCTGTGAGGAATAAGGATCAGCCTATCTGGACTTATGCACAAGACAGAATGAAGCTCTCCACCGGAGAGAAAGCTATTTTGGAATTGTAATATCCACTGAAGTCGTTTCTGATTAAGCAGTACATCTGGAATAGACTGTGCTCTTGTATATGAGGCCGGGTGGTGTTTTCCTGCATGCTTGTAATGCATACAAAGAAGCAGAAAAACAACATAAAAGAAAAAAAGTAGCTATCTTTCCTTCCAGCGCTGGCATATATGTTAACTTGGGTAATGGGACTAAACATCTAAAAGTGTCAAAACAATGCAACAATAAGGCACTTGGTGAATTATTTATTCATTGGAGCTGATTTGATAGAGGTTAATGAGCACAACAGGGTGAGAATAGACATGTCTCTGCTAGAATTATGATGCCTTTTCCTTAGCATGTTGCATTATTTATTTACTCATCCTTAGCTGGCATTCAGAATCTAACGCAAGAGGTAGACACATCCAGTCTGATAACAGTTTGAATCGGGAACCATGGAAGTGAGGTTCACACTCAGTTCAGAGCACTCTTGCTATATGTAAAATGTATATGCAGCCGGTGAAGCTCTGAAGGAAATATCCCCCGACAGACCGTCCCAGAGGATAAGGAACTCCATTTGCCTCACGGGTTTCCTTCCATCCCTCCGTTCTGAAGATGTGTGATACAGGCACGATCTTTCCCCTCCTTTTTGTGCATCTCAACAGGTCACCACTCCATCCCCTCCCCCACAGGATTCACCTCGGCCCAGACTGTGAAAATCTGGACGTCTGCGATTCGTCCGAAGGACAGAGTCCGTAGCTTGTTTCTTTCCCTTCATCAGGAGTGGGTTTGAATCTGTGTGGGCCTGAATGTTTGGAAGGAAACGATTCATCAAGTCTATCAAGAAAATAAAGAAGAGAGAACAATATGACGATTAACAAAAACAAAAACAAAAACAAAAGGCAAAAACAATGCTTTGTTTGGACTGCACAACATTCAATGGCCTGCTGGCGAATCTAGGCAACCTAGTACTAGGGTTTGTTTTTTCACTAAATAGGCAGATTTTCAGAAGCCAGACCATGTTACATTTCAAATGAGGTTTTATACATTTTGGCATTACAGCTGTAAATGGTTTTCCATTGGGATGTTCCAAAGAGGTGAAAAGCCTTCACAAAGGGGTGGACTTAATCATACCCCTTAAAACAACACTCGATGTTCTATAGACTAATTGTGTGGGTGAGCAATGGATAGGCATTGCAAAAAAACTGGGAGGTATCAGGGGCCGTTTGAGGTTCAATGTCTTGCTCAAGGACATCTCAACCTGTGGACTAGAGAAGCCGGCTGATTGGTGAACAACCTGCTCTACCTTCTGGCAGATAATCCGGTGGGACTTGAATCCCCTCTAGAAGATTGTGGAAGGGCATAACAGGGGAGCTGCTGAGGGTTGAGCTTTCTAGAGGCAATTGTTAGAATTTCCCAATCTCTGGAAAAACAGCTTTACTTCTAAAGATCCATTATGACAACAACATTGCGCTGCCTCAAAGTCACATTAATATTTGATGTGCCATGATAACATTGTGTCCTCTGCAAAATATTTCATTTTAGGGGTTTTTCACTTGACATTCAAACAGGTTAGACCATCATGTGAGAATTCCTCTGACAGGCAAACATTTTCATCTGGGAGGATTAGTGTTGTTCGACTGTAACTAGCCCTCAGCCAACCCAGATAAAACATGATCCTATTGGATGGTTGAGATCAGTACATGTGATCTTTATACTTGGACTCTAATAGAGAAGCTTTGCATAACAACCCTTCATAGTTCCCTTTTAGCTTTAAGTACAACCTTCATTTGAACTAACTTTCTCCTGATTGGTTGCTCCTCGCTTAGAGGTTAAGGCAGCAGGTGAGTGGGACTTATTCTTTTAACCAGATTTGGTGCCAAAGATGACTCTATCTGAGATATCTGCTCTCACTGATCATCATACGTAGAAAAAAAGTTAAAAGCAGTTTGAAGCCTTAGCCTCATGATTATAGGATTACCAGGATGTGACCCAACCTAATCATTTGAATGTGTTTATACATCGTTTTAAAAATAAATTGGATTATATTTTATTTTTCTGTTTTTTTAGGAATCTGTCTTGAATTTTGTTTAAAATAGTTTTGAGCATCAGCTGATTGATTGGATCAATAATATTAAAGCCTGAATTTCATGCGAACTCTTTTCTTTTTGGTAACACGTCGAGATTTTAAATAAATAAGAAAAAATTTAGCTTTGCCCTGTTTGAGATAGAGTGTGTTATTATGTTGTATCATTTTGAACATAAATCACATAACATGTCTGCACACTACTTGAAAGACTTTGAAGTGTAACTGAAAATCATCATGCCTTTAAGTACTTTATATTTTTGATGTAGACCTGTAAATTAAGTTTACATGCTAAAACCCATGAACCTTATACAACTATGTACACTGCATTGTATCAATGCATGATTTCACATCTATACTACTGTTACATTGTTGCCTGTTCTCTTTCCCCACCACCAGATCCAACTTTGAACATAGCACGACAAGTTTAGATGAACAATATCATCACTGACAGCATACGCATGATGCAGCAAACAACATACCTTCAGCACCATTGGAATAAATGGATGGACGCCCCTGTGCAGCCAGTACTTCGACCTAGAAGGAAATATATAAACCAGTGTGACTATTCAAGTTTACGTCATAAACACAGGTAACAACAAATAGCATGAAAAGAAATGCCAAGACACATAATATTTTATGGTTCAATTATTGTAACAGAGGACATATTTTTATCAAAGTCTTATGATAAAGTTATTTCACTACACAGTTAGTTGAAATATTCCTGCTATTTATCATACTTTTTTACAGGTTTTTTTTCTTCTTTTTTTGGTTACATACATCTAATTATTCCCAGCTTTGCAGCTGGATTATGCACTCAACAGAGACAGTAAAACATATTACACTGAAGTTTAGAGGGTTTATGAGCAGCTACATTAGGGGAGAGGTTAAACTGGGTCAGTTTGTTTACCTTGTGGAACGGAGGTCTTTTTAAACAGCTACTGCCATCCCTCTCTCTGCGGAGGTCAGCTGGGGGTCATTTAGAGTCTCTTTAATGGACGGGGCAGAGGCAGGCTCTTTATATGACTGGGAAAGGGGTCACATGACCAGAGGAGAACAGAAAGAGCAAAACAAGAAGAGAGAGGGAAAGAGAGAGAGAACCCCCCCCTCCCCCACCAACACCCTCCACCTCACCCCCTTAACCACACACCTGACCCCTGTGGGAGGTCAAGGAGTCTTTCTTTCTTTTTCAGTTTGACGTGGTCCTATGAGCCATTTCTGTAAGGGTAAACACCCAGAAAGTTAATGTGTGTTTACTGATGATGCTTGACGCGACCAGCGCTTGCTTCCCAGCGAATTATGTGAGCAAACAGAGCGGATAGATTTTCAAGAGTGCCGATGCCGTTATCGCTAAATCCCCTAAATCTCAGTCGGAGATATTTCCTACGAAAAGCAGCACACGGAGTTCGAATACAAATAGGAAACTGTTGTTATCCGATCACCAAGGTCATCTGCTAGGTCACAAACAGCTGTATCCACTATTTGTATGTATTTTTTGGGAAGTTCATCTTGCCTATGCCGATATTTGACTTTACGGTGATAATCACTGCGGCTTACTACATTAAAAGGCTTGTGTGTGGTTGTAAATATTGCAAGCGTGTTTTGTTTTTTTTTTAGTTTAAATTATAACGCATTTTAATGAGTTCATAATTATTCTCTTTGACACAAGTGTTTTCTTTCAAAATGTTTATTTAGCATCAACAAAGAGGAAAATATTAAAGGGCTTACATAAGCTTAAAATCAATATAGTGAACAAATCTCTAGATGGAAATGACTGCCAATTCACCAGCATGTGACCGAGCATCTTAAAACTCATTGTTATGCCTACACAGTCAGAGAAGTATATTGTTAAAAAGTAAAAAAAAAATGACACCAAAATGACTTACTTAGATTGTCTAAAAAAAAAAATTTAAAAAAAATTCCACAAACATTAAAAAGCTCCTGGACTGTTTTGCAGCTCTGGTTGTGCAGTGTACATAGAGTATGCGCAGCTATTTATAGATGTACTTAAGTGGATGTTTGGGGGGCATAATCAATGAACACAACTACACAGGCTTTTCAGAATAAAACAGCTGACAATATCCACAGTTACACACCATGCTTTTATAAGCCCTTTAACACTAAATAACTATTATTTTACAAAAAAAGAGGAGGAAACAGCAATACAATATGTATACAGGATGTTTTTTTGTCTTTTTTTCAGTTTGTAAATCATTTACAAGGGACACAATTTCACCGATTACCCCTCAGAGAAAATATCTACAGAACTGCACTTTCCTAGAACTAAGCTACTACATTTTTAAGAGATCAACCACGCAGTTGAAGGTCTAAAGAATAGAGGGTGATAAATTAAGTTGCACTGGCAGCTGTGTAGAAACATTGTATCGAACACCTTACAGTGGCTCGCTAATCATTACCAAGTTAAATAGCTTGATACAATGTCATTCTTCACAATCACATAGCTGAGAGAGAAACTTAATGTACTATGAAGCTTTTTTCTTAATCTTATTGTCCAGTCGATTTCTCCTAGGGGGAAAGGATAGATTACCTAAATTGCTTCACACTTTTTATCCAGTGGGAGTATCTTTTTAGAATCAGGGGGATTCCACGTTTTTGTCTCATTCAGTGTCTCGCTATGGTCACCGTTTGGTTTGGATTATTTTTTTGCGGTTTATGTTTTCAATTCTAAAAAGGTGGGAGCGTCCATAAAAAATCCATTACTTGGGGTTGTAACAGCCATGAGGACTCAGGTGCGGGTTGTATAAACAGTTCAATATCTTGAGTATGGCTGATCTCTGTACACTCCCTTGGTTGTTCGTGCTGACGGAGCCTTGCCGCGATTGTTTGCCCACTCTTCCTGACCTGATTAAGAAGAAAAGGAAAGAAACAGATGTGGAGTGATTACAGAGGCATCGCACTTAAATCAATTTCAAGCTCTATGCAAATACTGTAAATATGCTCCCTTCCATGAAATTATTACAGCACAAAGTTAGCCGTGCTCTGGGTGTCTGGTATTGATGCTGCTGGTGAAAACAAAAAGCACTTTCATGCTGCGAGCACCAACAGCGACTCGCACCAAGAAGCTTGACTTTCACCTGGAAGTATTCATCACAGATAATTGAATGAGAGGATCAAATAGCTACTTGAAAAGAGCCCGTTTAGTGGCTCCTAGCAAAAAAGGTCACAATTACCATTAGCCCAAATCAGCCCAGTTCACCCGCTGGTACTGTCAATGTGAAAGTGCCAGTATCGATGGCACCCTTTGTCTGATCTTCAGCCAGCACTGAGACTTCCCTAGAGCCGAGGCTCACAAAGGGATTTTTTTCCTTCTGTGTAAAGGCTCACAGTTGGCAGCACATAGCCAATACCCCTTAATTAAACCTGTCACCTCTCCACTGACAGTCACTTTGAAGAAACACACCAAGGTAACCTTGTGTTTTGAGAACATGGATGCACATCAACTCTGTTTATCTGTTTCCTTTGAACTGTCGTCCTCTTTTCAGTGTGCCGCAGCACTCCCCCCCCCCCCTGTTTTTCAGCTTCATACGATGCTAGGAAACACTCTAATGAGCAGGAGGTGCTTAGTTCTTCCACTTGTGTGGTCAGAAAAGTTGGGAAAGTTTTAAAAACTTTGACTTATTGCCAAAAACGAAAAGATATGAGTTTACGATGCATTTGCTTTGCCTAATTAAGAAGTCACAAACTCCCAGCAAAGTCTTATTCTGCTTTAAAACACAAAAAATATGCAACATAAGGTGAATCTCTACAACACATATAAATTATACATTTCAGTAATTAAAAAGTTGATCATGTCTTTGCAGTCAGTCACTAAAAAAACTGTTTGACTGGCCTTGGTAAAGTGCACAGTGAATACTCTTTTAGAAGCTTTCAAGAGAAGCTAAATTAAAGCAGACACACCTTCGTATTAACACAGTGTTTTCATCTTTTCACCCAGACTGTGAGGAATTTACAGACTGACATTAAACCCAGGACAACCAGACTTGTGTATTTACAGGTACACACAAAGGCCGCACATACATAATCAAAGAAGGATGGACCTTCACAGTACAGTAGCATGTATTAGCCCTGCTATCACTGAAATGTACTTTGCAGGAGACGTGACCTTGGCCCATTTCTCACTATATCTTGTCAAAAGCCGACACAGGATTGCTGAACATTATCTGAGATTTGTCTGAACTTTGCTGCGGTCGGAGTTATTGGCGACTCTTTCCAGACGCGATAAACTGCCTGTAAAGCCGAGAGCAACATTTTCAAGTTGTGCTGAGGTGACTGCAGAGACAGATGTTACTGTGGCACAAACATCACACATACTTAAGTTAATTAGAAATGTTGGTGAAACTTCAGTGACTGGGCAGATGGAAGTGCAGGGATCAAAGATAAATACTGTATGATCCCATCGAGGTCATGGAAGAATCTTTGTATAACGAATTTTAGCCTGCTAAGAAGCTGCTGGATCCACCCAAATCCCTTTTCCATAAGCCACATTTTTTTTATCCAAAATTTTTAAATGAATATATTTATTCCCCAATGCCTAAAGTATTGTGTTATTTTTGATTTTCTTGCATTTGTTTGCATCTCTACTTTATGCCAGCACACAACACAATCTAAACAAGCCATGTTGACTTTCTCAAAGACATTTCTTCCATGAAACACAATTTAATATGTAACAGGCTTTCATTTAATCTGCTTTCTTCATAATGCCAGCACAGTAGCAAGTAATCTGCCAGTGCAGCATCTGTCATTTCCCTCTTTTCAGAGTGTATGTGTGTGTGTATAAACACAATCCGTTCCCAGGTCAGCTCCCTTCTTTGCACTGCAGTTAAAGTTACTGTTGTTGAACATTTAAGTACTCCAAATCCAGTGTTATCTCCTAAGCTAACAACTCGCCTGGCACTGTATGAAGTACAAACAGAAACCAAACACAGTTGCACAGTAACCCTGCTATCAGTAGCTGGTGTTTTATAGGTGTAGTTAAAGGTGGTGCGGACAGGTACAGTTTTTTAGTTTTCTCATTAGTTTTGTTTGCCTGAGATTGGGAACCTCACCGAGGTGTGTCCCGCCTCTTGCCCTCTGGTAGATGACTCTGATAAGGACAAGCGGAAGAGGACGGCTGGATAGTTTTGCAAGTTCACAAAATCTTTTCAGTTTTCCACAATATTCTCTTTTTTGGCTGCAGTTAATGAAAAAATATTTTACCACCTAGTTTTAGCTTTAAGCAGTTTTAGGTAGCTATAATAACCTTGGTGACATATGATTCATATAGCCATATACGCTCAAATGTGTTTGAGTGAGAGTGATAGAAGATCCTGTTCACTGGAGCAGATTTGTAGAAAACAATGAATTTAGTGAGTCTTTGTAATGCTTGTTGTTAAGGATCTCCCAATAACTGGGACTCTGTAATGCTATTATGAACTATTTTAACTGAAGACTTTCTGATTCTTATAGGTACAACATTTTTAAACTACAATCTAATGTTAAAAATGTATAATAATTGTATCAATACCTGTTTTGTCTTTGCTGTATTTTCTATTGTTACAAAGTCTTTTGTCCTCTTTTCTCAATCTAAAAAAAACCAAAACAGATTTTTGAACTCACCGATAATGTTACCTGCATAAATAATACTTTTTCTGAGTTTCAAAATGTTATGAATATTTATTAATGCACTGTTACATATTACTTGATGCTTCTTAACATATGGTGCTAGCTAGTGTTTTATTATGACTTTAATTTGCATATGTGTGTGTGTGTGCAGAGCCGTATATGCTAAAGAGCATGCGGCTCTTTAGTCCTTATAGTGCGGCTCCGCGTGGTTTGGGAAAATAAATTTTTTTTTTAAGTAATTAGCTGAAGTGTAATTTATTTATGTTAGTTCTTTTTTAACTTGTAGTTCTAAATTGGAAGATTATTGTGATATTGAAATATAAAAATACAATTATATTCTATTATTTTTTCATCGCTCAAAATAAGCGTCACACTCGAGGAAGCCGGTGTACCCGCCGAAACTTTCAACCCCAGGTAGGCCAATTATGGACCTTCGGATCCACATTATGTCAGCAGCTATTGTCCTCCGTGAACTATGTTAAAAAAAAAACACCACTCACGCCTCACAGATGACAGCTTACAGTCCTGCGTAAAGATGAAAGTGACTTTGTACAGCCCCGATTTGCAGACGCTGTGCACAGAGGTTCGGGACCATAAGTCTTATTGTAAACTTATCACGGCAGACCCGACGCTGTTTCCATGAACCTGCTTTTCAGCATCTCTTTATTGACCAGCTATATATATATATATATTAGGGGTGCAATGATACACAAAATTCACGGTTCGGTTCGGTTCGATACTTTGGTGTCACGGTTCGATATTTTTTCGATACAAAAAAAAATGTTCATGCCTTTTTAATTTGTCATTTATTAAAATTATAAATATATTTTAACTCAAAAGTACAGTTTTTAAATTTAATGTTGCTGAAACAAAAAAGAAATTAAAAAAATAAATATATCTCAGGGCTCGCAACATTTCAAAATCCCTGGTAGCCCTTCGGGCAGGGACTCTTCAGTTTTTGGTAGCCCAAAATAAATTTAAGTAGCCCGAATAAAAAAGAGAGCACTTTTTTGATTGATGTTTTGTTTCCTGTTTTGTTTCCGTTACAATATTATACATTACAGTATAATATTGTAAAGGAAACAAAATATTAATCAAAAAATTGTTGAAACACAAATTACAACATTGTATAAAAATTACAATCATCAACTCAAATACTTGGTTCTAATTGAACAGAAATTTCTATGAACTTGTAAGAACTGTGTAGAACATGAATCAGCCTGTGTCAGATCCTGAATTTGAAATTTCCACTGAAGTCACGGGTAAGAGGCAAGTGGAACCAAGATCGAGGCCATTTGCTTTTTGAAGTTTGCAAAGACTGCTAAATTGTGCCAGTGGTAGTTCACTCTTTGCAACATAGTACGCTGTTTTAAACTGATTTTCAGGTTTATTTTTAGTATGTTATTTGCAATTGGTGTTTGTTCTGGGAAAGATATTGCAGACTGAGCAATAATGCATTTCTTGCATTTCTCATGGGTTCTAATGGGGGCCTTTCTTAAAATGACTGGTCCCAGTAACAAAGGCGCTTGTCGACTCAGAAATCGAGGGAAAACCAACAACACACCCGGCAGAACATTATGTTATTTAAACAGGTGCACATAAGTGGTCCGCATGTGCGCATTCGCTGTCAAAATAAAAGAAGCGCACCAGATAAGAAGTTGCAACGCGCGTTTGCGTCCATATAAAAGGCACTGTTTTTGTCCGCTAGAGTGGGATTTTCACGGCACATTCTGCACCACATCTCTGTGCGTTCATCATTTGTTTGAAGCCAGCTCACCTCCTGCAACCACTTTTCCGAGAATACGCGCTTCTTTTGTGGTTCGGACTCCTTCTGACATTTCTTTGGAGGTGGAGGAAAACCAAAGTAATTGCTTAAAGGAGCTTCTTCGACATCTTTAAGAGTTCTAAACAAATGTCTGTCCTCCTCCAGAAAATCTTATGTACGCAAACACACGTTGCAACTTCATATCTTGTGCGCGTTTTTTATTTTGACAGCGAATGCACCTGCGGACCACTTATGTGCACCCCTGGTTATTTAGCTCGTCATATTGCAGCCACAGAAATTCTTTTGTCCATGAAACCATAAAGCTGCACTTTCTTTTTGCCTTATAGTCTGATTTGTCATAACTTTTCCGTTTTGTGGTAAGCTTTTCTTTGGCTGTCACTTCTTCACGCTGACCTGTCTTATTTGGCTCAGCAGAACTAAAATATATATCCTGCTGCTTTTACACACGCACTCACTTAACGCTCAGCGATTCTCTGCGCGATCAACCTCTCACATGTTTAAGCTTGCTGCGGGAGATTTCACTTGTCATGTTTGCATAGTAAGCTAACGATTGATAAGACGATGTCAGAGGAATTGGTGCGCAAATTATCGTCACTCACCAATCAGTACTGTCGCTCTCTATACACAGTTCGCGCGATTGCAAAGTGAAAGCAAAAAACAAGCGCAAATTCAAACGCGATTTCAATATGTCACATATTGACAGTGGCTCACCGATGCCAATGACATAATTACCCAGCTACATTTCCGAAAGAATGCAAAAGCCTTGACATATATAATTTCCTTCCTACGATAGCCCGACGGGCAGGGATAGATTTTGGTAGCCCGACTGGAAAAATCTCTAGCCCCGGGACGTCGGGCTAGCGATTTTGCGAGCCCTGTTATCTGATTGAGGAATCACTCATCTTTGGAAAATAGAGTTTATTACAGAGAAATGGCTCTTTCCAAAATAAAAGCTATACTATACGCTTCTTCGGGGGTATATTCTCAGCAGCATATTAAACATATCAGGTCCCCATAAGGAGAATCATGTGCTAACGGCTGTCTAAATGACTCGGGTAAAGTTTGTAGCATGCCTGCTTGTTGTTTTTGTCTGCTTCCACTTGTCTTTGCACTAGGATGCTGTCGGAGTAAATGTGCAGTCATATTCGTTGTGTTCCCACTAGTGCTGTCAGCGTTAATCTCGTTGAAATGACGTTAACGCCACAACACGGCAAATCTCCGTTAACGATCGCCCCGTGCGTGAGGCTGGACGGCCAACACGTTAGCGAACTAACTGCGCTAACACACTAGTTCCCACCCATGTAATTGAGCATTGCGTGGCACATCCAACATACTGTTTTACTTTAGTCCATGACACGCTTACCTTCAGGGTCATACGTCACATGAAAACCAAAATAGTTCCAAACGGCAGATCTGAATGAGGGTGGGGGAGGTTCAATTTGCCATGTTGCAAGGAGAGCTTAACTTCTGTCTCGCTAGCTTGCCCTGCGCTCAGTGAATCTGCGTTCGACTACTCCGCCTAGGCTGCACTGTCGAGCGCAGATCCACTGAGCGCTCAACACAGACAGCATCGTCAGAAGGAAAGTTGATAAAATAAATAAAAAATTTTGTATTGTTCGATACATATGCGTACCGAACCGAAAGCACTGTATCGAACGGTTCAATATCGATACGAGTATCGTTGCACCCCTAATATGTGTACACACATTTTCTCTTCAGAAGTACAGGAATCACTCTTGGAGCATTTGTGGTTAGTTCTAGAGGCTAAAAATTTTAAATTTGTGTAATATTTCCTGTAAGACAAGAACATAACATTAAAAATTACATTTAGTGCTGTTTGGTCCTTTGTCATTGCCTAATTCTCTAAATGAAGTCTGGAAGGTCTGATTTATTAGAATTCAATACACTTTACAATTCAAACTTTTCTCATCTTTAGGGCACAGGATTTTCGGGGAGGTGTGGCAACTGAGCTGAAGCCAGCAGGACAGAGTCAGGTAAAGAAAATTGACATTGTTCTGACAAATGAAACAAAAAATATTATGAAGAGAGTAAAAATACAAAAAAGAGGTCTGTAACTCACCGTATGAATCATATGATTCCCCACTGTGTCCGTATTCGTAGTAGTCATCTGAGCTGTAAAAACACAGAAAACAAAGGTGAACGTCAGTATGAGGAAAACAATACAATTATCAGCACAGAAAGAGAGCAGCTTATTTTTCCCGCAAGTGTAGGACATCAAAGTCACGTTCATCGGAGTGCAATCATGTCTAATTCAAGCAGCGAGAGTAAAGGTTTTTGTTTTCTTTACATACGTGTACTCGGTTGGAAATGAAAGTAAAAAACAAAAACAAAGAGCAAACAAGAGGCAGCTTTCAATCACTCAAAAGTTGGACCACATTTGTGGTTCTGCAAAGCAATTTTCTCCACAAGCTTCCAGTTTCATATCACTGCATATGGAGATCTATGAGAGGTGGCAACTTTAATGAAAAATAAAAAGATGGGGAGGCAAGTTGCATGGTGGTTTATTTCTTGTTTATTTATTTATTTATTTATTTGCGGCTGCCAGTGAGATGCTGACAGAACAATCCTGCGTCAGTATCATTCAGTAACAGCGCTATCATTCAAGAGAGGCAATTCATCATAAGGCTGCCACTGAGCCGACACCAGCCATCACAGCTGGGTCCTCTCCGCCTGCCTGTCACTCAGTCTGTCAGCGACAGCAGCACCTCTCTGCTCTCCAGATTAGAGAGCTGAAAGAACCAGCCAAAGCACCAATACACCACATCAACACTGTCTGACTGGTGAGGGCAAAGAGGTGACAGTAATGACACACCAGAGTGGAAGTAACAAATTCTCATTTTACTCTTGTTACTGTACTGGGGAAGCTTTTTGTGGCATTAACTAAAAAAGCCACAGTCCAGGAGGTTGAATCAGTCCGATCCAATATCAAATTACACCAAAGTTGGCAGAATTCAAGAATGTCGGGTTCCTGAAATTTAGTCTACTTTCACTGCGCTGTATCTACTTAACAAAAGCATAAAGTTAAATATTAACTCAATAAATCTTTGAATAAAAACGAAGACACAACCCTTTGTGTTGCTCTAATTAATAAGTTGTTCTTTCCTAAAATAACATAAAGCCATGTACGAGAAATTCAAACTAAATGATTTTTGTGATTATATAAAGCATCTTTCATGGATTCCAGTTTGTAGAAAATGAAACTTTATCTCCATGCACTTTAGAGAGGGATTAAGTTAATGCGCTGCTGGATGCTAAATCTTTGCTAAATGTTGTCATTTAAATGACGCTAGCAAGTTATACAGTTAACATGAAACTGCATGTACTAGCAGCACATTTGGACTGTATGCAAAAGCCACAGTGAGGTCACCCAGGATGACCAGGTCCTTAACAGACCACCTTCAGCACATCATTTAAGGGGTCATTTTAACACGTTTAGCATTTAAAAATTATAGAACTGTTCAAATTAACCCCACAGTCCCTTATTTTGCAACTTTTCCTACAATGGGTTTATGCATGAGAGTGAACTTTACAGTGTTTTGGATTTTAAAAAATAATAATATAAGCACTGACACTTAAAAGCAATCAAATCAAAGTAAAAAAAACAAACAACTTTAGTCATTTTTTTCCACTGCAAAATGAGATTATCTGGTTTGGAAAATTAATCAATTCAATTCAATTTAATCCAACTTTATTTATATAGTGTCAAATCACAACAACAGTCACCTCAAGGTACTTTAAGGTAACATTGATCTGAATAAGTGAAGGGTGAAATCTGGAGTATGGCAGCAGAATCAGATGGGTTTCAACTGATGAGGTGAAGAGCTGCAGACTGGTCTATGTACGTAACTAATAACTGTGTGGCCTATCTAAAAATGTAGCCTATGACTGGTTATGAGTGATTTGTTTTTTATACTTTTTTATTTTAGTATAATGATGACACATTATCCAAAATTCATTTTTTACTTTTCCATTACATCCTAACATAAGATGACTACATTTTTTTATCCTTTGTTTAGTAGTGGATTCCTACATCTATACAACTTTCTGTCACAGAGGGAGATGAGGGCAGCCATGTGCTGGATTAGTTAACCAACTAGAATTTATAGTGCCTCCTAGCAAAGGAGTGTTGCAACAATGCCCAGTCAACTAGTAACAGTAGTAAAATATCCAATATGATTGGCCCTTTAAATGTTTTCTGCAGCAATTTTTCTCAGATCAACAAAATGACTGTCCTGCATGAGGATGCAGAAAAGCATCATTTTTAGAGCACTGAAGTGACTCAACAAGACATGAGACAGCTCCCTAAAGAGAGTTGTGCCTTAAGTAAGGCTTAGCATAAATTTTAAACACTTCATTATTCAGCAATAAACAATGCTAAGCCAGCAGAGGCAAACAAGGCAGTTCCCCAGCACCAATGTTGTCTTCCTCTGAGAAGCGAGGCCAGCCGCCAGGGTTTGCAGCTAGCCCTCGTGGCTGAGGCGCCACCGCACATCCGCCATGGATGTCAGGTCACGGGAATATCTACCAAGAGGGAGAAGATGCGGAGAATGCATTTTTTTTTTGGCTTGTCATGCTGTGTATCCTGAGACAAGACTTGACAGGCAACCCAGTAATTAGATTTTACTCTATGCTAAAATGTGTTCCAGAGAGGCTGCTATCAAAATATACATCATTTTATGACTTAGAGAAAATCAATTTGTTACAATTCCCTGGTGCTTGCAGACTTATTGTTTAGGATGTAAAATATTGGGTTATTTTGCGCCTTCATGTACAGCCAAGTCACATTAAGCAATAAAAAAAAAAATTACAAAAACCAAGATGCCACATAACACAACTAAAACTAAACAACATTATGTGACCTAATGTATATATATACACATATACGTATATATATATATATATATATATATATATATATATATATATACACATATACGTAT